>NC_058342.1:29284139-31746639 GCF_905475395.1 Chrysoperla carnea
TAAAAAACTATAAATAAATCATAAAAATAAATAATCCTTTAATTTTATAAAGTATTGACAATTTTTAGAAATTCAACCTTGATTTTGCAATTTTTATTAGATCCGAATTTGGAATAGGTCCTTTGTCCAAGTTCATTGCTTCATTACCCATCTTTTGAATGAAGATGCTTTCATAAGCGTCTAATTCGCAAGGATTGGGTACTGATTTTAGGAGCATAAGGTTTGATTTGTCGATTTTGTGGTCGTTTTCGATAACGTGAGCGGCTACCCATGATTTTTCAATTCTTCCATATTTTAAATGGCCCATCAAATCAACATTTTGAAGTACCTACTTTTTCAAAAATAGTGGATAGGGTATTCCATCATTTTTGGATCTTTGGAAAAACAAAGGACATTAATTGTAATTAAAAACGTTTAAAAGGTATTATACAGAAAAAAATTAAAAATTCTAATATCAAAGAATAACGATCGAAATAATGTAAATCGAAAAACAAGCGTAAAATGACTTTTTTTTACGTAGAATTATACGGTATTATAGAAAAAAAGTAGAATAAACGTTTGTTTTTTTTATGTGGATTAATACAAGAATATGTACTTTGTGAGCTTAACATGTACAAAATGCTTCAAGTTTATTCAAATTTACGTTTAAGTTTGAATGTTATTCAAACCTCTTTTTAACCTCGCTCTTACACTCTCGCTTTGAAACATATCCTGCTTCTTTCCTCCTTTCCTCCTTCATTCCAGTTTGTTTAGAAAATCAAATCTTATAATATCAAAACGTGGCTTGATCAACGCCGATAATCGAAATTCCTTTACATTAACGGTAGTTTTTGATTGACCTCATTTTTTAGCTTTATCCCAATAGTTTTTTTTAGACCTGTACAGATGAGGTTTTTATTGATTGGTCAATTGGAAAAAATGTTTTCAATCGTTTTTCACAAGCTCGATAACATAATTATCACGAATTCGTCATATATTACTATAAGCTTTTCCTACCTCGATTCTAGCCTGAACGGTCTATCAGCACATTTTGAATATCGAGCCTTCGCAAGAAGTCTTATGTCTTTTCTTTAATCATCGGTCAACTTACCGGAACGTTTTTGTTACGAAGTTGCTTGTTTTAGTTTTCTTTGTTCTTCAGAACATTGTGATTGAATTTTATCTTTATTATGAATTATTCTACAAAGAGTACATTTTGGCAAATTAAATTCTACACAGGCTTCAATGCGTGTCTTTCCACTTTCATAAACAGATATTAATTTTGGTTTTTCACGTACTGATATCAATTTGAGCCTACTTTTCGGCATTTTTTATAAATAAACATCCGTATGATAGTAAAGCAAAACTAAAACTGAAGATCATTGTGGCTCAAAATTAGTTAACTGCGGAATTTGCGGGTAGAATAAGAACAAGTAAGTAAACGATATTATCTCAGTTCTTAGTTACAGAGGGTAATTCATATAAAATTCACTCGCTGTCTCAGTTACACAGGTAACCATGATGATAAAATCGACAGAACGAATCTCAGATATAGAGGTTTGCTACGTCCTACTAACAGAGGTTCAATGCCAAAATGTTGGGACCTCAGATAAATGTTGAGTTCCAGTTATGGGGGTTTCTCACTTATCCAGGCCGCACTTAACCAAGTTATTCTGTATAATAATGGGAGTCGCCAACATAGTCGCCAACATATTTCAACCTATTGTCGATAATGTTCCGATATTGCTATAAAATGATTTGCACATTCTGTATATGATAGCATATAAAGTTCTTTTGTGAACCTTTAACGATGACAAATGATATTTAATTTAAACATTTTAGAGCTGTTTTGTTTAATATATACTTAACACAATATATTATATAATGTTATTCAACAATTTTTTTTTTTTTGTTATGTTTTGTTTTGTGTGAATGTGTGTATTATCATTTGTTCATTTTAATGAAGCGAACTTTTTCAAATACACACTTTTTACAGAAAAAATAATCTTGAGCAACAAAGCTCCAACACTGAGGTCAAATTTTCCTTTCATTTATTGTTTCTTATTTTCTGCACTGAGAAAAATTCATGCAATCGGGACAACTCCGCGTGGAGTTGGCAAATTCGAAGTCAATAGAATCATAATTCACACAATTCTGCCGCAATCAAAATAACTAGTTTTAAGTGGAATAGAGTCCACTAAATTTGAATTGGATTGAATGAATTTGTTTTTGATACAACAAAATAAATAGTACAATGAATAAATCTACAATAATTGACCTGGAACTTTTTACATTTCAATTTGTTTTAAAATTTATTTAAAAATATTGATGGAATTTTTTGAAAATTTTTACAAGTGATTATTTGAGACATATTATCAATGAACATAAATGAAAATATATTTTGATTTAAAATAAGTAAAATTGCAATAATTCCTGCAGTATAATTGACTTATAGTATTGACTTGTTTAGAAAAACATATAAAATATATAGGGATAGGAATTGGTTAGGATTTATTAGAATGATTTAAACAACCGCTAAATTATGTATCAAGTCAAACATGGGCAATATATGGGATTTTTACAAAAAAGTTCAGAATTTATAGAAAAAAAATAACCGAATTATTGTAACTATAAGAAGTGACATGTTCCTATATGTTAAAAATATAAATCTATGGGTAAGCATGGTTAAAGTTAGTTGATACATCCATACTTCGTCACAAAATTTCACATTTAAAATAGATCAAGATTAGAATAATAAAAAAAAGTTGAAAAATTTAAGAATATTAGTCCTAATCCAATAAATCAATTATAAAATATTCAAAAAATGAAATATAGAAATCAGAGAGTTGATATTGAAATCAAATCGAATAAAAGTCTAAGCTACCAACAGTTGCATAAACAATTTTTTTATATTGTTGCATAAGTAAACAGTTTTAATTGAACCCATTTCTTCAATCTATCTTCCCTGACCTTCAATACAGTGCATAAGTCTAACTTTTCGGGGGAAAATGACAAAAAGTGAGTGAGTTAAAGTAATTGTGAGTTCGTTGGTCTTCTCAATCTCTTTGACTTGCTGATGAACGGCGAATGAGATGTTACTCACTTTTTATTTTTTTTATAAAATATATATAATATGTATATGATGTTTTAATACCCTTCTTTGCCCTACTATGAGAAATAAATTCACTGTGATTTATATTTTAGGATAGTAACTGAATAAGCTATTATTTTGATTATTTACCAAAACTTAATAAGACCATTTTTAATGTAAAATTGCATTTCTCAATTTAGGGTAGAGTGGGATAAGTGGTACACTATGTTTCCTTACACAGTTGGATAAAGTGCTTGGCATGGGAAAAAAACTGGGAATTTCATTAATAATCCGACTAGTTTATCCCCACATAAGTTTTGAACAATCCTAAATTTAAGCTTGGAATACTAAGCCTTCCAGTGAAAGCCCTGTTGAAATTGGCTTAGCCGTTATCGAGATAAGTAAGGATAAACTGGTGTTTCATTTTTATGAATTGAAAAATTTTTGAAATTATAAACCTATTTAATTTTAATTTAATAAATTATGCTAAAATTAAATTTGGGAAATTACGTATTTAGTTTATAATAATTAAATTAATTACTGTATGAAAAATTTATGAAATTATTATTAATAAACATAAAATAGAAAGCCAAAATGTTACAAACCATACGGGTGACATTTTTCATTGTGTTGGTTAAATATGGTTACAAAACTGTAATTATCAAAATTAACAAAGCCACATTTACTTCAATTTTATTAATGCATTTATCGAAATAACAATTGTAGCCATTGTCTGTGTAAATTTTATTGTAATTTTAATGAAATCATTTGATTTTCGATTAATAGCGATTTTATTCTCGGCGGCAAAAACGATACAACGCGTTTGTTTACACTATGGAGTTCCAATGAAATATGATCAGTTGATTCTAAGATTAGCCCGACAAACAGTCCTCCCTATCCAAGATGGGGCGAGTAGGGTCATCGCCCGGAGCATTAAATTCTTTTCGGCTGTGATGTAAGTTTTTCGCTACCATCATTCATGTGCTTTATTCCGGGACCAGGACTACACATTTTTGAAACCTATTAGAGCCATCAAAAATTTGAAAAATATATACATACTTGGTTTATCAAAATTGCATAAAATTTGGATGTGATAAAGCAAAATTTAATTTTTTTGATTCTGATGACGTCATAAAGTTAAAAAATGCGATTTTTTGGATGACACAGGCAAATTGGATCCGATCTTATTGGAATTTTTTTTGAAACCCACTAATTTTGGGTCATTCTTTTCAGCTATGATGTCATTTTTTTGCCACCTATCACTTATGTGCTTAATTCCGGGACCAGGACTAATCATGCTTGAAACTTATTAGAGATAGGTTAATTTTGATCCAAAATTTGAAAAATATGACCCAAATTTAGTAGGATCACATACTTGGTTTATCAAAATTGGATAAAATTTGGATGTGATAGAGCAAAATTAAATTTTTTGGATTCTGATGACGTCATAAAGTTAAAAAATGCGATTTTTTTGATAACACAGGCAAATTGGATCCGATCTTATTGGAATTTTTTTTGAAACCCACTAATATTGGGTCATTCTTTTCAGCTGTGATGTCAGTTTTTCGCTACCTACCACTAAAGTGCTTAATTGCTAGACCAGGACTGCATACTATTGGAATAATTAAATCTGACTTTCCATTGCGATTTTTGTAATTAAACACTGTCAATATTTAAAAGCAGTTTATAGCACTCTGTACCTATATACAGGATGTTTTAAAAAATGCCATATAAGTTGTTATTAGCACACCTAACGTTATTATAAAATGTGTATTTTTAAATCCTGTCAAAATATTCCAAAAATAAAATAAATGAAAATTTTATTTTCACGGATTAATTAAGATACGTAAACCTTTCCACGAAATAAAAATTAACCTATCTTATCAGTTTCCAATAAATCAACCTATTTTAATCTCTTGAGTAAATTAACAGAATTTAAGAAAAAACATTTTTTTTTTTAGTTAATTGAAAAACATGGGAGACAAATTATGTTACCAAGAATGAATTCAAGCATGAACAAAACTCAACCTAGTTGTAACACAGGATAAAATCATTGGATTATTATTTATCTTGCATTAAAAAAAAAGAAATGGAAAATAGGTTAGTTTCCACAGGAGTTTTAATATCATAATCTACTTTTCTAATTTTTTTCAACACAAAGTTTTCACCATTACATAATTTTGTTTCTACATCAATTTCATATCAACTAAAAACCACATATACCAGCAATTAATGGAAAATTAACATGCATTTTTTAAATTTATAATGTATGGTTCCGTAGCAAAAGTATTTATTATTATGTTAAATAATGACGTCATTATTAGGGAATAATTTGAAAAACTCTTGTAAATTATCTATTTTTTCAAATTTCATGCCATATGTTGTTACCGCATGAGGGACCACTAACACTTGAATTTAACCCTTCGGATGGTAACAGGTGTATTTATTTACTCTTTAACCAAAATATTTTAATGTATCATGTTTATGCACTGCTACTATTTAAGGGTTAAATTTTACATGTATTTTGACATGTGACATTCTTTTGCTTTTAATAATATAAAATTTAACTATCTGATTGTAAACATTTAGTATTACATAATTTATTTCTTAAAAATCTCTTTTTAAATAACTAGTTAAATAAATCTCTTTTTAAATGTTCATTTGTTTTAAGTATCCTCAATTAGTTCTTCTTTTGCCTAATAGATTGCAGAAATACTGTCTAAAGTAAAATTTTAATGAATGAAAAATTTTGTTCTTAAAGTTTAAGAAGATGGAAGCCAAATCGACATACTTCACTTTAAAACATTTCCAGTTTTTCTGGAAAATACTTCTTCTTAATATTATCATGAATCTTACAAAGCTTAATATTTTCCCGATGTCGATTTCCACCGCCTCTTCCAATACGAATAGAGAAACCTGTCTCTAGAGACTAGAACACCTGTTCTCCAAGGCCAGAATAGACGTTTGTTTGATTACTGTTATGACCATGCAGGCTTCATTTTGTTTATATTTCAGTAGTTCTTTTGTTTTATAATTTTTGATCACAAGAAATGGAGAGGGAAGATACTCCAAATGGTCCTATCTTCTTTCATTTGGTTAATTTCATGTTTTCCTTCACTGAGATTGTAGAGAAGGCAAACCTTGTCAAGAAACCCTATCAAACCCAATCTGTGGGTGATTTCGGTTTAACTTAATTCAAAAACTATTAATTGAAAGAAATTTCTAAAAATTTGTAGTTCATATTTGTGTCCCCAACATTTTTTGAATTGGTAAGCTGATTAGATTTTCGAAAACGATACGCAGAGTACTGTCTGCAGATAATTTACAAAGGTTTCGATACTGATTACAATAACAAATACAAATTCTGAGTTATCGAAAAGTAGAAAAATATTATAAATTATAAAATTTTCTATTTCTAACACTAATGTAATGGAGTTCGAAATTCAGAACCATATATCTAAATTGATAACATCAATAATATATTTTGGGGCTTGACGTCCGGAAAACTCTAATATTACTGTTAAACTTAATAAAACTTTTCCTACTAAAAATTAAAAAGAAAAGTTTTTTTTTTGTATATAAGTATATTATATAAGGTTTTCCATAGTGTATATTTTCATCTTGAACAAAATGAATCGAAGTGTTTTCAGTGAGAAAAAAGTTTCATTTTTTTCTTTTTTAAAATTGACTTTCTTACCTCAATTTTTCGTTAATATTGGTTCATCGAACGATAAATTTGAATAGCCAATGAATATTTGAGGAAAATAAGAAAAATTGTTTGTTATTCATG
The DNA here is from genome assembly GCF_905475395.1 of Chrysoperla carnea. Classification (NCBI taxonomy): domain Eukaryota; kingdom Metazoa; phylum Arthropoda; class Insecta; order Neuroptera; family Chrysopidae; genus Chrysoperla; species Chrysoperla carnea. Next base: position 29,291,000 of record NC_058342.1, read on the forward strand.
GTTATAAATAATTTACCAACTGTATCTTTGTTAAAAAGCTTTTTAGCAGCTTTATTTGATATTTTATTATTACATTTTCTTAATTCGCTACTAGTTTCGAATCAAATTTGATTCTTCTTCAGGAAATCTATAATAAATGAGACTTTGTATATACAAAATTGATAAAATTAATTTAACCCGGCAGCACTCGAGCTATGACTAATTCCAAAAATAATCTAATTCTACAAAAAGTTGTCATTTGCCCACTTTCCTATTAAAAAAACCGATAAGAATTTTGGTATTTGTAAAATTTGGACTTAGGGCTTTGATTTTTGCATCGGAGCAAAACATACACTTTAAAATAAAGTCATTTAAATCACAGGTAGAAAAAAAACTGTATTAGATGTTATATATTGAGGAGATTGTGGAAAAGTGGATTTGGTGATTTAAAAATATATGGGAAGAGATGAGAAAAAAACTCAGTAGTCAATGACGTAAAAATTAAATTAAATGTGAAAGCAATACAATTCTCTACTGAGATTATATATAAAATGATGCAAACTCAACTGACTCTATGCTCTGTTGTAGAGGAAGGAATATTATGCTCCCAAGAGAAAATTCTTTCGACGCTCAACTTTTTTTTCCATAACATTTTCTAGAAGAGAAGAGAGTAGTAGTCTAACTTTTTTATATCACTTTAATGGTGAAGTGAAATATACATTTATATGATTTTCTACAGTTATTTTTCATTATAACTTATAGCCAACTTTAATTTTCAAATGTATATTATACAGATAAATATAATATGCCATGTGGTTACAATAAATTTTGCCTATAAATAATTGTTCCGTAATTTATGTCGGTTAAAGTACATAAATTACGAACAAACAGATTATATAAAATAATAGAACTACTTTCTTATGCGCAATGATTGATGCGCGAATTAATTTACCTACTCGTTTGAGTATTGATTAGGAGCTCTCTTCTTTTTGGGATCTCCCAGAGTATGGATCAAATTTAAAATATCAACAATAATGGATCCTAGATCCAATATAATCTTTAAATTATTTGCACGTGGTGAATTTGGAAACGATATGTGATCAAGCAGAAGTATTTTTATTGAAAATGATCTGGTAATGTTTAATTTATTATAATTATTGGATTTTTGGAGATAGTTTGAAAGGTTTTTATTTCAATATTTTATGCATCCATTTAAACTTTGATATAAATTTATTTAACGTTTCTTGATTTAAAATGTCTTAGAATTTATTAATCTTTATTCGTAAAACACTTTAAATTTTGTGTATTTACTAAATATTTGATTTTTGTTATTCAGTAAACACTTAATGTGTTAAATTTAGGATACTGTACCAATTCTTGTTATAAATTATGATTTACATAAAATATCTTTCAAGTTTATAAATTATCTTTGATTTTGTGTTTAACTCTTTCCCTTTTCGACATTTTGTTTTATAGCTGTGGAATTCAAATCCATGCGGTAATCTTTGGAAAGTAAAGAAATGAAGCCTTTACTTGAACACCAAACATTACATCCTAGTTCTGATCTTAATAACCTCTGGACCTGTCAGTTTAAATATCAGGGTGGCTTTAAATAGTACAATTATCCCGGAAAACTGTATGGGTGGGCCCTTAGCATACTTTTCACTTCGTAACTCTCATTTCTTAACTTCGTAACTCGTAACTTGTAAATTTAATTTTGATATTCTCATTTTCTAGTAACCCCATAATGGGTTCTTTTCGTTCTTTTTTTGTTTTTGCTTCATAATAGTTTTTGAAAACGCCTCTGAACTATCTATTTTTATACCATGTATATGAAATATACATAGTATATTAAGTTTAGTCCCAAGTTTGTAACGCTTAGCAATATTGATGCTACGAACAAAATTTTGGTAAAGGTGTTCATAAAATCACCTAATTAGTCCATTTCCGTCTGTCTGTCGTCTGTCTGTCTGTCATCACGATTACTCAAAAACAAAAAGAGATATCATGCTGAAATTTTATAGTGTGCTTAAGACGTAAAAAGTGAGGTCGAGTTCGTAAATGAGCAACATAGATTAATTGGGTCTTGGGTCCGTAAGACCCATCTTGTAAACCGTTAGAGATAGAACAAATGTTTTAATGTAAAAACTGTTCCTTATAAAACAATAAACATCTTTTGTTTGAAACATTTTCTTGTAAACATCACTGTTTACCCACGAGGGCGTTAAGTAGGTGAAAATTTTGTAGTACGTATTAATATGGGAATATCAGTTATGTGTGTGTGGCTATTTAAGAGTGGAAATCTTTCTTTATTTACATGACGTCAAAAAAAACAAACGATTGTGTCATCAAAACTGTCTATACATGGTATTTCAACAATTAACTCAGTCAATTGTTTGTATTCACTTGTTGCAGTTTCCGTTTTATTCTTGATTAATATATGACAGAATAAATTTATTCGTTGTGTGTGTAGTCATGGTAGGGACAATAAAATCGATGCCAGCGCTACCAGTGAAAAATTTTAACGATAAAGGACGCTGTTATGACTAATTTGCAGTTCTTTACATGTTAATGTTATAGAAAATGTCAAATTAAAATTATTGAAAAACACTAATTAATTAAATTTAATGCATTAAAAATTGTGAAAATAAGAAATCAAATTGCACAAATATTTTTTTTAAATGTAAATTATCATAATTATTTATTTAAATTTGTAAGACAATAATATTAAATTTTCAATGTAAGTCATAAATGCAATCCATACAATTATATATGCATCCATACAATTCTATAATTAAAGTAGTGTATCGTTGTCATGGAAACGAAACTTGCGAACGGTGCGAATAGTGGTCCGTTTAACTGTTATACTTTGCAAATAAAGATATATATTAAATGAAAATACTTTTCGTAATATACAATTTCAATATTATTTTAATTACATAAAATAAATGTAAAGTATTAAGTGATTACAGAAATTGTAAGTACAAAAAAAAAAAAAGTTAAATTACTTATTATTATTAATTTACAAAGTGAACAAAGTTTATACACAATTTAGAAAATTTTCTTTCACTCAAAAACAAGAAAAACAAACAAAAAACATTAAAAAAAAAAACTCACACACAGAGAAACTACGATTTAATGGTGATGCACACAACAGGAAAATAACTTTTATTTTAATTTGACGAAAAACTTTTTGAACCAAGTTGAATTGGTATCATTAATTTTTTGACCACAAACAGTAGTTATTATATATCGTTCCAATCTTTAAAATTGAATTTGATAATATAAACAGATTTTTTCTTGGAATATAGAGAAAAAAGGATAGATTAGGTTATGTTAGAGTGGCTGTCCTGAGATACACCACACTCAGACCATAAGGTTCGTTGTGCTACCGAAAAAGGTAAGCCCATCCCCGACCACTACTCCATGAACCATTTGGAGCTGTTTAAGAAAAGCAAGGCTGTTTTGACGGCAACGGACTTCAGGTCGAACAGGCTGTCAAAGAAAGGCTGGCTCAACCGAATCTATTTCGTCATTCCCCGTCCCATGTAGAAGCACCTGCAATAGTCGTGATATACTGTCAGACCCAGGCGTTCAACGTACCTGCCGTCTAATCATTGCCTTTTAGGTTATATTGGCTGTCCACGAAGGACACACTTAGGCTATAGAGCCCATTGTGGTACCATATGTGTTTTACCACCTTTTACGCTAATAATTTCATTTATCAGCTCCTGAATTATTTTCAGCAGAGTGCACCTCCTTCATGCACTTCACCAGCCCATCACAACTTTAAATTAATTTTTGTTGTGACGGCGGGAATCGACCCCGCTACCCTAGGCATACCGCGAACGGAATTGGTTGCACCTTAACCAACTGAGCTATCAGGGTTAATTGTTCTGCAATAGCCTCAACAATTTTGGAAATAGGGCACTTAAAAGCTATGTAAGATCTTCAGAACGCGTACTATTGTACTCGAACTATATTTTTCTTGAAGTACCACAATAACACTTTTCTCGGGGAAGCAGAGATTATTCGGGATATACAGCAGTTTATATCAACCGTCGGACATCTTAGATTAAAAAGTACATGCAAGTTGAAAAGTCTAGATAACTTTTTAAGACTAAGAAACGTTTCAAGCAAAAGTCGTTCTCTGTTCAAAGTTTATATTTCAAGATTAAAAAATGCATATAATAGGAATTAATTATATTAATTCGGTCTTAAATTACCATGTACTTGATAAATTTAATCCATTAATTTAGATAATAGTTATTTTCATTATTTATATATACCATAACCGAATTTAGAACAAAGCAGATTAACTCAGACAAAATTAGTTTAAACAACTGTTATGTACAAAATTCGCAATATAGTAGTAAAAAATTTACTCTCTTAAACTTCAAAGCTTTAAATATTTTTCAAAAGCTAAAAAGACGTTATTGGGCCAATATTTAGAAAACTTGTATAATACAGCCCTGGATTACGAATACCTACCGCCGAAACTCGATTTAAAAACATCTCAGTTCTAAGTAAGAGAAATTTTGAAGTTCTTCTCAAAAACGAAAAAAGATATCAAGCTGAAATTTTTACAGCGTACTCAAGACGTAAAAAGTGAGGTCGAGTTCGTAAATGAGCAACATAGGTCAATAGGGTCCTGGGTCCGTAGGACCCATCTTGTAAACCGTTAGAGATAGAACAAAAGTTTAAATATAAAAAATGTTCCTCATATAAAAATAAACAATTTTTGGTTGAAACATTTTTTCGTAAACATCATTGTTTACCCGTGAGAGCGTAAATTGTATAGTATGTATTATATGGTTGTATCAGTTATATGTGTGTGACATGTATGTATGTGTAATGTGGCAGAGTAATAAACACTCTCTATACATTTTATTTCAACAATTGACTCAGTCAATTGTTTTTTCACTTGTTTGCTTTACAATACTACGCAACTACAAAAATATTTAAAATATGTGTAGGTGATGCTTTTAAATTGGATAATATAAATATCGCTCTTCAATCATCAAAACTATAGTCATTATTATATCAGAATAACAAATTTATCTTATAATCGGACTTCAGTTGAAGAATTTTATGCATACATATATTATTAAAACAACATTCAAAAATATATGATTAAAGAATAAATTCTTCAAACATTTTATCGACCTCTGGTATAAAAAGGAAACTCTTGAGTATAATAATCATATAACAATATTATATTATATTTTTTTAACATTAAAATTTTTCTTTCCAATATTAAAAACCATAATAGTATTATATAAAATTTCTGTTTTTTTTTTTTGGGAAAAACCTAAACACCTTAAACATTACACGTAACGAAAATAAAAGAAAAATACTAAAAAGATTATTCAAATCTGATAAGACATTGAAATTGTTTTCTTAAACAAAATATTATTAATAACATAAGGTTTAAGACAAAGTAGGAAAATATGTTTTGAAATATTCATGAAACCTCCATATACTAATAGTGACACAGACAATGACCTCACCAAAAATGATCAAGATATTCGCAGTCTAAGCAATTTTGAGATTTTAATATTCTTTTAATAGACGAAGAAACGAAGTTCACAATTCGGTTAATGTTGATGAAAATGATTTCAAACTTGCCGTGAATATTGAGACAGAATTTGTTTCAGAGGTACCAAGTGCTCAGGGTAAACGGTTTCTCGTCGTTTAGTGGACTTTTCGGGAAATTTGTTATAGAATCGGTCCAAACTCTTTACACGAGAATTTTGGGGTTGCTGAACACGAATATCGTGACAGAATTGGTCTCAGAAATACTTGTTGCAACGGTATCCTCGTCGCCTCCTGGAGTTTTCGAGAAATTCGTCATATAATCAGTCCAAACTCGTTACACGTGGGTTTTTGGTTTCGCTGAACAAGAATATCGTGACGAAATTGGTCTCAGAGGTACCTGGTGCAATGTTTCCCCACCACTTCTTGGAGTTTTCGAGAAATTCTTCATAGAATCAGTACAAACTCGTTACTAGGGGATACTTGGAATCGCTGAACACAAACATTATGACAGAGTTGGTCTCAGAGATACCTAGTACAACGGTTCCCCGTCGCATATTGGAGTTTTCGAGAAATTTGTCATATAATCAGTTCAATTTTATCACGATATTCCTGTCAGCATTTTGGGTCAAACGTAGAGTCAGTCATATATGGAATCACCCTGGTAATAATTGGTAAATATTACGTCATGTACAGAGGACTAATCCGCTGCAATACAGCATAGCATATGGAAGTAAATAAAGAAAAAAAAGAAACCGTCTTTATTTAGAGGGGTACTTTTATATAGTTGCATGTTGACAAAAATTTTCTAATGGGACACGCAGCCAACTATTATAACTCATATATAGTGCATACATATATGAACCCATACATAACATGGTCACGTGTTTTATGTAATCAGTGTTTTCAGATAACCCTTTAAGTTACCCATCCTATGTGGAGCTGAACACACCCTCTATTCAATTCGACCACCGCATTTACGAAGCTATTATTAGTCACTTTTATTATAAAAATAGTCGATATTAGTTTACAGTGTTTTTTTTTTTTGTTGTTTTTGTTTTTTTATTTTATTACCCATAAATATTCTTGAGTGTTGTACATGTGTCGCGCGCGCGTTCATTGAATTACGCTCTATTATGTTTATAGAATACGTAGTCAAATAGCACAAGCATCTTTATTATTTCAAATTTTTGTTATATTTCATGTTCTATTTCTAGTGATTCAGTCAAATTTGCTTCAACCATTGGAAAAATTGCTATAAAAAAAATCCCGTACCAGTTATTTGGACCAAGATATTTGCTTCCCAAGCAAAATTGACACTTCTGGGTTTAAAATCCTCCATCTTTTGAAAATCGCACTGAAATTTTTCACATATCTTTCGAAAATTTAAACTGCCTCTTTTTAAGCCCTGGCATATTGTTTTGAAAAACTTTTATTACTGTCCCAATTTTCGTTTTCAAAACATGCAAAAAAAAGAAGAAAGAATATTTTTCATTATTTTTCTGGCCGCCATTTTATTAAAAAAAAGGTTTTTACTAAAATCTTATCAAACTTATTAGAAAATTTTGCATCAAATCAGGTATCTTTGTTCTTTTGATATGTTGCTTGCAATGATATAATGCAATGTTAAATCCAAGTTTTCGACCTCGGCAAATCACCGAAACTATCGGTCCTATATAAACCAACTTCATCTCAAATTGTTGCAAATTTAACCTTCTTTAAAAATAAATACTACAGTTTTTAATGAAAAACCAGTCCTTCCGGGTCAAAATCGATAAAAGCTGAAATAAGGTCAATTATTTCGAGGTTTTCTTATTTTTCGGTATGATCTAATTCCTGGACTCAATTCTGAAACCTAAATTCTGGTATGCTATTCCTAAATCCTTATTAACAGTCACGAAAGAGTTTCAAAATTCACTTAAGTGACTGTATTTGTTTGGTAGTAATGATTGCTTAGATTGGTGGAACAGAAGCAATTAAAAGATAACACAAAGTACATAAATTCCCAACTTTCGCCGATTTATGCAGTTAAAATTTCCTTGTGGAAGTTATCCCGGTAACATATAAGAAGGCATCACAGAGCCGTGAGGATTAACACACATCCCTGGCATTATAGCTGGAAATAGACACAGATAAATCTGTGCAATTGCTAGAACATGGCAGGAAATTTGACTCTGATGAATTACCACGATAGTAATCTAGAAAACTATGCAATCAGAGAAAGTCTCTAAAAGGGGAAATAATAATTGATGACTGGTGGTGACAAAATCTGCTGGTATCACTACCCATCGTTGAAAACAAACTCATTATAATAAAACCCTTTTTATACAGAACCTGCAGGAAGCTGTACAAAAACAGATTTTGAAAATAAAGATAGTGCAATGGAAAATACAGAACCAGGATCTTTCGAAAAATGGCACAAATTTTCAATTTAGAATTGATAAACGGGTGCAAGTATATAAATGGTCGATAATGTTCATGTTATAACTAGAACCTGTTGAAGATGATATCCAGTTTCGTCATTCTTAATTGCATAGTTGAAATGTCATTTTAAATGATTGATTGCATATACATTTTAGATTATGTTTGAAAAAATAAATATAAATTCAATTCTTAGTACTATACTTAAAATTTCTAAAACTACCAAATCAAGATTAAAAGTCACATGATTATAATTAAGATTGTCAACGATCGCGATGTGGTAAAAAAGATTTTTTTCAAGTAAACATTTAACGTTTCAAAGAGATTATAGTCCTGGAGCCCGTGACAGTAAAACTGCACTTACACGAATTTCGAAATATGGCATATGAATCAATACTATTTAACAATAGGAACTATATGGACTAGAAGTGCCAGGGTGTATCCTGGCAGAAATATTTTTTGCCAGAATTTTTTTATAGTCTACAGTACAGAGGGGGGTATGATTCCGTGAGTAACACACTCATGAAACTTTGTGAGTGGCTTCATTTCAGTGTAACCCACAACATTTTTATTTACGAAAACTTCTACGAAAACACTTAGATGTTCTATATAGATGTCACGTGACCAGCGGATCGTATCTGACGCCATCAACCGTGCCATGGTCTGCGTATATTTTGGCGATATTTCGAGGATAACTCAGCAGCTAGTTGGTTATATTTATCGAGCTTTTGCTGCCGAGCCACCTCTAGGGCATCTGGGGCATCCTCAAATAGAATGCAGATGTCTATAATCTTAACTTCCTTACTAGTCTCATCCAGGACCACCAGGTCAGGACAAAGAGTACTCCATACGCCGGGTACTTATCAATTGATATTTAAGACAGCACCCGGGGGTGGACGCGATCCGCGAGCAAGACGGTCTTAGACGGCATTATGTCGCCGTTGCCACGTCGCTGAATGGATGGTACAATGATTCAGTACGTGTGGTAATGTCTCATTGACATAACCACAACGTCGGAATCGTTTATCCCCGTTCCCGAATCGACGTGCTCCATTTAATGGAACGACGCCAAGTCGGGTGGATGAAGCGGTAATCACAGAATCGAGTGTACCGCCCATTCAGCAGGAAGTGGTTGCTCGCTTCCCTAAGGTTGGTACAGGAGTACGCTTTTCCCTGATCGGGTTTCCCTAGTAGTCTAGTAAGGTAGAATGCTCGAAGTGTTGAACGTAGCATACAATGTAAGTACATCCAGAAATATATTTACTTTTAAACTTGAGTATATACAATTTATCAATTTGACATATGTCAGTTAAATGTCAAATTATAAATGAGAAAAAGTCGACATTCAATCAAAACAATTATTACTCATCGTTTAGAAACCATTGTAGGTATAATTTTTCCTTAAAGGCCAACGACTTTTAAAAGAAAAAATATTTATAAACATCAGTTGGGAAATCCGTAATAAGCGAATTTGTTTGCTATGTCAATTGTTTACCCATAAGCCATTTTAATGTATAACTAGGAGCTGATGGACTAATCAAATTGTTTAAAAACTCGTTTTAAGAAATTTAGATTCCAAAAAATAAACAAAAATTCTAAAAATCAAAAGGCCGTCGAAAGCTCACCATAAGTGTCTTTTATCCCACACTGTCTATACAGGATATTTCAATAATTAACTCAATTGTTTATTTTCACTTGTTAGTACTTACATTTTGATGTATATCGATCTCTTAAAATGAAGAATCACCTGCTAATTTTACCAGGAATCGTCATTTTTTATTAAGTGCTATGGACATTTTTATAAAGTGGTGAAACCATAGTCAAATTCGGTTACTACGAATAAAATAAAACACTATTGGGTATATTAAAAATAATTTTGTTTAAAGAATAAAGAAAAAAAGTGATTAATTATGTAATTTATCCGTATATGAGTAAGCAACGTACAGTGAATACAATATCAAGTGATTAATTTAGTTGATTAGGTAAAGTGCACTAGAAATTATTTATTCTTTTTTTTTTTTTTTTTATACAAACAGGAATTTTCTTTTCAAAACGACAATATATTTACTTTGTTTGCGGTTTTAATTTACTATCGAGAGTTGACTCCAAATTAATAACTAATAACTTTTGTTCTATCTCTAACGGTTTACAAATTGAGACCCAATTGACCTATGTTGCTCATTTACGAACTAGACCTCACTTTTTATGTTCTGAGTTCGCTGTAAAAATTTCAGCTTGATATCTTTTTTCGTTTTTGATTTATCGTGCTCACAGACGGACGGACGGACGGACAGCCGGAAATAGACTAATTAGGTGATTTTATGAACACCTATTATTTTCAAGCGTTACAAACTTGGGACTGAATTTAGTATACCTTGCATATTACATATATGCAAGGTATAAAAACACTTTCGAAAATTTTGGAAAATCAAAACAAATTCCATAATTTTGTTGGTCTTTTAAACTCTTTTAATATATTAAACGCAAGCACTGACGTTCATCACTTGCTATAATGGAAATTTAAACAATTAATTCAATCAATGTTTTGTTTTAACTTGTTTTTATTAGAATGAGAAGACCATGAGTGGATACTAAAGAGTTAATAAAGGTTACTAACTAAATACATAAACCACAAATCCACTCCCAAATATATTTTATTTCCCAATCATTTAAATTTTTTTTAAAAATTCATTTTGTTTGATGCTTTTTGAATATTTATCAAAAATAATTATGTTAAAAATAGTATATTTAAAAAAAATATTATTTTCATGTGCGTCCAGTAGTCCAATATGGACATAAAACACAAAACTCTCATGTTTATTCATTTCCTCATCATTGTGGATTAGCATTTAAATAAACATTAAAATCAATAAATACACACAAAATGATAAATAAACATACAAACAACAACGAACTAAAAAAAAAAAAATCAATGAACAGATGATATGTTCTGTAAAGAAAGGCGTGAAAATTTTGTTTTTCATTTGTATATATCTAAGGGATTATTTATATTTTTTACGTCCATCTTCAAGCAAAGGTTGGGTTAGGTTAGGCTGGAGTGGCTGTCCTGGGGTGGGACACATTTATTTATTTTTTCATTTTTCATTTATTTTTCGATATCACAACGGACCCTAAGGGATGGCCCATCCACGTATACTACTCCTTGAATTATTTGGAGCTGTTTAAGAACAACAGAGTGCTTTGACGTTGACGAACTTTAGGTTTGAGAGGTCGTCAAAGAGAAGCTGGCTCAAGTAAGTCCATCTCCTCATGACAAGGGCTGGGCAGTGACAGAGAAGATGAGACATTTTCTCCTTCTCAACACTGTGACTGCTTCTGCAGTAGTCGTGATACACTGCCAGGCCCAGGTGTTCAAGCAAAGGTTGGGCATGGGTATGGGTATGAAGGTTAGCGGGCCATAATTTTGGCGATAAATACATCTTAAGGTCTTGCAGGCACGTCGGAGTTACCAAAATTGTCGCTACCGACCATTTCGAAATCGGGATCACGAAAATTGTGGCCACAAACCAAATCGAATTGGGGGTCACAAAAATTGTGGAGTTTTAAATTGATTTTCATAAAGAAGTATTTATTTTTCTGAACAATAATTATTACAATTCATAAATTTTTTAGAAACCATTGTATCTTGAAGTTACAGAATCGTATGCTAAACTGTCTACCCACAGTCCTAAGAAGTTTTTTCAATCTGAAACGGCACTAACGGGACAGTTTTCTTTAATAATTTTTGTTAATTACTAGAAATTTTAGGTTAAGTAATGCAAAACCATACTTTTAATAAATTTCGATTTTTGCCCCAATTTCCTAGATCAGTTTTTTGTATTTTATAAATACGTATTTCGACTACCAAGTAATCATCATCAGTAAGAATTAGCTAGTCGTGATAACTCTTATTATGAATGTTACTCTTTGCTAATTTGGTGGCGGACTGCACTCTTGAGGCAAAAGCAAAGCGAAAGCATTCGATACAACGTAATCCATGGTCGGAAATAGTTGAATCTATGTATAGATGTCATGTTATCGCTAACACCAGATTTTTGTATATATCTTTTTTTTTTGTATACATTGGTGTGTACTGCTATACCCCCAATCAGTGAACATATTTAAATTTTTTTTGACACAGATTATTGTATTAAACTCGTATTAAATTTAATTTGTCCGATGATACAGGGTGATATGGTATTTGCTTCATGCTATATGCTTTTTTCCTTTCTACTAGGATTTGAGTTGAATAAAAAATATGACATTTTTAGATTTATTTTTTAGCCATGATCTATTAGTGTTTTATCGTTTAACCTTAACCTTTAGGCCTTTTTATTTCGTTACTGAAAAATTTATTGCATATAATTTTACAAACATGCATATAATAATAATAATAATAATAATATTTATTTCCAAATAAAACTATAATTACACAGCTGTAAACGTCTACGTTACTGATATACATGTCTTAGACTGTTTGTAGGGTTGCCATCTCGGTCAGGTCTCTCGCCTGGTACATTATAAGGGTGGTTTTGTTGGGGGGAGGGTCATATCAGTAAAAAGCGGCAAATTCAAAAAAGTTCAATTTCGTCATATCTAATTTATTTGAACTATATCAAAAATATAAGTAGGAAGTGATATAAATCTATTAGAGAGCACATTTTGTCCATCATTTTGCACGAAAACTATCAGTAAGTTTGTTTTGGCATTAATCCTTAATCACAAGGTACAGACATACAAATTTTACGCAAGCATGACGTGAATAAAACGAACAATCATGAAAATTCTGAACGTGTCTAAAATAGAACGAATATAAAAGTTTTACAACTGACTTCTCGTGATACCAACAAAATAAGCTGAAAAGTCCTATAAACACTAAAATTATGAACAAAATCAATTTTCACAACTCTAGTTGCTGAATTCAAATCCATCGTGGTGGCGATTCAGCAATCATAATGCAAATTTTTTGCTCTTTCGACCCTGACCACGTGGTTGCCCGACAAGACCTTCTAAATCTGTCACTGCCGAGCGAGGCTTGAGCAAGTGGCAACCCAAACGGATTGTCGATTCAACCGTTATTTGCTTAACTTATATGAGCGATTTTTACTGTAGTATTTTATAAAAAATAGTTATCATTAATAATAAAGCAATCATCAAAATTAATGCTATAATTTGTAATAACTGTCAATTATAATTACGTTTGATTGACATCAATATAAATACTCAGTGTTGCCAACTACATTTTAGTTTTGCGCTGTATAATTGTAAATAATTAATCGTCCTGGTTTATTAAAGATATTGAGAAAATTGAATTTATAAAAAAAAAAGTGAAAATAAACAATTGACTGAATTATTCGTTGAAATACCCTGTTAGACAGTGTTGAATATCAGTGTCTGTATTATTTATAAATCAGAAAACTTAAAAAAATCAACCCATATAAAGTATTAAATTTTTTAGTTCATTTTTGAAATATCTTTGATAAAAATTACTTTTTGAAACTACCCACTAATTTTCTATTATTTTTAGCTTTGTAGCAAATTGACACCCAAGTTTTATACCAATTTCCACCCGCACTGAATATTTACAAAAAAATGATTAACAACTTTTATTCTTAAAATTCTTGCGGTTTACAAAATGGATCCCAAGTACCCAAGACCGAATTGGCCAATAATACACATTAACGAACTCAAACATCCTCACGTTATAAAAATTTCAGCTCGATATCTTATTTCGTTTTTTAATTATCGTGCAGATAGCCGTACAACGAGATATGGACTAATTAGGTGATTTTATGAACACCTGTGCATTACATAGTTGGAACTGAATTTAAAATACCTTGATATATATTTCATTTTTCATATATACGTTGAATCAAAAGAAAATCTTAACCACCGCATTTTTCTATTTCTTTTCTCTATATATTATAAATGCGAAAGTAAGCATGTTTGTTTGATTGTTACGCTTTTACGCTAAAACTAGCGAATGGTTTTTTTATGAAACTGTACAGCAATATAGCTGATTTATCAGAATAACACATGAGATATAATTTATAAAGATATATTAATAAAAAAAAATGTCAAAATTAATTTAATTTGACATTACCATAAATTGCAGATTTCTGTAAAAGTAGTCATTTGACATTAACCATAAATTACAAATTTCTGCAAAAATAGTCAATGTAAAATTTTTCATGGCCATCTTCTCTGATAAACTCAATGAATAATTACTATTATACATTTAAAAAAAATAGAAAACCATACATGTATTTAACCTGTGTAAAACAATCCCTACCATTATTTCGAGTGTTATAGAAAGGGGATAAGCGAGAGCAATCTTTAGCAATCTTTACTTTTAAATTCAGCGAAGCGGGTGAGTATCACTCTAGTAATAAGTATATTCTTGACTCTGACGATCATACAAGTTCGATGACTGTGAACGATGGTAAAGCTTATATAGGTATTTTACATAGAAAGTCGGGAATATTCAAAGAATCGAAACGATTATTAGTGATAACACACGTCTATATTTACACACCTTCATAGCTTTGAACCTTTCAATATGATTTTCTCAATCAGACACGTTTCAAATTGTCGCGTCACCTACTTAAATTAATTTTAGCACAAGGATTTATTAAAATAATATAAGGATATTTACAGCTGTAAAAATAACATAACATACAAAGGTTTTTAAATTGGATTGAACTATCTTTAATATATCGGCTTTTTTAATGGGAAAGTGGGCAAGGGACAGCTTTTTGTAGAATTGTATCATTTTTGGAATTAGTTGTAAATTTGTTCACAATGCTGATTAAATGTGTATGGGAATAGACATTTTGAAAACGGATAAAACTGTTCCAATTACTCTGAAATTTGAAAAGGATCAACTCGTGACTTTTTCGCAGCTTCAAAATAAATAAATTTTTATACAAATGCTTTTGTAAGATAAGGCTAGACCAAATGTTGATGTCTTCACTGTAATTGTCCTGTTAGTTAAGTTTTCTAATAACAATTAAGTTTATTTATCAGCTAGGAAATTTCTAATAGGGAAGATAGCGTCAAATGATAGTTTCAAACTATCACAGAAGCCACCCACATCATTATTTTTAATCTTTATATATTTTTTAAACTACATATGAATATATAATTAATTTTATGATGTGGGTCGAATCGGTTACTAAGTTCTTATTAAAGCTTCGACAGTGTGATCAATTTACTGCCCCATTAACTTTTTTGTTCACACTGTCTCTGCCTGGATTCAGACGCCTTAACAAGCTCTAGCCTACTAGCTGGTTACTAACGCTCAACAACGCGCAACTCTTCAACTTCAAGTGCCTCAATGCCTTAATCTTCGATTTTTTAAATGAATTTGAGCAAGAAAAAAAGTGATAAGAGATTTCTAAAATGTTACCCAATTTCAGATAATACAAATGTATAAGACGCAGTTAAATAATCATTTATAAATTACTCTAGCAAGTTTTATTCTGTCCTACCCTTCTCTTATTCTTCCTTATTTCTTTATGAAAATCCATATTTCACCCCTCATTTTCATGATTATTATGTCTAGGTTTGACGAAAAATATAATCACCATCTAAAAATGTACCGATTGGGAAAAACACGCTAAACAAATAATTTGAACGAAAAAATATCATAAGTGTATTAGGCAAACATGTTAGTTTTTACGGGTGCTCTTCTAATACTCATGCTCTAAAAATATAATTACTATTGTTAAAACATGTTCTCCTAATATAAATTTAAGAACTTTTGAGTTATTTCACCACCACTTTTCTACGAAATTTGTTGTTTTTAGCGACGGGTAGAGGGTAGTCAGAGGTTACGGTAACTACGGGGGCGGTATTCCTCACGGGTCGAGCTAGTTTCGATTATTTATGCTGAATTAAATTGAGGTTTTAAAATATTTGTTTAGGTGTTTCCATTAGGTGAATGTATTTTGTAGCCTTGGACACGCTATTCTGAAAAAAATTTTTTGTGTATGCAATAAAACTACATATCAGAAATATTTAAACACAGTTATTTTAAAGCTATTCAACTCAAATTCTGTTGGTTTTACTGTAAAAAAAAAAATAAAAATAAATATATAAAATATTCGTTTAAGGTTTTTATTGACATAAGTTAATGATAACCTCTCTAAGTAAGAAAGAATAATTTCAAGAAAAATCATTAAAATACTACGAAAGGGGAGTCAAATTGTATATTAAAAAAGATTGGTCAGCATGTGGATTGCATTGGAGGTTACGTATGCTTAGGATTAGAGACAGTATTTTATGGACTAACAAAGTATTTTTGTAATCTGTTCATGGTCGTCCTCAACTTCGTGGGAAGTGGCTACTCTCGAGTAAGTGCTTCTCACAGTCCCAACCCTGGATAAAGAAGGAGGGTTGTGCATTGGGCTAGCTCCCCGATTACGTAAAACGGACTTCGGTCTAAATCGGCTGTGAAATAAAAAAAAAAAAACCTCGGATGAAACGGAATGGATCTCACTGGTCGGCTCGGAAAACTCAATTTGTTTTATGCTACCAGGAAGATAGAAAGACCAAGGCTCAGATGGATGGAGCAGGTGCTGGATGATTTGAGGACAATGCGAGTCACTGGATGGGGAACCAAGACCCAGGACCGCAACGTCTGGAGTTGGTTATTGTTGTTGTTGTTGTTGTTCATGGTCGTCCTCAACGGAGGGGGCAGAAAGGGGCAGCTGCCCCCCTCTAGAGATTCACAAAAATTATTAAAAGCACCCACTTGCTTTAAAAAAGTAAAATTATACTCAATTCAAAATTTTACTTATCGGATGAATTGAGTATGAAATTAGAATCAATCAAGCTAACTACAAATTTTCAATTAACCATATTTCATAGTTATTGAGAAAAAGGGAACTAAATTATTGCCCTAATTTGGACTCTCACGGGAAAACAGAATTATTTATGAAAAAATGTTTCCAATAAAAGTTGTTTACTTTTTTATATATGAAACAATTTTTTACATTTAAACTTTTTTTTTCCTGTTGGAGTTTACAAGGCCCAATAGACCCATGTTACTGAACCTTCTAAAGCTAAGCATATAAGAAAAGGCAATATTGTTTTGTTTTGTTTTTTTTTTTTTAAAGAAAACGTATTGTTATAAAACTTACATACATTTAAAAAATATCGTGCCAGGTTATGGGTCAAATGACTACTATATATACTGGAGACATATTTATTACCTATGGTATGAGTTACTATATAACCTATTGTGTAGTATGTGGTCTATATGAATATATGAGTAGGTATGTGCAGCCAAAGTCGGTTATAATGACAATGATGATTAGAAGGAGCGTGTAAGTATGGTCGTTTACGTTATATCGACGCCAACTTCGATATCTCAGATATTACTCGTCTTATCGTTCAATGAACCCGATTTTTGAATTTTGTGGGTCATTATTACCAAATAAACTAAGTTTTATCAAAATTCGAACGAAAAATTTTTTTACGATTTTTTCGATTTTTTCTAAGGGGTACCCCTTAAGAAAATTTCAAAAAATCGAGAAAAAAATGACATTTCACAATTTTGATAAAACTCAGTTTATAAGGGAATTTTGACCCACAAAATTCAAAAATCGGGTTCATTTAACGATAAGACGAGTAGTTTCTGAGATATCAACCTTTTTACTGAGATTTTTAGCGATATCTCAGAAATTATTCGTCTTATCGAGAAACTAACACGATTTTTGAATTTTGTGGGTCAAAATAACTTTATAAATTGAGTTTTATCAAAATCCGAAAGAAAATTTTTTTTACGAATTTTTCGATTTTTTCTAAGGGATACCCCTTGAAAAAATTGCAAAAAATCGAAAAAAAAATTGCATTTCCAATTTTGATAAAACTCTGTTTATAAAGTAATTTTGACCAACAAAATTCAAAAATCGAGTTCATTTAACGATAAGACGAGTAGTTTCTGAGATATCTACCTTTTTTCTGAGATTTCTAGCGATATCTCAGAAATTACTTGTCTTATCGTGAAACTAACACGATTTTTGAATTTTCTGGGTCAAAATAACTTTATAAACTGAGTTTTATCAAAATCTGAAAGAAAAATTTTTTCACGATTTTTTCGATTTTTTCTAAGGGGTACCCCTTGAAAAAATTGCAAAAAATCGAGAAAAAAATTGCATTTTCAATTTTGATAAAACTCTGTTTATAAGGTAATTTTGACCCACAAAATTCAAAAATCGAGTTCATTTAACGATAAGACTAGTAGTTTCTGAGATATCTACCTTTTTTCTGAGATATTTAGCGATA
Organism: Chrysoperla carnea; assembly: GCF_905475395.1. Taxonomy (NCBI): domain Eukaryota; kingdom Metazoa; phylum Arthropoda; class Insecta; order Neuroptera; family Chrysopidae; genus Chrysoperla; species Chrysoperla carnea. The sequence continues at coordinate 29,309,225 of NC_058342.1, forward strand.
TCTCAGAAATTACTCGTCTTATCGTGAAACTAACACGATTTTTGAACTTTGTGGGTCAAAATAACTTTATAAACTGAGTTTTATCAAAATCCGAAAGAAAAATTTTTTTACGATTTTTTCTAAGGGTACCCCTTGAAAAAATTGCAAAAAATAGAGAAAAAATCGGGTTCATTTAACGATATATAAATAGGGAGTACTTTATAATTTATGATAGAATGGGCTCTAACTATTGTTCCTGACCTTACCCTAAAATACATATAGACTAGTCTGCGCAGTAAAAGACGAATTTTTGAGTTCCAAGAAAGAAAAAACGAAATCTAATAACGTCGTAATAAACGATTCGTCGTCATCAACTATGTCGATATAATTAATTTTGACTTTATATAAGTGTATGTATGTATGCATGTGTATGAATAACCGATTTTGACTATATATGTAAGTCGTGAGGGCTTTGTCTTAATAATAATCGATCATAGCAACGCGACAGCCAGTTATAAGCATTGCACATGAATGAAAATTATTATATTAAACATATTTCCTTTTTTTGTTTTTGAATAAAAAAATATAAAAGTTTTTTAACATTTTTTATATGAAAATATTTTTCAGTTTTGATATCGTATAATGATTTTATTTTTATATATAGAATTCCGTTGCAGTAGACTCTAATTAGCTATAAAACTCATAGCTCATAAATATAAATATAATGTCTCACTATAGCTCGAATACCCATTAATACCTGTATAGTCCAATCACAAACAAACGTCAAAGCAAGAAATGATCTAGTGGACTCGATACTAGTCGAATTCGATTCAGTGTAAAGAAATACATCGTAAAATAAATTTACCCTTCGCATTCTTTATGAGATTTCTTAGTTGTCGGATGAAATAAATTGATTTAGATTTTTCGAAGGTATAAAATTAGAACACATTTTTAACAGGATATATTAAGGAATGATCTAGTGGTGTCGATACTAGTCGAATTCGATTCAGCGTAAAAAAATACATCGAAAAATAAGTTTACCTTTCGCATGCTTTATGAGATTTCACAGTCCTCGGATTAATATTTTGATTTAGATTTTAGAGAGTTTCCAATTAGAACATGTTTTTATAAGAAATCTTACATATTCGATACTCGACCTGTATAATATACTAATCCATATTCGTCCGCTTCGTTGAATAAGACCGATTTTAGCAACCAATACAATCACCATAATTTCCTAAGTCCTCCTTCTTTTACGTCCCCTATTCTTTGACATAAGCCTTATCATCACTCCTTGACGAAGGAAGGTGACGTTTCAATTCCATCAAAATCGATTTAGTAGTTTTTAAATGATGATTAATTTTCAAAAATTCTTTAAAATGTGTTGAAAAACCGATACAATTTATTTCAAATGCAATATACCTTAAGGTAGTACTATCGGTAATAGACTTTGCATTCAGAATTTAATGGAATAGTTGTCCATTATTATATCATAATTAACCAGTTAAATTGTTAGGGGCCTTCAGAGAACTGAAAATCTGAACGTCCAGTTTTGTGAAATAAAATAAAATCTGTGATTTCCCATAAGGATCAATGTTAAAATATCTTTAAAATATCTTTTTTTCAGTTCTCTGAAGGCCCTTAAAAATTTAACTGGCTAATTATGATATAATAATGGACAACTATGCCAAGTTTCATTGAATTCTGAATGCAAAATCTATTACCGATAGTATTGCCTTAATATGACTTAGACAAAAGGTTATTTATGCTCATTGCTTAATTTCCAAAATTAGAAAATCATATATAAAATTTACATTGAGTTTGCAGTATTTTCCATGTTTATATACTCAAAGTATAATCCCTCAAACCTTAATATATTTTCGCTTTTATAAACCTGGAAATGATGAACACGTATTTAATTAACCCTTTTTTTTTGTAAATTTCATATTATATACTATGAAAATAGGAAATAATATTTTATAATAGTGTTGTCAACCTGTTGGATAATTATGAGAGCATATGATAATTAGACCTTTGTTATAACAATGATGTCAGTAATGATAACACGTAGGTATATTTGGAATGCATTTAACATGTGCGATAGAATATTATATCATATTATAATAATCATATGCAAAAAAAAACCTCGTGAGCAACAGAGACCCATCACTAAAGTCATATTTCCCTCTTTTTATATTGATTCAATCAAATTAAACATTGGACCTATCATTAAATCAGGTATTTAAGAGCATAAGTGGCTGAGCAGTCTAGGGCGTTAGACTTTGACCGTTTGTCTACTTAAGTTTGTAGACTTAAGTTGCAGGTTCGAATCCAGGTAGCATCAGTGTGAACAATTATAATTAATGCGGGCGGTAGAATTGATCACATCATAAAATGTAATTGCAAATATGGATAAGTCAGAGAAACGGAGGTTAAACCCCATTGTTATTATTATTGAATCAAGTATTTTTGTTTTTTTTAATAAGTTGTTTGCATGTAAAGGCAATGTTAAATCCTAGTTTTCGACCTCGGAAAACGATCGAATTATGCCAAAAAATAAGAAAAACGTCGCTAATTTTGACCTTATTTCAGTTTTTTGCCGATTTTGACCTGTAAGAACTGGTTTTTCATCAAAAACTGTAGTTTTTATTTTTAAAGTGGGTTACATTGGCAACAATTTGAAATCAATCCGATTTTTTACAGTGAAAGAAACATTTTTTACAGTGAATTAAACTTTTGTTCTATTTCTAACGGTATAAAAGATGAAATTTTGCGTAAACTCGTGTAGCTTTACAAAATAGACAAATTTTGAAAAGCTGTATTTTCGAAACTATCGGTCTTATAAAATCTGGTTTATCTCAACTCCATCCGTTCAGTTTTAGCACAGTGTGTAAGTCTATATTTTCGGACAAAATATGATTAAATAGTAAAAACCATGACATCACGCATGCCGCCACGTTCAATTAAACTTGATACCATATTTATTGAAAAATTATTTCATGTGTCCGCCCACAAATTTAATTATCCAATTAATTTGCACTTGCAACAAGTTATTATTCTGATTACAGTTTTATTTTTCGAAATTTTCAAGTTAAAGAAAAAAAAAAAGCAGTCATAGGGACTGCCAGTAGAAGTGAAAACTTAGAATTTTTACGATAAAAATTTGAAATTTCATAATATTTGAATTAAATTGATCAACATCAATCTGATTTTCACATCTATTGACACTCCGAGCGACGATTATATGCATGTTTATATGGTTTTTTATTATTTAAATATATTAATTGAAATAACAATTAAGATACAATCATATGATTTGTGGATAGTATTTGTATTTACATAAATGTACTTGTTATATACGCAGCACTAATGTTACACAATACGTCAGCTGTATAGCTACAGATATACTGCTATAAGCCTGTCGGTGCGAACACAGCATGTCGGTAACGCGAATCCATAACATTTTCCTCTACCAAAAAGTGCCCAGCGTCGCTAAAGGAGTTTTCACTTCAAAACAATTTGCAATGCGAACAAACTATAAATATAAACTATATATATCTATAAAACTTCACATTCTGTCAGGAAACGAATACAAAATCTTGTTGTCCAATCACCAAATGAACATAATTTTTGAATTTTAGGGGGCCAAATTAATCATATTTTCTGATTTTTATCCAAAATTTTATCTTGAAATATCGATGAAATCCTATCTAAGAGCGATGATTCGGAGCGACTTCGGTTGATATATCAGAAACTAATTGTCCATGCTTCTATGTAAACAAATAATGTTTCACTTTTGTTTGATCACTTCCCTGCACTGCTTTCAAAAGAATCATTTGGTTCATGATATGATGACTGATAAAAAAGTATATTAACATAAAGTTTTTGTTTTTAAATCGTCAGTGACTGACTAAGACTTATACAATAACAACATTATATTGTAAATAAAATCATTTGACACAAAAGCTGATCTCGAAACCTCCATATACAATGCAATTGCAGTTTCGTATATGTTTGCAACTCTGTGAATTAGAATGCTATGAATACTTTTGCTTATTTCAAACGTCAAACCTTTAATCGTCCACTTGTTCAACAGAAATAACAATTTCGTGAGAACTGTGGATAAACTTCTACGGGAAAAATATGGCCAATTTAATCGCCCTTGTGAGCGAATAATTCGCATCAATGAGAGTAAATTGAAAAAAATTGAGAAAAAAATTGAATTTCCGATTTTGATAAAACTCAGTTTACAAAGTAATTTTGATCCAAAAAATTCAAAAATCGGGTTCATTTAACGATAAGACGAGTAGTTTCTGAAATATCGACCGTTTTTCTGAGATTTTTAGCGATATCTCAGAAAATACTTGTCTTATCGTTAAACTAACACGATTTTTGAATTTTTTAGGTCATTATTACCTAATAAACTGAGTTTTATCAAAATACGAAAGAAAAATTTTTTTACAATTTTTTCGATTTTTTCTAAGGGGTACCCCTTGAAAAAATTGCAAAAAATCGAGAAAAAAAATTGCAATTCCGATTTTGATAAAACTCAGTTTACAAAGTAATTTTGACCCACAGAATACAAAAATCGGGTTCATTTAACGATAAGACAAGTAGTTTCCCAGATATCAACCTTTAGTCTGATATTTTTAGCGATATCTCAGAAATTATTCGTCTTATCGTTAAACTAACCCGATTTTTGAATTTTTTAGGTCATTATTACCTAATAAACTGAGTTTTATTAAAATCCGAAAGAAAAATTTTTTTACAATTTTTTCGATTTTTTCTAAGGGGTACCCCTTGAAAAAATTGCAAAAAATCGAAAAAAAAATTGCAATTCCGATTTTGATAAAACTCAGTTTACAAAGTAATTTTGACCCACAGAATTCAAAAATCGGGTTCATTTAACGATAAGACAAGTAGTTACCGAGATATCACCCTTAATTCTGATATTCTTAGCGATATTTCAGAAATTACTCGTCTTATCGTTAAATGAACCCGATTTTTTAATTTTGTGGGTCAAAATTACTTTATAAACTGATTTTCATCAAAATCCGAAAGAAAAATTTTTTTACGATGTTTTCGATTTTTTTGTAAGGGATACACCGTAATAAAGTTAACAGGCAATTTTGGATAAAAGGCTCCATTTTCTGAGTCTAAATCAATTCTGAAAGTTAACATGGAGGGGGGGGGTAAGGTTATTCGCTTATTTGAATAAATAAATGACTTCAAAAGTAAGCATTAAAATAAAATAATTTATTACAAAGTGAAACAGTAAACAAGAATATTATAGGGCTTTTCATTTTAAAATTACGATTCACTTTTGTTTCGTACTAAATGATTTATAACTAATGTGATAAAATGAATAACAAATATCTTCTATCTTAGTCCAACTTATTGCTGTCAGTACGAAAAAATAAACCCTGCACTTGCGCTTATAACATGATGAAAAGGCCTATTGATAGACCGATGATAAAACACTTTTAAACTTACATTTCGCACGCCAAATTCGATTCTGTACATGGAAGTATTCGATGTACTATATGTATTATTAGAGTAGAAAATAACACAAAATTTTCACAAACGTGTTGTTATTGTAGTAAAAGAAAATATATTACAGAAAATTATTAGAATTTTCAATCTCAACACATATAACATACATATAGTACTTCTATACTAACTATAGTACTATACTACTTGTGTTTATGATGTGTTTTGCCTTGCTTATGCTGAGCTGTGACTTGCGTTTGTACGTACGTTTACGTATGTGTGTGTTTATTCATTTGAATGGCTTTGTATTTTTATGTTGTTTGTTTACCTACAATATATGTGTGTGATGTGTTTACAGGGTGTGTACACACATCACGATATCTAAATTTTAATTGGGTACTATCAAAGAAGTAATAACATAGAACTGTAATGTGGCAATCCAAAAGGATGATCGTTATAGATAGAGACCTAAAAAATAATAATACATGTGCTTTACATGAGATATGACATTATATAATTATCCATGTGGCAGAGTGTATAGCGAGTCTGACTCATATATCAAAGGTCCCGGGTTCGCAACCCATCAAAGTAAAAATTTTTTTTTTGAGCCTAAATTTCCGAGCGGTCTAAGGCGTTTGCCTTTGACTGTTTGTTCATTTAGACTTAGGTTGCGGGTTCAAATCCAGGCAGCGGCAGTGTGAACAATTTATAACTAATGATAATGCAGAATTGATCACATTGTCGTCGCTTGGATAAGAACGAAGTAACCGACTCCACCCACATCAAAATTGTAATTTTAAATATGTTTGTAATCAAAATAAATAAAGATTAACAAATAATGATGTGGGTGGCCTCTGTTATAGGCGTATATGTCCGAGAAACGGAGGTTTAACTCCATTATTATTATTATGTAATTATTTTCAAATAAATTTTACTTTCGCCCTATTTCCTACATCAATTTTTGTATTATATAAATACGTATTTCGACTACCAAGTAGTCAACATCAGTATAAATTTGCTATAAATAGCGTATATCACTTATTGCTAATTTGGTGACATCTGCACACAAGTATTATACTTTCCAAGTATCTGACACTTATGACGTCAGCCATCATAACAGTTATCACTACCACTTGATCCTTTTATGCCAATGATATTCGTGTATTTTTATAATCTGACTTTGACAACTAAATATAATTAATTCCTTCCAGAAACAAAATTGTGAAATAACAGACTAAAAACCAACAAAAAACCATGAAACTGTACAATTTCTTAATTTCAACGAAATTATTAAAACTTTTCTGTCATTATTAAGTGGAACTTATATGTTTTCAATTCAAATTTACTTCGTTTAGCATGAAGTGACTTAGATGACTTTTTGTTTCACAGCTACTAATAATTTAATAGCTGCTCTGCTTTGTATCTTTGTTTTCTACTTGGATGAAATTGAGGCAATGTGCCCTGCATTTTATACATTGTTCCCGTGACTTACGTGATGTAACTTTCTATAAAATTTTGAACAACTGAATGTAAGAACTTAACTAAGAACAAACCTGTCTTTAACAGCAAATAGTTCAAATTAAATTTTGATCAGTACCTGAAACAAAGAAAAATAAAATTAATTTCTACTCTATTAATAAAAGGGTATATCGTTTTTTTTTTTTTTGCTTCAATAAAATCTCATGCATGTAACAAACAGCAGATAAAAGCCATCAATGATTTGTGTGCATCTCTTTCTAACAAAGCTGAATTTAGCCGATTTCTCTATCTAACATTTTACATATTATACTTCCCACGCTATATTTTCCTTATTTCTTTATTGAATTTCTAGTTTTACCCAATATTTTTAAGCTTACTGACGAAAATAGATTCACGGTCTAAAAATATACCGCTTAGGAAAAAAATGGCTAGAGAAATAATGTTAACATTTTATTTTGTTTATTATGTAATTTGTATGTCATATTTATAATAAAATTGCCTATAAATAAAAATAAAATTATTGTTGATCACTATTTTTAGACACGGGTATCGTAATAGTATTTGAAAATGTTTATAAAAACCATATTTCTCGGTCGATTTTAATTTCATTTTTTGTCACCTCCTTTGCGCTATTTTTATATATTTTTAAGAAATGTTCAAACAAAATCATCGATATTCCCTATTTTTGATGTAGCTGATTATACTTGAAACATCCTGTATTATTTAAGTATTAAAATATATGAACATATTTAAAACCATGTTCATTAAATTCTTTGAAAAGGTGTTTTGTAGTAGTCATACACTAACATACATGAGTATAACAAATCCATAAATATACCTACTGTTTAATGTTAACAACAGGACTCAGTGCTCAGTACACAACATACGACACAGAAGGTAACTTTTTACAGAGTCAGACGTAAGTGGATATACAGCTTTGAAAAATATATTCGCACCTTGCGTGAGTTTTATTGGAGGCGTTTCCATAGTAACAATACACTACTTTAGTTATAGAATTGTATGGATGCATATATAATTGTATGGATTGCATTTGTGACTTACATTGAAAATTTAATATTATCGTCTCACAAATTCAAATAAATAATTATGATAATTTACAGTTGAAAAATAATATTTGTGCAATTTGATTTCTTATTTTCACAATTTTTAACGCATTAAGTTTAAATAATTTTTGTTTTTCAATAATTTTATTTTAACATTTTCTATAACATTAACATGTAAAGAACTGCAAATTAGTCAAAACAGCCTCCTTTATCGTCAAAATTTTTTACTGGAAGCGCTGGCATCCATTTTATTATCCCTACCATGACTACACACACATCGAATATGTCCATATTCAGATAGTTTACAAATCAGTTGAATCAAGATACATTAACAAATCAACCAATTATAATACATAAACTAACACTTTGTATAACTGTAAATTCACTTCACACCCCATTCTGTATATATTAAAATGAAGTATATTCATTTGAATATACGAATAATTATAGCTAAACACAACTTTTTTTTAATATGTCTACATTCAGCCTGCAGCGATTCATAATGTTCGTAACAAAATTTAAAAATTACAAAAAATTTTTTAATAGGTAATTTATTTATTTGATATTTTTTTATTTATAAAAGAATGAAGCTCTTTGGCCCATATATATTTGTGGAAGGTGCCTGCACCTAAAATGGCCATATTCTAGTGGCTCCCTTTCTAAATATCATAATTGTAAACGATCAAATAAATTTAAATGTCACAAAAAAGGATAGGGAAAATGAAAGGAAGGCGAAGGTGTGCAGCTATAGCTGACTCTGTTAGGAACTATCCCCGTATTAACCTTTGTGCCAAGCTAATGGAAAAACCATAGAAAACCATAGGAAGGCTAGCCGGCACCTGATACAAAAGATCAAATCCCTCCCGAGTATCACTCATAGTGTGATTCGGTTAAGGATTTGGAATACAAGTGGTACATAAAAACTATAAATTACATAAGTCAAACTAAAATATTTTCTTAAATGAAACCAATATAATTTAAATTTCAATATACTAATTATTATCAATTCAACTGAGAAGTCAAATATTTAAGGAATATAAATCCTTATAAATAAAATACTTATAAAACAAATACATAAATCTATCTATAATACAATTTGCGAAGCAATTTGTAAGTCATCTAAGTACAGAAGTGCTTTTATCTATAAATTAAAAATTTCGTCTAAGGCTCGAAGCAACACTTCGTCTAGAGAATACGCACAAATAGTAAATAAAAACTTTTTTACTTCAATTATAAATAAAAATCGATCCATCTTTCTTCATTATAGAATTCATTGTTTTACAACTTATAAATGTATTATACAGGCGACTTACCTGATTTCGGGGTCCAAAAACTACACATTAAGGGGATCACATAACTATGCTGCTGAGTATCACTGTAAAAATGTCAAAATTCTCGTATCTGTAAATATGCCGCTACAACTTTCAGTCTTTTTTAGACCAAAGACAATTCTAATAACCTTTTTTAATAATCAACTATTGAGAGATTAAACTAAAACAACAGAAACCAATCACACACAAAACAACCTGTATACAAGTAACCCATGAAAAGTAAAGATTGGTACAAAATTTTTAGTTTTTACAGTAAGTTTCAGAAACATAATAAAGAAACTACAATCTCATAGTACTTTAATCCAAGCAAATCAGACATCTGGTTTGTTAAATTCTGAAACGAGCAATTCCTCAACTAGTTATTTATTATAGTAGTAATTAGGCAAATTAAGTACATCATTTTATTGGTGTTATGAGATAATGGATTCCAGAAATCATTTAAATAAATCATACAAGTGAAATTTACAAAATTTAAAAAACCCTCGACAAATGCGATTTATTTCTTGTAAACTGATTTTTGGAAACTTGGCTATAAAATGTTCTCAATCAAGTCGGTTTGACCGTTTAGGGGCTGCGATGCCACTGAGAAACACAACGACGCACAGATAAAAACTTTAAACTTATAAAACTCCTTCTTAAATCAATATCAAAGTAATGGTCAAGGGCAGCAAGTGAGATAAAAAGGATACTTAGAGAGCTATCATTTTTTGGGACAAATTTTTGGAAATATTTTAATTGAAATTGAAATATTTGAGTTGACTTTGTTCTTTTGAATTATTGTTTTGAATTACCTAATTATTTTACCAATTCACTTTTCAAAATGAATTGAGTCAGGTTTATTTGACCATTCATTTCAATAGTAATTATTTATATATTAAAATTATACGTCATGCCTTTTCCAAACTGAATCAATTTTGAAGATCATCGCCAATTTTTTAGTTTTTTCGAGAACGGAACTCTAAGCTCGCATTGAAACATAGCTAAGAACACTCTACGTTAAATCACCTTTCAAAGGAAATCAAAAAAATTAAAATCGGTTCATCCGTTTTGGCGCTACGATGCCACAGACAGACAGACACACACACATAGCGGTCAAACTTATAACACCCCTTTTTTTAGTTCGGGGGTTAAAAAATTAAAAATCTACAATTTTACGTGGAAAAACTGTTCGTTTCAGAATTGAACGAAAATCAACAAACTATACATTGGACTATAGGACCTACAATCGTATTAACTCCTTGTAAATAATAACCCTCTTATTTTTATGTTGTTTTAACAATTATTCAGTGACCATAATGTAATTTCTAGTAGCCATTAGCTTAGAACTCTTTTTTTCGTTGTTATATTTAATAGAAAACATAGCCGTGAACAAATGGATACTAAAAGGATTATGTATGTAATCTCAAAGGATACATAATTTTTTGAATATAATTATGCTTGTGAAATGTTTTGAATTTTTTTTTACTTTTTTTTGTGAAATTCATTGTTCAAAAATTGAGCTATTTTATAATTTTCTGTTAATTAGAAAGAGAGAGAGAATTTTATGATGACTTTTTGTTTGTTCATGTGTAAATGAATGTTGTAAAAACCGTTCCTCATGATGAAACAAAAGTCAAATGTTGAAATTATTCGAATTATTTTAAGTAATTAAAAAAATAAAAACTTCCTTATTTATATTTAACAAGTGAAAACAAACAATTGACTCAGTTAATTGTTGAAATACCATGTATAGAAAGTGTTGAGTGTCAGTGCTTGCATTATTATTTTTTTTTTTTTTCTAAATTAGAATAATTTAAATAACCATTCATGGAGTCATTAATTTGGTGTTCGAAAATTTTCGAAAGTTTATTCTAGATTCTTTTTTGTTTTTCGAAAATATTTCAAAAGAAAATTAGTTAAAGATCACTACTTGCAAATTTTCAACTTTTAAATTTTTTATAGTTTTTGAGAAATTGGACAGCTTTCTCAAAGTTTTTTATCCCTTAAAAAATGTTTCAGGCAAAATGGACCCATTTTTTGCGTCCGGGGCAGGATATACAAAAAAAAAATGCAGCTCGATATCTCTTTTCGTTTTTGAGCTACCGTGTTAACGGACAGACAAATGGAAATAGACTAATCAGGTTAATTTTATGAATATCTATAAAAAATTTGTTTGTAGAATCAATATTTCTAAGCGCTACAAATTTAGGATTAAACTTAACTTACTCTGATATATTTCATATATAGGGTACAAAAACTAAATAAAATCATTTTTGACAACAAGTTTTTAGGAAAAAGGCACCCATACAATGAAAGGGGGGGAAGAGGAATAGTAGAAAAAGAAATTTTAAGTTAAGACCCCCACACGATCTCCAAAAAAGCCACGGTTTTCACCACTATAAATCCGGGTTTATGACCTCCCAAAATTTAACTTTAGATCCACGCCTGTTTTCAGGTAAATTCATGGTAATTTCAAATCTTGTTTTAATTTTTACTTGCACCTACAATTCATTCTTTTTCCATTCTTCATAAAGCAACTTTCCCCCTTCTTTGCCATCGACTGGCGACGCCCTTAGCTAGGCAAGCGCAATAATACAGAGAATACTCAGAGCCTAAATGGGCGAGCGGTCTAAGGCGTTTGTCTTCGACTATTTGTCGATTTAGACTTAGGTTGCGGGTTCGAATCCAGGTAGCGACAGTGTGAACAATTTAAAATTAATGGGAGTGCAGAATTGATCACATTGTCGTCCCTTGAATAAGAACGAAGTAACCGCCTCCACCCACATCAAACTGTAATTGTAAATATGTTTTGTAATTAAATAAATAAAGATTAACAAATAATGATGTGGGTGGCCTCTGTTATAGGCATATATGTCAGAGAAACGGAGGTTAAACCCTATTATTATTATTAATAATAATACAGAGAATACTCGAAATAATTATGTGTATACTAATATTTGTCTGTATGTAAAATCGAAGTCTTCGATATCGAATATGTCACAAAATAAAGATGTAAGCTGTTCCATATATAGCTTTGTTTGTTACAACATTCAAGAAAGGAAGTAAGTATTTACAGGTACCAAAGACTAATAAGATATATCGAGTACAAACATTAGTACATGTAATGTAATGAATCAAAGAGGTACACATACGGCGCTAGTCGATACTTCGATAGTGTAGCAACATTATAAGTTGTAGTCGAACATCGACAAAGTTATGTTATATATTCGCAATTGGTTTTATGACAGCTTAACTGTATTGGAAATTGATCAAATAAATATTGATATAAGACATGCTAATGTTTTTATATTTAAAATTCTTTTTTTATTTTTTGTTATATTCGTGTTTGTAGTTATTGCTAATAATATATTCATATTGTCCGAAGTAATACGATTGGACGATCGTAATAATTACTCAATTGGTAGAGAAAAACTTGTATTACTTTTGAAAGTTTTTCCATTAATAACACTTAAAAATAAAAAATTTATAGAAACCCCTGACACATATTCAAGTGATCGATACATTTGTGACATCGTAGTTTTTTTTTAAAACAATTTAATTGACAATGTTTAAATATGTTTCAAGAAAATCTACTCAGCCAGCTTCGGATACGGAATCCTAAACTCGCACTTGAAACATAGCTAAGAACACTCTCGATCAAATTACCTAAAAAAACAAAATTGGTTCATCCACTTAGCAGCTATGATGTCACACGCAGACAAACGGATACAAAGGTACGTTAAACTTAAAACGTCCCTTGTTTTAGTCGGAAGTTTAAAGTTGAATTGATGTTCAAAATCGATGGTAGGATTTAAGGGGTTAAAAAAGGTAAAGCAGTAAAAATTTAAAAAAAAAAAAACCTTCTAATGAAGTATTATCTGAAATTATTTTATTGATTTTTTTTATTATTTCTGCAAGCTTTTATTAATTACACAGCTAAGCTTAAAAGTTTGTATAAGACTGTAAAATAAAAACTGTGGTCTATTTGTTATAACCATATTAAATGTAAAAATATTATTGGCAGCGGTGGGATTCGAACCCACGCCTCCGAAGAGACTGGTGCCTTAAACCAGCGCCTTAGACCGCTCGGCCACGCTACCGTCTTGACAAAGTATTTAGTCGGGACGTACGAGAACAAATAAACACGACTATCCATTCAAGTTTATTTATAAATGAGTCTAAATTTAGAACAACAGATAACACCACGCTCTGATGAAGTAAATCTATTATATCTGCAGACGTATGTGATTTAACAATCTTAGTAATTATTTCAGTTATATTTAAAAAATTTATCATTACAAAACTTATCAGATATTTTTACTGCAAGAAAATTTCGGCTTTCCATTTTTTAAATCCCTTTTTTCGCTTAATTACAACATATTTCAAAAAACACAAAATTGGGCTTAATTTGGCAAAAAGGTAAAGCTGTTGTGGACTTAGATAAGATAAATGATTTTACATTAATATTCAGTGATTGCGAAAAATCTTTTCGCAATCCCTACGAAAAATTAAAAAAAACCATTAAATTTGTTTCCACGAATTTACTAATTTAAACGAAAAATACGAAAGCCGCTTTCGTTCAATTTTTTATTTAACGATTATCGAGATTTAGTCTAAAATCGCTTAAGCACAAGTCATATTTTACTCTTATCTAAAATTTTCCCCAACGGGCTGTGCTTTTGTACACACTATATTTGTATTCAAATAAATTTTTTACGGAACCCTAGAATTGAAATATAATTGATTAAAAAACAACCAAGCAATAATTCCCACAAATTATATCACTTTTCTTTTTGAAGAAAAACATAGTTGTCAACTATTGTGACAAATGACATCAATTGTTTCGACGATGCAGTGGAATGATGTTTAAATACCCTTCTATTCGGTTCAAATGAATATAACATTAACAAAGACATTTTGGTCGTGAATAAGAGTTGGTCACACCTTTTTCCTAACGAGAGATTGTGTTCATTGATATCACATCTTAATACCTATATAACACAGCAAATTTGGTACTTTATACCCCTTGGGGGTACAAATATTGTATGGTTAATTTAGACATACAAATTTTTTTTTTCTTAGTAGAATACCGGGGGTCCCAGGCAACCGTACCACTCTACTTTTTCGAAGGGTTGTAATTTTATCCAACTATATATTGTATATTTTTCGAAATTCTATCCAACAAAACCCAAAATGCCCCTATCCACTACCCTCTGTTAGGGGTAGGAGGTGTAACTACAAAAACTTGTATAGAAACCCTTATTTTTGAGGGAGGTTTGGATTCTTCAAGGAAAAATAGGAAGATTTTAATTTTATAATTTTTTACAATTCTCCATAGATGGCGCTGCAATCGGAGAAAATAAAGAAATAATCAAAACTGTTTTCCGATTACAGCGCCTCTATGGCGGAATCGCAAAAAATGTTTAGGACAAAATCTTCATATTTTTTCATAAAGACTCTGAATCTGCAATAAAAAATAGAAGTATTACGGGTGGTCTGGGACACCCGGTATACTGTAACACAAATGGTTTGGTTATATTATATAAGTTTAATCGAAAATCATGAATCCCTTGCTTGTTATAATGGTTCAAAAATTATCTTGATGTGCTAAATTCACTTTTATTAGATTCTATGTATTCGGTGTGCTTGGTGGCTGAATATTGAGTGTATTCATTTTTTGTATGGGTTTTTTTATTCTTTGTCTGTTTTAATCTTACTAAATAATGGTTATTAGAAATAGTCCAAGCAAATAGATAGTGAAAAAATTTATTATTACTTTTCGTCTTATAACATAATTCAGCATCAAAATTAAAAAAATATATCAATCAATACATAGTATAAAACAAAGTCGCTTTTTCTGTCCCTATGTCCCTATGTCCCTTTGTATGCTCAAATCTTTGAAACTACGCAACGGATTTTGATGCGTTTTTTTTTAATAGATAGAGTGATTCAAGAGGAAGGTTTTTATGTACAATACATCCATATTATAGTAGAGTAAGGGGTTGAAATAGGGGTTGAAAGGGATATGCTTCAAAAACTAAAAAAGTTGTGCATCGATTAAGATCAAATATTGACACGATATACAACCAGCTTAAAAAATCTATTGTTTTTATCTAATTTTAACCTTCGGAGGGTAGAAAGGTGTAGCGAGAAAGTGGGAAGGAATTATCGAATATTTACAAAACTGTTATCCCACGCAACGAAATGTGGAGGGAGGGGTGCAAGTGGGGATGTTGCCCAGCAAAGCGGGTAGTTCACAGCTAGTATTTTTATAAATTTGTGTCCCCATTACCGTGCTCATACATTCTTAATTAGTCGGGCACAACAAGTTTTTTTGTTTTCAATAATTTATTTAAGTTTAAACTTTAATTTAAATAGTTTTTTTTTTAATTTCTTCCGATTAGTTTTGGAGAAATCAATGAAAACATATTATATTATCCATATACCGTTTTCCCACGAAACCAATGTTAAATATGTCTACTTTTGAAGTAATTTATTTATTTAAATAATGGGGCAACCCCCACCCCCCTAAAATTTCCGCATTGATTTAGACTTAGTTCAACTTCATATAACTTCATTGATTCGACCACTTTCATTTAGAAACTACTTGTTTCAGAATTTGAGTAACTGTAAGTCTTATTTGCTTGGAGTATAGCTTCCAGCTACAATTGTACTGAATATTTTAACCAATGCATAAAATGCTAATGAATATACACGACAAATGTATATACAGAATGTGGAAAAAATGCGAATACCTCAAAACTACCCGGAAAATAATAGTTAAAAGAAATTCAAAAGTTCAATAATTACACAGAAGTTGAAGAATCTAGGAATCTTCCACAAAATTTCACGTAGAATTATGTACACACGGTTCGAGGTAAAATTAAGTCGAAAAGTCGTGAAGATGGAATAATCGGTATATTTCAAAATAATCAAGTAGTAATAAAAAAAAATTCTTACACAGAAAGCATGTATACCTGTTTCGATATAAAATTTTGTGCTTGATTCATTTCTTTTTTCAAAAACAGGCGTTTCCATTTCTTTATTTTTCTAAACTGATGATTTTCCTTATAATTTTGGGATACCTTTATTTTTTTTACACCCTGTATGTATATATTTGTCTGTATATATTGATTATATAAGAGCAATATTTGTGTTTTAAAAATTTTTGAAAATTAAACTTAACATGGTGCTTGTTTATGTGTCTGTAAACTTTTTAGACACAGATATTGAATTAGATACTGATATTATCCGATGTTCTAAATTTAGATTCATTTATAAAGTCGTATGAAGCGACACACGCGTATATTTCATCTTATACGTTTTGTCACGAAGACACAAATCACCACGGTAGCGTGGGCGAGCGGTCTAAGGCGCTGGTTTAAGGCACCAGTCTCTTCGGAGGCGTGGGTTCGAATCCCACCGCTGCCAAAAATATTTTTATATTTAATATTATTTAAAAAAGTTATAATTTCTTTAAAAAATAACTTTTTGGAACTTGTCTGAACGTTAGCTGTGTAATGGATTTTTTTGAACATAGCGAAAGAATGACCGTTTAAGCTTGTTATCGTGATAACGAATAGAATAGGATTGATGATTTTATGAACATCACCAATTCATATACACTAAAATGTAGGAGGATATACACTGAAGATCAGTATTATATAATGTCATAGTAAAGCACAACAACTTTGATAGAGCAGCCCATTAAATTCCGTTACCCTAAGACATTATGAGATACTTATCTGCAGTTTATAAATATTGCCTTTATAAATAAAAACAACAAAATATTTGTTTTAGTATTCCCTATCCAATTAAATCAATTTACAATCAATTATTGTTTTATAATAGTCCCTTTTATATTTTAAAGTGCATCTACTACGTTTAATGAGTTTGATAGGTCTGTGAATTTTGCGCATAAAATGCGCTCTCACTTGTAAGCAGTAATGTTTACGAAAAAATGTTTCAAGCAAAAGTTGTTTATTTTTTTATAAGAAATATTTTTTAGGTTTGAACTTTTGTTCTATCTCTAACGGTTTACAAGATGGGTCCTACGGACCCAAGACCCAATTGACCCATGTTGCTCATTTACGAACTCGACCTCACTTTTTACGTCTTCAGCAAGCTATAAAAATTTCAGCTTGATATTTCCTTTCGTTTTTGAGTAATCGTGATGACAGACGGACGGATGACAGACGACAGATGACAGATGACAGATGACAGATGACAGACGACAGACAGTCAGCCGGAAATGGACTAATTAGGTGATTTTATGAACACCTATACCAAAATTTTGTTCATAGCATCAATATTCTTACGCATTACAAACTTGGGACTAAACTTAGTATACCTTGATATATTTCATATACATGGTATAAAAATATATTGTAAAAAATAATTAATCGCAATAAACACCCTATACATACACATAATCAGAAATAATTAACGATACGCAGTAAAGATGAAGAGAAGATGAATACCAGAAACAAATAAAATAATTCAGAACTCACCACTGCAACCAACGAAGCATGTGTTATTAAAACAAAGTCGACATCGACAACAAACATGTAATATTTGTCTTACAATGAATATCAACAATTATAAATTGAATAGAATCATTCAACCTTTGTTTTTATGCTCATACAGCTTAAACAACTTAAAAAACTTACACACATCATAATATGAGCTTCATGTGTTTTTTTTTTTTTTTTTAAATAAAAAAACATAATATTTGCTTCAGTAATTTTATAAAACGTTCGTTCGTATGATTATGATTATTAATGTATATTTTTTTCTTTAACAAATGAAAAGATACCATGAGAATAGGATGGATAATATAAATGGTATCTTTCTGGTCCTTCAAGCCGGATATAAGTGCCTCAAATATTATTTTTGGTTAATAAAACCTCCCCTCACACTTTCTTGAATTAGCACAAAGTCGGGCGATAGATGAGAATGTGAAGGTGATACTTGTAGTCAGTCCTTCGCCTGTCCTCGTCTCACTTTGCTCGACTATGCTAAAGAAGCTTTTCTTGTATCCGAGTTAAAGGCAACTCGAAGTACACAGGCGAGTATCTACTAGCTATACGCACAGAGAGCTACCAACAACTGCTACCTGTTCGAAGTCAAGCAAAGCTATGAGAAACTTGCAAAGTAAGGAACAAGAGTGTGATAATGAGTGCTTAACTTCGTCTAAATTTGGCGAGTAAACTCAGCGAAAATATTTACCGACAATCTGGTTGTTCTAAATTTAGATTCATTTATAAATTTTGTAACGACGACACTTTTATACATCACGGTAGCGTGGCCGAGCGGTCTAAGGCGCTGGTTTAAGGCACCAGTCTCTTCGGAGGCGTGGGTTCGAATCCCACCGCTGCCAATAATATTTTTACAATAAGAAACTTATATTTTTATAATAGCAATGAGAAACTTTCGAAGTAAGGAACGAGAATGTGATAGTGAGTGCTTCACTTCGTTTAACTTAAACGAGTAAACTCAGCTAGGATACTCAACGATAATCTGGATGATTGTTTTTCTAAAACAAATGAAAAGAAACTAAGAGTATAAAACGGTTAACTTAAATATTCTCTTGCTGATCCTTCGAGTCAGAGAAAAGGTTTTTTTTGTGTACTTGCCCTTTTTTAATTAAATATTGTTCCAAAATATTCAGTTTTTACTGATAATTTTTTTGAAAACTCATAATTTTTACAATGTTATTGTGAAATGTTATGTAAATATAAATATGTAAATATCTCTAACGCCTGAGAGGTGCAAAGTCCCGATAAGTTGTATATTGTTTTCTTACTAGATTAATTAAAAGGGAAACTATGATTGACGTAAAAATATTTAAAAGCAGACTGAAAATATACTCGCTGTACGTCAGTATTGTACCAAATGTGTAAGATGAAAAACAAACCTCTTTTACATACACTATGTTTTGTCAGTATAAAAATTCCTTTTGATATGATTGTTGCCTGTGTGTGAATGTTGAATAAATCTGAACTTATTCAGTCGCCAGTAAATTACCGGATGTTCGAAAGGTATAGTATACACATGTTTAGTGCGCCATTGATTAATTCTTTCGCCTTAAGTTTTTGAAATTGTGTACACGAATTTTGAATGCCGTCAGCCAATGGTTTATAGCTTGATTCTTACTAATCGGATGAATGCATACGACAGTTTAACACACAAAAAGTAATAAGGAACTAGAGATATTGAAAACTCTAGGAAATTATATATATTTTCAAATTCCATGCCAAACTGTGCCTCTTATTTCTTTATACATTGCTATTGCTTTAAGAGTTAAATTTAAAATGTATTTTGACTTATGACATTCTTTTGTTTTTAATAATATACAATTTAAATACTTGATTGTGAATAATTAGTTCATAGTATTTTTTCTTAAAAACATTTTAACTTGTTAGAAATACTTCATTAAGTTTTTGTTTAAAGAGGTTGTTTAATAATTTTAAAAATAAATTAAATTTAATTTTTGACAATTAAATATATTCATTTTTAGTTTTTTGTTTTCCCAATAGATGGCAGAGATATTTTATTAGTCTATGGTAAAAAATAAATGTACAAAAAGTAGTCATATGCGGGATTCAAGGATTAGTCCGTTTTCGTGACAAATGTATGTTTTTCTTCGTTAAGTAAGTAAGGTAAAGCATTAGTAGCAATATTCGGTGTTGCTTGGGTAAGTCTGCTTTTGAAAATTGATAATTGAAAGTTCTTTTGTCATGCAAAAATGTATTCTCACTTTGAACTTTCAAGTATTGTTATTTTTGACCCTCGAAATTCATCACTCTTTCTTACCAATTTCTAGTCTAAAAAGCGTGAAAAGAATTTTCATTTTCCCCCCTCCACCACTTCTTCTTTTCTGCACCAATATTTTTTAAAATTAGAGTGTTAGTTTCCATGACCACCGCATTTCAAACTTATCAATTTCCTATCAAAATTTTTATATATGTGGAAGTTAACAGTAATTTCCCTCATTGACCTACAATTTCATTTCCTCAAAGGTTATCTAATATTCAATAAATGAATACAAAAATAGCGGAAACTATAATAAAAAGTAATTTTGAAACATCTAGTATGTCATGTAAAATGTATGTAACTACGTATGAATAAGTATGACTTATATAAGGACCCTACAGGGCATATAAGGTTATGTGAAGGGTTAGTAGTGTAGTAGCAAAGAAGTCAATCTGGCAACATTGTGTGTGTGTGTGTGAGTGTGTTATGTGTCTTATGTTGTAACGTTCGCTAACACTTAGCACGCGACAATGACAACAACATCCTACTACAACTCTGTTGAATGTCAAAACTATTCTCTTCTTATGTTCGCTGTAACAGAATACAAAAGCATTGTGTTTTATTATTTACAATTCAGCTTTTATTTAAATGTACTGTGTCGGCCAGAAATGCATTCTGGTAATTAAATTATGATCATCTACCCAGAGAGAACAGGTTAAAACAAGTCAAAGGTTCTTATGAACCTAGCTTGAGAATAATGGGACTGTGTTTCAAATATAAGCTACTAGGTTTATGGTGCTAGCAGGTTAAGTGATCGAAAAGACTTCATGTCGACTGATTATACCTCAAAGAGGTCGTTATCGTCTTATAGCTAGAGCAGACAGAGGTAGGCCATCGACCTCATTCTCACTATGAAAGCGCCTACAATAGTCATAGATCACTATTAGATTCAAGTACTCAAGATGATTGATTCTTAACCTAGTTTCCTAAAAAAGATTATACTATATTGCTCATAAAGGCTCTTGGAAGGGCCTAATAAAGTCCTTGTTTTAGCTTCTGGCTATATCGGTTTCACCAATACTTTCCTCTCTCCACTAAATGTTTTCCTTCTTTAGGACGTATGCATTCAGGATTAGATGTTTAGTGACCTACGTGCAAGAGCTTTGATTCTAAAAATACCAGTTAGTGATTTTGGAGATGGAGAAGTACGAAGAAGTATGAAAACCTTTAGACAGGGTATTGAATAAGAAGTAAGGTTATGTTCCTTCGATGTACCAATATTAATCACACCTGTGCTTTTTGTTTCCTTTCTTCTTTTCTCCTTTTTTTCCTGAATTTCCAGCAGAAATAAATTGTCAGAAGTTTGTATAGTTCTGCAAAGAAAATTTGAAAACTTAAAATAAAAAGGTTTCGCTCTTAAAGTGTTATATTCCTATCTTTTTCTAATTCCTATACTGAGGGTAGTAGCAAGTTACACTTACAGTTCTCTCTCTGTTCTGTCGAACTGCACCAAAACTAATTAAGAAATGCACAAATCGGAAGTAGTATTGCATGTTAAAACAAGTCTGAATCATACAGTAAATGAAAAATCTTACTTACTAAGTTTTTTTTTTATCCGCGCAATGACTTTATTGGCTAGACATTTTTATTATAGGTGACTAAGATTATTTTACCCCAATTATCACTGTATACTATCGAAGGTTAAAATAATAACCATTTTAGAGGTATATACTCATGGTTATGGTTTAAGTTCAATTCGTGACATGTTCTTATAGACATCGTTTGTAATAATATCCTAGATAAGGTACAATTTTATTCAAATCATGCCCGTCAAAATTATGAATTTGTGTCTATTGATACCGATCCACAAGTCGTAATGTGAATTAATATGAAAAAAATGAAACGTATATTTAACGTATCTGATGTAGCACGCATCAATATTTTGTCTTTTGTTTGCAATTCTTTTTAATGTTTTGAAAGAAGTCTGGTGTGAAAATGCCTCATGACTTCTGTCTACAAAATAGGCAATCAAATATTCGAGTAAATCAGAGTGTACATACCCATCAGGTAGTACTTTTTTACCATGTATATATGTAATATATATCAAGGTATACTAAGTTTAGTCCCACGTTTCTAACGCTTCAAAATATTGATGCTACGAACAAAATATTGGTATAGATGGTCATAAAATCACCTAATTAGTCCATTTCCGGTTGTCTGCCTGTCTGTCGTCTGTCTTTCAAAACACGTCCTTTGGTACCTTTTATCTTTGACCGTTAAATTGTGTTAAGAAGATCACAAAGTATTTTGTACATAGAGGTCATAATAATCTTATTTTAGATCGTCTATGTCAGATTTTTTAAAGTTTTTATCGGGCTTTATTTAAAAATACAATAATTTTCTTTAATTGAGTTATATTTTTTTTTATATTTAATGTTACCATTTTTTAATTCTCAGCTTGTTGAATATAGCCAATTCTAGAAAAATTGTATGGTCCAAACAAACAAGCAAAAAAGCTATTCCTTTTCACGGATATTTGATTTGCAACTGCTTATCAGGAGTGCAAGGAAGGACAGGCGAGGAAAGAATGGCTCGCCAACAACAACAGAAAATGTTTTATATTGCCTATAAAAATCAGTAAATAATATCAGGAACAACACGAGACAGAAAATTTTAATTGAAGTGTTTTTTGTTTGAATATATAAACGAACGGACAACACATTCTTTGATACACGAATTTTCACTCCGATTACACAAGAAAATTACATGTTTATATTTCCATAACAGGAAAGGGTGGGGGAAGGGTTTTGCTGGTTTGATATATGAAGGTCATATGAGGTGTGTAATTTCATATAATATTTTTTGGATAAAGGATTGTATAATGAGTCCTTAGACACTAGCAAAATGTAAAGGGTCAGTACATGAATTGTTGTTTAATGACAATATGCATTTAGCAACATCGAAAATTATCACAAAAACTATTTAACTAGATGTGTGATGTAATACTGTTTTCAGTATTTCACGACACATGTTGTTATCTGAACTAAATATCGACAAAGACTCGATTATTGAGACAGTCTTGATTACACATACATACATGTCACACATATATAACTGATATAGCCATAAAATACATACTATACAATTTGCGCATAATTTACACTCTCACGGGAAAACAGTGATTTTTACGAAAAAATATTTCAATTTAAAGTTGTTTATTCATAAGAAACATTTTTTACATTTAAGCTTTTGTTCTATCTCTAACGGTTTACAAGATGGGTCGTACGGACCCAAGACCCAATTGACCTATGTTGCTTATTTACGAACTTGACCTTACTTTTTACGTCCTAGGCACGCTATCAAATTTCAGCTTGATTTCTCTTTTCGTTTTTGAGTAATCGCGATGACAGGCGGACCGCGGACGACAGACGGACATCGGACGGCAGACGGACAACCGGAAATGGACTAATTTGGTGACACCTATACCAAAATTTTGTTCATAGCGTCAATATTTTTAAGCGTTACAAACTTGGGACTAAACCTATATACGTGGTATAATAAATTATTAAAGTTGAAAATTTGATTAAAAATTTCAACCCTTAATCTACCCTGGCACGTACTTCCTTAAAAAGAAGTAGGAAAATATATATAAGAAGCAAATATAACCGTTAAGACCATGCAAAACATCTCAATCAAAATTATAATAAGTCGCAATAAAAACCTTTTCTAAAACAGAAATATATTGATATAAACTAGAACTCAAATATTATTTCCCAGAAAAAAATTTTTTAAATATAAAAACGACGTTTGTGATATTAAAATTTCATATCACGAATAATATAACAATTTCGAATATCGTTTTCTAAGATGTTCAAATATATTTCATTCTTGATACGTGCGGTATTTTAAAAACATAATGTGTATGGAGAGTGGGAAATGGAGAGGGGGGAATGGATGGTTATATGATGTTGATCGAATTACATGTATGTTGAACATTGACCGGGCATTAGATAAGACCCTTCTAATAACAATAAAGATAATTTAATATGCTTTTGTCTTCTAAACAAAACACCAATGTAACCGATTTTTCTTAGGATATGTATCTCCATTATGTATATAGGGTGTCCTAAAAACTACCGTAGGGGAAGAGCAGAACGACATAGAGGATGAAACTCTAAGAATTTTCTACTTTATAGTACAATAAAAGCTTGTCCCATAAAAGTATTTTTTATTAAATTTTTCTTTTTTCAAAATTATAAATGACTAGCTGTGAACTACCCGCTTTGCTGGGCAACATTCCCACTTTCACCCCTCCCCCCATATTCCATATCTTTTTCTAGGTTACTATCTATCACCTAACTAAATTTCATCAAAATCCATTCAGCCGTTTAGGCATGATAGAGCAAAACTCCCAGCAAAAACCATAAAAAAATCACTAACTCAATTCAGTTTTCTGCCTACTTCCTACCCCCTAAGAACGATGGCGTGATTATTTATAGCCTATGACCATTTCTAGGTTATCATCTATCACCATACCAAATTTCATCAAAATCCGTTCAGCCGTTTAGGCGTGAAAGAGTAACAGACAGACAGACAGACAGAGTTACTTTCGCATTTATAATCTTAGAGATTCATAAACTGTGAAGGAACTTTCTACATAGAATTACATAATTTATATCGCACTGCTCTTCCAATCTGGTAGTTTTGGACCCACTCTGTACACCAATATATGTTTCTATATTTTTATATCGGTTTGATTTTCTATTTCCGAATATAGTTTAGAAAAGGGTTGAACGAAGCAAAAAAGGTATAATATATATTACTTAAATAATATGTATGAGAAGGTAATACGTAGAACATTGGAAAATTTGTTTTTTTTTTCTTTTTACGGTGATAAAATGAAAAATAATATCATTGTTTATAGGTGTTACATGAATATATACAGCATTTGATGAATGCAGGCTGTGTTTTCGATCGAAATATACTAACCGCCACAGAATTTTGGTCATATAGAATTGTGAAAAAATGACCTTATTTCAAATATCGGATACCTTCGCGAAAAATGATCTGACTGGACAAAATAATTCATTCAAAGTTATACATCTTCAAATTTTTGAAAATTTAGTTCGAATGGCTATTTTTCTTCTCTACCGTTTTCTGTCGAGGATTGAAAGACGAAGTGAATTATTTAATGAAAATGAATGTTAGTGGAAAGCTTATTCTTTTCTCTAGAAAAAACGCTCTTCAGCATTGTCGCCGTACGAGCTTTTTTGATGTGATTTATTAACTTTCAAAGCGAAATTGATATCTTTTGACTTTAAATTGCTGTATCTTTTTATTTTATGCCTATAGCAAGAATCCAGTTGAAAAATTTAAGGCACTGCAATTTTAATAAGAATTTATTGTCTGGATTAAATTGTCTTTATAATTGCTTTCACAAATTTTCTGTGTGAAAGTAATATTGAGAAGTTTCTTAATAATATTTGAATACAACATTTTCAACTAGTTTTTTATTCATATAAATTTGATACTTCGTTACTTGTTCATCATTTGGCGACGTTTTGGGTCATTTATATTGTGTCATTTTGACGACGTCTGTAGATGACGAGTATGTCGGATTTAAATTCGAACTAGTCTGATTTATAAGAAATTAAAAATATGCAATGAGCATAATTAATACGTGTTTTCAACGGTATACCCGCCTCCTCCTAAAGTTTTCGAGAAATTCATCATATGATCAGTCCAAACTTGTTGCTAGGCGGTTTTAGGGATCGCTGAACATAAATAGCGTGACAGAATTGGTCTCAAAGGTACCTGGTGCAACATTTTTTTTTTTTTGTGAGATGTTAGTTATGTGTTTGATCAATTTTTCAACGAGTTTCATCTCTGATATTTATAATATTTTCGCATTTTTTTTTTTTTTAAACTACATATATTTGACAGGTAATGTTAAGAATAATGTTATCGAAGAAAAATGTATATTGTGTATAAAATGAAATTTTTCGTTGGTTATTACCAGATTTCTCCCCCCTCCATTTCCATCGCTATGTTTACGTATATAGATATTGATAACGGTTTTGGTAATATTATATAAATTTTTTTTTTTCATGTATTTATAAAAATTTTTTCATATTAAACTGATATATTAGGGTTGAATTTACCTTATTGAAATATATCTGTATCGATATTAAACGTGTACAAGTTTATATTCGACCGGCCTAGAAAAAGAATCTCTTTCGCCATTTCGAAATTTCAAGAACTTTTTCTAGAAATTTTATTTTTTTGTTTTGGAATCTACGTGTTTATTAAGTATGGCGGCCAATTATTAACACATAATTGTGTAAAATAATGAAAGCACTATCATTCATCACTTTCTACTCAGGGTATTTGAATAATTAAGTCGGTCAATTGTTTGTTTTCACTTGTAAAAATATATTTTTAAATAAAGTGAGCAAGCGGTTCCCGAATGAGTATCATAAAATGGACAATATTCTTTGTATAGATTCAATTGTAATTGAATAGCCCGCAATATCAGTTCATAAAATTATTCTTTTGAAGAGGCTTTGGAAGCCTTGATCTTTCGGGTTTAATTAAAGTAGTTCGGCCGTCACATGACTAATCAAGTTAGCAACTAATTTATATTCATTGCATTTAAATCTAAGTTGTGAATAAAATTGATTTTATGAATAAAAATAATATTTGTATCACGTAAATGTTTTTTAATGCAAAACGTTTGACGTTTAAACGTCAAAAACTAAAGTTTTTTTTTTATGTTTTCTTTTGAAAAGCACCTTAAGGTAATGTTTTTTTTTGCAGAATCTGTGATAAATTTTCTTCTTGATGAAAACTTTTTTGGAGCTCAATCATCAATTAATTTTTCCTAAGAAAAGAGGCCCCAAGACTGTGTTTATTATGATCAAGGGACTTCGAACTATAATGCACCGGAAAATAAATGAACATTCACCGTACCTGTGAAACAGCTGCATTACTTTAAATTAAAATAAACTAATTTATTTTAAAGTGAAATTAGTATTTGTTTTAAATCAAATTTCCCCATTAAATCCCAACAATCTTCCATATAGCCATAATTGTAAATACATGAAAGTTACCTTTTTATGTTGAAAAATCAATGTCAATACTACCTAGTGAGTAAAATTATTGCAAGACTAGCTAATTATAAATGTTGACATCTGCTACAGCTTTCAATCAATACGTGCATAATATGGTTTTCTGGCTAGTCGTATAATCTATAGCAATGTTTGTATTGAAATATTTATAACATTAAAAATGTCCAACTTTAATTAACATGAATGGAGAGATTGACTATAGCTTGAAACATGGGCGTCGCCACAGGACGCAGGTGGGGACAGTTGCTTCTCTCTAATGATTCACAAAACTAATTCAAAGTACTCACTTGCTTAGAAAGAGTAAAATTATACTGAATTCAAAATTTTAGTTTTCGGATGAGTTTAGTATGAAATTAAAATCTCTTCCCATTCTCCATAAAGCAACCTGCCCGCCTCTTTGCCATCGTCTGGCTACGCTCTTGGCTTGAAATATTTGTTCAAAAACATTCAATAAGCTCGCTTTAAATGAAGAGCAAAATTATTATTCTATTCTTTACGCATTTTTCAAAACATGATGGAATAAATAGTCAACAACTATGCTAGTTTTTGTTTCAAATAGTCATTCAAATTAATCATCATAGCATAAGGTATGTGCTACATTTTTATACCATGCATATGAAATATACCAAGGTATACTAAGTTTAGTCCCAAGTTTGTAACGCTTAAAAATATTGATGCTTTGAACAAAATTTTGGTAAAAGCTCATAAAATCACTTAATTAGTCCATTTCCGTTTGTCTGTCTGTCTGTCGTCTATCTGTCGTCTGTCTGTCGTCTATCTGTCGCCTGTCTGTCGTCTATCGTCTGGCGTCTGTCCGTCTGTCCGTCACATCACTATTACTCAAAAACGAAAAGAGATATGAAACGTACTAAGAACGTAAAAAGTGAGGTCGAGTTCATAAATGAGAACATAGATCAGTATGGTCTGGGGTCCGTAGGACCCATCTTGTAAACCGTTAGAGATAGAACAAAAGTTTAAATGTAAAAAATGTTTCTTATAAAAAACAAAACAACTTTTGTTTGAAACATTTTTTCACAAACATCACTGTCTATCCGTAAGAGCGCTAATTATGCTCAAATTGTATAGTATGTATTGTATGGGTATATCAGTTATATGTATATGTGTGACATGTATGTATGTGTAATGTGACAGAGTAATCAACACTGTTTATGCATTTTATTTCAACAATTTACTCAGTCAATGTTTGTTTTCACTTGTTTAATAAAAAATTGTTTTTAATATAGTTGAGTCAAAAATCACTGGACTTTTGTCTATGAATACTTTGTGCTCTTTTTTCTGACACTCTTTTGTTAAACCTTGGATATATTTCAGTAAAAAGATTCGAAGATATTAAAATAAAGTATTTTAAAAAGGGTCGATAATCCGTTTATAGTCATCGTAAAGGCTTTTATGAGAATATTGTAATAGAATTTTAAAAATATGAATGGTTCTTTTTTGGTAAAATATATGTTTTGTTTTCTATTTTTTTAAATGTATAATAGTCGTAATTATTCATTGAGTGTGTCAGAAAAGATGGCCGTGAAATATTGAATATTGACTATTTTTACAGAAATCTGTAATCTATGGTAATGTCAAATGACTACTTTTACAGAAATCTGTAATTTATGGTAATGTCAAATTACCAAAAATTAATTTTTATTTTATTTTTTTTTTTATTAATATATCTTTATAAATTATATCTCATGTGTTATTCTGAAGTATGAGCTATATTGCTCTACAGTTTCATTAAAAACCGTTCGCTAGTTTTAGCGTGAAAGCGTAACAAACAAACAAATATGCTTACTTTCGCATTTATAATATATAGAGATTTATATGAAAAAAACTAATTTCTACATGCTTAATTACTTACTATACATTTTTTCATTAAAAAAAATTATGAATAAAAAAATTACGGGAAAAACAGTTATTTTTAGATTGAAATATATAAATAGTTTTGTATGTAGAGATATTTTATAAAAATTTAAAAATAAAAACTTTTTAGTTGAGTTTTTATGATTTTTTTTTTTTTTAATAAATTCTATTATTTATTTATTTCCAGTAATTTTTTATTAAATTATTAATTCAACTTCATCATAATTGTGTTTCTAAAAGTTTTTTTATACCATGTATATATTAAATATAACATAGTATATTAAGTTTAGTCTTAAGTTTGTAAAGCTTAAAAATATTGATGCTACGAACAAAATATTCGTATAGGTGTTCATAAAATCCCGATTTGATTCTCAGACGATACAATTTCTCTTTTATTGCTTGAGCAATATAAATATTTCCCGGAAAAACTTAAAAATAAATTGTACCGTCCGGGAATCAAGGCTGGTGGATCACCCGCGTCTCAGAGAAAAAACCGGATTGATCTTAAATTATTGTAAATTAAACCTTGTTTAAAAATAAATGCAACAATTTGAGGAAAAATCAGTCCTTCCGACAAAAATGAAATTAGGGCAAAATTTTGTAGGATTTTCTAATTTTTCATCATGATCCAGTCGAAGTCGAAAACTTCAATTTAACATTGCCATTACGTTGCAAACAACATTTCAAAAAAAAACAAAAATACCTGTTTTGATGTAAAGTCCAATGTTTAATTTGATTGTCTACCCACTAAACCTGCCTAATCTGTCCACACGTAAATTAGAACATTCGATCAGTGGTGGTAAGTAGGTAAATTGTTATTCGAAAATACAATCATTTCTCGTATGAGTGATTAATTTTAAGATCAATTAATTATGAATTTATGTACACTAATATTAGCAAAAGCACATCCATATGTATTATATAGATATAAGTATTTAATACCTTAGGCTAAAGATACTTGTGCTCACGTCATACCGTTCGAATTCTATCTACATTCAACATTCTAGATGAACATACAGAACGGGCAAGCCAATAATTCTATGAGTATTTAGTAATTCTAATTATATTATCTACGATATAAATGAATTATAACGTTCTCGACCATGAAATTAGACCTAGTAACGTATGTAATTAGGATGTAAATAGAAAATTGGTTAGGTAACGTATGATCTAATACATTGTGTGGAAAATTTATTACTTTGCGTACAACGTTACATTTTTGTATTGGAAATGTAGTTAAGGAAGGACGAGTGGCAAGTCAATTTTAAAACTAAGGTAACTATGTCTAAATCAATTCTGCAAATTTTATATATTTTAATTAAGGTAGTACAGGCGAGCATTCTACCATTGAACCAACGATGCTGTGATTTTATCAGTTTGGAGCAAATAATTTGTGAAAAAACTACTTATTTTCAATCAACTATGACTTGAAAAATAATTTTAATAAAATAATTTGCATCGTCCGGGAATCGAACCCGTTCCGCCCGCGTGGTAGGCGAGCATTCTACCACTGAACCAACGATGCTGTGATTTAACATTTTGTAAAAGATAATTTGCGAAAACTTTTTCATTTATTTATAAAAAATTATGTCTTTATAAAATAAAATGCATCGTCCGGGAATCGAACCCGGACCGCCCGCGTGGCAGGCGAGCATTCTACCACTGAACCAACGATGCTGTGATTTAACATTTTGTAAAAGATAATTTGCGAAAACTTTTTCATTTATTTACAAAAAATTATGTCTTTATAAAATACAAATGCATCGTCCGGGAATCGAACCCGGGCCGCCCGCGTGGCAGGCGAGCATTCTACCACTGAACCAACGATGCTGTGCTACCTACACTCTATTCGTAAATTGAAGTCGTAAAATAATTTTAGCTGAGACTTGAACATAGCATTGTTAAGGACTTAGCCTTTTTACTACAGCGCTCACGTAACATGCATCTTTTCTGACACTGAGCGATGCTGTATTAAATATTTTCCATGCATTTCAAAGACTCATACATTGTTTTAATTACTCAAATGTAGGATCAAATAAAAGAACAAAGAAAAAACATCAATTTTAACAAAAGTTTTTCCTAGAATCTTTGTCTAAGATGATTTGACCTTAATTTTGTTATTTATTTTTTTCGGACAAACGAAGAACACTTTCTTAAATAATAATTTATAGGTAAAAAAGACATTTAATGATAATAATTATAATTTTGAGGTTTGATAATTGAGTACAATTATTATTTATGGCAACATTTTTTACGGTATTAAGACTTGTTATTTATGAGGTAATAACAATGTGATAAAAACTTTGTTCATTGGTCCGTAGGAAATTTACCTACCCTTCTTTTTTAATTTATTACACATGAATATTTACTTATAGTTCAAAGACGGTAGTTGAATTTTTACTAAACGTTGAGCGCCAGAATTGCCAATTTATATAAATAAATGGTAAATTGTAAATACATTTTGGAAAATGTAGTATTTATGTACAAATTGTAGTTCATTTTCAAACAAAAGATAATAACATTTTAGTATGGAGGTTCTATAATAAAAAGACATAGAGAAACAAAGATAGAAACAGACTTCTCTTAATAGTCCTTAAAACATCACGGGATTTCAACTTTTCATAATATTTTGCTGGACCAATTTAAAAAAAAATTTATTATTTTCATTCGAAGAGTCAAAAATTTAGAGAGTTACTTATATGCCGAGTTTTAAAGAAAATTAATTAAAAAAGCGAGAAGAAACGAGGTGTTGCCAAACCAACGCCTAGCCTCGTACCTTGTGAAACACTAAATTTAATCCACCCGATAGGCTTAATTACCTTAACATGTCTTACGAAACCTTATACAGTGTGGTTTTATGACACGTTTCCATGTTTTTGTATATGTGTGTTTAAACAGCTGTATGACGTTACTACTTGTTTTTAAATGTTTGGCTGTAAGTATACCAGAGTATATTCCTTGGTTCCTACAGGATATATTGTGTACGTATCGGATGTAGTATATCGGGTGTTTCGCTTAAAATAGTAATAATCAGCGATCCAACATTGGTGTGTAAACATAAAGACCAGTGTATCAGGTAAAAATGTACTGTCTTACTTCATGCATTTTGATAATAGTGCTTCGTTGGTGCAGTAACAGTTACCCGAGTTCTCGAAATCCATTCAACCAAAATTGTTGTATGGATTGAACTTATGAATTGAATTGAATCGCCCGGGTTCGATTCCCGGACGATGCATTTTGTTTTATAAAGACATAATTTTTTATAAATAAATGAAAAAGTTTTCGCAAATTATCTTTTACAAAATGTTAAATCACAGCATCGTTGGTTCAGTGGAAGAATGCTCGCCTGCCACGCGGGCGGCCCGGGTTCGATTCCCGGACGATGCATTTTATTTTATAAAGACATAATTTTTTTTAAATAAATAAAAAAGTTTTCGCAAATTATCTTTTACAAAATGTTAAATCACAGCATCGTTGGTTCAGTGGTAGAATGCTCGCCTGCCACGCGGGCGGCCCGGGTTCGATTCCCGGACGATGCATTTATATTTTATAAAGACATAATTTTTTATAAATAAATGAAAAAGTTTTCGCAAATTATCTTTTACAAATTATTACATCACAGCATCGTTGGTTCAGTGGTAGAATGCTCGCCTGCCACGCGGGCGGCCCGGGTTCGATTCCCGGACGATGCAAATTATTTTATTATAATTATTTTTAAGCGTCTTTTTGAACTGTAATTGAAATGAGTTTCAAGTTTTCCTCTTCTTACTAAAGCTTTTCCTAGCACGTTTTCGCTTTTATTTTTCGTTTCCAGTTTGGGTTATAACACACCTCTCAGGTGGAGATATAATCAAGTTACAGCTAGGCTTCTATGAAATCCACTCGTAATGGAAGTTTTTTTAATATGTTATCCAGTTTTAGTGGGTAAAAATCTATATGAAGCAGTTTAAAAATCCTGTGTGTTATTTAACGATCTTTAATGAAACACTCGATATAAATAGGTATAGTACGTATATACGTGTATATTTACAACAAAACCTTTTTCGATAGATAATGTTCTCACAGTAATATGTCCTACGGGTGTATTTGTTGTGCACAAAGGATTCCCGGTGACATTATTTAACGTGTCAAGATTGATGGTATTTTTTTTAAGTCTTGTAAAGATATTATGAAAAATACAACTGAAAACAATATTACTTTTGAAAATTTTCTCATATTTTTTTCTACATCGTTTCCGAAGAGGTGTTTTTTCTGTAGATCATTCTTAAAAGTATTTTAATGTTTTTTTACTCAAATATACTCAAGTGAAATTATATGCGCTCAAATTTTCTACATCATACTTAAGCCTTTTTTGGATATTGAAATAGTAAAGTATTTTTCTTGAAGAAATAAAACCCTTACCTCAACAATCTTCATAATGATAAAGGGAACCCGTGACTTAATAATTTTCTATGACTTAAGAGTTTGTAAAAGATAATTTTTGAATAAGCTTTGGTTTTTTTTTACAAATTTTGTTTTTATAAAATAAAATGCATCGTCCGGGAATCGAACCCTGGCCGCCCGCGTGGCAGGCGAGCATTCTACCACTGAACCAACGATGCTATGCTTAACGGGAGATAAAAAATTTTTAAAATCGACGAACACAATTCTTTAATTTTTTAAAAGAAATTGTTTGATAATTTTTTAAATAATTTAAATATGATTTTGATTTTGTTCATTTGTTTTAAATCTCCCAAAGTAAACAAAAATAGGCCTTCTTTATTAGCTTTATATTATCTATCATGTACAATAAATGCTTTTTTCAAACTTTGCCGGCGATGGTTAAATTTTTGTACGGAATTCTAAAAAACAATCTATCAATTAAGGAACATGAATTTCATGTACCACACTTTTTTTTTCTTCGAATATAATCGAATCAAATAAAATATACAGATTTCGAAGTAAATAAAATGACGCAATACAATATAATATGATTGATAGTTATTATTATTACGAAAAAAAAAAACAAAAGTTTTTCTTTTCTATACACAAACACACCACATACCTACATTGTTATATATATACAGGGTGATTAATGAAATACGGCATCAAAACAATTGTTAAGTAATGATTATTTCATGCATTACCATATGGGGTGTGGTATCACTTTAATTTAACTCTTCCGTTAGCTATAGAGGGTGTTATAATAATATTTTACATTTCTGAATTTACTTGATTCGTGAACAATTCTTAGATAATTTTGGACTTATATGAATACTGTTTCTCTTAAGAAAATCTACTTTTACTTGATAAAAACATTTCATTAATTATTATACATTGCTTAAACATACTATCGAAACACTGGTTGTAGTCACTTTCCGGGATTGCCTTCAGTTCCGTCTTCGCTGCGACTTGAATATTCTCTATCGTATCAAAACGGTGTCCCCGGAGCGGTCTTTTGAGAGTGCTGAACAGCCAAAAGTCACACGGTGCCAGATCAGGTGAAAGGGTGGTTGTGGAACGATATGGGTTGAGTTTTTGACGAAATGATCCCGAATTATGAGTGCAGTATAGGATGGTGCATTATCGTGGTCTAAAAACCATGAATTGTCTTTCCACAATACCGGCCGTTTTAGGCGGATAGCGTTACGCAAATGACGCATAACGTTCAAATAATGTTCCTTGTTGACTGCTTGGCCGGACGGAAGGGAATTCATAATGCACAACAAACGCGTGCAGTTTAAATTCAAATTTCACCCTATTTTTTGGACACAGTTATGGCTCCTAAATCTGGTTTTTTTGTTGCTCAATTGAAAACCTATTTTTTAACTAATTTTGGTACAGCAAAAACAATATGACTATTTAAAATACGATCTGAATTCTGGTTTTGAAGTTACGGACCTACAGTACTAGAATTGAAAATATATAGAGCTTGAAAACCCAATATCATAATTGAAAAAGGTCGGACGATTAAATAAACGAGTTTTTCATAATTTTTGGGTCAAAATTATGTTAGAAAATGATTTGCATCTATATCGAAGAACAAATAAATTTTTATTTTTTTCGAAATTTTCCAAAGGGGCACCCCTTAAAAAATCGAAAAAATTCGAGAAAATGAATTTTTCTCATATTTGGTCAAAAACATTATTTTTTACTAATTTTGGTACAGCGAAAACGATTCGACTATTTAAAATACGATCTGAATCATGGTTTTGAAGATACAGACCCTACAGTACTAGAATTGAAAATATATAGAGCTTGAGGACCCAATATCATAAGAGAGAAAGGTCGGACGATTAAATAAACACGATTTTCGTAATTTTTGGTTCAAAATTAACATAGAAAATGATTTTCATCTATATCGAAGAACAAAAAAATTTTAATATTTTTCGAAATTTTCCAAAGGGGTACCCCTTAAAAAAATCGAAAAAATTCGAGAAAATTAATTTTTCTCATATTTGGTCAAAAACATAATTTTTTACTAATTTTGGTACAGCGAAAACGATTCGACTATTTAAAATACGATCTGAATCATGGTTTTGAAGTTACGGACCTACAGTACTAGAATTGAAAATATATTGAGCTTGAGGACCCAATATCATATTAGAGAAAGGTCAGACGATTAAATAAACGAGTTTTTCATAATTTTTGGGTCAAAATTATGTTAGAAAATGATTTTCATCTATATCGAAGAACAAAAAAAAATTCATTTTTTTCGAAATTTTCCAAAGGGGTACCTTAAAAAAATCGAAAAAATTCGAGAAAATTAATTTTTCCCATATTTAGTTAAAAACATTATTTTTTACTTATTTTGATACAGCGAAAACGATATGACTTTTTAAAATACGATCTGAACGATAGTTTTGACGGTACGTACCCTACAGGGCTAGAATTGAAAATATATAGAACTTGAGAACCTAATATCATAATAGAGAAAGGTCGGACGATTTTCGTAATTTTTGGGTCAAAATTAGCCTACCAAATGATTTTCATCTACATCGAAGATCAAAAAATCAAAAATATTGAGTTCATTTTAACACCATTCTTTCATGACACACTATATTCCCTTCATATGCCATACTAGGCTCATGGATCAACCTGTACGTAGATGAACGGTTGAAAAGCTAATCAGTTGAACAATCTGTGTGTGGTATATGTTTAACAACTTTTGTTGTTATTTGATATACCAACGATTCTTTTAACTACTTTTTGAGAAAGTTTGTGCTTTTGATCAATCATATAGAAAACAGTGTTTGGGTGTTTATTATTGACCATTGTGTTATTAATACAGTGATATTGTTTATTTTAGGACATAAAAGTAAACATGTTCCATGTATTCGTTGTGTGTGTAGTCATGGTAGGGACAATAAAATCGATGCCAGCGCTTCCAGTGAAAAATTTTGGCGATAAAGGAGGCTATTATGACTAATTTGCCGTTAATCTTATAGAAAATATTTTAAATATGTTTTTTGACATGTATGTTCATTTGCTTTAAGTCTCTCAAATCTGTTTTTTTCCTCAATAGATGGCAGAGATTTTTAGTCTATTGTCTGGTTTTTTGGCATTATAATTTCGTTTGATTAAGTTTGTTCATTTAGTACTTTTAGTGACCCAATTGAAGTGAGACATTGGACACAAAAATAAAAGACTAGCACTAAAATCTATCTGCTCTTGTTTAAAAAGAGATGAAACGTGTACGTAGAAGTAGTAAAATAAATACACAAAGTAGATTGTATGCATTATACTTGGGGATTGGTACCAATGAACTGTTTGTCGTATAATTACCTAAATAAATATTTTAGTGAAACAATTTCATATAACCAAGTTTTAAATCAATAATTTAGTTCTAAAAACTCTTAAAAAGTTTAAATACAAAATTTTAATATTACGTAGGTATATCTAATATATACAAATCTCGTGTCACGGTGTTTGCGATCGCATTCCTCCGAAACGGTTCGACCGATTTTAATAAAATTTTCATTTTAACAGCCTAAATAGCCGAACGGTCTAAGGCGTTAGGCGTTTTTAAACTGTCAAAAACGCGGGCATCCAATTTGGTGACGTAATATCGATATCATTACACGAAATAACACAGATAAGTTTGAAAGATATATTCATAGACATCTGATTATAATATAAATATAAATATAATTATACCCAGCAGTCTACACTGAACTAACTGATGGTCTATGGTTCATACCGATATGATATCACATCACTGCTTGCCCAAGTTTTAGATCACGTGATAAACAGTTTAAAAATTACGATTTTTAATTTTAATATTATCAAAGAAAAATGTGCTTTTATGACTCGAAAACAGAATATTTAAGTATATTTTTACTTAGAATTTAACTTTTTTCAAATTTCATAATTTATTTTTCACCACGGAAAGTACCCTATTTTACCAATATGGCCGCTTTGTTTGTACTTATTGAAAAACTCTTTATTTAAAGAAACACAGAACAATATTTTTCTAAGTTTTCAATAAAAAAGGTTTTCTACCCCCAAATAGAAAAAATTTCAAAACATTTTTATGTGCACATATTTAAAAAGCATATCCTATTTTTAAATATGACTTTTTAAGAATTCATCTTGATTAGAAACTTCTAGAAAAAAATTATCTAAGAATATCGGTTAATGTAATGTTCCATCACACATATTATGTATCAATAATTTATAAAAGCTTCCCCGCCGCCCATTAGTAAGTGGTAATGGGAAGGGGATGGTGTTTTTTTTTTATGATGACATCTCTATACATTTACATTGTTATACACCTTACCTGTATGTCATATACATATTTACGCCTAGCCTCCTTTTTTCTCACCCTCCATGTCAATTTTATTAAAAGTGTTTTTCAATCTTAGAAGAAGCATTATATATATTGATCGAGTAAAAAATATCTCATTTGTGACAAAAAAAATTTGTGAGTAGAAGGGTTCCATCACTAAGGTCATATTTTCCCTCATTAAGTGCTTCGTGTTATTGGAAATAGGGAATATTAATATATTTTTTTAATATTTTTAATTCATTGCTTACACCATTTGAACAAAGTAAAAAATATAAACGCTGTTTAGAAATGCTGTAATTGAGTGTTAAAAAATATTCAAAACAGAGAATAATTTTGAGATGCTTAAACGCAGTCCTTTTGGTGCTCTCTGTTGATGACGTATTAATATGTGAGCTGTCAATTGGTGACAGTTCAATTTATAATTTACACTTAAAAAAAATGAATTTACAACACAGAATTTACACAAGCTATTATTAAGTTTTCTAATAAAAAGCCGTAGAATAATATAACTTAATGTAATATATACAAAATATAAGTAATTAATACCATACAGTATGTCAACAAATCTGACAAGGCACATACTATGACGTCACGCCCGTTTTAAAATTTGAATTTCTCTCACTGACGTACTTTTATTAATTCACTTTAAGAAGTGTAGTTACTTATTTGGAAATATATAATCACTTTCATTAGAATGCAATTATCTAACTCGCATTCTAGAAAACACAACTTATTTTACAATCTCTTCAATCCTTCCCGTTAACCTTAGATTCAGTACATATGTCTATCTTTTCGTGGCAAATATGACTAAAAATATTTTAAATAAAAAATATATGTATTGTCAATTTTCATTATTTATACAGAAATTTTTAAGTTACAGAGTGTTTTCTTTAAGGAAATTTTCTTTTTCACATTCATAGTCATTAAAAATGCTGTTTGGTCTAAAAAAGCGACATTTGCAAAAACAATATCCAAGATATGGGTATTTGTAACATTTCATTAACACTTTAACACTTG
Source organism: Chrysoperla carnea (assembly GCF_905475395.1). NCBI lineage: Eukaryota > Metazoa > Arthropoda > Insecta > Neuroptera > Chrysopidae > Chrysoperla > Chrysoperla carnea. Next base: position 29,348,085 of record NC_058342.1, read on the forward strand.
ACACGGTAAGGCTTTTCTTAATTTTACTTTATGCTTTTTGGTGGAGTTAAATCGTGGGTACCTCCCACATCTTAGTGTCTCTGTATTGGTGAAATAATTTGATAAATATGTATTATTTTTTTGTTTTCTTCATAAATAAAGACAACAAAATATTTTTTTTAGTATTCGCTACTCAATTAAATCAATTTACAACCAATTACTACTTTATAATAGTTCCCTCTAAATTCTAAAGTGACACCTACTAATTGAAATAATTTGATAGGTCTGAATTGAATTGAATTCATAAATCTTTCTGTTCTGTTAGCCACATCTCCCGAATCAGGCCTCAGATCAAAATTTGGTAAAGAGTTTTTCCATTTGTCTTGATAAGCTTAATTTACTGGTATAATTTTCTGCTATCAATAACAGAACACCTGATATATCGAGGTATGCTAAGTTTAGTCTCCAGTTAATATTTTGATGCTACGAACAAAATTTTGGTATAAATGTTCATAAAATCACTTACTTAGTTCATTTCCAGTTGTCTGTTTCTAGTTGTATTTTTCCAATTCGTGCATATTTCATGAATCTCTAGGTATATAAACACATTTAGAATTCCAATAAATCGAGTGAATATAAAAAAAAACTTATTGTGTTCTTTCGTGACATAATCGAAAAAAAAAATGAATAACGAACGCATTTAATTAGTGAAAAACTGATTTAACATCCATGATAAGCAAACCAACACCAAACACACCCCTCCCCCCTCCCAAATAACTACTATCGAAGAACAATGATATAAAAATACACATGATTTTTAATTGGATATTGTTATGTAATAGAGGGAATTAAATAACAATTGACGAATTCTACCACTGTGTGCATATTATTTATAGTGGATACCATATACAGTGAGTTTGTTAATTATTCAAAGTAGAATTTACACACGTTTATTTTTCAGGTTTAACTTGCGTTTAAGAGCATTTTGCTCACGCTCGATTTTAAATGGTATTATGTGATTTAAATTTTTTAAAACTTCTTCCACATTTGTCACTGTATCAATAATGTTGTCTTCATCAGTTTTTATCTCCTTTTTTATCATGTCCTTAGTGGTTATTATTTACATTTAAATAAATAAATAAATACAAATGAAATGCACTGACGAAAGAACACAGTTAAATTTGACAGATATGTACCCAGCTGTTTTCACTGGACTGACAGTTTTTGCCAATATGACATATCACATCACATGATACACAGTTTAAAAATTACGATTTTTAATTTTAATATAATAAAACAAATGTGCTTTTATGACTCAAAATCAGTAATTTTTATCAAAGTTGGTAATTTAGTTTTCACTACCGAAAGTACCGTATTGATTGGTATAAGTGGCTATGCTATATCTACTTAGTTTGACCTACTTTCAACATTTTTGAAATTATTTGTACAATATTCAATTTTATATATGTCATCACATAATATACATAAATTACGAACGATAATTAACAATTCGATAATTAGCAGTTCTATAATATTTATGTGTGGATGGGTGTACAGAAAATATTGATTTTTATATTATGACGAGAATTTTCTTCTTAAATATTTTCCAAGATAAATATTAAATTTATACCATATTAATTAGTTTAAATATTCGACGTAAATATTTTATTAAAGACGTTTCCTTGGTAACGATACACTACTTTAATTATAGAATTGTATGGATGCAAATTTTCGAAGTTTTATTTATTTTTCGACATGATCCGGTTTTTTGCCGAGGTCGAAAACTTGGATTGAACATTTCCTTAGCATTGCTAGCAACATATCAAAAAAACAAAAATATCTGATTCGATACAAGGTTCACCCCTCTTTTCAAGTATAATTTGACTCATAAAGCTTGACAAAATAAAAGCTAACTATATTTTGTATAAGCAAAGTATATAAACACGGAAACATAATAATTTATGATACTTTACCGTAAATATCATAAAATTAGAAAACTGTATGAAAAAATAACTTGTGAGCAGCAGAGCGCCATCATTTACGTCATATTTTCCCCTCATTTAACATTTCTAATTATTAGATGTTCTTTATTAAAATGGAATTTTTGCCTCTTGTCAAAAACATGAAATGTCTAAAAAAATTGCTAAATGTTGATTTTGTGGTTTAAAAAAGAGGATCGAATGGCTGAAAAATCACTACCCCCAAAAGTGACATCCAACTTAGTTGACAATCAATTTGCAACCCTCAAGCTCCAATTGGAGCAAAAACGAACAATTTTGAAATATAAACAAGTAAAAACAAACAATTGACTGAGTTAATTGTTGAAATACCATGTATAGACAGTGTTGATTACTCTGTCACATTACACATACATACATGTCACACATATATAAGTGATATACCCATAACATATATACTATACAATTTGCGCATAATTTGCGCTCTCACGGGTAAACAGTGATGTTTACGAAAAAATATAGTCTAACTTTAGTCGCGAAAATGAAACTTGAAGAAAGTTGAATATGTTATAACACATTTGACATTCGCTACAGTGAACAAGTTTATATTTTCGGAGGAATATGACTAAAAACTTTACGATTAAGAAAAAATATAATTTTTTGAATGGAAAATTATATGATTTTTTTGCAATGAATGCTAATTTAAGCGTTGTTTTACTTAAATTTATTGGTCATTAAAAAAATCAAATATACTTTTTTATGATTAACTCATTTGAAGTTTAACGTTATATAAAAAGTTACAATGAGTTTACTTTTAATCGTACAATATTCCCAAGTATACAAACTTGAAAATAGAATATTTTTAAGTTCTTTCCCGTTTTTATCAATTTCAAATGCTCGTTCAATGATGAAATTACAAGAAGTACAAGAACTGTGAATCGTTTACTAATTTCTAAATTTATATAGGTAATTCAACTCACGTTTTTGCGTGACTCGCATTTAGTGGCCCCTAAATCAGACCCCCAGCTATCCATGTATGTTACCTGTTTCGTGGATAGCGTATTAAGAGTTACACAGTCGCCCTATTAGCTCAGTTGGTTAAGGCGTAACCAATTCCGTCCGCGGTATGTTTAGGGTAGCGGGTTCGATTCCCGCCGTCGCAACAAATTTAATTTTATTAATAGTTGTGATGGGCTGGTGTAGTGCCATTCAGTTTCTGAAATTGAGGAGCTGATAAATGAAATTATCAGCGGAAAGTTGGTAAAACACATAAAAGTATTACAATGGGCTCTATAGCCTAAGTTTGTCGTGGACAGCCAATATAACCTAACCTAACCTACACATAGTATATTACACAGATTCAGAGTTACAATAAGCAAAGCTTCAATACATTGAACATATTTCCGTATACCCTGTGGGAGGGGGAGAGGTGGGGTGGAGAACTGCTCTTGTCGAAAATCGGATACAATGCGACATCTAAATTTATGAATATCAAAATCCGAAGGTAAAATTGAGAAAGTTCATTAAAAAAAAAAGATTTGTCATATAAAGAAAGACGAAAAAGTTAATTATCAAAGAAAATCATTAGATTATGATAGATGTTTGCAATTTGTAGTTACCTTATACCTGTAAGACCCTGTACCATTGATGCTCTAAAGATATTCTATTAAAATTCTGTTTGGAGAGATTTTTATAAAATGCTAGAAACTTTAATTTTCTAAATGATTAACAGTGACGTAGATATTTTTCTTTATTAGTAAAATGAATGATTTTTTTTTTAAATTTATGAATGATGTTTATGTGAATGAGTAATCATACTGAAATTTCCGTAATTTTTTTTTTAATATTCAGGATCCCAGAATAATCGATCTTCGGTGATTTATGAGACATGATGCCTTGTTGAAAGGGCAACACGTACGACATCTTTTTTTCTCCTAACACTAATTTAAGAACTTTTAATTTTTATCATCCAGAAAGTTGTTTGTTCTTTTTAGCCACGGGGTATCAAAGGGTATCCACGGTATTCAATTTTTTAACTTTATGACGTCATCATAATAACAAAAATTCCAATTTCGATGTAATCCTACTAAATTTGAGTCATACTTTTCAAATTTGTGATAAAAATTAAACTAGCTCTAATAGATGTCAAGAATGTGGAGTCTTGGTCACGGAATTAAGCACATAAGTGATAAGTAGCGAAAAACTGACATCACAGCTGAAAAGAATGACCCAAAATTAATGTGTTTCAAAAAAAATTCCAATAAAATCGGATCAAATTTGCCTGTTTTATAAAAAAAATTGAATTTTTAACTTTATGACGTCATCAGAATTCAAAAAATTTAATTTTTCTCTATTTGTATCAGCTTAACGCACATAGCGCATGCTACTTCGATGTAAGTCATACTATTGCCTTGCGAAATAAGACGAGAGTGTGGCAGTAAGTGCTCCACTTCGGCTAACTTTGGCGAATGTACTCCGCGAGAGTCTAGAGGAGGTGGAAAAGCTTCCAATATTTTGGTGTAAAATTACCAAAGAAATAATTAGTGTGTGCGTACGTGTGGCACTCGTAACTTAAAATCAAATTACTGAGACATACTGTATATTATGATTAAAAGTATTGATAAAAATTTGTGATTAGAAGTGCGTGCTAAATGCCATTAGAACACAAGTCTCTCATTAAAATAATTATTTCAGAAAAGTTTCAGTTTATCAAACTACTTGGTTTTATATACAATAACTATATATATGTAATATAATTTTAAATTAGAGGAGTATATATGGTTTTTTATGAAAAAAATTCCTTGGTCGACGTTCATTTTGCATAAATATTATAATTTTTGTAACTGCAAGCTATTATTTTTTATGTATCAAGTATGAAGTTTACACCGCCAATTTTATTTAGTCTTGTACCTCCACGAGTCTAAATCAGATAATACTACGTCTGAAGGAACATTTGTTACAATTAATATGCGTTGGCTTATCGATCAATTTCGGTTTGTTATTAACCGACGTAAAAAGAAATGGAGGAACTTCTTAAGGGAACACGTAAGTTTTTTATTTCTTTAATGTATGATTATGAATTAGTTTTAAGAAAGTTGACCGATTTCGATAGTAATTTTATGGAGAAGGTATACTTCGAATTTGGAACAGTTTAAAATTGAAAAACTTTCAACCCATAGGTTAGCAAAATAGGGAATGATTGATCTTTCATTCACTGAATTTTTGTTGAAATTTGGCATACATAGATCTAATTGAAAGGGTGTACTCTCGAAGTAGTCCCATTGTTTCATCAAAATCGATTCAGTAGCTTTTAGGGGATACTAATTTTAAAGCACCGACTTCAATCAATAATTTCTTTCGAGTAATCACCCTTGAAGGTGTTTGTTTCCTTTCAGTATTGTATAAAAGTTTTGGTTTATTACACGGTATATACATATAAACCAAACACATGATTTTAGTCAAATAATGTGTTATTTTTCGCTTTACAATACTACGCAACTACAAAAACTGCTTATAAATTTGATAATATATATATCGCTCTTCAATCATCAATACTCTAACCTTAGTCGTCTCTATTCATCAAATGATGGATCTTCCATTAACTTATAATTAAATTAAGATTGTCTAAATATTTTATATAGTTTTTTATCACACTCTCTAAATTTTTTCATATAGAAATATCCAATTGAAAAGGATTAATCATTTTTTCAGTCAACTTTGAACGATAAAATTATAATGAAAAGCCCCATGACCTAGGAATATTTTGGAAACTTTGTTAATCAAAAAATGTATTTATAAAGTTTTATTGAAATCCCTAGTATTATTCCATCCTTACACATCTCCTTAAAGTTTACACTGAACATATCCTTATCAAAATAATCGATCCGCTAGTGTTGTAGGCACACTACGGCTTTATAGCATTTACTTCCGTTGCCCAAATTTTTAAAGCAGCCTAAGTTATTCCTTACTATCCCGGACAAATGTTCCATAAGACACATATATACCACATTTCAAGTGAATACGTCCTTCGTTTCATAATCCCACTGGATATTTATCCGATTAAAATTATTGAATGAGTTAATCCAAATTTCATCCATATCTGCTAAGCCGTTTTTGAGTGATTGAGTATAACAAACATATAAACTTTCACATTTATTAAATTAGTCGGAGTCGCCAACACGATGCAATATCTGACCAGTAGTGAAAAATTGGGAATAAAATTCATTCACCATGTAGTTGCAGAAATATAAATTAAACCTTTTTTCATATGTTAAATGGATGCTACACGGTAAAATGCATATTCAGTGTATTTTTATGAACACTTACTCTCTGTTGCTTTTATAAATATCTAGTATTTCTACTCTTATTTTTAGCAACAAAAATTAGTTTAAAAATATATTTATACAACCTCTACTTCAACTTAAAAGTTTTAAAACACAAAAAAAAAAAAAAAAAAACAAAATCGATTAACTTATTATATCTTTTGACAAAAATTTTACACAAATTTACAACAAAATTATACAATTAACTTGTTAATTTATTGTTATCAAGTGGATTTTTTAGTCTACAAAATTTTATTTAATAGTTGTTCAAAAGTTTTTACTTAAAAATTATATTAATAAAAAAAGTCATGATGTGCACCGAATCTACGTAGTCTTAACGATTTTTTTGTGATCAAAGATTTTGACTACCGGAACAAGAGTTCGGAAAAGATCTTCTTTAAAGCTACAGGCGTCTAGTTTCTACCAAAAAATGCTGCCGTTTAGTTGTTGACAAAATGTTTTCAATAAAAGTATTTCTTCAAAAGTATTATGTTTTTTAAATTTGTTCTCTTTGTCAAAACTAAAAATAAAAGCTAACATTTTTGTTCTTTGTCTTCTATCTCTATTAGTTTGTGAGATGCTTTGGTTTAACAGAAAAGTTTCTCAAAAAACAATATTTTAATCCTTATTTTGAAAACCCCAAGGATTCGACCCATAGTCAAATAGTGTGCCAACCAAAGTGCAAGCAAAATAATGTCAACTGCGTTAGCAACATCGAAAATTATTTTGTTTTCTTTCATTCTCTTGTCTTCAGACGACTTTCATACTTTAGATAGACAGAATGAGCCATATTTTCTTAGAAGAATCAAGTCCTTCCTTCAACCCTTTTCCCCCCCCCCCCCCACATACCTTTGTTCACTGTTTGTTAATTTCAAGTCAGTAAACATGGTGGAATGGATAAAATTTTTGTTGTTTCGGAAATTAAAAGATTTCGACATTTTGCAATGAAATGTAATGAAATTTCGGAAATGTTCTCTTATTCTAGTCAAAAACGATATTAGTATGCTTCAAAAACTAAGGAAGAAAATGATTTTTCCATCACGTTCAGTCAATTATCAAGAATGCAACGTCTTTTGGCCTATGTTTAGTGGAATGATCAAAATATTTTAAGATTTATGGCCATCTAAAAGAATCAAGCGGTAGGAAAGTGAACGTGTCTGTCGGCACGATCAGGATCCTGGATAGATCAAAGAAACAATTTCAATAGCTGTATTTTTTGTCAGAAAGTTTACTAAAAACAAGTGTAGGTAAGCGACTACTACTTATATTTTTATACCCTTGAATACCTTACTTTATTTTAAAGCATATATGCTTATAGTTGGGAAAAATTATAATCTACTTTGGTGTCATCGAGTACTAGGTTTTAATATGTACATACAATACATATAAAAAAAAATGTATAGAAAACTTTGAACTCGAACTAATAAAACATAAAGTTTTTAATTTGTGTTTTCAGTTTGGTATGAGTTAATCAGTGTGTTTACATTCGTAATCGTGGTATTCCCACTTCATTAGTAAAGTATAATTCTAGGAAAAGTGTCTATTCCACAAGGAAAAATTATAAGTGCTGAAACATGTTCGAGATTGCCACATTTGATTTTGATAAACTTTAAAAAATGTTTCGGTGGTCGATTAGAAGTGAGATTGAGTACTGTGATCGATGCTCAATCACCTAGGCCAGGGAGTGCGAACCAATGACAGTCGAGTCATTAACAGCACGGAACATAATATTTTGGGTACGCCATAGACCACAGCCTTTTTTGCCGTATCACAACGGACCCTATGGTCTAAGTGTGCCCCACCCCAGAACAGCCATTCCCCAAACTCGCTAGACGAGGGTTTTTGGACTCGCTTAACACGAACTTTGTGACGAAATAGGTCTCAGGGATACCTGGTGCCAGGTATGCCCTCCGACCCTTGTAGTTTTCGATAGATTCGTCAAACAAATCAGTACAAGTTCGTTACTGGGGGGTATTTGGGATCACTGAATACGAAGATGTGACAGAATTGGTCTCAGAGGTACCTGGTGCCCAGAATGAATGGTGTCACCGTCGCCTTCTAGAGTTTGGACCGATTATATAACAAATTTCCCGAAAACTCTACTTGGCGACGAGAAACCATTTACCCTGAGCACCAAATACATCTGAGACCAATTCTGCCATGTAAATCATGAGACCAATTCTCTCATGTAAATTAAAAGTGGACAACCCTAGTTATTTTAAACTCTTAAAATTTATACAATACACAAGACATTACTTTGATTTCTTCAAAAAAGTGTTTAAAAAGAATAACACAACACACAAATTCATGTGATAAACTTTGTAATTAAAACGTCTAAACTTTGTCAACAAAATATAAAAAAAAAAAAATATTAAATAGAGAAAACAAGATAATTATAATATTTTTGTTATTCTCTGAATACAAAAAGAAAACAGTGAATTTTTTTTTTCATCAGCAATAAAAAATATAATTTTACTAGAACTATATTTGTATATTGTAATAACGAAGAAATTAGTTTATATTCGGTGTAGCATGTGTAGTGGTGATGCAGTCTAGTGACAAAAAAATTATTATGATTTTTTTGTCACCGTATTTTTGAAAAAGGAACGCAAATATGAACGTTTAAAACTCCTAATTAAACAAAGAGGGAAATATTTTAAAAATGACGTCATTGTTGATTGTCATAGAGATGACATATAAAACTTGATTTTGCAAAATAATTCAAACAAATTAAACCTTTCATTAAATCAGGTATCAGAAAAACCTTGAAAATTTTGAATTTATTTCATTTTTTGCCAATTTGATCTAGAAGGACTGGTTTTTCATCAAAAACAGTTTGAATTCCTTTAAAAAAGGTTCAATTTGCAACAATGTTAGATAGAGCTTCTTTTTAATAGGACTGGTAGTTTCGGAGATATATCTTTCCAAAGTTTGTTAAATTTTCAAGTTATTATATCTTGTAAACAGTTAAAGAGCTCCGGGATCGATTCCTCGGATACGGGTTTTTTTTTTCAAAGGGCATGGGTTAAAAAAAATTTTTACTGCTTCAAAAGAGGTTCGTTATCGAGCCAAAACAACGTGTAAAATTTTGGTCAACATCAATTACTACGAAAATAACACTTGGTGAAGTTATAACCTGCAATTATATATATCAAAAGTGTTTTGGTTAGAATCAGATAGAAAAGATTATTTAATTGCTTATATCTTTTATGTTTATCAATCTACTTTAATTTTGATTTCAGATCTTGCCATCTAATTCTCGCACATTTGCAAATTTTAACGAAAGAAACACTAAAATCAACATCAGGATAAAGGCCTACGATTATATTTTCAAATACTGAACTGTCGGTCAACATAAATGCAGTGATTTCTTGTATAATTATGAAACAAATACACTTTTAGGTATTATACTGAGCCCTTTGTTATTACATAATATGGTAAACAATACAAAATACTCTCCATGTCATGAACCCACACAGACCATCAAAGAGAATATATAAGTAAGTACATTTATAATACTCGCTTTATACAACGTGTTCTGTTATTGACTGAAGAAACCTAGCTTCCGAAGATAAGCTCATCAAGACCAGAAAAAAATCTATTTTCTAAATTTGGATCTGAGGCCTAATTGGGCAGATACGGGATTTCGCAAAGTAGGATTTGACCAAATTTAATTTAATAATTTTATACTTTTTTTTAAATTCCTTCCATTATTAAGTGAAATGTACTAATATCTATTGATTATCATTGGCTACTGGTTATCGAATGATAGTCAGTGAATGAACTTCCACAAAGTAGCCCTCAGATTCAAATTTGAAAAGGAGTTTTTATGTTGCTCTTGATGAGCTTATTTTCGGAAGCTAGGTTTCTGCAGTCAATAACAGAACACGTTGTATATGTACTAGAATTGGACAAACTAGAAATTGCTAGCCAAACAGATTTGTAAAACAACAAATATTCAATATTCATACACGATTTCAACAAAAATATAAAAAACCGTAAAATAATAATAATAATAATAATAATAAAACAGAAAAATACATTTATTGATTGTCTGATAGAAAGGTTATTGTTTTTATCTCAAAAATCGAAATTTAAACTTTCTAATCCTTATGATTTAGGATGTCCTAAATAATTTGACATTTTTGAAAAGAGTATGTAAAGGTAATGGAACCAGTGATAGCAAGGGCGTCGCCAGCCGATGGCAAAGAGACCCCCCCCCCCCCAAGTTACTTTCTGGAGAATGGGAAAAGTATGGATTGTAGGTACAAGTAAAAATATAGGAAAAAAACGCGAAAATTTATTTTTAAAATTTTACCATTAATTTACCTGAAAACAGGCGTGAATCTAAAGTTAAATTTTGGAGGATCACAGATACTGGAACTTTTTTAAAGCAAATGGGTACTTTGAACCGTTTTTGTGAATGTCTAGAAGAGGGCAGCTGAATGATAGCCCGGTTCCTATCATAGGCCACTTTAAAAAAAATTCTTGAATGACTAATTCATTTCATATTTCGGTGGCATGCGTAAAAACAATCACAGACAAAAAGGCAAACCTCGTGAACTTGAACGGGCAAGAGACCCACACAAAACAGGCCACATTAAGAAATGATATATGAGATGGGTGACTGGAAATTTTCGTCTATATTTGAGTAAAATTAACTATTTTCATAATCAGAAACTTTTCAGTCTTTTTAACTAAGGTCATATTTACGACGTCATGTTTAAAAATTTTTATATTCATTAAAGTATCTGTATTTGTAGTACATTGAAAAATTTTCTGTAGAGAAAAACGTGACCACACAATTTTATTTTAATACATTTTAAGAATAATATATAGAATACTATAAAGTTACTAGAGCTACTTTTAACGAAAAACTTTACTTCTTACTAGATATAGCGAGCTATGGTAGAGCTTACTACCTTACTCTCGAAAATTTTTTTTCATGTCTTTTCAGAATATAGAGAGAAAGAACAGGGGAGAGTATATTACCAGGGATCAAAATTTACATACAGGTATTAAACAAGTATAACATCAGAAATAGTCTACTTTCCTTTGAGAAATTAAATAATAAATAGCTATCGAATATCATAATGTACCACAGATCACATTCTAATGTACCTAGATTCATATTCACTGATTGTATCTGAACATACTTTGATCATTATTTTATAGGCACTGACTTCTTTGTGCGTTTTGTAACAGCTTCAATAGGTAGGTATTTTGATTGAATTATGTATCAAAAACAAATGAATGTCATATATCAAAATACATTTTAATTTACACTTTGATTAGTGACAATATATCAAAATGATATTCAAATTTTGTATTATCAATATTAGTTTTTTACTATTTATTAATATTCCTTTCAGATTAAATCAACTTATCATTCTAATATACACTTTTAGCTACCGGAAATGTTAAATTAAATAGCCCCCTCCCCCCAAATGAAGTAATACTATGTGGGATGGGGTTTGATAAATGATAGTTTACAGGAATTTATCTGAGAGTAATTCAAAGTAAAATATATCCGGGGTACTAAATCTTGCCCTATTCACAAAATTTGTTATGAAAATTCTTTTTAAATATATAATAAAACTTTTACTAAAAATTCAATTTGGTAGCGTTTACATTTCAAAACAATGGAAATAAAACTTTTTTATTTATTCCGATGTTTTTTTTTTTTTTTTTTTTGTTACTTGTCTGTCAGTGTGTGTTGTTGAGGTTATCAATAATAATATTTTTATGTGGAATATATCAACTTTGATACGAATAAATACGATTTTTATCGAAGATGTACGGATATACTTTAAGTTAATTTTATAAAAAATTTATAAAAATGGAATTTGATTTAGAATTCTTAATAAACGTGAAAATTCACTTTTAAAGCTTATAGTTTTATGATTGAGTGGCTGCTACCAGTTCACTTCGCTGGACAATTCCAAATTGTAGGAAGGGAGAATAATACCCTTTCTAGAGCGCGCGAAAAACCACCCAATAAGAAAGGTTTTCTGTAAATTTTTTAAGTCTAAAAGCGAAAAATGTCAGTGAAATCACGATGTTTTATGTAAAATATTTTTTTGATATGAAAATTTGATAAATGTATTTTTTTGATAAATGTCCCTAGCTGACCTAAGCAATTACCTCAGATGTTGGCCCGCTTCTCACTGTATGGAAAGATAGGCGATGCTTAGTCTATGTATACTCTACAGTCAATGCAAAATTGCGCACCGCTATTGGAAGGTTAAACTTCAATCTATTCCAAATCCCATCTTTATTGAGACAAATAAACTACTATTAACAATACATTTAAAAACTATTTATTTATATTCTCTTTTTCTACAAAAAAAAAACTGCTGGTTGATGTTTTCTTCTCTTTTTTTGTCAGAAAAACCGCCATTTAAAAACTGATAACAATACTTGGTGAGTTTATCAACCGTCAAAAACAACAAAAAAAGAAATGAAACTTGTGTGTATGTGTGTGTATCTAGTTTGGTCATCTCCTGAGTTCAGTTGGGGTAGTTTGTATGCTTACAGTTTTCAACTACATATAATCAAAATCGGTTATCAAGACATCGCTTTTCACGACAAATTGATAAGAAGGCTTAACATTTTATGGAGACTTTCTTATTTTAAATTATCTAAAAATCAATCTACATAAAAGCGTTCCTAGAGCAATATAGAAATACGCTGCTTATAGAACATTTAATAAGCCGGAAAAGTGGTGGAATAGCTCCGATTTCAAAATTTTTTTTGTACGTGTTCCTTATACCTTCAGGAATATTTAGCCACACTAACCTTGGCATTACAAAAAAATAAAAATAAAAAAACTGAAAATTTATTGTAGTTTTCCCATCCCTAAAGCACTCCAAATAGTAACAGTGAAAAAAAATTTCCAATATTGTCTCCCGAAGGTTTCCGAGGTCGTTGATAATGAATTCAAGGTTAAAAAACAACTAAAACGGTTGTAACCCCATTAAAACTACCCCTGGAAGTGACAGAAAGAAAATTCAAAATTTTACCTCAGAAATCGTCTCTTGAGGAGCTTTTAGATTCGCTGTTCACGAATAAAAGGTCAAAAAGGAACTTAGGGTGGTTGCAATTCCGTTAAAACTACCCCTAGAAGTGCCAATGATAAAAAAAATTTTGAAAATTTTGAATTTCATCTCAGAGATTGTTTCTCTGTGGTTTTTCGAGTCGTTGATCATGAATTTGAAGTCAAAATGCAACTGAATATAGTTCCAAGCCATCCTAGAAGTGACAGAGGAAAAATATAAAATTTTTGCTCAAATATTTTGTCTTTCGGGGTTGCAGATCACGAATCCAAGGTCAAAAAGTAACTTAGGATGGTTAAAACCCCTTTAAAACTACCCCTAGAAGTGTTAATGATAAAAAAAAAATTAGAAAATTCTGAATTAAATCTCAGAAATTGTCTCTCTGTGCTTTTCGGAGTCGCTGATCATGAATTTGAGCTCAAAAAACAACTGAATATCGCTCTATGTTCATTACAACCACCCCTAGAAGTTTTGGTTTTTGATTCTTTGACTGAATTTCGTAGCTAGAATATACAAAGCAATATCGCCCCGATATTAGACAAATTTTTTTCCTTAGTCTGTAGAACAACCAATAAAAATTTTTTATTAGATACAATGACTGTAATTATACAATCCTTTCAATGTCATTATAATCAATTTTTACTGTAGTTTTCTACTACATACATTATTTGTGAAACGAAGAAAGAAGAAAAATGCTTTAAGTTTACTGCTCTGAAACAGGGCACTATCGATTTACTTACAACCATATACATACCTACATATAACGTATGTATAGAACTACATGTTTGTACTGGGATATCTTGTTATGACTTTCTGGAGGAGTATCTATCCAAAAAACGAAACAAAACTTTAGACTAATGTACGTTTTATTACATTAGATTAGACGAAATTTACTTTTAAGTGAAACAACTACAGCTGACAGGGGCGTAGAAACCGCTTTATCAGTGGTAGCAAAGATATGGGGCCCTCAGAACTGTAAGGAGAAGCGGGGGCCCGATTCCCCAAAAACGTGAGAAAAGGTAATATTTCGTTTTCTTTTTTGAAGATAAAATTAATTTTTTTTAAAACCATAGAAAGCATTAAAAAACATTTACGTGATACAAATATTATTTTTATTCATAATTTTGTTCATAACTTAGATTTAATAAGCATTGACGAAGTTATTCTATGTTAAAAAAAAAAAAAAAAAAAACATTCGGTTAGGTTAGGTTATATTGGCTGTCCACGAATGACACACATAGGCTATAGAGCCCATTGTGATACTAATTTCATTTATCAGCTCCTCAATTTCAGAGACTGAGTGCACCTCCTTCATGCATATACCATGCACTACACCAGTCCATCACAACTATTAATTAATACCCTAAGCAAACCGCGGACGGAATTGGTTACGCCTTAACGAACTGAGCTAATAGGGCGATAAGAATACTGGAACATCTAAAATAAAAAGACTTATGAGAAAATCTAAACTTATGAGTAGTTCTATCATATGTGGTTGAAAGAACGTCATAGTTGTCCCTATTTACACAAAAAGAATGAAACCAAAGTTGCATTTCTAAAACAGTTTTGAAGATTTAATGAAAACGGTGAGTGCAACGATCTTAAAATACAAAATAATTTGTTAATTATATCAAAGTAATTTACAAACCGCATCTATAGAATTACAATGTTATGTTTTAGGACCCTGTATGAAACCTTTAACAACATAAAGATTTCAACAACCTTGTTTTTAGTTAAATGTTATAACTTCAATCTTTCATGATACCTCCTGACTTTATATGCATTCTGTTGTTCTATAGTCTATACTGTAGTTAGGTTAGTCTGTTCAGTTTAGTCAAACAATATACAGAATGTACCAACAACTTTTACGTTGTTCAATAAAATTAACGATGCATTACAAGAATTTTGTTAAAATTTCTACAATGTAGGTTAGGCTAGGTTTGGTTAGAGTGGCTGAAACTACTCCATGATTTATTTGAAGCTTCAGACCGCAGAATTCGCCAATGAAAGACTGCTTCTAAATAGTCCATTTCCGTATGGCAAGAGCTGGACAGTGACAGAGAAGCTGCAATAGTCGTGATACACTGTCAGGCCCAGACGATCAGCATGCCTACCGAAAGTGGTGAAGTTTACGAAAAAATAATTCAAACAAAAGTTTTTTTTTTTTTTAAGGAACATTTTTTACATTTAAACTTTTGTTCTATCTCTAACGGTTTGCAAGATCCAATTGATCTATGTTGCTCATTTACGAACTCGACCTCACTTTTTTCGTCCTAAGCAAACTATAAAAATTTCAGTTTGATATCTCTTTTCGTTTTTGAGTTATCGTGATGACAGGCGGACAGACAACCGGAAATGGACTAATTAGGTGATTTTATGAACACCTATACCAAAATTTTCATTTTATTTCATATACATGGTATAAAAAGTGTCGCGACGTTTAGTTGATTTATATTACCGTTTCTCTTAGATCATTCTGTACTGAACTACCCAATACCCCATACATTACTGAACTATACACACAACACATGCATTCATACATACATGGTTTGATATAGTTCAAGTAATGTCAACCAAAACATTGGCTTCGACTGTATGCCAATCGAGTAAGTTAAAACCTCGTAACAGATATCATCACAAATTAAATATTTTATTGTGCTTTTGTTTAAAAAAAATAAAACAAATAAATATAACAAAAAAAAAGTCACTTTATTTTTTTTTTCATCGTTAGTTTTTGCTTGCCTTGTTCTACCTTTCCAAACAAAGGTATATATAGAATTTTTTTATCGGTCTTGTTTGTAAACTGCATGTACTGACTTTGTACTTCATTTGGTTTTTGCGACTTAATTATCGTGTTTTCTGAAGTATATAGATGTCTTCAATTTGACATTGATAAATTTAATTGTATATAAGGTAAATGTACCATATTACGGGATGACATCACTGTCTACCCGTGAGAGCGCAAATTATGCGTAAATAGTATGTATTATATGGGCATATCAGTTATATGTGTGTGACATGTATGTATTTGTAATGTGACAGAGTAATCAAGACTGTCTATACATGGTATTTCAACAATTAACTTAGTCAATTGTTTGTTTTTACTTGTTGAGAATTAGTTTTGATTATGTTTTCACGCCAAAGTTTTTAATTTATAATATTAAACGTTAATTTTCTGGACTTCGAGTTTGTCTCTAATTCCGTGATAAAATTGGGCTTTGAACCTGATTCCGGGAATGGATGTACATAATTCTGCGATACACACTTAACGTAGATAAATTTAAAAAAATTGTTTTGTTTAATGTAATTGAATTTACTGAGGATTTTCATTTAAAATTTGATTAAAAAACAGAATTATTTAAATTTTTAATAAATTGGTAATAAATCACAGGTATTATAAATATTATCGATATTAAATTAATTTAGTTAATTGAAACAGTTATTTTTGTTATTATAAACTAATTTAAATAACAAAATGTAAGTCAAGTCTCAATTTTCTCCTTTACAATGTGATACTCCCGGAATTGCATTGTTGTCAAAACTTTGCTTATTAGTCCGGGATTTAAATGCTTATCCTAAATAGCAAGTATTTTAGATTTAATTAGACTTTAAAATAGAACATATTCCGTAATTACATCACAAAAATCTACGGTATTTACTGATTCTATTGGTATAAAATATATTAGTAATTATAACACCAATTTAAAATGAGAGTCCTTCACCTTATATAACCTTGCTCAATCATATCTAACATTTATAACAATAATGAGTAAAATTTTAATAAACGAAGTTTGTACAAACTACAAAGTAACTCAATATTGTAAGAAATCTTTGATATGCATGATTGACTCACATTTTTACTCATATTTTCTCTGAAAATATAGACTTATGCACTGTATCGAAGGTCATAATTGACAGGTAGAGTGTGTTATAAATCCGCTTTATGATTCTTACAAAACGATTGTGGGATGTTTTCAGGAGCTCGTATCTGGGAAGTGCCTTTTGGTGGTTTCAACTGCCCAGCTGTCTTCCTAGCTTTTTATGCGGAAATATTATGGATGTTTGCGGTGTCTAAAGCTTTGCCAGCATCACCAAAGCCATAATACCTCCAAATGGGGCTAGTGGGTTGAAAATCGATATGTGAGTTGACTTGGTGGCAAGAAAGTTCGGGGTATCAAGTTTTCAGTGTCCTTACCGTTATTTTTATATCGAAATACCATTTTTTTCCGGTTATTAGGGCTTTGCACCCCTCAAAAACCAATCCTCTTAATTTGACCCCCCTTTTTCAAAATTGCATCATCAGTAAAAAGCAATAGCCCCATTTCCTTCGTTAATTCGCTAACAAGAAAAGACAAATCTCATCCCATTAAAAAGTATTTTATGTGACAAAAATATGACCTTAATAATGGATCTCTGACGCCCACTAGTTTATTTTTCGCTGCAATAGATTTGTGTAATTGAAAATATTATATATTTCCTTTTAATAATGATCATAATAGCGAAATATCGTTACATAATAACATAGCAAGTTCTTATATTTTCTTTAAAGCGATATTTTCATATCAAATACTGAAATATTTTATTTATGGCAATAATAAAAATTTATAGCAATCATTTATTCATCTTTTTTTTTGTGTGGAAATATATTGAGCTGAATATTTTATATAAATTTCGACGAAAATGGCTGACAATGTAAAAGTAGTTTAAATCTATTATTTGGCTGTTGTAGTACGTTGTTTAATGGCACGAAGGAGGTTTGTTTCAATCATTGACGTTAGAGCTACATAGACTAAGTGTCAAACGATTTTAAGCGTGCCAACATCTGAGGTAATTGTTTAGGTAAAATCTATGGTAGATTCGTAAGAAAAAATGTAAAATGATTAGTATTTTTTTAAGTCAAAAAGCGAAAAAGTTCAGTGAAATCACGATATTTTATGTAAAACATTTTGTGATTTGTCCCTATATTCTTTTGATAAATGTATTTTTTTCATAAATATCTCTGACCTAAGCAATTACCTCAGTTGTTGGCACGCTTCTCACTGTATGGAAAAATAGGCGATGCTTAGTCTATGTATAAATATAAAGTCAGTGGTTTCAATTGATTGAATATAGACATTTGCGACCTTACAGTAAAAGAAAGAAATCGAATTGTGAATTTAAAGATTATTTTGAAAAATTTTATATTTGGCTATTTATTTGCATTGTTTTTATTGCAAAAATTGCAAGAAAGTCCCCTAAGAGAGAACTACAATGATTTCGAAGAATTAATTAGTATTAGATAGAATTAGTATTAGTATTAGAGCCGCAAAAAGAAAAAGAAAAAAACTTGAAGATGATATTTTCGTCTGTAAGATTCGATGAAAACTTTATCATATATTATTTATTTCTAAAGTAATAATAGATTTAATAGAATCATCCTTTTTAATTGTACGTAATTTGATGTTTTAATTTATTATAAAATTATATTCGGAATAAAACCGATTAAATAAGAGACCATTCAATTGTAACAAATTAACTGAACATTAAACTAAAATTTAACAAATATAAATAAATACAACAAATGATTAATAATATTGAAAATGAAATAATTAATTAGTATATCCAATTACTTCACAATGATGTATATCGATGATCAGAAAACATGTTGAAAAATCAATCGTACCTAATTTTAAGCAACTTTTAAACCATAAACTCTAAGACTATAAGAAGACATAAAACAAATATCGACAAATTACCCAAAATTTTAGTTTCTCATTTAAAAAAGAAAAGTCTATAAAAGTCCAAAACTATTTACTAATTGTTCAAAATCAAATAATCAAATTTTATATTATTAAAAACAAAAGAATGTCACATGTCAAAATATATTTTAAATTTAACACTTAAATAGTCTATATTTATATAAATCAGGGCTTCTTAAACTATGGGTCGCGACCCCATTTGGGGTCGCGTAGCAAAATTCTGGGGTCGCGAGAGGTAAAAATACAATTTAACAGAAAATGTTTTTTAACTTGTAAAATTATTGTTATAAAGATAAAATAACAATTATCGTAGATAAATATATCATAAAATCTTCTAGTTCGGAAAGATTGTTTGTACCTGCATTTCTATTAAGAGTATTATAATGACTTGAATAACATTTACTATGAATTATGAAATGTTATTGGAATTAATAAAAAATATACATTTATTTTTGTCAATCTCTAAAAGCCGAAATAATCTCGAGAAATAATTATCAACAAAATTTCTAGGTATTATTGCTAAAGAAACAGCTTTAACACATATTAAATCCCAATATCGTTCAGCGATAAAAAATGTTGAAGAGGTCTTACGTCAAGCAGTTTCAAACATTCCACCAAGATTTGATTTGTTATGCAATAAAAAACAGGCACATCCATCTCATTAAATTTTTAACTTATACTTTAATTTTAATACTTACCACGCAACTACTTGAAATATATTCGAGAGAATTAAGACGGTCAGAATCCACTTTTATTTTTGAAACTATAATAAATACAATTTTATAATTTTTTGTGCAATTTTTAGTTTTAGATTTTTGTATGTTTCAAAACGAATTCTAAATTTATATATTTTCATATGTATATGGATATTGTTACCTAATAAATAAATCATCAAAAAATATTAATTTATTTTTCTTTTATATTTGTATGGGGTCGTCAAGAAACTCGCAATTATAAATGGGGTCGTGAATTACAAAAGTTTAAGAAGCCCTGATATAAATGATACATTGAGTCACCGGAAAGGTTAAATTAACATTTTAAGTGTTTCCACAAATGATAATGGGATGGCACTAATAAGGCATTAGAAAAATAGATAGTTTCCATTTTTCCAAGATATAGAAAAACAGTCTGTGAAATTAGATTTGAGTACGGAGTAAAACTTAGAAGATATTTTGTACTCCTAGTTTGAACTCAACAATGATATTTCAGAAGTGCTATAGATTAAATAAAATTCAAGGCATCTGTGACTAAATATCTCGGAATCAAGAGATCTTTGACCAAAGGTTTACAGATTCTTTTTCTTATTTTTATGCAAGGAATAGAAGTTAAAAATAAATCTAAGACTCAAAGAAAATAATTACTTAAGTAAGTCTGAGACCTGCACCAACGGACTATATAGAATATTATGGTAGTATGAGGGATTTACCGAGGACATCACTGTAAATTCTCATAACAGAAAAGTTTTTAGAAGACCCAAAGAACGTTAAAATCTTGTAAACCTGAAGTAGCTAACTTCACTAGATCCGATAGTTAAATAGCAGTTGAAACGGTAGCAAAGAAAAACAATTTTTTTAAATATCTAAATAAAGATATTGATTTACGAACGGATATTGGACATCGTATAAATAACGAAATTACATGTTTGTGTTAATAATATGATTAATATGGGATTATAAAATCTAAACGTAAATATGAAAATAGTTACTGGAAAACTCATTCCAACACTCGAATACATTCATTCCACTATCAAATTCATTTTAGTATCAAATATTAAATATATTTGAGATCAATTTATATGTCGGATATACTGTTTGGTATTTTTAGTGAAACTACATTGATGTATTTAATTTTCATTGAGTTCATTTTCTCAACTTTACCAGTACCACACTGCAAATTTCAGTGTCGTGTAAATTAGGCTAGGTATCGAACAATTTTATACTATGCATATATGTAATATGTAGGGTATACTAAGTTTAGTTCCAAGTTTGTAACGATTTAAAATATTGATGCTACGCACAAAATATAACTCAAAAACGAAAAAATATATCAAGCGGAAATGAGCAATTGGGTCTTGGATCCGTAGGAACCATCTTGTAAACTATTAGAGATAGAACAAAAGTTTAAATATAAAAAATGTCCCTTATAAAAAAATAACCAACTTTTGTTTGAAACATTTTTTCATACACATCACTGTTTACCCGTGAGGGTGCAAATTATGCGCAAATATGTATTATATGGGAATATCAGTTATGAATGTGTGACATGTATGTATGTATAATGTGATAGAGTAATCAACACTGTATATGTATATGTTATTTCAACAAATTACTTATTGTTTTTTTTTTTTCACTTGTTATTTTTACTTTTCGTACAAATTAATGACCATGTCCAAATTAATGTGTCTGAAAATTGTAATATTCCTTGCACGAAAAACTGTCATAAAACAGAGGTCATGAATTTAATTCTTACCAAACTGTGTAACGTTAAAAACTTTTAATTTTATTTCATTTTCTAAGTCTCTTAGTGTACAAACTAACTTTCTAGTTTAGTTTCGAATACATTCTATCCTTGTTAAATTCACAAATAACATTAATTTTTTATACATGTTAGCATTCGTTCTTTTGTTTTTATTCGATTTCACCGACAATATTTATCATGAACTGTAATTTAAAATTAAAAGACTCGGTTTCTAGTACATCTGTGTTGTTTTAATGTTCTAGTTCAGAAAAGAAAATTGAAATAAATGTACAAACTTCTAAGGGAAATTATTTTTCAAATATAATCAATGTAAATTTCAACTTTTCATATTTAACCAAGTTAATTTGAGTTTTTTATCGGTTATTGGTCTGTTTTATAAATTGCTATCACAGGTCTGCAACTAAAAAATTGCAAAAGGATTTTAACTATTTCTTATCGATTTTTATTTACGGAAACTAGTTAACATATGAAAGGAATTTTATCACATTACGTTTTCTCGGAAAAATGGATAGTACTTGGAATTCTTGTTCAAGAGTTGTGTATTTGTCTTTGTACAATATTGTAAAAATAGTGTACTACATCATACAGCAGTGGTGTGTACATATAGATATGCTTAGCACACTCAAAGAAGTATTAATTTTAACATACTTTTAACTCAACTGTCCATTTATCACGTATTCTGTATGATAATAGCGTGATAATAAACATCTGTAATTCTGTATATAATAGACATCTCTCTTACACTACTTATACTCTAAATATAATTGTTTCTGTTATACAAAAAATTTAAATAGCTTTGAGTGAATATATCTCAAGAATGAAGCGGTCAATAGTTTTGGATTTTTTTTAAACTCACATGCACAAATTCATAAATGTTCAGATAGTTTTTTGAAAATATCTTAAATCTAGTTTTTTCTAGAATTAAAAAACTTGTTAAAAACACAACAAAACGCAACCCTTCCTATGCTCTCTATGTTAATTATCCGAACTTTAGTTGTATTTAACTCGAGTTAGAGACGGTCAATCGACTACAAATTATTTTGGTAAATGCATTATTATCTTCCTAATAAGTATACACAAATTAAGAATTTTCTATCGATATGCCCATAGCAAGACAACTACCTTAAGTGGTTTAAAATTTTTTTTGGCCTCAAGCGTAACAACCCCATATTAAAAGTGATTGATGCTGCGGGAAACTCGAAAATAAACTAGGTTAAATTACCATTAATAAAATATGATAAACACCAATTTATTCATTCAACCTCTTTAATCTATTTCATCTTTTTCTATTTTAAATTTTTTTATCATATTCTTTTTGTGTAAGAGATTCAATGTCTTTAGATTATAAAATATTTATTTTCAGATAATTTATTATTCTGCATTTTCATTTTTCTTTCATATATATATATCCCCCTTTTTTTATTTGTATGCTATAAGCGAAACAGGAAAATCGATGTTTATAAATACTAATACATATTGAATAAATTGATTCAAGTATGTACTGTCATATTTTCCCCAAAAATATAGACTTAGGCATTATATCGAAGGTCAGCGGGAAGAGGTAGCGGTGTGTTATAAATCCATTTCTTGACTACTAGAACAAGGATCGTGGGTGATTGGTAGGTCAATTTTTGAGCTTGTTTACGGCTATAAAATGGTCGACTGATTTCACTAAGTGGTATGGAGGAAGGTTTTGGAAAAAAAACCACTTTCTTCTACGTTTTTAAACCTTTAAGCATGCGTACAACCGCTTCAAATTGAAGGTTGAAAATCGTTATGCAGCTTGATTTAGTACTAGTGTCTTTTAGAGATGTAAGCTTTCCGCCCTTCCGAGATGTAAGTGGATAACCTCTCAATAATAATAAATTATCAAAATGGGGTTTAACCTCCGTTTCTCTGACATATACGCCTATAAATGAGTGCACCCACATCATTATTTGTTTATCTTTATTTATTAAACTACATTCATATATACAATTACATTTATGATGTGGGTGGAGGCGGTTACTTCGTTCTCACCCAAGCGACAAAAATGTGATCAATTCTACCGCCCAATTAATTATAATTGATCAAACTGCCGCTGCCTGGATTGGAACCTGCATCCCTAGCCTAAGTAGACAAACGATTAATGTCTATCGCTTTAGACCGCTCGGCCACTTAGACTATGATAGAAGAAATATCTAATGAGGGGAGAATATGACTTTAGTAATGGATCTCTGCTGTTCACGAATTCTTTTTTATAATGCGGTAAAATAATGCAATTGTTTTATATTAATAACAAAGGATATTTTTTTTATGCACCGGTAGTTCTTAGAAATTATATTACAAATATACATCATAAGAAAAATCTTTCATTTTCCTTTATCGTCTCAAATCTATGACCTTAACAGTAGGTGATTAGATTAGAGAACAGGTAGTAGAGAGAAATCGGAGAAGCAATAATATCTTAACTTCAAAGAGTCTGAACGTCAATCTGATTTACTTTTTAATTTTTTTTAATCGAATATTAAAGTATTAATTTGTCTATACGTTCCCAAGTAAAAATTTATTTATCATAAATATTTTCGATGTTTATTAAAATGAATCAAGAAGTTTCAGTTCAGCAACCGGCTTCATAAATGGTACTGATTAGGCTTCTAAATGGTCTTACAATATTACACAATTAAAAATCATTAAACTCATTTAAGTGTTATTACCCACTCTGTATTTGTAAGAATTGAGTTGGTACAATTCTGTTACAAACAAACAATTGACTGAGTTAGCTGTTGAAATACCCTGTGTAGAAATGTCCGAGTATGCATTATTTTTAATAAATTAGAAAAGTTTAAAAAACCAACACCGTGACACCTTCCATTGCATAGAATAATGTAACAAACGTCGTTTCTTATGCAGGACGTTAGAACGTGCACCGGGTCGACTCACTTTCGTATAACACGTTTTCTACGTTTTCACGGTTAGACAGTGATGATTACGAAAAAAGTTGAACAAAAGTTGTTAAGTTTTTACGTTTAAACTTTTGTTTTATCTATAACGGTTTACAAGATGGGCCCTACGAACCCGAGACCCCCCTATTGACCTATGTTGCTCATTTACGAACTTGGCTAAGCACGCTATAAAACTTTCATCTTGATATCTCTTTTTGTTTTCAAGTTATCGTGTGGACAGACATACGGGCAGACGGATAACCGAAAATGGACTAATTAGATGATTATATGAACATCTATACTAAAATTTTGTTCGTAGCATCAATATTTTTAAGTGTTACAAACTTGGGACTAAATTTAGTATACCTTGATATACTTCATATATACATGGTATAAAAATCAAGCCTTATACAGAAAGTTGCTATCCTGCTTGTACTACCTTACACACTAGCAAGGATCTTATATTTTAAACATAGCAAGCTCTAAGTTTTGTCGAGTGAATGAACCCCCGAAGAATTGTGAAGACTACTGTCAATTGAATTTTGTATTTGATAGTAAACTATGTGTTCACTGTTCTCTCTAAAATGAACAGGTAGAACGTGGAACGTAGAACGTAGAAGAAAACAAGTTTATGAAGTTTGAACACATAATTTGAACAGTACTAAATATTTGATTTCAGTTTGTACATGAATAGTTAAATTCAAGTACATTAACTGCATAGTTCGTTTGTGATAAGAAAAACATTTTAGATACAGTCAATTATTATTTTATAAGATAAACATCTCGTGTTCCAGAATTTAGGGTTGCCTTTTAAACTGAGACACTAGTTTTGAGGTTTTATCCAAATAAAATCCATGGGTTCCCCTTTTAAATTTTTCTGGCTACGCCAATGATTTCGGTCAATGCTTTTTTTAAGAGACTGGTTTTTCAAAATTTGCAATAACAATCAAGAGCGTAGCTTAAGAGGGCTTAGGTGGGAAATGCATCCCTATGAAATATTTTTATTTGCGCCACTGATGGATATATTGTCTTAGGCACCGATTTTCAAAATAGTGGCAGTTATGCCGTTCAATCGCAGTTATCTAAATTTTTGTGTCTTTGAATTGTTATGCGAGATATAGAACCCAAAAATTTTGACGATTAGATGAGTATTTTCCGAAACATCTTCTGAAACAATTCGTACATGATTTTCTCAAGCAAAATAGGATTTTGGACAATCTATACATCAGAAACTCTCCGTTCAAGAGAATATCGATGAGAGAGAAGGTCAGAGCAGCTGGAAGCGGGTGTTGGTACTCTTGTATAATACAATTGAATTTAAGAAATTTTTAGGTCAAAAAAATATTATTCACCTCTCTTTAAACCAAAAATGTTGTTCTAACTCCCCTTGGAGCAAAAGCTAGGTTTCCATGTTCGTGAACATAAAGAAAATGACTCTTTTTTGTTGATTTGGTCAACCCTAAAATTTATTCATAAAGACTATCTGTGGTAATTGTTGTTAACTGTTATTCGAGTTACTGGAAGTGCATTCATTTTATTGGTTTGCATAATATATACTTGAAGTGAAGGGTCAAAAGTTTATCTTCAACATTTAAATTAATACTCACCCATTGGCAATTTAATTACTCAGTTTTATTGTTCAGCTAAAGCATGTTGTCTATTGTGTCTACCTCTATACCTCTATGTAAGTCCATAATCATTAAATCAAATACGAAAACCTTCATTTCACAGTCTGTTTATTTGATTTGATACTTTGTAGGAATTTACAATTTTCAACAAAACTTTTATACACATTGTAAAAACAGTGTGAATATCAATTGGTCCTTTTTATCATTAATGTCAACCCTAGTAGCCGAGTTGGTTAAGGCGTAACCAATTCCGTTAAACCTAAGGTAGCGGATTCGATACCCACCCTCACAACAAAAATTAATTTAAGTAATAGTTGTGATGGGCTGGTGTAGTTCATTGTATATGCATGAAGGAGGTGCACGCAGTTTATGAAAATAATTGAGGAGCTGATAAATAAAATTATAAGCGGAAAAGGTTGTAAAATACATTATATGGTATCACAATGGGCTCTATAGCCTAAGTGTGTCCTTTGTGGACAGACGTGCGTTGGTTCGAGGATTAGATGAATTTAAAAGTTTTAGAAATTATCAATTTTATAAAAAAAAACTACTATCTGTTATTTTGAAATTCTAACTCATGTAAGAGACTTTTTAATTTAACCCTTCCATTGACTAAATGTCTATTACTATAATAAATGTTTTACATTTTTGACCATGTCGTGTTTAGTTCATTTATTGTCAAATTTTGGGCGAAAAAAAAAATTTACGAATAGTAAAAATCTAATTTCGTTTATCAATATCTCTTTAAACTTTAATCAAAATATTTGAATGTATCATTCCTATAAGTTGCCAGTATTTAAAGGTTAAAAAATGTATTTTGACCTATGACATTCTTTTTTTTTTTTGATAATAAAAAGTCTAAATGCTTGATTGTGAAAAATAAGGAGATACATCATTTTTGCTGAAGGCATCACCTTCATGAAACGATAAATAACAATTATGGGGGTTAATGGGGATTGACTTGCTAGGATGTATGTATAAAAACACTTTTTTTAAAGCGCAAGGAGCTAACTCTCATTCTGGGAAACACGTTCTTTAATTTTAAAGCAGGTTTCCATGCTTTCCAAGCTTTTAAGGATGTATGAGCATGACAACAATGTTTGATTTAAAAGCTCAAAATTTTCTTAATAGTTAGACTCTTACTCAAAGAAAGTTAAGGTAAAAATTTTAGCTATGCAAATTTTTAAGGAACAAATCTTTGAAAATCGATATAAAATACATTCCTCTTTGATAACTTTCACTTGGAACGAATGAAATTAAATTTAAACTAGTGAAAAACAAACAATTGACTGAGTTAACCACCAGATGTTAAGAATGATCAGTTGTCAATTGTTTTTCTTTTAAAATTCCTTGAAATACAAAAACCTACAACAAAATCTGTATAATATGAAACAAAATATAATTTCAGCACGTATATATATTTTTGACAAGGAATTACCACAGGACAAAGTCAAGGCATAAAAAAAATCCAGTATATAACCTAAATATGTAGGATAATATTATTTGCGATCGATTTTTATATACGTGTCAGTTTTATTACATATATATTGTATGTATGTGAATTCATGAGTTCAAAGTGGTCATTTGAGAATACTTTTAAAAAGGTTTTGTTAAATTTACAGACAAACAATTGAACAATATATTTCATACTTCATAAAATATAGTCAGTCGAAAGATTTTGTCCGAATACTTTTTTTGTTTTATGTTTAAAACGTTTTTGACTTTAAATAGCCTATGATGTACAGGATTTCTGTCATTATTCTAATTAAATGTTTCCATTGAACAGGATTTTCTGGATTACATCTCTATAAGATTATGACCTCAAATTTTAGAAGTTTCGGAAACTCACAGTTCCCTAATTAAAAAGGCCTTTTAATACAAGTGATTTGACTTTTAAAAATGGTGACAAACTAACAGCCCTACACAATATCAAAACTTTTAAAACATTATTTTACATTGGCGCTATTTAAGGGTTAAATTAAAATGAATTTTGTTTTTATACCCTGTGTATACGAAATATGTATACTAAGGTCAGTCCAAAGTTGGAAAAACTTAAAAATATTAATGCTACGAACAAAATTTTGGTATAGGTGATCATAAATTCTATTTCTGGTTGTCTGTCCGTCTGTCCGTTTGTCCGGCATCACAATAACTCATAAATAAAAAGAGATATCAATCTGAAACTTTTAAAGCATGCTCAGGACTCTTATAAGTCGTTAGAGATAGATAAAAAGGTCGTTATAAAAAAATAAAACAACTTTTGACTGAAACATTTTTTCGTAAACATCACTGTTTACCCGTGAGGGCGCAAATTAGAGCAAAATTGTGATGATATTTTTTGTGATCTGATTAAATATTTTCATTGATTTCTCATACAAAAATTGTTGTAAACAAATTCATAGAATGTGAAGAAGTGTTTTTGATTTAGACATGAAATTATTCAGAACTATTTTAAATTTTTCCCATATATTTTTGGCAAAAGTCAAGTTAAAAACAACACTCTGTATATTTTTTGGTGTCCCAGATCTATTGCTCAATAGAGGGCAGAAATTTTTTATCCAAGGCCACGGCAGTTAAAAACGGCCATTCATCCTTCTATATCCCTTCATTGATGACTCATGTAAGAGTTAAGAGAAACTACATCGAAAAACACGTTATTAAAGATAAAAACAAGTGAAAACTAACAATTGACTGACTTAATAGTTGAAATACCATGTATAGATAGTGTTGATGACCCAAAAGTTTGTTTTTTGACGTCACGTAAGTAAAGAAAGATAAGCAATCTTAAATAGCCACACATTCATTACTGATATTCCCATATGTAAGACACTATAAAATATGAGCCTAATTCGCAACCTCGCGGGTCAACAGTGATGTTTCAAAAAACTTTTTCAAACAAAAGATGTTTATTTTTTAATAAGGAACATTATTTACATTTAAATTTTTGTTTTGTCTCTAATGGTTTACAAGATGGGTTCTGCGGACTGAAAACCCAATTGTCTTATGTTGCTCATTTACGAACTCGATCTCACTTTTTACGTCCTAAGCACGCTATAAAAATTTCAGTTTTATATCTCTTTTCGT
The DNA here is from genome assembly GCF_905475395.1 of Chrysoperla carnea. Taxonomy (NCBI): domain Eukaryota; kingdom Metazoa; phylum Arthropoda; class Insecta; order Neuroptera; family Chrysopidae; genus Chrysoperla; species Chrysoperla carnea. The sequence continues at coordinate 29,377,251 of NC_058342.1, forward strand.
TTTTGAGTAATCGTGATGACAAACGGACAGACAGACAGCCGAAAATGGACTAATTAAGTGATTTTATGAACACTTATACCAAAACTTTGTTGATAGTATTGTTAAAGCTTGGAAGTATTGTGGACAGTATTGTTACAAACTTGGAACCAAACTTATTATACCTTGATATATTTTAAATATACATGGTATAAAAATAATATCAATTATATTTAATTAACACTGAATACAATATTATTTTGTTTGTCGTATTTGTTTGAACGGTCATAAAACTACCTCAATTTGTCGTCATAAAAATAAAATAGCATTAAAAACAAGAAGCTATTCGTTTTTTTTTTTTCCTATTTCGTTTACAACAACAAAAATAATATAATATATTGTTTTAATATTTACCTATAATATTATGTAGGTCATAACAATGAAATACTACTGCGTAAACTACATACTAGAAATGTTATGGAGTGCATGTTTATTTTAGACTAGCTGAACTTACGACAAGATTTTAACTTACAAAATATAGTCAAAGTCGGTTTCAACGACGAATAAGGTATTTCTATTTAATTTTTTTTTATAAATTAACCCGTCAGCACTCACGTGATGAGTATTTTGCTCAAGCTTGATAAAAAACATAAATAGCTTTTATTGTTTAACCCCCGAACTAAAAAAAAAGGGGGTCTTATAAGTTTGACCGCTGTGTGTGTTGAAAGGTAAGTGCTCTTGCCTATGTTTCAAGCGCGAGCTTAGAGTTCCGTTCTCGAAAAATTAAAAAATTGGTGCTGATCTTCAAAATCGATTCAGTTTGGAAAAGGCATGATATTTAAATAATTACTATGAAAATGAATGGTCAAATAAACCTGGCTCAATTCATTTCGAAAAGTGAAATGGTAAAATATTTAAGTAATTCAAAATAAGAATTCAAAAGAACAAACTCAACTCAAATATTTCAATTTCAATTAAAATATTTCCAAAAATTTGTCTCAAAAAATGATAGCTCTCTAAGTATCCTTTTCATCTCATATGATGTCCTTGACCATCACTTTGATATTGATTTAAGAAGGAATGTCATAAGTTTAAAGTGTTTATCTGTGCGTATATGTGTTTCTCAGTGGCATCGTAGCCCCTAAACTGTCGAACCGACTTGATTGAGAACATTTGCATTCCCCGTACTAAAAAAACGAGTGAAAGTTAGTAAGTTTGACTGCTATGTCTGTGTGGCTGTGTCTGTCTGTGACATCGTAGCGCCTAAACGGATGAACATATTTTAATTTTTTTGGTTTCTTTTGAAAGGTAATTTAACGGAGAGTGTTCTTAGCTATCAAGTGCGAGTTTAATGTTCCGTACCCGAAAAAAATTAAAAACGTGGCGATGATCTTCAAAATTATTGAAGGATAATTTAATTGAGAGTGTTCTTATATATGTCTCAAGTGCGAGTTTAGAATTCCGTAACCAAAAAATTGTCGGGGATTTTTTAAATTTTATAAATTTCGCTTGTTTATACACGGTGTTCTGTTATTGACTGCGGATCGTAGGCCCACAGGATAACCTCATAAAGACGATGGAAAAAGCTATTTACCAATTTTGGATCTGAGCCCTAATTTGGGCGCAACAAAAGTTTTTTACTAGTTGCATTTTAAGTTTTAATAATTTTGATTGTTTACGTTAAATTAAAGACACGCCTTTTATGACCTAATTTGTTTTTTACTAATAATCTAATGTTTTCTTGCAAAAATATAATAAAAATATGAAAAGAAGGGATTTGACAAAAACCAATGAAATAATTTTTTAAAATGTTTTTCAAAATAATATAATCGAATGAAATCAGTTGATATCCCTTCTTAAGTTGAATATTCAGTGAATGAACAAATTTATCAATTTTTGTCATACCTGTAGCGCCCAAATTAGGGCTCAAATCCAAAATAACTTTCTCCATCGTCTTTATGAGCTTATTCTGTAGGTCCAAGATCTGCAGTCAATAACAGAACACCGTGTATAAATGTCATAAAATTTAAAGAAGCTGCATTAATTATTATTGGATATTGTATTATACCATACCATAATTGAAATTTCCCGTCAATGTCATTGTATCCGATTTTGACTGTACCAAAATATTGTGGAGTGCATGTTTATTTTACACTAGCTGAAGTTACGACTAGATTTAACAAACAAGTAAAACTACTACACACTACGATACTACGATATAGTATGAACCAACAACCACTCAGATAACAAAACACGTAACTTAATTATTTTTCATTTTTAGCGAAATATTAGAGTATTTACTATTATTATGTGTGTGCTATTGTGCTGCTGTTAGTGCTATAACGTAACGAATGTTATTTATTGCATATAAACTGAACATGAAATTAGTTTTATTAGTATAGTTGCTTTGTTTTTTGTTTTTTTTATTCTAAAGAGTGATCTTTCTGCATGTATGTCCTCCTACGCAATGGTTAGATTTTATACTTTGAGTTGCAATGGTGATACTGTATTAGCGACTTGAAGTAAACGCGAATAAAACAGATACAGTGCAACCTCGATATAACAAATCTGAAGGGAACCAGTAAATATTCGTTATATCAAGTAATTCATTAAACTGAGGTTTGTTATATTGAGGTTAAGTTGGTCTAAAATTCGTTATAAAGAGGAAAAAAGTGTCGGAACCTCTCGCGACATGAATTACATACTATGGAGCATACTAACTGTCATATATTGGTGGGACTTTATACGTTATATAAAGGTTTTGAATTGACGAATTTCGTTATTTAGAGGTATTTAAATTTTTTATTATAGTTGAAAATTCGTTATAAAGAGACTGTTCGCAAAAAATATTCGAAATGTAGAGGTATATTTTAAATTGACTCTTATGGACAATTCAAGGGGATTGCGAAAAATTTGTTAAATCGAGGAATTCGTTATATTGAGGTTCGTTATATTAAGGTTGCACTGTATATCATCATTCATATTTCTACTTAATGAAATAATAGTCCTATAGAATATAAAACCTTTTCTGAAGATGACTGACTCAATTAAATCAGGCATGGACAAATGGGAGAAGAGGCATGGGCAAATGTGAGAGACATAGGTAGAAGAGTCGTATACCCGTCTCGCTTCCTCCTCTATCAGCAATGCGGACTTGGATAAAGAGACACACAATAAAGTTTATGGCACACAATAAAGTTATAACAATGGTGACTTCGACTTAAAATAACTCGTCCATATACCTAATCTAAATAATTTCTAACACACTTCTAGATATGTGGTTTTTTTGCGTTCAACGTCGAATTCCTTGGAACTTACGTAAAAAATCAGAGAGCACTTCAATTTTTTATCATTAAAGAAAAAAGACTAGATTAGGGGTACGAGAAGGTGTCCTACAATGATTCCGCTAAGAAAAATATATAATTTATATGCAACTATTCGAGGTATGTATAACGCCGAAATATTTTTGGTTTCTTTATTCAAGTGTTGCAATATGGGCATGAAAAATTTCGTTTGGTACACACAAAATAGGGATCATTTTCACGAATATAAAAGGGATCATTTTACTTGTAAGGACATATTTGAATACCGTCATAAAAACTGACCTTAAAATTTATTATACCCCTATCAAAATGTAAAACAACCAGCCGGTGAAAACACAATTAAAGAAATTTTACGTTACCATAGATCATTAACAGTAAAATTAATGTTTTTGCTACGAAACACAAAATAGCTTATACATCGCCATAAGTCTTTGTTGAATTGATTAATTTGATCACGTGGAAGCCAACTATCGATAAATATATTAGATGGCTTTAGCACTTAAAACAATGAGAGATCATTTTACCCTGAGTGATCATTATATAGCACTTTTTCCTATTTTCCATTTTCAGAGGGCTGGCGATGGAGGAATTTTTCGAATTATCGTATAAATTTGTCTTAATTCTGCGTCGAGTGGAAAAGATCTTATCTATCTATCATGTGTAGGACTAAAGAACGTAATTTTAGAGGGTGCTTTTGCATTCGTAATTTTCGGCACGAATAGAATTGAAAAATGTTAATTTGGAGAATGCTTTTCTATTTTTCGGGGCAGAAATTCCATTTTTCATTGCTGTCAAATGGTCAACCCGATTAAAATTATTCATATTTCTGCTAGCTATTGAATAAAATGATTAAAGAGAGAAAAACAAAGGAGCATTTACGTCAAAAATTAAATTTAAAAAATATAATGAGATATTTCTAACAAGTAAAATTAGATTCTGAAAGAAAATTACACGAGAAGAGTTATATTAAAGTGATATAGTCTTACACATTAGGATAATACCAGATGGTATGGTATTTGAAAAAATTGATAGTTTATAGAAATATATGTTTTTAATAACTTAAGCTGATTACAATATTACAAATCAAACAAACCTCCAAAAATTAATCACATCAAAAAATTAAAATTAAAAATAAAATAAACGAAAATGAATGAAATACAAAATAAAAATTTTAAATAAATAAAAAAAAACTGTTTTACAATTATTGCTAGTATTATTTACATGAATGTGTGCATGTAGACAAAGTATGTTTACTAAAAATATACTGCAATATGCAATTTCATCCACTCTTTCTAAAAATGATATACTCACATATACTAAAACTAATACTAACACTAATACAAATGTGTCGACATAACCTCTACAATTTATACAGAAAAATAAATGTTCAAATTGAAATACAATTTTTGCACTCACTATGTATTTATAGAGTGTTCCATAACAAACATTTTTAAAAACATATGTAAATTTTGAGCTATTTTCTACGGCACGCTACAGCCAGTATAGGATTTACCGGGAAGCAAAGGAAGCAATTGCTTGGGGCCCCGCTTGGACAGGGGTCCCAAAAAATGGAAAATTTTAAAACACATTCGAAAATTAAAAAAAAAAAAAAAAAAACACTTGAAAAAAAGAAAAAATCCATGTCAACAATATCGATCATTTATTGTACCCAAACGATTTGAAATTAGTTTAAATCTGTATTTCCCGCGTATAGTTGGCGCTTCGATCGCTCGTATTTGTGTCTTCGTCTGAACAGCTGTAATTCTAAAAGCATCATCGTCTCTTTCACACTGAGTAATAGGTAATTATATTGTACCTCAGATTTCAATAACACAAAAAAACTCACTTCAAATTTGAATCAAAACTAGTTCAACGATCAAAATTGTACTATGATTGATTAAAAAATGAAAACACTTTTACTTCATTGTTATCCTCGCGTCGCAGGAGGAAATCACACAAAGTTTAGAAAGACTGATTAAAGACTATCCAAAGGATGTTAACATGAATGAATAGTGATTCATTATTTTGAAATATCGGAGGGGGGGGGGAGAGTATTTTACAATGAGGGCCCCAAATGCCTGAGGTCGCTTGGGGCCCCGTCAGAGGTAAATCCGGCACTGGCTACAGCGTAACTAGGGAGGAGGAACAATGAACTAGTAGGTAACTTCGATGCCAATAAGAGTATATTTCGAGGAGAGGCTTAAGTTTTCTCCACCTTTGTTCCGAGAACCCCAAATAATTCTTCACTTGATAAACATTTCGATTGTGTGTTTATGTCGTAGGCCGATTCTGATAAGAAAAAAGTCGTCATTTGTTGAAAGTAGTATTAATTCGAATTAAGTGACATAAGGATGTAAAATACTCAAAAAATTTATTCTTATCATCCGTTTTTTTTTTTTAGGCTAAATTTTCACCAATTATGAAGGATGACTTTGAACGGGTTGCAGAGCTGCTCTTGAAATCACCGAAAGAAAATATACCTCTATCTTGATTTCCATTCTTTCCTTCGTTTTTTTTTTGAAGTGGAAACTTCTTTAGCGACGTTGGGCACTTTTTGGTAGGGGAAAATGCTATGGGTTCCCGTTACCGACATGCTGTGCATACGCTGACTTGCTTCTAGCAATATATCTGTTGCTATATAGCTGACGTATTGTGTAACATTAGTGCTGCGTATATAACAAGTACATTTACATTTATGTAAATACAAATACTATTCACAAATTTTATGATTGTATATTAATTGTTATTTCAATTGAATTGTATTTATATTTTGTCATAATCTTGTACAGCCCGTAATATATTTAAATACTAAAAAACCATATAAACATGCATATAATTATTGCTCGGAGGGTGAATAGATATGTAAACCAGATTGATGTTGATCATTTTAATTCAAATATTCTGAAATTTTAAATTTTTATACTAAAAGTTCTAAGTTTTCACTTCTATCGACAGTCCATATGACGGCCAATTGTTTTTTTCGTGACTAAAAACCCAGACTTTTATATTCTGATCAACTTGAGTTTTTCGACTTTGAACAAGATATAGTTTACTAAATTTATATACAACTTCATCATAGAGATTTGAACGCCTTTTATAAGAGCATTCAAAAGATAAATTCTCTTAGAGTTCCTCAAAATTACTTAGTTTAATATACCGTCAAGTTTTACAATAAATATTACAAATCAGCTTAAAATCTATACTTCCTAGCCTAAACTTGAACTACAACTCATCATTGTTTTAATTGATTAGATCCTGATATAACAAACAGGAATACATTGTTTTAAAATTGAAAAATTTATTCGGAAAAATCATTGATACTTCTTTATTAAACATCCGGTATATAAACATACAAAACATAGAGTACTTCATACATATCCCCACCACTAGTACTCACACCACTTTTCTTTACTTTTAACCAAGTATCATATTTAATATTAAACAAAAAATAAATATAATATTAAATGCTTTTTCGTCTAACTATAGATCAGATTTTTTTTTTTGTTTATTGGATAAAATAAATTATGGCTTTGTGGATAATAATGATACCTAATCATTGGTGATAAAATTTATTCGATCTATAAACAGGTATCCCGTTGTGTATATAAGAACGGTAATTCTTTTTGCTAGTATATAAGTTATGTATATGTCGCAGATAGATTGCCGAATCAACTGTTTTACATAATCTTCAGTTGTTTGACAAAACAGTTCACTTATGCAGTTAGTTGAGCGACAGTCCTCTTAATATTATCCAATGGGTTTAGTATGAAATTAAAATGCAGTAGCGGTAGCATAATGAAAATCCAGCTGAACGTTGTTCAGCGATTATACATAACATAATTTTTTCGTAAAACAAATAACAATTTGGCAAAACAGCTGATTAGATAATCTATCTTCGATATATATTTATAGTGACTTTGTCTTCACTATTATATGAGAAACTTAGCGATGGGACACTTTTCATTCCTATATTAAATAAAGAACATTTTCTTGGTAAACACAAATCAATTTAAGCTTAAAACAGCGCTTTTTTCGAAAAATATTAATTAGGTTGGCGAAAAGTGAGTGATGGAAAGTTTTCTTCAAAAGTTTAAGCAGATTTTCGAAAATAAATTTCATAATATTATGACACAGGTAATATTTTATAATCTCTGCGTACATTTTTCACAAGTCAAAATTACAAAATTTTAAAAACCCCGGCAAATTGAACCCTAAACTTGCAATTGGAACATATTAAGGAACACTTTCCATTAAAAGACCCTTTTCCTTAGAGCTTTCTTCAAACTGAAGCGATTCTGAAGATCATTGCCTATTTTTTAGTTTTTTCGGGTACGGAATAATAAACTCACACTTGAAACATAGCTAAGAACACTATCCATTAAATTACCTATCAAATGAAACAAAAAAATCAAAATCGACAGAGAGAGACAAACACACAAAAACACACACATAGCAGTCAAACTTTTAACCCCCTTTTTTGAGGTTAAAAATATATATCGAATGTAAGTATTTCTACTAGACGAAAAGTCGACGCAACATAACTTAACTTCATAAAATTTGATCCAACAAAAGTCAGCTCAACAAACTATACCGGGTAATCGATTTGTTTTATTACGATGATTGTGAACAATTAGTAGATAATTTTCGACTTTTATAGATTTGTTTTCTTAAAAATATCTTATTAAGTCTACAAAAAACGTCTCATTAAATTTTTGATCATTTTAAATATAATTCAAATATAATTTTTGACATGTATATTCATTTGTTTTTAGTCTCCCAAATTGTTCAATAAATGGCAGAAATAGTTTATTAGTCTATACGTGATCATGACCTTTTGTTATAAAACACCCTATAATTTTTCATATAATACTCATAGTACTCATCACAAATAATGCACAAAGAATTTCGAGTATTCTCATATAAATGAGATGATATCCAAAACCGTATGCTGTGTATCCCTAATAATAAACACCGTTGCATTATAACGAAAATTAGAACGGAAACACGAAGAGAAAAAATTGAATAATTTATTATCAATGTGTATAAAAAATAACATATACATTTAACGATTATGGGTGAGTTAAACATAAATGAGAAACATTCCGGATAACGGAAACGATGAAGTTGACTAACTTTTGACTTTGTTCATTTACAATTTACACTATAATTAAAAATCATATATATGAATCGTAATTTTAATAGAACATTTGCTAAAATTTATTTTGGTGTTTGCTTACATCATGGCTGGAATTAAACTCCAACTCCAACTCCTAGAATGGGCCCTTATTACAAGCTTTTATTTTGTTGCACCTGTCTCGTTGTCTGTATGCAATCAAATCTTGCAAGTCAAATTTGACCCATTTCCCGGTTTCCGATTGAGCTGAAATTTTGCATGCACATTTAGTTTGGATGACAATGCATGGTAAGGTTGTGGTGTCCTGATTTTCCCATCGCTTCCAACATATGTGATATATACATTATTTTAAATTAAAAATTTTAATAAAAAATACTTTTTAAGGAACAACCTTTTATTGTACTAATAAGTAGAAAACAATTTTATCTAAGAGTCACTCATACCCGACTATTTTTAAAAGCTTCATGCACTTAATATCAAGAATGAATCGAAAAATAATTAGGCAAGTGGAGTAGATGAGGCGTTCCGATTCATTTTTGATGTTTTAAAATGAGCTTCTCAAGCGTTTACGAATAGCCGAATATGAGTGACTCGTAGATAAAATTATTTTTCTACTTTTTAGTACAATAAAACCTTGTAAAATAAATTTCAGTTATTTTTAATGTTTTCTACAACATTTTTGAATTTTGACTCGAAAACTATCTCATATGCCTCCTCCACACTCTCGCGAAGTAACACAAAGTCGTAACACAATAAAAATGTGGAGTTGATACCTGTATTGACGCGTCTGTTCTCGCCTCTCCTTGCCCACGTACAGGTGAGCTTCATCTCCACATGCTCGTGATTAATTGTGTTTTTCAGTAGTAGTTTTATTATGGCTTATCCGACTCCTTATCTTATATAACACTGATATTCAACTCTATCTATACAGGGTATTTCAACAATTAACTCAGTCAGTTGTTTATTTTCACTAGTTATAGTTATAGTTCTTTTATAGAGAAATTCATGGTTATGAAAGTTTTCATGTGTTTCATACCCGAAAAAAAAAATTAAAATCCAGTCTTTACTTTCTAGGTAACTATTCGGAAAAAAATAACACTAAATATACAAAAATATCCACCCTATTTTTCGAGGCATTATTTTATTTATAGTATTCCTATGACTAGGTAATAGTATACTTGTTTTGTCTATAAACCACAAGTAAACGAAGAGCCGATTACATTCGAGTCGGCTTCAGAATATATCAAGGCTACAACTATTCTAAAAATATATAATCATAAATACATATATATATACATGCACAATAAAATACATTGTAATTTTTATATTGCATTCAAATGAACGAAAAATTTGCATAAACAATACCAGTTCGCAAAAATTTACATTCTCATACAAGTACGGAGCACCAGAGCACCTGTCTATCCTTATGTCCGTTCGTTTGTGTGTTGTATGGTTACATGTGTATGAGTATTGGATGTATGTAAGCCGGGTGTTTGAAAGTCATCGAAACAGTAGCGAACGATACGCTAGGTTAGGTTAGGTTATATTGGCTGCCCACGAAGGACACACTTAGGCTATAGAGAACCTTTGTGATACCATATATGTGTTTAACCACCTTTCTACTGATAATTTCATTTATCAGCTCCTCAATTTCAGAGGCTGAGTGCACCTCTTTCATGCATATACCATGTACTACACAAGTCCATTACTCGATACGTTGAATTAAAAAAAATTGTATGCACTAATGATCTATTTCTGCCATCTAATGAGTAAAAAAAAGATTTTGGATACTTAAGGTGATTGTAAACCTAAGGTAATGTAAAAAAGTTTTGGTATATTGCACGGTACAAACATATAAACCAAATACATGCTTTATAGTCAAGTAATGAGCTACTTTTAGCTTAAAAATACCACGCAATTACAAGAATATAAAATACATTGTGTGCAAATGATGCTTATAAATTTGATAATATAGATATCGCTCTTCAATCATCAATAAACTTACTATAGTCGTCTCTGTTCACCAAATGATGGATCTTTGATTAACTCATAATTAAATTAAAATTTGGTTGTTATATCATCGTCAAAGCTATATTTTTATGGTAATGTTATAAACTACAAGATTGTCTAAATATTTTAGATAGTTTTTTATCACACTCTCTAGATTTTTTGATAAAGAAATATCCAATTGAAAAGGATAACCTATGTGATTCATTATTTTTTCAGCCAACTTTCAACGATAAAATAATAGTAAACAAGTCCGGTGATCTTGGAATTTTTTGTAATTTTTGAAAACTTTGTTAATCAAAAAATGTATTTATAAAGTTTTATTGAAATCCCTAGTATTATCTCATCCTTGCATATTTCCGTAAATCAAATGAAAATGTCAAAGATATTTTAACTTGTTAATTGACATTATTTTAAGAAAATCTTGAAACTTTTTTAGAACAAATATCGTTATCGCACGTTACAGTTTTACCAAATGAAGCTAGTCTGAAAATCTGAAAAAATTGTTGTAAAATTTTTACTACCACAAAACTGAATACGAACAGGGGTTACATTGTGATCGGATTCAGATACGCTATCCATTGAGTTGTTACTCTCAAACATTGTTAATTTATTTCATTGAGTCAGTCATTTAATACAGAATACTGCGTTCCTACTGGGTATCTTACGAAACTTCATATAATTTTTTTAAACTATTTCTTTATAAACATATACATTCTATGCAAAATTCTGCCTTTTTCTTATACTAAACTAATTTTTGCATTCAAATATCGATATTTGAAAGAGAGGATATATATAGACAATGTTATTCAAACAAAAAAGTCTGGATAATGTTTTTTTGGATGCAATTTTTTCAAAAACTAGCCTAGTTTAACAGAAATCGAATAAAATCACAAAAATATATAGAATTTGAAATTTAATTACTGTCAAATTTACTTAGTTCTCAAAAAAATGTTTTGGACAAAAGTTGTTGGGTTTATGTGGAACAACTTTCTAATTTAAAGTTTTTCTTCACCTCTTATAAGTTATGAGTAACTTTCTAACAGCTTAGAGGCGTTTTCTAACAGAGAATTTTAATCTGAACGTACAACTCTTTTAACTGAAGATCTTTTTTTCACAAAACTATTATTTGCTGTCCCGATACTTTTCAGACACCCTGTAAAATGCGGTCTCTCTCTAAGTCTAGCTTTAAAATAAATATAACTTTTATAGAAATTATATATCCATGTACAAATTACATATTCTTATACATTTTTTTTCGAAAAAAAAAAAAAAAAAAACAAAAAATAAAACAATTATTCATAAAAATAGTTTATTTTACGTTTAGATGTTGGTATTAATGTTGCCAACTTTGATAAATGAGTTTTACAAAACTTAAAGAACAGACAATGTTGCCAACTAAGTCACTTAAAGTGTTTTGATGAATATTTTTGTTACTATTGGAGTCCGAATCTAAAACGTCCTAGTTGAAAGTATGGCACTGATTCTATAGACCGAACATATCTACAGGATTGCAGTTCCTTAGGAAAAGTTAAAGAATATTTTCTGGCGTCTTTTAAATGGCCAATTAATATACAGTGAGCCTCTTCACGTAACAGTAGCATCGACATTACGAGTTGTAAATTTTTATACTACAATTTTTCCATCTCTTTTACGCCTTATTTCTGATTTATCTAATTTTCTGGAAGTGTTCAAAATGTTTCATAAATTTTATTTTGGTTTTCTAATAAATAATGAGTTAGTATTCTGAAATGTAAGGATTCCGAATGTTTTCAAGCACAGATTATTTTATCTTTCAAAATTTACCAGTAGCTTTGGAAGGAATTACGAAAAGGTACAAGCTTACCTTTAATTATTAATTTTTGTCACGGTCATAGCATTTTATTTAAATGTTACAAACTTTTTTAGTCCGTATTCGAAAATTTCAAATTATTTGACAATTACAAAAAACCAAACGTGGGTAGTACACAGTACCTACGTCATTTTCAATTTGAACAAACCAACATAAATTTAGAAAATTGATTTTACGTAAATTAATTCTATTTTTATATACAAATACAGTCAAAATCAGTTCAAATGATCATAATGACGTTATCGTTTTGAAAAAACGCAGCAGGAAATTTGTCGGACACTTGATAACATAAATTATTATTAAACAATTCAGCAAAAGTGTATGCAATGATAAACAAAAATACTCAAGTACGCCATGTTCGAGGTGAGATTCAAGCTCATTGGTGCAGTATGTTATTGTTTAATAATTATTAATGTCTTTTTAATTAAAGTTTTCGTGACGTATTATTTAAAATGTACGACTCTATATAAATATTAATAACAATCGAAAAACGCTGATATTATACAAAATTAATTACACAAACAAAATTAAAAGATTCAATTTATGCCTCACCAGTTGGTCGTAATAACTGATTGATCGGTATTAACAATTTTGACTGTAGATACATAAATAATTCGAAGTAATTTCAAAGTGATTAAAACTACATTTAACAAAACGATAAAAATGATATCAACTTCAAAAAAAAGGGGGAAGTTGTAAAAGAATTAACGAAATTAAAAGTATTTATTTTGACCACGAAAGTCACTCAATAAATCGATTATATTATATGGTATATTGTATCTCTATATATTACAAATGCGAAAGTAAGCATGTTTGTTTGTTTGTTTGTTTGTTTGTTACGCTTTCACGCTTAAACTAGCGAATGGTTTTTAATGAAACTGTACACCAATATAGCTCATACTTCCAGAATAACACATGAACAATAATTTATAAAGATATATTAAAAATAAATAACAAAAATAAAAAAAAAATAATTAAATTAGACATTTGAAATTACCATAAATTACATATTTCTGTAAAAATAGTCAATATAAAATATTTCACAGCCATCTTTTCTGATATACTCAATGAATAATTACGACTATTAAATACATTTAAAAAAATAGAAAACCATACATATATTTTACCTGTGTAAAACAATCCTCACCATTGTTTCGAGTTTTATAGAAAGGGGATAAGCAAGAGCAATCTTTATCAATCTTTATTTTTAAACCCAGCGAAGCGGGTGGGTATCACTCTGGTTAAGTAATAAAATTATTAGATAATTCTAAAAATAAAATTTTATGGTAAGATATATATTTATTTTAGTAATTGTACAATATTTACTGGAATCTTTTTATGGTTATTGACTGATTACAATCAATACTCAATATTTTTTCGTCATTTAATTAAATCAAATCGGTTAAATGGTGTATGTTTTGAACATTTAGTTGTAAAGGTTCGAAAGGTTTAAGGTGATTGTAAACCTACAGTATTGCAAAAAACTTTTGGTTTATTGCACGGTACACACATATAAGCCAAATACACGCTTTGTAGTCAAGTAATGAGCTTTACAATACCACGCAACTACAAAAATATATAATAACTTGTGTGCAAGGGATGCTTATAAATTTGATAACATAAATATCGCTCTTCAATCATCAATACTGTAACTATAGTCGTCTATGTTAATCAAATAATGGGTCTTTTCTTTCGTAGAATCAATAATTTTTAAGCGTTACAAACTTGGGATTAAACTAACTATACCTTGATATATTTCATGGTATAAAAATATACTGTAATCGAGTTTCGTTGAATTGTAAGTTTAAAAAGTGACGAAAAGAACGGTTATACATGGGACAATGTACATAGATATTTTTCAAAAAAACTTCGACAACTGTACTGGAAATTTTAGTATAGTTGTCGAAGTTAATAGTTAACTATATAATAATTATTATCTAAATTTTCAGAATTTCATAAAACTTTTAAATTTTCTATTTTACATACTGATACAATATGAATTCACGTTGGTATATGAACGTCCTAAAGTGTAAATAGCTCATTTAACCAATAATTAAATAAACAATCAGTTCCTACATAGTTACTAATTATACAAATTAAAGTTAAAATTTTGATTATAAATCAAACAATCGAATACAATAACGACAATAACTTAACAATATCTATAATACATAGTTTATACAGAGTGCTCAGGTTTTATAGCTGCTTCCACAGTGTTCAAGAAGCTAACACTCTAGACACTATACCATTTAATTGTTGAGATTATTATTACAGATAATATTTTTATTGTAATAAAGATAAGGTTATCAATCGTTAATCAGGATACAAAATTTTTTAATAAAAAATACTTTTTAAGGGTCAAGCTTTTATTGTACAAAAAAGTAAAAAATAATTTTATCTATGGGTCACTCATACCCGACTATTTGTAAAAGCTTGAGGCGCTCAATTTAAATATATCAAAAATAGATTAAATTTGACTAGCAAGATTTGATTTGACAGATAACGGGACAGGTGAAACTAAATAATAATTAAATTATTGTATTTTTATTGGGTCTTGATACGTGTGCAAATTTTCAAGTTAATCGAACAATTAGAAATAGGTTAAAATTGACTTCATAAAATAGAGCTTTCTAAATCTTTCAAGATCATTCTTCAAATTTCAAAAACTATTCAGAATATTCTACATTCAATCTTAACATTTTCAACTGTTTTAAAAAAGTTTAATGTAAATTTAATAATGAAGCATATGTGTTTAATAATTCAATACATATGCTCCATTATTCCAAAGAATCAAGTGGTACAATCCACATAAATTTTTGGCAGAGCCCCTAAGCAGGTCATCATTATGATCGCATTGGGGCTCTTTAATTCTAATTCAAACATATATTAACTATCCATTTGCAGTGAAGAATACCGCAGTAGGATCTAACGGCTTTTGCTCCATGAGTCTCTCTCTTTCATCAATATGGAGGACATATCAATCCTTTGTGTATGTAATATATCAAGGTATAATAAGTTTAGTCCCAAGTTTGTAACGCCTAATGCAAGGAACAAAATTTTTTTATAGGTATCAACGATAACTCAAAAAAGAAAAAAGATAACAAGATGAAATTTTTATCGCGTGCTTAAAATGTAAAAAGTGAGGCTAAGTTCGTAAATGAGCAACATAGGTCAATTGGGTCTTGAGTCCGTAGGGCCCATCTTGAAATCCGTTAGACATAGAACAAATGTTTAAATGTAAAAAATGTTCCTTATAAAAAAAATAAACAACTTTTGATTGAAACATTTTCTTGTAAACATCACTGTTTACCCACGAGGGCGCTAATTAAATGAAAAATTTGAAGTATGTATTAATATGGGAATATCAGTTATGTGTGTGTGGCTATTTAAGAGTGGAAATCTTTTTTTATTTACGTGACGTCAAAAAACAAACGATTGCGTCATCAAAACAGTTTATACATGGTATTTCAACAATTAACTCAGTCAATTGTTTGTTTTCACTTGTTCATATTAAAATCTGCGACACGGTGTATATGCATTGTGATAAAAATTAAAATAATATTAATTAAGTCGATAATATGTTGTAGGTAAAAGGTAAAAATAAAGTGAATCACAAAATGATATTTAATGATTTATAAAAGCAATAGTTTTACATACAAAATACCGTATAGGCATAGACTAACAGTAATAAGCAAATTATTATTTCCGAGAATTAAACAATTTTATTTCGTTAGTTTGACCCCATTATCGGACCAATCAATAGAGTAGGTAACTAACTCTACAACGATAATCAAACAAGCTCTAGGTTTCATATGCATGTGTACCTATATATTATGTAGTGGATAAAATTTGTGCATTTCATGAGACATGAAACTACGAGAATATCATCTCAACAGAGTAGTGTTTCATATTCAGATAGAATTGTCGTAAAATTGAAGTAATTTCAAAAACCTACATATAATCTTGACACTAACAGCCATCTTGACAGAATATCGCTCATTCAGAAGCATGCACTTTCAATTTTTTAAGAATTTAGCCTAAAAGTTATTATCAACTCCCAACGCTTCACAGCGGGGCTTAACCCGCCAGCACTCATAAATAGGAAAATTTTTCCCAATAGTTTTACTCTCGACACAAAGCGGTAAGGAACGGAAATAACTCTTGAGTCACATTTCAAAAAGTTGAATAAGTGTGATTTCGATTGTGATGTTGTAAACGGTCAAGAACGGATTATTTTTCGCGAAGAGACAGATATGTGGAATTTTGTTACTTTGGACGAAATTCTGTGCCAGTGAGTATATTTTGAATTATTGGAACAATCAAATATAAGTTGAACATCTCATATTTCGTGGAATACACGGTGTCCGTATAGGTAAACTGATACCTTTAGCAAATAGTTATATATATATATGTTACCGGATTTTGTAAAAATCGTTATTTTATAATAAATGTAGTCAAATTGTATAATATTGATAAATTCTGAACCAAAACTAAGTTTTACAATATAAAGTTTTTGATTTCATTATTTTATAAAATATCAATGGGAAACTGTCTGTTTATTATATAACTTAATGATTTTAAGTCGTTCGTTGCTTAGCTATAAAATGTTCTCAATTAAGTCGCTTTGACGGTTTAGGGAGGGCTACGATGCACAGATAAGCAGCACCTTAAACTTATAAGATTCCTTCTTAAATCAGTAGCAAAGTGATGGTCAAGGAAATCAGATGAGATGAAAAGTATACTTAGAGAGCTATTATTTTATGGGACAAATTTTTGGAAATATTTTAATTGAAATTGAAATATTTGATTTGACTTTGTTCTTTTGAATTATTGTTTTGAATTAATTAAATATTTTACCATTTCACTTTTTAAAATAAATTGAGCCAGGTTTATTTGACCATTTATTTCCATTGTAATTATTTATATGTTAAAATTATACGCCATGCTTTTTCCAAACTGAATCGATTTTGAAGATCATCGCCAAAGTTTTAGTTTTTTCGAGTACGCAACTCTAAGCTCGCACGCGAAACATAGCTAAGAACACTCTCTGTTAAATTTCCTTTCAAATGAAACCATAAAAATTAAAATCGGTTCATCTGTTTAGGCGCTACGATGCCACAGACAGACACACACACATAGCGGTCAAACTTATAACACCCCTTTTGTTTAGTTTGAGGGTTAAAGATAACAATTAATGAACTTTTTACAATATGACTAGATTTATTATAAAATACCGATTTTTACGAAAATCCGGTGACATATACATAATATTTATGCATGTTATGTAACATATTAGTTATTTAGTCGATGTATACAATCACAATAAACATTTGTTAGTTATTGTTTAAACTTAACTGACCTTTTAACTTTTCAAATGAAATTTTATACCAAAATGAAGAAGAGTCATTGGTATAATAAAAAATTTGTTTTATTTAATGAAACAGAGAAGGTGTAAGTGCTTACAATAATTTGATATACGATTCGTTTCAATACTAGATATGTATATTTAGTGTAGTGGCTAGATTACCTTACATTTCAAAATTTAATAAATAGAGCTTTGAAGTTTTTTGGTGCATAAAATACGAGGGGTTTCAATGTGGGTAGTGAAATTTTTCAATACATTCTAATAACTTTACTTTATTTAGGACTAGTTGATAAAAATTCAAAAAAAAAAAATGAGTACTGAATGAACTTTGTACGACGATTTTTTAAAGTACATTTTTCATTTGAAAAAAAAAACGGTATTTTTTACGAAAAACTTGTCTATCTCAAAAACTACTCAATAGAACTTGAACAAAATTGTGATAATTACGGACACAAACGGATATTTTTTCATAGTTTTCATTCAAATTGGACTATTTTTGGAGAAATGAAAAAAAAGACGGTTTTTCATCATTTTCTCGGAAATTTGGAGGTTATGTTAAAAATGAAGTCAATAAAAGTTCTAGATTTTGGCGTGATCTAGAACTTTTTTACTGAACATCATTTATTTGACGGAAACTTTAGTCAGAAAACGCAATAATACAATTTCTCACTTCTTTTTCATCCCCAAATGTGGAAAATTAAATGTCAATCATGTACTCAATTCTCTCTACTGTGGTTTGTTGAATGAGACTAACAGTAAAAGATGGCAGTGCAATACTACCCTAATGAATGTTTAAGTTTAAGGAAAATCTTGTTATATTTTATAATTAGGGATTTTGAAACTGCAACCTAACAATTCTGGGAATATATTGTTTTAGTTTATTGAAATATTAAATATTCAATTACCATTTCTAAGAAACTCAGTAAATCATTATAAAAGATAAGAGTTATCTAAGTTTCGATAATGAGTTTAATAATAATAATTACCTTAATTATAAATTAATTCCCGTAATTAATTTAATTAATCACAATATATATTAGTTAAAACTGTAACAATGGTGTATAGTTACACGTTAGCGTTTAACGAAAAGATAGACCTATTTTTGGAAATACATTCAAAGCCGGTTACAAAGACAACAATTGAAAGGTCCCGATGGAATTCCTATATAAGCATAATTATGAATGTATCGGCTATAACAACATCGAAAAATGAACTAATTAGGTGATTAAATGAACACCTGAACAAAAATTTTTTTCGTAGCTTCAATATTTTTAAGCGTTACAAACTTGGGAATAAACTTAGTATACCTTGATATATTTCATATATACATGGTATAAAAATTTTATGACACTTCAAAAATTCAAACGCGATTCGATTCGTGGTATCGAAAACAAGACAACAAACGTTTAAAAAGAAATTTTTATTATTTATAAATATCCATTGTGGGTGTATTGTGTATATGTATACACACTACGTCTAAATATTATGTACAGTAACATGACTGTTGTCAAAAATTGGCTAAGGGACATGTTTTTATTTTAATGTCAATCGGTGTTGAAATTTCCATGAAGGCTATCTGATTATCCGATCTTTGAATATACAGGTTGTTCGGTTTGCAACACGCTACTTGGGCATTTCGCCACCGCGTCACGACAGTTTGTAACTTAACATGATGAATTTATATATCAGGTCAAATGTCATCGTTATCTAACTCGTTTCATCAAATCAAATAAAAAATGATTGCGCCCAGTTCAATTATAACATTAATTTTTGCACTGATTTATAAAATACGTGACAATTAGAAACAAGAGAAAAAAGTGACGACACTAACAATGACCTACATTTTCTGTGTAAAGGTAAATAGGATAATAGTTTAGTGACATAGATGCTATCTATTTAGTAGAGGACATAAAGGAACGAACGTCGGGAAAACATTTTTTTTTTCATTTTAATAATTTAATAAGAGCCTAAATGGCCGAGCGGTCTAAGGCGCTAGTTTTAGAACGTTAGACTATTTAGACTTAGGTTGCGGGTTCGAATCCAGGCAGCGGCAGTGTGAACAATTTATAATTAATGGGAGTGCAGAATTGATCACATTGACGTTGCTTAGATAAGAACGAAGTAACCGACTCCACCTACATCAAAAATGTAATTGTAAATATGTTTGTAATGGAATAAATAAAGATTAACAAATAATGATGTGGGTGGCCTCTGTGATTAGGCATGCGTCACAAAAACAGTGGTTAAACCCCCATTATTATTATTATTATTATTATTATTATTATTAATTTTAATGAAAACTGAACATTTAGAAAGAAAAAATATTCAGGTGCTCAGAATTTTTACCATCAAAAACAGTAATATTTGTTTTCCATTTATGGAATCACCCAAATACTTATTATTGTCAACAAATATAATAACTGTCAAAGTAAAAAAGAAGAACGGGAGGTGTTGAGAGACACCCGGTAGGAACTATATTCTTTTCGCACCTTGGTGCAATATAAATGTGGAGCTTAAAATTTTTTATTTATAAGATATTTTTCAGAAAATTTAAAGTATTAATTTTAAAAGTCAAATACTTGTTTAATTCTTTAAAGAATTTAATTTTATAGCTATTTTAAGTTTTAACTATAATTTTAAAAATCACATACTTCTGATTTAGTAGTCAACCCAATATGTGAGTACATTACGTTTGGTTTAATAAAATTTCATTGTACTTACTTTAAATTATCTCTGTTATGTTTTACTTCTGAAAACTTTCACAACTTAATTTTTGTAAATTACAAAAAATACTAATTGACAGGTATAAAATATTTTTGTACTATCTCAAAATTCATGGCAAACTGGATCGATTGAAAAAGTTTTAGTTTCCTAGCAAACAAATCAGAACGGAATCAGAAAAATCAGAAAAAATTATTTTTATAAAATGGGCACAAATTTTTCTCCTGATAAACTATTGATCCATATTATGAGAGATTTTTCGTGAATAGGCAAAAGAAAATGGATCCGAAAGTTTTTCCTGGCGTATTCATTTTATGTACTTTACTAATATATATCTAGTAGCAATAGCAGGTACCTTTGTACAAACATCAAACGAATGTGGATGATATAAATTTATTTTTATTACATAACGACACTGTGCTTGTTGTGTATCCATTGCATGTTGACCGGACTAAATATTTTACATTTTGGAATTTAAAGTTTTTTTCGTAAAAAAGGACGTTTTTTTTTGTACCTTTTTTGGTGTATTTTTTAATCACAAAATATTTCACATAAGAGAGAAATGATAAAGCCTCTTTTACAGTGGCTAGCTTAGGTTTTCTCTCTGTAGAACATGGTACCTACAATAAATGCTCGTTCATCACTCAAATATAATCAAATTAATCAAAATAGAGCTTTTTTTTTTAAAGAATATACCATCATAGTAATTTGTAATCAAATTTTCTACTTTGATGATGAATTTTTTTATAACTTGATGAATTTAGATGGAAAGTAATTAAACCGACATTTTCAGTCTTCGATATATCGAAAACTAATAAAGATACCGAAAGAAATTTTGTTCGTAGTTTTGTCTAATTTATGTTGACATTGTTGAATAGGCAACCGTTTGTTTTTTTTTCGTCGTGTAAGTAAAGAAGATAATCACTCTCACACACAAAGTAATAATCGTATCGTTCTTCTCACTTCCTTAGTGAACATATTATATGCTATAAACAAACACATTCATATACTTCTAAAATAAATGTATACTTGATACAATACAGGTACACATGATACGAAAAAATGTTACAACCAAAAGTTGTTTATTTTTCTAATAAGGAATATTTTATTTAAGCTTTTGTTCAATCTCCAAAAAAAATCCCAAAAATCTCCAACCATTTTGCTCATTTACGAACTCGACGTCAATTTTTACATCTTAAGAACGCTATAAAAATTTCAGCTTGATATCTCTTTAGACAGACGGACAACCAGAAATTGATTAATTAGGTGATTTTTTGATCACCTATACCAAAATTATGTTCGTAACATCAATATCTTTAAGCGTTACAAACTTGGGACTAAACGTAGTATATCTTTACATATTTCAAACATACCTGTACGTGCCACCACTGTAGTACTTTTAGCGTTAAATAAAATCTAAAAAGAAAAAAAAAAACAAGTCTAGTAGTTTACATAGCGACTTAACAGTCAGGGTCCATTAACATCTAGACAGACAGAAAATTTTCCAATAAGGAACTCTGACTGTTATTGGTCTCGATTGACCCCGATGTAAACAACTGGTCTTGTTTATTCTTTTCAGTTTTTATTTATCGCAGTCGGGTTTTTTATTTTATAAATTAATTTTTTTATTACAACTTGTAATCACAGAAATACCTTAATAAAATTAGTTGAGTAGGTGCAATGAATAAATGAAATGGTGGAAACGCAGTTAAGCTAAGCAGCATATTGTATCTAACTGTGTTATATACATTTACTTGCGCTTCCACCATATTCATAAATTGATTTCTTTCGAAGATATAAAAAAAAAAACAATTTGGATTTTTTTATACTAATCAGTTTCCTAGAAGCTAAAATGAACTCTTCGCTAAATAACTTATACCTTTTGCTTTGTCTCTTATCAGTAGTGAACCTGAGTTAACTTTATAAACGTTCTGAGCGTAAATGCTAAATTCAATATTCAATTTTTATAATAAACCGCCTTGTTGTATAAAACGAGATACCCATTACACACATAAACCGTGCAATCAGCCTGTAAACATATTTCACACTTCATCTCTCTATATATTATAAATGCGAAAGTAAGCATGTTTGTTTGTTCGTTTGTTTGTGTGTTACGCTTTCACGCTAAAACTAGCCAGTGGTTTTTAATAAACTGTAATATAGCTCATACTTCAGAATAACACATGAGATATAATTTATAAAAATACATTAATAAAAAAAAATTTTTTTTTAATTAATTTAATTTGACATTACCATAAATTACAGATTTCTGTAAAAATAGTCAATATAAAATATTTCACGGCCATCTTTTCTGATATACTCAATGAATAATTACGACTATTATACATTTAAAAAAATAGAAAACCATACATATATTTTACCTGTGTAATACTTTCCTTACCATTATTTCGTGTCTTATAGAAAGGGGATAAGCGAGAGCAATTTTTATCAATCTTTACTTTTAAACCCAGCGAAGCGGGTGGGTATCACTCTAGTCCAAAATAATGCACACATAAATGCTATTTAATAAAGTGTTAAAATGATGGATTACATTAAAATAATAAAACATTTGATTCAAAAGTGTTATAAATATTGAAAATTATTATCAAATTATCATCGAAAAACAAATTTTTGACATGCCGACAGTCAATGGGAGAGAGTTTTGTATAACCCACACGAAATTATGTAACATCCATTTACACATACACTGATAGTTTTGTTACGTGTTACTCCGTCTAAATTAGATGAAATAGCTCTCATTGTCTGGGGAAAAAGTAACCATTCACCTATCAAGCCTTGTAAGTTCATTTACATTTGTCCGTCGGTACGTCTGGTCGCCTGTCCGTCATCACGATAACTCAAAAACGAAAAGGGATATTGAACTGAAATTTTTATGATGTATTCTGATGTATTCTTAAACAGTAAAAAATTTCTAATGAAAAAAATTACAACTTTTATTTAAAACATTTTTTTAAAACATCATCATTTTCCCGCAGGGTAAACGGGTAAAAAGTGACGTTTACAAAAGAATGTTTCAAACAAAAGTTTAATTTTTATATGGAACTCTTTTTACATTTAAACTTTCGTTTTATCTCTAGCGGTTTGCAAGATTTAGAGCCTAAATGGCCGAGTGTTCTAAGACTATTGACTTGAAGCGTTTGTCTACTTAGAATTAGGTTGCGGGCTCGAACCCAAGCAGCGCAAGTGTGAACAGTTTTAAATAATGGCGCGGTAGAATTAATCATTTTGTCGTCGCTTGGGTAAGAACGAAGTAACCAACTAGACTCAAATAATAAAAAAAATGTAATTGTATATATGGAGTAGTTAAATAAATGAAGATTAACAAATAATGATGTGGGTGGCATAGGCATATAAGTGAGAAAATCGGAGGTGAAACCCCATTATTATTTTTCCTACGGACCAGAGATTCAATTGATCTATATTGCTCATTTACGAACTTAGCCTCACTTTTTACTTCGTGAGCACGTAAAAATGTCAGCTTGATATCTCATATCTTAATATATTTCAAAATTTTGTTGGTAGTATCAATATTTTTAAGCGTTACAAACTTGGGACTTAACCTAGTATACCTTGATATACATAACATATATACAGGGTATAATAATGCAAGTGTTGATATTCACAATGTTTGTACAGGGTATTTCAACAATTTTGTTTCTATTTCAGAAAATCAGTGATTTTTGAACTATTTCAAGTGGAGTAACACTACAGATTGTAAACATAAGCAGTAATATATCAAAATAATTGACCACAAAACGAACAATAACAACACTGCATTGTGAAAACCAGTGCCAACAGTCAAAGTTGTGTGTCTGTATCAGTGTAGTGTAGTGTGTCTGCCTGAAAACATTTAATAAATTGTTTTGCAATGTACTGTAATGTAATATAATGTAGTAACTATAGTTAACTGATCTGTCAGACAACACAGTCATTTAGAGCCTAGCTTATTCAACAACATAATGCAATCCAACAATAATAATCTGGCTACTAAATTTTATATACAAATAATATGCCATTGCATATATCACATTGACACGAGCGTATCATGCGGAATGTGGAATGTCTAGTGATTGCACTTCAATTTCTTGGAGATTTTCCAGGAATAAATTATAATCTTGTACTACTTTGTAAAACCGACATGGTGAGTCAAAGGCATAGTAACTAACTCTGTTACGCCAGCGATGCATAGTACAGAAATCGCATTTTAAAAATGCTCAAATTGGATACTTTTTAGGTGCTAATGAGGTACCAAAGGTTGGTTAGATTCTGAAGTTTTAAGCCCTTACATTCCAAAATGGCGACACTATTACAGAAAATACATATAAAATTGAAACTAGACATTTATA
Organism: Chrysoperla carnea; assembly: GCF_905475395.1. NCBI lineage: Eukaryota > Metazoa > Arthropoda > Insecta > Neuroptera > Chrysopidae > Chrysoperla > Chrysoperla carnea. The sequence continues at coordinate 29,401,996 of NC_058342.1, forward strand.
TATAGTTTAAAATAATATCCCCGTTTCTGGAATGATGTTCCATTTTTGAACGCAAGGACTAATCTAACGTAAGGGCCTTGCAGTCAAGGGTAATCTAATTTCCCTACTACTTCGGAAAATGGGGGTTGGGTACACCCTTGAGAGGTCAATTTTTTAATGAAGTTTTTAGAACCCTATAAACAATTGTGAAAAATTTCAAAGATGCATTAATTCTCTCCATTAGATATTTAGTATGCTAATACTCTATCAAGTTATTATTTTTTAAGTATTTGGCGCCGCACATACTGTACTATACAGTTATTCTGGTAATTAGAGTATACAGTCAAACCTGGGTAAGTTAGAACTGGATAAGTGAGAAAGTGAGAGTAATAGCCAGGACCCGTCATTTTAAGCTCACAAAACCTCTATTAGCGAGAAACAGATACCTCTGTTATGGACCTCTGTAAGTGAGACTGCTAACTTATCTATACCTCTATAAGCGACATTCGAGCTTTATTTATTTATATTATTTAGGAGGAATATTTACTACATTCGTACTTACTGTGACTTGTTATCGTTGCGTACCTCTATAAGAGAGAAACGCTACCCATGCACCTGCATTAGCGAGAAACTCGGGTTACAGAGAAACCTCTATCCAGGTTTGACTGTATTTGTATAGAGCTTCCCATTTGCACATTGTAGTTAAAACACATGTCACAAATACAAAATGGTTACAAATGGTTACGTTCCTGTTGAACAGATTGTTACTGTTAAAATTTACTCTCTATTTTATCAGTTCATTGTGTTGTGTTTGTTATTATCCAATGAATGTTATTCTCTGTTGTTGATCCACATCCATCCCTTTTCGTTCTTTTATTGCTTTGTTTTCAAACTGGATGGAGTGTAGTCCTGGTGTATATTTACAGTGATGTTACCATCACCTAATATTATTTATACAAAGTGGCATTCCATTAGTCTCAATTTTATCTTTTAGAGAATTGTTGAAGGAAATGAAGCTATTGCTTTTGTACTACAAATAAAATTTGTTATGAAGTGAAGTTCGTTAATGAGAAAAATCGACAGACGAACAAGGGGTTGGAGGGAGCGCAAAGTACAAAATTTTTAATTTTTCAAAATAGAAATATTTTTGTATTTTTTGATCAAGTTATAAGCAAAAAATTACTCTTGTGTAATTTCTCGTACGTAAAATACTCTTAATTTTATGAAAAATGTGTAAAGTTTTACCCCAGGACGGCTACTCTAACCTAACCGAACCTTAATTCTCTGACATAAATTACTCCATACCCTTTCCTTTGTCTAGAGGTCGAGCACTACATTTTTTTCTATTTTCAAACCCGGCCCTGTATAAATTAACTATAAAATACAAATAATTGTAAAATTATATGTAAAAAAATATGTAGGATAGTCATTACTTCTGTATCATAATATAATATAAACTAACTTTAATATTCAAAAGTTTAAGTCAACAATATCAAGCATCCCACGCTTTTTCTACAATAAACATACTATTTTTAAATAAATAATGAGTATTTTCATATTTTTCTGTTTTGTTTTAGTGAAAATTTATCATTTCCATATCCTGTTTTATTTTTTATCAAAATATTTAAAAATAACGGAATACATTCTTAGATATTGTAGCGATTCCAGTACCTATTGTGGGCTGCTATGAAAAAAGTAGTATAAAAATTTGCTATGGAAAGTATACCAGAAATTAAGTCTGGCTTATAAGTTGGATGCCGAAGGGTTGCTACGACTGTGAATATATTTTACCAGATAAATATTTTTAGTTAATTTTGTAGAACATTTAAACCTTTGCCAAACAATAAAATATATCAAAGTTTCTAAAGAATGCATTTCTGAGTGTTTTTAATTCGAACCTACGGCAGTATGTTTTTAGATAATATTATAATTAGATATTGTATTTTATAGATAAAATAAAATTCTCATTTTACCCAAATGTAGACATCCAACACTCAATCGTATCCAATGAATAGATCCGGCCAAACGATTTTTGGTAAGGTTTTGAAATTTACCTGCAAAAAAAAGGAAATAATATTAATATTTTAAATCAGGCTTGGCAAGTTGATTAGGTCACAGGTTAAACAATTGAAAAATAAGTAACCCATTACAAGTAATTTTAGTATTTTAATAACAAGAGATAAGTCTTATTTCCAATACCGTAGCAAAAGTAAATAATTGTAAAAGGCGGCTCGAGTCCTTGAGTTCCTATGTGTAGGTAATGAACGTTTTCTCTGTGTAGGTAATGAAATTTCTATGTGTAAGAAATGAAATGGTTCATGGTAATGAAATTTCTATGTGTAAGAAATGAAATGGTTCATGGAGTAGTGGCCGGGGATGGGCCAACCCTTTTTCGGTATCACAACGGACTCTAGTGTCGAAGTGTGTCCCATCCCAGGACACACACTCTAACCTAACCTAACCTAATGAACGTTTTAATTAATCTGTCTAATTTACAAAAAAATCTCTGAAACTGTTTGATTTAAAAAAAAAAAAAAATATTTTTCTGTTTCTCTTTTTCGATTTGTTTTACAAAACAATTCAGTGACACCCTGTATATTTCGAATTTATACATTGTTGTATATAGTAATAACATAGTATTGATATCTCAAATTACATTTACCCCATAAAATTATAACTCGAAGTTATTGTATTGTTTGTAATACTTTAAACAAAGTTACTTTGTGTTCCTGTTATAAAAATAAGAAAGTCCGTTTTTTCAAACTAAAAATTTTCTTACTGTACAATAGGGAATATTCATGTAATTTAAATTTGGTTCAAATATTTTTTTCCCGTAACTTAATTGGCTGGACATTTCAACTAAACCATTTTTTAAGTAATTTTTAAATTAATTAATAAAAGTACAAATTCAGTGAGAGAACTTCAAATTTCTAAAACGAAAATTCAAATTTTAAAACGGACATGACGTCATAGTATGTGGCTTGTCAGATTTGTTGGCATACTGTATGGTATTAATTACTTATATTTTGTATGGTATTACATTGAGTTCTATTATTCTACGGCTTTTTATTAAAAAAAAAAAAAATAACTACGTATGTAAATTCTGTGTTGTAAACTGCCACCAATTGACAGATCACATATTAATACGTCATCAACAGAGCACCAAAAGTACTGCGTTTAAACATCTAAAAATTATTCTCTATTTTAAATATTCTTTAAATCGATACCGTATCTTTTGATTCAAAAAAAAATTTATCATAGTAAATATAAAAACTCTTTAAAGCTAGGTGGTACGAATTAGGAACCTACTCCAATATTCTACAGATTTTATTTATTGTAAAAGCAAGCACCTCTGTCTGCACAATAACTGCATAAAGAAAATATCCCATTTTGTGTGTTCCAAAAAAAAAATATGGTGATTGTGTAATTGTATGGAAATGAAAAATATTGTATTTTTTTTACAATAATAAATTCTTTTATTATACTTAGAAAACATTATTTTCAAATATAATATTCTGATATATTGATCAATATTGTATTTATGGGACAAAACGGTTACCTGGTGTTCTATTATTATATCAAAATATAAATATTAAATATTAAATATTAAATATGAAGTATACGGTACAAGGTTTGTCAAAAGTACTCTACTATCTTGAAAATGTAAATTTTTAAAACACACAAAGAGAAAAAATTACAATAGCTTTAATATGTAAAGAAAGATTTGGAAATATTCAATGAAAGTGTTTTAAGAAAATTAGGGAAGAAATAGGACAACATTTGGTCCTTTGTTATTTTAGTATTTTTATATCATGCATATATGTAATAGGCAGGGTATACTAAGTTTAGTACCAAGTTTGTAACGCTTAAAAAAATTGATGCTACGAACAAAATTTTGGTTTAGGGGTTTATAAAATAACCTAATTAGTCCATTTCCGGTTGTCTGTCCGTTCGACTGTGGGCACGACAACTCAAAAACGAAAAAAGATATCAAGCTGAAATTTTTACAGCGCACTCAGGACGTAAAATGTGAGGTCGAGTTTGTAAATGAGCAACATAGGCCAATTGGTTCTCGGTTCCGCCGGACGCATCTTGTAAACCGTTACAGATAACACAAAAGTATAAATGTAAAAAATGTTTCTTATCAAAAAATAAACAACTTTTGTTTGAAACATTTTTTAGTGAACATCGTTTACCCGTGAGAACGCAAATTATGCACAAATGGTATAATATGTATTATATGGGGATATCAGTCATATATGTGTGACATGTATGTATGTGTAAAGTGATAGAGTAATCAACACTATATGTGCATGGTATTTCAACCATTAACTCAGTCAATTGTTTGTTTTCACTTGTTTCTCCTTTGTTCATGTGCCTGCTTATACGTTTATGTACTGTAAAATTTGGTATCAGTAATTATAGTATCGTTAATGAGAAAAATCGATCGATAAACAAGGAATTTGGGGGGCTTGGGTTTCCGGTTTTAATTGTTTATCGTAGTAATTTGTTTGTTTGCTTGCATAGAGTACAGTAGACTAGAGTAGAGTAGAAGATAGACAGATATCAAAATGATTTCCATAAATAAGTGTCATCGTTTTATTTTGTTAAGTTCATACTGTCATGTTGCATTTGATCGATCGATGATCAAATGCTCGTAGACATTACAAAAACATTCATAAATTATTCTAAAAAAAACATTTGATATTGTTTTATATATACGATATACATATACTGTGGATATCCGCCCTCAAATCTGCATATATAAAAAACAAGAATTTTATATAAAGTTAGTAAATAATTTTTAATAGTGAATATTTAAACCCTTTTATGCAAACGTTGATTCAATTTGATAATAGTTTTTTTGAAAGTATGAAAACAATTCGTAGCGCAGGAGCTGCGTTAGCAAGGCGAATTCCCTCAGAGATTGAAAAATAACATATTTTGATTCAGGTTTTTTTTAAAGTTAGTGAAGCTTGTCATGAAAAATTCCTGGCAGCCCACTGGCGAAGAAAATCAAAAAATAAAGTAGAATTTACAATTGTTAAACTTTCGACTTCAATCAGTCAAATTAAAAACTATAAAATCTGGTTAAAAATTATAATTTCTGAAAAAATTGATTATCGCTTCAAATAAGAGAAATTTATACCAAAATAGATTTTAGTGTTTCCCTTCGAACTTTTTTTACATTTAAGGGTTAAAAATAAAATATTAATAAACTATATTGTTTATAAGCAAATATGTAAAACGGTATCGAAAAACACATATACTAAAAATGATTCATTAATGACAAGGGGATTAAGTAACCTTACAGGAAGAAAAAAAAAACTGCAAATCACTATGAAATATATGATACAATAGACTTTAATTTAGATCATAGATTATCCAGCTTGAGATCTACAATGCGATATGTTCATAAAGGAAGTTTGTATGCCTTATTGCGTAGAAAGTGAAAACTCACCATATTCTGATAAAGCTTTCAGTGGAATACTTCCCTTGTTTCAGGAATGAAAAATTCTTGCCACGTGCAAGTTTCTTTGAAATTATATTTTCAATTTCGATTATGAATGTCGCACTATTAGCTCAGTTGCCTAAGGCGTAACCAATTCCGTCAGCGGTATGCTTAGGGTAGCGGGTTCGATTCCCGCCTTCGCAACAAAATTAATTTAATTAATAGTTGTGATGGGCTGGTGTAGTGCATGGTATATGCATGAAGGAGGTACACTCATCCTCTAAAATTGAGGAGCTGATAAATGAAATTATCAGCGGAAAGGTGGTAAAACACATATATGGTATCACAAAGGTTCTCTATAGCCTAAGTGTGTCCTTCGTGGTTAGCCAATATAAACTAAACTACCCTAAACTTCCTCATTCTTCATATTTGCTAAGAAAATTATTGATTAAAATCCAAGTACTCAAATGAAACATCATTATCAGATTGTTTTATGGAACACGTAAAAATATCGTGTAAATTTAAAAGGTTTATAAAGTTTCAAGGTAGCATCTCTCAACGAACAAATGAATTAGTGATGTATTCCATTTTTTATTCAATATACTTTCTCCCCTTTTATAAATATTTTCCCAAATAATATTTATGCCAATTGACAAACTGTGTTAAAAAAAAAGAAGACATTATCGAAAATATAAAAAAGTGATCAATCAATTTTGTCCATTTGTTACCCTTGGCAAATATAGATTTTATTTATAACGGATGTGTAATGAACGGAGCCATTTGTATTAAGGTTGCTGAGGCACTACAAAAAAAAAGTGTGACAAATATTTTCCTATAAAGAAAATTATAACTAGCTGCACTAGTTCTTTAGGCGATTTACTTTAAATATAAAGCACAAAGAGCGACCGTTACCATTTCGATGTCAGTGATCCTGCACTAACTTTGGAGAGTATGGAGTGTGAATAGGGGATATCGAGTGTTTGTTTGTTACGCTTTCACGCTAAAACTAGCGAATGGGTTTTAATGAAACTGTACAGCAATATAGCTCATACTTCAGAATAACACATGAGATATAATTTATAAAGATATATTAATAAAAAAAACTTAAAATTTAATTTAATTTGACATATGACATTACCATAAATTACAGATTTCTTTAAAAGTAGTCATTTGATATTACCATAACTTACAAAAAAAGTTAATATAAAATATTTCACGGCCATCTTATCTGATATACTCAATGAATAATTACAACTATAATACATTTAAAAAAAAAATAGAAAACCATACATATATTTTACCTGTGTAAAACAATCCTTACCATTATTTCGAGTGTTATAGAAAGGAGATTAGCGAGAGCAATCTTTATCAATCTTTACTTTTAAACCCATCGAAGCGGGTGGGTATTACTCTAGTATTTAATGAAATAAACAATCAGGACAATTTAGAAAAGAAAATAATTTTTTTTTCCATCAATTTGTTGTAAAGATTGTCAAAAATGAACGCCTTACACAAATGAAACATTATGTATTTTATTGTTCGTAGGTTTTTATTCCCAAACTTGAAAATTGTAAATTTAAATAATATTAATAAAAACAAGTATTGCCTGCTTTTTCCAAATAATATCAATCAATTTACAACAAATTTGATTCAATTATGTGAAAAAAAAATTGAGACCATAGTTGCCAAGTTGACATAGAATTTATTGTTTTTAAGGACACTTCTTTACACTTAAAGTAGTTCGGCTGTGTGAACAAGTACGGTGAATGTTCTTTTTTTTGCGGGCCCTTGATCACAAGAAACACAGTTTTTGGACCTCTTGGGGGGCGAAATTGTGAATTATTTCATTTTAAAATTGTGATTTTTAACACAGTACGTTATGAAAGAACTCACAATAATGTTAATTGTACAAAAATGAATCGGTGATTGAGCTTCAAAAAAGTTTTGATCATGAAGAAAATTTATCGCAGGTTCTGTTTATGCAAACAAAAAAAACATTACCTTAAGGCGCTTTCCAAAAAGAAAATATAAAAAAACTTTGGTAACAAACTGGTAACAGCTCATTGAAGCTTCGGGCAGAGTCGGAAATGGCGGGAATGTCAAATTCTTCTCGAGAAACTTAAATAGTCATCGACATTTGTATTTTTATTTTCATGAATGAATTAAGTTTTACAAAGAAATTGTCATAAATAACCTTTTAAATGCTGTCACCAGTGTCACCGGTAACGTCATCACGGGGGGTGAGAGGGGCAGCAATACGACTTTATCCGAAGATTATTATAATCATGGCGAGCTCAATCACTTAACTAGTCAAGTTGACGTATAAATTTCATCTTTTACGACACTGACAAACAATAAGTATAAAACCAACTTTTCTTTCAAGTGGGCTATTTGACAGACAAATAATCGAAAAATTTTTTGTAAAGGTATGTAATTCTGAGTAAACGAATTTAGTGTGAATGCACCACAATTATATTAAAAAACATTAAACAAAAATAAAATCGTTTTTATTTTATTTAAAATATAGAAAGTAAGTAACATAACAAACATCACTTTTAATACAAAACAATACAAAACAGTCTAAAACTGTCACAGAAGGTACAATATATTTTAGAATTTCTGACATTTTATATTATACTATACACGAAACACGTACCTATTATGTTTTTAAACAGGGTTGCGAATCATTTGAACGAAATTTCTAACAGGTGAAATTCATTTTTTTGTGAAATTAATCATTAAAAATGGGATATCACTACATATTATAAAACAAAGTCGCTTTTTCTGTCCCTATGTCCCTATGTCCCTTTGTACGCTTAAATCTTTGAAACTACGCAACGGATTTTGATGCGGTTTTTTTAATAGATAGAGTGATTCAAGAGGAAGGTTTTTATGTATAATACATCCATATTATAGTAGAGTAAGAGGTTGAAATAGGGATTGAAAGGGATATGCTTCAAAAACTAAAAAAGTTGTGCATCGATTAAGCTCAAATATTGACACGATATACAACCAGCTTCAAAGATCTATTGTGTTTATCTACTTTTAACCTTCGGAGTGGGAAGGAATTATCGAATATTTACAAATATACCTAAGTGGGGTATCAAATAAAAGAGCATGACGTGTACATTACAAAACTGTTATCCCACGCATGGAAATGTGGAGGGAGGGGTGCAAGTGGGGATGTTGCCCAGCAAAGCGGGTAGTTCACAGCTAGTTTAACATATAAAGTCAAGGATGTCAGATTATTTCAATCAAAAGGCGATAAAACACAACTTTAAAAAGCAGTAAATCCACATTTTAACCTAAAAATTCCATAATTAATCAAAATAAGGCTGCAAAATTTCTGTAATTTTTTATAATTCAAATGATAATACGTTTTCTACAAGTCTTTAAAAGAACAGACAGGTACTGGCTGCACTCACTTGATTCTCCTGTAAGTAAATAAAACTCTGTTGTTTGCGGCTGCGGGACTTACATCTTGCCCAAAAAACGTAATAGGTGGTAATTTGTGCTCACAATTGCAAACACTTCTGCATTGTTCCGACAATCTATATCTTTGGAACAATCAATCTATCAGGACGATCAGAAAATCGATGAATACGGTATTGGAAAGCTACTAGCAAAAGCTTTATGAAAATGATTTAATTTTAATTAATTCATCCCCTTACAGCAGCATGTATCGACATTTATTCAACTGTAATTCACACGCGTTACTTGAGTTTCGCTGCTCCAAACTCAGAACAATTTGCCAAATTATTACTGCTAGCCGGTGTCTTTTCCGTTTGCTTGTAAATGGTCTCGAGTACGAGCTTAACAGTGACCAAAATTGCCCAATTTTTAATTTACAAGAACCGGATGACTTAAAACACTTCTTTGTTCGTGAATTTATCGAAATATCGAAAGATCTAAAGCCATATCGTAAAAACAGCTCATCCAATTGTCAATTGAATCCAATTTTTGTATCCTTTTATACAAAAATTACCGGTTTTAATCAAGCAAAGCAACGAATAGCCCCGAGTAAATTTTTTGATATAAAAATTTATAGATTTTATTCATACTTTTTTTGATTTATTCATCCAATGCCTACTCCTACAAGTATTCGGATTTATCCAGAATTTTCCAACCCTGAATATACATCCTAATGTGTTTTTATTTTTTATTTTTTTTTGTTTTTTAATACAAATTATTTAATAAACAGTTGAGAATAATAAAAGTAATTAAATTATATTGTGAAATTGTGAAATTTAGAAAAAGTTTTCCTGTCTCTTTTTATTTTCCCACCTCTTTTTTTTTTGTAATTCAATGCAATTCATTTATTTTGTATAATTGTAATTCCATACAGATGCTACTCATTGTTTGGAGATGTTATTTTTGTTTTATTATTTATTTTCTACTGAGCATCTACCTGCAATTTATAACCTGTCTTAATATTCAACAACAAATTTGAAAAGTATGACCCAAATTTAGTAGGATTACATACTTGGTTCATGAAAATTGGATAAAATTTGAATATGATCGAGAAAAATAAAATTTTTTGACGTCATCAAGTTAAAAAATTCGATTTTTTTAGATAACACAGACAAATTGGATCCAATTTTTTGGAATGTTTTTGAAACCCACTAATTTTTGCCCAAATTTTTTATCTGTAATGTCAGTTTTTTGCTAGCTATAACTTATGTGCTTAATTCCAAGACCAGGACTTCACATTCTTGAAACTTATTATAACTAGGTCAATTCTGGCCACAAATTTGAAAAGTATGGCCAAAATTTAGTAGAATTGCATACTCGATTTATCAAATTTGGATAAAATTTGGATAGGATAGAGCAAAATAAAATTTTTTGGATTTTGATGACGTCATCAAGTTAAAAAATTCGATTTTTTCGATACACAGACAAATTGGATCCGATTTTTTAGAAAATTTTGTTGAAACTCACTAATTTTGGGCCAAACTTTTCAGCTGTGATATAGCTAGTTTTTCGCTACCTATCAGCTATCTGCTGTATACCTAGACCCTGACATCACGTCTATAAAACCTATTCTAGCTAGGCTAATTTTGACCATAAATTTGAAAAGTATGATCCTAATTTAGTAGAATTACATACTCGGTTTATCAAAATTGGATAAAATTTGGATATAATAGAGAAAATAGAATTAAATTTAAATCATATACACAAACCATTGACTTATATTTCCATCTATAAAATTATATTAATAGTGTTTCGTTATCATGTAAACTTCTGAAGTAAAATTCGTGCTTGGTGTGCCCCCCTAGCCTATAACTTTGCTAACTTAAGACCGATGTGACAGTTTCACGGGAGTGTTTCGTGGGTATATTTATTTTTATTCCATGATAATTTAATTTTTGTTCATTTTCGAAATTTTACATAAAGGACTTACCAACAAGCTATTAAAATTCTTGTTACAATAAACTTACACAAAAATAATTATGTTTGTCTTTCGAAATTAATGTATTTTTAAACTTTTCGTTATTTTTTGGATATAAAAGAACAAAAACATGTCAAATTTAATAAGCATCATTAATATTAAATAGAAAAAAATATCAAAAATCAAACGTTATTTGTCATCGATTTAATAATCATTTTATTTGTAACGTATGGTACAAGATGCTTAAGGACGATTTCAATAAAACTTTATAAATTCATTTTTCGATTAACAAAGTTTCCAAAAATCACAAAAAATTCCTAGGTCATCGGGCTTTTTATTATTATTTTATCGTTTTAAGTTGGCTGAAAAAATGGTGAACCATAAGTTATCCTTTTCAATTGGATATTTCTATATCAAAAAATCTAGAGAGTATGATAAAAAACTATCTAAAATATTTAGACAATCTTGTAGTTTATAATAATACCATAAAAATATAAGGTTGTCGATGATATAAAAACAAAATTTTAATTTAATTACTTACGAGTTCATCGACGATCCATCATTTGATGAACAGAGACGACTATAGTAAGAGTATTGATGATTGAAGAGCGATATCTATATTATCAAATTTATAATCATCACTTGCACACAATATATTATATGTTTTTGTAGTTGTGTGGTATTGAAAAGCCAAAAGTAAGTCAGTACTTTGCTTCAAAGAATCTATTTGGTTTACATGTATGTACCGTGCAATAAACCAAAACTATTTTACAATACTGTAAGTTTACAATCATCTTAAATCCAAATCTGTGACGAGTCTGATGGCGTGAACAACTGTGGGAAGGTTTTGTCTAGAAAACAGTGAAATTCTGGCATCTCAAACGTCTGGTGAAAAAAAAATTGCACATAGTTTAGTAGGTAATTGCAAGAAAATTGAATGTTAATCAGTAAAATATATCAAAGTTTTCAATGAATTCACTTGTGTGATTTTAATTGTATTGAAACGTTACAATATTAAGTTTTGGTTTATGAGAGGATATGTGTTGAGTTTTTGGAAAATACTAGTCAGTAAAGGATTCAGTGGAAAATAAAATGTGAAACCAGTTTTCAGTTTTTCAAATATTTTCTTTTATTTAAAAAAATTTGCTTAAACAACGGTCTATGGTAAAATGAATCTTTCAAATACTACTAACTTTTGAATGAAATTTTTTTTTTTTTGGAAAAATGGTCAAACACAAAAACTCTGGTGGAGTATCGTGTAAAAAATAAAGTGTTTAATATGCCATATATGTAGATATTATTATGACTATAATAATCCTGTTTTTGAAAGTGTGTAGTAGTAATGGAGGGAGTGAGAGTGGGGGGTGTTTGTGAAAGAATGGTTTTAAGCACGTGTGTGAATGTTCTTTATAATAACAAACCATAATATGAAATATTTTGTCGAAAAAAATATAGGAAATTTAGATATAATAAAAAATATTTCAGGAAGTATGGAACATTCTTCAAAAGCTTCGAAGCTAAAAGTTTGAGAGTAAATGCCTGTTTGACTTGTTTATCTACTTGAAAAATAGTGGTGACGTCATCAACGCTTAAAACTCTTAGAATGCTGTAGAAAGTGTGAGCGAGCGAAAAGTGTTCTGATTATTGGACGTCTCCGATTACCGACACTCTACTGTACTTTGATACAAAATTATTTAAAACATAATCGAAAAAAATTCGAATAATATATCGAATTTTTCAAATAATATGTGTTATTATACGTCATTAAATATAATTTGAAGTTAATATTTAATTTAATATTTAGAGTAGTTTTCCGACTATTAAAGAAGTCGAATATATGAATAATTGATATAGATAACCATATAATCTTAAAATTAAGTGGAATTCTTAACATGATTCGAAAAATGTTTTAACAGTAGTAACATTTGTCAAATAAAGCCATTGGCTACATTACTAAACTTGTAAAAATAAACAATTAACTGTGTTGATTGTTGAAATACTCGCTATAGCCAATGTTGAATATGAGAGTTTGCTTGCTTTATCTATATATATACATAAACGGTCGCTGACTGATCGATCAACGCACAGCTGAAACTGGTAGGTCTAGAAGCCTTTGTACATACGTTCCTTAAGTAACGTTAGTGAGCACTAAGAAGGGTTTTTTGGAAATTCATTCCCTAAGAGACTCAAAAGGGGATGCGAATTTTGTATATGGAAACTGCATGTTATTAATTTTATAGACAAAATCTGAATTGGAATTTGATGAAACTCGGTGAATGAGGTAATTTTGATAGAAAAAGTATAAAAATCAGGTTTATTTAATGCTTGGATGCAGAGTTTCTGAGTTATCGCAATATTTGGATCGATTTTAGCTCGTATCTCAAAAAATATTCGACCAGTCATTAAACGCACCCGATTTTTGGACTTTTTGGGTCAAAATTATCTTATATACTGAGTTTTATCGAAATTGGAGATAAAAAAAATTTTTCGATTTTTTTAAATTTTTTTAAGGGGTACCCCTTTGAAAAAATCGAGAAATATGCAAAAAAAAATTTTGTTTCAGAATTTAATGAAAGTCGGTGGATGGGGTAATTTTGATCCAAAAAGTATAAAAATCAGGTTAATTTAATGCTTGGATGCAGAGTTTCTGAGTTATCGCAATATTTGGATCGATTTTCGCTCGTATCTCCAAAACTATTCGACCAGTCATTAAATGCACCCGATTTTTGGACTTTTTGGGTCAAAATTACCTTATATACTGAGTTTTATCGAAATTGGAGATAAAAAAAATTTTTCAATTTTTTGCAATTTTTTTAAGGGGTACCCTTTTGAAAAAATCGAGGAATATGCAAAAAAAAAATTTTGTTTCAGAATTTAATGAAAGTCGGTGGATGGGGTAATTTTGATCCAAAAAGTATAAAAATCGGGTTAATTTAATGATTGGATGCAAAGTTTCTGAGATATCACATTATTTGGATCGATTTTAGCTCGTATCTCAAAAACTATTCGACCAGTCATTGAATGCACCTGATTTTTGTACTTTTTGGGTCAAAATTACTTTATATCCGATAAGCGTTATAAACATGGAATTAAAATTTGTATATTCAAGATTAATAAAATAGCCAAAAATGATACAGGATCCTAGTATGTAATGAATATATAATGAAAGCTCTTAAAAAATCATTACAAATATGGCGTATAAGTATTCGAATTGTATATAACATGTATACAAGTTACGTACATATGTATATAATATCAAATTAATTATTATTGTATTAAGACGTGAACAAAACAAACACAGTGAAAAAAAAAAATATTATTTTTTTAATTGAAGTATAAAAGTGTACAAAAAAAGAGCTTCAATTGGTACTACTTTGTAAGGCATGAGAGCAATACAAAACTGGTTACATTGAAAAATGCTTTGAAGTATTTTTATTTTTGTGAAAATTTATTTCATTTATTTATATTATTTAATTTAAAGAAGTAGCAGATTTTATCGCGAACCAATAAGCATGTAAAAAATCTATTTTTTCAAATGTCATTTAGAATTTTAATTTGACCCTTCCGTGTTTAATTATAACATTTATTATAAAAATTTTTATTACACCTGATAGAAAAGGATTAAAGTCAATTTATTTTGACTTATGACATTCTTTTGTTTTTAATATTATAAAACTTAAATACATAACTGTGAACAATAAGTACTTTGAACTTTTATTTATACTTTTTGTCCTCAAAAACATTAAGAAACACAACATTATTGCTCAAAGAGATTGATAATTTAAAAAATAATTTCAATTTATTTTTTGACTTGTATGTTCATTTGCTTTAAGTCTACCAAATCTGTTTTTTTTTACTCAATAGATGGCAGAGATAATTTGTTGAAAAAATAAATGAACATATGAATACAATGTATTTTAAATTTTATATTATTAAAAACAAAAGAATGTCACGGGTCAAAATACATTTATAATCTAACCCTTAAATGGTGAAATGTATAATATTGACCTAAAATTGCTAATAAATGATCTAAAATGTCTTTTAAATAGTGTGAACTCCTATCCTTAGAGTTAAATATCGACTTAAACTTATACAAATATTTATAACTAACAGCTCTTTGGAATATTTCGTAAAAAAGTACTTTTAGCCAAATGTTGTAAGAAATACTACTAAGTCCTAGAAATATCTCTTCTTTAGATAGAACACAAACAAATTTTACCAACTTCAGCAGATCTTTTATAGCAACTAATTTAAATTTAAGTCTAGATTTAGAACAATTTCAGAGTGAAGATGTTGAAGTGTATAAAGTAAAGCACTCCACGGAGCAAATATTTTTTGTGGCAAATAGTACTAAATGTTACAAAAAATTATACAAAAAACACAGTGAGATACTTATATGATGTTTTTATCCATATTTATTTTTATATATGAATACAGATGGCGACGGTGTCTTGTAAGATAAGCATATGTACAAGATGTTTCAGAATAACTGCACCAAAAGTGACTTTATCAATAAATAAATCAAGTAAGAAATCGGAAGCTTCTAATTAACCAAACAAAAAACATCACACATCAGAGAAAGATGCATTAACTATTTTGTTAACAGTAGGGCGTGTTAGCTGATTGAGTTACGCTAAATCAGCTTTCCGCCACGGAGGCTGTTGAATAAATAAAATAATTAAAATAAAATAAGTTGATAATTTTCTTTAAAAAACATTTTCGAAATTAATATAAAGAATGACTTACTACAGCATTAAAAAAAATTCTACCGCCGACCACCTGACTCTATAAATAATACACTGCTTCCTTGCCCTTTTAATAGAGCAGTCGTAAAAATGAATAACTGAGACACCCTGTTAATGCTATATGAATAATATTAGATATTGTTGATGTAAAAAGAATCTGTTGGGAGCAAATTGACATGGGACTATTTTTTTGTTACTTTTTTCAAGATATATGAATACTTAAATAATATTTCATATTTATACTTATGTACATATACTATCTGATGCCCATATATTTTTTTGAAGTAGATTAATAATATTGAATATTGTTATGATTTACAATAAATAACAGCCTCCGTGGCGCGCGTGGCTAGCGCGTTCGGCTGTTAACCGAAAGGTTGGTGGTTCGAGCCCTCCCGGGGGCGAAATTTTTTGTTTATGTTTTTATTAACAATATATAGATAAGCAATATTGAATTTTGATAGCATTTTCAATAAACAACAGCCTCCGTGGCGCAATTGGCTAGCGCGTTCGGCTGTTAACCGAAAGGTTGGTGGTTCGAGCCCACCCGGGGGCGATATTTTTCTTGAAGTTTTTATAAATAGTAAATAGATTAGCAATATTGAATTTTGATAGCATTTTCAATAAACAACAGCCTCCGTGGCGCAATTGGCTAGCGCGTTCGGCTGTTAACCGAAAGGTTGGTGGTTCGAGCCCACCCGGGGGCGATTTTTTTTCTTGAAGTTTTTATAAGTGTAAAATAGATTAGCAATATTGAATTTTGATAGCATTTTGAATAACATACAGCCTCCGTGGCGCAATTGGCTAGCGCGTTCGGCTGTTAACCGAAAGGTTGGTGGTTCGAGCCCACCCGGGGGCGATATTTTTCTTGAATTTTTTATAAATAGTAAATAGATTAGCAATTTTGAATTTTGATAGCATTTTCAATAAACAACAGCCTCCGTGGCGCAATTGGCTAGCGCGTTCGGCTGTTAACCGAAAGGTTGGTGGTTCGAGCCCACCCGGGGGCGATATTTTTCTTGAAGTTTTTATAAATAGTAAATAGATTAGCAATATTCAATTTTGATAGCATTTTGAATAAACAACAGCCTCCGTGGCGCAATTGGCTAGCGCGTTCGGCTGTTAAGCGAAAGGTTTTGTGGTTCTAGCCCACCCGGGTTCGTTATTTTTCTTAAACTTTTTATTATAATGAATAGATTAGATTAAAAATTTTGATCGAATTTTAAATAAGCAACAACTATTGATATAGCAGCCATTTTTGAGGCAATAAAATACATAGGTTCTCTAAATTTCAACTTGTGAACTATTCGTCTTATGAGATACATTACGCTGACAGAAGGACGGACTTCGGAACTTTTGTAATTGGATCTTAAAAAAGGAACTCGTTGGCCGCAATATTTTTAGATGATCTTTTAGGGTAGCTATTTATAAGTTTCCTAAATTTTGAACACACGAAATCTTTACTTAAAAGAACAAGGTTAAAAACTACAAAAAACATGATATCTCGTTGTTGAGAATATAAAAATAAAAAGTTTACTCGATTTGGAAGTAAAAACCTTAAAAATCATCAATCGTCGCTCCTATAATATTGTATCGCTTTGTAAATAGTCCTTAATTGGGCATCATATTCTGGGGGTGCCCATAAATAATGTTCTGAATGTTATGAGTCAATAATATATTCCTAGTCTTTTCGACAAATCTTCGATGCAGAGCATAAGTCCAAATATTTTCAAAGAATTATAATTTCATAATTTTAGTTTTAGTTTTGAACGCACATAGCAAAAACATGTTTGAATAAAACACTGATATATACGCATCATGGATACACACTTGGTAATGAAAAATTTAAACGTTTTTCTTTTATTTTTTTCTTTAACTTTCATTTATATTCATTTAGAGTTGAAGAACATTTTTATTATAGTGAAGAATGATACTATGGGTTTGTGTATATTTCTTTCTTTATATGTGTGGCATAGATATGATAATCACTTGGGAATTATATTCAAAGCAGGTCACCGAATAGAATCTTAATTTGAACCGATGTTGCTTTATTATTTATAAAGTTCGATACGGTTTTTAAAGGAATATAAGTATTCTGGTCTAGAAATTTGAAAAAAATCGATGTTTTTTCTTTGCATGTTTAAAAAGGTGAGTACCTTAAGAATACGTTCTTCAACGGGCATATTCTGGAATTATTTTCGGCGGCACAGCGAATTTTCTGGTAACGAAGTTCGAATTGATCATTCTGAGCTGCGAGCTTGTGCTGCTTCAAAAGAAAGCAAAACTCGATTAGAAAAAATAACTTTGAAGTAGAAGAATGTCTGGATTTAGGATCGCCGATTAATTCAAAGTGAGTTATATTATTATCCGGGTTACTCTACTGGAAATAAATTATTATTCCTGATTTAAAATTGATTTATTTACAATTTTGACAGGTATTCTACAATGTACAATAGCCTCCGTGGCGCAATTGGCTAGCGCGTTCGGCTGTTAACCGAAAGGTTGGTGGTTCGAGCCCACCCGGGGGCGGTACTTTTCTTGAATTTTTTATAAATAGTAAATAGATTGTAATCAAAATTATCATGAATTAAAATTAAACCAACTCCTTATAAATTTAAGGGAGAAATAACGCACCTGGGTGCGCTCTAGCCATCAGTCTTTGCACCTTGAAGTCTGCTGTTTATTGTTAAAGCTATCAAAATTTTAAAAATATCGTAAGTTTATAACAATTCTTTTATAATGAAGAAATATTTTACAGAAAAGAAAAAAACCTTGGTGTGCCAAGATTACCATTCTTTTGGAAAAAAAAAACATCACAAAGGTAGAGCAACATTTTCAATTGTTAAAATGTATTGTCCAATGAATTTTATTTTTCCCAAAATAAAAACACTTTTATCATAATTAAAAATGTACAGTTTTATTTAAATTTCCAAAAATAAAATGTTCAATCTAAATGAAATAATAAATAAAAGTTAATTTTTCAATGTGGGTATTATGAAAATATGTCATATTTCCAATGACACAGTGCCTAACTGACATGTTAGACAGACAAGGTAGTGGGTGTTCATGAAATAGTATCAGTGAAATTGTGTTCGCAGAGAAATTCTTTACATCATCGAATTCGAGTGCATTGACTCAAATTTGATGGAAGGTTAACTTTTTTTCATAGAACCCATTACAATTGTTAAGGCTGTTATATACAAATTTTTGAATGGCATGACACATTCTTTGATTGGCGTGAAACTTTATAACTTTCTTAACAATCGTCTTGAATATTCAATGGTGGAAAAAAATCTTATAAAGAAAAGCGGTTTTCCATATAAGAATGATTAAAGTTACAATTGAATTTCAAGCACTGCGATTATACCTTTTATTCTATCTATTTGTTGGGAAATGTACTTTATATTCTACTTGCAATAACAATTTCCTAAAATCAATCAGCATTTTGAGAAAATTGTGAGACTCCCAATTTTTAAAACAATTCATCCTTCAGTACAGAACCCGATTTGTTTGACAAAACTGGTGGGAAACAGATGGTAATTTGTATAATGGAAAATATTGGTTAGGTTATACGTAGTCAATGATTAGTCTGTATTAATATAAACGATTGAATAATTTTAAATTGAACTAATTAATTGATTGATTTAAAATTGTATAATATTTTTGGCGGTCGATACATTATTTAACTTTGGCAATTAAAGTTAAATTTTATACTTATTAGCCCACTAGTATCGAGAGAAATTCTGTACGGTAATTATTTTTGAATATACAGGATTTTTTAAATCCAGAAAATTATTCAAATTGACGTATAAATATCTTTTACGATATTTTTAAAGGATTGAAAAAAATTTACGTGATACAAATATTATTTTTATTCATAACTTAGATTTAAGTTCAATGAATATAAATTAGTTGCTCATTTGACTAGTCAGGTTACGGCCGAACAACTTTAAAAAAATGTTGCTTTACTACTTTTGATGAGTATATTATTAGAACATCCTGTATATAAAAATATAAATATAAATACTAAACAAATATACCCATAGGAATTGAATTTTGAATAATTTTCTTATTTTCAACACATTATGCTGATTAAAATATTATTGATTTTTCGTATCGTCTGCTGATCGTTGATTTTATTTCATATACATATACATAATATATAATGATGTTGATAGGTCATATTGTAAGATAAATGTATTATATTATTGGGATATATTAATTTTATTAAGTGTACTATACATATATACTACACTATACTGGCTGTTATCCGCAACATCATCCGTATGGTTTTTAAAATTTTTCATGTTCAATTCTATTCTGTTAGCGGGAATTTTCAGAATATAAACAATAAAGTATTTCTGTCATCTTTTGAGCTAAGCAAACAGATTTAGGAAACTTAAAACAAATGAACATATATGTCAAAAACTATATTTTAATTATTTTTAAAACTATCCAGCATTCGCTATAAAAAAAATTAATGAGATGTTTCTAATAAGTTAAATTGATGTTTTTGAGGCTAACACTTAAAAATTATTCCCCCAAAACTGTGTAGATACTAATTGTTAACAATTTATTTTATTAAAACAAAAGAATGTCATATGTCAAAATACATTTTAAATTTAACCCCTAAATAGTAGCAATTAAAGTCCCTATGAATGACAGTCTGGCCACAACACGTCCATTTCGTGATTGGTTGATCGCCATTATTATAGTCTCGCATTAATGAGAGAAACGCGGTATTTATTAAAAATCAAAGTAAATTCGTAATTTAATTAATTAAAATTTCTTTCAATATTTAATATCAATTTTGTTTAATTAAAATCACATATAAATTGTATTTTCAATTGTAGATTGAAAACGTAGCCTATATTTGTACTTTGTTGGCAGTATTATATGTCCGCAACCATACTGCACTCATAATTCGTGATCATTTCGTCAAAAACTCAACCCATATCGTTCCGCAACCACCGTATTCACCTGATCTGGCGCCGTGCTACTTCCGACTATTCAGCAACCTCAAAAGACCGCTACGAGAACATCGTTTTAATACGATAGAGGAGATTTAAGCCGCAGCGAAGACGAAACTGAAGGTAATCCCGGAAAATGACTACAACCAGAGTTTTGAAGATTGGAAAATCCGTTGGCATAAGTGCATTGCATCGGGAGACGATTACTTTGAAGGGGATGAAATTGATTTGGAAGAATAAATAAAGAATTTTCAAAATAAATACAATGTCACTTTATTTTTTGGGTACAGTAGTGTCATTTATTATTATAATCTATTTGCAGAAGGGTTAAATTAGAGTGCAGAAGGGTTAGTGTTCCTTATACATGAGATTAAACCAGATAGAATCACATTTGACACTTTATAAGAGTTTCGTTGAAGTTGATTTTATTTCTACTTTTCTGGACCATTCTGTCAATAATATATTCAAAAAATAACATATTAAAATATAATTTTTAAATAAATTTGATGAAAAATATTTCTAAACTCATAAAATAATATAATATTATGTGAAAAAAAGACTGAAATTTAAATGATTATCATCTGTATATATACAATTGAAATGAATATATAAATTATTTTCTGACATCGTCAAAAGTAAATTGTGCATATTTGTTTTTAATCCGCTTTAGAATTTTAAGACTGTCGTCACAAATGCAAGCCAATCAGATTAAGAGAGCTTTCTGAGGATGGTGGTAATGGTTGGAATGTTTTTTGTTATGTGCGGTTGGGTATTTAAGAGAGAGAGAGTATTCAATTAAAATAGCATTTTAAATGATATAACCTAAAAACTAAAAACATCGTACACATTTTATAATACTTCAGTTATGAATTAAGTATAATTATATTAAGAGGATTTAACTTACGGTGATTTTGTTCATTATACAAATTAATTATTTATACATATTATTATTATACTATGTATATATGAAATATATCAAGGTATATTAAGTTTAGTCCCAAATTTGTAACAAATGTTGATGCTACGAACCAAATTTTGGTATAAGTGTTAATAATCAAATAAAAAGTTATTTTCCGGTTGTCTGTCTGCCCGCCTGTCAACACGATAACTCAAAAACGGAAAAATATATCAAGCTGAAATTTGTATAGCGTAAAAAGTGAGATCGAGTTCCTAAATAAGTCAATAGGGAATATTCATGTATTTTTTTAATATTTTTAATTCATTGTTTACACCGTTAAAATAGAAAATAATTTTGAGATGTTTGAACGCAATCCTTTTGGCGCTCTCTGTTGATGACATATTAATATGTGATCTGTCAATTGGTGACAGTTCAATGTATAATTTACATTTAAAAAAAAAATGAATTTACAACACAGAATTTACACTCGTTATTATTAAGTTTTCTAATAAAAAGCCGTAGAATAATATAACTCAATGTAATGCCATACAAAATATAAGTAATTAATACAATTAGTATGTCAACAAATCTGACAGGCCACATACTTTGACGTCACGTCCGTTTTAGAAATTTGAATTTCTCTCACTGAATTTGTACTTTTATTAATTAATTTTAAGTAATTAAAAATATGTTAACTACTAAAATAATGGTTTAATGGTTTAATTGAAATGGCCAGCCAAAAAAAATATTTGACCCAAATTTAAATTTCATGTATATTCCCTATTGGATCTTGGGTCCGTAAGACCCATCTTGTAAGCCATTAGAGATAGAACAAGTTTAAATCTAAAAAACTCATTTTCATATCAATCAAGTGTACGTGTTTGTACACTGAGAAAGTGAGAAAAAAGATACTCTTATTACTTTGTGTGGAAGATTGACTATCTTTTTTTATCTTACATGATGTAAGAAAACAAACTATTCCGTAATCAACACTGACTATTCATGGTATTTCTACAATTAACTCCTTCAATTTTCATTATCATTTTAATATATGTACAGTCAAAACCAATTATCCCGACATCAGTTCAAGCAATTGACAAAAATTTTTAATAGAAATAATATGTATTGGAATTTCTATGTGTAATGAACCCCCATAAACATAGTTCAAATGAAAATTTCTAATCCTTAATGACAGGTGATACATCAACATGACTGAAAAAAGAAAATTAGAAAAGTATTTACCCACAAAACTAACAAACAAAGTTATATAATAAAAAATAAAAAATAATTGAAGATTTTTATTTCATTTATAAAAATGAGTTGAGAAATGTAATTAGGTTACACACTTAACTTATTAACTGATTTCGGTATGAACTAAATGACCTTGCCTTTTGTGTTTAAGTTCATAACTGTTAAATAAACCCCATTCAAGTTGAAGTACATTGAATTAAAATATTTTATAATATTAATTATTTCCTTTTAAATAAACAAGTTTATCCTAGTTTTTTATTTATTTTTTTTATGTATCGAAATGTGTATTTATGTGTTAACATGTAAATTGGATAGAGCACTATTTACACGTTAATGTGGATGTTCAAGAGTCTTATCTTATCGCTGAACTGATTTTGCTCAAGCATATTATACAATTAGAGTATTGGTATATTTTTAATTACTTAATAAAAGTACAAATTCAGTGAGAGAAATTCATATTTTTAAAACGGGCGTGACGTCAAAGTATGTGGCCTGTCAGATTTGTTAACATACTGTATGTTAATAATTACTTATATTTTGTATGGTATTACATTGAGTTATATTATTCTACGGCTTTTTATTAGAAAACTTAATAATAACGTGTGTAAATTCTGTGTTGTTAATTCATTTTTTTAAAGTGTAAATTATACATTGAACTGTCACCAATTGACAGGTCACATATTAATACGTCATCAACAGAGAGCGCCAAAAGGATTGCGTTCAAACATCTCAAAATTATTTTCTATTTTAACGGTGTAAATAATGAATTTAAAATATAAAAAAAATACATGAATATTCCCTATTGACCTTTTTAGGAACTCGATCTCAATTTTTACGCTATAAAAATTTCAGCTTGATATATTTTTCCGTTTTTGAATTATCGTGTTGACAGACGGGCAGACAGACAACCGGAAAATAACTTTTTATTTGATTATAGCTGTAGCCATAATATTTTTAATTAGCTCATCTCTGGTGTATTATGAATCCAGCTGCATCTATACGTGACGACTCAGATACTCCTCTGAGAGCTACGCCTTCAATTAAAGAAGAGCAATAATGTATTGTGAGACAGTGGGGAGAGTGGCATTTTGAACTAAAATTTTAATTACATTTGTGTTCACAACGAACAATTTTGAGGTTATTTTTGTAAATAAAGCTTCAATTATCTAGTGAAGCAGACGCGTTGAATTATTAAAGTAGGCCGTCACATGACTAGCCAAGTTAGCATCTAATTTATATTCATTGAAATTAAATCTAAGTTATGTATAAAATTATGAATAAAAATAATATTTGTATCACGTAAATGTAATAACATGCTTTAAAAATAGCGTAAAGGATAAATTTTATACGTCAATGACTAGTTTTTGACGTTAACGACAAAAACCAAAGTTTTTTTTATGTTTTCTTTTTGGAAAGCGCCGCAAAGTAATGTTTTTTTTTACATAAACAGAATCTGTGATAATTTTCTTCATGATGGAAATTGATTTTTTTACAATTTACATTATTGTGAGTTCTTTCATAAGCTACTGTGTTAAAAATCACAAATTTTAAAAGAAAATATATTTGACAAGTTTGCCCTGCAAGAGGCCCCAAAACTGTGTTTACTGTGATCAAGGGACTTTGAACTATCACTTATCACAAAAAAATGAGCATTCAACTTGCTCAAACATCCGAACTACTTTAATAAACAGCCGAAGTACTTTAATTATCAAAATACAATTTAATTTGACTACAACAGAATTTAAATTTAGATTAAATAGTAAATAATATAATAAATCGGTTAATTAAGAATGTCAGGTGTTCTTGTAACAAGAAAATTGTTACATATTTCATTTAACGTCCCATGATGAATGACGTCAATGCACGTGTAAATTACATTAAACATGTTAACGTGTAAATATAGTAACGGCATTTTTTTTTTAAATAGATTGTATACATGTATATAATTTTTTTGTTTATTTCAGCTGAAAATCAAGGGGGTTTTTGTATTTTCTTTATATAAAATTCTTAATTATTCCTCCAGATAATTACTACTAACTTTTTAGTTAAACTTAATGCTTACAACATTTAATAAGTTACATTGAAATGTTGCACTTAAATAGAATTGGACTGGTTTTTATATAAATAAACACACAGTCAATTGTACCATGTGTTCAAGTGTAAACGTGCCATTCATGTAAATATGAACTAACAATATATATAATATACAGGGTGAACCATTTTCTATAGCCATATCGTTCCATTAGCCATAATCCATTATGGATAATAGCTCGTTTTGTAATTAAATCAATCAAAAAATAATTTTAACAAAAGTTGAGTTTGATAGCAGACATCATGTTTTGACATCAGAATGGATCTAGTTCACCGGGTTGCCTTAATAGTCCATTTAGATCCTAAATGGTAAAAGATGGAATAAATTTGTGATCAAAAATAACCTAGCTCTAATAGGGTTCATGAATGTGGATCCCTGGACCCGGAATTAAGCACATTAGTAATAGCTAGTGAAAAACATCACAGCTGAAAAGAATGACCCAAAATTAGTGGGTTTCAAAAAAAATTCCAATAAGATCGGATCAAATATGCATGTGTTATCAAAAAAATCGATTTTTTTCACTTTATGATGTCATAAGAATCCAAAAAATTTTATTTTGTTCTATTACCTCCAAATTTTATCCAATTTTTATAAACCAAATACGTAATCCTACTAAATTTGTGTCATTGTTTTTAAATTTGTGATTAACATCAACCTAGCTCTGATAGGTTTCAAGAATGTAGAGTCATGGACCCGGAGTTAAGCACATAAGTGTAAGCAAGCCAAAAACTGACATCACAGCTGAGAAAAATGACCCAAAATTATTGGGTTTCAAAAAAAATTACAATATGATCGGTTCAAATTTGCCTGTGTTACCAAAAAATCAAATTTTTTAACTTTATGACGTCATCAGAATCCAAAAAATTTAATTTTGCTCTATCACATCCCAATTTTATCCTATTTTGATAAACCAAATACGTAATCCTACTAAATTTGGGTCATACTTTTCAAATTTGTCATTAAAATTAAGATAGCTTTAATAGGTTTCAAGAATGTAGAGTGCTGGTCCCGGAATTAAGCGCATTAGTGATAGCTAGCGAAAAACTGACATCACAGATGAAAAGATTGACCCAAAATTAGTGAGTTTCAAAGAAATCCCAATAAGATTGGATCAAATTTGTCTGTGTTATCAAAAAAATCGAAATTTTTAACTTTATGACGTCATCAGAATCCAAAAAAGTTAATTTTCCTCTATCACATCCAAATTTTATCCAATTTTGATAAACCAAGTATGTAATCCTACTAAATTTAGGCCATACTTTTCAAATTTGTGATCAAAATTAACCTAGCTCTAATAGTTTTCTAGAATGTCGAGCCCTGGTTCCGGAATTAAGCACATTAGCGATTGTTAGCGAAAAACTGACATCACAGCCAAAAATAATGACCCAAAATTAGTGGGTTTCAAAAAAAATTCCAATCAAATCGGATTAAATTTACCTGTGTTATCAAAAAAAGTAGAATATTTTACCTTTATGACGTCATCAAAATAAAAATAAAATTAATTATGCTCTATCATTGTTGTTATAGGTGTCTAACAATTGGGTTTCATAAGATACAACCTTTATTCTGCTGACAACCGTACGGACGGACAACGGACTCTTAGTACTAGATTCTTGTTGACTACCCTTCGGGAACAGAACCTTAAAGACTCTATAACGCTATAGCCAGATTAAAATTCTAGATTAAAATAAATGATTACCAAAATTTGGACACGTTGTATACAAATATTGAAGCAGTCTACAAGCCAGGAAATGAAATCCCTAAAACTAGTAGGGTAGATAAATAATTCCCCAATTCGTATTTACTAAAGGTACCACCATATACAAATATTATATGATACATAAAAAAGCGTATTTATGGATTTTTTCTTGCAAAAAAACTTGCATCTATGTAATAGAGTGTTTTTCCTATTACATTTGTTGTGTAACAGACATGTATTCAAAGGTTTCGCTGTTTTTGATGTCTGTTTCTTTGATTTTCACAGTCTCAATTTAACAGATCCAAATAATTCCAGATTTAAATAAATTCAATCAAGGGTTGCTTGTTGCGTTCCTGAAGTGAATAAAAAATGGGTTCAAGAATAACAAGAATTTTGCCGAAATAAATATCCATACGACTTTTAATTGAAAAGAAAAATTGGCTAAAATAAACATTGCTTATAACAATCTTAGCGGCTTAAAAAAATTTACAGCGTCACAATTATTATACCATGTATATGAAATATACCAAAGTATACTAAGTTTAGTCCCAAGTTTGTAACGATTAAAAATATTGATGTTATGAACAAAATTTTGGTATAGGTGTTCATAAAATCGCCTTATTAATCCATTTCCGGTTGTCTGTCTGTCGTCTGTCCGTCTGTCATCACGATAACTCAAAAACGAAAACAGATATCAGAGGTCAAGTTCGTAAATGAACAACATAGGTCAATTAGGTCCGTAGGACTCATCTTGTAAACTGTTAGAGATAGAACAAAAGTTTAAATGTCAAAATGTTCCTTATAAAACAATAAACAACTTTTGTTTGAAACATTTTTTCGTAAACATCACTGTTTACCTGTGAGAGCGGAAGTTATGCGCAAATTATATGGGAATATCAGTTATATATGTGTGACATGTATGTATGTGTAATGTGACAGAGTAGAATCAGCACAGTCTATACATGGTATTTCAACAATTAACTCAGTCAATTATTTGCTTTCACTTGTGTTCAGTATTATTTTCAGCTATTAAAAAAATTAATACAAAAAAATTTCCATAAATAACTAATAAATTTCATCGATGAAATCCTTCGATGTTTCTTCGATGTATTAGAAAATTCCAAACAATAAAATATAATTTGAATACGTTACTGTATAAAAAATTGTGGTTTTTTTTTTCGAGGGAAAATTTTGTCGAGTTGTATTTATATGTGTAGGTAGGTTTTGAATCACAATAGAAATGTTCAAATGAAAATGAGAAACGATGAAAAATAGTTTTCACGCCAGATGTAGTATTACCGTCCAAGTGAAGCACAAGCAGCAAGCACCAAGCAGAGACGACGATATGGAGAGTATCATGATTCACAAAAACATCGTCTCATACCCCCGCAATATGATCAAAACCAACCCTTATATTGTAACGTATGTATGTTACCGGTAAAGTGTAAATGCAGAAGTTTTATGGAATTCATGGAAATTTTTCTAAACCGATCCAAAACTGACAGAGAAACCGGTGAACATACATTAAAAACAAGTGCAGTGAAACAATTAGCTGAGTTAACTGTTGAAATACCATGTATAAACAGTGTTGATTATTCTGTCACATAACACATACATATATGTCACACATATATAACTGATATAATACATGCTATACAATTTGCGCATAATTTGCGCTCTCACGGGTAAACAGTGATGTTTACAAAAAAATGTTTCAAATAAAAGTTGTTTATTTTTTAATTAAGAACATTTAAACTTTTGTTCTATCTATAACGGTTTACTAGATGAGATGCAATTGACCTATGTTTCTCATTTACGAACTTGACCTCACTTTTACGTCCTCAGCACGCTACTTTCAGTTTGATATCTCTTTTCGTTTTTGAGTAATCGTGATGAGAGCAAACAGGCGACAGACAGACAATCGGATTTACCTATACCAAAATTTTGTTCATAGCATCAATATTTTTAAGCGTTAGAAGCGTTATAAAAAACATAGAACCTCCACCTTTTTTGAAGTCGATTAAAAAGTAAAAAACTGCATATTTTCGAATGCGTGTTATGCACTGTATACAGTGCTAATCGGAAAACATTATTTTTTACATTATCTCAATACTTTAGGTATTGTACAGAATACCTTATTTTATATATTGCCAGTAACATATACATTCTCGACAACTAAAGAAAAGTTATTCATTCTATATAAATACCAACCCCTTCAGTTGTGTTGTATATCTCTCTACATACCCCTATTATATCAACCCCTTACCTCTTTCTCTCGTTGCCTGACGCCAACCGCCTATATACGATTATAATACTTATCGTGGTTGGATTTTCCAAACGGGTATTTAAATGAAAAGGATGAGTTTTTCTACAACAATTTGGTGGATAAATGCAAATATCTTTTACACAGAAAACTTACACATTTCCTTCTGATACATATTTTTACTTTTTTTAATACGTTATTAATATCACCATATGCTTTTGTCTTTCTTTATTTTGTTTTGTTTTTCTTTTCATTTTGTGTAACGTTCAGAAATAATCAGTCAAAAACACAGAAAAAAAACATTTCTTGGCACAGTAAATTTTTTGGTTAGAATAAATTCTCCTGGAATATTTACTCTTCTGTAATTTTGACAGAAATCTGCTGGGTATCATTCACAAGGTGCACAAAATGTCAAAAATAGCACAATGTCTAAACAGAGTGATCTATCCAGTGCGTGAGTTTATGGAACTAGAATAAAGAAATCGATTCCTCTTGATCAATATGCGACGGTTTTTCAATCAGAAATCTTATCTATGATCAGAGGTACCCGGATTTGTAACACGAAAGGTTAAAGTGGGGGCATATCAGATAGTCAGACCACACTTCGTGTCTTCAGGGTGTCAAGATTCAATCGAGAATAGTCTATGAATGCTTCGAATAACTGAGCTACCTGGTATTGAATAACATAGTCAAAGTGATCTGGGTACCGTGCCACTCTGACATTCAAGATAAAGAAGCAACAGATTTGTTGGTACGAGCGGGATCGTCTCAAATTTTCTGTCATTTCCACAACAAGAGAAATTTTGAAACTCACTAGATCCTGAGAAGGGTGATGGAACTCTTGAATATGAGGACGTCTGGCCTCGACATAATATTATTGCTTCGTCTGCTTAAAATAGCACCTCGTACCTGGAGACGTCTTCTCAAGGAGGGTATAGATAACTGTTTGGTCTAGCTTTTAGGTACAAAAACAATCCGTTAACTTAAATCAATTCATAACCTGTCGAACATTGACAAATGATGTAATATTAGCCATATATTTTCAGTTATCGCCTACATTTATTATACACATAAACTTCAAACAGATTTCATTGACGTATCCGATACCATAATTAACATAATTGCAGGTATTTTACATCGCATATTTTCTAAAAGTCTAGTCGCTGGGCGTAATTTAATTGACACGATTTTTAGAGCTTTTATCCTAAATGTAATGAATGTAATAGCCTACAAAAGTTCTATCTATTATAGTGTGGCTAAATGGCTTTGACAACCTCAGGGCACTAAAAAAGAATTTTGACGTGTGTCTGTTTTTTTTTCCAAAAATCGAAATTGAACTAAAAATTTCTGAAAAGTGTAAAATTTAACTGTAACAATGAATTTTTGAATAAAAATTCAAATTTTAAGAAAGAAGAAATTGGGATAAAAGTTTTAGTGGATTGATTTATACTTCATAACACTTTTTGTAATTAAATTGTTTTAGAGACTAAATAGCCGAGCGGTCTAAGGCGTTTGCCTTTGACTGTTTGTCCATTTATACTTAGGTTGCGGGTTCGAGTCCAGGCAGCAGCAGTGTGAACAATTTATAATTAAGGGGAGTGCAGAATTGATCACATTGTCGTCCCTTGGATAAGATCGAAGTAACCGACTCCACCCACATCAAAATATAATTGTAAATATGTTTGTAATTAAATAAATAAAGATTAACAAATAATGATGTGGGTGGCCTCTGTTACAGGCGTATATGTCAGAGAAACGGAGGTTAAACCCCATTATTATTATTAATTAAATTGTTTTTGCAATACATTGCTGGCAGTACTATCCACAAATACTATTAATATACTAAAATAATAGAAAATTACTTTTAAAATCCAGAAATCCAATCAAATAAATATAACCAGCTCCTAGACTATATGTACTTAGTTACAATCAGTACCTACGTGAATGCTTCTTTTACACATACAAAATAAATATGAAATTTTAACTGGAAAAATTTTATTAAAAATATTATTTATGCGAATGAGTTTTGAGTGTGGTCGAATCGAACTGACTCTATGTGATCCTAACCAAAATTTCATATATAATAATATCATGTAACCAAAAAGTGTCATGTTTCAAAAATAAAACAATGTTTAAATAATTTATTTACTGTAATAATTATAAAATTATTTTAAATTTGTTAATGTAAACACGATTTATACTTAAACAGTTAAATTCCATTTCAAATTTTTTTCAATTCAAAATTAATTCATATTTATAAACGAAACAAACCTATTTATGTTTCAGTGTGGTATTTCTAAAGTAACTTTTGGTAGTTTTACATGAAATTATATAAAGAGATAGTTTTTAACTGCATTAAATTGTGGAAGCATTTACCGTTTTTCTTAACTGCTATAAATTTTAAAAATTGTCGATATTTACAATAAGGTTAGTCCTGCTTACTTTATACGAGAGTATATGTTGTAGAGTTCTATCAAAACTAAGTGGCACTGAACAAGAGAGAGTATAGATACGAGTGCACATACATATACATACATCATACACTCTCTCTTGCTCGGTGCCACTTAGTTTTGATAGAAGTCTAGCGTTGATAGATAAACTTAAAGTTAAGAAGATTATTTATATTTTAATTAAATTAAAAATATAATTTTCTATACTGTATCGATTTAATTCTAGGGGAAGGCGGGATCTTTACAAGGCGATAAAAATAAATTGACTGATTTTCGATATCAATACGAGACTTAAATTTTCAGTTCCGAATCAAGACCTAATCTTGCCTTGTCTCGGCTCGAATGAATCCTTAATTATAAAAAAACATAATTTTTTTGGACGAAAACGTTATACAGACCTCTCCTCCCCCCTCCTTAACCGAGCAGAGAGTTGGCTTACTAGACTTGGAAAAGCCTATTTATATATTTTCTTTATTTTTTTAAACTTTCTTATTATTATTTTTGATAATACAAAATTTGAAACCCTAACGCGTTATTAATTTAAAGTGAATGTAGATCCGTTTGTACATCCGGTACACATTAACACACAATTAAACAAAAATTTACCTAGATTTAAAATATTTATAATTTGTAAATTGATTGACTGACATAACCTCAAAATGACACTGTCATACTATGTAATTCAAAAGGTTTTGCTATGTTTTATAGCATCCATAATATATGGTTGTTTGCATACAGAATGATCAATTGATGAACAATTTCGGAAGGACTCAAAAAAAAAAAATTATTTTTAAAAACTGTACGCCATGCTTTATCGGTGTGAACGCCATTCTGTATACTGTATTGAGGCAATAGTAACATTAGCAATACTTATGGCGGACGAGTCAATGCAGTATGGACATCAAGTTCATACAGGTTGGGGATACCCACAATACTTCTGGTGGATAGTCATATTCATTACTGTTATATTATTTATGCCAACAAAGATACAATATATATCTGTCTCTGTACCATACCAGCATTGTAGTAGTAAACGCCACGTATTCCTTATCGTGTATGTTTTTATTACAAGCTTTTATTTAGTTTCACCATCCCCGTTGTCTGTCTGCAATCAAAACTTGGAAGTGAAATTTGATCCACTTTCCGATTTCCGATTGAGCTG
Source organism: Chrysoperla carnea (assembly GCF_905475395.1). Classification (NCBI taxonomy): domain Eukaryota; kingdom Metazoa; phylum Arthropoda; class Insecta; order Neuroptera; family Chrysopidae; genus Chrysoperla; species Chrysoperla carnea. Next base: position 29,434,346 of record NC_058342.1, read on the forward strand.
AAATTTTGCATGCACATTAAGTTTAGATGAAAATGCATGTTAAGGTTGTGGCATCCTGATTTTCCAATCGCTTCCACCATATTTGATATATATACATTTAGCTAGTCTAAATTAACAAGCTTTTATTGTACTAAAAAGTAGAAAATAATTTTATCTATGAGTCACTCATACCCGACTATTTGTAACACCTTGAGGCGCTTAATATCAAGAATGAATCGAAAATTAATTGAGCATGTGTAGATGAGGCGTTCCGATTCATTTTTAATATTCTAAATTAAGCGCTTCAAGTTTTTACAAATAGTCGGGTATGAGTGACTCATAGATAAAATTAGTTTCTATTTTTTGATACAATAAAAGCTTGTTCCTTAAAAAGTATTTTTTATTAAAATTTTTTTCAAGTTGAACCATTTAGTACATACCTAACCTATCATTTATCTATATAAAAAAAAAACCATGGAGGTAGGTATATATGAATTGGTGGATTAATGTTATATAGATATTTATTTTTAATTAGAATTATACCATCATGCTTCATACATGCATACAGTAATAATGACTTGATATAATTACTTTTTAAAACAAAATTTTATATTATATAATGTAATAAATATGACTACTAACTCATCAACTTTGTATAACTTATGTACTTTTAAAAATTTTAAATATAGGTTAGGTTGTTCAAATTACTGGGTGCTTATTATGTATGTGAAACGAAAGAGTATGAAACCAAGTTGTTGCTATCCTGACGTTAGATGTCTAACGTTCTAAAGATATAATTCGCAACTAAAAATTATCAAAGTTATGTTCTCAACTGAAACTCAACTGTTAGCACTAATTTAACCAGGGCTAAATAAGTAAAATTTAGGGCTAAGTCCACTTGTACTTAGGCCTAAAATTTCGGTTTTTTTTTAATAAAAGGGAGAGGTTTACCAACATAGACAAAAATTCAAACCTTCAGTCAAGGATTTAGATTAAAAAAGACCAATTTTGTTTTGGGAAAAATTCAAGTTGGTTTTGAAATAATTTACAAGGTCATTGCCAAGTTTGTCTTAAGCAGAGGTTATTTTTGGTTATTGGTTCCTACTCTGAGAAAATCAATCGGTTTAGTACTTAGTGAATGCTTTGTAAATTTTCAATCAAAAGTCTTGCACGAGCATCCTAAAGTTTTTTCATGTCACGTAGCAGATTATACCATGTATATATGAAATATATCAAGGTATACTTTTGATCCTATAAGTTTGCAACACTTAAAAATATTGATGCTACGAACAAAATTTTCGTTTAGGTGTTCATCAAAATCACCTAATTAGTCCATTTTCGGTTGTCTGCCTGTCAGATATCATGCTGAAATTTTTATAGCGTGCACAGGGACTTGAAAAGTGAGGCTGAGTTCGTAAATGAGCAACATAGGTCAATTGGGTCTTGGGTCCGTAGGACTCATCTCGTAAACCGTTAGAGATAGAATAGAAGTTTAAATATATAAAAAAATATATAAAAAAATAAATACTACTTTTGTTTAAAACATTTTTTCGTAAATATCACTGTTTACCCATGAGAGCGCAAATCGTATAGTATGTATTAAATGGGAATTTTATCTATGAGTCACGCATTCCCGACTATTTGTAAAAGCTTGAGGCGCCTAATATCAAGAATGAATGGAAAAATAATTAGGCATGTGGAGTAGATGAGGCGTTCGTACGCGTTTACGTTATTTTTGTTAAAATTTTTTTTATTTGAATCAATTCTTCAAAAAGGTTTTATGACTGAGCCACCTTAAACAAAAGTAAATATTTGCTCATTCTTGGTGGAATTAATACCTTTCATGATCTTTTTATCAACAAACAAAAAAAAAAAAAACTACAATAAAATAAAAATTGTACACTAAACAAAACATTTATCAAATAACAATATAAGAGAGAATTATTTACGTTTACGTACAATAATTTTTATATTCATTTAACCTTGACTTTCAACATAGAAATAGGATTGTGTGCCAAGCACCATATCAACTGATAAAGGTGCTTTTTCAACAAAATGACGATAAATGTTAAAGTATACCCCGTGTATCTCTTGCTATAATAAATTAATGTGTTCAAGGTATAAATTTAGACAATGTCTTATTTTTCGTTTCTTGTAGTTGGTTTTGTAATGTCGTCACAATTGTTGTGAATTTAAAATTAAGTGCAACAATAGGGTATTCTACTATTTTTGAAAAAGTACTTCAAAATGTTGATTTCGCTTATAAAAAGCCACCAAAAATTTATTTCGGAACAATACACAAACTTTCTTGCCAAAAACTTAAATTTTAAACCTTTTTTAAACTGTCAAAAACGCGGGCATCCAATTTGATGTCGTAATATTGAGTATCACTATACGAAATAACACAAATAAGTTTGACAGATATATTCATAGACATCTGATTATTATAAATATAAATACTTATTTTCTATGGATATATTATACCCAGCTGTTTACTCTGAACTAACTGATGGTCTGTGACTCATACCGATATGACATCACAGCAGGGCTTGTCCCCGTTTTAGGTCACGTGATATACATTTAAAAAATTAATATTACTTGAAGGAAGCCAAATTTATGCTAAACTAAAATTTTCGGTCAAAATATTGCATTTTCAATAAAATTTCAACTCTATTTCTACAAAGCTTATACAATAAGCTGCACTTTCCTTTTCTATTTTATTTTGGTTTCCTAATATTGCTACAATAATATTAAAAAATTTCAGTGCTTTCATCGTGGGCTCTATAGCTAAAAAATTGAAAATGTGACCCTCTACATTTCACTAACTTCTCAACCAACAGAGTGATGTACTTTTGGCTCTTAAAGAGCATAATATACTACACCCTTGTCTATAATTTTCACTTACTCACATAATTCGTCACGTTCACCTGTCAGTAAAATCATACGCGTGAATTTTGAATTTCCTTCGACTAATCTCTTTCGTTAAAGACGTGTTAAATTACTTTTCTTGCTAATAAAACAGTCTGATTCTACCTTTTTTTTTTTTAAACAAAAAACGAAAAGCCTTGGGGAATCCTTTTTAATGGAAACAATAGAGTGATATATTTTGTAAGTACAGTTTTTAAATTAAGTACAAACGGATGCTAGTTCGACAGGTTTTTTTACGTCGATTTAAAAAATCTATACTGAACATTATTTAAAAATGAAATTGTTTTTCGGAACCTATCTTTGTTGATTAATAGATTCTAATTAACTTTATTGAGATGTATTATTCATGGGTAAGTTTGGTCAATCTAGTAAAAATTTATAAAGAGAAAGAACAAGAATTTATAATTTATCTTTCAAATGATTGAGTTTATGGTGCTGATACCTTTAGCAAGAGCAGTAAGGTACTTGTATAACGATTTGAGACAATACAGGCGCGGATTCAGCCCTCAAAAAAGGTGATGGGTGCGGTACAGCATCCGAAAATCGGCCAAATGCGAATTGGAGTATGAATTCGCTCATGATCGATATAGTACATTCCTACAAAGGAGATGTTTACAAAATATATAACGCCCTGACCTAAATTTTGGACAGTGTATTTGTAAATTAACGAACCTGTAAAATGTTCGTTTGTTCGCTCACAAAAATTACAAAAGTAAATGTGCGATTGTTCACAATGTCACATTTAGACTCTAAACTACTGAACCAATTCTGATGAAGTTTTTACAACTTCAAATTAAATTAAACGCCAGGATACATTTTACATTAAATAATTTTATTTAGGTTCTTTACTTAAATAACAAATTCAAGCTTTCGTTTTTTTTTCGCGAAAGCGTTGATAATAGCATCGATTTCCAGATGTTTAGGAAAGCAACACCGAATAATAATGTGAAAGTAAACATGTTTGTTTGTTTGTTTGTTACACTTTCACGCTAAAACTAGCGAATGGTTTTTAATGAAACTATACAGCACTATAGCTGATATATTAGAATAACACATGAGTTATAATTTATAAAGATATATTAAAAAAAAATAAATAAAATTTAATTTAACATTTATCATTTTTAATATTTTTCCAGAATTCTTTAATTTATATATTATTTCCATATATATTAACGAATTCTGTAAAAATTTAAAATAGTAAATGTCAAACAAATCATGGCCAACTATTCTGATAATATACTCAATGAATTATGACTATTTTACATTTAACAAAATTGGAAACTGTGTATATCAAGAGAGGATGGAGGCTTTAACGCGGTGGTTTTTACTTTTAAGCCCAGTGAAGCGGACGGGTATCAATCTAGTGTTTAAATAAATTGATCTCAGAAAAATTATTAAAGAGGAAGCACGAGAATAAAGTTGCACAATATATAAAATAACAATCATGAATAAAAGAGTATTATTTTGTAAAGTCAATAGCCTTTAATAATCTGATAGGGTATTACGATATCTCATTTCTAATTATTGGAAAGCAATAATACAACAACCCCCAATAACAATTTATTTGATGAGTTAATAGCTATAAATATATCAAGTTACAATTTTATCGAACTTCAATTTCACAAGAATACAACAGAATATAAAAAAAAAAAAGTTTTATTTCAAGAGATTACCATCAAATGTTTGGCAGATGGTTTTCTTATCAGTTCTTACTTACACTTACATGCGGAAATCTTTTTTTTTTTATGTTGTGGGGAAAGGTAATTTAATTCTATTAATCATTTAGTTCAGGTGGTTTTATATGGAAAGGTTATGGAGACTATTTTTTCGAGTTTTTAAAATTAAATCTTGGAGTTTATAAAAATTTCATTAAATTTTTACCCATGTACAATTGAACCTGGATAAGCGAAAGTTCAAGGGATCACAATCTTATTTTTATAACAAACGAAGAATTCAGAATGCCTCATTCAAACTTTATAAAGGTCTAACTGCAATTTCTAGCCGAGATATTGCAGGTATATATCATTATATATCAATGCTATAGATTTCCCTACTTATACCCAAATTGGGCAAGTTGAACTTCAAAAAATCTCTAGTGAACGTTAATTTATACCAGTCAGACTTTTCAATTATATGACGAACTTTCCAGCCTATGGCAATACCACAGAATTTCGGATTTGAGATTTTTCGATATGCCAAAGTTCGTTTTGCCTACCGTGGATCTAATAAGGCACAAACTAGGCTTGACAAATGTTGGGCAAGTCAAGCTTGCTGACTCGCTGACTTTCCTCACTACATTTCTAGTCAGGATAGAGGTACAGACAAGTATCAGTTTCAGTAATAGAGATACATGACGGAAAAATTACTTTCTGTTAGAGAGGTTCATATTTCTCACTTACGGAGGTTTTAGAAGGTTAAAAGGGCAAGACTTATCAATTGCTCTCACTTGGTGAGATTTCAAGCTTATCATCGCTTGTGTTTTTTAAAAACTAGTTGATTCAAGCACTAATATCTTTTATTTCTATTAATAAAATCCACAAATTAGTCTTTTAGAAATCGTATTAATCGATTTCTTTTTGCTTTTGGCTGAGATCCTGCCTCAAGTGTTTAAAAAAATATATATGCGACCATTTTGTACGACTACCATAAGTTCATTATCAGTGTGAATTTGGAAATCGTAATGGATAATTTATGAGAATATTTTACGCCAGTGGAGATATATTAGAAGTCTATTCCCTCACATTTTTATGTTTCCAATTTTCCGAGAAAATCTAGCTAATAATCAACAAGAACAACAAAAGTTAAAATTGATAAATTCCGATACATGGGCATTTTAGGATCACATTTTTATTTGGTTGTGAACCTATATATGTATACAAACATAAATGAAAAAATTCGTAACAATCGAGAGAAGATAACCAATGTCTAATGTTCAGAAAAACCAAATAAGATATTATAACATGGTCGAAAAACTCATACCTATATGGTACAACTCTGATATATATACGTCAACCGAATGAGAAAATTAAGAAAATGGAAAAATATATGTACCGAATGTAACAAAAGATAAAAATACTCCAATAAATTTTCGGAGTTACATTAAATGCAAAAAATATTTCCCACAAAGCTTTTACGCACATTAATGAAAAATAAAGCTTGTAGACAACGTAGAAAAACACTTCGAATAAGAAAGTTGCCAATTTTTTTATAGAAATGACAAAATCTTTCCGCACCTAAAACTGTAGTTTTGCGATCAATTATTTATAATTAAAAATTATAGAGAAAATATTTTCTCAAAAACAACAGAATCTCGATAATTGAAAACGTTCAGTAATGCGAATACTTCTCGTTCGTCCACACTTGCCACACCACTTTCTTCCAATCACTAAAAATGATATTGTTTGTTTGTATATATATTTAGGTTAGGTTAGATTATATTCTCTGTCCACGAAGGGCACACTTAGAAGCCCATTGTGATAACATATATGTGTTTTACCACCTTTCCGCTGATAATTTCATTTATCAGCCCCTCAATTTCAGAGGCTCAGTGCACCTCCTTCATGCATACCATGCACTCACTACACCAGCCCATCACAACTATGAATTAAATTAATTTTGTTCCGACGGCGGGAATCGAACCCGCTACGCTAAGCATACCGCGGACGGTATATATATTTAAAAGGTACTAAAATATAACACAATTACACGTCTTCCCTAAGCAACAATTCCAATAGAAGATAAGTTTGATCTAAAACATACTTTCAAAAATCGTGACTCAACAAATTTATGTTTTCGGTTTGTTACACGTTGTACAAAAATGTGTGTAAAAGGGAAAATGTACCCTTGACTTTTTCAAGAACATTAAACTTTTTTTACACATCTAGAGAGTCACTATCATTTAGAAAAATCATTTTTGTGTATTATAAGACCATTAAAAAATTTTTCTTGAACCACTGTCAAATAGCAAAAACTAATGGTATCATATTTGATTTTTTTTCTTATAGTAGTTCGGCCGTCACATGATTTATATTCATTGAATTTAAATCTTAAAGTTATGAATAAAATTATGAATAAAAATAATATTTGTATCACGTAAATGTTTTTTAATGCTTTAAAAATAACGTGAAAGATAAAATTTATACGTCAATTTGACTAGTTTTTGACAAGAAAGCGTGTGTATTTGTCCAAAAACGCGGGCATCCAATTTGGTGACGTAATTATACGAAATAACACAGATAAGTTTGACAGATATATTCATAGACAACTAATTATAATAAATATAAATATTTATTATCAATGGATATATTATACACAGCTGTCTACACTAAACTAACTGATGGTCTATGGTTCATACCGCGTTTTAGATCACGTGGTATACAGTTTAAAAATTACGATTTTTATTTTAATATTATAAAAGAAAAATGTGCTTTTATGACTCGAAATTAGAATATTTAAGTATATTTTTACATTAATTTTAACTTTTTTTCAAATTTCATAATTTATTTTTCACTATCAAAAGTACCCTATTGAAAAATCAACTGCTTACAGCAAAAACGAAATTTTCTATATTATCAAAAGATAAGTTTCAAGATACGTCTTTCTATATTATCAGAAATTGTTGCAACAACAGCAAATTTTCAAAGAAAATCTTTGATATCGATTTATAATAAATTTTAAAAATAAAACATTTGTATTCATTTCCAATCTTTGTTATTTGTTCGTAAAAAGGTGAAACATTTTGCATATATACACCTGCTTTCAAGATAAAAGCTTTATCAAAAATTTTTCCCATAAATATTGTCATTGGATATATACATATATATATCAGTAATGGTTTTTCTTTTTTGTTTCAATTTTCTGATAATCATCGTTGAAGGTACGTAAGAATCAAGCACATGGTATGACATGATAATCACTGGACCAAAAACGTTGTAGAATTTTAAATTAAACAAGTGAAAACAAACAATTGACTGAGTTAATTGTTGAAATACCATGTAAAGACAGTGTTGATGATTCTACCACATTACATATACATACATGTTACACATATATAACTGATATTCCCTTATAATAAATACTAAACGATTTGCTCATAATTTGCGCTCTCACCGGTAAATAGTGATGTTAACGAAAAAATGTTTCAAACAAAAGTTTGTTTACTTTTTTAAAAGGAACATTTTTTACATTTAAACTCTAACGGTTTACAAATTGGGTCCTGCGGACCTGAGATCCAATTGACTTATGTTGCTCATTTACAAACTCGACCTCACTTTTTACGTCCTGAGTACGCTGTAAAAATTTCAGCTTGATATATTTTTTCGTTTTTCGAGTTATCGCGTTGACAGACAGACGGACAGACGGACAGGCAACTGGAATTGGACTAAGTAGATGATTTTATGAACACCTATATCAAAATGTTGTTCATAGTATCAATATTTTTAAGCGTTACAAACTTGGGACTAAACTTAGTATACCTTGGTATATTTCATATATAATATAAAATATACCAAGTATAAAAATTGAAGACAATTTTGTAGTAAATTATAGTCGACATAACTGCTTCGTCATCTAAATTTTTTCTGTTAATACTTTTTTTCAAACTGTTATTTAGTATACTCGTTGTAAATTTACAAGACTTTGCTAATGTTTAAGGTGGTTTGGGTAATAATACACAAACTATCAAATGAAAAAAACTACTTTATAGTTGAAATCACCAAATTTCACCCAATTTTAGTTTTCTATATTTGTAACTGTGTCAATTGGAATGCTGTTAATACTTTCGCTTGTTTCAACCGACAAAGGTTCTGAACGTCAAAGGTATGAATATTTCTTCATGCCACGAATTAATAATTTCATGAATAACCAATATGTTAAAATTTTGTAAAGATTAAAATTTAAATTCCTCTTATTTCCATGTTCAACAGGGAATGTATTTTTTTTATTCATTGTTTACACTGTTATAACGTAGAAAAAATATAAATACTGTTTAAAAATGCTGTAATTAAGTGTTAACAAATATTTAAAATAGATAACAATTTTGAGATGTTTCAACGCAGTCCTTTCGGCGATCTGTTGATGACATATTAATATGTGACCTGTCAATTGGTGACAGTTCAATGTATAATTTACTCTTACAAAAATTGAATTAACAATACAGAAGTTACATACGTTATTATTAAGTTTTCTAATAAAAAGCCGTAGAATAATATAACTCAATGTAATACCATACAAAATATTAGTAATTAATACCATACAGTATGCCAACAACTCTGACAAGCCATGTACTATGACGTCACGTCCATTTTAAAATTTGTATTTCTGTTTTAGAAATTTGAATTTCTCTCACTGAATTTATACTTATATTAATTAATTTTAAGTAATTAAAAAGATATTAATTACTAAACTAATGGTTTAGTTGAAATGTCCAGTCAATAAAGTTACGGAATAAAAATATTTGAACCAAATTTAAATTTCATGAATATTCCCTGTTATTATATTATTTACTTGTGAGGTAAACAAACAAATTGACATATTTTGAGGACAAACACACAATTTAAAAATAGAGTTTTATTTTTAAAAACAGAATATCAATATTATTGCCATAAATTTATACGAACCAAAAAATAATAATAATAACTCGATGGTCAAAGAATCAAAACCGATTCGCTCGATGTCTATAAGAAGCCTAAACTATATGGTATTTTGATAAATGAATATAACACTAAAACAGTGGTTTTGTTCAGAAAATCTAGTGTAGAAAAAGTTTTTCAAAAAAAAAAATAAGGAGAGGAGAACAGAGACATACCGAGAATATAGAAAGAGTAAAAATTGTGAACAAATCATTTGTGGTGGAATATTCACCCAAAGAGTAAAACCATCGTACTCAAACCCATACCACAGACATTTCTTGTAGTATGTATATATAGAAATACTTGTTGTATATAGGTTGATATTCGAAAAAATTTCGACGCATGTTTTAAAATTTGAAATGTTTTTCATATTAGCCAAAACCAATTTCATAAATTTTGGAAGAAGAATAAATTTAGACTTCATAATCTCAATAAATAAAAAAACTCCTGAGCAGCAGAACACCATCGGTAAAACCATATTTTCCCCTTATTTAAATTAGTCTGGCCGTTGTGTAACCAACTAGGCAATTGTTATATGATGTAAATGTAAGACAATGCTCTAAAAAGTGCCAAAAACCAAAGTTTTCTTTTTAAAAAGCGCCGTCAGATAATGTTTAGACACACTCCTTTCACAAACGATACCAAATTCTAGATAAAAATTGAGGTTGATAAAAGAATTTTTCAAACCCATTAAATAATTTGTTGTGAAATGTTTACAAAAAGTTTGGTAGTCTTGAGAAATTTTTTCTTGAAATTTGTGATAACTTTTGTATGTTTATTTCTGTAAATCGTTACTGAAATTGTTGGTAATGTTTTCCATATTTATTTTTAATTTTTTAATTTTGTGTTAAGATGTTTGTAATGTGTTACATGAATAAATTTAACTACTAACGATGATTGCGTTGCAATCAAAATATCGATATTTAGCGACATGTAAGACTATTGTATGTTTTTATACCAAGTATATTAAGTTTTGTCCCAAATTTGTAACGCTTAAAAATATTGATGTTACGAAAAAAATTTTGGTATACGTGTTCATAAAATCATTTAATTAGTCCATTTCCGGTTGTCTGTCTGTCTGTCGTCTGTCTGCCCGTCTGTCAACACGACCGTCCGTCCGTCTATGAACACGATAACTCAAAAATGAAAGATATCAAGCTGAAATTTTTACAGCGTACTCAGGCGTAAAAAGTGAGGAGTTCGTAAATGAGCAACATAGGTGAATTGGGTCTTTGGTCCGTAGGACCCATCTTGCCAACCGTTAGAGATAGAACAAAAGTTTAAATGTAAAAAATATTCCTTATAAAAAAAAAGAACCAACTTTAGGTTGTAAAATTTTTTCGTAAACATCACTGTTTAGCCGTGAGGGCGCAAATTAGGCGTAAATTTTATAGTATATATTAGATGGGAATATTAGTTATGTATGTGTGACATGTATGTATGTGCATTTCAACAGTTAACTCAGTCAATTGCTTGTTTTCACTTATTTAATTGTATTTTTTTAAATAGAAATTCTTAATATACAATTTTAATTCGAGTATCGTGGTATTTATTTCACTATATCTCAACTCGAAATGCATCCTTAAATGAAACTATTTTTAGGTAACACTTCGTACACAGATGGAAGAAACATTGTGTTATGTAACCAATGAACAACGTTGAGGTTCTTTCTTGTTCAATATAACGGCTATCATGTTGATCCCCCAATTGTCGATATACAAGTAGTGACCCTGATTCTCTGATACTTTCCCATACCCTCATACATATATATATATCTATTCAAAAAAATTATAGCCGACGAGAATACTTATACTACCATATAATATATACTACTGAACTACAAACTGAAATATCCTATCTCCCTCCTTCTACTCCCTCCCCATCAATATATACGCTTCTTAACCCTTCACTCCCCTCCTTTCCATGACCATTTACCATCATCATTGTTGAATGATACCGGAGGCTTTAAAAGTAAGTTGAACAATGGAAACAAATAAACAAGGATAATAGGAAAAATAGAAAATAATAAAATATTTGAAGAAAAACATTTTATGCATCCGGATAAATCTATTCAATTTCGTTGTAATAATATCACCAATTGTTATATTTATATGTGTAGTCAAGTGATTGTGGATTGGAAAATATTGGATAGTTTAGATGCGAGTGAATGTATACAATCGCTTATTTTTATATTTAATGGTATGATATGATATGAAAAATCATTTAGAATCTATTTTCAAATAATTGTAATGAAAATTAGGTTTTTCTTATTTATATATTCTTCTTGTTGATGGTGAACAGAAACAATATCTCTATATCTATTTCTATCCCAATATATTATAAATGCAAAAGTAAGTATGTTTGTTTATTTGTTTGTTTGTTACGCTTTCACGCTTAAACTAGTGAATGGTTTTTAATGAAACTGTACAGCAATATAGCTGATACTTCAGAATAACACATGAACTATAATTTATAAAGATATATTAAAAAATAAATAATCAAATTTAATTTAATTTGACATTTGACATTACCATAAATTACAGATTTCTGTAAAAGATAGTGCAATTTTGAATTACAAATTGCCCCGGCTACATTTTTGCAACCCACAAGTTGAAGCTACCTGCAAATTTTCAACTCCCTATCTTTTATAGTTTTAGAGAAAATGGACACCATATTTTTGTCTTAATTTGCGCGGGGATTCAAACTAAAAGGTCTGCTTTAAACTATATTCACACCGTGGGTGAGTTTTATTGGAAGCGTTTTCATGGTAATGATACACTACTTCAATTATAGAATTGCATGGATGCATATATAATTGTATGAATTGCATTTATGACTTACATTGAAAATTTAATATTATTATCTCACAAATTTAAATAAATAATTATGATAATTTACATTTGAAAAATAATACATATTTGTGTAATTTGATTTCTTATTTTCACAATTTTTAATGCATTAAGTTTAATTAATTAGTGTTCTTCAATAATTTTAATTTGACATTTTCTATAATATTAACATGTCAAGAACTGCAAATAAGTCATAATAGCGTACTTTATAGCCAAAATTTTCACTCGAAGCGCTGGCATCGATTTTATTGTCCCTACCATGACTACGCACACAACGAATAGATTTTGTTTAGGATAATTGTCTAAGGCAATACAAAAAAACCGCAAGTCAATACACTAAGTAAACAATTTTTTCGTTAGTAAAAGGTTCGTTTTCTATTCTAAAAATAAAACTACGTAAAACATTTAAACTGTCAAAAAACAGAATGAATTTTTACTTTTGAATGGCTAGAACTAAATCCTAAAGGTTTTAGCTTATTTATATATGAAGCAATTTCCAATACGAGCATGTGCAATGTTTACTTGAGGCTATCAAAATGTTTATTGGAATTTTAAGATCGTCTAAACATATAAACATTATTTATACATTCACTTATATCTAACATTCACTGTGTATGGGATGGATATTGATTTACTATACATTCACTAAACTATAAATATCTTATAAAAATTTATTTATAGTTTTCTTTCTCATTCGTATTTTTCTATAAATTAGCAAAACAAAAAACGAATAAAGTATTTTGTAAAAACATATTTATTCAATTTTCTTTTCAGCGAATTTTCTATTAAATGAAATGGAGCTATATGAATTGATCATTAAAAGTCCAACAATAATTCTACCTACTAGATTTTAATAGTGCTTCACCGAGGCTACGAGGCAGCTTCGCCTCTCTTCATACCTCGGTTACGAGGTTCTAAATTTTAAGCCTGGTTTTTAACCGAGGCAAGGCGATTAATGTTCCAAAAATCAAGGCGAGGCGAGGCGAGCCGTTTTGAGTTTCACAACTCGAATCACATTTGAATTTTTTTTAATTTTTAATGGAAGCCAACAAAGTACGTATCAGCTTAAATTCACTTTTTATACCATGTATATGAAATATATCAAAGTATACTAAGTTTAGTCCCAAGTTTGTAACGCTTAAAAATATTAATGCTACGAACAAAATTTTGATATAGGTGTTCATAAAATCACCTAATTAATCCATTTTCGGTTGTCTGTCTGTCTGTCATCACGAATACTCAAAAACGAAAAGAGATATCAAGCTGAAATTTTTATAGCGTGCTAAGGACGTAAAAAGTGAGCTCGAGTTCGTTAATGAGCAACATAGGTCAATTGGGTCTTGTAAACCATTAGAGATAGAAATTTATTTATATGTAAAAAATATTCGCTATAAAAAAATAAGCAACTTTTGTTTGAAACATTTTTTCGTAATCATCACTGTTTACGCAAATTATGCACAAATTGTATAGTATATATGTTATGGGAATATCAGTTATACATGTGTGACATGAACAGATGTGTAATGTGACAGAGTAATCAACACTGTCTATACATGGTATTTCAACCATTAACTCAGTCAATTGTTTGTTTTCACTTGTTTTATCTTGAAAAATATTTAACAAGTGAAAACAACCAATTGACTGAGTTAATTGTTGAAATACCATGCACAGACAGTGTTGATTACTCTGTTACATTACCCATTCATACATGTCACACATACATAATTGATATTCCCATATAATGTATACATACAATTTACGCCTAATTTGCGCCCTCACGGGTAAACAATGATGTTACGGACCTCAACACCCAATTGACCTACGTTGCTCATTTACGAACTCGACCTCACTTATACGTCCTGAGTACGCTGTTAATAATTTCAGCTTGATATGTTTTTTCGTTTTTGAGTATCATCAATATTTTTAAGCGTTACAAACTTGGAACTAAACTTATTATACCTTGCATATTACATATATGCATGGCATTAAAAGTGTATTTTTTCGCAATTCTACATGAGATGAGAAAGTTATTTTGAAGTAAATTATTTTAAAAAAATTGAAGATATTTGTAATCGTGTAAATTGAAATTCGTGGGTAAAATTTGGATGTATGTAAAATCAACAATGAAGGAGACACAATTACAAACACTTGACTTTAATGGTGTAAGGCTTTGTATCTAAAATAATATAATAATTATTTGGAATCTTTTCATTTTCTCAAGATGTATGTTTTCTAAACACAACATATTAAAGCCGACTTGAACAATGTATGAAAGTACCTATGGTTCCTACACCTACGCCAAGACAAATTGTTAGAATATGTCTTACATTTCAATCGTGAAATAAATATATCATCACTCAAATGTTGTCTAATCTAAAGCACACATTTTCTAAAATGCTTATTGTTTAAATTCGTCATGGGTGCTCACATTCAAAAATACAGTGTGATCAACATAAAACACAATAATTTAAATCTGTGGCAAATTCAAAATATTTTTTAATTCTTCGAATGTAGAGGAAAGTGACCGGTAATGATCCCTCAGGGTAAAATGATCGTTGTTTTAAGTAAACCATTAAAGCCATCTACTATATTTATCGACAGATGGCTTCCACGTGATCAAATTAATCGTTCAACAAAGACTTATGCCGATGAACGCGCTATTTGTTGTTTCGTGACCAAAATATTAATTTTACTGCTTATGATCTATGATAAGACAAATTTCTACGTAAAATTTCTTCTTTTTTTTAGTTTTTGCCGGCTAGCTGTTTTTTTCCTTGGCATTTGTTGGCTTTTGATAATATTATAACACATTTTTTGGTAGACATATCATAAATTTTAAGGTCAGTTTTTATGACAATATTCGAATATAGCCTTACGGGTAAAATGATTCCCTTTATATACCTTAAAATGATCCCTATTTTGTGTGTACAATTATAATAAATAAAATGATCCCCCATCTTGTGGTGGGTCTTGAATGTGTTGAGTTTGATGATTTTACCAGTACCCCTTTGAAAAAATCGAAAAAATCGCAAAAAAAAATTTTGTTTTGGAATTTGATGAAAGTCGGTGGATGGAGTTATTTTGATCCAAAAAGTATAAAAATCGGGTTAATTTAATGATTGGATGCAGAGTTTCTGAGATATCGCCATATTTTGATCGATTTTAGTCCGTATCTCAAAAACTATTCGACCAGTCATCAAATACACCCGATTTTTGTAATTTTTGGGTCAAAATTACCTTATATACTGAGTTTTATCGAAATTGGAGATGAAAAAAAATTTCTCGATTTTTTGCAATTTTTTTAAGGGGTACCCCTTTGAAAAAATCGAAAAAATCGCAAAAAAAATTTTGTTTTGGAATTTGATGAAAGTCGGTGGATGGGGTTATTTTGATCCAAAAAGTATAAAAATCGGGTTAGTTTAATGATTGGATGCAGAGTTTCTGAGATATCGCCATATTTTGATCGATTTTAGTCCGTATCTCAAAAACTATTCGACCAGTCATCAAATACACCCGATTTTTGTAATTTTTGGGTCAAAATTACCTTATATACTGAGTTTTATCGAAATTGGAGATGAAAAAAAATTTCTCGATTTTTTGCAATTTTTTTAAGGGGCACCCCTTTGAAAAAATCGAAAAAATCGCAAAAAAAATTTTGTTTTGGAATTTGATGAAAGTCGGTGGATGGGGTTATTTTGATCCAAAAAGTATAAAAATCGGGTTAGTTTAATGATTGGATGCAGAGTTTCTGAGATATCGCAAAATTTGGGTCGATTTTAGTCCGTATCTCAAAAACTATCCGACCAGTCATCAAATGCACCCGATTTTTGTATTTTTTGGGTCAATTTTACCTTATATACTGAGTTTTATCGAAATTGGAGATTAAAAAAATTTCTCGATTTTTTGCAATTTTTTTAAGGGGTACCCCTTTGAAAAAATCGAAAAAATCGCAAAAAAAATTTTGTTTTGGAATTTGATGAAAGTCGGTGGATGGGGTTATTTTGATCCAAAAAGTATAAAAATCGGGTTAGTTTAATGATTGGATGCAGAGTTTCTGAGATATCGCCATATTTTGATCGATTTTAGTCCGTATCTCAAAAACTATTCGACCAGTCATCAAATACACCCGATTTTTGTAATTTTTGGGTCAAAATTACCTTATATACTGAGTTTTATCGAAATTGGAGATGAAAAAAAATTTCTCGATTTTTTGCAATTTTTTTAAGGGGCACCCCTTTGAAAAAATCGAAAAAATCGCAAAAAAAATTTTGTTTTGGAATTTGATGAAAGTCGGTGGATGGGGTTATTTTGATCCAAAAAGTATAAAAATCGGGTTAGTTTAATGATTGGATGCAGAGTTTCTGAGATATCGCAAAATTTGGGTCGATTTTAGTCCGTATCTCAAAAACTATCCGACCAGTCATCAAATGCACCCGATTTTTGTATTTTTTGGGTCAATTTTACCTTATATACTGAGTTTTATCGAAATTGGAGATTAAAAAAATTTCTCGATTTTTTGTAATTTTTTTAAGGGGTACCCCTTTGAAAAAGTCGAAAAAATCGCAAAAAAAAATTTGTTTTGGAATTTGATGAAAGTCGGTGGATGGGGTTATTTTGATCCAAAAAGTATAAAAATCGGGTTAATTTAATGATTGGATGCTGAGTTTTTGACATATCGCAATATTTTGATCGATTTTAGTCCGTATCTCAAAAACTATTTCACCAGTCAGCAAATGCACCCGATTTTTGTATTTTTTGGGTCAAAAATACCTTATATACTGACTTTGATCGGAATTGGAGGCAAAAAAAAATTCTCGATTTTTTGCTAGAATAAAATAAAAATATCTTTTCAAAACACCCTTGGAAAATCTTGGATCAGCCGGTACGTATGTCTGAACAGTATATATATATATGTACAATACAAATCCTAATATATTATACGAATAATATAAAATATAGCAATTCTTAGTAGCATGTAAAATGATGTTATTTTAATATATAAACACTGTACAATGAAATAAAATTATGTAAGTTAAATATTTTGATACCATTAACTTTATAGAAAAGCTTCGGGATATCATACCATACCCATATGTACATATGGGGTGTAACATTTCTACGTTTATACATACGTTTAAGAGCATACGTCAAAATTAAATTCAAAACGTTGCTCTTTTTATACATTTTCTTTCGGGAAATTGTAGACTACACCATTAAAAAAACACTTCGAAGACAGTATTTCAGTCATATATTGAGCAAAAAGTTTTGCGAGACTTAAAACAAATGATAAAAATATCTCTGCGTCACAAAATCTGCACAGAGCAAATCAAACAAGTGAAAACAAGCAATAGACTGAGTTAATTGTTGAAATACCATGTATAGACCGTGTTCATTACTCTGTCACATACATACATGTCACACATAAATAACTGATATAGCCATAACATACATACTATACAATTTGCGCATAGTTTGCGCTCTCACGGGTAAACAGTGATATTTACGAAAAAATTTATTATTTTTTTAAAAGGAACATTTTACATTTAAACTTTTGTTCTATCTCTAACGGTTTGCAAGATGGGTCCTACGGACGCAAGACCCATTTGAAGTACGTTGCTCATTTACAAACTTGACCTCACATTTTGTGTCCTCAGCACGCTATAAAAATTTCAGCTTGATATCTCTTTTCGTTTTTGAGTAATCGTAATGACAGACGACAGAAAGACAGACAACCGGAACGGACTAATTAGGTGATTCTATGAACACCTATATCAAAATTTTGTCGGTAGAATCAATATTTTTAAGCGTTACAAACTTGGGACTAAACTTAATATACTATGTATATTTCATATATACATGGTATAAAAATCTATAGTGTGATAAAAAACTATCTAAAATATTTAGACAATCTTGTTGTTTATAATAATACCATAAAAATATAAGGTTGTCGATGATATAAAAACAAAATTTTAATTTAATTATCAGAGTTCATCGAAGATCCTTCATTTGATGAACAAGGACGACTAAAGTAAGTTTTCTTGATGATTGAAGGGCGATATCTATATAATCAAATTTATAAGCATCACTTGTACACAATATATTATATATTTTTGTAGTTGCCTGGTATTGTAAAGCCATAATTCAATTACTTGAGTACAAAGCATGTATTTGGTTTATATGTAGGTATGTACCGTGCAATAAACCAAAACTTTTTTACATTACTGTATGTTTACAATCATCTTAAATTATATATCAAAATATTTTAAATTTAAGCCTTAATTTCCTCTATTTGGATAAAGATAAATAAAAAAAATTATAATAAAAACCAATCAATGTCTGAATCAGATTTATTCATTCCAACACATTATCATTATACCATGCATATATATAATATGCAAGGTATACTAGGTTTAGTCCCAAGTTTGTAACGCTTAAATATATTGATGCTACGAACAAAATTTTGGTATAAATGTTCATAAAATCACCTACTTAGTCCAATTCCGGTTGTCGGTCCGTCCGTCCGTCCGTCTGTGGGCTCGATAACTCAGAAACGAAAGAAGATATCAAGCTGAAATTTTTACAGCGTACTCAGAACGTAAAAAGTGAGGTCGAGTTCGTAAATGAGCAACATAGGTCAATTGGGTCTTGACCTATGGGTCCGTATGACCCATCTTGTAAGCCGTTAGAGATAGAACAAAAGTTTAAATGTAAAAAATGCTCCTTATCAAAAAATAAACAGCTTTTGTGCCAAGCAATTTTTCGTAAACATCACCGTGAGGGCGCAAATTAGGCGTAAATTGTATAGTATGTAATATATAAATTGTATATGTATGTGCAATGTGATAGAGTAATCAGCGTTATTTATGCATGGTATTTCAACAATTAACTAAGTCAATTGTTTGTTTTCACTTGTTTTGATTAACAATGTGATTATAATCTGTTCAATTTAAAAAAATTGAAACATTAAATAGAAAAAAAAAAAAAACAATCGCCCGGTATATAAATAAAATGAAATTAAGTATAACAAAAAAGTTGAACGAGTAACAGGAAATATAAATTAACACCAAATTGGTAAATTGGATAGCATAAATTATATATTACATATTGGTTACGTTATATCATATATGATTTATTTTTGTACGAAAAACTAATAATATTATTTGAACCCTTTTTATACTTTTTATATGATGTGCATATATGAAGGGCAAAGGGAAAGAACATGCTATGTCACAGAGACATTGAAACTGAGATATCTTCAACTAACCCCCCGCTTTCTCCAATTAAAAAAAGGAGTTAAATTTCTCCTTTAAAAACAAAGACTATCACGTTACACAATTTTATTTATTTTAATTTTTCTTACTTTGAAAGTTTTGCCCATGATATGACATTGCAACATTCTATTAGGTACAATCATTAAATTAACCTGATTTTTATATTTTTTGGATCAAAATTACTCCATCCACCGACTTTCATCAAATTCCAAAACAACATTTTTTTTCCGTTTTTCCTGATTTTTTTAAAGCGGTACCCCTAAAAAAAATTGCAAAGAATCGAAAAATTTTTTTTATCTCCAATTTCGATAAAACTCAGTATATAAGGTAATTTTGACCCAAAAAGTACAAAAAGCGGGTGCATTTGCTGATTGGTCGAATAGTTTTTTAGAAACGGACTAAAATCGATCCAAATTTTGCGATATCTCAGAAACTCAGCTTCCAATCATTAAATTAACGCGATTTTTATAGTTTTTGGATCAAAATTACCCTATCCACCGACTTTCATCAAATTCCAAAACAACATTTTTTTTTCCGTTTTTCCCGATTTTTTCAAAGGGATAGTACCTCTTAAAAAAATTGCAAAAATCGAAAAATTTTTTTTACCTCCAATTTCGATAAAACTCAGTATATGACGTAATTTTGACCCAAAAAATACAAAAATCGGGTGTATTTGATGACTGGTCGAATAGTTTTTGAGATACGGACTAAAATCGATCAAAATATTGCGATTTATCGGAAACTCTGCATCCAATCATTAAATTAACCCGATTTTTATGATGATTAACCCGATTTTATGAACCCATTTACGACCTTGACCTCACTTTTTACGTCCTCAGCATGCTATAAATATTTCAGCTAGATATCTTTTTTTCGTTTTTGAGCTATCGTGTTCACAGACGGACGGACGGACAACCGAAAATGGACTAATTAGATGATTCTGTGAACACCTATCCCAAATTTGTTTTCGAAGTATCAATATTTTTAAGCGTTACAAACTTGTAACTAAACTAAGTATACCTTGATATATATTAAATATATACATGGTATAACAAATAGTAATCGAGGAAAATTTGATGGAAAATATAGTGAAAATTACGGTATAGCTGTATAGACATAGAATAGAAAATGAAGTTGTTTGTTTTATCATATGAGTGAAGATCTTATTATAATTGTTCTATCCTTTAAATAAACATTGTTAGCTGATGCTGATTCTTTCCTACTTTTCATTATTTACAGAAAAAACTTTCGTAAACGAATCATTTTGTACAACTGTTTTATTAAATACAGTTAAAACCTGTTATAACGACATTAAAAGCATTTTTGATTACGGTTGTTCCGTTCCAGCTTTCGCTATGGCATGTTAATGCTAGAAAAAACTCTATCTAGGAATAGAATAGAGAACTATAGGTGTAAACTCGCATAGATATATAATATTAAACGGAAGTGTTGTTTAGAATGTTGTATATAAAAATCATTGTGGTGTGCCAATGTGTAAATATTCAAAAATTGTAAATCCCGATTTAAGTTTTTATAAATTCTCAAATTGTAGTGAGAAATTAAAAATGGGAAGTAAAATCCATCAAAGACAAGTTTGGGTAAAAACAAGGGGAAGATAATTGTGTGTTAAATGAAGTATGCAGGTATCTTTTCTGTTTTCATTCAATGAAATAATCAGATGAGTATACAAATTACAAAATATTACGAAATTAGACTTGGAATCCAATAATAACAAGTGAAAACAAACAATTGCTTGAGTTAATTATTGAGATATCATGTTTAGACCGCGTTGATTACGAAATCCTTTATTTTTTACATCATATAAGTAAAGAAAGATTGGTTTTATTTTTAATAGCGTGCTCAGTACGTAAAAAGTGAGGTTGATTTCATAGAAGAACAACATAGGTCAATTAAATCTTGGATTTGTTGGACCCAACTTGTTAACCTTTAAAAATATAATAGTTTAAACTTGTTGCGTCCAACGGATCCAATTCATCCTTCACCAAAAATTTGTTCGGCTTCGGTGCATCAATATTTTTAAGCCTTAT
Source organism: Chrysoperla carnea (assembly GCF_905475395.1). Lineage (NCBI taxonomy): Eukaryota > Metazoa > Arthropoda > Insecta > Neuroptera > Chrysopidae > Chrysoperla > Chrysoperla carnea. Next base: position 29,456,050 of record NC_058342.1, read on the forward strand.
AAACTTTTGACTAAACTTAGTAAACCTTGAGATATTTCATATATACATGGTATAAAAATATGAATGGGTCTGTTTAACGGGCCGCTCAACTTCGTGTTACAAAATATGGTGCCAACGCTGGAAGGTTAATACCAATGATTTTCGATATCAATACCATGTATTATGAGACTTCCATATTAAGTAAGGTAGAACGTAATAGAGTATATAGAACTAATAAATAAACTTTTTAGTTTCATGTACAAAATTCCCACCCGGCTTACCTAGCTTTTTTAAAATACGATGGTCAAAACTATAATTTTCAAATTTAATTAGTATTTCTGTTACAGAAATAAAAGTATAATGCAAGATCCTCTGATAAAATGTGTAGTAAAGAGGCTTCTGGCTTTCTACCTTTAAGCAAGAGCATAACGATTAAGTAATCTCATTATATATTATTTTTATTTGGTTACTAAATTTGTATACAAATTTAAACGTCAAAGTCTTTCGATTTTTATTGATGTTGAATGAATATAAATTAGTTGCTAACTTGACTATTCATATGACGGCCGAACTACTATAAGATTGATTCAATGTAACATGGGTAAAATATACAACACTAGTCAGCTAAATTTAAGGAAAACAAAAAAAAATTTAATAAAAATACTTTTTAAAGGACAAGCTTTTATTGTACTAAAAAGTAGAAAATAATTTTATCCATTAGTCACTCATACCCGACTATTTGTAAAAGCTTGAGGCGATCAATTTAATATATAAAAAATGAATCGGAACGCCTCATCTACTCCACATGCTTAATTATTTTTCGATTCATTCTTGATATTGAGCACCTCAAGCTTTTACAAACAGTCGGGTATTGATGACTCATAGATAACATTATATTCTAATTTTAAGTACAATAAAAGCTTGTCCCTTAAAAGTTTTTTTTATTAAAATTTTTATTTTAAGACTAAAAAAATGTATACATATCAAATATGGTGGAAGCGATGGGAAAATCAGGACGCCACAACCTTACCATGCATTGTCATCGAAACTAAATGTAAATTCAAAATTTCAGCTCAATTGGAAACCGGGAAGTGGATCAAATTTGACTTGCAAAATTTATTTACAGACATACAACGGGTCAGGTGAAACTAAATAAAAGCTTGTAAAATATTGCATAGTTCCTCATAAATGATATTTAAAATATTGACGTGAAGGTTTATGAAAATTTGGCGTAAGTCTCCGAACTAATACATGAATGTATTCATGTATTGGTGTATACCTTTAACTTAGTCAACTCTCAATATATCTCTAATATTTTTTTTACGAGATATAGTAACAATAAAATCTATCACTAGATATATATTGCAGATATTGGCACTATTTCTAAACTAGTTACGTACTACTTTCTGCACATAATTCTCAAAGGTGTTATCAACATTTTTTTTTCTAACCAAAAGGTTACTGCAAAAACCAATTCCACCAAGTACCATCTATATAAATACACACCTTTAAAGTCAAGTACTCAAGCGTGCTTTTTCTTTATTAGTCGTGTCATTTTAGCATTTCATAGAGAATTGTTTTGTACTTCAACCTATCGAGCCAGTTTTTTTTTTTTTAAATGATCAGGATATAGTTCATATATCGGAATCTACATCTAACTTTTTGCCACTAGAAAGCTTTGGTTTTTGCTATGGGCCCAATAGACTAATCATTAGAATCCATTTATGAGGTGATTTTTGAAAATTTTAAAACCTTGAAAATATGAGCCAAAAACGTATACTTGGAGGGTTTTCCTGGTCCAAAATTGGAATATTCTGTAAATAATCAACAAAATGGATCAAAATAGTAGACCCAGGGGTTTTTGGAGTCACTGAGCACGATTCTGAAGTTAGAATGAAGATAAACTCCCCTCTTCTGGGGCTATTCGCCCACACTGTTCTGCAATATACTGTAAATATTCGACAAAATGGGCCAAAAAAGTATACTCAGGAGTTTTTGGGGTCACTGGTCACGATTCCGAATTTATAATGGGGATATACTCCCCCCTTCTTAGGGTTTTTCGCCCTTCGTTGACCTAACAATGCAATTTTCTGTAAATATTCAATTTGGACCAGCAGGGTGAATTAGCCCAGAAGGGGGGGGGGTATATCGAAATTCTGACTTCAGAATAATGATCAGCGATCCCGAAAATCCCCAAATGTACGCTTCTGGCCCATTTTGTTGCTTATTTTCAAGGTTTTGAAATTTTCTAAAATTACCTATTATAATAACGCGCTTTTTTGGCCCATAGCAATGGCCAAATTTTCTAGCGGCAAGAAGTTAGATGTAGATTTTGATATATGGACCCACCTGAACAAAAAAAAAAAAAAACCGTCCCGATAGGTTGAGGTACATAAAAATTCTTCATTTTAGCCTTTTTTGATCTAAAATGATTCGTCTATATATATCATGTGATAATTGATGTATTGAATTTTCATTTTTTCCTTTACCTGACAACATCAATTTTTCCAAAATATATTAAGGAAATACGAGCAGGATTCAATAAAAGGTTTGCTTTTTATACCATGTATATATGTAATATATATCAAGGTATACTAAGTTTAGTCCCAAGTTTGTAAAGCATAAAAATATTGATGCTACCAACAAAATTTTAGTATAGGTAGTCATAAAATCACCTAAATAATCCATTTTCTGTTGTCTGTCTGTCTGTCCGAATGTCCGTCTGACAACACGATAACTCGAAAACGAAAAGAGATATCAAGCTGAATTTTTACAGCGTGCTAAGGACGTAAAAAGTGAGTACGTAAATGACCAACATGGGTCAAGGTCTTGGGTTCATAAGGCCCATCTTCTAGACTTTTAGAGGTAGAACAAAAGTTTAAAAGTAAAAAATTTTCCTTATACAAAAATTAACAACTTTTATTTGAATCATTCTTTCGTAAACGTCACTATTTACGCGTGAGGGCGCAATTTTTGTGTCCATTTTCTCCAAAACTATAAGAAAGGGTATTGGGTAAGGGTAGTATCTATCCTGAGGTTGGACCGTAGACCATTGGGTCCGTTGTGGTACCGAAAAAGGGTTGCCGCATCGCCGGCCACTACTCCATGAACCATTTGGAGCTGTTTGAGAACAGCAGGAGGGCTTTAACGTCGACTTAATTTAGGTCGGAGAAGTCGTCAAAGAGAGGCTGGCCCTAGTAAGCCCATCTCCTCATGACAAGAGCTGGACAGTGACAGAGAAGATGAGACATTATTTCCTCCTCGTCACCACTGTGACAGCTGCTGCAGTAGTCGTGATACACTGCCCGGCCTAAGCGTTCAGCATGCTTGCCATCCAATCAGTGTCCTGTAATAGCCGCAACAGCTTTACTAATAGAGGCCCTTGGAAGTGATATAAGATCTAACCTAACCTCAAATGAATAAACAACAAAAATATCGAAAGTTCGAAAAGAAGGTACCCCAAGTGACATGATTTTAGAACAATATAATATTGGTAATATTATATTGTTCAAGTTTTGGTTGTTATATAATTTATACCTTGAAGCAAAATGACAATTCATCTTTAACTGTTTGGGATTTAAGTAAAAACTAACTTTGTACTGTGTTGGCAGCAGTGAAGATGATTATAGGAAAACAATAGACTTGTTTTTGTTTTTTTTTTTTTTATTCGACTTTGTTTTTTTTATTATTAAGTGTATATGTGTTGACTTTTTTCTATTGTGTTATGGCAATAATGAGAGTTTTGTTTTGATTAGAACATTTGTAGATAGTTTATTGTATAACTTTCTTCTTTTTTAATTTTCTGATTGAAATTTATGGTTTTCAGCACGAAAATCAAAATTCTATATCATTTCTTATATAGTATTTCTCATCAAGACTAAGGTTAGGAATTTTGTTACAAAAGTAACTTATCGTGGCTTCGATATCCTTTCAGCTATACGACAGATCTTCTGTTGTGTGCATGCAGAGAGTGGAGGTCTTACAACTACCTAGCTTCAACACATGTATATAATACCTCTCACTTAGGTGCATTGCTTAACGCATGTATTCTGCCATACTAGTGATATTTATATTCCTAGATGTAACGAACACTGATTGTATAGTTAATTGTGTGTGGTAAACCTTAACTTAATAAATACATGATATCTCTAGGTTATTTCAAAATAAATTTCACAAACCGCCACCAAATTATGAACGAGTAACATACACAATAAGAGTAATTACGATTAGCTAATTCATACTGATGATGACTACTTGGTATTCGAAATACGTATTTATATAATACAAAAATTAATCAAGAAAAAAGGGACAAAAATCGAAATGTTAAAATTTTTAAATGTCTTACTCACCGATGCATGTTTTTTTTTTGTGAAGATATTTTTATTAAAAAAAAAAAATTAGATAACTTCTTTTGTTGAACAAAGAACAACGCTATAAGTGTATAAAATAGTTTTTCTAAAGTTCGATATGAATTCACAAGTGCTCAATGCGTTTACAATAGATCTTCCAATTTGAAAAGAAAAATTATAAGTGGTTGACTTAATATGGTAATAAATACAATTCTTTCATTCAATTTTCTCGCTTTGCAACCTTAAGTTTTAACTAAAGTTTTTATTAATTGGAAAAAGTTTTAAAATTTCTGTTTTAAGATCTGAGGTACGATAGCTTGAAAAAGGCCGTATAGACTAAAATCTTCGTCGGAAATGTTAAATTTAACAAAATTTGAAAAGGTATTTTGGGTAGCAAACATTAAACTACTTAACATCAACTATAAAGAGTACAACATGTTCTAATTCTGAAAATTTTCTTACACATTTCTTGCACACTCTGTATTATATTGTATTTAAAATGAATTTTATCAAAAATATATTTCATAAAAAGATATATATATATATATGTCACCGGATTCCGTAAGAATCGTTAGTTTTCAATGAATCAATCTATGCTTGTTTGAGCACAATAAATACAGTTTTGGGGCCTATTTCGGGACAAAATTGAGAGTCATTTGATGTTAAAATTGTGATTTTTAACACACTACCTAATGGAAGCACTCACAATAATGTTCATTGTCCTACAATTAATCGGTAATTTAGCTTCAAAAAAGTTTTCGTTGTGAGTAAAATTTATTACAGATTCTGTTTATGCTAAACAAAACCTTAAGGCGCTTTCCAAATAGAAAAGATAAAAAACTTTGGTTTTTGACGTTTCTGAAACGGTTGTCAGACATTACGTTGCACTGCTGGTAATAGCTGATCGAAGGTTGGACAGAGTCATAAATCGCGGGAATGTTAAATTCTTAATTAGTCTAAAAAATTGTCGTGGATAATCCTTTGAAATATAACTTTTTTATATATAACAAATAAATTTGTAATAGGTAGGCTATGCTGTCACCAGTGTCACCGGTAGCGGCGTAGCGTGGGTGAGGGGGGCAGCTATCCGACTTTATAAGAAGATTATTATAATCATGGCGAGCTCAATCACTTAACTAGTCAAATTGACGTAGAAATTTTATATTATTTCAAGCATTAAAAACATTTACGTGATACAAATATTATTTTTATTCATAACTCAGATTTAAATTCAATGAATATAAATTACTTGGCAACTTGACTAGTCACGTGACGGCCGAACTACTTTAATTGGTAAAAATTGTTAGTTTATAAGCTAACGAAATTAAAATCGTATTATTGTAAATCTTATTGTTTGTTCTATCGTTAGTTTACAATCTTTCTGGATTTATTATAGACTAACAATTCTTACAACATTCCAGTGACATATACACACCCAAAAATAAGTATGGATGATGTTAAAAATCAATAAGTTCAATTCAATATTCAAATTTGATTTATATTTGAGAAGGTTTAAATAATATGATAATGTGATTTAAATACATGTTATCATTCACAATCATTACCGCACTAACACACTACAGTCAAAATCACTTATAGTGTCATCGCTTACAGTGACGAATCAATTATTTTGACGAATTGATAATATACAAACTGAATCCAAATGATGGGCAAAGGTAAAGACCATGCTAAGTCATATTTTTTTGTTTTTTAGTTTTTAACTAAAAATGTTGTTTCATAGTGTAGTTTCATAGATAGTAGAATGCTACGGCCAAAACCTTTTGTACTAATAAGAGCAGTCACAGAGGTGACTTCTGTAAACATGTTTAAGAATTATTTCTCAAAATTTTAAGTTCATGGTATTTTTATTTTTGTAGTGCCTCGACAACCTTAATAGATTTTTCCTTTAACTCATGATCATTACAACCTTTTATTGCAAATATTTTACTTCAATATCTGTGTCACTAAGCATGTTCTTCCCCTATACCCTTCAAATATAATTATAAATGTAAACATATCGGTTATAACAACATTGGATAAAAATATACATCGGTTATATTGACTTTATGTCAACATATACTATTTCAAATGTTATAAACTTTTTTTGACTAACTTGATACTCGCTCGCTTCGTCGAATTTAAAATAAAAGACTGATAAAGACCACTGTGTTATAGCCTACACTTTTCTTGCTCTCACTTATCCCTCTTACATAACCCTCGAAATAGGATAGGATAGGGATTGTTTTACACAGGTAAACTATATTTATAGTATTCAATTTTTCACGACTATCGGGTATATAACCATTTTAGTTTTAAAGTCCCTTCAATGTCGTTAAAACGAATTTTGACTGTATATGTATGTTGTGTTGTGTAAAGGATAAAAGACTAACTGTCATCGTCTATTTTTCAATTTACATCATCAATTTATTGTATAAAAAACTGGCAATGACTTCTTAATGGTGTTCGTAAGTACACAATATATTTTTTTACCTCTATGCACAAAGCATAAAACATCAGCTTAATCAAGTGAAAACAAACAATTGACTGAGTTAATTGTTGAAATACCATATAAAGGCAGGGTTGATTATGCAATGGTTTGTTTTTTTGAGTCATGTAAGTGATTTTGTGCCCTCATGGGTAAACAGTGGATGTTTACGAAAAAATGTTTCAAACAAAAGTTGTTTAGATTTAAACTTTTGTTCTATCTCTAACGGTTTACAAGGTGAGTTTCACGAACCCAAGACCTTGACCTATGTTGCTTATTTACGAACTCCACTTCACTTTTTACGTCCTGAGCACGCTATAAAAATCTCAGGTTGATATCTCTTCTCCCTTTGAGTTATTGTGACAGGCGGACGGACAGATAACCGAAAATGGCCTAATTAGATGATTTTATGATCAAATATTCCAAAATTTGGATCCTAGTGTCAATATTTTAAAGCGTTATAAACTTGGGACTAAACTTAGTATACCTTGGTATATTTCATATATATGGTATAATTATGTAAAGGCTATTGGTTGGGTTGGGTTGGTTTGGGTTAAGTTAATCACTATTTAACGCGCGAAGTATTTGACGCATAAGGTTGACGCAAGTGCTTACAATATTAATCAATTTAACAGGAATAAAGTATCCACTAATTGTAAAAGTTGCTGTAAAACTTGGGATGAAGTATTTAGTTTATAGATCTACAATCCGTGTCTGTATATAGAAGTTTGCTTACTTTTTAAACCAATTTTTTTCCTTCAGTTCTCTTATCTTTTATCATACACAATTTTATCAACAAAAATTTATTTTAAATAAACTTTGATTTCATTTCCTGATATTTTTACCTGATTAAAGATCTTTTTTGATAAAAATTTTCATGAACGTCTGTTAAATTTTACTTTACTTACGTTCATTAAAAGACTTAGGACATCATCGCATCTGCCAAAAAATATTTAAAAAACGAAAAAATTTAAAAAAAAAGACGCACAAGATGTAGCCTTTTTTTGTGGCTATGCCGGAATGAGCAAAAGATTTGATATAGTTTGAAATTTACAATTCTCTTTTGAAAATATTATACGTCCGAAATTTATGCATCGGTATCTTTTGGTTACCTCTGCTTTGTTCAAATGCGGATTCATAAGCCAAAACTCTTAGCGAATCCTGTAATTTTTTAAAATTCTTTTTAGATGGGATGTCAGTTTTTCGATAGCTATCACCTATGTGCTTCATTCCGGGACCAGGACTTCACTTTCATGAAACCTATTACAGCAAAATAAATTTTGATCACAAATTTGAAAATTATGACCCAAATTTAGTAGGATTACATACTTGGTTTACCAAAATTCGATAAAATTTGAATATGATGGAGCAAAATTCAGTTTTTTCGATTTTGATGACGTCATAAAGTTAAAAAATTTCATTTTTTTGATATTACAGGCAAATTTGATCCGATCTTATTGGAATATTTTTTGAAACCCACTAATTTTAGGTCATTCTTTCAGACGTGATGTCAGTTTTTCGCTAGCTATCACTTATGTGCATAATTCCGGGACCAAGACCCCACTTTCTTGAAACCTATTTGAGCTAGGTTAATTTCGATTACAAATTTGAAAGGTATGAAGCAAATTTAGTAGGATTACATACTTGGTTTATCAAAATTACATAAAATTTGGATGTGATGGTAACTCCAGCCCAAAAAATAATTGACTGAATCCTGTAATTCCAGTCCAAAGAATAATTGCGTTCAAAAATGTTTATTGATAAAATAATACAAATTGTTCACGTCAATACAGATCTAATCTTTTTTTTTTTAAACACAAAACATTGTTGTAATAAATTTCGAAAATTTTTCCTATATATAAAGGAAACACAAAATGAGGGAAAAAAAATTATATGACTGTTCAGATTATCATAAATAATAATAATATGAAAAAGAAAAAAAAATTGAGAGGAAAAAATATAGTATGTATGTGTCACCAGAAGAATGTGACATCAGGTAAAAATAATTTTGACCATAATAAAAATACAAAAAAAATGGATAAAAAAAATTACTATTCAAAGTACAAAGTTAACTCTAAAAAGTAACAAATAAACTATTTTAAAAACTTTTCGACTTTTTAGTTCTCTTATCTTGAAATACTGAAATTTGAAGCAAAATCAAAAACTGAAGATATTTGCGCCTAAGATGGAACACTTTCAAAATATCATTCGGTTAGTGCCATAGGTAAGACTGCAAGTTCATACTACAGTTAGGGAACCGCCATCTTTATAGAGATTTACAGTATGTCAGTCACGTAACAAATTGGCTACCATTCATTTGCACAAACTTTTTAGTGTTTCTTTAGTAAAGCAAACCTAAGCTCAAGGACAATTCAAATAAGGTAAAAGGTGCTGGAAAAAGTTCCTATATAAGTCCACCATACAGGGTCCCAAGAGGGAATCCGTGTATTTTTTTATGTCCAGTATGATCATTTTTTGATATAAATATGGTGAAATTAGTTCAACTGAATTTAATTGTTTAGATTATTTTTTACTCTAATACTTTCACACTCCAAATATCATTTAATAATCACGTAATTAAACTATGAGCATGTGTGGAACATTTGAGCAAATGTATCATCACGCCACCAAAAACGATCGACAGATCGATGCGAGTGCTGATGGGTAAAACGTATTTTACCTATAAATAAATAAAAAACCAAGGCTCGGTCTGAAAGTTGCTTCCATGCTCGTACTTCATTAAGTAAAGTCCCCCAAACAAAGTTTTATTTGGCTAGACAAAATAAATTAATCTAAAAGCTAGATTCTAGTGGTACTCTATCGGTATCAATGTTGTATATTCACAATATTCTGTTTACACAGTTTTTTTTTCTCTTACTATGAAATACGCGCTCCTGCAACATCCCATGGGATATCGTATTAAATATAAACGTGATAGATTATTTATTAAATATTTATATCATAACGGGAACTTAATTTATAAAAAAAAGAATTCTTTAGGCAACTATACACAAAATGGGCGGTATCATTTACTAAAATTTTATTATTGTTTTCTTTTCCACATCGAAGACCTGTCTCACACGGTCAATAGTACACGGAATTGAAGAATAATTTTTTTTTTCAGCTGCATGGAAAATTTTAACTATACTATGTTTAGTAGTGTGTTGAATCCCAAAAAATGATATTTGGGCATGGGGACTGTCACCAGAAGTAAAAACTGATAACTTTGGAATAACTGTGTTTTTTTTTAAATCTTATATATTATTACTCTAGCAAGTTGTTTTCTGCTCAGTTTCCGTTTCCGTTTCCATTTTATAGCTCAGTTTTCGAAAATCGGTTTACAAGAATTAAATCTCATTTGTCGAGGGTTTTTTAAATTGAGTAAATTTCACTTGTTATCACAAATGTGGTGGGCCTTCTTTGTGGAAATTTGGCAACAGCCCCGTAGAGTTGGCAACGCTGTCTTCGACTGTCTGATACAGTATGTACTATACAATTGACCAAAAATACAAAAAAGCAATTGATTTAACAAACAAAAATATAAACCGATAAAGTGGGATTCGATTGAATCACAATACACTCACATATATATACACAAACATGCCCACACAATACTTAAATAACAATAAATTGAAATACATATTTTTATATAGCCAATTCATGGCCAATATATTCTTGTATATGATTGACATATCGATTCGGACAGACAGGACGTTTGACCGGAAATAAACTATTACCAGACCAGATATAGAAGAGAATGAATGAATGCATATACGAAATGGTGAAACAAATTGTTTAGATAAAAAGAATCAATTGATTTGTTTGTTTTGTAACTAAAATGACATTATATTATTTATTTTGTCTTTTAAAAAACGTAATAGTGTACTATAATGTTGTGCTGGGCAAAGTTTGATTCAATATTTGGCATATTTTAACTAATCGAATTGATTCCTTATTGACTAATAAAGTATTTGTACCATCTACTAAGCTTAAAGTGATTGTAAATCTACAGCTACAGTATTGTAAACAAGTTTTGATTTATCGCATGGTACATATATGTATAAACCAAATACATGTTTTGTAGTCAAATAATGAGTTTATTTTTGGTTTTACAATACCACGCAACTACAAAAATATATAATATATTGTGTGCAAGTGATGCTTATAAATTTGATAATATTGATATCTCTCTTCAATCATCAATACTCTAACTATAGTCGTCTCTGTTCATCAAATGATGGATCGTCGATGAACTCATAATTAAATTATAATTTTATTGTTATATCATCGACAACCTTATATTTTGATGGTATTATTATAAACTACAAGATTGTCTAAATATTTTAGATAGTTTTTTATCACACTTTCTAGATTTTTTGATATAGAAATATCCAATTGAAAAGGATAACCTATATGATTCAATATTTTTTCAGCCAACTTTGAACGATAAAATAATAATAAAATTGACCTATAAATTTTTTGTGATTTTTGGAAACTTTGTTAATCAAAAATGTATTTACAAAGTTTTATTGAAATTCCTATAGTATATATATATGCAATATAAATCAAGGTATACTTAGTTTAGTCGCAAGTTTGTAACATATAAAAATATTGATGCTACCAAGAAAAATTTTGATATAGGTCTTCATAAAATCACTTAATTAGTTCATTTTCTGATGTCTGTCCGTCTGTCTGTATATCCATCCGTGATCAGGATAACTCAAGAACGAAAAAAAAAATATCAAAGGTCTTGGGTGCATAGGACCCATCTTGTGAACCATTAGAGATAGAGCAAAAGTTTAAATGTAAAATGTGTCTTATAAAAATATAAACAAATTTTGTTTGAACCATTTGTTTTTGTAAACATCACTGTTTACCCGTAAGGGTGCAAATTAGGACAAAACTTTGGTGTACATTTTCTCCAAAACTTTAAATTTCCAAGTAAAAATAAATACTATAAAATTCCAAAACTTCCAAATTTGTAATGCCGATAAGGATGATGAATGGATGTCTAGCTTGTTTATTGTACCTAATAAAAAAATATTTTCTGATTGAATCAGCGAAGAAAGTCCACCACAAAACGTAGAAATACTTACAAACACACACAGAAAACCGATTATTTTTCATCATCAAATCTTTGTCATTTTTATTTTAAAATCATGTCCGCAAGCATTCCTTTGATTTAACTAAGTTTTTCGATTTGTGTGACAAAATATTTATAGTAAATTGACTTTTTCGATGTTTGATTTTCTCTTGTTTTGTTTTCAATCTATTTTTTTCCCTTCTTCTATATATTTGTGAACATATCAAAAAATCTTGTGACTTGTACAAGGTTGTTCTCAATTGTTGAGAGGTACATTATAAACCTGTATTATATTCTATTAGTGGAGCACAGTCAAAGGTAGCACAGGACTGCCTTACGTCCTTTAACCGTACCGGGACACAGGGACATTCCAGGTCATTGTGAAGCCGACGAGTTTGCCAGAAATGGCACAATGCTGCCCGACACAAGCATCAATAAATACCCGGGAGTTCCATTTGCGAACTGCAAGTTGCTCCTGAAAGAGGATATCTTGAAAAACGCCAATCTTAGATGGAGGGAAGAACGTACTTGTAGTACTTCAAGACAGATTTGGTCTGAGTACAATCGCAGGCGTTCCGAAGTTCTCATATCACTTCCAAGGGCCTCTGTTCGCAAAGTTGTTGCGGCTATCACAGGACACTGGCTGGGCGGCAAGCATGCTGAACGCTTAGGTATACTTCGAGAATTTCAGAAAACTAAATTCTATCCTACAACAAATACCTATAATTCCCAGATTTTCACCTGCCAACTGCGGCGTCTGTACTAAAAAGAATCGCTAATTATTTAAGAGTATAATGTACATATCTCTGTCACCAGGTGATCTCATCAAAGCAAATCACAATCTCGTTAGCGTCTACCATAAAACTTAACGACAACGATGATGATATTGTAGAAAAAAAAGAAAGAAATTTATATAAAAAAAATAAATGATTGAATTTTTTCCCTCAACAAAATAAAATTAATTTATAAATTACATTTGACAACAATATGATCAAATTATTCATCACTCGATATGCATACCTTCCTTGTCGCTTCAAAACTTGTTTATGTATGTAATGTTTCTTATATACAGGTGTTTCATAAGTATCTGAACACAAAAGCAGAAAAAGGTGTAATAAGTTAAACTGCAGGAATGGAATAAGCACTTGGTTAAGCCAAAGGGCGTAGTATTTTATATCGACGACTCTAAGTTAGAGAAGGTTGCAGGTTGTGGGGCTTTCTCCAAAAATCTCGATTGTGTATGAAGTGGAAGTAATGGCTACTAATGAGCCGGAGGCCAAACAACGCTATAATTTTTAAGCTTGATCTACACAACCTGAAAGGTAGTACAAGACTGCCAAACATCCTTAAAAAAGCTGGCAGAACAAATGCCACATGGGCGGCCGAACACCTTGTGGTACTACAAGGCAGATATATACTGACTACAATCGTAGGTACTACAAAGATCTTATATCTTTTCCAAATGCATTTATAAGCAAAATCGTTTCGGCTATCACAGGACACTGAATAGGGAGAAGGCACCTTTGACGACTGGGTATGCCAGTGCGTCATGATTATTGCTCAAAAAGTGTACAGGAAAAGTTCATATTGACCCACCAAAAAAAAATTTTCTGAAACCGTGCTTGCAAACATACATTTTTTATAATGAGAGTGGTCGTACAACCTTAAATTCTTTGTATTAGTATGATATGATAAGATACTATATGAACTAACTGCAATACAGCCAGCATCAATAACAACTTTATATTAACCGTTCGTCCGTTTCCCACAACTGACACCAAGATAATTTTTCAAAAAAAATAAAATAAAATACATAAAATTGTTATGATAGAGAAGCAAAAAAATAAAAACAAGCTCATGAAAGCCTATCATTAGATTATCATTATTTATGCGTAGATTTTTCTCATGAACTGAAAAGAAAATTGATTACATATCCGCCTTTAACATGTTGATAATGTATATCTAATTTAATTTTCGTTGATGTCAAAAGAAAATAAATTTTCTTTAATATAATATTGTGTCCTCTTTGTAATACAGGACTAAAAACCATGCATGTTTTTCACCACCGTATATAGATTGCCTATTGGTTTTATTTTCGGGATCTAAGAACCTATGTTAAATTTTCACCGAATATGAGCGTGTAGCGTTGAATATGAAAAAGAAAAGTGATTTTTTTTTTCTTGAATCAGCACTGCAGGAATTTAAGGTTACCAATAACGTAGACTTCAATCATGTCCAAAGTTATTTATATTTAAAATTATTAAACAATCTCAAGGTTAAACAAGTTAAGTAAGATGTTTTTAAGAAAAAACAAGTGGATTAAAAGATGGATCTTACGGACGGAAGACCCATTTGACCTATGTTGCTCATTTACGAACTCAATCTCACTTTTTACGTCCTGAGCACGTTATAATAGTTTCAGCTTGATATCTCTTTGTTCTTGAGTTATCATGTTCAAAGACGAAGTTTTCGTTGATTTTATGAATACCTATTCCAAAATTTTGTTCATAGTATTAATATTTTTAAGCGTTCCAAACTTGGGACTAAACTTAGTATACCTTTCTATACATATATACACGGTATAAATATCTTTGGAAGTTCTAAATTATGTATAAATTATTCACAATCAAGTATTTTATATTATTTAAAACAATAGAATGTCATGTGTCAAAATACAGTTTAAATTTAACCCTTAAATAGTGACGATTATTTTGATAAAATTATTATAATTAAACACAATTAGTTCAAAAGTGTATGCACTTAATATTCTAATGCAGTAAAATAAAGTATTCCTGTGTTCCTTGTAGCATTAAAAAATATTGATAGTTTACAAGAGTATAGAGGTCGTATAGAGGTCGTTTGACATGCACACTAGATTTTTTATTCATACATTAGCCGATTTTGATAAAAAAAATTTAAGCGAAAATGATGTGTTGTAATGTGTTTATATTTATTTTTCTACGGTTTTTGATGCTGGCATATGTGACGAATCAACAACGTACCACCTTCCGTCATTCAATATGAACGATAGATATCATGTTTTGAATTTTTTTTTTAAACATTTTTCATCTTCTTTTTATGATAATTTATTTTGATCTAAACTATAAGATTACATTTTCTAAAAACTTGATCATAAATCTTGATATATTGTGGAATATCGTGTATGTAACTTTATTGGTCGTTAGTCGCAATAGTGATGTAGGCAGTTTTCTGAAAGCGGTAAATGAAAAAAGAAAAACATAAGCAGTATAGTTCCTCCTCATTAAATACTTCTTCTTAGAAGATGCTTTTCATTGATTTTTTTAAACATGTTTTTATAATAAAATTAATCATCAAAGTTGAAAATATGATAAAAATTATTGAAACCACAAGTCTAAATTTGCTTTGGAAGTTTAATTTAAAATGTATTTTGACATATAACATTCATTTGTTTTTAATAATATAAAAATTAAATGTTTGACTGTGAATTGGAAACACCGTTATAACTTTTGAAATAGAATGATAATTTTAAGATTTTTTCTGCTTTACAGATGGCAGAAATACTTTACCTACGTTATAGATCGTATTTACTTTTAACCAAAAAAGAAAAGGTTTAGATTCAAATAACTGATTTCAATATAAAAACTCTCAGGGCTTTTCATTTTGGGTAAAATCTACACAGATTTAGATTTAAAAAAAAAAAGATCGTATTATACATTTGAAATATGTATAAATAATATATTAAACTATATTTATCATATCTATTATTTAAAAGCGGATGACCTAATTATCAATTCGATGCAGACTAAATATTTAGGTTAGGTCTGTTAGTTTTGTTATATTTATGCAAATATTATTATTTAAGCAGAAATATACTATTTTAAAAATATTATTCAAATAATGTAGGTTTTTTTTGGTGTATTAGATACAAAATATTTATACATACATTATTCGTTAGAATATCCTATGTCCTGCAATCGGGGCCATCAAAAAATTTACGTCACACAAATTTTATGATTTTTAGATACCCCTCCCTCCACCTTTGTTCTAGATTGTCTCATTTTTGACCCCCTTCCCCCTGGCTTGGTGTCACATATATTTCAATTACGTTAGTAAAATTTTGATGTTTTTGTTTACGTATAAATTTTGCGTCTTTAAACTTTAGATTTTGACATGTGTCGTCACGAAGTTTTTGACCCCCCCCCCTCTTTTCATAAAATGTCATATTTCCTTGATCCCAAGAAAAATTTTGAGATGTTTAAACGCAACCCTTTTTTCTCTAAAAAAAGTTTTCTAATAAAAAGCCGTAGAATAATATAACTCAATTTTGTAATACCATACAAAATACAAGCAATTAAAACCATACAGTATGTCAACAAATCTGACAAGTCACATACTATGACGTCACTTCCGTTTTACAATTATAATTTCCGTTTTAGAAATTTAAATTTCTCTCACTGAATTTGTACTTTTATTTATTAATTTTAAGTAAATAAAAAGATATTAATTACTAAAATAATGGTTTAGGTGAAATGCCCAGTCAATAAAGTTACGGAAAAAAAAAATTTGAACCAAATTTAAATTTCATGAACATTCCCTATTGTAGTATTAATTTTTCAACGGGTAATGTTATATCGTATATAAATAATAGACATACTCTCAATCGAATTTACTCTGTTACATAACAAAATATATCAAATAATTTCATCTGAATTTAATACTATTTACTATCCGTATGTATGCTATGGTAGTATGGAAACTTTGTACTCAAAGACATTTTAAAATTATTGTCATTTACAATCTATGTACTGGATAATGTTCAATTTTACTTGGAGCATTTTATATGAAATATATGGGGTTCTTTTTATACCTTTTACACAGAATGGTCCACATTCAAAACAATTGTGTTCTTAGGAGATATGCAAGGATTGGATAGAACCAGGGTTCTCAATAAAACTTTATAAATACATTATTGATTAACAAAGTTTCCAAAAAGCACAAAAAATTCCTAGGTCATCGAGCTTTTTATTAATTTTTTTATTGTTCAAAGTTGGCTGAAAAAATGACGAATAATATAGGTTAGGTTATCCTTTTCAATTGGATATTTCTATATCAAAAAATCTAAAGAGTGTGATAAAAAACAATCTAAAATATTTAGACAATCTTGTAGTTTATAATAATACCATAAAAATATAAGGTTGTCGATGATATCGAAACAAAATTTTAATTTAATTATGAGTTCATCGAAGATCCATCATTTGATGACCAGAGATGACTATAGTTAGAGTATTGATGATTGAAGAGCGATATCAATATTATCAAATTTATAAGCATCACTTGCATATAATATATTATAAATTTTTGTAGTTGCGTGGTATTGTAAAGCCAAAACTAACTCATATATTTGGTTTATATGTGTGTACCGTGCAATAAACCAAATTTTTTTTGGAAAACTGTAGGTTTACAAACACCTTAAAAAATAATATTGATTCACATATTTGGAATATGTTTGCCAACTCGTATAATGTTTGTTACGATATTTTATTGAAAAATTTGGAAATAATTAATTTATTCACATTACGTATTATGGAAAAAAGAAAAGATAAAATGAAAAGATAGCATCTTACATTTTATGCATATAAAAACTAGTATTGAAAAAATGTGCTTAGAGAGAGCTTACGTCCAAGGTTTCCAAATAAACTAACCCGAAAGAGAATATAAGCATACTCGAAGCACCAGTATCAGATAAATATTTGGATAACTCCTTAATAAATGCTATACACGAATTAACGTCTTAATCAACATTTCAAACGTTACCGATAAAATTTTACGGACCAATTCATAATCTGGCAACATGTTTTTATCATTTCAAAAATCAATTATGACAATCATAACCGTTTAATTTGATGAAAATCGAGTTATAATAATAATAAAAAAATCTACATACAGAGATTACTGAAACAATGACTTTAAGGAATTTAGGTGAAAAGAAACATATAACAAATTTTTGATATAACGAGAAAAAAAAAATTTAACTTTTGTTTAAAGTTTTAATCATTTATTGTATTAGAATACATGTAACATGCAAAATTTTCGTAAGGCATTTTCTCACTGTTGTTCAATGTTTTCTACAAATACAGTAAAACGTAGTTTTGTTACTACAACATTTAACTTATCAATTCGTTGTGTTTGTAGTCATGGTAGGGACAATAAAATCGATGTCAGCGCTTCCAGTGAAATTTCGGCGATAAAGGAGGCTGTTATCTCTAATTTGCAATTCTTTACATGTAAATGTTATAGTGAATGTCAAATTAAAATTATTGTAAAACACTAATTAATTAAACTTAATGCATTAAAAATTGTGAAAATAAGAAATCAAATTGCACAAATATTATTTTTCAAATGTAAATTATCATAATTATTTATTTAAATTTGTGAGACAATAATATTAAATTTTCAATGTAAGTCATAAATGCAATCCATTCAATTATATATGCATCCATACAATTCTATAATTTAAGTAGTGTATCGTTACCATGGAAACGACTCCAATAAAACCCACGCACGGTGCAAATACTCTCATTTTTTCACACAGCTAAAACGTAAGGAAAAAGATAAAGTTTTCCAATATCTATTTCCTTGATCATAACTGAGCTTATATATAGATCATTTCATAGTCAAAAGCACTCACAAATTTTGAAAAATCACAAAAAAGTATTTAAACCCCATAATGCATGAGCACTTTGATGATGACTTTTGTTTAAAATTGTATAAATTTAGACGAAAAATAATAATAAAATTTTTTGATTTCCTCCTTAGTTTTCGATATATTGAAAGCTAAATGAAGCCTATTATCCAACGTTGTCCTGGCGCTCGTACATCCTTATATGAGATAGGATTAAAAACCAAAATTATTTACATATTTTGTTTAAAACCCCGTGACTAAACCCCATAGGCACTTTGAACTAGTTTAAATACTATATCAGCTAATAAAAACAAAAATTGAGAAAGGGCTCTTCTAAATTGTTTTTACTGTAAGGTATACTATGGTACTATATGTGTATTGTACAAAGCTTGTGATTTTCGTTAAAAGTTTTTCCTTATAATTAAACATTACGATATAATAATAATCATAATCATAATATTTATTATGAAATAATCATAATACATATTATTATTTAAATAATAGAAATATGAAAAGTTTTGTATATCTCCACAGGCAAAATAACACACCACATATTAATACAGACAAATATATGTTATATATTTTATAGGGTGATTCATTTTACATAGTACAGTAACATATTGTACCTAGAGTCAAATGTAATGTGAATCTTGGATAGGTTAGGTCAGGTTAGAGTGGCTGTCCTGGGATGGACACATTTAGACTAGAGGGTCCGTTGTGATACCGAAAAAGGGTTTACCCATCCTCGGCCACTACTAAATGAACCATTTGGAGCTGATTAAGAACAGCAGGAGAGCTTATATGGCAAGAGCTCAGCAGTGACAGAGATGATGAGACATTGTCTTCTCATCCTCCCCACTGTGAGAGCTTCTGCATTAGTCGTGTTACACTGCCAGGCCTAGGCGTTCAGCATGGCTGCCGCCCAACCAGTGTCCTGTAATAGCCGCAACAACTTTGCGAATAGAGGCCGTTGGAAGTGATATAAGATATTTGGAACGCCTACGATTGTACGATTGTACTTAGACCATATCTGTCTTGTAGTACCACAAGTACGTTCCTCCCTCCATCTAAGGCCTTTTTAATATATCCTCTTTAATATCTCCTCGGGGTTGTCGAGGTTGTCCCATCTCCAGGAGCAATCGTTGGGAATGGGGACAAGCTTCGTGGGCCAGGGACTAACTTATTTATTGTTATTTGTTTAAAATTTTCACTATGAAAAAATACAGTGTTGAGGAATAACAGTGCCTTAAAAAGAGACAGTCTATATTATGATTTTAAAAAACCCCTTTCAACTGAAAAGAAGAAGAATTTCAACTTTTAGAAGCGAAAAAAGTAACGCTGACACAAAATCAAAACTAGATGAGGCACGACATCAAGGAAAAATCAATCGAAGTATCAAAAAAGTTGTAAATAAGCATTATATCTCATATAAAACACATGTATTGATTGTTTTTAAATTTGCAACCTAAAGTCAGCCATATTTATTAAACCACGCCTCTATGTCAGCTGTCAACAGACCAAAATTGTTGGTCCCTTCAATCTAACTTAAAATAACTTAAACTAGCTCGACCGTGCGGAATTCCACTCTCGTAGTCACCGTAACCCGTAGCTAAAAACAACAAACAACAAATTTCTAGAGCGTAAAGGTACATTTTTAGAGCGTAAATATATTTTTGTCAAAAAAGAATAAGGAAAATAAGGGAAGAACAGAAAAAAACTTGCTAGAGTACTAATATATTAGAAGATTGCTGTTTTTATAAATAATGCTAAACCAAATTAAATGAATGACAGCGTATGCACGTATTCACATATATAACCTCGCACAAAATTATACGAACCATTCAACACTCACTTATCATAATTCACGACCACACTCATAGACGTTTCTCCAAATTTTCCACTTTTCAGTAGCAATTATGTACTTATCTAGATGTGCATGGTTTTAAAAAAAAATAAATAAATCTCTATACTAATGCTGTAAGCATGTCCAGTTTTTAGTCCACTTTAATTTAATATTTTTATATACATATCTCATTCTGCATAAAAAATGTTCATTTGAATATTATACTAATTTTTAAAAGGTTTAATAATGCTTCCATAAATGATTCATTTTATTAATTTGTTTTTTTATTGGTTTTATTATATCATGTGTATATGAAATATATCAAGGTATACTAAGTTTAGTCCCAAGTTTGTAACGCTTAAAAATATTGATTCTGCGAACAAAATTTTTATACACAAATCACCTAATTAGTCCATTTTCGATTGCCCGTCTGTCTGTTGACACGATAATTCAAAATCGAAAAGAGATATCAAGCTGAAATAACGTGCTTAGGACGCTAATTGTTTGTTTTCACTTGTTTATATTATATTTTTCATCGTCCAGGTTAAAGATATTTTGTTTAAAATTTTAAAATTCCACTGATCATAATTAAAGAGAATTGAAAAAAATTTCACACACAACCTAAATTAACAATTTAAGTTAGATTAGAGAGGCTGTCCTGGGTGGGTGCCACTTAGACTTTAGGGCCCATTGTGATACCGAAAAGAGGCGTTGGCCCTTCCCTGGCCACTACACCTCTAATCATTTTGAGATATTTAAGAACAGCAGCAGTTGTTTGACGTCAACAGACTTCGGGCGTTCAGATCGGTCATCAAGAAAGTTCATCTCCTAATGGCAAGAGCTGGACAGTGCCAGAAAAGATATGACATCATTTCCTTTTCATCACTGTGACAACTCCTGCATTAAACATTAAATAACCTCTCTAATGGGTAATTTAAAGAAAGGGCTAAAGTTTTAGAATTTATTACTCTATTTGGTGACGCATCTGGCCATTTTTCCCAAAAACCAATTTTATTCTTTATTTATTGGGACAAGCAGTTTTGGATAAACTGATGGAATGGATGAGTCTGGATACCATCAAAATCAATAAACATAGAAAAAAATCGTATTTATCTAGTAAACTTTTCAATGTCTACAAAATACCTGTTATAGAATAATAGAATTAGTTGAATATAAGTTGAAAATAATTATTGAACAAATATGTGATGTATTTTATGAAGTAACATTTACAAATGTTTGCCTCCAATTAAAGTACTAAAATGCACATGTATATACTCTATAGATATACGAATGGATACGCGCATGTATTTGTGATATAAAGACGAGTTTGTTCGTAGTTATTCATGAAGCATAATAATGAAAATTAAACATTAACGGTTTGGTAATGTTTTTGAATGTTTTATGCAATATAAGCGTTTATTTAAATATAATACAGTCAAACCTGGGTAAGTGAAAACTGGAAAAGTGAGAAAACTCTATAAGTGAGAGTAATAACCAGGACCCGTCATTTTAAGCTCACAAAACCTCTATTAGCGAGAAACAGAAACCTCTGTAAGAGAAAGTCGTTTTTCCCTCATGGACCTCCGTAAGTGAGACTGCTCTACTTATCTATACCTCTATAAGCGACAGTCGAGCTTTATTTATTTATATTATTTAGGAGGAACTAAATGCACATAATTTTATTTTATTACAGATTTACTACATTCGTACTTGCTGTGACTTGTTATTGCTGCTAACCTCTATAAGAGAGAAACGCTACCCATGTACCTGCATTAGCGAGAAACTCGGGTTAGTGAGAAACCTCTATAAGATTGGGCTGCCTTCAACTCTCGCTTATCCAGGTTTGACTGTATTACAATTTTATGTTATAATACATATCCATATATAATAATAAAATATCTACTAGCCGTTACCCAACTGTTTCGAGAGCCACATCTCTTTGGATGTAATACTGCGGTTCTTTAATTCCACTCGCAATTATTATTTATTTTATAAAAAAAAAAAAACACATTTGAAAATCGTTCTGAATCGATTATAAACCAACAAAACCACTTTAGCATTCATAGTAAATCCTCTCAACACAAATAGTAACGAAATCCACATTTGATCGAATTAAAAAGTAAAGCTTTCTGTAGTAGAAAATTTACAGAATTGAAAAGAAGTTGGAAGATAGTTATTGAAATAAATACCACGATACTCAAAATAATACCACGACCGTCGAATTTCTCACATTTCAAATCTCAATACACAGCGACGGGGGGTGGTTAAAAATTTTGAGCAATATCTATTACTCCAAAACTAGAAAGTTTTCTAATGAGCACGATAAAATTTTAGATAGCGCCTTTTTTTTTATAAACTGGTGGCCAGGTGAAGAAACGCCTAAAATATGGAAAAATTGTATAAAAAATGAGATCAAAGGGGTAAAAATTTTTAAGAAACAATATGTAAGGGGTTAAAAAGAGGCAGTTTTCGAATGATATGAAAAAAATTTCAGTGCGATGATTATTTCAGATGATACAGAGTTTTAAGTCCAGAAGTGTCAATTTTCCTTAGAAAGCGAATATCTTGGTACAAAATTTTCAAACGAGAATTTTTTATAGCTCATTTTCAAGAAAAATAAACAAGCTTGCGAGTGGTGTTAACAAATTCACTGTAAAATAATTTTTTTAAATTTGGTACTCTTCTAAACTTTATATAAAATTTAAGGATAACTACTTCACCCTTTCAATCCTTCTGGCAAAGCGGCAAAGAATGATACAAATTTTTTAGCAAGTGATTACAAAATTAGAAAGTACAAGTTTTCAAATGAGCTTTTGAGGTGCCAAATTCGATTTTTTTAGCGATAATCCAGCTGTTTGAAATTTAGGTTAAATTTTGTGTAAAATTTGGTTCGTTTATTAATTTGTAAATAATACTATTTTAATCAATAAAACAAAATCATTTAAACAACTTTCTAATTTAAAGTGTTTATCGACTTCCAGTTATGAAGTAGAGCGAGCTTTTCATTGAGCTTGACACCCTGTATACGTGTATACTTAATTGAACGTGAACAGACTTATTATTGTTACTCAACTTTGTTTTGTAAATATAAAACAATAGTTCAGATTATAATAATGAATTTTATGAATTTTGATTTCAAAGAGATCTCATAGCATTGAAAATAAATTATATCAGATTTTATTACAAATTATTATATTTTTTGTGCCTTACAGGTATATGGGAAAATTTAAAAGATTGATGGTAACGTAACTTGAAAAGTTTACCACACTTTATGGAAAGTTTCTATATTATCTTCAGGTTCTATGGAATTGCTTAAAAATTCTCCTGTCTATACTGGAGTAAATCTAAGCAAAAAAAGGCTGTTATATGGATTAAAAGTTCGAGCAGTGAAACTTTGGGGTTTTTCTTTTCACATCAAAATAAGTATTTTTTGAAATTTTTTACTTTCCCGGAGTGGTGCAACATGTTTAAAAACCAAAATGGCGTCAAAAATGAAATTTTTTTCAGAAATTTTATCATTTTTATTTTATATTCGCAAAAGGAGGCATCGGTGCATATCCAAATTTGGTAGGTTTGTAGTCCATGTTAAGAACTACTCCTCATAATTTTTTGGTGGGGTTTCGACCCTTCCCCTCCCAGTTATATATATATGTATACATACATATGGTCAAGCAGTTCATTTGACTATAACTTGAAAAATATTCGATTGATTTTAATGAAAGTAATATCAATAGTAGGTTTTATTACTTACAACTTTCGGTTAAAATTTTAGCGAAATCCGTTAAATAGTTCGGCCAAGATTTCCAATTTAAGGAATTGTTTAAAATGGCTGCCATTTTATGCCATTTTGTCCTACGAGGTTAAATTTTTTTTTAAATTGTAGCATTTTTTATTATCTTTCGATTTTATAATAAGTGGCTTACCCGTAAAATGACTCCTTGATACAAGGCGTAATTTCACTCTACTACTACTCAAAAAGATACGAATAAGTAATAAGTAAGTGTATCATTATGGGAGTTGGAAATTGTAAGCAGAGCTGTAGATAGGATTACTATTAATTTTAGTGTTCTAAGCATGAAGGTTATAAAGAAGGAGAACGATCGCTACGTGTTAAAGCATTAGCGCGTCTGTCCCTGAAAATTTGTAAAATTTATAGTTCATTTTTCAGCCACGAGCCGCGCTGTCATCAACAAGTAGTATCTACGAAGTTAGCTGTTTATGAGTACAAGTAGATGAAGTTAGTTGCATAATGTACAAATTGATATATCATTTCAAATTAGCGCACAACAGCCCGCTTTTATTGATACTACTTAGCGATCGCAGCGCCTAACTTATTTTATCCATATTTCGGGGACAATATTTTCTATAGCGATCGTTCTCCTTCTTATAACCTTCATGGTTCTAAGTCTGCAGCTTAACCAACTGCGCTATCGATGCTAGTTACTTACATATATACCAAAAAATATAGTAAATGATATAAAAATGATCAATATGTTTATTTCAAACTCTGTTTTAACTTGTAACAACAATCTTCGTGAAGTTGGCTCAATCACATATGGGCTAGACCAAATAGATATGTTTTCGTACTAACCTAATTCTATATTTAAAGCAAACGTAAAGATATATTATTTTAATTCATCGATTCGCTTTATTTACACGATTATATATTTCAACTAAGTACAATTTTATTTTCCATCAATAAAATGCATGACTTTAAACTAAAATCAATCTCTTCATGGAAGTAATGGTTTTGTTTATTTAACTTCAGTGATTTTGTATCAATGAGCTCATATTTTAAATTCAATACCTATCTATTGTAAATAGCAATATTTAGCTGTACTTGTTCCAATCGTTAGGCAATTTTTTGAAAATATTTTAACTTTATTTCACGGCCAACTTCGATATGAGGTTGCCATTATTTTAATTTTTTTTTTTTTCAGTGTAGAAAAAGTTTCAATCAAATCTACATACCATTTGAAAAAAAAAAGTTTTTTATGTTTTAAATCGAGCGTTAGCAAAATGCTCATAGCGTGAGTTTATAATTTATATTTAAAAACACCTTCAACTTTTTGATGGTTTTTCGTGCTTTTTTTTCATCCTTTAATTCATCAAATTATTTTCGCGCTGCGTTCTACGCTCATTAAAAATGAAATCACTATACAGATAAATTATACAAACAACAATTATATATTTCAGAACAATCTATTTTCAAGTTGGAAAATCCAATATATTTTATAATTAAATAACAGAACTGATCTCATTGGGGACCAAAAAAAAGGAGAACTAGAAAATTATATTTAATGTTCTTTTTTTTTCGTTTCCTAGGTACCTACACGGATTTTGAACAATAGATAACACAAAACCAGAAAAAAAAAGTGATGAAAAAATATGAAAACAGGAAACTCTATATAAAAATATTTATAAGTTTATTGATCTTAAATCCCAAATGTAGAAAAAAAATTATTTTTAGTTAATAATACTACGAATTGAATGTACACCGTGATCGCGAAATATTTTTAAAAAGGTTGTCTTATTTTTATATCTGTCGTTCTTTATATTTTACTAGCTTTATCTTACTTATCCTCCTTCGCTTGATCTTACTTATCCTCCTTCCATAACACTCGAAGGGATTGTTTTACACAGCTAAAATATATGCACAGTTTTCAATTTTATTAAGTGTAAAAAAGTCATTCATTGTGTATATCAGAAAATATGAGAATTAAGTACATCAGAAAAGGTAGCCATGAATTGTTTGTTATTTACTATTTTTAATTTTTACAGAAATCTTTGTCTATGGTTCAAAGCTAATTTATGGTTCAAAATCATGATCATAGATGGAGCAGTAAATGTCAGATTAAATTAATTTTTTTTTATATATATCTTTATAAATTATAGCTCATGTGTTATCCCGGAGAATGAGCTATATTGTTGTACAGTTTCATTAAAATCAATTCGCTAGTTTTTGCGTGAAAGCGTAACAAACAACCAAAAAAACAACCAGGGAAACATATAATTTATATAGGGATAGCAATTGGTTCGGTTTGGTTAGAATGATTTTAACAACCCGTTAAATTATGTATAGAGACAAGCATAGCCAGTATAAAATCGAGATCGCCAGTGTATAACCGCCAATAAAAGCTAGAGGCGTTCAATTAAAAAAAAATTTTTTTATGAGTGGCTCATAGAAACAATTATTTTCTACTTTTTGGTACAATAAAAGCTTATTTTTAATTTGAAACAAAAAAAGGTATGTATATCAAATATAGTGGAAGTGATGGAAAAGAATCAGCATATTTATATTATAGGTATACAAAAGTTATTCATGTTTTTCTCAGCAAACCCTTTTGTTTGATATCCATATCATGGGAGTGCATAGAACAACTATAAAACTCCTTTCGTTTGATACCCTCATCATGGGAAAGTTATTAAATGATTTGCTCAGAAATTCATGGTCTTGGACTTTTTATTAAAGATCAAGAAAATGCAACGATGTGTACTTTTCTTGGACATTCTATAGTATTGATATTTTTTAATTTCTCCAAATAAATGATTTTTTCATAAAATCATATAAGCTTCTTATTTACCTCTATAAAAACATATTAATTGGCTGCTCAATTTTGGTTAGAAAAGGTTGAGGGTGGTAAAATAATTGTATCGAATACTGTTTTCGAAAATAAAAATCATTTTCTATTATCCTTTATTCGCAGACAAAAAAAACACAGAATTTTTTATGTAGGCACACTTTTTCGATGCTACAAATTTATAGATATAATTCTTAATCGAATCTTAAACTTCCAATCGCGAAGGTAATTTTGATACTTAAAATCATTTATAAAGAGGTTTTGATTTTATGGATGCAAAACGCCCGTCACAAAGAACAACTCACAAATTGTCATTTGCAATATGTCTATAGTAAGTTTACATTACAGTTTGTGTCGATCTTTAGAGGCGGTGAGGAAGTATTTGACCTTTTTCTTCAGAAAGTGGCGCTCCATTTTGTAGTACGATTTTTGGTGCCCCATTTCAGAATAATTTTCGTAAATTGATAGTATCATTGAAATATTTTGCAAGGGATGAAAAACATTATACAAAAAAACAGCTTTCAAACCAGCATTAAATTAACATGTTTTTTATGAATTAATTTTAAAAGATTAAAACAAACTTTTATACAAGTTTGAGACAGAAAACAGCGAAAGTAGAAACTGTCCAAACTTAAAAAATGATAACAAAATTGGTTGTGTGATGCCAAGTCCGGCAGACTCATTTCGTGTTTCTCTCGCTTATCACTGAAGGAACAGTCATGCTAAAATTCACAGTTAAACTAAAAGTAGGAAACTAGAGAGAAAAGCAAATTTCTAGCCCCTACACGCTTAGATTTGTCGAGAAAAGAAATTATGCCCGGTCTGGAAGTTTATAATAATTGTGAAAGAAAATTTAGTATAAATACTAAAAAAATGTTGAAAAATTTATTAATAGACAAATCATTCTCATCTTAGTCGATATTTCTCCAATACAAGATAATTTCGGACACTATATTGGACACAAATAGGTATAATCGACCTACTAACCTAAATAATACATTAATGATATTAATTCAATCAATTGCTAAACAATACTCGTCTATACGCGGGTAGAGTAAATGTACAATTTACCAATATTTAGATATAAATAATAACGCAAGCAATTGAGAAAAAATTTGAAATCAACCCTAGGGAATATTCCTGAAATTTAAATTTGGTTCAAATATTTTTATTCCGTAGCTTTAGGTATTAACTGGACATTTCAACTAAACCATTATTTTAGTAATTAATATCTTTTTTATTATTTAAAATTAATTAATAAAAGTACAAATTCAATGAGAGTAAATTCAAATTTCTAAAACGGAAATTCAAATTTTAAAACGGACGTGACGTCATAGTATGTGGCTTGTCAGATTTGTTGACATACTATATGGTATTAATTACTTATATTTTGTATGGTATTACATCGAGTTATATTATTCTACGGCTTTTTGTTATAAAATTTAATAATAACGTGTAATGTTAAAGTTGCAGTCACCAAGAAGTTGAAATTTTGCTTTCGTACATGAAGAAATACTCTTTGATGCTAGATTATGCGACTTTCTCAAAAAATCAAAATGTTCAAAATTGCGCCTAGCTTAAAGGGAGTAAAAGTGTGAATTTCTATTTCTCAATTATCCAACAAGCTCCACGTGACAGCAACTTTGGCGTGTTATTTCACATCCTATTTACTACATATAGCCAAATTTTCAGCGAATTCCTAAAATCTTTAAAAATAGTGTACTGCATCATACAGCAGTGGTATGTACGTATAGATATGCTTAGCACACTCAAATAAGTATTAATTTTAACATGCTCTTAACTCAACTGTCCATTTATCACGTATTCTGTATGCTAATAGCATAATAATAAACATCTGTAATTCTGTATATAATAGACATCTCTCTTACACTACTTATACTCTAAATATAATTGTTTCTGTTATACAAAAAATTAAAATAACTTTGAGTGACTATATCTCAAGAATGAAGCGGTCAATAGTTTTGAATTTTTTTTAAACTCACATGCACAAATTCATGAATGTTAGTTTTTTGAAAATATCTTAAATCTAGTTTTTTCTAGAATTAAAAAACTTGTTAAAAACACAACAAACAGCAACCTTTCCTATGCTCTCCATGTTAATTGTCCGAACTTCTGCTATTTAACTCGAGTTAGAGACGGTCAATCGACTTCAAATTTTTTTGGTAAATGTTTTATTATATTCCGAAAAAGTATACACAAATTTAGAATTTTCTGTTGATATGTCCATAGCAAGACAACAACCTTAAGCTCATAGTTAATTTTTTTCCCTATTGTCTGTGCTAGTAATATTATTAAATTCAATATTTTAATAGAGTAAATGTAAACAATTTATCATTATTTGTATACAAATACGGTAAACGTATAAGAATATTGTAAATTGTATAACATTTACTAAAATATAATATATCATTTTCATTATTTACAAATGACTATAATAATGTTTTGATACAATAGACAATCGTAATATTGTTTTCTATATTCACTGATTTGTAAATAATATGGTAAAGGTGGGAGATTGGGATGTTACTAGAGACGAGACTACTTTGCTTATTATTTTCATTTGCATTAAAACATGCAAGGTCAATAATCATTGACCGCCAATATATGTGTTTATTGTGATTTTATGATAGCAAAGACAATGAGGTTATTTTTATTTTTTCCGTTAAATACTTTTTAATTTATAAAAAAGTTCCAAATATTTCTATACTAAATCTTTTATGATAAGTTAGATATAACCTTCTCAGTGATAAAAAAACTCGAATTTCATCCCCGTTAATCCCCCATTCGGTGGAATTACACGTTAAAGTGTGTAAACAATTCTTTTTTTCACCTCCGGACAGAAAGTGTTAACTTTCGCATACTGTGCAAAACGAATTTGCCGCTTTTCGCATCCGCCAGTGAGAAAAATAGTATACACACCACGGGAGCAAGTAAAGAATGTCTCAGAACTCATGTTCATTGTCGCCCGAGGCAAAGCCGATTGTATCCGAATACTATTTTGATTCGGAAAGGAGTAATGACCACTGGTTTGAAAATTTCGTTACTTCTACTACAGCTTTTGAAAATTTGTGTACCTAGGCAGATACAGCCATCATTGGTTCAGCTTAGAAGCTTTCCCAAGCATTCATTTTTTTTTTACTTATACCAGCTATGTTCATTTTGTCAATTTTTGAAAAACCTAAAAGAAGCCTCTTAAATTAAGCATTTCTAGCCATCATTGGCATAGCTAGAAAATGGGGAGGCTTTTTTTTTGTTGAATAGAAGCTCATTCATGAGCTTGGTGTAACAACAAACAGGTGAGAAAAATTATTATTCGAATAAATATAAAAGCAACTAAAATAAAAGTAATTAAAAATTAGTTTGTATCTCTTTCTAGCAAAACAGAATTAAGCACAAGTTCTTAGGACAAACATATTATATGACGTTAAATACTATGTCCGATTTCTCTGTCTAATTAATAGATTAAAATGCTTATGTAACGCTAATTTCTTGGCCAATTTTAATTATAATTTCATTTTTTTAAAAACATGTACATATTAAAATAGCTTCATTTAAAAAATAATAAAACTGCAAACACTTTAAAAAGCTCCTTACCCAATTTTACCCAAACAATCCATTGATATTACCTATTACCTATTAGATTTCTATAAAGCTGATATATAATAGTTGAACAATAAAGTTTATAATGTAAATTGATGTTTTATGAAGGTACATCGAATGCAATCATATATAATATAATTTATCTAGTATTCTTGAAAATCATAAGAGTGTAAATGACATATATTATGTAATATTGTGACATTTATATATCAATTATTTATTAGTTACATAATTATTATTACTATTATTATTATTAATATAGGTAATAATAATTATAGCAATAATCAATCAGTCTGCAAATGTTTACACTTAGTTTAATTTGCATTCAAAAATTAATTTAACTAATCAACGTAAACAGAATATTATGATTAAATTTTTAGTAATATTGCAAACATAGCTTTAGGTAGCATATATGTTGGAACTTGGTGTGGAAATTATACTTAAAACAAGTATTAATTTCACTTTAAAATAAATTATTTTATAATGTAGGTTCGATTATTTTTTTAACGAATCATTGACTTTAAAAGTTGACAAATTTAAGCAGCATGGTTGGCGGTTTTTATTTTGATTATTTTCTTCCAGAATTAACTGTAGAAGATGAAAAAAAATCTATATAATAATTAAAATTTAATACTATAAAGATATTAAAAAATTTTCGACCGACTTCATTCAAGATGTACGATCATTGTTTCAAGTAATTATACCATGTATATGAAATATACCAAGGTATACTAAGTTTAGTCCCAAGTTTGTAACGCTTAAAAATATTGATGCTATAAACAAAATTTTGGTATTGGTGTTCATAAAATCACCTAATTAGTCCATTTCCGGTTGTTAATCTGTCTGTCCTTCTGTCATCATGATAACTCAAAAACGAAAAAAGATATCAAGCTGAAATTTTTATAGCGTGCTGAGGGCGTAAAAAGTGAGGTTAAGTGCGTAAATCAGCAAAATAGGTCAATTGGGTCTTGGGTCCGTAGGACCCATCCTGTAAACCGTTAGAGGTAGAACAAAAATTTAAAAAATGTTCCTTATAAAAAAATAAACAACTTTTGTTTGAAACATTTTTTCGTAAACATCACTGTTTACCCGTGAGGGCGCAAAGTATACGCAAATTGTATTGTATGTATTATATGGGAATATCAGTTATATATGTGTGACTTGTATGTATGTGTAATATGATAGAGTAATCAACACTTTTATACATGGTTTTTCAAAAATTAACTCAGTCAATTGTTTGTTTAAACACTAAAAATTTACAGTGACAAATTGGCATTGATTATGTATTTTGTAAGCATGACATGTCTAGTATCGTGTGTTATACCAGTTATATTGCCTTGCATTAACTTAAATTACCTGCAAACACGTGAATAATTATTGATAAATTGAAGATTTCAAATTTACCTGCAACAAAAAAAGAAAACATTAGTTCAAAGTTCATAACAAAAGTGACGAGATTATGTGTAATTTTTAAAATACGGAATGTCCGTTAATCCATTGAAATTTACGGTTTCGTTTTTATATGTTATGTGTTATAATGTGTTAATATGGCAAAAGCTATAAAAAATATCACGTATTTTGACGCATATAAAAAGTACTAAATTTGAAACAAAAGTAGGTTTGGTTTAATAATAAAAATATGTAGTCTATTTCTGTTTTTAGTCGCCTACAAAAGAAAATTATGATCAATCCTACATGCGGTAATTTTATTTATATATAAATACAAATCTTAACCTATAATTTGAATCGTAAAGTACTGTCCGCATAGAATATTCGAATGTATAAAAAAGACGTGCGAATGTTTTTTTCTTAAATTCGAATACATAGTGAAATATAAATTTATATAAATTTATTAAATTAGTTAGATAATCATCTATATATAAGTATAATGGTAGGCAACCTGTGCGAGATTAGCACCCTCCAATTCCAAATTTTATTTGTTATGTTCATTTGGAATGTTTTACTCATATTTTTATTGAAAGATCTGAGCGAATTAAGATTTTTAACCCGCCAGTACTCGCGTTATGAGCATTTGGTTCATGCAAGATTTAAAATATAAATAATTTTTTTGGTATATGTGGTTGATATCTTCATATCTTCAAACGGTGAAGCGTGGTGTTTGTTCATTTTGTCCACGCCGAAAAAATCGTAAAACTAAAAAAAATGCGGGCAGTGTTTGTTACCTACTGCAATGAGCATGTGATATTTTTCTGTATGAACTGTGAAACTTAGCTGTCTGGTAATTTTAAAATAATGTTAATTTAATAAATTTTTCCAAATGTTAACCAGAATAATAATTATTATTTATCGATAATTCGATGTTATGGAGCTGTGATTCAATTAATAGTCATTACAATTTAACTAAATTATGAAATGTATTAAATTTGTGTTTAATAAAATTCCCTATTTCCCTTTATTTCCCTGCTCTATATAGATTTCAGCTATATGTTGATTGAAAAAGTTTTTTTGTGCCCTTTGAATAAATTTCATACGAAGAACAATTTTTTTAAGTTCAAAAAAACCAAATTAATTGAGTTTTTTGGGCCAAAAATACCGGAATTTAATGTTACAATTTAATTTATAGCCTTTATGGGATAGTCAAAAACTATACAAAAATAGTGTACATTTAAAGCATGGTTTAGTAGTTTGGATTGGGAGGCATCGTTTAAGATCTTTTATGAAAGGAAGAATTTTTCGGGTTACTATGTTATTTACTAAATTTTATCAAAACCGGAAGTAATAATTTTTTTCGTTTTGATTATTTTTTAACTTTCAAAATTAGTCATAATGTGAAGAATGGTTAAAATTAACGTTGGAAGGTGCTAACTTCACACAGTTGGCAAACTTTTGTAATAACGACTTGTCTAT
Organism: Chrysoperla carnea; assembly: GCF_905475395.1. Classification (NCBI taxonomy): domain Eukaryota; kingdom Metazoa; phylum Arthropoda; class Insecta; order Neuroptera; family Chrysopidae; genus Chrysoperla; species Chrysoperla carnea. The sequence continues at coordinate 29,489,523 of NC_058342.1, forward strand.
AAATAAATTTTGAGCTAACATCCATTTGGTGTTAGTGTAGTACTAACTAACCCTTATAATATACATTTCGTTAGCTTTTCAATGAATAAATTATTCAATGCAATACTTTGGTTTAATTTTTAAATATTTAATATGTTTCTAATAATATTTGATTTTACAGAGTGTACGAAAATTATCGTTCTTGAATAATAAAAATTTGTGTGCCTCATAGTTCCATCTCTAAATTCATATTTTCGTACTGTTAGATATTTTTTATTGAAATGGTATTTTTGATCATTTCCAAATGTAGGTACACACCTTACTTGGTAACACCAAACCTAGCTTGAAACCACTCAGTTCAATTCCAAGAAGCTGTAGGGGTTCGCAAGATATGGGCATAGTCGCCCACGATACCAAACTCTTTACAATCTATACATGAAGGTGTAAGGAGCTTTCTGTAAATGACATGAGTAGTATGAATAAGCCATTAAAATTGGATTAATGATTAAACTAAAAATTATTTAATGTATGAAACTTTTGGAAATATGAAGAATACTTCAAAAAATTACATTAAAATTCGTTAAACAATTTTGAACTGAAATCCTTTGAAACTGACATACAACGAATTATGAAAGAGTTTAGATTTTTATACCATGCAAATATGTAATGTGCAAAGTATACTAAGTTTAGTCCCAAGTTTGTAACACTTAAAAATATTGATGCTATGAACAAAATTTTGGTATAGGTGTTCATAAAATCACCTAATTAGTCCATTTTCGGTTGTCTGTCCGTCTGTCTGTCAACACGATAACTCAAAAGAGAAAAGAGGTGAGTAAAAGTGAGGTCGAGTTCGTAAATGCGCAACATAGGTCATTTGCATCTTGTAAACCGTTAGAGATAGAACAAAAGTATAATTAAAAAATTAGATTCGAACAGAAGGTCCATTTTTTTCTTTACGAACAAAGACAAATTTATTCTTTTCTATATACATTTGATCTCCTTTCTTAATATACAGAATATAACTGAACATCGGACACTCAACATAATTATGACATATTATGACATTACGTATATACATACAAATTGAATTAAAAATTTGAAAATATAACAAAAGTTTAGAGACATTGGAAAAAATTATACTTAAATATTGGAAAATAGCTTTAAATTTTCAATAATTCAATTAGCTATTTGAATCGTAACACAATACCGGATATTATCAATTATTATTGTATACATTTTCGCAAAGGTGATTTATTTGTCTGGTCCAATTTTATACTCTTTTAATTATTAATATTTTTTTTGTCTGTCTCGTTACTCTCTTTTTATTAGCGAAATATCCCAAGATCATTACCAACTGTAAATTTCATTTAAAAGAATGAAACAGTCTTTTATCAAAACTGCAATTATTCTCCATTTTTCACTTGGTTATTGTTTAATTAGACTGCTCTAATTAATCTGTTTTGTCTAATGTCACATCATCGCTACACAACTTGTGCCTGGAAAAGGGTAGAAGCCTAACACTTTAATTTAACTTTTGTTTAAGGGTTAAATTCAAAATGTGTTTTGACATATGACATTCTTTTGTTTTAAATAATACTTGATTTGGAAGAACAGGGTACTATCGTTAGTCAAAAATAAATCATGAAATTTGAAAAAAGTTAAAATTTGTGTAAAAATATACTTAAATATTCTGATTTCGAGTCATAAAAGCACATTTTCCTTTTAAAATTTTAAAATTAAAAATCGTAATTTTGAAATTGTATATCACGTGATCTAAAACGCAGGTAAGCCCTGATGTGATGTCATAGCGGTATGAGTCATAGACCATCAGTTAGTTCAGAGTAGACAGCTTCCGAAATAAATTTTTGGTGGCTTTTTATTAGCAAAATCAACATTTTGAAGTACTTTTTCAAAAATAGTGGAATACCCCATTAGTTCGTAAATTAACAACATTTAACCTAACTTATTAGGCTCAATTTGTCTTAGAGGTTGTTTGATTTGATTTTAAAAATAATTTTTGAATAATATGTTTCTTAGGTCTGTTTTTGTGCTCAATAGATGGCAAAAATACTTCATTAAAACAAATGTTACGAAATAAACAAAATATTAAGAGTTCCATGGAAATAAGTCACCGTAAACGTATTTAATATTTATAAATCAGTTTAAAACAATACTCTAATTATTTTTGACAGTATTAATAAGTTATATGACACAAATTATTAGTTTCAGTTCAAAACTATACAGTATACCATGTTTGTTTAGATTTCCCCATATATAGCTATCCTTTCTCCACATCAAAACTGATGAATCCTTTTTCATCACTTATTCATAAATTATGTTCGAATTCATTCTTAATTGATTAGGATCAATTATTTATTTATAAATATAAAAGCCCCCATTTGAGGATAATGTATACTACGATGTTTACCAATTAAAGAAAAATTTTCATGTGGTTTCCATTAACAGCTTTCTAATGAAGGGTTTATTAAAGGATGTTGCTGTATCCACGTGCTGTGTTATGAAATACGATTTTCAGTTTAAGGGTTGTGATATTTAACTGAGGGGATGTGAAAATTCAACATTTCCATTAGATATTTGAAACCATTTGTCAAGTATGATTTCTGAGAGATAATTGAGCATAATATTGCAATAGTAATGAAATTGTGCAATAGTTTTCACGAAATTTTCTTGAATCGCAATAGAGTAGACTTGATTAAAGCTAGTTGTGTTTCTATTGCTGGGATTGGGAAAAACACCCTTGGAATTCTACTCCTTCTAGTTAAAAAGAGGCAATTTCCCTTACCCCCTTCGAACTAGAAGTTGCAGTCTCTCTAGAGAAGACTAATTTCGAATTTTTACTATTCAATTCAATCTCAATTACACAACTTCTGTGTACAAACACCAATAATTTTCAGTTTTTTTGAATATTTATTTTCCCAGGACAGTTTTCAATGTCCACACTGTATAGAAAATTCTAATTAACGATCATACCACTATGTGTTATGGAAAGAAAATTTACGCTATACCCAAAAAAATAATACAGTATTGATAATATTTTGGACATAATCCAAATATAAAAAATTTATATCGCTTAGAAATTAGGTCAAATGCGTTAAAGAAAATGTTTTATGTAGAATATACAAGATCTCCCCGAAATATTATATTTAGCTTTTTTTAAGTTTAAGTTAAATTTTTTTTTAGCCCGCCAGCACTCGCGTTATGAGCATTTGGCTCACGCAATGTTTAAAATATAAATAATTTTTATTTTTCAAATGGTACATGTGGTTGATATTTTTTTTTTTTTCATACAATTTTATCTATTTTCCCTTTTATTTTATTTAACCCTTCAGAAATTGTGGTCTGTTTTTTTCATTTCCCGCCTAAATTTTTTAACAGCTTCGCATATTTTCGGACTTGTTCGTGTATTTCCGTACTTCGGTATGAATATTTATCCCTATACTCTTTATATTTATCATTTTGTCCGCTAGAGCCTTTCACGATGTTATTTGTATTATTAACTGTCATTATTTATGTTGTTTGAAATATTTGTAATAATTAATAATAATTATTAATTATATATAATTAATCTTAATAATAAGTTTAATAAATGTCGAAAAGTTTAATGTAAGTACCCTTTTTTTAACGAAGTGGCTATCCGCACAATACCGTCTACGGCCTAGACCGTCCACGGTATACCGTATACGGTCTATTTAGACGCGGTATGAAATTATTTTTGCCCTTTTATACCGTGGGGCCCTTATACCGTGCACGGTATACTTTTTCACGGTATACTCTTCATGAGGTCGAGCCCTTATACCGTGTGCGGTATAGTCTCGTCCACGGTATACATTATACAGATGGGAAAGCGTATTCTACAGAAATGTAACATACCGTGTGCGGTATACTCTCGTCCACGGTATACATTATACAGATGGGAAAGCGTATTCTACAGAAATGTAACATATCCGTGTGCGGTATACTCTCGTTCACGGTATACACAATACATATGGGAAAGCGTTTCTATAGAGGTTTTTTGTCGTGCGAGGTTTTTAACCGCGCACGGTAAGCTATAACACACGGTATGCGTTTATACAGATATTTTCAAGCCGTGCGAGGTTTTTAACCGCACACGGTAAGCTGTAACACACGGTATGCGTTTATACAGAGATTTTCAAGCCGTGAATGGTTCTATACCACACACGGTATAGTATATATCTACTAGGAAGTAAACTACTGTGACTTGTGCTCCACTGCACAAGTCATAGTAAACTACTGTGACTTGTGCTCCACTCCACAAGTCATAGTAAAATACTGTGACTTGTATCAGTTGTACATTATGTACGGTATACCGTACACGGTATACCGTATACGGTCTATTTAGACGCGGTATGAAATTATTTTTGCCCTTTTATACCGTGGGGCCCTTATACCGTGCACGCACGTACAAGAGCATTCAAAATCATTGAGTAAGGGATTTTGTATTGGATGCTTAATGTACGGTATATGATCTCCAAGTATTCTTTAGATACCAAAGATAATTTAACGTAACAGTGCTTAGTGTCTGGTAAAACAGTGCTTCCACATCAAATTTAAGCAAAAATATTGGCTGTGGATTGAAGTATTTACAAAAATCTTTTTCAAAATTTTTAAAGATAATTTAACGCAGCAACTTAAGGCTACCCAAATTAACTTACTATTGAGGTGCATTATACGTTGTACACATTTTTCCAGAACACTCTGTATATTTTTGAATAGATATTGTAACAAACGCCCGACCCAGACATGACGCAAAATGTTAGGCCGTCAGGCGTCTATGGAGACATAATATATTCGGCTTGTGAATCACTTTTGTATACTCGTTCCACACCATTTGTAAGCCAAACATTATCATAAGATCGTTTGACGCAATTTAACGCTATTATGTTAGAAAACAAATAGTTTATATTTTGCCTTGATGGTTGCCATTATTGTCGGACCTAGACAAACAATTCTTTCTTATAAAGGAGTCCGATGACGGTTTTTAAATTAGAATATCTATGATTTACAGATTTTCGTCACTATTTTCAAACTCCTGCAGAGAAAATGAGTAATATCAGAGGAGCCATTAACATTTAATTACTGATTTAACTAAAAAATTATTTAATTTAAAAATTTTTTTGGAATAATCAGGAATTTTTAAAATAAAAGTATTACATTAACATATGTCAAGTAATTTTTAACTTAAGTCCTTCTAAATGGATATTAGGACAAATTTTAAACATTCTTTGGGTGGCGTGAAACTTTTTTTAGAATCCTCTTCAATACTCATCCGATTAAGAATGGTTGAGGCTACAATTTCTGCGATAGTTATTCTATCGATTTGAAGTTTGGATATGTTATGGGTATTCATATTCTAAATGACCTGGATACTTTTTCGAAAATCCCGTCAAAAATATTCATTAATAAGAATAAGTTCTATAGTCCCAGGTCAAGTAAAGGGGTTATTTACTTTTCATCACTTTAATAGAAGGGGATTTATACCTGCAAGGGGATAAGATATCCAAATTTCAAATCGATAGAGTACCTTTCCCAATTTTTGTCCTTTATTTCAGGAAATCAAAGCTTTAACATAATACCTACCGAATGTGTAGAATATATAGACCGTATAAACTTGATTAATAATTATTCAATGTCTGTGAACTTTGCACGTTGTTAAACTAATTCTCTGGAGAGAGAGGATGAAAATGATCCCTCAGGACAAAATTGTGCCTTATTATTTTAAGTGAACTGTTACTGTCATCTAACTAATGTGAAAGGTTCTAACCATTTAATGTGTGATTTGCTGGATAATTTAAATTTTCAAAACAAATTTAATATTCCCACTTGCTACCTAAAGCTAATAACGCTAGAAATAAGTACGACATTCAAAGTGAAAAATTTTCTAAAGAGGGATGAATGTTTTTGTGTGACGACATAATAAAATTTTAGAAGTACAGAGAATTACGGAGTCATTACATAATGTGAAACTGAAATTAACGCAATATCGCAAAATAAGCGTTAATTTAGAAAGGTGAAAGCAACATATGAACTAAAATACGAACTAGGCCACAGCCTTCAAGATATAGGCGTAGGTACTCATGGCTACAATGGCTACAATTATAAAAATATATAATATATTGTGTGCAAGTGCTGCTTATAAATTTGATAATATAGATATCTCTCTTCAATTATTAATAAACTAACTATAGTCGTCTCTGTTCATCAAATGATGGATTTTCGATGAACTCATAATTAAAGCAAAATTTTGTTTTGATATCATCGACAACCTTATATTTTTATGATATTATTATAAATTACAAGATTGTCTAAATATTTTAGATAGTTTTTTATCACACTCTCTAAATTTTTTGATATAGAAATATCCAATTGAAAAGGATAACCTATATGATTCATAATTTTTTCAGACAAGTTTGAACGATAAAATAATAATAAAAAGCCGGATGATCTAGGAATTTTTTATAATTTTTGGAAACTTTGTTAATCAAAACATGTAATTATAAAGTTTTATTGAAATCCTTAGTATTATTAAATCCTTGTATATCTCCTTAAAAAGTCAGATAACCGGATTGTTTAATTAACTATTAAAATTACATATTCATAAAATAAGCCTTTTTACTGAAAGTTGCTCGTACTTAAACTTTAAACTTCACAGATATTATAATCAATTATATTCTAAAATTAATTAGTCAAATGCATCAATGGATTTTATTTATAATTATTTAAAGTTCATTTTAAATTATAGGTAAAATTCATTTATTATAATAGAAAATAATATTTTTCAAATTTGTTTTAATTTGTATACAATTTTAATTAACATAAATATTTTTAAATAGGCGTAAGCGTTAGGAATGAGGTTGAACGGGGTGTGAGGTGCCATTATTTATTGTGGAATGTTTATGTATGTATGTTTTATTTTGAAGGATTAATGTTGTTTTTTTATGTTATTGTATGGAAAACTAACAAATTAATTTAATATAAAGAATTAACCTCAATTTTATTAATAAAATAGTCAGGGACGAAAAATTATTTCTAAAGGTTTGATGAAAATTGTTTTAAACATTGATTGGTTAATTTATTTGTTTTGTTAATTAATCAATTTTTTTGTTGGTGTGAAATTTTCAAGGATTATTTTTTTAATCTTTTATGACAAAAATATTAAAACGTTTGTATAAATGTTGTTATATACAAAATTTTTCAAAATGCAGGCCATGATGAATACAAGAACTGACAACCGGAAATGGACTTATTAAATGATACCTAAAAGAGAGCCTGAGAACATTGAAAAAACACACCTTCTACTTGACTTCTTAAGTGTTGAAATGAGACTAAAAGCAGCTCAAAAGGACCAAGGACAACAAATTTACATATCTCCAAATATTGTGTATTTTTATACCATGTATATATGAAATATGCATAGTATATTAAGTTTCGTCCCAAGTTTGTAACGCTTAAAAATAATGATACTAGGAAAAAAATTTTGGTATAGGTGCATGTCCATCCGTCCGTCTGTGGACACGATAACTCAAAAAAGAAAAAAAATATCGAGCTGAAATTTTTACAGCGTACTCAGGACGTAAAAAGTGAGGTCAAGTTCGTAAATGAGCATCATGGGTCAGTTGGGTCTTGGGTCCGTAGAACCCATCTTGTAAACCGTTAGAGATAGAACAAAAGTTTAAATGTAAAAAATGTTCCTTATAAAAAAATAAAAATCTTTTGTTTGAAACATTTTTTTGTAAACATCAATGTTTACCCACGAGGGCGTTAATTAGGTGCACATTTTATAGTATGTATTAATATAATTAACTCAGTGTTTGTTTTCACTTGTTTTTTTTTTATTTTAAAATCATCAACATCAAGTAAAATGGTTGCAAGTAAAAAACAAAAAACCTTTTATAACATGTATGTGAAATATACCAAGTTTAGTCCCAAGTTTGTAACGCTTAAAAATATTAACATTGGTCAATTGGGTCTTAGGTCCGTAGGACTCATCTTGTAAACCGTTAGAAATAGAATTTATAAAATTTAATCAAATTCAAACTGTGATTATATTGCTTTGTATCATAATAATTTTAATAACAGTAATTGAAAATTGAGTTTTTTTCTTTTATATTGTTTTTGATTACTTTGATCTTAGTGTAGGTACGTAATCTGGAGAAAGTCATCCCTTTTAATGAAGTGCACAAATAATTGGTTTTCTTTCTAATTGTATCAAGAAAAAAAAATTGAATGAAGGAAAAGTTTTTAACGAACTGTGTATTTAAAATAAGAAAAATACTTTGGAATATGAATAAATAAAAATACATAAATAATACATTAATATCGATTTAGAAAATATTTCTAACGATTTCGGATTTTCCTTGACCTAAGAGAGTCCGGTTCCTAAAATAGCCCATAGTAATATCAAGTTGAGATTCGTGGTTGAAATTATTTGTTCTTTATTTTCAACTTTGATCATGAAAATACGAAATTTTTCGTTATTTGTCTTGGTTATCGAAATATCGAAAGCTAAATAATTAAACAAAATTTTCAATTTTCGATATTTTAAAAATTACTCCACATATCGAAAAATTTTAATGATAATCATTATGTTAATCATTTACAGTGGAAAAAAAAGCATTAATCATGTGAAATCTGTAAAAAAAACTTTTCGTATAAGAGATTAACTACAACATAAATGTAGTAAAAAAAACCGAGGAAAAACCTGATATTTGTAATAGAACATTTTATAATAGAAGCCAAAAATTCTTAATAAATAGGGTCTATGAATAGTTATTACTACACTGTATCCGAATGACTTAATGTGTTTCGGTTTATACTTATTCGGTTTTCTCACTCAAATCTCGGATAAGTATAAACTTTAATTTTTTTTTAAATGAATTTATTAATATGATTTTTTGCAAATCAATTAAATTAATTTGAATACGCATTTATTTTGGAATAAGTTAAATTTATTTATTCATTAGGTTAATATAATTTTCTCACTCATATTGGTTGTGTAAATTGTATGTATACATGTCGGGTCATATGGCGAAGTGGTGAGCGAGTCTGACCCGTAGTACTAAGATCGTGGGTTCGAAACCCACTGAGGTAAAAATTTTTTTTTTCCCTACGTTATTAATTTAAGTTTGTGTAACAATCCCACAGGTGTTTTAGTCACTCAAAGTTTTTCATTAGGTTTGTACAGCTTTATCACCGATAATGTCTCTTGATATTGTTTCATCATATAAGAGGTGTCGCAGCTCAGTGTTAAGCGCATGCGACTCGTAGATCGAAGGTCTATGGTTCAAAGCTCGGGCAAATAAAAATTTTAAATTTTTTCTCTACATTTCATGTTCTGATTTATTCAAATTAATTTCATTAATTTAAATGCGTGTTAAATTTCCGCGCTTTTTTCGGGTGTGGTCAATCAAAATTATTCATTAGGTCAGTAGTGTTTCATCGTTCATAGTGGTTAGTTGGTTACATTTGTGCTTTGTGTTTCACCTTCATTTGACTTCCAAACGTCAAATTTCATTTTCGAATTTGTTTCTGAGTAAGTTTTTGTTTTAATTTACATTTTTCTAATTCTTTTTTTGTACATTGTAAAATTCTATATTATATTTAATTTGTTTCACATTTTGTCCAAATACTTTTTTACACAAAACTTTTAATATTAATTTTAAAAAATTATGTTTGAATCATTTGTTTATTTTTTCCAATTGAAATCACATTCTAGAATTAGTTGTTTTATTATTAGTGATTGACTACAAGTATTTTTATTTGATTTCAAAATTTTTCGAGCTTGCGTTTATTCCCAAGAGATTCAATCTCATTTATACAAAATTTATTTATAATAAATATAACAAAATGAATATGTACTATGGTTCGATAAAATTTTTTGACGTTAGTGTTATTTTAGATGTAGAGTTTACTAATAAACACACAGTTTTAATATTAATAATTATAATTTTTATTTAAAGACGTTCATTCATCAACCTGTTTTGCTATGTGCGTTTATATGGAAACAGTATTTAAATTTGAAATAATTTTGAAATTTTATTAAAATTTTTAATAATTACTAACTGATAAAAGTTTCAAGTATAGTTATCGATATAATTTTTGAGAAATATCGATTTATATTTTCCATTTAAACCTATGTTAAAGATTAATTTTTGTCACTTTTTGAATTTAAAATTTAACATTAATTACGTTTCGATTAATTTATATAATTGTATATTTTTTCTTTCTTAAATCATTTAAACATTTTTAATCACTTGAACATTCATAATATTAATGAAATGTTTTAATATTATTGTTTTAATCAACAACTCCGTTACTATATATCGAAAAAAATTCTATCAAAATAATAAATAAAACTAAATTTGTATTCAATTGATTTCAACACTCCGCTCAATTCAAACAAAACATATTCCTATGGACTTAGCAAATTTGTGAAATTTTTGATTTGATAAACCTTTGGTACAAATATCAGCCAGTTCATTTTTTGTAGGTATATAATCAATTTTTTTTTAAATTCTGATCGAATGAAATGTTATTTAAGTTCACGTACATGCGTGAACCTGTTTTGCTACGTGCGTTCATAGGGAAACAGTATGTAAATTTTAAAGAATTTTAAATTAATAGAAATTTTTTTGAAATTCTATTAAAAGTTTAAATAATTATTACCTGGTAAAAGCTTGTAAAAAAAAGTATTGGTATCGATATAATTTTAGTAAAATATCGTATTTATATTTTCCATTTAGTCCCATATTAAATCTTACTTTTAGTCAATTTTTTAAACTTAAAATTCAATGAAAATAATTCGATAACAGGTTATTTTTCTTGTCTTAAATCATAGAAAATCATTTAAACTATCGCATTACCATATTGTTTTTTATTTCTCTACTATTATCGTTGACGCATGTACGCCCTTCAATTATTTGGAAATAATATATTTTGAAAATCTAAAAAACAGAATATTGTTGCATTAGCTAGCTGCGGTTTGTAAAATGAATGTTTTAATATTATCGTTAAACCAGTAATTTTTGAGGATAATCAATCAAGTATTCAATAAGTTAAGAATTGGGAAAGTAAAAGAAGTAAACATATTGGCATTAAATACCATTTCATTCGATCAGAATTAAAAAAAGATAATTTAAAAATTGAACATATACCTATAGAGAATCAATTGGCTGATATTTGTACATACACTAATAATAAAATTATTTTTAATTATTTTAATTATTTATCACTAAAATATATTTATTCATTAGGTTGGTCCAGTTTTACCACCGATTATGGCCGTTTAAATTGTAACAAGCATCAAGTCGTGTGGCAGAGAGTATAGCGAGTCCTCTTACACAGGTATGGAGTTCAAAATCCAGGTAAGTAAAATTTTTATTTTTATTTTCTAAATATCATATGATAATTTATTCTAAGTAATATAATTAATTTGAGTGTGTGTTTTACTATTCACTATGAATAGCTTATTTATTTGACATTTATCTATTCCCTTCATTTGAATTCCAAATCTTAAATTTCATTTTCGGGTTTGTTTCTAAGTAAGTTTATGTTAATAAAGGTAAATTAAGATTAAATGAGCCATCTTTAATTGTTTATGCATAAATATTATTGAAAATTAAGCAATTTTTAACTTTTATGCCCAGAGATATTTTTGGTTTTTTTTCAATTTATTTTACTCTAAATATCAGTTCATTAATTTAAATTTGTAAAATCGGTCTGCCCTATATCCTGAGAAGCGACGTTGACTAACTAAGGTTAGTATGATGTTTCTCAGGAAAAACTCGTTCGATTTGTTGCATGTGTTATAACACTATGAGAAATTGTGTAGTCAAAAATCAATTTTTTCTCGTTATGTCTGTCTATAAGCCAAGCGCCTCGATAGGGGACTGTATCAACTCATGATGTCGTTCAGTCTCATCTGCAACGTGAGCAGTCATCACTTAAAATGAGTTAGGTATATCTAGACAGATAATGTACGGAAAAAATGATCTTGATTACATGGATTTTTCGCCTGTGTTATAGCCTGTGATATATTGGATTGGTTTCATTCTGGGGTAAGTCTACTTATAACTGGGTTGAAAAATTGCCTAATTTTTCTTTTTAAATTTTTTTTATTTTCTTATTTAAATATATTATTTTAAATTTGTAAATTCGGTCTGCCCTAAATTCTGAGAAGCGACGTTGACTAACTAAGGTTAGTATGATGTTTCTCAGGAAAAACTCGTTCGATTTGTTGCATGTGTTATAACACTATGAGAAATTGTGTAGTCAAAAATCAATTTTTTCTCGTTATGTCTGTCTATAAGCCAAGCGCCTCGATAGGGGACTGTATCAACTCATGATGTCGTTCAGTCTCATCTGCAACGTGAGCAGTCATCACTTAAAATGAGTTAGGTATATCTAGACAGATAATGTACGGATAAAATGATCTTGATTACATGGATTTTTCGCCTGTGTTATAGCCTGTGATATTTTGGATTGGTTGCATTCTGGGGTAAGTCTACTTATAACTAGGTTGATATGGTTAATTCAAATGGACCTTAAGAAATATTTATGCATAAAGGTTATTGTAAATTAAGCAATTTTTATTTATTCCTTTTCTTTTTGAAATAATTGAATTTTTTTCCAGGGATATTTATGCTTTTTCATCTCCGACATTGTCATTTCTATAATTCTGTGTTTGTGACTTGTAAAATTCATATCCTATCCTAGAATTATCTTTTTTTATCATATCCTATCCTAGAACTTTCTTTAATTGTTTATGCATAAATATTATTGAAAATTAAGCAATTTTTAACTTTTATGCCCAGAGATATTTTTGGTTTTTTCAATTTATTTTACTCTAAATATCAGTTCATTAATTTAAATTTGTAAAATCGGTCTGCCCTATATCCTGAGAAGCGACGTTGACTAACTAAGGTTAGTATGATGTTTCTCAGGAAAAACTCGTTCGATTTGTTGCATGTGTTATAACACTATGAGAAATTTTGTAGTCAAAAATCAATTTTTTCTCGTTATGTCTGTCTATAAGCCAAGCGCCTCGATAGGGGACTGTATCAACTCATGATGTCGTTCAGTCTCATCTGCAACGTGAGCAGTCATCACTTAAAATGAGTTAGGTATATCTAGACAGATAATGTACGGAAAAAATGATCTTGATTACATGAATTTTTCGCCTGTGTTATAGCCTGTGATATATTGGATTGGTTTCATTCTGGGGTAAGTCTACTTATAACTGGGTTGAAAAATTGCCTAATTTTTCTTTTTAAATTTTTTTTATTTTCTTTTTTAAATATATTATTTTAAATTTGTAAATTCGGTCTGCCCTAAATTCTGAGAAGCGACGTTGACTAACTAAGGTTAGTATGATGTTTCTCAGGAAAAACTCGTTCGATTTGTTGCATGTGTTATAACACTATGAGAAATTGTGTAGTCAAAAATCAATTTTTTCTCGTTATGTCTGTCTATAAGCCAAGCGCCTCGATAGGGGACTGTATCAACTCATGATGTCGTTCAGTCTCATCTGCAACGTGAGCAGTCATCACTTAAAATGAGTTAGGTATATCTAGACAGATAATGTACGGATAAAATGATCTTGATTACATGGATTTTTCGCCTGTGTTATAGCCTGTGATATTTTGGATTGGTTTCATTCTGGGGTAAGTCTACTTATAACTAGGTTGATATGGTTAATTCAAATGGACCTTCAGAAATATTTATGCATAAAGGTTATTGTAAATTAAGCAATTTTTATTTATTCCTTTTCTTTTTAAAATAATTGAATTTTTTTCCAGAGATATTTATGCTTTTTCATCTCCGACATTGTCATTTCTATAATTCTGTGTTTGTGACTTGTAAAATTCATATCCTATCCTAGAATTATCTTTTTTTATCATATCCTATCCTAGAACTTTCTTTAATTGTTTATGCATAAATATTATTGAAAATTAAGCAATTTTTAACTTTTATGCCCAGAGATATTTTTGGTTTTTTTTCAATTTATTTTACTCTAAATATCAGTTCATTAATTTAAATTTGTAAAATCGGTCTGCCCTATATCCTGAGAAGCGACGTTGACTAACTAAGGTTAGTATGATGTTTCTCAGGAAAAACTCGTTCGATTTGTTGCATGTGTTATAACACTATGAGAAATTGTGTAGTCAAAAATCAATTTTTTCTCGTTATGTCTGTCTATAAGCCAAGCGCCTCGATAGGGGACTGTATCAACTCATGATGTCGTTCAGTCTCATCTGCAACGTGAGCAGTCATCACTTAAAATGAGTTAGGTATATCTAGACAGATAATGTACGGATAAAATGATCTTGATTACAAGGATTTTTCGCCTGTGTTATAGCCTGTGATATATTGGATTGGTTTCATTCTGGGGTAAGTCTACTTATAACTGGGTTGAAAAATTGCCTAATTTTTCTTTTTAAATTTTTTTTTATTTTCTTTTTTAAATATATTATTTTAAATTTGTAAATTCGGTCTGCCCTAAATTCTGAGAAGCGACGTTGACTAACTAAGGTTAGTATGATGTTTCTCAGGAAAAACTCGTTCGATTTGTTGCATGTGTTATAACACTATGAGAAATTGTGTAGTCAAAAATCAATTTTTTCTCGTTATGTCTGTCTATAAGCCAAGCGCCTCGATAGGGGACTGTATCAACTCATGATGTCGTTCAGTCTCATCTGCAACGTGAGCAGTCATCACTTAAAATGAGTTAGGTATATCTAGACAGATAATGTACGGAAAAAATGATCTTGATTACATGGATTTTTCGCCTGTGTTATAGCCTGTGATATTTTGGATTGGTTGCATTCTGGGGTAAGTCTACTTATAACTAGGTTGATATGGTTAATTCAAATGGACCTTAAGAAATATTTATGCATAAAGGTTATTGTAAATTAAGCAATTTTTATTTATTCCTTTTCTTTTTGAAATAATTGAATTTTTTTCCAGGGATATTTATGTTTTTTTTTATCTCTTTCTTATATTTTAGGAATACCTGTCCTGTAATTATATTAAGTCATGTCAAATTTAGGCTGATAGTATTTGGGGATTGTGATTTTGTTTTTTTAGGAATTGCGATAATGTTATCCAATTTGTCATGTTCCGGTCACGACAAATTGGATGATTATTTATCTTTTTCTTCTGTTTAAATGTAACCGGATGCACTTAAATAGAAGGAAAAGATCGTGGATTAGGCCTATAGGGGATACCACGTAAAAAAAAACGCGCTGATGTATCCTACCTCAATGGTAGTGTGGAAACGGATACAAATTTCTTTTATAATGATTTTCTTTTGCAGTGAGAATTTTGGGTTACAAATGACAATCTTGGCTAAAAATGCAACGATCTGCCAAAATTTCAAGTATATCCATCGAATATAAATAATATCAACAAACATTTAAAGAAAGGGGATAAACGAGAGCAATCTTTATCAATCTTTACTTTTAAACCCAGCGGAGCGGGTGGGTATCACTCTAGCCCTAGAATATAAGTGGTATCTCCTATCGAGGTTAAAGTTGTCCAATCATGAAAATTATGATTTGATTTCATGCTTTATAACTAGCATGATTAATTTAAAACACACAAAAAAAGTTGTCATATAACTTACGAAGAGTTGTTATACCATGTATATATGAAATATACATGGTATATTAAGTTTAGTCCCAAGTTTCTAACGCTTAAAAATATTCATGCTACGAAAAAAATTGGTATAGGTGTTCATAGAATCACCTAATTAGTCCATTTCAGGTTGTCTGTCCGTCTGTCTGTCATCACGATAACTCAAAAACAAAAAGAGATATTAAGATGAAATTTTGATAGCGTACTCAGGACATAAAAGTAAGGCCGAGATCGTAAATGAGCAATGTAGGTCAATTGGGTCTTTGGTCCGTAGGACCCATCTTGTAAACCGTTACAGATAGAACAAAAGTTTAAACGTAAGAAATGTTTCTTATAAAAAAATAAACAACTTTTGTTCAAAACATTTTTTTGTTAACATCATTGTTTATCCACGAGGGCGCTAATTAGGTGCAAATTTTATAGTATGTGTTAATATGGGAATATCAGTTATGTGTGTGTGGCTATTCAAAAGGTTAAAAGTGGATATCTCTTTTTATTTACGTGACGTCAAAAAACAAACGATTGCGTCATCAACACTGTCTATACATGGTATTTCAATAGTTATATCAGTCAATTGTTTGTTTTCACTTGTTATAATAAAAAAAACACATACACACACAAAATATACAAATTCAGGGGAAATCAAACAGAAGGAAAAACTTTACCAAACAGTTACAAAAATAAACTTGAACAAAATAGATAAATTATATGGAAAACAAGAAAATAGATATGAATTACAAGAAAAAAAGTGGGTTTGAATTTTGTATGGATGAAAATTTTTCACTAAAACGTAAATCAAATTGTAAAACAGAAATATATATAGCCACCATTGAGAAAATATATTAGACATTAGTTGAAAGGTTAATAATAGGAATTAGACATAGATATAGCTTGGTGGTATCTATGTTACTACTAATTATAAATATATATATAGGAAATACTATCCATGTCCGATTTCAGTAAAATTTTCAACGGATATACGAGCAGGGTGAATTAAGGCTCACAATTTTTGTATGTTACTCTTAACTTCTATGATGAATTTTTATATGCTAATATAAAATACTAGCTGTGAACTACCCGCTTTGCTGGGCAACATCCTCACTTGCACCCCTCCCTCCACATTTTCTTGCGTGGGATAACAGTTTTGTAATGTACACGTCATGCTCTTTTATTTGATACCCCACTTATGTATATTTGTAAATATTCGATAATTCCTTCCCATTTTCTCGCTACACCTTTCTACCCTCCGAAGGTTAAAAGTAGATAAAAACAATAGATCTTTGAAGCTGGTTGTATATCGTGTCAATATTTGAGCTTAATCGATGCACAACTTTTTTAGTTTTTGAAGCATATCCCTTTCAACTCCTATTTCAACCCCTTACTCTACTATAATATGGATGTATTATACATAAAAACCTTCCTCTTGAATCACTCTATCGATTAAGAAAACCGCATCAAAATCCGTTACGTAGTTTCAAAGATTTAAGCATACAAAGGGACATAGGGACATAGGGACAGAGAAAGCGACTTTGTTTTATACTATGTAGTGATTAGAGTGATACCCACCCGCTTCGCTGGGTTTAAAAGTAAAGATTGTTTTAGCTTATCCTCTTTCTATAACACTCGAAATAATGGTAAGGGCTGTGTAACACAGCTAAAATATATGTATGGTTTTCTATTTTTTTAAATGTATAATAGTTGTAAATATTCATTGACTATATCAGAAAAGGTCGTGAAATATTATGTGAAAAAACAACCGATTGCGTAATCACACTGTCTATACAAAGTAGTTTAACAGTTAACTCAGTCAATTGTTTGTTTTCACTGAATAATTTAACCGAAATTTAAGATCTTCGATATTTCAAAAAATTTTATCCAAAAATTTTATTTTTACTTTTCGCCTAAATTCATTAAGTTATAACATAATTTCGAACTTTTAATTAGGTTTGTTTAATTGTTTTTTTTTCCTATATGGTAACATAAGTGAAAATTATCAAAATAGCCCGTCAATAAGAATTCATTTAAAGGTATTTAAACATTGAGAAAAAGCTACAATGGCCCTCCCAAATCTGTTGTTTTGGTCAAAAGTTGTCAGAAATTCTTTATTTGTTTATAGCTCAAAAAAATACTCATTTCTAAAAATATGGTGCTTACTTCACGTATATAAATTTGTCTTGAAATCGGATTTCGATTATGAGTACAAACAGCAATGAATGAGTGAGTTAACGATGCCGATGTTCCGACAACGCCGAACTATCGTTATTACAATTATTTTGTTTGTTCAACTTATTATAACTTTCATACCAACATCTATAGATATTGTATGGGTTGTTCTACAAACTTAGAAAGAAAATGAGTCTGATTACGTCCGACATTTTTTGTACTTATTCTGGTTACGAAATTCAATCTATTAGTAAGAAAATAGCGTCTTTTACCTTATGTAAAGTGGATCAGTCAAAATATTTTAAAGTTTTAGATATCTGGCCATTTAAAAGAAATCAAGCGGTCGGAAACTAATTAAAAATAGTTTCATTACATTATTATTGAATGGTATTTGAGAGTGAAAATATTGGAGTGGAAAAATAGTTCAAATTTTAACTAATTTCCCCATAATTAGCACAAGTTTTTTAAATTTACTAAGTATGACTTATATTAAACTACGAAAGTACACGAACAGGGCTGAAAATTTTCGAAGTTAATATTTTTTACTTACACCTTTAATCTCGTAATGAAAGAAATTCTCACAATTTGAAAAAAATATTTTTTTAAGGTAATACGAGTGCCAAGGTAAGTTAAGACTTGAGATTGAAATTGTTTGTACCTATTAACAACTTTGATGACGAATTTTGTTATTAGCACCGTGTGTGCGTTTTATTTGAGGCGTTTCCATGGTAACGATACACTACTTTAATTATAGAATTGTATGGATGCATATTTATATGTGTGGATTGCATTTATGACTAACATTGAAAATTTAATATTATTGTCTCAAAAATTTAAATAAATAATTATGATAATTTACATTTGAAAAATAATATTTGTGCAATTTGATTTCTTATTTTCACAATTTTTAATGCATTAAGTTTAATTAATTACTGTTTTTCGATCATTTTAATTGGAAATTTTCTATAACATTAAGATGTAAAGAATTGCAAATTAGTCATAACAGCCTCCTTTAACGCCAAAATATTTCACTGGAAGCGCTGGCATCGATTTTATTGCCCCTAACATGACTACGTACAACACGAATAACTTCATAAATGTAGACGAAAAATAAGAAAACAATTTTTCGATATTTGCCTTCGTTTTCGAAATATCGAAAGCCAAATAATTAAACACAATTTTCGATATTTTGAATATTACTCCAGATATCGATAAATTTTATTCTTACTTTTCGTCTTATATTGTCAAGTTATCAAATGTTTTAAATCAAGCGTAAGCAAAATGCTCATAACTCGAGTGCTGACGGGTTATACTAATAAATTAGTTTGTAACACATTTTTCATAATATTTTATCTTAGACGACGAAAATTCCATTTGGTAGAACTACCCATGTATTTTATTATACAGTATGAATTAAAACATATGTCGGCTAATATATATCAATATATATATAGATATATTTAGCGGGCATATGACGTTACATTTTATTACAACTAGTAATTACTTAAGAATACACCAATAAATCATTCTGTTATACTTCTTTTGTTACATGCAATTTTTTTTTTTAGGTTATGTAATCGAAATAAATATGTTTGAATTTATTAGTATCTAAAGTAAGTATGCACTGATCAAGTATCAAAAAGATAGATAATTATGCAATGAGCTAATTATATAAGCCGTTGTTTGCAAGGATTTAAAGTAATATTAATGATTAGCTATATTTAGCTATCATTTAAATGCTTAATTCTGGGACCAGGACTCCTCATTCTTGAAACCTATTAGTGCTAAGTTAATTTTGATTACAATTTCGATAAGTATGACCCAAATTTAGTATAATTACATAATTGGTTTATCAAATTTGGATAAAATTTGGATACGATAGAGTAAAATTAAATTTTTTGGATTCTGATAATGTCATAAAGTTAAAAATTTAGATTTTTTTGATAACAAAGGCAAATTTGATCCGATCTTATTGGAGTTTTTTTGAAACCAACTAATTTTGGGTCATTCTTTTCAGCTGTAATGTCAGTTTTTCGCTAGCTATTACTGATGTGCTTAATTCAGGGAATAAGGCACCAGATTCTTGAAAATCTATTAGAGCTAGTCTAATTTTGATCAGAAATTTGAAAAGTATGACCCAAATTTAGTAGAATTACATATTTGGTTTATCAAAATTGCATAAAATTTGGATGCGATAGAGTAAAATTAAATTTTTTGGATTCTGATAAAAGCTTTTGTGTGATGCCGTCGGTAAAAGAGCCTACGGTCCAGAAAATACAAATATAGAAGAATTTTTCTTTACTTTCATGATGTAAAAAAACAAACGATTCCGTAATCAACATCTGTCTATACATGGTATTTCAACAATTAAATCAATCAATTTTTTGTTTTCACATGTTTCTTTTACCTTCTTAGTCTTTGATATCCTGCACCTATTAAAATTTGACTGTGTCCGTTTAGTAAGAAAAACTGTTTTTAATATTAAAAAAAAATAAAAATACAATTATTAAGTGTTATACAGATATTTTATGTTATTTGACAATAAACATAACCATTATATAAATGTCGCACTCTTATCAATACTGAAAATCTTATTTACCTTTCATGCATTGCTCTAATTAATATATTAATTTATATGTGTGACTGTGATACGACGTCTAAGAATATATTGTTGTTTTTTTAACGCTGTATTGTAGTATTTTAACACTATAGACTACTAATAAAGCTTTTCTGCCATCTATTGAGCACAATAAAAAACAGGTTAAGGAGACTTAAAACAAATGAACATATATGTCAAAAATTATATTTAAATTTATTTTAAAAATTATCAAGAGAAAGCTAGAGTGATACCCACCCGCTTCGCTGGGTTTAAGAGTAAAGAGTTGATAAATATTGCTCTCGCTTATTCCCTTACTATAACACACGAAAGCATGATAAGGTTTGTTTTACACAGTATTAAAATATATGTATGGTTTTCTATTTTTTAATGTATAATTATTCATTGAGTATATCAGAGAAGATGACCGTGAAATCTTTTATATTAACTATTTTTATAGACATCTGTAATTTATGGTAATGTCAAATGACTACTTTTACAGAAATCTGTAATTTATGGTAATGTCATCAAAAAAATTTTTTTAAATAATATATCTTTATAAATTATATCTCATGTGTTATTCTGATATATCAGCTTTATTGCTGTACAGTTTCATTAAAAACCATTCGCTAGTTTTAGCGTGAAAGCATAACAAACAAACAAACAAAAAAAACAAACAAACATGCTTACTTTCGCATTTATAATATATGGAGATAGAGATTAAAGAGATGTTTCTAATAGGTTAAATTAGAGGTTTTTAAGAAAAAACTATAAAAGTCCAAAATTATGTACTAATTTAATCTGTGTTATAACCTTATTGTGTTATAACCTTCACTTTTTATTTCGTTACTTATCCCCTTTTGTTCACAATTTCGTCGATTTTATTATTTTGAAACGGAATCCTAATTTTTTTTGAAAACAGCCCATGTTAATCCCTGATAATGTAGTTTCTGTACTTGAAATAAATTTTCAAATCGATATCACCTTTGAAGGCTGTGGTCTACTTCATATTCTCTGTTGCTTTCGCCTTTCTAAATGAACACTTATTTTGCATTATTGCGTTAACATACTTTTTTTTTTGTTAACCTGAAATTACTTGATCACTCATGCACGCTCATACATCCTTAATAAAGAAATTAAATAAATAAAAAACCGTGTCAAACAACTTCGTTAAGGATGTACCAATTTTCTCTTAGAAACTTACAGAACTTACCTAAACAATGTCCGGGATTTTTTAAAGAACCCTGTATACAAGACAAAAACCGGGAACAAATTAATCTTAAAAAAAAGCCAATAGTTGGTGTATTTTTGCGAAAATTTTGTGTTTCCTTATTTAAAATAATATGGCACGACAATAATGCCACAATACATGATTATATGGACACGTGATCGCCCTAACTAAATATCGAAAATGAGCTTTAGTCACGATATGTATATTTTTCTACCTAATATTTTGTAAGTATACACAAATATACCTACAATTTAAGTATTATACAATATGATTCGCTAGAAAGTCACCATCCATGTATTTCGAAAACGGAATAGATGATCGGGAAGATATTGAAAAATATGCCGATACATACAAGGGAATAAAAATACCTCATTCGATTTGGTCAATTTTTTTAAGTTATTCAAAAATTGAATGAAAATTTTTCTCATCACGAGAATAAAGGTGAAAGCAAAAAACTATTAACTTCGGAAATATTTTTTCATACTTGTTCGTGTACTTTCGTTAGTTTAATAATGTAAGTCATACTCAGTAAATTTTAAAAAAAACTGATAAAAATTATGGTGAAATTAGTTAAAAATAAAATTATTTAGATCAATTTTCTGCTCCAAAATCAAACTGTTTCCTAGTGCATTAAAAAATTTATTTTATAAAATTATGTAGAGGTTATGATTTAAGCGACTAAAGATTATCGAACGATTGATGCGAGTGCTGACAGATTGAAGATTTGAACTGTATATTAAAAAACAATGGTGGGTATCACTTTAGTAAAAAAATTAATACAATTTATTCATTCCCCTTATGGAAGCTTTTTAAAAAATCATCCTGTATGTGTGTTGTTGTGCTAACGGCATCTATTATTTGAATTAATAAGTAGTATAATAAACCTTAGTAAATTTTTCCCTAATATATTGTTAATAATCAAAAATATATATAACTATCATTTTCCAGACAAATACCACTTTAATTTAACTACATTTTAATCATAAGCATTTGTTTTCCTTTGACGCGCGCATGTTATTAGCCATGTTTATTTTTTTATTTTATTATATTCAGTTTTATAGAGGGTGTAATCTGAAAATTTATTTCTTAATCACTTCATTGTCTAACTCGTGATTATATTTCAAATATTTCATCAAACGACTCTTATCAAAATAATTAAATATATCATTTTGATACATAGCTACTATTAAAGGGTTAAATTTAAAATGTATTTTGACATATGACATTCTTTTGTTTGAATAATATAAAATTTAAATTAAATGTGTATCGTTTCTTGAAAGGCATTGTGCGTGGGTCAAATTGGCCCACTTTGCCGATTTCCAGGATGATTGAAAATAAGATTTTGAAATGGGTCGGACTGCGGGGGGTCCAGTTTCTCTGTGGAGAGGTTCAGCCGGATATCGTTAGAGGACTTTCGAAATCGTCCGAAGACAACAATTTGGAAATTTTGCCATGGTGCATCGTTCGATTAGATAGGGCAAGCATATATGAATAAAGATCGGATACATGACTTGAAAAGTCGATGTTTCAGACCTTCGTCCAACTTACTTCTAGTGTTGAGTAGTGGGCACAACTCAGCATTAGATGCGTTTCGAAGCGCAAGTTTTAATGTTTTTGCTCAAACGATGGTAAAATATATTATTAGTCTATGATAGATGGGTCCAGAATTTTAATATTGACTCTCTGTAGGCTTCTACACGTGAAAATAACATGAATAGAAGTTTCATCATTCTTCATTTGTAAAAGTTCTTTGAAAATATTGGAAAACTGAAGCTCTTCTTTGTTATCCAATTGAAAAACTTCACGTTCCAACGTACCTACTAAAATAATTCTTTGTTGTAGGTATGTGAGATATTTTCAAAATTTTTTTACACGATCAGTAATATAATTTAAAATTTGAACACAGAAACGTACAAGATAAAATATATATAAAAAAGAAAACTTATTTTTTTTATCATTTTCCTTTATTTTTTACATTTATTTTTTTCATATCTTCTTCAGAGAGAAAGGTATAGAGCTACTACTTTAAGAATAAAATAGTACAATGCACTTATATTATACTGAAAAGAATATAGCCTGTCACTTCAGTTTGTTATTAATGAATAATTCCCTTACATATATGACACAATTAAGGAGACTATGAAAGATTCTTCCATATCATCCTTGAGATTTCCTTGAAATATTATTAAATATGAAAAAACACAACTTGTGTTTTATTGATATGGAATTTTTTGTCTTTTATCACAAACATGATATGCCCTCATACAAAATTGCGTATAAAAAAATTTGGAAAACGGTTGACCCTGCAGGTCATCCCTGTAACTTCCCGCTAAGTATTGACTCATAACGTGTAAAAAATTTTATCTATTCTGATGTTATATCCACTCGCATTTTATTGTAATTAGATGTGATCTTAGACTAAAATCTGATTAAATCTGATCAAACCGATTACGACCGACTTGGTGGCGATCGATGTAGCTTTTACACGTTGAGAGCTGATTAGTTTTTGAAATCGATCGGTAGTTCTCTCAACTCAAAAATGAAGATGTTCGATGCTTTTGTGCTTCTAGCTCAAAAATTTCATAGACATTTGATAAAACACTATTTTTTAAATTTTCAAATCGCGATAACTTTAGAATGAATAAACCGATTTTCACGCGGTTGGTGACATTCGACGCTGGGTTTTTGGGTTTTCTTTCGTCAACAACAACTCACGAACGAATCAACCGATTTTGACCGGACTGGTGGTGATCGACGTGGTTTTTTGATTTTGAGAGCTGATTAGTTTTTGGAACTGATCGATACAGCCGTTTAAAAGTTATTAAAAAAAAAAACACTTAAAAAAATTTTTTTTTGTAGTTTTTTTGAGATTTCTCCAAATCTATCGGTTCGAATCGGTCCAAATAGGCCTCAAAATCTAAGTTTGGTCAAGCGAATGGCACCAACCGGATCAAATCGGACAAGCCGTTCAAAAGTTATGAGAGGTTTACATACATCCACAAACACACACACACACACACACACACACACACACACACACACATACACACACACTCATACATACAAACATACAGCCATACAGACACCCTCGCGGAAGTAGTTAGGGAAGCTTCCTGACACCTTAAAACGTCGAGATCTGATGAAAACTCGATTTTGGCAAAACGGGGTGAAAACAATAACTTCCTTATTTTCTTAGCGGGAAGTTAAAAAGGGAACAAAGTACTGAGAAGTTTTCAAAAATCTTTATATCGCCAATCTTTCCGTTTACCGGAAGGTTATCCAAAAAAGTTAAGTTTAGCCTTAATTTGTATCCTCGCGGGATAGCAAAGATATTTACGTAAGAATGTGTCATTTTAGTTATGGTGATTTTATTAGGTGATTTAATGAATACTTGTTCATAAAATTTTGTTCGTATCATGAATATTTCTAAGCGGTACAAACTTAATATTCATAACCAAAATTAATATTCATTGATATATTTCATATATATAGTATCAAAAATATAGTTTATCATATCCACTTTTGGAAAATACCTATAAAAAAACAATTGTCAATCAGAATCCATTAAAAACGTATTAACTGAAAAACATAAGATCAAAGATATTATAAAAGTAAGAGAAAAAAAAAATGACGACAGAAAAAAAATAGACACAAAAATCTAAATGTCTTCAAGCAAAATTCACAACATAAAGACAGACGGGGGTAACGGGTGAGTATAACGATAAGCCACTCTAAACCTAATGGTCGTGGAACATTTTTATGTGACAAAATGATAAAATAAAATACAGTGCATTCGTCGAATACTGAACTATATTATATTATTAGTTTTCATTGTGAACAAATTAAAGTTTATTGTTAATCAATATTTTATCGATAGAAATTATTTTTTTATTAATTGCAAACCTTTATACATATAAGGTCATTCAAACCAAAGTGGCACCGAACAAGAGAGAGTATAGATTTTAGTGCACTTACATATACAGGGCGTTCTGTTATTACCTGCAGATCGTGGACCTACAGAATGAGCTCATAAAGACGAAGGAAAAAGTTATTTCCCAACTATGGATCTGAGTGGGCGCTACAGGTATAACAAAAATTGATAAATTGGTAAATTCACTGACTATCATTCGATAACCAGTAGCCAATGATAATCAATAGATATTAGTAAATATCATTTAATAATGTTCAACTAAAGAAGGGATATGAACTGATTTCAATTGGATTATATTATTTTGAAAAAAACATTTAAAGTTTCATAACAAACAAACAAACACGCTTACTTTCGTATTTATAATATAAAGAGATGTTGTTTAAAGTAAAATAATTAAAAATTAAAAAATTATGACGTGGGTGGCGTCTGTTATAGATAGATATCTGAAAAACGGAGGTTAAACACCATTATTATTATTAATACACTCTGATATATTTAAATAATAGAGAATTAAAGAATGAAAAAATTTTTGTGTAAAAACTGTAATCTTTTAAAGACTTTTTTTTATTCTTGAGCTAATTATAAATAATAGCTGAAATGAAAATTTAAAACAATTCCTACTCATTATATGCAAAAGTGTGTTTTCTTGTTTGTAACTTAATAACTCATAATTACTTAGTAATGCACTAATAGAACGTGTTATGAACTTTCACATAACATAATACACCAGCTTGCATTTTCAGAAAACTTACAACTTGATGTAAAAAGTAGAGATTTTCTCGTGAATATATTATTCGAAAAATATACTTCTTATTAAACTGAATCGTTTCACATATTAATAGAAACAAGTGAAAAAAAAAACAATTGATTGAGTTAATTGTTGAAATACCATGTAAAGTATTTGAAAACTTTTCGAAATTTTTCAAACTAGAACAATTGGAGCCCTGAAGGCCGCTCCATAAATGT
This sequence comes from Chrysoperla carnea, assembly GCF_905475395.1. Classification (NCBI taxonomy): domain Eukaryota; kingdom Metazoa; phylum Arthropoda; class Insecta; order Neuroptera; family Chrysopidae; genus Chrysoperla; species Chrysoperla carnea. The sequence continues at coordinate 29,516,061 of NC_058342.1, forward strand.
GTTAGCTTTCTAATTTCTTAAAAATAATATAAGTAATGATATTTAACATTGTCTATACAAAGTATTTCAACAATTAACTCAGTCAATTGTATATTTTCACTTGTCTTTATACAATTTTTATCAAATAAACAATATGATTAACTATGTATTATTGGCTTTATTTTATTATCAACAAAAAAAGTTTAATGTTGAAAGTCAATGAGTTCTTTTGTCAAATACCGGCACACCATTTCGGGAACGGGTGAGTGCGATTTATGAAAGTGGTACGGTTAAGGCAATGCTCCCCCAAATTCCTTAGAGGAGATTTTCTGTTAGTTTAAATTTATCAGTACGTAAAACCGTACGTTTCTAGCCTATTTGAGCGCTGCTGCCAGTATATTTGTTTATAATTATGCATAATATGTACTTATTTGACTTAAATTAAACAACAGACAATTTTCGTATTGTTACAACAGTGGAGGTCAATAGATTCCTCATTATTTAACAGATCCTGTGTACACATAAGAACATAAATAAAAGAAAACAGAAAGAAAATATAAAACAAATTCATAAAAATAAACTTTTCCTTATTTATTATGTATGGATGTTAAAAATGTTGAAAGATATCCTCTTTGTTCGTCACACAAATACACGTCTACATATCTACACATTCACACACATACAGAGTGAGACAGTGAAGTGTACAATTTTGAAAATGCCATAAGAGTCCCGCTTAATAGACGAATTATTTTATATCAAAAAAGGCTAAAATGAAGAATTTTTATGTACCTCAACCTATCGGGCCAGTTTTTTTTTTTAAATGTTCAGGAAGATCCATATATCAAAATCTACATCTAACTTTTTGCCGCTAGAAAGTTTGGCAATTTCTATGGACCAAAAAAGCCCATTTTTATAATCCATTTTTGAGGTGATTTTTGAAAATTTCAAAATCTTGAAAATATCCAACAAAAGGGGCCCGAAACGTAAATTTGGGGGTTTTCGGGATCGCTGAACACTATTCTGAAATCAAAATTTCGATATATTCCCCCATCCTGGTGGGACCCTCCTAAGGTAAAGTCACCCCGCTGGTCCCAATTGAATATTTACTGATAATTGCAGTGTTAGGTCAACGAAGGGCGAAAAACCCCCAAGATGAGGGGGAGTATATCCCCATTCTAATTTCGGAATCATGATCAGTTAACCCAAAAACCCCCGAGTATACTTTTTTGGCCCATTTTGTCGAATATTTACAGAATACTGCTGTATTGGACCAGCGGGGTTGAATATCCCCAGAAGAGAGGAGTACATCTTCATTCTAACTTCGGAATCGTGATCCGTGACCGCAAAAACGCCTGAGTATACGTTTTGGCCCATTTGGCCCATAGCAAAAACCCAAACTTTCTAGCAGCAAAAATTTAGATGTAGATTCCAATATATGGACCTTCCTGATCATTTAAAAAAAACTGGCCCGATAGGTTGAGGTACAAAAAACTTCTCTATGAAATGCTAAAATGACACGACTATAAGGTATTTCCAGCATGATTGCACTTGTCGACAGATTTGGCTTCTTTTTTTTCACAGGCTCAGAACTATGCTAGCTGTGAAATTCCGAAGTTACAAAATTTTTGGTCGCTTATCGTAAAATAATCAGCTACAAAGTTCGCGAAGAATACATAGTTTAGTAGCTATGGCCGTTTCTATGCTATGTTTATAACAAATTTCTGCCAACTCTGAGATACGAAAACCACTCAGCGCCTACACTATATCTATATTTAAACGTCTGTGGTCACAAATAGTGAACGCATATAACAGCATAACGGACATTAAACCTTAACTATAAAACACAAATTTACTCGAAAATAATTGAATTTCTTCACCATTTAATTTTCTTGGATACTTTTTTTGTTGTTGGTAAAAGGATAATTTGGTAAAATTGTTGGAATTTATTTTTACAGATTTTTAAAATCGCACACTTGTCTTATCTCACTCTTTACATCCACACATTCATACTTGAGAAATACAAAGTGGGGAACATTTCTCTCATTTATAATGACAGTTGGTAGCTAATATTGTTTAAAATATCCTCAACGGCGAGCAACATGCAAATATAATGTAGTTTTATGTATTTTGTGTATAGTGTACAGGATGCTTTTCCCACAGGATATTTTACATGCTGGCGAAGGTCATTTTTTTAAATTTTATTTGCAGGTTTTAGGTTAGTTGGGGAATTAAGGGCGTTCAATGATATAATACTTTGAAACTTACAAATTTTTATTAGAAAATAAAAAAAATTATAGAGTTTTTTCAGATTTGTTCAATTTAGCATTCTTACATTTTTAAAATCTTTTAAAAGTTATTTTATTCTATCTGATTTAATTTTCAATTTGAAACACCTTCACCCCAATAGCACGGGGGCTAAAACGATCCGCTTTAAACCATTTTTAAGGATAACTTTCTAAAACCAAAATTATGATTTAGCCAAAAATCAATACACTGATATTTTAGACAAATACAAAGAAAAAATCATGGAACGCAACCATACCTAGAAAGAAAAGTTAGCTTTACAAAAGTCCGCCTAATCAGCCAATCAAAAGTTTCTGGCTGTAGATGGAATCGAGACACTAACTGTCAAGTATGTAATTATAATGAACCAGAAACATTGGAAAACCTCCCTTTCAAATGTCTTTTACAAAAACCCCACAGACAAGGATTCATTCTAAAATGTATGAATAATGATGATCCTGCGGCCCAACAGATTAGGCCGCAGGATCGGAGGATAGATTGATATGTGGAGCGCTAAAATTGAGAAGTTTTTTTCTAGAAGAATAGAAAATTTACAGATATGGTCTGAGTACAATCGTAGGTATTCCGAAGATCTTATATCACTTCCACAGGCCTCTGTTCGCAAAGTTGTTGCGGCTATTACAGGACACGGGTTGGGCGGCAGGCGCGCTGAACGCCTGGGTCTGACAGTGTATCACGATTATTGCAGGAGCTGTCACAGTGGTGAGGAGGAGGAGACAATGTCTCATCTCCTATGTCACTGCCCAGCTCTTGTCATGAGGAGATGGACTTACTTGAGCCACGCTCTCTTTGACGATCTCTTCCACCTAAATCAAAGCTCTCCTGCTGTTCTTAAACAGCTCCAATTGGTTCATGGAGTAGTGGCCGGGGATGGGCCAACCTTTTTTTTTATCACAACGGACCCTATGGTCTAAGTGTGTCCCACCTCAAGACAGTCACTCTAATCTAACCTAACCTAATGCAAAAAACCGCAAGTCCATACATCCAGTAAACAAGTCTTTCGTGAGAATCAAAAACTTCTAGGATATTTCGAAAGTGCACCATCTTAGGGACAGGGACCTAAGACAGCAGCAACTTACCAATCACCCATACATATTTCAGGCATACTTCCACACATACAAAGACAGAACGGCAAGTGAAACAAGTTAAAAAAAAATTTATATGTAAAAAAAACTAGAGCATTTATCTCCCTCAATATAAAAGAAACTCCCGTGTGTAAGTAACCGATTAAAATTGCATACAATATTTACAGTAAAACTACTTCTTAATACTTATATATATACTACATCTTTATATATATTGTAATATTGTGTGGATATCAAATATACTCACTGCCAACCAACAGAAAAGATTACTCTTTTTTACTCATATTTTCCCCGAAAACATAGACATCTGGACTATAGAAGGTCAACGGGGATGGGTGAGGGTGTATTGTAAATACATGTCAATTTCAACTCCTAGAACAGGCATGGGCGAGTTATTTTAAGTCGAAGTCACTATTGTTATAACTTTATTGTGTGTCATAAACTTTATCGAGTGTCTCTTTATCCAAGACTTTTCTACCCATCTCAGTTTCTCTGTCTTACTCGTATTTTAGGTTGTCACTGGCTAGGTTGTGACTGTCTTACTCGTATGTTAAGTTAGGAGTCCGAGGGACTTCTGTAAATCACGTTTGCCCATGCCTGCCCTAGAACACAATTTATGCGGTTTTGAAAATACCTGATATATATGTTTCCCGCTTCTTTTGGGTATCGCTAGCGCCCTCTTTTTGCTCAAATCCACGTATTTGAACAAAATGCGTGGAAAAACTTGAAAAACTTGTTGATATACCTACTCAATGAATTAAGACTATTTTACACTTAAAAAAATTGAAAACTGTGCACATATTCTAGCTGTGTAAAACAATTCCTTCTAGTGCTATGGAAGGGGAATAAGTGAGATCAAGAGAGGTGGAGGCTATAAAGCGGTGGTAGTTACTTTTCAGCCCAGTGAAGCGGAGGGGGGTATCAAGCTGGTATTTCAATAAAAACAATTTAACAGTAAGGAACATTCAATGTAGGGAAAATATGACGTTAGTTATGGAATTATGTTGCTCACGAATTTTTTAATATATATCTTCTTATCTTTCATACAATTATAAATAATAAAAATGTTTTCAGTGAAAATTTTAGTATGCAAAAAGAAAGAAAAAAATAATAGAAAAACATTATTATATATAAAAGGATTTTTTCATCACTTTATGTTATAATTGACTGACATGGTTAGGGACTTTTTCTATGGTAATCAAATCATTTATTTTAAAATCATTTGAGATTACTGTATGTGCGGTATTTAAAGGTATCTGTTACATAATCCATATATTTGTTTACGAGAAAAGAATACTCGTTAAGAAAACTACAGTAGACAACGTTATAAGTCGTTAAATGAGCCTTTACCCTAAAATATTTTTATTGCTTCAAAATCCGTTTGTCCTAATTTCGACTTAAGAGACCTAAGACTTCCAATAAAGTAGCATGTTTTGTGGTAGCCAGAAGTAACTACTAAATTTTATAATCTCTCTAAAATCAGTTTCTTCTAATTTTCCCTTTTTAAGTTTTTCATTAATATAAAAGAATAGCTCCTCCATTCCAGCTGATTGAACTGAGTTAAAAAAAATAACTAAGATTGTTGAGTTTTCACTGTTTAGAGAACTCTATTTAGATAGTTTTAAACCGGGGAAAAGCAGAATTAAAAAAGCTAAGGTAAGGACATAAAGTAAGGGCATCGAATATTTAACAAAATTATATAATGAGATCTCAGGTTGAAATAAAAGTTTTTTCTCATATATAGAATAAATTAAAAATTTTTATTCAACGACGTACCTTTATCTTTGAAAAGTTGGCGCCATTATGACAAATGCAGATAAACCAGCTATTGTGGTCGATATAAATAGCCTATAGAATATATTATAGAAAGAAAATAATTTTTTATAATAAAAATTAATTATCTTCTTCAAAAAACAGAAACGATATCCTGATTGAATAACACAACCCGGTTGGAAAATGTATTCTTTACTCCTTCCACTTTTCTCCGTCTCCGTCATAATGTAGAATTTTTACTTTAAATTTTCACAAAATGAAAAAATTAAGCTTCTAGAGGGTGCTTAATTACATTGAAATTGAAGTCATATTTATCCGGTTTTAAGGACTTGTGAGACAGTATTTTTTCACAAAATTAATTTTTTTTTAAATCAAGCCTTAAACATTTTAAAGCATCCTTGGAGGCCCGAATCGATAGTCAAGAATTGATACCAAATATTTATCGTTACTAATTGAAAATACAGTTAAATTTCGATAAGCGAGACTCAATGAAAGTCAGGGGTGTTTCATTTACTGGGATTGTAGGCAAAAATTCAATATAAATGAAATAAAGAACTTTAAAGCTACATTGGAATCTGTGCCCAAAAAATAAGATGACATTGTATTTATTTTGAAAACTCTTCATTTATTCTTCCAAATCAATTCCGTCCCCTTCAAAGTAATCCCCTCCCGATGCAATGCACTTATGCCAACGGATTTTCCAACCTTCGAAACACTGGTTGTAGTCACTTTCCGGGATTGCCTTCAGTTCCGGCTTCGCTGCTGCTTGAATCTCCTCTATCGTATCAAAACGGTGTCCCTGGAGCGGTCTTTTTAGCTTGCTAAACAGCCAGGAGTCGCACGACGCCAGATCAGGTGAAAACGGTGGTTGCGGAACGAAATGAGTTGAGTTTTTGACGAAATGATCATGAACTATGAGTGCAGTATGGGATGGTGCATTATCGTGGTGTAAAAACCATGAATTGTCTTTCCACAATTCCGGCCTTTTTAGGCGGATAGTGTTATCAAATAATATTCCTTGTTGACGTTGACTGTTTGGCCGGACGGAAGGAATTCATAATGCACAACAAACGCGCGCAGTTTAAATTCAAATGTCCCCTTATTTTTTCGACACAATGTTATTGTAATGCTATTATGTTTTTAGAATCATAAAAACGAATCAAATTAGAAGTATATACAAACAAACAATATCAGTTTTAAATATGGTAGAGGGCGGCATGAAAAGTGCGAATAGGACGAAAAGTGATCCGATTACTGATCGTTTCCGATTATCGAGACTCTACTGTACTTATCAAAAAAGGTTTAGTCACCAATGTAAAAACAAACCCACACGTAAAAAAACCTTAAATATTTAATACCAACCACTTTGTATCAAAATAAATTATTAACTAAAAAAATATGTCTCAATAATTTATAATTTTCAATTCACTTTCGTTAAATTAAAACGCAAAATGGGAATATTTCTTTTTATATATAGTATCCTATTTATTTTTGCTGAACAATAAGAATTTCCGTGGAGTATATAGACAAATAAACAATTGAGTTTTTTTTTTTTTGCTAGATTTAATACGTTTATTGTTGTTGGAAAAATGTTGGGAACATATAATAATAATCTTTGAATATAAAAATAAACTTTCTGGTAGGAAATTGTGGTTCTTACCCCAAAAATCGAAAACAAACTTAATGCGTGAAAACAAAAATTGACGAAATACCCCGGGAAAGCAGCACAATTATGGCATTCAATTGGTTATCAAAAGTATTTTCTGGAATTTTTTGTTTGTTTTGGAGTTTACTTTACAAGACCACTAGTTGAAGCTACCTGCAAATCTTTTATTAATTTAGAAAAAACGGATACTAAACACGCTATAAAAAGTCAGTCTTAGATCGTTTGACTACTTAGACTTAGGTTGCGAGTTCGAATCCAGGCAGTGGCAGTGTGAACAATTATAATTAATGGAGATGCAAAATTGATCACATTGTCGTCGCTTGGATAAGAACGAAGTAACCGACTCCACCCACATCAAAAATGTAATTGTAAATATGTTTGTAATTAAATAAATAAAGATTAACAAATAATGATGCGGGTGGCCTCTGTGATAAGGCGTATGTCATAAAAACGGAGGTTAAACTCCATTATTATTATTATTTTTATAAATTTCAGAAAGTTATTGATTAATTCTAAAGATTTTATTCACCATGTTTGACTACATATTTGTTTATCTGTAATTATTATTAATCATTCTAATTGAATACAAATTGAGTACAAATATTTACATAAAAAGACTCTCTCATGTTACTCTCTGTGTGTACAATTATATGGTTAGTGGTGGGGGACAGAGTGGGGATGACTACCACCGTCTATTCTCTTTCCATTATTGATAAAAACGTCCTTGTATATATATCACGTTTATAAATAATATATTATCTTCTAGGAGCTGACAAGCAGTTTTTTTTATGTAAAAATCCTATCCTTCCAATGGTTGATAACTCTCAAAAACTCGAGGATCCAATTTGATGACGTAATATCGGTATCATTATACGAAATAACACAATTAAGTTTGACAGATATATTCATAGACATCTGATTATAATAAATATAAATACTTATTATCTATGGATATATTATACCCAGCTGTCTACACTGAACTAACTGACGGTCTATGGTTCATACCGGTATGACATCACAGCAGGGCTTACCCGCGTTTTAGGTCACGTGATATGCAGTTTAAAAATATTATCCCAAGGTTTTATATCTCGAAAACAGAAGTCTTATCTCACTATCAAAATTACCAACCATCTAGGATAGGATTTTAACATAAAATACGTGTCAGCTCCTAAACCTGATTATATATTTGTGTTTCAATGAACAATATGCATTAATTGTATTGCAAAATTATTATTGTCGATTATAATTTTAATATCCAATGGAGTTTGGTGTAATGTTATTTTTATCTATTGATGTTATGATAGTTTTTATTAAAAATTATATCCTTCAATGTTAAGGGGTGTTGCAAAGAAATTGGACAAAATTCTATGATGCCTAAAAAGTTTAAATGTAAAAATTATTCCTTTTAAAAAAATTAACGACTTTCGTTTGAATCATTCTATCGTAAACATCACTGTTTACCCGTTCATGGAAAAAAAAATAAAATTAAATGAAAATAGCCCAAAATCAATCAAATTTCATTATCTCAGGTGATTGTCAAATGGGTGAAGATCGACCATACACCGTCTATAAGGGGTTCAAAATAGGATTGAAAGTTTGCATGAAATTTTATCAATTTTGAAGTTAGGATTGCAAAAAATGATATATGAGCTCATGATTCAAAAGAAAAGTTTACTGTATTGCTTACTATTTTCAAAATTCATTCTTCAAGGAGCTAAAATAGGGGGTGAGAGTTTATATAAAACTCATTTTTAAAGGCAGAAATCCAGAAATTGATATATAATATAATATGTGGTCATGGTGTGAGACAGAAGTATACTGTATCACTCTTTTATTTAATTTATTTCATTCTTAAAGTAGCACAGCGAACTCTATCACCGAACGCCAACGGGAATGTTAGTAAAGTTGATCTTCAGGAGGCGTACTAAGCGAAAACAAACTAGTTGAAGGGTAACATTTGGATCTTCTAAGTTGACATTGCATGTAGAAGGGATAAGTTAGGTAAAAGTTGGATCTCGAAATAAATCAACGATTCGAATATATTGAAATGAACCATTATAACGAGCGATGGTATGGGCAAAAGCTAGTATTATATAAATAGAACGAACACATACTGGTCAAAATCAGTCCCATTAATTTACAGAATGGTCATAAATATTGAAGATAGGTATGTGTGGCTATATGGATATACATTATATTACATTACATTAAAGGTCATGAAGTTTATATATTTTCATTTTATTGAATGTACCAACTATTAAATTCAATGCATACCAAGGAACACCTGTCACAAGTGACTTCTGACCTGATTCACAACAGAATATACTAACAGAAGTGTTAGAAGGTATTATGTTCTAATATTGTTGTATATATTTTCGTTTTTCTATTGGATATGTTACCGTATTATATAAAAATCGTAAGTTTATAATAAATCTAGACAGATTGTAAACTAACGATATATTATGAGTGAGCAATTTACAATCTATCGATTTTATTTTCGTTTATAAACAAACAAGTTTTAACAGTCAAATCGCAATTAAGCGCATGACGAATGTGGGACGGCAAATTCTTAAAATATGATATACAGTAATTTCGATAATCGGGACTCAATAAAACCAGGGATATTGCGAAAACCGGGATTGAATGGAAAACCAATGTATTTTAGTGGATAGCTTGCATCATCATTTTTAAACTCGCTAAACTTAAATCGATAGGTTGTAAATTGAGATAATACCATAGAGCTGTATAGACATAGGAATCACAATAAATGAATTCTTGACCGCAGTGAGAGGGGTTGAAAGAGACAGAAATATTAGGCGTATAAAAGAAACGATGACAGGTATACAAGCCTATTCTATTTGTCACTCTAGAGGTATATACCTTCTACTATATCTGTCTCTCTCTACGGCAATCAACCGTTTGAGCAGCTTTTTGTAGCTCTATGGTATTATCTTTATGGTAAATTCACAGTTAGCCATTGTTAATTTATAAACTTACGAAAATAAACACAGTGTAGATTTTATTGTTCGATAACAATCTATCGCCGGTTAATAATCTTACTAGAATTATTATAAACTAACGATTCTTACAATAGTCCGATGACAGATATATCTTACAGTATATGTTGTGCATCATTTGGCATTACAGTCAAAGTCGACATTACAACAATTACAGATCAAGCCACTTTTTATCGAATTTTTTCGGAAATGTATAGCTTTTCAAAGTTGGTCTATTTTTGAAGTTATACGATGTTTCGCAAACTTTCATCTTGTAAACCGTTAGAGATTGAAAAAAAGTTTAAATGTAAAAAAATGTTCCTTATAAAAAAATAAACAACTTTTGTTTGCAATATTTCTTGTAAACGTTTCTGTTCATCCTGAGGGCGCAAATTAGGACAAAATTTTGGTTTTGGAACAGGGATTTGAAAATTTGCAGATAGCTTCAAATGGTGGTGTTTTGAAATATCCTTTTATTTTTCGATATCTGGTCTGATGCTTAATTTTCGAAATAGCCAAGACTGAATTATTTTTTAAGTTTATATCTTGAGGCACAGCACTTTTAAATGCGGCACTGATCTGTTCGCACTTCCTTAGATGTATAAAAAATAAAATACTTGTGTATGTAAATTTATCTAAAGCCCAATGATTAAAAACACACACTCTAGAAACAAATACATAAATTTTTCATATAACTGTCAGATATTGTTTAACACCTATTCGGAAAAACAGAATATCAACTTATTAAAATTTATAACTTTTAATATAGTTTTATATATACAGACTATGAAATTTCTTCACAGTTTTTTTTCCTCTATAAGTATATACATATTTTCTAGCAACGTATAAAAGTATTATAAAGTATTTAAAAGCTTCTTTTTTCACATCAGAGAATTGGTGCTTTTTTTAATCGAATCATAAAAAAAAGAAAAATTGTATATTGATTTTCTAAGATATACCAAATGACATTTTTTTATTCGAGTTTTCATTGAGTATGGGAATTAAAAGCTTAGAAATTAGTGTCATGTGTTCGATATGGAATTAGATCTTCTAAAGCAGTAAGTTATATTTTTTTTTCCATTTTCTATGAGATCTTTACATTCATATTAAGATGTTCACTGAACAAAAGGTCCAGAGGTGGCCATTTGTCTGATATCATTTTTCAAATTACCAGAATACGAAATTCTACTATGTTGGAAAAAGTACTTCAAAATGTTGATTTTGCTAATAAAAAGCTCACTAAAAATTTATTTTGGAACAATACACAAACTTTCTTGCCAAAAACTTAAATTTTAAACCTTTTTTAAACTGTCAAAAACGCGGGCATCCAATTTGATGACGTAATATCGGTATCATTATACGAAATAACACAGATAAGTTTGAAAGATATATTCATAGACAACTAATTATAATAAATATAAATACTTATTATCTATGGATATATTATACCCAGCTGTCTACACTGAACTAACTGATGGTCTATTGTTCATAAAGATATGACATCATATCAGGGCTTGTCCGCGTTTTAAGTCACGTGATAAATTTTTACTTTTTTCTAATTTCACAATTTATTTTTCACTACCGAAAAAAAAGTTGTTAAAAAACTCAATTTAAATCACCCTTTAAAATCAAAGAAAGCTGAAATTTTCAATGATTTTAAACTTTTGTGTTGGATCTGACCCATATAATGGTATGGCTTCTTTGTCTGTTTTTTTTTTTTCAACAAAGGTCAATCAATGATTGACACAGACGAACGTAAGGGGTGACAATTATTTTTAATATCTACAATTACGATTTAATCGATAAAATAAAAGTTGTATAATATATAAAACGGACTAAACCGGAAATTTTTGTATCTTGTCCTGAATTTAAAATAACGCGATTAAAGAATTGATTTTCTTTATTGGCAACTTTAAATGTACTAAATTTTGTATTTCTTGCAAATACAGTTTATTTTCTTATTGATGGTAGAAAATCATACCATTAAATTAAGCTTATCAAAACAAATGTAAAATATCTTTACCAAATTTCTATCTGAGCCCTAATTTGGGAGATGTGACTATGGGAACTTCAATTAAATCAATTTACAATCAATTATTGTTTTGTGATAGTTCCCTCTTTATTCTAAAGTAACACCTACTCGTTTGATGAGTTTGATAGGTCTGTTAATGCACAAATCATTATATTTTTCCCATAGTAACATCTCCCGTTTTAGGCTTCAGATTAAAATTTGGTAAAGAGCTTTTCCATTTGTTTTAATAAGCTTAATTTACTGGTATAATTTTCTGATATCAATAATGAAACACCCCGTATATTTTTACTTTACAAGAGAATATGTCATTTATTTGGCGTTACCTAATGTGTGGGAGATTAACAATGAACTACAACCCCTACAAGCTTAGTAGAATAATAGGTTTTTCAATTTTTGTACCGAAATGTGTTGAAAAATGCGTCAGCAGCAATCTGCACCTTTAAATACAATTTTTGACGAAAATTTTCATTTTTTAGTCCCAAATATATTATTTTTTTCTCACTAGATGGCTGAAATATTTTATTAATCTATACATGTGTGACTTGCCGTATAATTTGTTCACCGTATATAGTGGAAAATTATATCGTTCGTAAACGATTATTATAATATAAATATATAATAATGGATACAATTTTCTCGATAAATAAACAATAAACATGCTTAAAAATTTTCTATTGTTAGACATTACAATGCTTATAATAATATGTGTACTCATTACAAAACAATCAATTATTTTTTTATAATATACCTATATTTTTTTTATATTTCTTCATTATAATTATGAAAAAAAAATTGGAAAATATATACAATGAAAAAAATAATATTTTTTAAAATAATAACAAAGTCTATGAATATAATATTGAACTACCCAATCAATTTGAGTTAAATTCAGCGTTAGTCTAAAATTGATACATTTTAATATTTATTTCATACAAGTGAAAACAAACAATTGACTGAGTTAATTGTTAAAATACCATGTACAGACAGTGTTGATTACGCAATCGTTTGTTTTTTATGCCATGAAAGTAAAAAAAGATAGTCACTCTATACTTAGCGACACACACATAACTGATAATTCCATATACTATAAACTGTATAATTTGCACCTAGTTTACGACTAATTTTCGCTCTAACGAGTAAACAGTGATATTTACGAAAAATGTTTCAACCGAAAGTTCTTAATTTTTTTATAAGGAACTTTTTTTACACTTAAACTTCTGTTTCTATTTCTAACGGTTTACAACGGTCTAACGGTCGCCCTATTAGCTCGGTTGGGTAAGGCGTAACCAATTCCGTCCGCGGTATGCTTAGGGTAGCGGGTTCGATTCTCGCCGTTGCAACAAAATTAATTTAATTAATAGTTGTGATGGGCTGGTGTAGTGCATTGTTCATGCATGAAGGAGGTGCTGATAAATGAAATTATCAGATGGTAAAACACATATATGGTATCACAATGGGCTCTATAGCCTAGGTATGTCCCCCGTGGAAAGCCAATATAAACAAACCTAACCTAACGGTTTACAAAATGCGGCCTACAGACCCAATTGATCTATATTGCTCATTTTCGAACTCAACCTTTTTATGTCCTGAGCATGCTATAAAAATTTCAGCTTGATATCTTTTTTCGTTTTTGAGTTATCGTGTTGACAGACTAATTTACTGAAATGGGCTATAACTGAAATGGGATTTGAGCAGTGAAAAAGAAAGTTTGAATTCGGTAGAATTAGAATCAGGGGGGGGGGGTAGTCGCACCTACCTGACCCCCTTATCGACGCCTATGTTTCAACTTTCAAAAGCACACGAAATATTAAATTTCATCAAATAAAAATTACTCTGTTGATTCGGATTTTTCTGAAAACATTGACTTGCCTCTTTTGTTCGAATGGAATGCCTTTTAATGAAGACTAACATTATTCGAACTAAAAGATAAAAATAAATCGAAGAAATCTTTTGTCGATAGTTTTTCGAACGAGAATCATGTTTATATAAACTCGCGTAAACCAAACTTCCCACTAATGAGTATTTAAGTATCATTAAATAAAAAAAAATAAACTACTCGTTTTAAATATTGATATTCATTTTTCATATATATATATATGCAAACTTACAGATTGGCTCACAAAAAAGTAATGCTACTGATTACAACAGAAAAGAAGTCGACATACAAATGACAAGGTGAAAATTAAAATAATTCCTAGTCATATTTTTTCCCCTGAAAATATTCGCATCGTGCATGAGTTTTATTGCGGCGTTTCCATGGTAACGATAGACTACTAGATAGTTTTTTATCACACTCTCTAGATTTTTTGATATAGAAATATCCAATTGAAAAGGATAACCTATATGATTCATTATTTTTTCATCCAACTTTGAACGGTAAAATAAAAATAAAAAGCCCGAAAACCTAGGAATTTTTTAGTAATTTTTGCAAACTTTGATAATAAAAAAATGCATTTATAAAGTTTTATTGAAATCCTTAGTATTATATTATTCAATCCTTTCATATCTCATCAATTTTATACTAAACAAGTGAAAACAAATAATTAACTGAGTTAATTGTTGAAATATCATGCATAGTCAGTGTTGATTACACTGTCACATTACACATACATACATGTGACACATACATAACTGTTAATCAAGTATAGTTACTATTATAAAATTTCCGCCTAATTGGCGCCCTCACGGGCAAACAGTGATGTTTATGAAAAAATGTTTCAAACAAAAGTTGTTTAATTTTTGATAAGGAACATTTTTTACATTTAAACTTTTGTTCTATCTCTAACAGTTTACAAGATGAATCCTACGGACCCAAGACCCAATTGAACTATGATGCTCATTTACGAACTTGACCTCACTTTTTACGTCCTGAGTATGCTGTAAGAATTTCAGATCGATATCTTTTTTCGTTTTTGAGTTATCGTGTCCACAGACGGACGAACGGACTGACAACCGGAAATGGACTAATTAGGTGATTTTATGAACACCTATGACAAAATTTTTTTCCTAGCATCATTATTTTCAAGCGTTACAAACTTGGGACTAAACTTAATATACTATCTATGTATATTTCATATATACATGGTATAAAAGTACACTCTCTTTAAAAACTCGATTTTTAAGACTCGTATTTTCGAATTGGTTACTATATGCCTAGTAAAAGAGATTTGTCCTTTTTACCGAGCCATTTTGTACATAATATACACATCTTTTGACATGAAAATATATAAAAAAAATACTAGCTCTTTTCAATTGTTAATTTCAAATCAATAAACGACAATTTGTCATTGTATAGAGCCCCCAATATAATAATCATAGTATGCTATTGAAAAGAATATACTCTTTAAATATATATTTTCAATTGTGGAAAATGACTTTTTATAGTGGCTTCTTTATAATATTTTTTATCTATTGTGTTATAAAAGCGATTTTAAGCTATCAAAAATTTTTTTTTTGGATTGTAACATCGATTGACAGATGACAATGACATGGTATCTGCAACACAGAGGATTTATTAACTAAATTTTAAAATCATCTTTACAGCAAATATGCGATACTTAAGAAAGCTTGCTTGTAAAAAGTTTACTTCCAAACAATTGAAATTAAACGATTGCTTTAATAACCAATTACATACACAGTCATAGTCACTGGTCGAAAAAAATTTGTGCTCGATTTTTTGCAATTTTTTTAACCCTTTGAAAAAATCGAAAATAATTTTTTATTTTGGAATTTGATCAAACTAAGTTTATAAGGCATATTTGACCCAAAAATTTCAAAAACCCGTCTACTCGACGATTGGACCCTTAGTTTTTGAGCAATCACCTGAAATCGCCTCGATCTAAGCTATATCTCAGAAATGATTCGCCAAATCGTTAAATACACCACATTTTTGCGTTTTTTTGGGTCAAAATAATCTTATATACGGAGTTTTTTTCGAAATCAGAAACCCAAATTTTTTAGGGGTACTTATCCCTTTGAAAAAAACGAAAAAATTGTCCTTGGCCGAAAAAATTTGTTTCATTTGTCTGCCGACCAAGCTGTTAGTTGGTGTTCATATGAATTTAATAGGAAGACTGAACTATAAGGCCATTACGAGCTGCCAGCTAAGTAGTATATTAGTTTTTCAAGTATCACAAAAGAGCTTGTGGTTTTTCTTTTGTGACTGCCATGCAACCTATTCTAACCTTATCCAACCCAATGGCATTCTTCTTCATATCAAATCATATTCAGTCCTGTTAAATATAACATCTGATACTGATAAGCTTATAATAAAATATATTTTTCCTGTTTTAAATAATTATAAAGATTTTTCTGACAAATAAAATAATATTCTGTACAGTGGCGGATTTGAATTAAAATAAAAGTGTCCATTTACTGTAAATCATCTTCCAGGGAAGTTTCCTAAGAAACTAATTTGGTGACCTTAAAACATCTTCTTACATTGTAAAATGAAAACTCAGTCGATAAAGACAAGGGCATTTTTTTACGATAAGAAAATGGAAAAAAAATATACATATGATAAAAATGAGCATTTTTGTTATGCACTCTTGAAATTTCAACATATTCGCGACTACATTTTACGCTAAAAAAATTCCCAAAGTTAGCACTTTTATCATAGGCATATGGAAGCTAGGTAAAAGCACAAACAAAATCGTAAATGACTATTGACGTAGCGATAAGAAAGTTATAATAAACGAATGATATACTGATATAACGGTTGTGATGACCAATACGAAACGTCATTATACTCACGCTTATAGTTTTGTCTTATTTTGACCAATTTTGACTTTCAACTGTTTAAAAAAATGACATAATCAGTCGTCAGTGCACAAAATACACGAAACAACGGCAAAACAGCTTTTAAAATGTCTATCGCACACGGCATTGAAATGAGCGCGAAATTTCAATTGTATTAAAATAGTCGAATATGTTTTTTAGATAAAAATATTTTTTAATAATTTTATACTTTTTTGATTACAAAGAAAGTAGAGTTTCAAATAAATACATGTACATTAAAATATTAGTATATTTAGATAAAAATATTTTATATATTTTATAATACAAACAGAAGTACCAACTTGACATTCGTCGTGATTTTATTTTACAGTGTTGCAAGATTTTTATCATAAAAAGGACTTCAAATCAAATAAAATACATATAAATCAATTATTATCACACAATATTTATTAACTTTTTTCATAATATTAAAGGGTTTTTATGCTAATGTGGCAATTATTATTAAAATTTCACTCGAAGAAATTTTTTTCTTTAAAGATGGTAATGGCAAAGAAGCTCCATATATTTAGCATTGGAAGCTTCCTCTCGACCCACCTTCCTCAAGTGCATAGCCTTACTACCTCAAGGAAAATAAAAAAATATTTAAAATTTATAATGAATAAGATAACAATTCTGTTAGTGATACCGATTCCATCTGATAGGGAGGTGTATCAGAAATCGCTGCTTTATCAACCATTTAAAACCGTCCCTGATTGTGTGTACTTTGTGGTAAAGTGATTTTGATTTTAAAACATATCATTTTCAATACATTGTCGTTTGCCTTTGGCGACTTGAATATAATACACACACAAATAAATAGCATATGTTTGGTCTGACTATTCTTTTAAGTATACGAGTATGTACGTATTCGGTATAATACCTATGTATATATTTATCATCTAAGGTAGTATTGCAATATCGAAGTCACACCAATCTAGTCAAATCAGCAATAATTTTTATACCATTTATATGACATACACCAAGGTATACTAAGTGTAGTCCCAAGTTTGTAACGCTTAAAAATATTGATGTTATTAACAAAATTTTGGTATAGGTCTTACTAATCACCTAATTAGTCCATTTCCGGTTGTCTGCTTGTCTGTAGTCTGTCTAGAGAATAATTTTGAGTTGTTTAAACACAGTCTTTTTGGCGCTCTCTGTTGATGACGTATTAATATGTGAGCTGTAAATTGGTGACAGTTCAATGTATAATTTACTCTTACAAAAATTGAATTAACAATACAGAAGTTATAAAGGTTATTATTAAGTTTTCTAATAAAAAGCCGTAGAATAATATAACACAATGTAAAACCATACAAAATATTAGTAATTAATACCATACAGTATGTCAACAAATCTGACAAGCCATATACTATGACGTCACGTCTATTTTAAAATTTGAATTTCTCTTTTATAAATTTGAATTTCTTTCACTGAATTTGTTCTTTTATTGATTAATTTAAAGTAATTAAAAAGATATTAATTACTAAACTAATGGTTTAGTTTAAATGTCCAGCTAATAAAGTTACGTAACAAAAAAAATTTCAACCAAATTTAAATTTCATGAATGTCCGTCGATACTGATATACTATCTTAAATTTATAGATAATATACTGAAATGAAAATACTATTTTGTTAATTAAGTTAATATTATCAAATATTTTGTATACATTTTGTTTTACATAGGATAAAATGTAAATAGATACCTACTAGAAATTACAGGGCTTTGTAAGGTATTTGAGCTTAAAGTTGTACAACCATTAGAGCAAAGTTCAAATATTATTTTAGAAATAGTAATCTGGACTTTATTATACTTTTAAGAATTCTGAATACAGTCAAAACCAGCTATAGCGACAAATCGGTTATAATGAAATTTAAATGTCAAGGGTATAAAACACATAATATGAATGTTCCGGTTGTAATAACAAAGGTTATACCAAACAGATTCGTTATACCGACCAATTTTCATTGGAATTATATGCAGACATATCGGCTATAACGACCAGCGCATGCTTAATACCAAAATATTTTTGTTTTACATGTATCTACTTTTTCATCTAAACCCAGAGAGATAATACAATAGAGCTGTATAGACATAGGAAACACAATAAAAGAATTCTTGAACGCAGTGAGAGAGGTAAAAAGGGGTATAAACAATTGAAAACAAACAATTGACTGAGTTAATTGTTGAAACACCATGCATAGTCAGTGTTGATTTCTTTATCACATAACTCATACAAACATGTGACACATACATAACTGATAATCAAGTATAGTACATATTATAAAATTTCCGCATAATTGGCGCCCTCACGGGTAAACAGTGATGTTTACGAAAAAATGTTTCAAACAAAAGTTGTTTAATTTTTGATAAGGACCATTTTTTACATTTAAACTTTTGTTCTATCTCTAACGGTTTACAAGATGGGTCCTACGAACCCAAGACCCAATTGACCTATGATGCTCATTTACGAACTTGACCTCACTTTTTACGTTCTGAGTACGCTGTAAAAATTTCAGCTCGATATCTTTTTTCGTTTTTGAGTTATCGTGTCCACAGACGGACGGACGGACGGACGGACAACCGGAAATGGACTAATTAGGTGATTTTATGAACAGCTATGAAAAAATTTTTTTCCTAGCATCATTATTTTTAAGCGTTACAAACTTTGGACTAAACTTAATATACTATGTATATTTCATATATACATGGTATAAAAAATATCGGACACATGTTTTCAATTTTTTTTTAAGCCCTGTATGTTTTATATCCACAATCTGTGTAAGCTATATTAGTACATTTGATTTTTGAAACATATCATACAATTATTAATATTATTATTAGTATTATTATTATTATGATTATTATAACAGCAAGTTTTCTAGTTTATTATCTATAATGCTTACCTGTAACTAAGTAATTCAATTTTGTAATTAACTAATGTAATTGAAACTTTGTCCGTACATTCATAAAACACGTACAACAAACGAGGAGTCAGCATCACATAGATTATTTTAATCATATAAGTACTACAGTCATTTAAGGTGATTGTTAAAGTATTGTAAAAAAAAGTTTTGGTTTATTGCACGGTACATGCACATAAACCAAATACATGCTTTGTAGTCAAGTAATGAGTTATTTTTAGATTTACAATACCACGCAACTACAAAAATATATAAAATATTGTGTGCAAGTGATGCTTATAAATTTGATAATATAGATATCGCTCTTCAATCATTAATAAACTAACTATAATCGCCTCTGTTCATAAAAAAATTGGATCTTCGATGAACTCATAATTAAATTAAAATTTTGTTTTGATATCATCGACAACCTAATATTTATATGGTAATTTTTATAAACTACAAGATTGTCTAAATATTTTAGATAGTTTTTTATCACACTCTCTAGATTTTTTGATATAGAAATATCCAATTGAAAAGGATAACCTATTTGATTCATCATTTTTTCAACCAACTTTGAACGATAAAAAAATTAATAAAAAGCCTGATAACCCAGGAATTTTTTATTTTTTGTGATTTTTTGGTTATTTGTGTAACAAACTGCTAAATGTCTGTATGATGTCCGCTTGCGAAGAGTGATAGGTGGAAACCCAAAATGATTGTACTATAACTATATCGTTTTGAATCATATTCTCAGTCCATAAATAAATCTGTAAATATGTAAATACAGATAATAATTTAATATAAATACGTGTGTAACGAATCATTAGTCATTATCTCCTTTTAACTTTTTCGCATTTACGTATTTCTAACGACATGAGACTAAAAGTAGTTTTGCACGAAATTGTGCAAAGAAGTGGTTTTCAACGATATAAAGTTGTACAAAAAATTGAAGAAACATTATCCGTTTCCCTAACTTGCTATAAATTTCCAGAGTTGTCGATATTTAGCACGTAAAGGACAGGAGTTCATACTACTTAGACATCATTTTTTAACATTTCTAGATCACGTTTTTTGTATAAAAAGTTACTTTGCAAACAAAATTAGATATATGTAAATAAACAAATTAGAGATGCTTAGAGCTTGAACAGAATATAATTGACCTTTTGTTTATTGAAAAAACAATACGCAAAGATAACATTTTGACGAATATCACAGTGGATTGTACAAGCGACAACGTTGTTTAGTTTATCTATGTGCTGTAATCATGTGCTGCTTGTTATGCTGTACGCACAAATAAGCCATTTATGAAAGTTTTCGTTGTAGCGTTGACAGATTTTCTGCACTAATACAACTACTATTTGGATAATAACTATATATTCCAATGTGTTAACTCAGAGGTAATAGATTCAAGCCCCACAAGCCGAAATCTGCCAATTATTATAATCGAGGCGAGTAGTAGATTAACCTGTCGTTGCAGGGAATCGATTTTGTTGGACATATAAAAGACGGCTGCGGACGCAATATCTACCAATTTTAAGGCATCACCTTGAACGCACCTTGAACGCTTTCAAGAACTGAAGCTATGATTTCACTCATACTGCCGATGAGAGTCTTTCAACATCTTTCAACTTATTCTGTGGACATTTTCAAAGAGTGAAGTTTACCTAGATAAACCAGCAACCATCCATAAAAAAATTGGAACTTTATGATATTAGGGAAGCCATTGATTATTAGGGAAGCTATTTTGACATTGTAGAATCAGCCAGGGTGAAGATTGACCGATGTTATTTTCCAAACGTTATAAACAAACGTCCAATGACCTCTCAAGTTGAACATAAAAACGTTACTACATTAAGTTCAAATCTGCTGTTTTCATAGTAACGTTTTCTTGGAACTGTTTGAAAAGCATGGTTTATATAAATAAGCAAAGATATATTTTAATATAATTATGTTATCCTATTTTCATTCACTAGTTCACGGTTAGAAAACGAAAGTAAATTCCTGGAAAATATGTTATCCTGTTTTCATTATCTAGTTCTCAATTAGAAAACGAAAGTAAATTCCTGGAATTTTTAACACAAAGAATAAAATTGTTGTAAAATTAATATTTTCTTTGACGAGTTTTTTTTAATAAATTTTCCATATTCAACAACATACTGGAAAAAAATAATATATAAACAATTTTTTTTCGGATTGTGATATTTTTTTAACTACTTTTACGAGATAATCTATCATCAGCTCCAGCAATTTATCAGCTCCTCAATTTCAGAGGCTGACTGCATCACCTTCATGCATATACCATGCACTACAACAGCCCATCACAACTAATAATTAAATAAAGTTTGTTGCGACGGCGGGAATCGAACCCGCTACCCTAAGCATACCGCAGACAGAATTGGTTACGCCTTAACCAATTGAGTTAATAGAGCGACAAATATCTGTAGAAATGATTTTAAGTTATGATATAAAATGTGTCACTTCTGGTCAGCTAAAATATTTAACCAATGCAAAAAGTTGCAACTGCGATAGCCAATATCTTTTCGAATTGACGGGTAAAAGATTTTGTAAACTGGAATTATTCACATGGGGATGATTATTTGAACATCTAGTAAATATTTTATTTTTTATGTTAAAAATTGGGGTCCATTCTAAGATACGCTCCTGTAATAAACTAGGAAGAACAAAACACATAACATTTAATAAAAACTTTCGACACGTGTTAACATTACCACTCTTTTTTTTTTCAAGTTAAATTAATGAAAAATGTTCGAACACAACACACTACAGTATTTAAATAAAGCTTAGAAAAAGTTTGTTAATAATTAATTTGAACTTTACAACACATAACACATTGGAAAAAAACCTGCATAAAAAAATAAAATAAATAGAATCAACTTCAAAAAATGCACTAAAAATATTCAGATTCGTTTACAATCGATGCCGTTGGTGTATCTGCTTGTAATCGTGTAACTTTATTATATTTTTAATGTTACCTTGTATTAAAGAAAGCTCTTCTTTTACCTGCAAAGACCGACCCATAATAATTATGGATGAATTGAAGCTTTCAAATTTACCTGCAAAAAATGAAAAAAAAAATTTTTTTGGTTTTAAAAATTCATTTTTGGTTGTAAAAATTGTTATATTTACAGTAGAGTCTCGGTAATCGAAACTGCATAGCACCAGAGGCGTTTCGATTATTGGGATTGTAAACGAAATTTTATTATAATAAAGCATTGAATGAACAGCATTGAAATGTACTTAAGCCAGACTGTACACATAGTTCTTAACATGTCTTAGTGTGATCCTATTGTATTTTACAAGCTTTTATTTAGTTCCTGTCCCGTTGTCTGTCTCTAATCAAATTTTGTAAGTCAAATTTGATCCACTTCCCGGTTTCCGGGAAGTAAAGCTCAAGGTGCTTAATATCAAGAATGAATCGAAAAATAATTACTCATGTGGAGTAGATGAGACGTTCCGATTCATTTTTGATATTTTAAATTGAGCGCCTCAAGCTTTTACAAATAATCGGGTATGAGTGACTTATAGATAAAATTTTTTTCTACTTTTGAGTACAATAAAAGCTTGTCCCTTAAAAAGTATTTTTTATTACAATTATTTTTAGAATCAAAACAATAAATCATATTAGGTGTAATATACAAATAGGTCATTTTTGTGTGAAAAGTGCGGGCGGGTATAAGAAGACTCTACTGTATTATATTATCCATGTATCACATTTCTGTATGTGAACATAAAAATATGTGCAATCTAATTGACAATCTCCTCTATTTTTGAAGTAGATTAAAAAGTAGATCTATAAATATAAAAAAAAAAAACTCACAAAGGCACTGAAAAATTAATAACGTGTTACGACTAATTAATAATGGATAATGATCAAAGAATATGATCATCCCACTACCATAATTCATTGGTGTGTTTATAATATTTTCAATAATAATATAAAATCTTTGCAAAAAAACCTCTTTGCAAAAAAGCGACTGATATAAACGCCACATTACCTCGATGTTCACAAAGAATTATAAACCATAAACTAACGGAATTTTTATACCGTGTATAAATGAAATATACATAGTATATTAAGTTTAGTCCCAAGTTTGTAACGCTTAAAAATATTGATGCTGCGAACAAAATTTGGTATAGGTGTTCATAGAATCACTTAATTAGTCCATTTCCGGTTGTCTGTCTGTCTGCCTGTCAACACTACAACTCAAAAACAAAAAGAGATATCAAGATGAACGTAACCAATTCTCCCGGTATGCTTAGGGAAGCGGGTTCGATTCCCACCGTCGCAACAAAATTAATTTAATTAATAGTTGTGATGGGCGGGTGTAGTGCATCGTATATGCATGAAGGAGGTGCACTCAGCCTTTGAAATAGAGGAGTCGATAAATGAAATTTTCAGCGGAAAGATGGTAAAACACATATGGTATCACAGTGGGCTCTATAGCCTAAATGTGTCCTTCGTGGACAGCCAATGTAACCTAACCTAACCTAGTAAAAGTGAGGTCAAGTTGGCAAATTGGCAACATAGGTTAATTGGGTCTTGGGCCCGTAGGACCCATCTTGTAAACCTTTAGGGATAGAACAAAAGTTTAAATGTAAAAAATGTTCCTTATAAATAAACAACAAACACAAATATTTCGATTTCCTGCCATCTAGCGGATCTTTTTTTTAATCTTCTGAGGAAAAAGGCTAATTAAAGCATTATATTTTTGAAATAATACTAATAAAAATTTTGAAACTAACTACATAAGACAAATTATAAACATTATCATATTTTCAATAACTATTATGATAATTAATAATTATTAATTCCAGACAGTATCGGTAATGTCTAATTAAAAAATAGTGATCACCGACTGATATTTTCAAAAAGGTTTGTTTCCATAATGCCACAAGTCACAAGTGCACATGTTGAAAGTGAACTAGTGGCTTTTTAAAAGTTAATTTTATACTTGTGGGTAGTACACATTTAAAAAATAAGCTAGGGTAGCGTCACTTTCTTTTAAATTGATTGTAAGCCATTCATGCTTCCGTAACTTCTAAGGTTAAAACTCAAAATCATTTTTCAATCGCGGACATAAATCCTCCATTTTGCATCATATTACATTGTTTATTGAGGTTTAAAAATGAATGTATTCATACAAATTTTTCATTAATGAAAAAACCTCTAAACACAATCTCTTTAAATGACACACTTCATTACGTAAAAGGTACAAAAGTGTATATTTTTAAAGAGAAGAGTAGGTACCACAGTCCCTCACCATCATCAAAAAGGTTTTACTTGTACTGTCTACTGTGTACAAAGAAAATTAAGTAATTTCGAACAATAAATAAAAATTTTTCTATGTATTTTTATTTACTTTTTAGTATGGTGACTTTATTTCACCTAAATAGTTTATCATGATAGTACATTTAATAAACAGCTGCGATTTCAAAAATTTTTTGTGTTTTTATTACAAAGAAAACTGAGAAAATTAGGGTAGTTTACCCATCCCCAAAGCATTCCAAATAGTGACAGTGAAAACAAATCAAAATTTTACCTCGAAAATCGCCTACTTAGATGCATTGCTTAACGCATGTTCTCTGTTAAACTTGTGACAGTTATATGCCTAGATGTAACTCGAACTAGTGGTATACATCATGTTAAAATTTGAAAACGATTTTCCACAATCATTATGAGAACGATTAAAGTTGGCAATTTTAAGATATAATTTAAAGTTTGCCATGGTACATTTAAACCATGCAAAAAGTTCCAACTTTGATAGCGAATATCTTTTTAAATTGACGGAAAAAAAAATGATATTCTTCATTTATCAAGGGGGCGATTTTTCTTAACATATACTGAAAATTTAACTTCATTCTGTAAACAAGGAGATTTACGGACACTCTACCTTAATTCCACAGATTTATTTCATAAATAACAGTGTAACACAAGTTTTATACACTAAACCCAATAATAACATGGTTTTTTTTTCTGTTGTTGTAATATTTCAAAAAGGTAGAATAGAAAAAAAGACACTCACTGCATGTTTTGTCAATTTACAAGAAAGAAGTATTTGATAAATTCCCGAACGACAAAGCACAATCGTTCTCGTATACTACTATTTTTTTATTCACATTCGTATTATATCAATGTATGTACAGTGGAAATCCTTTACAACGACATTTTTACATTTCAATCAATTTGTTTTAAAATTTATTTAAAATAATAGAGTGATATCCACCCGCTTCGCTGGGTTTAAAAGTACAGATTGATAAAGATTGCTCTCGCTTATCCCCTTTTATAACACTCGAAATAATGGTAATGATTGTTTTACATAAGTAAAATATAATTATGGTTTTCCATTTTTTTAAATGTATAATAGTCGTAATTATTCATTGAGTACATCTGAAAAGATGGCAGTGAAATATTTTATATTGACTATTTTTACAGAAATCTGTAATTTATGGTAATGTCAAATGACTACTTTTACAGAAATCTGTAATTTTTGGAAAAATTTATCTGGACAATTTACGAATATTAAAAACCTAGTCCAAGCTACCAACGGTTTCTTCAATTGAACCAAATCTTTATCAATTAATGATAATAATAATCAAACTAAATTAATAATTATTAGGATGAACTGCTAATGCCGTATCTCAATTCCTTACGCAATTCACAATATTGACCTTTCAACTGCGTTAGGGAATAGGCCTTTTCATCATGTTATAAGCGCAAGTGCAGGGTTTATTTTTTCGTACTGACAGCAATAAGTACGACTAAGATAGAAGATATTTGTTATTCATTTTATCACATTGGTTATAAATCATTTAGTACGAAACAAAAGTGAATCGCGACTTTAAAATGAAAAGCCCTATTGAGTAGGCATCTATGCGGGCTTCGTCGTATCCAACTCCCTCACGCAGTTGAGAACAGAAACTCACTTGACTCAAAATATCATTTTTCTCAGTGTATATTTGAGTTCAATTGGTATTTTCTCAATTGGTCGTAATAATCGAATTGTCGTTATAATCGAATTTGATTGTATCAATACAATACATATATATGTAATATAATGTTAGCGTCAAATTCCAACCAAAGCGCATTCCAAATGTCAACTCTCTGGTCCAACAATATATCCTAAAAGCCTAGTATACATATATGGGTATAGTAGTAACTAACATATAGACTACGGGGGCTAGGCACTGGCACTCGTTACTTTATATCCATTCAATTTGCTCTCTTACTCTATCTCATATGTATAGTTTAGAGAATGGTTTTCAACCAATATATATTGAAATTATATTATGTGTCAAGTATTTAGAGTTCTTCACGAAATTATTTCATTAATCTTCCTTAAGGTAGTACCATTGGTAATAGATTTTACATTCAGAATTTAATGAAACTTGGCATAGTTGTACATTTCATAATTAACCAGTTACATTTTTAGGGGCCTTCAGAGAACTGAAAATCTGAACGTCCAATTTTGTGAAATAAAATAAAATCTGTGATTTCCCATAAGGATCAATGTTAAAATATCTTTTTTTCAGTTCTGAAGGCCTCTAAAAATTTAACTGGTTCATTATGATATAACAATGGACAACTATGCTAAGTTTCATTAAATTCTGAATGCAAGGTCAATTACCGATAGTACTACCTTGAACCAATTAAATTTTTCTTGAAACTAAATCAAAATCGGTTCATCCGTTTAGGAGTTGACGATGCCATAGACAGAAAAACAGATACACACGTTGTTGCGTTGTTTCGGTTTTATACTTTTATTATTTAACGAAGCAACCGTACACAGTCCTTAACAATGAAATTAGAATATCTATTGATCCGAAATATTCATGATCGAGAATTTGATTCTTGACGTGTTTTCATAACGAAGACGATTTAAATGTTTTATACTTATACATTGCCACTCTTCAAGAGTTAAATTTAAAATATATTTTGACATATGACATTCTCTTGTTTTTATGATATAAAATACATATTTTTGGACTTTTATAGATACTTTTTTCTTCAAAATATAATTTTTTTAGAGAGATTGTTTGATAATTTTATTCTTAAATGAATTGGTACAAATTCATTCCAGTGTTGTACGCAATTTTTACCCCTATGTGTGTGTGTCTGTCTGTCTGTGGCATTGTAGTACCTGAATGGATTTGATTTTCTTTTGTTTTGTTTCAAAGGTAATTTAATGGAGAGTTTTCTTAGCTACGTTTCAAGTGCATAAATTCGCACTTCGGTTCCGTACCCGAAAAAACAAAAAACTGTCGATGATCTTCTAAATCAGTTTGGAAAAGTAAGGAAAAATGCATTTTAACGGAGAGTGTTCTTAGATATGATTAAAATACGAGTTTAGGGTTCAGTACCCGAAAAATTTGCCGGGGGTTTTGTAAAATTCACTTCTACCTTAATCAAATATAGAATGAATGATAATAAAATGAAAAATGGATATGAAAGTTTATTTCGTGTAAAACCTGAGTAAACAATTTAAATCAATTTCAGTCAGGAAAATGTTATTAGAGATATAGAACTGGAACAATAAGCTACGACCAAACCAAACCACGTCATTGTCATTGCTAACAGACACAAAGAAGGCACTAAAATATGCAGAAAAACAATCTAACACTGTTAGCTTATCAGTGTTTACACAATACTGACACATCCATACATACATGCATACATACCTTCATGTATGGTTAAATATTAATGTTTTTACATGAATGTTTAAAAGTACACCAAGTTCGTCTCGATTATATTTTAAAATAGCTACTGATTAAAAAGCTCAAGGTATTCTTAATTTTATATTTTATCTGTCTTTTTATACCTTGTATATATGTCATATATACCAAGGTATACTAAGTTTAGTCCCAAGTTTGTAACGCTTAAAACTATTGATGCTATGAACAAAATTTTGGTATAGGTGTTTATAAAATCACCTAATTAGTCCATTTTCAGTTTGTCCGTCTGTTTGCCTGTCTGTAAAAAAGAAATGAGATACCAAGCTGAAATTTTTATAGTGTGCTCAGGATGTAAAAAGTGAGGCTAAGTTCGTAAATGAGCAACATTGATCAATTGGATCCTGGTTCCGTAAATTATGTTGAAAACTTGACCATATAAGACGAAAAGTAAGATTAAGAATTTTCGATATC
This sequence comes from Chrysoperla carnea, assembly GCF_905475395.1. Taxonomy (NCBI): domain Eukaryota; kingdom Metazoa; phylum Arthropoda; class Insecta; order Neuroptera; family Chrysopidae; genus Chrysoperla; species Chrysoperla carnea. The sequence continues at coordinate 29,544,741 of NC_058342.1, forward strand.
TGGAGTAATTTTCAAAATATCGAGAATTGAAATTTTTTTTTTATTATAGTTTTCGATATTTCAAAAACCAGATATTGAAAAATTGTATTCTTATTCTTTTGTCTACATTCATGAAGTTAAAAAAATTTATCATCTAAGTTCAAAATAAGATACAAATAATTTCAACGACAAGTCTAACTCAGTCCAGTTGTTTGAATAATTGAATAACAAACAAAATATCCACTTTATTTTAATATAATACTATTTTTCTAAATTTGAATTAAATAATGAAAAAAAAAAACATTTCATGTGTGAAGACTTTTCTTTTATACAGGCAGTTTGTTAAACATTGAAGGGGGCAATGATTTGTTAAACAAAATTATACACAAATAAATAAATATTTTATTTATATTGTGAATAGATGGTGGAAGCGCAATTAAATCATGCAATATATCCATTCTTAATATGTATTATATATTTATTTGCGCCTCCACCATATTTTTTAAAGTTACATGTTTTAGAGAACAAAAAGAAGCTAAGAGTGGAACTTTTTAGAAAATACTTCGAAAAGTTTTCGAAAGCGAGGACAAATAGCCTTCAGAAGACAGGCATACTCAAGCACTCTAATGCGGGAAAATTTCCCAATTGTGTAGATATGACTGATTATAATTATTGTTTTGTTATTCGCTCTGCAAAGAAATTTGCTCTTAATAGGTTGGCTGATAAGTCCCCGGTCTGACACATAGATGGCGTCGCTAGTATTAAATGCATATTATTTTTATATAGTACCAACCTTCAAATGGTTCGTGTCAAAATTTGACGTCTGTAAGTCAATTAGTTTGTGAGATAGAGCGTCTTTTGTGAAGCAACTTTTGTTATTGTGAAAAAAATGGAAAAAAAGGAATTTCGTGTTTTGATAAAATACTGTTTTCTGAAGGGAAAAAATACAGTGGAAGCAAAAACTTGGCTTGATAATGAGTTTCCGGACTCTGTATTTTTCCCTTCAGAAAACAGTATTTTATCAAAACACGAAATTCCATTTTTTTCACAATAACAAAAGTTGCTTCACAAAAGACGCTCTATCTCACAAACTAATTGACTTACAGACGTCTATTAACGTCTACTAATTTTGACACGAATCATTTGAAGGTTGGTACTATATAAAAATAATATGCATTTAATACTAGCGACGCCATCTATGTGTCAGACCGGGGACTTATCAGCCAATGTTACTAAAGAAATTCTCAGTTTAAAAATAGATCCTTTAATTTTTTATGACGGTTATTAGAAATTGGCTATGATCCTAGCCATGTAAGTTCTACTCTAAACTTAATTTCTTAAAACATAGTAAAAACAGTATAGGCTCTGTCTAAAATTCTCTGTAGCTGGATAAGGCAGATTGCATTTATAAACATACGCAATTGTCAAAATTGATCAAACTCGCTATAGCAATAGTAAAAGCTCACGATAATCTAGTTTAGTCTCTGAGCTGACCCCAACTATAATACGTATTATTACAAACACTATACACACTAACATGTACGGGGTGATTTTCTTAAAACTTTCCACCCTCATATTCCGATACTGGGAAGGAAAGTGAGAAAATCAAAAATCACGTATCAGCTAATTTTTAAGGGAACGGAAAATGTAGTATTTTTATGAGAAAAATCTTTCATAGTCAAACAGAGGTGAACGTTTTTTTTTTTTTTTTATTTGAACTAGATATTTTTTGTAACTGATTCTTGTTGTTTTTTCGTAAAAAAAAGTTTTATTTCGCAAATTTGTTTCCTAGTTTTCAGTTTATCGACTTTATTTAGATATTTTCAGGTAATAAAGCTTTCTTTTTCCAAAAAAATTTTTATCCAGGAATGTCTCCAAAATAATAATTTTCTAACAGATTCTAATTGAAAATTAAAAATTTGTTTATTGAAAAATAAACTTTTGTTTGAAACATTTTCCCAAAAATTTTTTCCCTATTCTATTCTTCTAAGGTGCCATAAAATGAACAAAATTGAGGACTAGGAAAAAAAATTCTCAAGCACAAGTTTCTATTTGCAACAACAAGACTTAGGCCATGAAGGCGTCCCCACATAAAAAAAATATTTTTATGATTTTCTAATCCTGTTCCGACATAAAGTGGAAAGATTTAAAAAATCACCTGTATTTATGTACACAGTACACTAACTGAACGAACTCAACTCATGTCAACTATATCAAAATGAATCTGCATAATAAAAATTAATAAAGTATAAACATGTTTTATTAAAATTCATTATTTTTTTTTTTACAACTCAAACCACTGCAGTGTATTGACGTATTTGTGTATTATATAATCAAAACCGTCTGTAGAGACATTCAAGACGATTCGGTGATTGGACCACATATGTTCCAGTTCCATCTTTCTCTAAAGGGAAATAAAAATTCAGTCGTCAAAAAAACGGATTGATCACTAACTCGATTCTTTGGTTTGCCAGCTTGTCTTTCAATCGGACTTTCAGTTTTCTTCGAAGAAAGGTGATTTTTAGTGAGTCACCACATAATTTCCTGGAAACTTTTCTCCCAGAAGATAACTATTATGAGGAAATAAGAGAAGCATATCGCTTAAAACAACTAGCAGATATAATCACTATAATTGTTTGTTGTCTCTTGAATGTCTTCAGAACTGAATTTGACTATACTTACCTAATGTACAATACCACATACATGTGAGTGTATATTCTTTATCTTTATTAGGTTGGTATGGGTGAGTATTTAATTATATTTTTAACTACCAATTTTAGTAAATTTTATTTTGTAAATATTAGTTAGAAACATTAATTTTTTTATGTTTTAAACTTTTTTTTTTATTGATTTGCTTCACGTATAAAAATATCTATCGGTGCAAGTAATTGAGGGTAACCAGAAAGTTATTATTCGAGTAACTCTATCCAGGCACGTTTTTTTTTATCAATATGATGATCAATCACACAATATTCCAAGCAAATTAGGCATTTGAGGAACTTAACTTCTGAAACGAGACGTTGATTTATATATATTAAAAACTATTTTCGCTACCCGTACTCTCAAAACACCGTAATTTAGTCCTATCGATATTGCCTATTATATCTTAAATCGTCTAAGGAGGTAAGTACTTTGAATTTGTATCTTTGTGTCAGTGTATTGCTTGAAAATGTGGATATTACGGAAATGCGGATTATTCCTCTTTTGTGCAAAAAAATTTCATTTGTTGTAAATGTACTTCATTCTACATTTGTTTTTACTCATAAGGTACTATTTACAGCTCTACGTATACTTTTTCGAAGGAAAATAGGCTCTTGTCCATTAAAAATAAATAGGTTGGTTAAAAGTTTCTAATGATTAATCATAATAATATGTAGATAGCAAAACACAAAATTAATTTTTATAAAATATAAGGATTATTATTATATTTTTAAATAAATTTAGTATATCTAGTCACGTGACAGCAAACATCAATCAAATGTACTTTGCAAATACTTGTAAATTTACATATACATAAATGATTGTATGTCGCGGTTTGATGCCATTTAAAGCCCCATGAATTTCTACACTGTTTTAGAACTTTTGATTTGGTTTTTTAAAATGAAACATGCATAAGGTAAATAGTATTTATTTAAATAATACTTTCTTGATGTAAATCAGATACCAATGTAACGTTTAAACCAATTTTTTCAAATTTAGGACAAAAGCCTATTGAATTTTTAAGGTTCTTATCTTAGAAATTCAACCTAAAAAATGTACAATGTCCCATTTTCAATCAGGTACACTTTTGAAAAGAAGCTGCTTACCATATAGTTATACTAGAAGGTAAAAAGGTGAATGCAAGGCAATTGACACAAATACATGGTGGTAGCAACAATCTCAGCACCACTCTCGTTTTTTTTAATGTTAGAGCTTTAATATTTATAACAAACTTCATAATTAAACTGTGTAGGAGGTGGTGTTTTTATACATATAAGTAGGTAATAAGGTTGTTGCTAACTGTGTGTACGTAAAGAATGGGGAGTCTTCATAGGTATGAACGAGTTGAGGTGTTGTGTGTATTTGTGTATATCACAAACACGTTACGCTATTACCCAAAGTATAATACAACAAAATACATAACCGAGACTGGTTTTGAGCTTTAAGGGCAAGATCAAATCCTTTCTGAATCAGTAAAAGTATTCATAGACTAAATTGAAAAAAAAATGTTTATATCAACCGATATCAGGTTGTCTCAACCTCGTCGCGAGAGCAAATATGGCGAATGTGGCCACGAATGTGATAAAACTATCGTACGGAATTGAGTGGTGAAGTTGACACAAACGCATGAGTTGTTTGTATGAAAGTAATATACTGTCGAACAAATTTCAAATATTGTTGTTTTGAAATGCAACGTAGTTTAAAATAATTTATTTTTTTTTATTGGTTCTACCACTTATGAATATTATACCAAATTGTGATGTGATTGACACAACCACATGAGCAGACCAAAAAAACTGAGATTATATTTTTATTCTTGGAATAGAAATTAGGTTTATTTAAAAAAAAAATTAGATTTCTTAGAGTCAGCACCAGCTGAATTTGAACCAGCACCATATGAATGTTAGCTGATTTTAGTGTCTTAAGCCCACTGCTGTACCAACTGGGCCACCGATGGTTGTGATGTTTCAAAAATATGTTATATATTATAAAAATTAGCAAAAATTTTTCTAGAAATTTTGATTTTCTTAAATTTTGTCTTATCTTAATTATTTCCCATTTTCAAATATTAATCGATCCCATTTGTGGCTCCGTTCAAAACTACCCTTTGCTTCACTTTAATTTGATTGCCAAATTAATCAATTGACGGTTGATTCCTCAAAGTTTTCACGCGACCAAAATATAAATTTCTCTAAATATTCCTTCGGCTTTGCTTAAAAACATTTCAAACCATAAATACTTGTTTATTTCGGTTTTCGAGGTGAAAACAATAACATTTCATGAGAAAGTTAATAAAATACAACAGTTAATTATAACAACTTAATTTTTGAAAATAAGCAGCGGCATATAACATAAACGCTACTGAAACATCCATTATGTAAGCAAACATAATGAAACCAAATTGAAAATTTTAATTTAATCACCTCCTTTGAGCCATATTTTTCTCGAAAATATAGACTTATGCACTGTATCAATGGTCGGGCAGGTTGTTAAAAGTTTGTTCATGACCTCCAGGTCAAATTTATGCGGTTTTAGAGATGCCAGACCTTTTTTAGTCATTATTATGGCCATCCAAATCTGCTTCTCCAAATTGTACAAGAGAATTGAAAATTCATATGTAACCTGAGCTACGTCAAGGATGTGTCTTTTGGTGTCAAAGTAGCAACCATCCCTTTTTTATTCTACGAAGCCAGAAATCAGTCATTTTTACCCATAAAAGAAAAACAATCAAGAGAAGTGGACCTTTTGAGATTTTTTGGTGTAAGGATCTTTTAAACAATTAACTATGCAATTACTATACCTCGTATTTGGTTAATTTATTTTTAATTCCATACATAAAAAATTGTCTGACCGAAAGAGACCCTCTCTATCACTAAAAAGTAAAAAACAAATAGGAGGAAAATACCCCTTTCTCTTTTCTTTCTCTTTTGGGGTATTTTAAAAATAAATAAAAGTTATGAAAAATTAAAAACCCATAAAATAAAATATTAATAAAAGAAATAAAAATCAAATATCTATTTTCAAATATCGGCAACGTAATTGATATACTAATGGTTATTTGTGGTAACAAAAACCACCAAAAAACAATCGAGTGTGAATGCTACTCAACTTCCATATACTAACTCATCATAGGTTTGACCGCAGTGTAGGCATTTTGACGGCATTTTTAAGCCAAACTTCATTAAAATCACGTCTACAGTTTTTTTTATTTTGACCAATTTTGACTTTCAAATATTTAATAATGACATAATCAATTATCAGTGGACAAAATACAAGAAACAATGGCAACACTGCTTTTAAAATATCTATCGCACATGGCATTGAAATGAGCGCGAAATTTGTATTAAAATAGTCGAATATGTTTTTTAGATAAATATATTTTTTAATAATTTTATACTTTCTTCATTAAAAAGAAAGTATAGTTTCAAATAAATACATGTATATTAAAATATTAGTATATTTAGATAAAAATATTTTATATATTTTATAATACAAACAGTAGTACCAACTTGACATTCGTCGTGATTTTATTTTACAGTGTTGCAAGATTTTTATCATAAAAAGGACTTCAAATCAAATAAAATACATATAAATCAATTATTATCACACAATATTTATTAACTTTTTACATAATATTAAAGGGTTTTTATGCTAGCAATTATTATTAAAATTTCACTCGATGAAATTTTTTTCTTTAAATATGGTAATGGTAAACAAGTTCCATACTATATATTTTTATAAATTATACTTTCAATTTTGATGATGAATTATGGTTAAAATTGTCGAAATCAGAACGAAAAATAAATAATAAAGTTTTCGAAATTTCGAAGATTGAAAATTTCGGTTCAATTATATAAATCTAGCAAAATTTCTAATAATTTTTTTCTTACTTTTCGCCCTTAAATTATAAAAAAACTTATTGAAACTTGATGACATTTCCTTGCATTACCAAAAATTTCTCATTTCTTTTACTACCAGATACCTTAAAGATTTTATTATAACCTATATATGGAGGTTAAAAATTATTAGAAAGACATTTTATGAATTCTAATTATACCCACACGTATATATATATATATATATATATATAGTAATGGTTGACTGTGAAGGGTTAAAAAATTTAATGGCATGTAAGTTATTGAATAATCAATAAACCTTAAGTAGTTTTTCTAGTTGCCTATAATCCTACACCATCCATATAGTTGGAGTTGTAGTCGAAACCATTAAATTTTTTATTATTTTTTATTGAAATGTGTCAAAAAACAATTTTTTCTACTTCTTTTTTCGTATTATTATTTTTTTTTTCTTTTATTTTATTTCGGTCTTAAAGGTTTTTTTTTGTCTTATCACCGTAATTGCCAGGTTTGTATCAAGAGTACAATCTCAAACGTTATAAAAAATTGGTGTAAGTTGGTTTGAATTTGGAAGTGTACAAGTCAAACACCTACTGCACACTTCTAGTGGAATGAGTTCTTTTTACAGACTAAGGCAAAAAATGATTCTGATGTCGGCTTTCGGATACTTGCGTGTTATCATCTCATCTTTTTTCAAGCATCAAAAGTATTTAGTTCTCATAAAATACGGCCTCAATTATACCCCCGTCAACACTTTCACGGAGTATCTCACCAATGTATACTCGCCAAAACTAGCGATTTTATCATTCCATAATTCGAGGGAATGATCGTAATCGTTAATCAAAGGTGTAGTTTTTTCGATCATCCACTAAATATTGCCCGGTACAAGCCGCACCAATTCGTTGACTGTTTCATTGACGACGACACTGTTCGACACGTTGAATTATACCGAGAGATGATGCAATCCACAGGCGACAAGTCAACTTGTCAAAAACTGCTACCAGGAGATATATATATTTTGGCGCTTTGTGTTCCTGCTATTGAAACACTGTGTATAGCATGCAAATGCCGCAATCTACATGTTGCCTAACAGTCGCATTAGTGGCCTTAGCCTCGGGTATAAAATAGCCCCTTTCAAGGTCGAGTAAGGTGGCATAAGGATAAACAAGACACTACCATCTCCACATTCTTGTTCCTAGCCCAACTTCGTGCCACTTCGCGAGAGTTAAGTGTGAAGGAGGCATTATTAGAGAAATAAATAATGTTAATATGTTTCCTAAACGATGAAATAGTTAATTTTGCTGATGGTTTTACACTAAACACCCGGTATTTATCAAGAATATAAATGTCAGATTTTAATATCATTGCGCGTCCGTGTGATAAAAAAGTCAACAAAAATATTTTATGGTTTTCGCTCTACTAAGGTCTCTGTTTGAAACAAACAAATAACTTCTGAATAAAAGCTCTAATAATTGAAATTAAAATGGTCGATTAACCGATGTTATTGGACTCTAAAAACGACCATGCCTTATTAATTTCTTCATATTGGATCTCAGTTGAATTTGGTAATCGCTCGATAAATAATTTAACAAAAAATATTTTCGTTTTTTGAAGTTGAATACATGAAGTTTGTTGTTACTAACTTTCAGTGACTTTGAAATAAAGTTATTGATCATTTTTATAATATATAGCATATTTGTGTACACATGTAACAACCATCAGTAGCGCAGTCGGTACATCAGTGAACTTAAGACAATTAAATCAATAGCAATCTATAAGTCGCTGGTTCAAATCCAACTCGAAGAAATCTAATTTTTTTAATAAACCTAACAAACCTTCTCATGTGGTTGTGACAATCACATCAATATTTTTTACAATATTTAACCAATCGAAAAAGATTGTTTAAGACTATGTGTCATTTCAAAACAACAATATTTGTAATTTGTTAGACAGTATTATTTTCATACAAAAACTCATGCGTTTGTGTCAACTTCACCACTCAACACCGTACGGTAGTTGTATCGCATTCGTCGCCCCATTCACCATATTTCATCCCTCGTTGAGGTTGAGGCAACCTCATTTTTTTTCAGTTTAGTTCCGTGGTAGAAAATTTGCTAAAAACGATCAATTTGCTCCATAGGTATGCAGATTAAAAACTGATGCTGTTTGACGTCATAAAGCGTAATTATCATATAAATACTGAAAAAATTAAATGGTTTTATCAAAACAATTTAACAAATATGATGAAGTGTCAAAGTGTCAAACATTATTATTTGATTTAAAAAGATGAACACAACAAATACCATTGAATGAAAAACTCCGTATAAATCTTATTCTACACTGACATTATTTATAAACGAATTCATAAAGACAATGCAAAACGAAAAAAATCTGGTTTAAACATCCATATACATACTACAATTTTTTGGCATTTTCACACTATATTATTTTATATATTATTACTCTGGCAGACTGTTGGTGATAGAATTTCGTTCTGGCATTAAATATTATGAATTATTAACTTATTTTATTTATCCTGTTAAAATTTCAAGATTGAAGAAATGACAAAATTGGATTTTTTTTAAATAAATATTTATAGAGTTCTGGCAACAATTAGGAGGGATGTAAATGTTCTGGCAAAAATTGTATGAAGTAAAAATATTGTTGTAAGTAATTTCCCAAAATTTTATGACTTTAACTTTAACAAAAATAAGTCTTATTTCTTACCCTCTTTAAAAATTTAGGGTAGTTTACTCCGGAGACATGGCTACCAGAAGTGGCTTTTCAGTATCTGTAGGTATTGAGGTTTTACTATGAAAAGTTTCGTGATTTTTGAAATGACCACCTAAAATTTGTCACTGGCTCTTGGTCTAATACATGTTCTCTTAATATTAGTTTAAGGACTTTTGTCTTTTTTCACCACTTTTCTACGAAATTTGTTGTTTTTAGCCACGGGTACAAGGTAGCCACGGGTTACGGTAACTACGGGAACGGAAATCCACACGGGCCGAGCTAGTTTACAAATTTAAAAATGAAAATTCGTCTGGAAAACTCATAATCCTTATTAAGATTTGCCTTTACAATGGTAATATGCAAAAAAATCACCTTAGAAATTTCTTCTTGGCGAATGCCGTATGTGCTCTACTATTGCCAGTATATAGGAGTCATCAAAAAATGAATTTTAAAACATTAATAACCATTAAATATTAATTTATTAATAGGAATTTATTAAAATATACTTTATATACAGTGCAAGTGTAGAAAAAGTATGAATAATAAGATTATTCGTAGTTATTTCCGTACGAAGAAATTATTAATATTAGTCTTTATTCATGCCTTTTTATCCCAACGTTCGTAATCAATTTTAATAGGAAGCTATTTAGCAATGTCAAAAAATTTGTATTCTCTCTAAAATAAAAAGATCATAATCTATAGGATGTTTTATTTGCGTTTTCTTATAAATAGAACGAAACTATGTCATCTTTAAGCGGTTTTTTAGAAGCGATTTTTTCGAAGAAAATTACGAAAAATCGAAAATAATTTCTGGTGTCCAATTTCGATGAAACTCAGTTCATAAGGTAATTTCGACCCAAAAAATGCGAAAATCGTATTCATTTAATGATTTGACCAATATTTTTCGAGATAATGCCAGAAATCGATCTGAAATATTGTTTTTCTCAGAAACTACTCGTCCAATCGTTCTATTTCAACGATTTTTGAATTTTTTGGTTCAAATTAATCTTAGAAACTGAGTTTTAACAAAATCCGAAACGATAAATTTTTCACGTTTTTTTCGATTTTTTCTAAGGGGTACCCCTTAGAAAAATTACGAAAAATCGAAAAAAATTTCTGGTCTCCAATTTCGATGAAACTCAGTTCATAAGGTAATTTCGACCCAAAAAATGCGAAAATCGTATTCATTTAATGATTGGACCAGTAGTTTTCGAGATAATGCCAGAAATCGATCCGAAATATTGTTTTTCTCAGAAACTACTCGCCCAATCGTTCTATTTCAACGATTTTTGAATTTTTTGGTTCAAATTAGTCTTAGAAACTGAGTTTTAACAAAATCCGAAACGATAAATTTTTCACGTTTTTTTCGATTTTTTTCTAAGGGGTACCCCTTAGAAAAATTACGAAAAATCGAAAAAAATTTCTGGTCTCCAATTTCGATGAAACTCAGTTCATAAGGTAATTTCGACCCAAAAAATGCGAAAATCGTATTCATTTAATGATTGGACCAGTAGTTTTCGAGATAATGCCAGAAATCGATCCGAAATATTGTTTTTCTCAGAAACTACTCGCCCAATCGTTCTATTTCAACGATTTTTGAATTTTTTGGTTCAAATTAGTCTTAGAAACTGAGTTTTAACAAAATCCGAAACGATAAATTTTTCACGTTTTTTTCGATTTTTTTCTAAGGGGTACCCCTTAGAAAAATTACGAAAAATCGAAAAAAATTTCTGGTCTCCAATTTCGATGAAACTCAGTTCATAAGGTAATTTCGACCCAAAAAATGCGAAAATCGTATTCATTTAATGATTGGACCAGTAGTTTTCGAGATAATGCCAGAAATCGATCCGAAATATTGTTTTTCTCAGAAACTACTCGCCCAATCGTTCTATTTCAACGATTTTTGAATTTTTTGGTTCAAATTAGTCTTAGAAACTGAGTTTTAACAAAATCCGAAACGATAAATTTTTCACGTTTTTTTCGATTTTTTTCTAAGGGGTACCCCTTAGAAAAATTACGAAAAATCGAAAAAAATTTCTGGTCTCCAATTTCGATGAAACTCAGTTCATAAGGTAATTTCGACCCAAAAAATGCGAAAATCGTATTCATTTAATGATTGGACCAGTAGTTTTCGAGATAATGCCAGAAATCGATCCGAAATATTGTTTTTCTCAGAAACTACTCGCCCAATCGTTCTATTTCAACGATTTTTGAATTTTTTGGTTCAAATTAGTCTTAGAAACTGAGTTTTAACAAAATCCGAAACGATAAATTTTTCACGTTTTTTTCGATTTTTTTCTAAGGGGTACCCCTTAGAAAAATTACGAAAAATCGAAAAAAATTTCTGGTCTCCAATTTCGATGAAACTCAGTTCATAAGGTAATTTCGACCCAAAAAATGCGAAAATCGTATTCATTTAATGATTGGACCAGTAGTTTTCGAGATAATGCCAGAAATCGATCCGAAATATTGTTTTTCTCAGAAACTACTCGCCCAATCGTTCTATTTCAACGATTTTTGAATTTTTTGGTTCAAATTAGTCTTAGAAACTGAGTTTTATCAAAATCCGAAACGATAAATTTTTCACGATTTTTTCTAAGGGGTTCCCCTTAAGAAAATTACGAAAAATCGAAAAAAATTTCTAGTCTCCAATTTCGATAAAACTCAGTGCATAAGGTAATTTCGACCCAAAAAATGCGAAAATCGTATTCATTTAATGATTATACCAGTTGTTTTCGAGATAACACCAGAAATCTATCCGAAATATTGTTTTTCTCAGAAATTTTTCGCCAAATCGTGCTATATGAAATTAGTTCTATTTGTAAACAAAAAATCACATGTATGGAAGATCGCTTTATCCGCTTTATCGATTACGGTAAGTTTAGTTATATAATGAATGGATAGATGACAGTCTGAAATGTTTCAATAGATTGACTAGCCATATAAAACGGTTATTCAATTTGCCTGACCTCTCCGTCTTGCTCGTCCGTCCCTGTTACGTATTATAAAAAAAGTTAATGAAAATTATATTCATGAGAAAACACTACCGCTATAACATTAAAGATTGTGTCATCCATTAAATAATTTATTAGATCGCAATAAAATTCGTACAAAAACTTTTTAAATAATAAAATAAATTTAATAAAATTTTCATATAAAACACCATGTACATATCAAATGATTTTCATTGCCTATCTTCGTTTTTCTTACATATTTTTTATTTTTTGGCATCTAACTGATATTTCCTCCGGATGTTTGTAGGTATCACAAGTACACTGGGAATTTTACATTTCTTTAGGCATCGTATTTATTTATCTTACATTTTACAAACAGTTTTATACAAACTCTGTGTGTTTTTATATTGTGTACATCTGCGGGTACATTATTATATCCATGTAAATATATACCATACAGAAAAATATGGTGTACCTAAACACCTTTTAATAGGGTATTCTAATTTTGAAAAGTACTTCAAATTGTTGATTTTGCTAATAAAAAAGCCACCAAAAATTTATTTCGGAAAATACAGACGCTTTCTTGCCAAAAACTTAAATTGAATTTTAAACCTTTTTTTGGGTTCCGTGAGAAACATTCAACTATAGAACAAGTGCATCGAATAGTTAACACAATAAACAAAAGCTTTCAAGAAAAAAAATATTGTACAGCTTCATTTCTTGACATCAGCAAGGCGTTCGATAAAGTATGGCACCCTGGCTTACTTTACAAATTAAAACAACATCTTCCAAGTACATATTATTGTATTTTGAAATCTTATCTAGAAGATCGGCATTTTCAGGTCAAAGTTCAAGAAGAGTTATCTGACTTGTTTCCTATTCAATCTGGCGTACCACAGGGCAGCGTTCTGGGCCCAACTCTCTACTTGATATATACCGCGGACTTACCAGCCGACGGAAAAAATACCATAGCTACTTTTGCAGATGATACTGCAATATTATCCACAGACGTGGACCCAAATGTAGCTTCACAAAGACTGCAAAATAGTATAAATAAAATACAAAACTGGTTACAAAAGTGGCGTATTCAAGTAAATGAACAAAAATCAGTTCAAGTAACATTCTCTTTAAGAAGGGAAACTTGTCCAGCTGTAAAAATGAACAATGTCAGTTTTCCACAGGCAAACGGAGTGAAATATCTGGGAATTCACTTAGACAGAAGGCTAACTTGGCGCAAACACATCTGGTCCAAGAGAAAACAATTAAATTTAAAATTTTCGAAACTTTACTGGCTGTTAGGTCATAAATCTAAGTTATCATTAGACAATAAAGTGCTAGTGTATAAAACAATTTTAAAACCTGTGTGGACTTATGGGATTCAAGTATGGGGAACTTAGCGGACAAACTTATGTCACCCTTTTTTTTAGTTCGAAGGTTAATAAAAAACAATCATATGTTTTCATGAATACACCAGGTATACCATACGCATAATATTAGTTCTCAACGTATATCATCTTTGAGTTAAAAAAAGTTTTGTTTGAAAATAGCTACCCACTTTAATCTTTTTAAATATTTTTAATGCATCAGTGATTTTTTTTAAACATTTTTTATTTATGACTTTTTAGTTGAAATTTTCTTTTTCATATCACATATATATAAGTATACATGTATATATGTACCATACAAATACGAAATTATGGTCAACGTTAATTCATTTTTAAACAATGTCCGACATCAATGCAATTTTTCACATCTTCGAACTTTTTTTCCAATTTTAATGAGTTTATGAGATTATTAGGTTTTTGTAAAAAAAGAATAAATCGGATGGATAACAGTTTCTAATGATTAATCAAGATATGTAAATAATAAAACACAAATTTTTTTAAATTAAAAATAAATATTTATTATTTTTAGAAAACAAATTCAGTAAATTTAGACATTCAGTCACGTGACACTGAAAGCAAACACCAATCAGAAATTACGACGTCACACCATGCCAAACGATTTTAATGTTATTTACATTTTAATAGAACGAAGCAGGTTACTTGATTTATTGCTTACAATTTTCATACAGAAAAATGATTGTTTGGCGTGATCAAGTCGTGATGTCATTCAAGACACCATGACACTCTACAGTGTTTATACCACACTTAGTTTTAGTACCAAGTTTGTAACGCTTAAAACTATTAATGCTATGAACAAAATTTTGGTACAGGTGTTCATAGAATCATCTAATTAGTCCATTTTCGGTTGTCTGTCTACCTGCCTGTCTGTCTGTCTGTTTGTCCGTCTGACAACACGATAGCTCAAAAACGAAAAAAGATATCAAGTTGAAATTTTTAGAGCGTGCTCAGGACGTAAAAAATGAGGTCGGGTTCGTAAATGAGCAACATAGATCAATTAGGTCTTGGGCCTTGGGTAGGACCCATTTTGTAAACCGTTGGAAATGTAAAAATTTTTTTTTTATAAAAAATAAACTACTTTTGTTTGAAACATTTTTTCGTAAACATCACTGTTTACCCGTGAAGGCGTAAATTAGGTTCAAACATTGAATAGTATGTATTATATAGGAATATCAGTCATGTGTGTGGGACATGTATGTATGGCTGGTTATCTCTCTTTATTTACATGAAGTAAAAAAACAATCGATTCCGTAATCAACACTGTCTATACATGGTTTTTCAACAATTAACTCAATTTATTATTTGTTTTCACTTGTTTCAAAGTAAATTTGAATTGGTTTCTTAAAATAATACTTTTTTGGTGCAAATCAGATATTAATGTAACGTATAACCCAATTTTTCAAATTTAAGAATGCCCATTTTGACTACAAAACAAAATTGCAATCAAAGTTTAGTCAAAAACGATTATATGTACATTGCCTAGCCTAAGTTATAAATGGCAATATTTCGTGTTTAGAAAGTAACACATAGAAACTATTGAAACAGTGTTATATATAATCTTACATATACAAATGTCAAAACTTGTTACAAGATAACGATATGTCAAATGTACTGGGCTTAATAAATTAGGATGAGATTATACAAGAATTGTAATGGAACGAAATGGAACGTCTCTTTCTTCAAAATATCTACATAATTTATAATTCTAGGCTGCTTTATAAATGTGTCCATTTATAATACAAATTTTAGTTTTGTTTAGATCGACTTAGTTATAATTAAACACTGGATGACTAAACAAAAAACTTTCTCTTGAAAATTTCAAGTATCTATCAACGTTTCAAGTATTAACTGAACCTAAAAGAGTTCAAATATACATTCAGGTTGATCGGACAATTTGGCATTAAATTGATAAAAATCTAAATTTTTGAAATTAATAAATTTTTTTATTTTGATTACGTAATTAAGGTCAAAAAATCAATTTTTGGATAACACAGCTAAATATTTTCCAATTTGTATAGAATTTTTTTTCAAACAGACTAATTTTGGGTTACTCTTTTCGTCTGTGATGTAATTTTTTCGTTACAATTAACCTTTGTGATAAAAATCGGAACCATGATATCACATTCTTGAAACCTATTACAGTGAGGTTAAATTTACCAGAAATTATTAAAGTATGGCCCAAATTTAGTTGGATTACATACTTGGTTTATCAAAATTGGATGTAATTTGGAGATGATAGAGCAAAATTAATTTTTTTGAATTTTGATGACGTCATAAAGTTTAAGAAAATCGATTTTTGGTTAGCACAGCCAAATATTATCCAATTTGCATGGAATTTTTTTTAAACTAATTTTGAGCTACTCTTTTCATCTATCGCTACAATTACCCTTCCTCTTAAAGTCGGGACCGGGATCCCAAATTCTTGAAATAAGCATGAAGATCATGGCTAAGTCATGATCAAGATCATTTTCGTAAAATTTTTCACTCTATTCAAATCTGAAATAACCAAATAAAAAAATCGATTTTTGGTCCGCTCTAGTTTTGAGTATATGTTCAAGGCCAAATTTAAGGCCTTGTAAGGCATGTAATCTTTGCACAATTGACTTATTTTTAAAACAACTCTCATTAAACCAGTTTTTTTGTAACTTATTTAGACTACTCTCTCAGGGAGTTCTCGCCGAGTATACGCGCCAAAGATAACAAAAGTGAAGGCTATATTTTCGAATTTTCCAATAACTTATTCCAGAAAGTGCATCATAAAAACATCATACTAATGTGTAGCTTATATGTGGGGGAGAAACCGGCTTTTCCCTTTCTGAACACGATTTAGAAACTCATTATTTATTTTTCATAGGCTAGACTAACATACTCAAAAAAAAGTAAATAAAATTAGGTCATATATGTATACATATATATTGTAAGTAGAGGTATATGTATTATTAATCTATCAGATTACATAATTATTGAGATTAAAGTTAACATTATTAGTAAGGTGCAATATCCTATCGAAGTAGTTGCTTGTTATTCAATATACAACAAATATGTTTTTATAGATCAGACCGATGCATGCTATCTGAGCACTAAACTTCATGAAATTTTATACAATGTGTCGAATTTAACCATTGCTTACCACACTGGGTCCAGAGAACCCAGACCTTGTTTGCAACTCAATTTTAATTACTTAAAACAAATGATAGCCGGTCTACTACACCATTTCCCAATAGTTGAAGAGTTTTATCGCCCTTCAGACAGTTTTAACGTTAGTATACTTTTGGCAGATGTTGAAAAAGTGGACCTAAGTGTGGTAAGTACGCTTGAAAATGATTTTTTGGAATTCCGAAATCTGAACTTTAAACTCAGGTTACTACAAATTAACAAATACGGCCGATACTCGATATTTTTCCTAGCATCCGAGGTAATTTAAGATATCGAAAATAAACTATTAGAAAAAGTTGCCTAGAATGGTTTTTTTAATGACAAAATAAGCATTTTTAATTTTGTCATTATTTTGGTCTACACTCAAAATTATTATTTATTGAAATATTTGAATACATACCACTATTAAATTATCAATTTGTCCAGTTTTTACATTCCATAGCACACTAGTTTATTTTTAATTTTTTTTTTGTTTTTGCAAACCGACGAAAAATGTACATACAAGTAAAAAATAATTTTAATAAAATACTGACTCCTATCAATAATTTCAACCCTAGTGGCTCAGTTGGTTATGGCGTAACCAATTCCGTTCGCGGTATGCCTAGGGTATTAGGTTCGATTCCCACCGTCACAACCAAAAATTAATTTAATTAATAGTTGTGATGAGCTGGTGTAGTGCATGGTATATGCATGAAGGAGGTGCACTCAGCCTCTGAAAATAATTGAGGAGCTGATAAATGAAATTATCAGCGGAAAAGGTGGTAAAACACATATATGGTATCACAATTGGGTTTATAGCCTTAGTGTGTCCTTGGTGGACAATAAATATAACCTAACCTAACCTAACCTAACCTAACCATCAACAATTTCCTTATAAGCAATCATGTTTTGAAGTCAACGCAAATCACGTACTTAATTAAAATAATTTTTTGTACATTCTTAATAAATTTTGCAAAAAAATTTTTTCATATTTTACCTGCGACGCCAATAATTTTTTAGTTTAACTTATCCAAACAAAAAAAACACACCAAAAAATTCAAGTAAGGTTTTATAAATAATACCCAAATTACGTATACCGTCGATTCTAAATAAAAGAAGACCAAATATAAGGATACTCTTGTTTGTCTTCATCATATCAGGAGTACCTACTAGCACAGTATTGCTTGATAGTGTATCATGGTGATGGCATGGCGATGGCGTCAATCTACCTCCAACAACTCTCTAGCTATACCAATTCTATTCCAACCTATATGTATCTACTTTTAACTTACAAAATAATATCATCATATTCAATATTTTATGCAAAACAAAAATCAATAATAATAATGCATAAAATATGAACTGTACTGTATATACATTGTTGTTCATAAATACTACCTATTATGTAATTTGGTATTCTACTATATTTGAAAAAGTACTTCAATATGTTGATTTTGCTAATAAAAAGCCACCAAAAATTTATTTCGGAAAAATACACACGCTTTCTTGCCAAAAACTTAAATTAAATTTTAAACTGTCAAAAACGCGGGCATCCAATTTGATGACGTAATATCGGTATCATTATACGAAATAACACAGACAAGTTTGACAGATATATTCATAGACAACTGATTATAATAAATATAAATACTTATTATCTATGGATATATTATACCCAGCTGTCTACACTGAACTAAATTATGGTCTATGGTTCATACCGATATGACATCACATCAGTGCTTGCCCGCGTTGTAGGTCACGTGATGTACAGTTTAAAAAAAAAAGATTTTTAATATTTCAAAAGAAAAATGTACTTTTATGACTTGAAATCTGAATATTTAAGTATATTTAAAGTATATTTTTGAGTGATCTGATTATCGAAACTGTTCAGTATACGTATTGGGTCAATTTCTTCTCCGGTATATCATAACTTTTAATAAACCAAAATAACTTTGTACATAATAAAAGTAAATATTAGATACACAAACCTAATATTGATTTTATGTAATACATTTAATTGCACTCAAACAATTTCTGGTCATTGATAATAATAAATTAAATTTTCAAATAAATAAATAAAAGAAAAAAATATATCTTATAATATAATAATATGCATAGAATCGCAGTAGGGTTAGATGTAGTATCTTGAATCATTTGTGCTTTCTCGGCTGATATTGATTTTTACTGGACAGTATTTGTATTAAAATTCACTTTTTAAGAGTGAAGGTAGGCTGAAGACTGATTATCAATGTGATTTCGTTTTGGAATATATTATATCTCCTGTTTCTCCAAACTGTCTATTTAATCTCTATTATATTATAAATGCGAAAGTAAACATGTTTGTTTGTTTGTTACGCTTTCACGCTTAAACTAGCGAATGGTTTTTAATGAAACTATACAGCAATATAGCTGATATATCAGAATAACACATGAACTATAATTTATCTGCGTCTGTACTTATCATGTCCCTATGTATGCTTAGATCTTTAAAACTACGCAACGGATTTTGATTCGATTTTTTTAATAGACTGTTTCCAGAGGAAGCATAATCGAGTAGAGTAATGGGTTGAAAGGGATGTGCTTCAAGAACAGTTTTCAAGATTGTTTTTAGCTATTTTTCACTATTCTAAGTACCACATCTTCTCCTATAATAAAATTAACGTAACGTTTATAATATATTCAGATATAATATTATTTGCTTAACTTACTGTCATGTTATTACTTATATCTACCCCCTTGTAACTTCCCACCACCACCACTCTTTTAAAAGCTAGCTGCTGGATAAAATATGATAAAGCTTGAATGTCAAATGATATCTATCTTCTCAGTTAAAATATTATCACTGTTTAGGAGTGAAAAGATATTCTGAATTTTGGTGGGGTACTTAATATCATTTTTACAGAGTGATCGATTAACGTTAACGTACTCATCAAATGAAATTTTCGGCGTTTTTACGGCTTTGGAAATCTTAGATGGAGGGAAGTACGTACTTGTGGTACTAAAAGACCGATATGGCCTGGGTACAATCGCAGGCGTTCCGAAGTTCTTATATCACTTCCAAGGGCCTCTGTTCGCAAAGTTGTTGCGGCTATCACAGGGCACTGGCTGGGCGGCAAGCATGCTGAACACTTAGCTGTCACAGTGGTGACGAGGAGGAGACAATGTCTCTTCGTCTCTGTCACTGCCCAGCTCTTGTCATGAGGAGATGGACTTACTTGAGCCAGTCACTCTTTGACGACCGGGGAAGGGCCAACCCTTTTACGGTATCACAACGGACCCTATGGTCTAAGTGTGTCCCACCCCAGGACAGCCACTCTTACCTAACATTTCAGCCACCCTTAACGTTCTTTTATTTACTATTTTTGAGGTCAAAAATAAAGTAAATGTGATTCAAAATTAAATTAATAAACAGTAATATCACATATCTAGTTGGATTATATTTAGGTCGTTATGAGCGATGTCGTTTTAAACGTTTTTGCTTCCATTCATTTATTTAGTGTGTGCATAAAATCTTCTATTCCCTGGAGATACTACGATCAAATTACTCTTTAAAAATTGCATATTTTGTTCGATATAAATAAAAATATATTTCATTTTTTATGATATATGAATACATTAAATTTATCATTTCTATTTTTTCATTTTTGAATTTTATTGTTTTGTAAATGGTTTATTAATTGCATTTTAAATTATTAAACTCATTTTAACTGTTTCGTACTTTACAGATATTTTTTATAAAACCTTTTAAAAATTTTTTTATTTTAATAAACAAATTAAAGAAACGACTAAAGCTGATTTGGTCAAGCGTTCCTTGTCAATAATATTAAATCTTATAAACCTCTTACTTCGCCTTTTTTTTCATAGTTCGTCTAAAGCTATACAATAAGAGAAAGTTTGTTGTACCTTCTTGTGTATTGACTAAATTATGTCAACCTCTCACTAGTAGTATGTTGAAGTCACTTATTTAAATACTAACAGAAAACAAGTGAAAGTTAAGATCATACTTCACAGGATCATTTCTGTAGTATATCTTCACATTATCTTTACTCAACTGTAGAGTCCAATGTAACCACGATGATGAGTTAGAGTGATGGAATCCTAAGCGTGAGGTAGATCCTAGATCATTCAATGAATATTCTAGGATTAACGATGATCGTTCAACCAACTGTTTATCAGTAGGCATGGATTTCTCACATTTTGAGTGGTCTAATTTTAATTGTTAACATAATTTACTCATTAACTCTCTTTAAAACACCCTTCTTTATTAAATCATTACTTCTAGTGCCGAATCAGTAGAGCGACAATTTTTCACATTTATTCTTCCTTAAACTTTGTTTTTTTTCAAGGTTGGCGTCGGTAAAATAACTTAAGTATAGATCGGTCACTAAATAATTAGACAAGCAAGGTTCAAGACTTAAAGAATATAAAATTTTTCAAGTATAATAGATCATAATATATCTGCGTGTACAATGTCCAGTACATTTCTATTCACCACAGAAGGCATATGTATATATATTCGCGTTAAGTTGCCCGCCTCTTTTGAGTTTCAGGTCAGAATCCCCAAATCACTGAAGGTTCATAATATGTAGATTTTCCTTTTCTTGTTTCACAAACCCTTATGCATAAATTATTTACGGAATGTTTCTCCACGCGGACTTTTCAAATAAAATTTATACAGTATTTTTAATAATTGAAAAAAAAATAGGAAAAAACTTTTTTTTATAGTAAAATATTTTAGAATTTTTTAATATAAGGTTGTGTTTTTTTTTTTACGTTTACACCGGGTGTTTAAATAGTAGCGCACATTAAATCTGATACTTAAAAAAACCATTCTTCAAAATTTATTTATTTAAAAAAATTGTAACGACCAGTTTGATCTGTTGTATCTCCTTCTCTTCAAAGATGCTCTAGAAGACCTACAGATTTGATAAACTCGTTCATTTAAGTGGAGATACTTCACAGGATCATTTCTGTAGTATATCTTCACATTATCTTTACTCAACTGTGGAGTCCAATGTAACCACGATGATGAGTTAAAGTGATGGAATCCTGAGCGTGAGGTAGATCCTAGATCATTTAATTAATGTTCTAGGACTAACGATGATCGTTCATTCTACTGTTTACCAGTAGGGCATGGATTTCTCACATTCAACATTTCAACATAATTTACGAATAACTTACCCTCTTTAAAACAGTACTTCTGGAGATCTGACTATAACGGACACCTTCAACAGGACACTTAACAATACAAATTCTACCCTCATGATTTAAATAACGTCATCCATTTGAACTATAGAAAAGATCAGTTCTTTTTTCTAGAAACAATTTAAATTATTAAGAATACATCTCAAATATGTCGAATAATACTTTCGATCGAACCCTTTGCATTCACGTTTCCAATTATGTAGTTGGGAAGAAAATGGAAACTATATACCTACTTTCAATTTTTTTTCGTGTAAATTGTATGCTGTCAATATTCTAGTCAACACTGACCATTCTTACACTCCCATGAGGAATCTGACCCTTCAATCACTGAAATTGATTCAATTTTATAAAAAAAAAAGTTATAATGAATAAAAAAATTGAAATTTTCACTTTTCCATACCTTTAGATAAAAAGTTTATATTATGTAAAAATTTCATTATTTCACCAGAATTATTTTTTAATAAAAATTCGATGAATTTTAGATAAAAATTTGATAATGGAAGTTAAATAATGTATAAAACTTAACCTAATGCAAAATTGATTACTTTCCGATCTATAAATCCATAAATCTCGCCAGAAAGATTTTTCGTAAGTTTGTGAGTATCATTTTTCACCCTAGCGAATCCCTCTTGAGTTTATAACCATAAATTTATTATATTTCCCGATATAAAATGTTCTTCAGAGTAAAAAATAGTAAAATTATTTTTTCTTTTTTTTTTTGAAAAGTACAATCACGATAATTTTACTAAGAAAAACAATTTGTAGCTTTTCCAGTCTAAAACACTAATTTTACATATTTACGTAAGAAAAAATATAACAACGGGATACAGGATAGTAAATATAAACCCTCACGCAAGCAATGAAGCAAGTCCGCAAAGTACAATTCATAACATAAATATTATTTTAAAAAATTATATAATTATAGTGAAATTCGTTTATTGCATTTTATGAAATTTTTGATTTAGTCTAATCGTTAAAACTGAGTTAATTGTTGAAATACCCTGTATAGAAAGTGTTAAATATCAGTGCTTGCATTATTTTTATAGTTTAAAAAACCAACACCATTATGGCGCCATTAATTTGGTTTTCGAAAGATATTTTCTAGAATTTTTTTTTCGAGAATTTTTTTTTCGAGAATTTTTCACAAGGCCACTAGTTGAAGATAGCTGAACTTTCTATCTTTTATAGTTTTGGAGGAAATGAATAACAAAATTTTGTCCTAATTTACACCTTCACGGATCAACAGTACCGTTTACGAAAAAATGATTCAAACATAAGTTGTTAATTTTTTTATAAGGAACAGTTTTACCTTTAAACTTTTGTTCTATCTCTAACGGCTTACCAGATGGGTCATACCAAAGACCCAAGACCTAATTAACCTATGTTGTTCATTTACGAACTTAGCCTCACTTTTTACGTCTTGAGCACACTATAAAAATTTGAGCTTGATATCTCTTTTCGTTTTTGAGCTGCTCACAGACAGATGGACAACCGGAAATGGACTAATGAGGTGATTTTATAAACAACATCAATATCTTTAAGCGTTACATACTTGGGACTAAACTTAGTACACCTTGATATATATTACATATATCCAGGGTATAAAAATAATGATGTGGGTGGCCTCTGTTATAGACGTATTTGTCAGATAAACGGAGGTTAAACTCCATCATTATTATTCTAGTTCTAAAGGGCTGTGATGAGTAAGTGAAGTCACATAAAATAATTTTTACTTTATAATGAAAACTTCACACATTTAAATATCTTTAAAATAAAAATTATAGAGTTTATTTTTGGTGGAGATCATTGCGTGCAATTGTACAACAAATTAAATATACATTATAATGGATACAGAAAAAAATTTGCAAATACCCATATCCACCATATCCACACATATAGCCAGTATAACGTATGCGTTAAAAGTCTAGAGCCATATGTCATATTTCAGAACGACTGGAAATATGAGAAGCATCTGCTGAGATTAGTTCATTTTCAATCACACGTGTTCAGGACGTAAAAAGTGAGGTCGAGTTCATAAAGAAGCAACATAAGTCAAGGTCTTGGGTCCATAGGACCCATCTTGCTAACCGTTAGACAAAGAACAAAAATTTTCACGAAAAATTGTCATAATAATAATAATTGTCCATTTTGTTTTGCTTGCTATATGATCAAAGTAAGTTTGTTGTTATTGTATATTGACTAAATTGTGCCAACCTCTCACTAGTAGTATGTTGAAGTCACTTATTTAAATATTAACAGAAAACAAGTGAAAGTTAAGATCATACTTCACAGGATCATTTCTGTAGTATATCTTCACATTATCTTTACTCAACTGTAGAGTCCAATGTAACCACGATGATGAGTTAAAGTGTTGGAATCTTGAGCGTGAGGTAGATCCTAGATCATTCAATGAATGTTCTAGGATTAACGATGATCGTTCAACCTACTGTTTACCAGTAGTCTTGGATTTCTCACATTCTGAGTGGTCTCTTATTTATTTAAAACATAATTTATTCATTACTCCTAGGGCTGAATCAGCAAAGCTATAAGAAGAATACGCGATGTTCAAATGACAATTTTTTCACATTTATTCTTCATACTGTTTCAACTTGAATTATACAACGTTTTTGAAAAGCTTTATTAAAAAACTGTAGTAAGGTCGAAAAAATCTGAAAATTCTTAGTTCCAAAATAGATAAAATTACGAGAGTGCTGACGGTATTTAATCTATTTTGATAGAGAAAATATGACATGATAGTAGGAAATGGATATTATTTTTGGAATCAAAACCTTATAAACATATAAATACCAAAAGTATCCCATGCAGTTAAATTTTTTTACTGATCTGTGTGCTATTATTTGTTAAATATAATGGCGTATCCTAGACCTATGATATAGTCACAGAGTAAAGTATATATATAGACACAAACTAGTTCAAGGCTTTATTTAAATAATTCATAATAATGTACTATCAACTATACTGTTGTAGGCTCTGAGGCTCTCT
This sequence comes from Chrysoperla carnea, assembly GCF_905475395.1. NCBI lineage: Eukaryota > Metazoa > Arthropoda > Insecta > Neuroptera > Chrysopidae > Chrysoperla > Chrysoperla carnea. Next base: position 29,569,707 of record NC_058342.1, read on the forward strand.
GTGTTTATACGTCTGACTGCATTATGGAAATGTTTTTGGTACTCTATGTGGATATAATATTTTGTGTTTTTTTTTATTTATAAAATATTTTTTAACAAATTCATGATGAAAACTTATTTGATGCATTTTCATTATTCATAATACAAATATATTTAGAAATGATTTTGTTTCTTTTTGGCAATTTTATTCTTCACAATGTGGAAAATTTTTGTTTATGATTGAAACGAGAAGAATTCGAAAGGTAGGTATTTGATTAGACTCTCAATGACAAGTTTCCATACAGTTTTTGCTGTTTTTCTTCACAAACCCAAGTCCATGCAGACAGACACAGCCGCTTGATTTTGATACCATGCATATATAAAATATATCAAGGTATACTAAGTTTAGTCCCAAGTTTTTAATGCTTAAAAATATTGATGCTACGAACATAATTTTGGTATACGTGTTCATAAAATCAGTTGGAAAAACAACAGCAATTGGGATGGCTTCGTACCCCTTGGAAAAAAATCAAAAATTTTTTTCTGTTTCAGAATTCGATAAAACTCATTTTTCAAGGTAATTTTGACCCAAAAAATTCAAAAATCGAGTTTATTTGACGATTAGGCTAGTAGATTTTGAAAAAAAACGAGTAATGGGATCGATTTTTGGCGATATCTCAAAAATTATCCGTCCAATCGTTAAATGTACCCGATTTTTTAATTTCTTGGGTCAATTATACCTTAGAAACTTTGTTTCATGAAATTCCGAAACAACAAAATTTTTTGGATTTTTTGCAATTTTTTGAAGGGGTACCCCTTGGAAAAAATCGAAAAAAATCAAAAACAATTTTCTGTTTCAGAATTCGATAAAACTCAGTTTAAAAGGTAACTTTGACACAAAAAATTCAAAAATCGAGTTCATTTGACGATTGGGCTGGTAGATTTTGAAAAATCGAGTCCTAGGATCGATTTTTGGCGATATCTCAAAAATTACCCGTTCAATCGTTAAATGAACCCGATTTTTTAATTTTTTGGGTCAATTATACCTTATAAACTGTGTTTCATCAAATTCCGAAGCAACAAAATGTTTTCGATTTTTTGCTTTGAAGGGAAACCCCTTGGAAAAAATCGAAAAAATCAAACAATTTTTTCTGTTTCAGAATTCGATAAAACTCAGTTAATAAGGCAATTTTGACCCAAAAAATTCAAAAATCAAGTTCATTTCACGATTGGGCAGGTAGATTTTGAAAAAAACGAGTCCTTGGATCGATTTTTCTCGTATATCTAGTTATTTTTTGTAAGAAACTTATTTGTTTAGTTTTTATTAACAACCATGCCTTCTGTGGATAATTTCCGCGTTAAATCTAAAACTTGGCCTCTTATAAAATCAACTTGGCTCATCGATAAATTCAGTACTTCTTTTTGTCTTCTACTTGTTTATCCAAAATCAAACAAATTTTCCAATAAATCCAATAAAAGTGATTCAACAAACGCATAAAAAACTAAATTTTTGCTGTCAATTTCTGGCTAAACCGCGCTCATCTAATATTTGTCAAGTATGAATCTGAGGGTTTAATTGAACCCGGAAAACTTAAATCGAATTCGATGCCGGTATAAGATGCCATTTTCCTCGATTAAATTTATTTATCGAGTTTCAAACATGGCAACTTAAAAAAGACACCTGGATATGGTATGAGTCTAAAGGGCGGGAATTATTTTTGCCCGGAGCTAGATCGGGCTCTAGTTACCCAGTTTCAGTGGGTAAAAATTTATAAGAAACTTGTCTCATATTTTAACTTTTTTTTATTTCGCTTTTTAATCCAGAAAATCAAGAAAGATGGCAAATCCAAGAAAAAGTTGAATAAGTAAAAAGAATGATATAAAAAGCAAATAATAAATAGTTGGTACAGTTATTACACAGATGAATAATAATATGCATAGGTACCTACTCCAGACTGAGACGACACTTGCATTCTTCACGATGATAAGTCGATACATATCGGGTGTTATATCATAGGATGGTATTATATTATACACCTCTAGTGAGACTAGAAAGTTGGTAGGAAACGTAAGAAGGATTCACATGAATGAAGAATATATTCTGGATTAAGCAATCGCATATTTCAGATGAGGATTACCAGTTGTAACATCTTATTTATTTAACGGTTCGATACGTCTTAAGTCGTTACGCTATCTGAACACTTATTTTATATATCAAACGTATATAGTAACTTTGTTGTGTATGATATTATTATTACCAACGACATATGAAAATATAACAAATTTTACAGCCCTATTACTTTCTTTTACTTTTCAATTGCTTTCTTTTTTTTACGTTTATATTGAAACTGTAGCATATCCTTACATATAAAGGATGATCTAATTTCAGTTTTCTATGTTTGCTATTGTGTAAATAGTGTACTTTCGCTAGTGAAAAATAAATTATGAAATTTGAAAAAAGTTAAAATTTATGTAAAAACACACTTAAATATTCTGATTTCGAGTCATAATAGCACATTTTTCTTAATATTAAAATTAAAAATCGTAATTTTTAAACTGTATATCACGTAACCTAAAACGTGGGCAAGCCCTGATGTGATTTCATATCGGTATGAACCATAGACCATCAGTTAGTTCAGTGTAGACAGCTGGGTATAATATATTCATAGATAATAAGTATTTATATTTATTATAATCAGATGTCTATGAATATATCTTTCAAACTTATTTGTGTTATTTCGTATAATGAGACCGATATTACGTCATCAAATTGCATGCTCGCGTTTTAGACAGTTTATAAAAGGTTTAAAATTTAATTTAAGTTTTTGGCAAGAAAGCGTGTGTATTTTTCCGAAGTAAATTTTTGGTGGCTTTTTATTAGCAAAATCAACATTTTGAAGTACTTTTTCAAATATAGTAGAATACCCTATTTGAAAGTTGTGTTTACTTTCGCTTGTTTCAAACGTCAAATATTAGTTTGAAACATTATTTTACGATATGAATCATTTAACTAAATCACGCTCAAATGCTCAGCGCTAAAATTTTTGGCTTGTCCTACAATAATAACAGTTCTGTAAATTCTGGCCAATTTAATCTTCCTATTGATCAACAATTCGCATCAGTGTACAAAAGTTTCAAGAAACTGTGAGTGTTGGCGGTAGCGTAAGGCGTATAAATCATCGTAGTGTATGTTTAGGCAAGAATACGCTATTAAATTTCTTTTTGTGCGAGTTTCATAAGAGTCACGCCTATATCAACAAATCTGTAACGTTGGAGGACCTAACCGATCACAGCGAAATTACAAAAACATAATAACATCAATGGCATACTATAACTATATAAAACATATTAGGTATTCATTTACACATAGACTCAGTAGCTCAGTGCCAGAACGTAGGACTCCAATTTCAGAGGCTAGCGTTCAAAACCAGCTCATGTAAAACTAAATTTTTTTTTTGCTTTCATTAATCAATAATCTTATAAATAATATTTATTATATTTGTAATATTATTTACACCAAAAGAAGCACCTAAAGAAGTTTAATTCAATCGTGTGGTATACAATACTCTCGTTCTTTTTATTTATCTATCTCTATACGTATTAATTAAAATTGTGTCAACCTCTCACTAGTAGTATGTTCAAGTCGTGTATTTAAATACTAATAGAAAACTAACAAAGTTAAGATCATACTTCACAGGATCATTTCTGTAGTATATCTTCACATTATCTTTACTCAACTGTAGAGTCCAATGTAACCACGATGATGAGTTAAAGTGTTGAAATCCTGAGCGTGAGGTAAATCCTAGATCATTCAATGAATGTTCCAGGGTTAACGATGATCGTTCAACCTACTGTGTATCAGTAGGGAATGGATTTCTCACATGCTGAGTGGTATTTAAATTAAAATAGTTCATGAATTTAAATTTTTTACGAAACCTGCAAAAGGTGCTCTTTTCATAAACAGATCTTATTAATTACTTCAAAAACGATCTGTTCCTCAAAAAACGTGTTAGGATATAAAAAAAGTTCATTCGGATGTACTTCAATATGAGAATGTGCCACAAAAGAAACCACCTAAAAAATAATATCCCATAATATCTTTACTTGATTAAAGTTAATCTTTAAATTTTTCAAAACTAGCATTTGAATTAAAAATAACCGTTCCACATAGAAACAAGTTCAATTTGCACCTACAGAATTTCTGATACTTTATGTATTACACAGTCTTCAAGGCTATTCGACATATAGGTAAATTTAAAATTCAGTACCATATCATCACTTGTATTCTTTTTTCCTGGAGGTACTTAATATTTTACTGAATTGTTGAAGGTTTACTCATTCGAAACATAAATTCGAAATTTTATATACTTCATTATTAATTTTTAAACGGTATGTATTTTCTTTCGCTAGTAACTTTATGTTTACCATAAAGAGTTAATTCCGTAAACAAAAAAAATCTATCTTGTCTAAGACAAATTTGATATGCAAAAGAATGTAAATTTTCTGTTTTAGAGATGAAAAAAAAAATGAAAACTTCTTGAATTTTTTAACATAATATATTTTCACGTCTATATACATATCAATGTGGAAGTTAAGTTTTCGCAAACCGGACTCGTCTCAAACCCAATTTCACAACAAATTATTTAGTGGGTTTGAAAAATTCTTTTATCGACCTCAATTTATATCTAAAATTTGGTATCCTTTGGGGAATGGGTGTGTCCAAGTTCGCTATAACTGACGAGAATTGTTTTATGGGTTGACCTTTAACAGGTATCCATTTTATCAATTCAGAGTCAGGTATAGGACCTTTATCCCAGTTCAGAGTGTTATTTCCTGCCTTGTAGATTAAAATGCTTCCTTAAGCATCTAAACTATTGTGATGGCAGGTAGAATTTTGTGTTCTGTATTTATAATATGGTTGCAAGATTTTTCGATTCGATGATTTTTGACATCGCTTATATGTTCTTTTTTGCGAATTCAAATTTGTCGCTTGATCTGGCCTAAATAAATTTTAGAACAATTCGAGCAAGAAATTTGGTAGATACCCGATTTCAAGGCGTGTGAGATGTAAAACCAACTGTAATCCCAGACTTGTTCAAAATTCTATATATCTTGTTATTACAATGATGGTTAAATATAGGAAACTCTTACCCACTTATTCTTTTCGGAAACTTTCTTAAAGGAGGTTGTATCCCTAATTCCTTTACGCCATTTTTGGAGGATAGAATATACAACGTATCGTAACCATTAAAAACGGCAACGTTTTTAATGTATTTTTAAGCGACATGTAAGTCTATTGTATGTTTTTTAATTTATTCGATATAATTTCTTAATAACCGTTCTTTAAGGCCATAGAAAAAATAAAATTTAAATTTAAGTTTTCATAATTGTTTATTAATTCACTACTGATCTGAATATAGAGGTTGTGTGGCATTCAAAGCAGATGTTTTCTGGTAAATTATCATTTTAAAGCCTTTATACGAAGTAAAACGTATTTCTCTCTTGTCTAACAAAAAAAATAAAAAAATAAATGGTAATTATATGCATGAAAATTTCGTGAAAATTATGATTTCATATTTAAATAAATAGCACTTTTCTTACATAACATATAGTTTGATACAAAAGTTGAATCGAGATGGATAATAAAAATAAAATAGAAAAAAGAATGACAAGAGTTTTGTGTACCTTCATTTTATAACAAAAAGTGGGTGTGGTTAAATATTTTTGTTCACTGAACACATAAAAGTACAGGAAAATTTGACAGGGATAATCATCGATTTAGGTATGTGCGCCTTTTACGATCAATTTTTTACAATACTTTTTTTTACTAAAATTAGAAAATCTATATATATTATAAATGCGAAAGTAAGCATTTTTGTTTGTTTGTTTGTTACGCTTTCACGCTAAAACTAGCGAATGGTTTTTAATGAAACTGTACAGCAATATAACTGATATATCAGAATAACACATGAGATATAATTTATAAAGATATATTTAAAAAACATTTTAAAAAAAATAAAAAAATTGAATTTAATTTGACATTTGAAATTACCATAAATTACAGATTTCTGTAAAGATAGTCAAAATAAATATTCCAAGGCCATCTTCTCTGATGTAATATAATATATAATATATTTTACCTGTGTAAAACCATCCCCACCATTATTTCGAGTGTTATAGAAAAGGGATTTAGACTTTTGTTCTATATCTTACGGTTTACAAGATGGATCCATCGGACCCAAGACCCAATCGACTTATGTTGTTAATTTACGAACCCGGCCTCACTTTTTACGTCCTAAGCACGCTTTAAAAATTTCAGCTTGATATCTCTTTTCGTTTTTGAGTTATCGTGATGACAGACGGACAGACAACCAGAAATGTATTAATTAGGTGATTTTATGACTACCTATACCTAAATTTTGTTCATAGCATAAATATTCTTAAGCATTACAAACTTGGGATTAAACTTAGTATACCTTAGTATATTTCATATACATGGTATAATGAAGAAATGGTAATAAAAAAGAATCATTTTAATTTGAAATCGTGTTTTAAGGTTGACTTTTTAAGTCTATAAGGAATTCGTCTAAATCAGATGACTCTTTATATGAACTGAATGTTATTTCTAAGTTGTTTTTTTTTATAAGCAGCATTAACAACTCATAAGATGAAAAATGAATCACTTTGTACCATAATTAAACAATTGTCGCGTAATAATAAAGGATACCAATATAGTATATAATTGGGTAACTGTATTTCATGTTCTTTTTCATGTGATAAAAAATGAAAATGATACTTAATTGTAAGTAACCTGTAAAGATATAATATCAAAAACAGAACTTAGAAAGTTTTGCTGTCTAGGTTTTTCTTCGTTCACTAGATCGTTTTATTGCGATCCCTTAGACTGAGAGTTAACAAACTTTTCTGCTAAAATGTGATTCCAAGTATCCAGTTCCAGTTGGAAATTTAAAAATGCAATAATACTTTATCTTAGTCATTAAGTCACTCAATGCGTCCATATGCGTTAAGAGATCTTTTTTAGCTGGACAATTTCATCTTTAAAATTAAAAATAACCACTTTATAGCTATATATATACTTTTTTTTAAATTTCATAGTTTTTTAATTTAACGTTTAAGAAAGTGAAAGCAGGGTAGCAAACTTTAATAAAATGCTCGATAATTGACTTGAAAAGTAGACATGTTTAACATTACTTTCATGACAAAGCAGTTGATAGACAAGACATTTTGATTACCACCGATTTGACCATAGAAAATTTAAAAAAAATCTAATTAAGTTAAGATCTTAATAAAGAAATCAAAATATTTTCAATATTAATGGTGAATTTTGATATTAACGAAATGAGAATCTGACTTAGTTTTCGAAATATCGAAGACTGAAAATTTCGATTTAAAATTTGATTTTAAAAATTTCAAAGTTCTGAATTGTTTCCTTAAATAAAATATACTTTTTTTACAGACAAGCTTTTATTTAATACACCGGATAAATTTAAACGAGTTACAAAATTTTATTTGGTTATTTTTATGGCCAGTGTGAAATACAATGAATTGGTACTGTTTAATAAATTCCCCCACGGCTCACATATTACGGGTAGAAACACAAATACCCCAAAAATTAAGTGCCTACGTAGGTATTGACAAGATAAAATAAGTGAATTGAAATTACAAATAACCACACAGTTAAAATTTCATATATAATTAATTACATAATTCCCATAATATGTACAAATACGTACAGAGTGCCCGTCAATACGAAATCAAAACCGATTATAACTACCCCGTAATAACACAGATAGTCGCATCAATGAACGTTTTTACTCGGGAATCCTCAATAACAGCTTCGATTTGGATGATTTTTTTTTTCAAAATCATTCTTTTTGTATATTATTTAAAATCAGAATCATTTCGGAGAGGGGAAATAATCTAAGGGGGATTAGGCAATGTCGCGACTGATTTATCGACGCACAGCCTAAATCGCTCATGATAGAAGTTTGATATTTCGAGAGGATAGATTGCAATATTTTGCAATAGACTTTTCATTGGTCATTTCTTGCATCCAAATAAAGATAACCCCGGTGAAAAAACTTCACTTGAATTTTTTAAACAGAAAAACTTTTATTTTCCTGGGTTTAAAAAACAAAAACGTCTTTTTACTAATGTTAATTGGAACTCGCAACATATTTTAAAGTTTTAGATTTATGGCTAATCAATTAGTTTAAACCAGGCATTGACAAACGGGACTTACAGAAGTCTCTCAGACTTCCTACTTAAAACACGAGTAAGATAGTGACAACCTAATCACAACTAAAATGCGAGTAAGACAGAGAGACAATATTTTTTCAGAGAGACAACATCTCATTACTATTAGAGAAACTGAGATAGGTAGAATAGTCGTATACCCATCTCGCTTCTTCCCCTAGGAGCAACGCGGACTTGCATAAAGAGACACACACTAAAATTTATGACACACAATAAAGTTTTAACAATGGTGACTTCGACTTAAAATAACTCGCCCATGCCTGGTTTAAACAATATCCTACCGGGTTACCCATCGGCAACCTGCACTCTCACGTTCAGGAGGAGAAATTAATCATGCTCAATGATGGATTTTTCCGGGACTATTAAGGATGTATGAGCATGGTAGTGGGGGCACAAATTTAAAAATAGATATTTTCAATTTTGATGATAAATTTACATTATTACTTGACGATATAAGACGAAAAGTAAGAATAAAATTTTTCGATATCTGGCTTAATTTTCAAAATATCGAAAATTGAAAATTTTGTTTAATTATTTAGCTTTCGATATTTCGAAAACCAAGACACATATCGAAAAATTTTATTCTTATTTTTCGTCTACATTCATGAAGTTATAACAAAATTCATCGTCAAAGCTGAAAATAAGATAAAAATAATTTCAACCCTTAATCTACCCTGCTCTTACATCCCTTATATGGACGGTGACACTTAGTTTTTTTCTTTTCTAATTCATTGCTAATATGTTTACTTTCTATTAAAAAGTTTTTTTAAAATTTGTTTTCATTCATTCCAAATGAAAATTATCAAAAAATTCCAAAATATGTCGTTTTTTGAGATTCCTCCATAAGAGCCAATGTATTTTATATCGATTTTTAATGACTTTTTTCTTAAAAATTTGCACGGATACCTAAGCTGAAATTTTAACCACATATTCTTTGAGTAAAAGACTACCTACAAACAAATTTTGAGCCTTTAAATCAAACATTGTTGTCATGCTCATACATCCTTTGTCGATATTTTAAAAAAAGTATATATTTAGAGCATTGTTGATGACACTCAGTATATAATTTACTACAACGTATAGAACACAATATGTTATGATTGTGTGATATAGGATAGGTATGGTTACAACCACCAACAACAGAGAACACATACAACCTCTCCCTAATCTTCCAATTTGATTATTACTTCCAGTTAATTAGTTTGATATCATTGTTGTTGTTAAAGCAATCCATATACACATACATGTATACGATAGTGTAGAACCTGTACAGTAGTATCGCACTCCAATATTAGTTCGTATATGTGTGTATAGATGGAGCAAGCGAATTGCAATATAATTATTATTCAAATGATTTAATAAACCATTAGCGTGTATACAAATTATTATTAGTTTAATCACATATTCAATATTTACCCTAATAAATAAATATATCAATATCAATTTTAAATAATCAATATATTCAATAAAAACAATAAATTTAACAATTAGTTCATTATAAATAAATATACAGTAGTTGACACAGTGTCGGACTATGATCTACGCATTGACTTTATAGTTTTATATAGACTTAGCATCGCCTATCTTTCCGTACAGTGAGAAACGTGCCAACATCTGAGGTAATTGATTAGGTCAACTAGGGATATTTATAAGAACAAATACATTTATTGAAAGAAATCGCTTAATACTCAGTCTATATAACTCTAAAGTCAATGGGTTTACGCCAAGAACGCCATGGCGTAGGGATTCTTGTGTGAGACGCCAAATGTTCCTACTTGTGAAGTCAATTATTTAGTTAAATAATCGAATAACACCCTACCTTCAAATTTCGAGAATTCCCTGCTCAAAATTTCAGAAGAAGCATTTTACTAAGTTTCTACCATTCTCGTACCCTAACCCTTTGTCCATCGTGTGAAATTTTCGAATATAGATGGTCGTGTCGCGGCAATCTGCTGAAATGCTAAGCTTTTTACAGCCTTGTCTTTGTGACAGTTTATAATAACTGGATTTGAACCCGCAACCTTTCTGTCAGTAATCAAACGGTTAAAGGCTATTGTTCCTTTAATCGCTCGGCCACTGAGCCGGTTTCAAAGTAGATTTATAATCAAATTTTATAAAAAATATAAAACACAGAATAATTTTTAGATATAGTTCAAATAATAAAACATAGATGGACCTACGGTTAGCTTGAGTGTCTGACCTTGGTCACATAATAGATAAGGCACCCCAGAACATTTAATATCGAAATATATTAATCGAAATGAAATTTGTATGAATACGAGAATATTTAAAAATCTATAACATTTATTGTGAGCTTTTGACGTTCATCATTTGGTTTTAGCCAAATGAAGGGTTGAAGGTGGAAAATGATTTAAATTCCAAAGGATCTTATACCTGTTTTTTTTTTTTTTTTTTTTTTTGACTGCATCAGTATTAAGTAAGTCATTTGAACATTGTGCTATAACACAAGTTGACTAGGTTAGCAGTAGAGAGGTAATAGGTAATAGCGATCGGATATATTCCCAACATAGACATGATGTAAACCACAAGAATCAATTTAAAATCATTGAGCATCCCACTCCATATATATATATATATATATATATATATATATATTATATTGAATGATACACTGCACCAAGCACCGCCACGAGATACACTGTTCATCACTACATATAAAGCTTTATGGATAATAATACTTAAGCTTCCTCAATAAATATAATCTGACTATGGATATATACACAATGTTCCATTTAAGCTTTTGAAGCTTCTTCAAATTGATATATTTTTCGAACGACTTTTTCGTATAAAAATTGACTTAATTGAATAAATTGTTGAATTACCATGTATAGACAGTGTTGAGTACGCAATCGTTTGTTTAATTACGTCATATAAGTAAAGAAAGATAAACAAACAAACACATACATAATATATGTAAGGTATAAAACAATATAAACAAAAGGTACCTGTATATACATGCTATATAATGTTTCAATTCTGCCATAAACTTAATTGTTTATGGCAGAATTGGTGAAAATCCCATCTTTGTAGCATGTATAGAACACACAAAAGAAATTTACAAAACTTTAAAAAACCCCGACAAATTTTTCGGTTACGGAACCCAATTCAATTACCTTTCCATTAAATTATCGTTTTCCTTAAAGAATTTTGAAGAACGTCGCCACTTTTCGGTTCGGGTAGGGAACCTTAACTTGCACTTGATATCTAAGTTTGACCGTTTAGGAGTTATGATGGCACTGAGAAATATACAGACAGACGCCCAGATAAACACTTTAAACTTATAACATTCCTTCTTAAATCAATATCAAAGTGATGGTCAAGGGCATCAAATGAAATGAAAAGGATACTTAGAGAGCTATCATTTTTTCGGACAAATTTTTGGAAATATTTTAATTGAAATTGAAATATTTGAGTCGACTTTGTTCTTTTGAATTATTGTTTTGAATTACCTAATTATTTTACCATTTCACTTTTTGAAATGAATTGAACCAGGTTTATTTGACCACTCATTTCCATAGTAATTATTTATATGTTAAAACTATATGTCATGCCTTTTCCAAACTGAATCGATTTTGAAGATCATTTGTGAACGAAGGTAAAATTCTTATAATATATTAAAAGATATTTTAGCTTGAGGATCTAAGCTGGTGCATCGTGTACATAAATAGCGTAGGTAGTTGATACAGTATCCACAGTATCTATATCTATCTACCTTTTATATAAAACGTAAAAGATGATTCTAATAATGTTGAAACCTTATTCATCAAATAGAATATTAAGAATCTTTATACAAAGAATATTATGAATGTATGAATGTTTGCTACAATTTATTATCATGTCTTCAATTAATGTTAGAAACTTATATATCTAACACAGCTTATATATCTAACATATAACATTTTAGATTTTTTCTATACTTTATGTAGATATATGCATACATTCTTGTATTCAGGATTGCCTAACTGTTTCAAATTTTGCGAGAAGATCCCGAAATATCGATCAATAAAGCTATTACAGGAAATATATTGCATCATACAGGAAAGCTAATGCGAGGCGGCATTGTTAAGTGAACACTGCTGCTTTTTAGTGAAAATTCTATCAAAATTCAATAATACAAAAACATAAACAAAAAATTACGCCCCCGGGTGGGCTCGAACCACCAACCTTTCGGTTAACAGCCGAACGCGCTAGCCAATTGCGCCACGGAGGCTGTTGGTTATTGAAAATACTCTCAAAATTCAATATTGTTAATCTATACATCATCAACAAAAATCTTAACAAAAAATTACGCCCCCGGGTGGGCTCGAACCACCAACCTTTCGGTTAACAGCCGAACGCGCTAGCCAATTGCGCCACGAAGGCTGTTATTTATTAAAAATACATTGGAAATCAAATAAAAACGTTAAATCCGAAGAACTTTAAAAATATTTACTACAAATGTACGTATCGACGTTTGTAGTAAAATATTTGCGCCCCCGGGTGGGCTCGAACCACCAACCTTTCGGTTAACAGCCGAACGCGCTAGCCAATTGCGCCACGGAGGCTGTTGTTTTATTAAAACTACCGTAAAATTATATTTTCGATAAAATTTCATTGATATTAAAACATATTTTTCTTTGTTTAAGTTTAATTTAATTTTGTTAACCTATAAAGGCACGCGTCGTAACATTTCTAAAAATGCCGGCAACAAAAGGTATTTATTTGTATTCTAAGCAACGTTTACACAATCAAGTAATGTCTGTCTATAACAAATTAGAAGATACATAGGACAACAAAAAACAAATTTTAAAGCTTCTTTTTTTTGACTAAGAACTACAAGAATACGATTTATGTGACACTCAATACAGTAGATCGAAAACAAATTAGAAGATACAGAATTTGTTCATCGAGATACAAGCAGTGGCGGAGTTAAGAAAAAAAAACTCAGATAGCAATTGTTAAATTAGCCACGAGTGGCTAAAAAAATGTTTAAAATATAGAGAATAATTTTGAGATGTTTAAACGCAGTCCTTTTGAGTTAAATGTATAATTTACACTTTAAAAAAATGAATTTACAACACAGAATTTACAGTTTTTTAATAAAAAGCCGAAGAATAATATAAATTAATGTAATACCATACAAAATCTAAGTAATTAATACCGTACAGTATGTCAACAAATCTGACAAGCTACTTACTATAACGTCACGTTTTTCTCTCACTGAATTTGTACTTTTATTAATTAATTTTAAGTAATTAAAAAGATAGTTGTTACTAAAATAATGGTTAAGTTTAAATGTCCAACCAATAAAGTTACGGAAATAAAATATTTGAACTAAATTTAAATTCCATGATTATTCACTTTGTTTCTGCGAAATCTAGGCACTCTTCGAAAAAATTTTTTTCAATAAACCCATTAAAAGTCGTTCACTTTTCTATAAAAAACCATTTCAGATTTTGTTGTGTCAGTTATTAAAAATTTCCATCTACTTAAAATGCTCCAGATAGAAAGTGCTTCATTGTCACCCGTTTAAAATCGCCACTGGCTACGGGCAATACTTAATAAATGTATTATTTTTCAATTAAATTATTCGAATAAAAAAAACGAGTATATATACGACACGCGGAGTAGAGAAAAAAAACCGGTAATCGATGAACAAACATCGGTTTTAATACGGCGTAGAGTATGAAACTTTCAATATCAATGATGTGTGACTAGCTAATAAAATCACGTCTGGATTATCACCTCCCACAATATAATATATATATATATATATATACACAAACATATATATACACAAATATAAACGGAGATAAAACCTTATCAAGTCGTTTATTATAGGTCGGTTTTCACTTTGTAAAGCTATCAGAATCTATCAAACAATATTTATCTATTTTATTAATTGAAAAACTATAGGGTGTAGCTACTAATTCAATCATATTAAACATTGGTCCTTGTAGCTCACCATCTGTGAGCTACATTTAATACTTATATATAATTGGCTGCATTTAATATTAATTTTAATTGAGTGGCCATCTGTAGATTCTTTCAAGTATTAAAAAAAGTCATAATGAAAAATACAAACAACGTGATAACATAACATAAACAATTAATTTTTGCAGTTCTACAGTAGAATAACTTAAAAAATTAAGTTATATTGACAGAAGAAATAAAAAAATTTAATTATAGTTATTATAATTTTAAAGTTATTTATTAATTAATTGTAATTTTAGCAATAAAATGACGTCGTACGTTGACGGGTCGTAAAGAGCGTGATGTCATCGTCGTTGGTTTGATTTACAAATTAATAAAGATGGGTTTTGTTGTATTTGTCATAAATTTAAAATAAAAAATGAATTGAATATTTTCACAGCGGATAATAACATGGATCATGGTTTACAACCTGATGTTTTAAAGAAATTAACGTTTGTTGAGGAACAATTAAATTAAAAATATTTGTCAATAATTGAAGTATAATTTTATTTTAAGAAATATCTATTTTATATGATACCATTCGCGAGCCATTACAAAGTTATACTTTTAGCTAGTATAAAAACTGGTTTATATCTGGAGAACTGTTTGGTTTTAGGATTTAGGTTAGGGTTTTAGGTAGGAACAATTTTTCCTTTAGGAATACTTAATAGCTGTTCGAATTAATGAAATAACTTTAACATTAATATTTAACTGTAACATTATAGTATTTTTTCAAAATCAAAGGCAATTTTGAAAGTTGCTTTCATCATGGTAGAAGGTATACATTTGAAATTGACATTTCTTTATGTTGCCAAACAAAACAGACCCATAGTATAAACATGCATTTATGGGTATTATCGTAACAACACTTTCCCTGAAAACATATAACGCATATTTACTATAGAGTTTAAAACGTTTATTTTTGTTGTTGTTTTTGCTATAAAACAAATTTACAGAAATCTTTTTTCCCAAGGAAATCAAATTTAGAATACATTTTCACATCTCTACGTAACATTGAAACACTGTTTTTTTTTGTTCACATTACATTCAAGGATCACGGCTAAACTACGTAATTGATTCGAATCCAGGCAGTGTTTAAAGTTAATTTGTATTTTGATTTGGTGTAGTATTTTTCTTACGTAATTTTCGACTCGTGAGAATTTGAAAAATACGTGCTTTACTATTTTAGGTTGTGCAAAAATACGATACAGTTAAAATTTAGGTTATACGGAAATGCAGTTTTTTAATTAATTTTCAATTGAAAACCATTAGATTTGAAATACTCTTAGGACCTCCTCAGTCTTTTAAAATTATTATATCATGTATATGAAATATATACAAGGTATACTAAGTTTAGTCCCAAGTTTGTAACGCTTAAAAATAATGATGCTAAGAAAAAAATTTTGTCATAGGTGTTCATAAAATCACCTAATTAGTCCATTTACGGTTGTCCGTCCGTCCGTCCGTCTGTGGACACGTAACTCAAAAACGAAAAAAGATATCGAGCTGAAATTTTTACAGCGTACTCAGGACGTAAAAAGTGAGGTCAAGATCGTAAATTAGCATCATAGGTCAATTGGGTCTTGGGTCCGTATGACCCATTTTGTAAACCGTTAGAGATAGAACAAAAGTTTAAATGTAAAAAATGTTCCTTATCAAAAATTAAACAACTTTTGTTTGAAACATTTTTTCGTAAACATCACTGTTTACCCGTGAGGGCGCCAATTAGGCGGAAATTGTATAATATGTACTATACTTGATTATCAGTTATATATGTGTCACATGTTTGTATGTATAATGTGATAAAGAAATCAACACTGACTATGCATGGTATTTCAACAATTAACTCAATCAGTAATTGTTTGTTTTCACTTGTTAGTTCTTGGGTTAAGAAGTACAATTTGAAGAAGCGTGACTTAGCTTAGTTAAGATACATAAAGCTGAAAAATTCATTAAGTTGGTTTATCATAAAACCCGGAAATACAAATAATCGGTTCTTCAATTTTACTTATGTTTCTTTCGTATTACTAAATGAAATTTTGTTGAATAACCAACGGCTTATGTAAACACAACATAAACGATATAACTATCTGGATAAACATATGTATAGTGTAAAAGCAGCTTTATTTTCACTCATAATATGGTAATACTTGCTGTGTAACATTTACTGTTTTACAATTAGTAAAAGCTTGTTTTGCTGTTGACAGATGCATTGATATTTCACATTTCTAATAGCATATAAAAGCGAATGTATGTTTATTGCTAAATTTCGTCTAAATAGCTCCAGGAATATTTGTTACAAGTGTGTGTATAATGTTATTCTCTATATGGTATTGTCTTTAAGATAGTTTACTCGTTAGAGTCGATGATTAAAATCATTTATATTATATTAATTATTGAGTGAAACTTATTGAGTATAAACTAATTGAGTATTACTGCCATCTATTGAGCAACAAAAAACATACTTTTGAGACTTAAAGCAAAACACCTAAATGACCGAGCTATACTAGGCATTTTTTGAGTTAAAAAGACTTTTTATCACTAATATAAGAACCATGTAAAATGTCAACACACTGTACCAATTTGAATGCACCGGTAATGTTATTTATTTCGTCGCCAATAGATGTCAGAAAGAGTGATATGATGCAGTTAATGTTTCAGTTTTTCCTGAAAACACAGAAAAAACGACTTTTTCTAAAAATGAAACCTAGCTAAATCGATTTTTTCCCCAAAAACCCCCTGCATACTATTTTTCAGGAAAATCGTTCGAGCCGTTTCTGAGATTGCTGATATACTTCATTTATCCAAGGATTGCTATTCTAAATATATATGCTGATGCTTCTAATCAGTAAAATATAAATTTTTCAACTTCAATAAAGTTTCGTTGTTACTGATTTTATTGACTTCTAAAATCGAAAAATTATTAATAAATTATAAAAGCAAAAAAAATAAACAAAATATATCAAAGTATAGTCTAAAAATTTGTAACGTTTAGAAATATTAATGGCTAAAACAAATTCTGGTAAAGGTGTTCATAATATGACTGGATTAGTCCATTTCCATTTGTCCACGTGTCATCACGGTAACTCGAAAACGAAGAGATGTAATTCATAAACGAACAACATAGGTCATAGATCAATCGGATCATGGATCCGTATAACTCATCTTTTAAACCGTAAAACATAGAAGAAAAGTTTGAGCACAAAAAGTATTCTTTATAAAAAATTAACAACTTTTATGAAACTTTTTTTCGTAAACGTCATAGTTTTAAATTCACAAGAAAAATGAGTTTGTTTCAGCCACCTTAATAGGGTCAAACTACCTTAATTGTATATTTCAACAACTACTTCTTATTATTATAAAGTACTGAGTAAACCTGTTGGTACTATGCTTGTACTTTTTACTGCAAACTTAGTAAACACAGCCTTAAGACTCAAAAAGGTTGTTAACATATCAAGTTTAAAACACTTTCAAAATTTACTTCAATTATGCATACGGAAATTTTTTCATGATAACCACTGGCCTATAATAAAAACTGGATAGTGGATGCATATACTTTTAAGTCAGTCAAGTTCAGTATGCGCGCAAATTTATTTCTAGTGTATACATTTTTAAGCTCAGTATGCGCTAAAAGCTCAGTATGCGCTAAAAGCTCAGTATGCGCAAATTTATTTCTAGTGTATACATTTTTAAGCTCAGTATGCGCTTTTAAGCTCAGTATGCGTTAAGCTATTTCTAGTGTATACTTTTTTAAGCTCAGTATGCGCGCATACTTAACTTGGCATGGCTTCTATTCAAGAACATGTATATTAAGGACATGAAACCTCCTATGCCGAGTTAATTTAAGGAGCCAATCTGGGCGGGGTCTAGTCATCAGTCGTTGCGTACTTTGTACTGCACATCAGGTTCTCTAAGTGATTGAAAACAATTGAAGTTGTACAATTGATTGAAAACAAAAGACAGGCTTAAATTCAAGAGAAAGGTTTTTATGTACAATGCATGCATAATAAAGTAGAGTGAGTTGAGCATCGATTAAACTCAAATATTAACAAGATATACAACCAGCTTCAAGGATTGTTTTTATCTATTTTAAACCTTCGGGAGGTAGAAGTCTGAAACGAGAAAGTAGGGTTGAATAATCAAATTATCAAATATGCCCATGTGGGGTATCAAATAAAAGTGCATGACGTGTACATCACAAAACTGTAAGTCCTACGCAAAAGGAATATGGGGAGGGGAGAGGGTTATAGTAGGGATATTTCCCAGAAAAGCAGGTAGTTCACAGCTAGTATTCCATATATTAAACAAGGTATAAAAAATATATTTTGAGGGACTAGTTTTTATTGTACTAAAAAATATTTTTTCTGCAAGTTCGTAAAAGCTTGAGCCATTCCTATTTATCCTAGATATTTAAAATTGTGTGCGTCCAGCTTTTTTTCAAATAGTGACTCATAGAAAAATTATATTCTACTTTTTATTTTATTGTGTTTCAAATAAAAAGTATTTTCTACGTGTAATCAACGTTCTTAAGTACACTTTTGTGATCCACGGTACTTATCTGGGTACCATTGATGAGATACAAACAGTAAGTAACTCACTGAGTATGGAGGCAACACAGCATGTATTTGTTAGGGACAAGTAAACAGTTTATGTAATCCTATTAAATTTTAGTTGTAGTAGGTATATATTATTAGTCTTAGGTCTTTTACAACACAGTTCACTCACTCGCATAAAACACATAGATACAGTCAAAACCGATTGTAGCGATATCGTTAATCACGACGAATCGATTTAACATTCAATAGGGTATTCCACTATTTTTGAAAAAGTACTTCAAAATGTTAATTTTACTAATAACAAGTGAAAACAAACAATTGACTGAATTAATTGTTGAAATACCATGCATAGTCAGTGTTGATTTCTTTATCACATAACACATTCATACATGTGACACATACATAGCTGACATTCAAGTATGGTACATACTATAAAATTTCCGCCTAATTGGCGCCCTCATGGGTAAACAGTGATGTTTACGAAAAAATGTTTCAAGCAAAAGTTGTTTATTTTTTTATAAGGAACATTTTTTGCATTTAAACTTTTGTTCTATCTCTAACGGTTTACAAGATGGATGGATCCTACGGACCCAAGACCCAATTGACTTATGATGCTCATTTACGAACTTGACGAACTTGATAATACCCTATTAATATACAATCAAATGATTTGTGGATAGTATTCGTATTTACATAAATTTCAATTTACTTGTTATGTACGCAGCACTAATGTTACACAATACGTCAGCTGTATAGCTACAGATATACTGCTATAATCATGTCAGCGCACGTATAGCAAGTCGATGACGCAAACCCATAATATTTTTTCTTACCAAAAAATGTCCAACGTCGCTAAAAAAGTTTACACTTCGAAAGTTTTCCCTTCAAAAATGTCCGTCAAAGGAAATAACGCGAGATATCATTTTACGATTCTATGAATATCGTTATAAGCGATTTTCATTGTATCACGATACACACATTATATAACAGTTTAAAAGGCCCTAACACTATAATCTTTTATGTATAGTTAAGATTGTTCTTAACTCCCAGTAAATAATTATAAACACAAAAGCTTTTCAAAATATTAGTTTAAACTTAAAGATTATCTGGAAAATTAAATCTTATATAATAATTTTGACATTCATGACTAATTCTTGTTGTTATATAATGTTTCGAATTTTATAGTAACCATGAAAAAACATTCAGAGTAATTGTAATAATATTCAGTAAGTTTTTGTACACACGTTTCGAACAAAATTATTATAATGTTTTTGTGTGTCCCAATATGAGGTGGCTTAAACCATTTTATTATAAAGTTTTTTGTTTGTTTTAAATATTTTACGATCGATGTTGTTAAATAGTGGGATAAACTTCAGGGAAGAAAAATTCAGGGAAGCCATAACTTGTGACAATTCATCTCTGATCATGTCACGAACAACATACTAAAAGTTATTAATAATACATATTCCGAGTAATTTTCTTGTCATGCTTTTTGTCAGTCCTTGTCTGTTTTGGTCAAATACCTCCAAAAATAATTTTTATCTGACGAAAAAAGGATGAACCCCCATATTTATACTATGTATAATATGAAATATATCAAAGTATACTATGTTTAGTCCCAAATTTTGGTATACTTAAGTGTTCATAAAATCATCTAGTTATTTCTGTTGGTGAGGTCGAGTTCGTTAATGAGCAACATAGGTCAATTGGGTCTTTATCCGTAGTACCCATCTTGTAAACCGTTAGAGATAGAACTTTGAAAAAAGTTCATTATAAAAAAATAAGCAAAACTTTTGTTTGAAACATTTTTTCGTAAACAGCACTGCTTACCCGAGAGGGCGCAAATTACATCGTATGTTCTATATAGGACCAAAGATTTTATAAAATGACCAAGAAAAACGTTGAAGTATTTCAGGTAAGGGAGAGGGGGTATTTCGAACTTTTTGAACAACTTGTATATCATTTATAAATAACACAATAGAAATTGATACATACAAAAATTTTATTATATACCTATATTTGGAACTTTTTTTTTTTTCCTTTTTTGATGTTTCACATCTATGAATCAATCGGGTTGTGCAAAAGAAAGTAAAGTTTTCTTGTAGTATAGGTTTTTCAATAAGAGTGATACTTTTAAGAAATTTTCATTATATAAACAACAATTCAATGGATCAAAGTAAATTATGCTTTGTAATACAGAGTAGATACTTATAATTGTATTTACGAAAAAATGTTTCAAACAAAAGTTGTTTATTTTTTATAAGGATGGGTCCTACGGTTAAAAGTTTAAATGTCAAAACTGTTCCTTATAAAAAAAAATAAACAACTTTTGTTTAAAACATTTTTCGTAAACATCACTATTCACTTGTGAGAGCGCACATTAGAGCATTATAGTATGTTTCATATAGAAATATCAGTTATATGTGTGTGACAACACAGTCTTGTTATATTTACACGACTGTGGCTATATAAGAGTGGCTATCTTTCTTCACATACATTGACAGTGAAATCAACACTTTTTTCTTCAAATTTTAAAAACTATCACTCTTATTGAAAGGCCCTATATTCTAAAAGAATTTTGATGTTCACATATTCGCAATATGATGATTATTCCTTTTAGAGGAACACACAAAAAAGCTACCATTGTTGTTAAAGGTTATTTTCTTGATCGTTTTACATAATTAAATAGATATCACACACACACACACACACACACACACACAGTGGCGTAACAGCTGTCGATTTAGTAGTGTTCCACCGAGAAAAGGGGGCCTCTCTTCTGTATAGAACTCCACCTCCCCTCTCCTCTATCAATTTTACGACAAGAAAAGAAAAAGAATATTCTCTTGCGCTGGAACTTATTTATTGATGCAATGCAATTTTTCCGTTTTCTGTACATATTGACAAGTCATTGCTTAGAAAGATTGGAAACGACAAGTCATTAGAAGATTGGAAACGTCTAGGTTTCTTGCTTGTTCGATTTCGAAAGTGACCAAAAAGCTCAACTTTTCTAGTCTCATAGAATTTTTCATCAACTTAATTTTCGAAGAAGATCTTTCTGTGGTTACTACTGAGGCAGGAATAGTAAGAAATAAATAACAAGCAATTATTTCTAACTACTACAAGAAAATAATTTTGAATCAACAGGTATTCAAATTTTCATTACTCGTCTCTGAAGCGAGTTCAAACGATCATAATAAAAACTATCAATCTTAGATATGATTTATAAATTTTCATAATTTAAAAAAAAAATTTCGGATTTGTGCTCCTCAAAAGGTTCTTTTAGAGTCGAGGGACCCGTGTTCCGTGGAATACGCGGAGCAGTGGTAGTTACGCCACTGCCCACACACACACGCACACACACAAACACGCTTGCCGTCACTGTTATATATGGTACATACTATTAGAGGCACTACACAAAATATAACAGAAAAGTGCTCACAAAATATATGATAAATATATTTATTATGTATCGGAATTATTTATTTTGGCTATGCAGAATAGTCATAGAGTCGTCTCGTCCAATGTTGACCTTTTTTGTAACCTTTTATCCAATAGTAAAAATCGATTTGTTGTGTTGTTGTAATATTAAAACAACCAAAATAAAAGCCCTCAAATATGTATTTTTGTCTCTTTCTGATCAAACTAGAATATAACATGGTGTTCTAATGGCAAATGTGAAATACCTAGTATGTCTGCTTTCTCTGTCTAATATTTATAAAAGTACAAATTCAGTGAGAGAAATTCAAATTTTAAAACAGACGTGACGTCATAGTATGTGGCTTGTCAGATTTGTTGATATACTCTATGGTATTAATTACTTATATTTTGAAAACTAAATAATAACGTGTGTAAATTCTATTTTGTAAATTCATTCTTTTAAGGTGTAAATTATATATTGAACTGTCACTAATTGACAGCTCACATATTAATACGTCATCAACAGACAGCGCCAAAAAGACTGCGTTTTTTTGGACACTTAATTACAGCATTTTTAAATAGTATTCATATTTTTTACTATGTTATGACATGACGGTGTAAACAAGGAATTAAAAATATAAAAAGAATACATTAATATTTCCTTTCCAATGGAGGAGTCACAATTCAATGAAAGAACTGTATTATACACAGTAGTGGTATAGTTTGGATATAAAAGATATAAATAAAAATATTCTATGTCAATTTTTTGGCATGTCATTTATTGAGTGACACTTTCATTTTAATATTATGTGTAATATTCTCTGAAATATAATAAATATCTTTGATATGTTATCAAAATATACCGTACGCTTTTTTTTTTTAACCCTTAAAGTTTAAGGGTTGAAAAATTGTTATAATTTTTATTGTGAGGTAAATACATTACCGATATACCAATTACCCATGAGAGGAAATTAAAAAATTGGTTTTTTTATTTATTGGTCAAAATAATGCATGAAAGATTTACCACAAAATCAGATTATTTTGCAATTTTTAAGATTTTTCACGAAATGTCGGCTTTATTTGAAGATATTTCATGTTGAACCATGAGATAAAACATCCATTTCAATAGAAAACATCTTACACTACAAAACGTTGGATGAGGGGAAATGTGGCTTTAGTCATGGACCTCTGTTATTCACGTGTCAGTCTTTATTTGAAACAATTGTATTTTAAAGTACCTACAGCCTCCGTGGCGCAATTGGCTAGCGCGTTCGGCTGTTAACCGAAAGGTTGGTGGTTCGAGCCCACCTGGGGGCGCAAATGTTTTACTACAAACGTCACTACGTACATTTGTAGTAAAAAATTTTAAAGTTTGTCGGATTAAACGTTTTTATTTGATTTTCAATGAATTTTTTAATGAATAACAGCCTCCGTGGCGCAATTGGCTAGCGCGTTCGGCTGTTAACCGAAAGGTTGGTGGTTCGAGCCCACCCGGGGGCGTTATATTTTCTTGAAGTTTTTATTAATAATAAATAGATTAACAATTTTGAATTTTATAGTTTTTTCAATACACAACAGCCTCCGTGGCGCAATTGGCTAGCGCGTTCGGCTGTTAACCGAAAGGTTGGTGGTTCGAGCCCACCCGGGGGCGTTATTTATTATTAAATTTTTCCAGATCTATTTTTTCCTCAAACCGACACAAATATAGATCTGGGAAATTTCCTATATCCGTCAAAAGCCACTTGGGTCTAACACTACCAGAGACTTTATGTAAAACCATTTCGGATTTTGGAAACTTATTTTGGATTTGAAACCAAAACATCTTGTATACAAAATAATGTTACAATCCAACAACAACAAAACTCGTAAAAAAATTAATGAAACGAAAAATGCATTAATAATAATAATTTTTCATGAGATGTTTCATACTACAGCATACTGTTTGAAATAATGAATGAATGAATATAAGCAAGCTTTTTTTGTCACGTTTTAATACACTGAGTGTAAATCCAGTAGAGTCACAATAATTGAAATTCAAGATAAACAGGAGGTGTTCCTATTATTGGGCTTGTTTCGATTCTTGGAATTGTATCATTATTTATAAAATAAAGCATTGCAAAGCAACACTGGAATGTATATATTTAATCAAGACTGTACACACACCATATAACACTTGTCATTGTGGTGCTATTTTGTTAAGTATAAAACAAGTGAAAACGAACAATTGACTGAGTTGAAATACCATGTATAGACAGTGTTGATTACACTTATTACACATACATCGTAACGATTTACAAGATGAGTCTTACGAACCCAAGACCTTTACCTATGTTGCTCATTTACAAACTTAACCTCACTTTTTACGTCCTGAGAACGCTGTAATTTCAGCTTGATATCTCCTTTTGTTTTTGAGTTATCGTGTTGTCAGACGGGTAGATAGACAGACATGCAGCCGAAAATTGACTAATTAGGTGATTTTATGAACACCTATACCAAAATTTTTCGAGCGAGCGGATGAGATGGGTATGAAAAGTGTTTTGATTATCGAGGGATTCAATTATCGAGACGCTACTGTAATAAAGGATGGTATAACTCGCATGTATTACTCCTCAACAAAACAATATAGTTTTCTGCCTACACTTAGTTTAGTACACCGTAACAAAAGAACATATATAATGAGTCATTGAAAATTATACACAAAATCTATGGCGCCAACATTTTATAACTATAGAGGCGAGACAATATTTTCAACATTTTTCATTGCAAGGAACTAGATCAGTTTCATTTATGATAATATAAAATGATAATAGCATAATTTTTATCTTATCTGTTTTATTTTCTTAGAAAAAATAGGAACAAATTTTTGTATTGTTACAAAAAATAAACAAGTGAAAACAAACAATTGACTGAATTAATTGTTGAAATACCATGCATAGTCAATGTTGATTTCTTTATCACATTACACATACAAACATGTGACACATACATAACTGATAATCAAGTATAGTACACATTATAAAATTTCCGCCTAATTGGCGCCCCCACGGGTAAACAGTGATGTTAACGAAAAAATGTTTCAATCAAAAGTTGTTTAATTTTTGATAAGGAACATTTTTTACATTTGAACTGTTCTATCTCTAACGGTTTACAAGATGGGTCCTACGGACCCAAGACCCAATTGACCTATGATGCTCATTTACGAACTTGACCTCACTTTTTACGTCCTGAGTACGCTGTAAAGCTTGATATCTTTTTTCGTTTTTGAGTTATCGTGTCCACAGACGGACGGACGGACGGACAACCGGAAATGGACTAATTAGGTGATTTTATGAACACCTATGACAAAATTTTTTTCCTAGCATCATTATTTTTAAGCGTTACAAACTTGGGACTAAACTTAATATACTATGTATATTTCATATATACATGGTATAATAATTTTTGGCATGTATGTTCATTTGTTTTAGGTCTGTTTTTTATTTGCTCACTAGATGGCAGAAATATATTATTATTCCATAATATAACAATTAAATTGACCCAAAAACTAACATTCTTTGCTAAATTAGGTTATGTATCCTGTTTTTTTCGAGATCTAAACACAATGCGTTTTCGACATAAATATATATAAACCATGTATAGATAAATTGATTATAAAAAAAAAAAAAACGAACTACGATCGGGTAAAAAAAAAACACGAAGAGAAAAATCTTATATTAAAAAAAGAAAATTTCATAATAACATTTGATCGTTTAATAAAGATATCATCGTTATGAATAGATGAGTAAGCCCACACTTTCAAGTTTTGTGAAGTTGAAATAGGGAAAAAAAGTTATAAAGCAGCATATATAGTGTAGCATGGCGATTGAACGAGACTAGCTACGATCATCGAACAAACAATAGCATATATATGCTTGCTACGCATCAATCGTATAGATAGACGGACTTCTTCGAACTTTATTACTTCCATATATACACACTCCAACGGGGGGATATTGTTTTTCGGCTTCAACCAAATATAAAAAATACAAGCCGTGGATAAAGTCTAGTACGACGCTTGAGGTCAACACGAATAACTTCCCAGCATAAAAAAAATGTTATAAAATCTGGGCTAATTTAGTTGATCATCGCCAATTTTTAGTTTTTTCGAGTACGTAACCCTAAATTCGCACTTTAAACATAGCTAACAACACTCCCCATTAAATTACTTTTCCACCAATTACCAAATCCGTTTATGCGTTACGATGCCATAAACAGACAGACAGGCAGACAGACACACAGACAAATACAAACACATAGCGGTCAAACTTTTAACACCCCTTTTTTTTTAGTTCTGGGGTTAAAAAATAAAAACTTCATTTCGAAGAGATTATATCGAATTTCATGAATTTCTTTTCGGGTTATATTGCTTTTAATGCGCATTGATCGATACCTCAACGAAGTCGATATCACTTTTTGTTCGCACGATATCGATCAGGATAAACCTTAAGAAAAAGCTTGTCCGGTTCTTTTCGGATCATATTGCCTTTAGTACGTATCGATCGACACCTCAACGAAGTCTATAAAAAAGACTACGAACGTACGTACATACACACACGCACACACACACACACACACACACACGTGTTTTCGATTTCGGTTTTTTTCGAAAATTTCGATTTCGAAAATCGGACCCATTACAATAATTTCCTATAGTGGGAAGTTTCAGTCTTGGGACCCCCGTTAGGAACGAAGTTCTTTACGAAGCTGTTAAATAAAAACATATAGGTAATCTGTTTTTGATTGCTAAACTAATTAAAGTTATACACTAATTAGTTAAAATAATTTAATAAATAATTAACGTTTATAAATTAATATTCGTAATGACAGCTAACAGAATAGTAACAGATTTGACTAGAGTCACGAAACAGTGTTCATAGATAATTATAGTACAATAATTTACATCCAAAACTAGTAATGCAAATGTATCCATAACTACTTTTGGATGTAAATAGGACAAAAATGCCAAATTAGTGTACTATAAAAAATAAAAATAATATAGGGTTGGTGAACATATCGGTGCCAAAAATTCAACCCCCCCCCTTCCTTGAACCAAAGCTTGGTACACCCATGACCATTAACTATTTTAATATGGTTTTCTAATAAATTCAAGAGGTTGGTCAAATATTCCAGAGTTAAAGCCCGTGATTGAATGTTAAAATACCTGCTATAAGAATTATTCATTTTAGTACCAATAAATTAAAATTGTCTTTTATAACCTATAAATAAATATCCTTTCTATACAACTTCTATTCACATAGTATTTGACTTAATTTGTATATAGAAGTCATGTGAGTGTTTTAAACACAAGATTTTTTTCCCATATAATAAAATATCTATAAAAAACACAACAAATACAGTTGCAACTTTTTAAACAGTACTTCAAATAAAAAAATAATAACACGGGAAAAGTAGTCAGTCACGTTTATAATATCTTTGATAGAGGAAGGTCGTGTACCTTTGGATATTTAGAAAAGGTTTGGAAATTGGGTGGTTAAATTTTAATCTAAATTACAATAATTTTTGTGTTTTTTTGTCATGTTTCACTTGACAACAATAGCGGCAATATTAAACACAAAACTGCAGTAGTCTCTGCGTCAGTTGCTTATAACTTAAATACTTCTATTTGATGAAATTTGAAAGAAACTGTCAAAGCTATTAACGAACGCAAACAGGAAAAATTTCAAATTCCGCGCCTGCTTATACTTCCAAAAAGACTGAAGTCAGGTTCAACCAAAACTTCAAAAACTTCAGAAATTATTTCAGGAAATCTTCTTTGGAGGTTTTCGAACAACTAATTGGATAATTTTTTTGGAATTGCTTGTGCGATTGGCTATCGGTCAGACAGCTGGTATCAAAAAGCTTGTCAACTTTTATAAAGATAATTTTGACAGCGCAAAGTTGTTTAGCGACAGGAAAATATTTTTCCAACTTTTCCAGAGACAAAATCAGTACATGAACAATTTGGGGAAGATTGTGAATTTGTTGAATTATCGTAATTCCAGGGTCAATTTCCCCCCCCCTCCCAGCAATTACCAGTTATTACTTGAGCCTAGTATGATCGGTCATGCTTTATTTATAACTTCCTAAACCCCCTCGCTCCACTAATTACCAGCTACTACTTGGGCTGGGCATGATCTGTCGTGCTTGATTTATTCCTTCCTAAACCCCGTCCCCCAACTAATTACAAGCTACTACTTTCACCGGTATGATCTGTCGTACCTGATTTATATCTTGCTAAAATATTAGCGCCCAAAGGTACACGACTTACCCCTAAATATATACCGTATATGTATAGATGTATCGATGTTCAATAGATAATCTTATTATGAACTCTATCAATGTATACTTACAGTGCAAGGTACAGTAAAACCTCTTTACATTATAAAACGTGTCGTATATTCTTGTATATTACATGAAATTGATATGATTAAATAGTTGTATGTATAAATATATTTTTATAGTAAAACTTCTTTATACAATCAAAACACTTTATGAGATAATTATTATCCAATTTCACTTCCTATGTTTGCTAGTCTGTACATAAAAGCCATATTTAAATCGATTATTTATTCGATTATTAAAATTATTTTTATTTATATTAGTCTTAAAATTTATATATTAAAATGTAAACTTGGAATTTCTGGGGGCCAAATTTACGTCTCTTATAAATACCCTTCCTTTGTAAAATATTTTTCATGATTTTCCCCGAACATTTTGTAATAGTTTTAGAATGTTGATGTAACATAACAGAAAATTAGTAGATATTTAAAATATTAAATTTTTATTCGAATGAAATATGATGTTCAACTCTTTCAAATATTATGTTTCCATTAATTAAAATGTTTATTGTCCTTCAGGATAACACACACAGAATATTCAGGATAGCTCTACAGGATAACAGCTGCAGTTTAAATATAAATGTTTCTGTTATTTTTTTTCTCGTTTTTATATTAAAAATGCGAACATATTTTTCTGATAGGAATTTAAAAAAAACAAAATAAAAATGTTTTTACACTTTCATATTTTTAGAGAGAAATTAGAAGTCGATTTCTTTTCTGGTCCAATTTTTTCATAATTATTTTTTTCTAGGTTAGGTTAGGTTATATTGGCTGTCCACCAACGACACACTTAGGCTATAGAGCTCATTGTGATACCATATATATGTTTTACCACCTTTCTGCTGATAAAAAGTTATTAATCATTTTAAATTTTAAATCATATATTAGTTAATTATGTACCACACTGTTTTAGAGCTTAACCAGATGAAAGCTTTGGTTTTGTTAAAAGATTAAAAGATTTTGGTTCAGCTCAGAGTCCCCTTTCTTCAATTTAAACATATGGTCTTTCTTAAATATAGTTACGTAACTAACTACTATTACTTCACTTTTTGTGCATTCGTAAGCAAATTTTATTCACCACAAAACTACACTTTCCTGTTTTGTTACACTTTCCAAGCTTATTGAAATGTTTATGGAATGAGAAATTGTAAACCTGAACTGACAAATAAATTATATTTTCTGATATTTAAAATTTCACTACCATGGCATTATTTGTCATCCCTACTAGGTAACCGTGTATGTTTTTCGACTACATACAAACAATAGAAAAAAAATGATGTATTAGAAAAATATTAACTAGCATATAACTTGTACTTCATTATAGAAAAAATATGAAATTAACGTGTTTAATTATTAATTATATTATTATTTTTCTACCAGAGGGACTTTCAATAAGAGTGGCCCTTAAATTTTAGTAAGTGTCACAGAAGAATTCCTTTATTTTGTTTTGAAGTTTTTTTGTGCACAAAATATTATTCATATGTTCAACACGACTTTTTTACTGGCCTAAATTTGAATGGCGAAGATTTTGTCTCACACAGGCTGTTGTGCTGTACACACAACAAGAAGTTGTAGTTAAATATAAATGAAATCAAATAGCGCGTGATTGCTTACACATATCCGTACCTTTTTAAAAAATAACTACCACAAAGAAATGTATAACTCCTACTTAAAGAACTTTTTGTTCTTGCCAAGATATCGCCTTCTTAATCACTCCGATTGAAATACCTTAAGCTATTTATTTTTATTGAAATTTCCAAAAGTACCGCTCTTATTGAAAGACTCTATATGCTTCTACAATAAAATTATAATTAAATCAGTAAAGGTACATATTAAATAAAATAAATTATTAATGAATATGAAAAACGTTCAAATGAGATAAAACAAATTACAATCGCAAAACCTACGAGAGCGATCTTTGTTACGCTGACACGTGTACAATTAAAAATTGTTACTTTAAATAGAAATTAATACTATTGTGTACTCTAATTATAATTTTTCTGATTGGCATTGTGAAATTTTCAATAAACAAGTACGTATATAGTAATAATACAACACAGGGGTTTCATTTTTAACCGACTTCAAATAGAGGATAATTTTTGTTTTGTTTTGTTTGTTTGTTTTTAAAGTATGTTCACCGATTTCTCCGTACAATTGTGAATCGATTTAAAAATTTTGTTTGTTTGAAAGGGTCTTCAAGTCTCCAAACTTATATCTTACATTTCATTTCACATTGTTATTCATAACCTCTAATTTAACCACATATCATTTTGACAGTGTTGCCAACTTAGGGGATTCCCCCTAAATTTAAAGATATATTTAAAATTAGAAGTTTTTCATTCATCAATTGTACACATAAGTATGAATTGTTTTACAGAATTTTTGGGGAGTTTTTACCTCACTCTTGGGTGGACAAAAACTAACGTGTTGACAACACTGCATTTTAAATGATATACGTGTCCTATAATCGTTAAAATCATGAAATATCGCTAAACTCCACAGACATCCATTGTATGCTATACAGTGTACAATATCTCGGAAACGGCTCATTTTCTCAGTTTAGAGATAAAAATCCACTTGATTTCGTATGCGATTACGATAATCCGGAGATTACGTATACAGATTTTTAGGTCGATAGGATTTAGGTCCCACTACAAAAGTATTGGGAGTAATATGACCAATTAAAAACTTGGAAAAATGGGTGCTCTAAAACTTCAGTACCCCTTATAAAAAAAATCAACGAAAAAATTTCGTTCTTTAACGCACTCGTAGCAGTAGTTTTAAATAAAATCTAAATTTCCAATAAAACACCAAAAAAAAAAACTAACCTGAACGTCCTGTAGGCGTTGCAGCTGATGATGATGGTGCTGTGGGAACTGGTGGTGGATACACAGGATCACAACATTCTCGTTCAGGGAACTCACTAGCTAAGACTCCATTAAACATAAACGATTGTTGTTCATGACTATAAAATTGAATAATTTGTTCTTGCACAATTGCAAACAAGCAAATAAATGCCACTGATTGGGCAAATATTCCAAACATAACAGTGGATTTTCTTTTATATGATCTTGATTTTACAAAAAAATTAGTACAAAAAAAATTAACTGAAAGTTAATTATATTTTTTTTAAATTACTGTTTTAATTCTTGTTATTTTACAATGAGTTTAATATGACATTATCATTCACTGTCACCGAACAACCGCGCGCTATTTGAATTGTTCTCAAAATGAAAATTTATGCAAGAATTATCAAGTTAGTATACATCATGGAATAAACTTTACTGTTCTCAATTAGTGTTATTTACAGTAAAGTTTTTCGTTGAGAAAATTTAACTATTTATGTTTGTAGTCTTAGTAAGAGTCTCCTGGTTAATTTCGCACATTTTTCCATCAGTGTTCATTGAACTGTCTGTAACAAATAAACAAATATTTCAAATTAGTATTTGCTCCGTGCATGTTTTTTATTTCAGCATTATTAGGAATATTGACGATGAAAAAACTTATGACCATAATTATTTCTACAGCCGAAATAGCTCAGTTGGGAGAGCGTTAGACTGAAGATCTAAAGGTCCCTGGTTCGATCCCTGGTTTCGGCATACATTTTAACTTCAACTTTTTTTGTAACGCCAAGTAATAATGATGGTAAAATAAAAAGAAAGTTATGTTCATGAAGATATCAACAGCCGAAATAGCTCAGTTGGGAGAGCGTTAGACTGAAGATCTAAAGGTCCCTGGTTCGATCCCTGGTTTCGGCATATATTTTAACTTCAACTTTTTTTGTAACGCCAAGTAATAATGATGGTAAAATTAAAAGAAAGTTATATTCATGAAGATCTCAACAGCCGAAATAGCTCAGTTGGGAGAGCGTTAGACTGAAGATCTAAAGGTCCCTGGTTCGATCCCTGGTTTCGGCATATATTTTAACTTAAATTTCTTTTGTAACGCCAAGGAATATTGATAGTAAAGTATAAATAATTGAGTTCATAAAGGTCTCAACAGCCGAAATAACACACTAGCCAATAATATTGATCAAATAAAATCGTGATTTGACCAGAGACGGAATTCGCTGGAAAAATACCGCAATATAACGCAACCATGCCACTGCTGCTGTGGAAAACTTGGAGGCTGCATTAATTTTTTCATTATTACCATAATATTTTATATAATTTTATTTAGACTATAAGAAATTATTTGTGATGACACTAGAAAGAGACGCGACAAAGTATTAAGGAAATAAACAAAACTCAACATAACCTTACAAAAAGTTCAAAAAAGTGTGAAAATGTAAACAATACAAGATAATTGTGTATGACAACAATATAGGAACAAATGGAACGTATATTATCTGTTTAAAATGAGATAGAATTACCGGTATATGATAATAATTAGTATAATTCAAATTACTAATTACACATAAAGGCTATATTAATTGCGTTTTACACTATCATTTTTAATTAATATCAGTTTAAATAATCTGTTACTTGTTTTAATTATATTTAAATTATCGTCATTAATATTATTCATATAATTTTTTTTTGTTTTGTGTGTTGTGTTAGAAAAATTATTATAAATTATATATTGTTTATACCATCTATATGAAAAATATACAAGGTATATTAAGTTTAGTAGTAAGTTTATAACGCTTGAAAATTTTGGTACAAATATTTATAAAATCACCTAATAAGTCCGTTTCCGATTATCTGTCCGTCTGTCATCACGATAAATCAAAAACGAGATCGGCTCAGTGGTCGAGCGGTCTAAGGCGTTAGTCTTTGACCTCTAGCTTCTGACGGAGAGGCTGCGGGTTCGAATCCAGGTAGCGACAGTGTGAACAAATTATAATTAATGAGGGTGTAGAATTGATCACATTGTCGTCGCTTGGATAAGAACGAAGTAACCAATTCCACCCACATCATAAAATTTAATTGTATATATGTAATTATATAAATAAAGAGTAACAAATAATGATGTGGGTGGCCTCTGTTATAGGCGAATGTCAGAAAAACGAAGGTTAAACCCCATTATTATCGTATTAACGGAGGGACAAACAGGCGGACGGACAAACAGAAATAGACTAAATTTACCTATAGCAAAACCTTGATATATTTAATATATACAGAGTATATAAACTAGAAAATCATGAATTTTCTAGTTCATTATTTAAATGTTTATGAAAAACAATTGAAAATTGCTTATATGCGACGCGATGCGACTCGCAATATTCATATGAACAAATAGTTATTAAAATGTATTAACACGTTTTAGTTTCATTTCAAAATTATTCAAATTACATGGTAGTTAAAAACTATGTATACAGAGTGTTCTATAATTGTCTACAGAATTTCCGTTTCCTGAATAAGCTGAGAAAAAAAAGAAGAAAATATTCTTTACCAAATTTGGATCTGAGGCCTTATTCACAAGATAATTAACCAACTCTTATATTAATAAATTAATAAAAACTATAAACATCAAAATAAAAGTAATCCAAGAAAACCCAACTTAAACAGGGAATGTGTTTTATCATAGTGTGAAAGAGTGACCTAAATGGAAAATTACCACAAAAAAAGAAATCCTAAAACAGAATCTTGTTCATTGTATCAACTTAACACAATAATGAAGTTTATTTTTGAGTACACAGTCCGTTTCGATCAATAAAATTTGGTTTTTATGGGTTAGTTAAATAATAATATAAGAAGCCAAATAGAGTTTTTTTTATAGTAATTTTTCAATTAGGGCACCCCTTCACACTTTGATAAAACACATTATCTGTTTAAGTAGTGTTTTATTCTATGAACATTTTCTTTTTTTTCTCAACTTTTTCATGAAGCGAAAGTTTTGCAGACAATTATAGAACACCGTGTATACAATATCCAAATTACTATTGTTATTATTACAATAAATGTTCTGTTTATATTTTGAATGCATTAAGTATTAGGTAATAAAGTTTTGTACCCGTGTCTGCTTACCTATGTTGTTACGAAGTTTTGTGTTTTGTATTTTGCATACTTATGTACTCGAACATGCTCACGATTAAAAGAATTTGTATACGCTGTTTATCAAGATATCCTTATTTTAGCCCCAAGTTTGTAACGCTTAGAAATATTGATGAAATCTACAAGATTTTGGTATAGGTTTTCATAAAATCACCTAATTAGATAAACACGATAAATCCATAGCGAAAAGAGATATAAAGATGAAATTTTTAGAGCGTGGTTATGACGTAAATTGAGTTTATGTTCGCATGAAATGCTTATGCTAGCGGGTTAAGAATTTTAGTAGGTAAAACTAATTTTATTGTTTACATTTGTTTTCAGTCTTGAAAACGACTGCTTTTGCGTTTTCTGAAAACAGTTAACTAATCCGCATGGAGCTTTGAGACTTTTTGATTTTTTTTTTTTTTAAATAAAAAAATTTATACCATTGTTCGGAAACTCTGATTCATAACCGGAAAGATAGAAATCCTACTTTTAATTTTTGTGGTGTAGATTTTAGACAATTAACTCTCTCATATACTTAACAAACTTTCATTATACCCATACACATAGTTAAAATTTATTTGATCAAAAATAATTTTATTAAGTGATTTAGTTCGAATATCTTGTAAAATTGATCGACCACCCTTGAGGAAGTGTAAATAGCACGATCTATTTATCTACTGCTGCATACTCTGAATGGGTTTGATATATATAAAAGCCATCTATATCAACTGTCTAGGCATACCATAGCGGTCAACTGCAACTGTCAATCTTAATTAACCTTTGTTATATAACATATGATGTGTTTTGGATGAAATTAGAACTTATAGAAGAGCATTGAAGTCACTAGTCAATATTATAGTCAAATAAATAAGCCAGAAATACTGTGAAATTATTTTTTTCTACGTGTTTCTTTGATCTTTGGGATCTAAACTCTGCCTTGATTTGAAAATTGGAGAAGTTTTAACTCTCGCCCCAAACTGCAACAAGAAACAGCCTATAAATAGCATAAAGCACATCAAAGAAGAAAAAATAAAAAATGTCTCAATTTTTCAAAAACAAATGACAAAAATAACATTTGGCTGAGTTAATTATTCAAATACCCGTCATAGACAGTGTTAATTTATCATTTTCAACAAACTGTGACTTGAA
Source organism: Chrysoperla carnea (assembly GCF_905475395.1). Taxonomy (NCBI): domain Eukaryota; kingdom Metazoa; phylum Arthropoda; class Insecta; order Neuroptera; family Chrysopidae; genus Chrysoperla; species Chrysoperla carnea. The sequence continues at coordinate 29,605,418 of NC_058342.1, forward strand.
GTTTAATTATAATAAAATAATCTGCATCGTCCGGGAATCGAACCCGGGCCGCCCCCGTGGCAGGCGAGTATTCTACCACTGAACCAACGATGCTATACTATTTTATACTAATATTTACGTCCAAAATGAGTTCTTCATTTAATTTAGATTCGAGAATTTAATTTAAAAGTAAATATCCCATATTCGTGACCAGTTTCTTGATAGAGTAGCTTAAGTTCGTAGTGATGAATGTTTCTAAAGACCTAAGGTACACGTAGAAAAAAGAATTTTTGAAATCGATGCTGTCCAAAAATTTTTCAACATTTTCCGCATTATGAATTTGACTATTATACTGATCAGTTAGTTATTTAACTATCATTGAGTTGGTAATGTGTATTTTATCATGTGTGCCGATCAAGTTTCATTATAATATAGGGTTGTCAATCTCATTTTTCTACTCAATTTATTTCTGGGTCGATTTAGTTGTCGTAAATTGATTAACAAGAATCGTGGGAACATCTTACATTCCAAATAAAAACAATAGTATTGTAAAGATAGTATTGTCAAGCGACACTTAGATGGGACATGTTTTTTAAATTTGGCGCGGAAATTTAAACTAAAAACAAAATTGATTTTCATATGACATTAACATATCATCGTTAGAAAAAAATTCTGATAAAAATAAATTTATCTCGTTATAAAAAAAAATCGAATGCCCTTTTACCAAAATAAATATACAATATATATTATATGTATATGATGTCATATTTTTCATGGAAATTTATTTATTTTCAATCAGATTTAACGCATTCTTGGTTAGGAAATTGAATCATATAAACTTTTAAATGTTACAACTTTTCATTTGAAAATATGTAAATTTTATCATAGTATAACAATCGTTAACTATTTTATCAACAGTGGTTTAGTAAAATTTAAAATTGAAATTATTATTCACCGGATGGTTTATCCTCAAAGTGATACGCATAATATTATAGGAAAATTAGGGTAGATAATTCGTAAAGAAAATAAGTGTATAAGTATATTTGAAGGGTACAGGAGAAGAACATTCTATGTCACACAGACATAGATCTGAGATGGGTATGGGTATAGGAATAGAGGTTAGCGGGCCATGCTCGAAGCAATAGTTCAGAGCACCTAGCCAAATAGACCCTTGTACTCTATCCCCGCTACGCTTTTCAGTGGCTATTATAACCAACTGATGTACTGAAACCCAGGATCTGCCTAGCGCAGAGTTTCCTAATATCTTCTGGTTCGACTATGGCCGGACCAAACCATTTCCTTCGCTGCTATATGAGCGCCGGGCAGTAACAGAGAAAGTGGATCGATGTTTCTTCTGAATTTTCTCCGCATCTGTCACACGCGGGAAATTGTCTTTTTCCAATCTGATGTTGGAACTTGTTCAGGTTATCATGCCCTCAGTAACTCTACGATGACTCTAATATCAGCTCTGTTTAGTTTCAAGATCTCCTCGGCTCTGTTACCGAGCGAGTTTCCTTCACACAACAGGTTTTTGGCAATTCGCCCTCCCTCGTTGCTGGTCCATGCCTTTAATTGTTGATTTTTCAGATTATCTCCTAATCTGTTAAGACCTTCTTGGTATGGCATCCTCGCAAGCTTTTCTTGAGTGGGAGCCATGGTGGTTAGCAGTTTGGCCACCTTGTCTGCTCTCTCACTACCTTATTATTATAGTGTAAAATTTTTATGATCCACCCTATATTTATATATAATTTCACATTTTTTGAGGCATATAAATTCTACTTAAATTTTATTTCAAAAGCTATTAGTATAATCTAATCTAATATAAATAATTTCAGATACAAATCATTATTTTTGACATTTCAATATTATAATGTTACAAAATTTTGTGGTAACTCGAAGCAAGAAAGGCACAAATCTCTAATATATGATATACAGTAATCTTGATAATTTGGACTCAATAAGACGAGGAATATTCCGAAAACTGGGATTGTATGGAAAAATTCATTATAATTTATAAATAAAATAAAACACTAAAAAAACACGATCGGAGTCTATGTATTTAATTTAAACGAAATGTACATAGAATACATATTTATCGAGTTTAAAGCATGTCAAATTTTTTTGTTTTGTTTCACAAGTGTAAATAACGCAGCATCGTTGGTTCAGTGGTAGAATGCTCGCCTGCCACGCGGGCGGCCCGGGTTCGATTCCCGGACGATGCAATTTATTTTATTAAAATTATTTTTCAAGCCATAATTTATCAGAAATAAGTTCAGTTTTTTCAAACGTTATATTTTCCAAACCATCAAAGCACAGCATCGTTGGTTCAGTGGTAGAATGCTCGCCTGCCACGCGGGCGGCCCGGGTTCGATTCCCGGACGATGCATTTATTTTTAGATACTTTAATTATTTTTATAAAAATATTTTCTTCTAGTGACTTTTATTTCTTTAAAATATAACGAAATAGCTCTTATTATAATTTTTTCCCACAGCTTCCACCAAAAATTAAATTTAAATCTTTTTCTACAGCATATTTTCAATTAATTATCTTTTAAAAATTTTGATAGAACTATACAGGATATAATATTCTCTGAAATATGAATTTATCAAGCCAAAATCGAATGCGGTAAACTCATTTTCGGTAAACTCGAATTTTCGCGATATTAAATTTTTGACAACTTATTGATAAAAATTATAATTTCTGTGGAAAGAATAGTTTCAGACAATAAATTTTACTAAAATTTATTATTTTGCAATATTTTATCTAAAATTACTATTTATAAGAATACTTTCAAATTTAAAAAATTTTAAATTTGAAATATATAACTAGTTTTCCAATTATAGAATTTACTTTGAACGTTAATATTAGACTTAGAGAAAAAATGGTCAGATGATATATTTTAATAAAAATTTAATTTCTAATTTTCACTTTATACAAAATTAGCTAACCTTAAATGAGAAGTTACGAAAATTAAAAATTATCATTATCGTGAGATTCGTTTTATGTATCGAAAAACTTTAAAGGACTTTTCGAGCTAATTTCATTCTCAAAGATTCTTCGAGGCATACTAACTATACATTCAAAGCTTCCGTAAGCTATGCGTTCCTTCATTCAAAGCTTCATTCCGATTCAATATTTAAAAGTGGGTGAAAAACTGCTCAATTTATTCACAATGAAGAAGCGAAATACAATTTAATTTTTACTCCCTAAAATATACGATAAAATTTTACAAAATAGCGCAAAATATCTAAGAACATATAATTTAGATAAAACCAATGAGAATCCTTACTTATTTATAATTAAAATTTCTCCCGCCCAAAATTTACAACCATATAAATTGCCTTTTATCTTAACTAAAAAAAAAAGTAAAAATCTTTAAAAGCGGGAAAAGAATTTATCGTTTAAAATTATCATAAAAGTTAATTTTACTTCTCCAAGTCGTTTAAAATAACTTATTATTATTTTTAAATTACCCCGATTATAAATTTTTCTCAATTTTTTCCTCGTGTATGTAATATATTTTATCTCAAAAAAAAAACGTTACATTGTACTTTAATTAAATTGAAAATTCCATTGTAGTACATAGAGAAAACACACCGGGCAAGGAAAAACAAAAACACACTATTTTCCAACATACACAGACGATGAATTGAAATTTATTATCCAATCTTCAAATTCTATACGTTTTGTTTTTTTCTTATTGAAAATACAAAACAAAGTTCAAATTATTTAATTTCATTCGAGAAAATGGAATTCCATAAATAACTTTTTATTTAAGATTTTCTTTTTCGGCTTTAAAATTTATTTTCTTATAAAACATTAATCTAACTTCCATCAAAAAATTAATCTAATCTTCCCAATAGTGTCAGGACAGGTATGGTATGAAAATATTAAATTTTGAATAGAAAGTGGGTCTAAAAATTTAATTATCTCTTAATCTATACTTCGAAAGAAGTCGAAAAATCGAATATAAGTTAAACATTCGATATATATGTTGATCAATTACATTTTCATAGAAATTTGTAATCCGAGATAACACATTTTGAAAAATTTTATAGTAACTATGGAAATTAAAAAGTTTTGTACCAGTATTAAATAAGAATACAGCGGGTAAATTTATACATACCGCAGTATTGTTGTCCTTTTTTAAATAACAAGTTTTCTTTGTTTATTAATAAACTTTTCAAATAGTTTTCAAAAATTTTTCTAGTTCACTTAATATTTTTAAACAATAATTTTTTTTTCACAAAAAACCGATTTAATTCAATAACAAAAATTTTCACTCAATTTCACAACTCTATTTTATTTTTTGGGTTTAAATCCAAATTATTTTTTTTCTTTTAAATCACAAAATAATTTATTTTTTTTGGATTAAAACGTATTTAGGAAAAAACTGAACTACAAAATTTTTTTTTAAATTCACAAACAATTTTTTTTAGTGGCAAAACGACTTTTGAAAAAGCAACATGACTCAACGTGTTTTGAGAAAATGCAGTTAAAAATGAGATAGTTCATTACTCAGAGGCCGTCCAAATCGAACTGTCAGATAATCAACGGTAAATGTTCTACTTACAAGCATTTTCCATCGTTATCCTTTTCTAACTTGTACGAACCTCTGTCATTTCCGTTTTTACTCGCCATGTAAAGCTTTGTAGAGGGGTTTGTGGGACATAGTAAAACCACCCTAATATATATATATGTAACGTTCAACCGACGTCGCGGCGTTCGCATCAATTTCAATCCGCATTAAAATTTATTTTCTTCTCCAAAAAACTTGTATGAAAAAACCCTTCAAATTTCCTTCAAAAAACTTTCTTTTTTTTTGAAATCAGACAATTATTCAATTTTTTTTTTTAATGAAATAAACAAAGAGATGAATGTTAAGTTTTATATAATTCCATCTCTTTTATCCATTAGCCATAACATAAAATTGTTGTTTGAATTAAAATGCAGACATACTATTTCATATTGTAACATAGATATTCAAATACGCATGCGCATATAATACAACAATTTTACAATAATGTTGTATTTTGTGTGTATTATATGAAAAACTACGAATATTCACGATGTTTAACGAGGCGTTCAGTCTGATTCTGATAAACCATTTTTAGTGTCATTTGCAGAAGTGCATACGTGAACGTGATTGTCGATTCGAAATATAAAAGCAATGTTTGGGATTCTTTTTTTTTTTTAGTATTTGTACTGTAGTGTGACCTATATATAAATATATAATCTAGTCGAATTTTTTTTTTTTCGATAAGGAAAAGCGCACATCTTGGAGAAAAAAATAGAAGAAAATTGAGACAATTTATATTAAGATGACGATACTTTTTATATAACTTCTTTTTTTGTTTTGTTTTTGTCTGGAGGGTAATTTTATTTTAAAGTATTCCAATTGGTCTGTTTATTGTGTATATACATATATACATATATACTGTAATCGAATGCCCACCATCTTCGAATATTCGAGGAAAAACTGTAATTAGATGGTATATAACCTCGACAATGCACTATGTATATAATATATAGGTCAGGGACCTTACCGTGTTTTTTTTTTTTTTTAGTTTAATCTATAACTCGAATTGAATTTGTTTTGTGACTTAAATTTTGTTTTCGTTATTTTTAACTTTATACAGGATATTTCTTTTTCTGTAAAATTACATAAAACCACACAGAATTTTTTGTATAGATTTAAACTGGGTAAAATATTTAAAAAATAGTTTTCTAAAAAATTATATTTAAAACAAGTGAAAACAAACAATTGATTGAGTTAATTGTTGAAATACCATGTATAGACAGTGTTGATTACTCTTTCACATATCACATACATACATGTCACACACATACATAACTGATATTCCCATATAATAGCATACTATACAATTTACGCCTAATTTGCGCCCTCATGGGTAAACAGTCATGTTTACGAAAAGAAGTTTCAGACAAAAGTTGGTTATTTTTTTATAAGAAATATTTTCATTTAAAATTTTATTCTGTTCTAACGGTTTACAAAATGGGTCCTACGAACCCAAGACCCAATTGACCTATGTTGCTCATTTACGAACTCGACCTCATTTTTTACGTCCTGAGTACGCTATAAAAATTTCATCTTGATATCTCTTTTCGCTTTTGAGATATCGTGTTTACAGACAGACGGACAGACAACCCGAAATGGACTAATTAGGTGAATCTATGAACAACTACACCAAAATTTTGTGCGTAGCATCAATATTTCTAAACGTTACAAACTTGGAACTAAACTTAGTATACCTTGCATATTACATATATGCATGGTTTAAAAAACGAAAATTTGAAGAATTCAGGAGGAATAATAGAGGAAATGCTAACTCAAGAGGGAGCCACGTACTCTTGGAAATTATCAGGTAATCGTATCCCAACAAATTAACGATACCTGATTAATCCGTCAGCACTCGCGTCAATCGTTCGGTAATGTTAAGTCACGTGAAGAGAGATTTGCTCACGCGTTTTGCAGATGCGTCAAATTTTTCATGTGTTAAATATTTTTTAACTTTGTAAATCATAACCTCTACATAATTTTATATAAATTAATTTTTTAATGCACTAGCAAATTTAAAATAGTTGATTACATTTTATGCAAATTAGCATGAAAATCTGACGTGATAGAAGTTTTTTAATATGTCATCCAGTTTCAGTGGATGAAAAATCTGTAAGGAGTAGTTAAAAAGTCCTGTCCAGTTTTTTAGTTGTAGATCTGTATATCTGTTATTATATATTTAAATAGTATCATTCTTATTGGAAAACTCTGTACCTATACTAAACTAAAGAAGAATTAAGTTTTAACAATGAAGTTTTCTTCGTTCAATGATAAAATTTGTTTTGTTTAAATTTACGGAACCCTAAAAATAATAGAAAACAAGATTTTCTTTTCACAGACAATGTTGATGATTATTTATTTTTTTTGTCCTGTGTATCGAACATCAATGAATAGATCACTAATTTAAGAGTATGTAAGGCAATCAGAAACTAATTTTCTTTTCAATATCGAAATAGAAAATGAATTACGTATATCATGATACAATATTTTCCATTAGTTCAATACACAATTCTGCTGAAAACGGTACACACTGTGTTTTCTGTATTGTATTGTCTACTGGTATAATATTAAAACAGTGTTTACATTTTCATTTTACTCTGTATACCATATAAAAATTATACTTCCAAAACCGATTCTAACTTCTTTGAAAGGACCAACAGTCTTGGTCGTTATAACCGATAGTCTTTATAAGCGATATTTATATTTTTATATGAAGATATTAGAATATTGAAATGTGTAATTCTGATAATTACTATTTAAGAGTTAAATTTATAATATATTTTGACATATGACATTCTTTTGCTTTTAATAATATAAAATCTACTAACTTGCTTGTGTCAATTAGTACATAATTTTAGACTGTTATAGATACTTTTTTTCTTAAAAAATTTATTATAATTTCTTAGAAACATAATCCAAATATCATTTTTGACATATATGGTCATTTATTTTAAGTATCCCAAGGCTATTTCGATCCCTAGTTTAAACCTTTTCCAAAAATTTTGTGTAGACTAAAACACTTATTTTTTTAGACCGTATTTCTGTTATTTCGAAGTAATACAAATTAACGATCAATATTCGATTTGTATAGTACTCATTCGATATAAAATTTAATTTTCTAATTTAATTAGATTTTTTAACTCACTTTTTAATAACGCTACACATGTTTTGTAGAATTTTTTTCATACATAATTAAATTTAAAGCAACCCATACACCAAATAATTTTTAAAACGTAGATATATTTTACAGAAAAGAGACCATTCTTTAGGTATCAAGGTGTTGAAATAGTCTTGAAATTTTTTTAAATTTTCTACATATTTTCAAAGTGTAGACCTTTAAAAATATATATCAAAACAATTTTTGAAATACCATTTGAATTATTGCTAGTTTCAATAGGCTCGAACCACCAACCTTTCGGTTAACATCCGAATGCGTTAACCAATTGCGCCAGAGAGACTCTTATTCGCTAAAAATTCATTGGAAATCAAATAAAAACGTTAAATCCGACGAACTTTAAAATTTTTTACTACAAATGTACGTATTGACGTTTGTAGTAAAACATTTGCGCCCCCGGGTGGGCTCGAACCACCAACCTTTCGGTTAACAGCCGAACGCGCTAGCCAATTGCGCCACGGAGGCTGTTGATATTGTAAATGACATTGAAATTCAAATAAATACGTTACAACTCAAATATTAAAAAAAGAAAGTGTACAAAAATAATAAAATTAACTTTTTAAAGGTTTATTCTCTAGTTTTGAGTTAAACATACAATTCAAATAAATTATCGCGTTCAGATTCGATTCTCAATGGATCCATTAACACTTTTTCACATATTTATTTTAAGTTTCGATACCTACCATCAAAAACAATCGTATATTATATAATAATGTATTGTGTGACTACTTTACGTATATTTTCATTTTGCAATGTAACATTTTTTAATATGTGAATGTGTTAACCTTTACGATTATATTAATAATTCAACATTCTCTGTGTGTGTATGCGAAAACAGTAGCAAATCGTAATAGTTTCAGTGTTGCCAAAATGGCTTCTTCATTATATCGAAAAGAAAGATTCATAAATCAGTAAGCAATTAAAATTAATAAGTTTTAAGAATCCCCGACAAAACAGGATCTCTTGGGCGCTAACTTCAATTACATAAAAATTATTTGCGCCCCCGGGTGGGCTTGAACCACCAACCTTTCGGTTAACAGCCGAACGCGCTAGCCAATTGCGCCACGGAGGCTGTTATTCAAATAAAATTTATTGGAAATCAAATAAAAACGTTAAATCCGAAGAACTTTAAAATTATTTACTGCAAATGTACGCATACGACGTGTGTAGTAAAATATTTGCGCCCCCGGGTGGGCTCGAACCACCAACCTTTCGGTTAACAGCCGAACGCGCTAGCCAATTGCGCCACGGAGGCTGTTGACTTTATAAATTACGTTGAAAATGAAATAAATACGTTACGCCTGAATAACTTTAAAAGACCAAAACTTTGTTTTAGTATCTCAAATGTCCTAATTCGGATTTAAATACCAAACCCGTTAGACCTATTTATTGTGAAACCGTCACTGTAAATTTATTGTATTTAGTAACCGATACATTTATTATTTAATGATTAATTTCTGATAGTTAAATTTAACGGAAATAAAGAAGAAGATATTACAAATTGCCATGTAAGCATCCGTAATTGATTGTTTATTGACGTATATACGAAAACTTTTAAATAAATAAGTTAAAGTGAACAAACATTACACATATTTACTATTGATTAGAATGAGATCAATATATAACTCAGTCTGTCGTCATTATGTATAATATAGTAGTAGGCTTTAATAGTACGAACTACGAACATTTCTATTAGTGGAGCACATACGGGCACATCCGTCGGGAAAACAATTATTCCCGTTCGAAATATGTCCCCTTTCAGGCGTTTTTCGGTCAGAAATCTGGTCAAATTTTTGTTTAGTCAATTTTCTTTTTGGTACCTGTCAAATTTTTGTGAATCAAGTAAAGTTTTTTTGAATTTTTTTCCAAAAGTTCACTGTTTCCGAGATATTAGCAGTTAAAAGCTTAGAAAAAACTCAAAAAGACCATTAAAATTTTTGGGTTTTCCAAAATCCTTAAATAATTTTTTGACATCTCATAACAAAATCGTGAAGAGCAGATTTCTTTACATTGGTATATGAGATATACAGATCAATCTTTTCCATTGGTTACTCTGGGCAATTGCCCAGAACTCCTCGATCAACGGAGGCCTGCGCTCAAATAAACATTCTTTGCAGCCGTTGTTCCATTCTACATATAAAGTATACAATTCAATTGCAAAATACTTGCAAAATTGATTTGCAATGCAAATGGAAGAGAAATTCAAAGAATGAGTACAGATTTTGGTAGCAAAAAAGTTTAACATTTTTTTCAGCTTTACAAATGGTATATTTTTAAACTTTTCTAAACATTTCTAATATCTCGAAAACGATGAATTTTACGAAAAAGATATAATGATCAAAAAAACCTAAAATAATTTTACTTGATTCAAAAATAGATTTTTGACAAAAAAGGAAAATTGGTTTTTTTTTAAACTAGGTCAGATTTTTGTCTAGCAAATTCTTGATCCATGCTTAGAGACGTCTTTGGAACGAGAATATGCAAAGAAATCTAATTCGATATTAATTTATTTATAATTTTTCCCGACGGATGCGCCCATATATGCTGCACTATGTATTATTTATCCGTTGATATTAAAACGGATAATAGGATTTTCCAGTATTTTACGCATTTGGTATTGAAGGGAAAGTTAAAGTGTTAATTGGTTCACTTGTTATAAATAATATGCGATAGATTTTGTGTTTGTTTTTTTTAATACTTGTTTAACTTAAGGGTGTTCGGACGTTTTTTATGCTTTGAGGTATTATACAGTCGAGCTTTCAATAAGAATGATATTATTTAATTTGAATTTAAAAAAATAATAGTTTCTATGATATCACCTCAAAACGTTCAATCACCAAACAAGATGATTGTATTATCGATACCAAAGTTAACTAATAAACTAACTTTAATATTTTCGATTTTTCTTTAGGACTATCCTAAAAAAATAAGTGTATGGAAATATTTGAGACTTACGTTTCAAATTTAGCGGGTGGATTCTGTTAGAACTTTCTGTTAGTAAATTAGACGAAAATTAAGAGTAAAATTTTTCTGCGTATACCATAGTTTTTGAAATATTAATGCTTAAAGTTTTAGGGAAAATTCCTTATAAAAGGAATAACACACAAATGCACGCAATTTCATTACTTTAAATGTATTTTATGGAAAACCGAGTACCGCTTGTTATACTTGTCTTTATATAGGAAAATATTTGTCATGCTTTTTCCAATCTGATGTTGGAACTTGTTCAGGTTATCATGCCCTGTGAGTAACTCTACGATGACTCTAACATCAGCTCTGTTTAGTTTCAAGATCTCCTCGACTCTGTTACCGAGCGAGTTTCCTTCACCCAACAGGCTTTTGGCGATTCGCCCTCCCTCCTAGCTGGTCCATAACTTTAATTGTTGGTTTTTCAGATTATCTCCTAATCTGTTAAGACCTTCTTGGTATGGCATCCTCGCAAGCTTTTCTTGAATGGGAGCCATGGTGGTTCTGAGTTTGGCCAGCTTGTCTGTTCTCTCATTACCTTTCCAACCAGAGTGTCCGGGGATCCAGGTAATATTGACTTTATTGTGCCTCGCCAGGTAGTTTAGACTGTTTCTAGTCTCCTTGACGAGTCGCGATGACACTGTACAGTTTGATAGCGCTTTGAGTGCTGCTTGACTGTCTGTGCAGATACTAATCACATCATCCTTCAAATTGGCCAATTGGAGTGGCCAGTGGTCAGCACATCTCATGATGGCTACCAGCTCTGCCTACATTTAACAAATAATTTAATTAAATTTGTATTATAATTATATTAAATTTAAATAATTCGTCTACTTTAATCGATTACTAAGGATAAAATCTACAGCCTAACTCCGTAGAACTCTATAATTCATAAAGTGTCATATGATTGTTATGTTTCATCAGATTACAACAATATTAGAGATTCATTTCGAAGTTATTAACCTATCTATCCGGTTTAATATTAGCTGTTATGTGACATCTCTTGTTATTTCTGTGAACTATAATATAACGTCCACCGACAATGTAGATATTATTATGCTGTAAATAAACAACGCTAGATGGCATTACTAACACAAATGTCAAAAGTATTTTTATTATCAAAATCAGTTTATGAACTGCGTGTTAATTGTTAATCATTTAACCTAAAAAATGATATGTAAGTCAATGAATTTTTTTTTTTCATAAAAAAGCGAAAATTTATTTTGATGAGACTGATATCATTTCTGATATATTTTTAAAAATAATTTATTACTATTTATATAGAATTATTTTGATAGTTTTTTTTTATACTTTTATTTTTAATATAAACAATATTTTTATCAAAAAAATTGTTTACATAATTTGCAACATTTTGTAATTTGAGCAAAAAAAATATTGTTTTGATTAGAATATTATAAGATTATTTATATAGTTTTATGAAAATCTAAGTAGTAAGTAACCGGAAAAATCTTGAAAATATCAAGGAAATCTAAGATTAAGGAAATTTTCAGTTGGAGGATAGCAACAATGATAACAATATCGTTGTAGAATGCAAAAATAATTTTGTGTAATCGAAACAATTTTTAATTTAATTTTTTCTAAAGAAAATCTAATCAAAGTAGTTATTTTTAACATTTAAATATAATTGACGCCTTGCATATTTCAACAAACATACGATTTTTAGTGTTAAACTAGCTCTACTCGTACGGAATTTCGCATTACCGTAGCCGTGGTTACAAACAGGCTAGAGAAATAATATAATATCAATAGTAATTTACTTTTTTATAGGCAATTTTATTGCAGATATGATATACAAATTACATAATGAACAATTAAATGTTAATATTATTTCTCTGGCCTGTTTTTTCCTAAGCGAAAGCGGTACATTTCTAGACCGTGAGTCAATTTTTCGGCAGTACCGAGCACGAAAAGCTTGAAAATGACGGGTAAATAATAGAATTAGAATAAGCAAGATATCGCGTGGACAGGAAAAAACAGGCTAGAGAATCCCTATATATTATAAATGTGAAAGTAATCATGTTTGTTTGTTACGCTTTCATGCTAAAACTAGCGAATAGTTTTTAATGAAACTGTACAGCAATATAGCTCATATATCAGAATAACACATGAGATATAATTTATAAACATATATTAAAAAGTCAATAAAAAATTAAATTTAATTTGACATTTACCATTTTTAAATTTTTACAGAAATCTTTAATTTATGGTTCATAACGATGATTATAGATGGAGCGAATCTATGATCATCATTTTGGACCATAAATTAAAGAATTCTGTAAAAATTTAAATAGTAAATGTCAAACAAATCATGGTCATCTATTCTGATATACTCAATGAATTATAACTATTTTACATATAACAAAATTGAAAACTGTGTATATCAAGATAAGATGGTGGCTATAAAGCGGTGGTTTTTACTTTTAAGCCCTGTGAAGCGGACGGGTATCAATCTAATAATATATAATAATATATTAGATTAAAATTTTTTCTTCTGGGCTTTCATTTAGGATGTTCTGGATTTAACTCGATTTAATCAAAATCTGTATTTGAGAATCAGCAAATTAATGTTAAAAGTCTTTTGTTAAAAATTTGTAAAAAAAAAAGTGTCATTGATTACCAATCTATTAGTAAATAGATATTAATTTATGCACACATAAGCCATTTACATTTAATTAAAATTGAATATTTAATTATCCAAATATGAATCAATCGAATAATTGTTAATCATTGTGCATCAATTATCATATATCAACAAAACAAAAGGAAAAAAATTATTTTATTTTATTTAATGCATACCTGAATTTTAAATTTATGTGTGACCTTCTTAATAATCACAATTAAAATCCGTTCATGTTCAAATCAATTTGATTTTAACCCTCTGATTACAAACTATTTGAGATTACAGTCAAAATGTATCTTGAAGTAGTGTTGCGAATTCCTTAAATAAAAAATTCCAATAAGATCGGATCAAACTTGTCTGTGTTAACAAAAAAAACGAATTTTTTAACTTTATAACAAATAATGATGTGGGTGGCCTCTGTTATAGGCGTATATGTCAGAGAAACGGAGGTTAAACCCCATTATTTTTATTATTATTAACTTTATGACGTCATCAGAATCCAAAAAATTTAATTTTGCTCTATCACATCCAAATTTTATCCAATTTTTATAAACCGAGTATGTAATCCTACTAAATTTGGGCCATACTTTCCTAATTTGTGATCAAAATTAACCTAGCTATGATAAGTTTCAAGAATGTGGAGTCCTCGTCCCGAAATTAAGCACATTAGTGATAGCTAGTGAAAAACTGACATCACAACTGAAAAGAATAACCCAAAATTAGTGGGTTTCAAAAAAAATTCCAATAAGATCGGATCAAATTTACCTGTGTTATAAAAAAAATCAAATTTTTTAACTTTATGACGTCACCAGAATCCAAAAAATTTAATTTTGCTTTACCACACCCAAATTTTATCTAATTTTGATAAACCAAGTATGTAATCCTACTAAATTTGGGTCTTACTTTTTAAATTTGCGGTCAAAATTAACCCAGCTCTAATATATTTTAAGAGTATGGAACCCTGGTGCCAGAATTAAGCACATTTGTGATAGCTAGCGTAAAACTGATATCAAAGCTGAAAATTATGACCAAAAATTAGTGGGTTTTAAAAAAGTTCTTATAAAATCGGACCAATTTTGCCTGTGTTATCAAAAAAATAAAATTTTTTAACTTTATAAAGCCTCAAAAATTGGCTTTAGAAGGTTGCGGCTATTAAACCTTTAAATCATGTTAACAATTGACAATATCTATCTTAATAAAAAGTTTTAATTTTTAACCAAAAACAAATGTTTTATGCGCGGGATCCTGATAATGATATGAAATTAGTTGACCCAAATATTAAATTAAATACAAGTGAAAACAAACAATTGACTGAGTTAATTGTAGAAACACAATGTATAGACAGTTTTAATAACGCAATCGTTTGTTTTTTTATGTCACGGAGAAAGATAACCACTCTTAGATAGCCACACACAGATTGCTAATACTCCCATATAATTTGCACCTAATTTGTGAAAAAATGTTTGAAACAAAAGTTATTTTTTATAAGAAACATTTTTTACATTTAAACTTTTGTTCTAACGATTTACAAGATGGGTTCGACGGACCATAGGTCAAGACCCAATTGACCTATATTGCTCATGTACAAACTCGATCTCACTTATTACGTCCTAAGCACGTTATAAAAATTTCAACTTGATATCTCTTTTCGTTTTTGAGTCAGATGGACAGACAGACAACCGAAAATATAATAATTAGGTGATCAAAATGCATCAAAGCATCAATATTTTTAAGTGTTACAAACTTGAGACTAAACGTATTATACCTTGATATATTTCATGTATACATGGTATAATAACCTTTAAGGACTTTAACGAATAACAAATATGCAACGCTAACTCTCGGGTTATGACTTAATGATGACTTAATATTACAATGTTGAACGAATATTACAGTGCACTATTTTTGAATAAATTAATTTTTGTAATTTTTTTTTTATAAATTTAATTGACCGACCTTTTAAGTTATTGAGTAAAGACTTATGTAAGTTACGATGTTATTACAGATGACGGAAGAAAGTTTTGCTTTACAGAAAACATCAAAATAATAACATAATTTTTGACGTTGTTGGATGTTTGACGTACGCCGTATATTTTTAGCCGTAAATACAGTAGTTTTCAAAATTATGTACCCTTCATATTATTTTCATTTTATATCTATAATACAATTTAAAGTTTGTTATCGTTTATTTCTTTAAACTGTGACCTCTTTTCATGAGACTCACCTTCAGGCATTATAAAAAAATCATTTGCAAGTAAGCTCCAGGGCCGTCGTTAACTATATTGGGCGGATAGCTACCGAAGAGCTTGATGTTGTCATGCACCTGGCCCCTAAACGAAAGGCTTTCGGATACTTATTCCAAGTTTGGAATGTAAGTATAATAGGTTGCAACACTTAAATTATGGCAACTCATTTGAAAGAATACAGAAAAATTCCCAACAAGTTTCGACTTCTGTTCGATACTTTTGGGGAATTCCCTTGTAATCTTTCTGTTGTTTGTGCAGTGTTGTGTTGCCAACTTGAAAGAAACGCCGTCATATTTAGCCCTTAAGGCAATAAGGAAAAGGTTAATAAAAATAAACCGTTAAATAAAAAATTACCCAAAATTGACAAATTTTTAGTCAGCCTTCAACAAGTAATTTTGGCGCAAAAATTTTTGTTGATAGTGACTTGACACTGCAGGGCAGATTAAGAAGGCTACTGATGGATATTTTACAATTATTGCAGTTACTTGGTAAAACCAGTTTGGTTAAGCCTCTAAGCGCTGGGGTGCGAAAATCAGCCTTCTGTCCTCTAAATCAATTTAATTTTTCTGTATCTCTCCTTGCACCCCCAGTTAAAACGGCCATAAGTAATATTTTCCTTGGATGAAAATAGAAAATTACATACGATTATTGTCAGAATATAAAGTTGTTCAAACCAATACAGAAAAGCTGGTATTTTTTTGCTCGGTTAATGATCACAGTGAAAATTATTATTAATAGCCCGAATTCCAAGCTCTGCAGTACAAAAATTCGAAAGCCTTAAAACAGAAACTCTGGACGGCTTGAAATTAAATACATCGAATCTCCAGAAAATAATTTTGATGGAAATTGAGAATAATAAGAGTCTGTTTTGAACACTTGAAACCTGTTTTGACATTGACACCGAAAATAAAATCTAAATTGGTTAAAATTTGAATTTAGAGGTATCGCTAGAGAATAGATTCAAGATAGATTTTGAAAAGCACTGTTTTAATTAAATGAAAGTGATAAATTTTGGTATCTGTAAATATAGCAAAACCACATTTTGTAATTTATTTAATTTGAGAACGAAATTTCTATAATTGACACATTATTGAAAATTTTCCTAAATTTCCAAAAGAAATATTTAAAATTTGATTAAAACAGGGGAAAGTATACAATTGACAGAGTTAGTTGTTGAAATATCCTGTATAAACAGTGTTGAATATCAGCGCTTGCATTATTTTTTAAAAATTGGATAAGTTTAGAAAATTTTTAAAAAATATCTGGTTATATCAGTTTGATGTATGTCTAAATAAACGGTCCGAAACATCGGAAAAGACTTTATTATATTATAAAATTGATATATTATTCTTGTAATATTTTTATTGAAATTTTGAGTAGGGTTAATTTGACCACTTTTGACGGTTTCATCCCTTCCAGCTCCACGGCTACAGGGGACGGGGTCCCAGAGGGGAGTTATATCAAATCTAGGACCTTGTTGATATTAACCCTGATATGAAGTTTCACTGCTGCCCCCTTTGCCTCTCCCTAGAAAATCCCATTTTCCTGTATTTGGAAAGGTTTTCCCTAGGGTGTGGGCCTTCTCTAATTTTCCCGGATATGTGGCTTATACCAATCCTAGGAACACCTTAAGTTTAATCGAAATCGTTAGAGCCGTTTTTGAGAAAACTCCAAAAATCCTGTTTTGGTCTAGAGGGAAGTACCCTTGAAAAAAGGCTTAAGGAAGAAACTGTCTGGAATTATGACCAAACTGAAGCTATGTACCGAGTTTGAGAAAAATTGGTTGAAAATTGAAGGCTCCAGCTTGGTAACAGACATACCGACACACCGACGGCCGCAACATTTTTTAAAAACCACTTTTTTGGAATCAGGGACCCTCAGAACGTGTATTTCCGTTGAAACCCCAATATCGATTTTTTTTCGATCCCAATACTTATAATATAATAAAGTAAAAAAAGTTATAAAGTCTCATCTAAGCTCGGCTAGAGTAATGCTTAACTACATTACTTTAATTAAACGACTTTGTTTTGACTTAGCAAATAAATGAAATTTTTGATAATAAATTTAAAAACATTGTAATTACAAATATATAAAATTCAAAAACAATAATAATTTTGTGCATATATGACCCTAAATTTGATATGGATCAGATAATTAACTGCAAAATATATTGGTAAAAAACTGATCCGTCCTTCGGTTTAGCTCGGCTTTTTTTTTGCGAAATGTTTTTTTTATCACGTGTTATTCAACATCATTATGGCACAAAAAAATTTAAATTTTTATAGATGCTGACAGCGTGATTTTGATTCACAGGAAAATTTTTTATTAATACGAAATAATCACCCCAACTGAAGGCTAGTTTAAATGTAGGAGGACAATGGGAGATTTTCCGAATATATTATTTTTTTTCAATCCTCCTAAGAACTCGACAACTCGTATACCTTCTTGATTAATATCCAGTATAGTTAATATCCAGTGAAACGTGACTATTACAGGCTCTGTCATAACGAGGAGGAAAAAGAAACAATGATTCTCCTTGCCAGACATTTTCCAGAAAAAGTAAAACGGCGTAGATCATACATAATTCTAGTTCCAATTTGTTGCAGTAGGTAGATTTGATTACTAGGTCTATTGATCCTAATTTTAGATCAATTCTATCCGTTCATATTAATGAGGCTTAAAGACAACCCTGAATCTAGAAGGGGGGAGGAGATAGGCTTCAGCAAATTGAAAATAATTAAATCTGCGTTCAACAATGAACCAGGAACGTCTACCTGGCTTGCGGAAATATTAATGTGATAGAGCAAGGTTAAATATTTTTGATTCTGATGACGTAATAGAGTTTAAAAATTCAATTTTTTTGATATAACAGTCAAATTTGATCCGATCTTATTGGTTTTTTTTTTGAAACCCACTAATTTTGGGTTGTTCTTTTCGGCTATGACATCATTTTTTCGCTAGCTATCACTTATGTGCTTAATTCCGAGACCGGGTCTCCACATTCTTGAAATCTATTAGAGATAGGTTTATTTTGATCACAAATTTGAAAAGTATGACCCAAATTTAGTTGGATTACATACTTAGTTTATCAAAATTGGATAAAATTTGGATGTGATAGAGCAAAATTAAATTTTTTGGATTCTGATGACGTCATAAAGTTTAAAAATTCAATTTTTTTGATATAACAGGCAAATTTGATCCGATCTTATTGGGATTTTTTTTGAAACCCACTAATTTTGGGTCATTCTTTTCAGCTGTGATTTTTTTTTTTTGCTAGCTATCACTTATAGGCTTAATTCCGGCATCAGGACTCCACATTCTTGAAATCTATTAGAGCTAGAATAATTTTGATCACAAATTTAACAATTCTATTTTATATTATATATTATATATTACTATTTTATTTTATAGACCTAACCAACATTTTTTGCTTGAAGCAATTTTACCGATAAAATTTATTTTTCAATTTGCATGTGTCAATTTAAAAAAGACAATTTATAAATATACAGATGTGTATAATTTGTATATGTATATGTATACATACGATGTCTAAGTATTCTTTATAGTAACACGTATGTTGTCACAAATAGTATACGTTTATAGCAGCATGTTTTTATGAACTTGACTACAATACTTAAAGATCGAAGTTTGAGTCTTTCGAATTTTTATGACAGGAATATACACATACCTACAGTAAAATCTTCATTCATAATCAGTACACGCATGTTAATTAAAAATCACTGCGTTAATTAAATAATATCAAACTAGATGAATTATTATAAATAAAATATAATATTTAAATATTATCAGTTAAATACATGCGAACTTTGATTCTCCCTGCTTGAACGTTGATGACCCAAAAAAGCTCCGCCTCTTATCGCCAATCATGAATAATGTATAAATACTGATTTTAAAAATCTATCAATTCCAATTCAATCATACACTGGGTATATTATTGTTAAGTCACTTCGTTTAAACTTATTCTTTTGTTATTAATAACAAAAAAATCGTGCGAACGAATTGTGTTCTTAATCCTTGTGGAAACACTTTTCAAACGAAACGGTCGTTACGGGTGGAGATTAAACGTTTTTAATCTTTGATCAAAAATCTTAAAAAAAAACTTTAAATTCGAGTGTTTCGTAATACCTAGTGTTTTTGTTTGTTTTCTGGTTAGTGAGGTGTAATTTAATTTCAATCTGTCGTCACACGGAGGAATGCAAAGGATTTCTGGAGATTGCTTAGGGATCAGATTCCGCACCAACCATTTACATCAAACTTGGAAGTGGTTACATCAAACCATCACTTTACACGAATATTTGGTATCATTGGTTTCTGCTGACACAAACGTTTGTAAAACCGATAAGTTTTTTATGCATCATTAAAAATTTTTAACATAAACTTTTTCTTGCTTTAAAAACTTTATACAACAAAACAAAAAAACTGCCAGAACTCTCTATTTAGACACTACTTAGAAAATTCGATATAACAATGTTTTTCAAACGTGCAACTAGTTTAACAATCTTAACAACATGCGGAAAGAATATGACTCTTGTTCGGCGTCTATCTGACGATGCCCTCAAGAAATCCAAACCAGCTGCGAATGAAATCAAGAAATCCGTGTTTATTTCCCAATCCACGGATGTGTTTACAAATCTAGCATTGGAGCAATGGATGTTTAAAAATATGGATTTCACACATAAACATATTTTAATGTTATGGCGTAACGATCCATGTGTGGTTATTGGACGTCATCAAAATCCATGGATTGAGACTAACGTGGACGAGTTGAAGAATCAAGGTGTTAAGATTGCCCGACGGAACAGTGGCGGCGGTACCGTTTATCATGATTTAGGAAATTTGAATATGACCTTTTTCACACCGCAGAAGTTTTATAATCGTCGTTATAATTTGGAGATTATTTCGAGAGCATTGTTCCGTGAATGGGGTTTGGATGCGAAGGTTAACAAGCGCGAAGATATTGTTGTCAGAGATTCAAAAGTATCCTTTTTTATATAAATATAAGTTATTTGCATAATTCACTTTTTCTCTTTGATGAAACTCTTCGAATTACGCACTGAACTAGATTTAATTATAAGGTATTCAAATTTTCTCAAATTTTTTCCATCTTTCACAGTTTTTCCCCAATGAAACATTGAAACTACGCAGTTAATTCATACATTTATGTGCGTAGTTTTATAGTTTTCAAGTATTTGTCTATTATTTTAACAAAATAGTGACCTCTTGGTCAAAATTTATGTTGATAATGATCATTATTAACTTTTCCTTAAACCACGGAAGTGGCTACGTTGCCACTGTTAGCTAAAAATATTTTCACAATTTCCCTTTCACAAGCTCTTTAACTCATTAATTTAAAAAGTCTTTTTAGAGTCTCTTTGCTTTAAAATTTAGTTCGATAAAATTACCAAATTTTTATAGAACACAGCTCTCATAATTTTAACCCCCCGCAAAAAAGGAGGGGTGTTCAGTTTAATATATTATCTGTGTGTCTGTCTGTGACATCGTAGCTATTATTTGGATGAACTGAATTTACTTTTTTTTATTTGAATGGTGACTTGATCGAGAATGCTATGCTTCAAGAAAATCTGTTTAGTTTGGAGATATTTCCTGAGAAAAAAACGTAATCTTTGACGTTTTAAGGGCTTTGCTCATCTTCACAGCCCTTGCAAAAGTATTTTGTCTGGGGCTGTTAAAATTTTGTAAATTTCAATTGTATTTTAGCGAATGTATTTCATCTTTGTCTTAAAATTGACATCTTATTTAAATGTTTGCACGTCTGCAGAGCATTTTACAAATTATTTGTTAATTCTATCAGTCTTATGAATGTGACGTCAGAACTAATTCAATGTGGAGTATCTTGATGTCGAAAAGTGACAGTATCTTTTTAGTAATTTTGTTGTAAATAATTTTATTTAGCACAACATTTTTGAAAAAATTTATGAGCAGTAGAGCTCCATTACTAAAGTCACCTCCCCGAGAAATTTCTATCCCGAAAACACATTCTCAACTTCTAACTCAAATTACATATCAATATTTGAACCCTCTTGGAAAATTCATAATTATCCGGCATACAAGTGAGGGAAGTGGCTATAAAGTACACATTCCCAAAAAGATTTTTCTTGGCACAAACTCGACTTACAATCAACCCTGTAGCTCAATTCCTACAGGCGAACAAAGCATCAAAAACCGCTAAAATCTAATGTAATTTCACTAGCTCAATTTGGAGGGATTATAGAGAGTAGCAAAGCTTAAAAAACAAATATATATCTCAGACATCCTGTGTACTAAGGGTTATCAAATGGGTTTATACCATACCCCAAACCGTAGACCTTCGATACAGTGCTTAAGTCTATATTTTTGGAGAAAATTTGATTAAAAATGGTAACAAAATAAAACGCAGTATTTGATAATAAACATTTTATTCCTTAATAAATATACTTAGATATCTGGAACAGCTTCGAAATTGACACGAACCAACTGTTATCATCATTGTACACTTTTGGTGGATGTTAATAAGTCTGCACTTGGAAATGCTTTATTGAAGAAAGATGTAAGTTCATGACCTGTGCTATTTTTTTAACAAAATAATCATTTTTTTACAGACACTTAATATCAATGACCTCCCAAATATAAATTATTGTTTCATATCAAGTCTATGACCGGTTTAGCACAGATAATAAATCGTTAGCTGAATTAATAATTTTTGATACAATTTTATTAAAACTTTTAGGTTGACTTGAGTAATTATTCAATTTCCAAATCTGTAGGGTTTCCAGAAAATTTGCATTCAAATCTATAAACAAGGAGCGAAATATTCTGAAATGTTGCCCAATCATCAGTTGAAATATATTTTATTAGAAATATGCCTTTTTTTATTGGAATTTTACTTATAGTGACACCTGAAGTCACTGAAGCTACCGACGATTTAAATTGCCGACATGTAAAGAAATTGCATGATATTTTGACTTATTTATGATTGTGCCGAAAAATAAAAAGAGCCTCATTTGCGACTTGTCGCTCAAATCAAAATTTTGGAGCGAATGCATCGTAAAAATCGCTCAATCAATCTATCTGAGCTAACAGCGATGAGAAATTATTAATTTTTTGAGGTTATGTTTTTTTCTAACTAAACGAGAAAACTTAGTAAAAGCCAAATATGAATTCATTTTAAACACTTTTTATCTCAGTTTTCTTTTGCTGGGAGATTAGTTTACACTTCGCTAATCGATTTGATTGACTGGGTAAAATAGAAAGATTTAATGATTTGAGAGAAATCGATTTGTACGACTGATATTTTTACTGACCCGCTGTGATAAACTGCCTTGGCATTTTCTATTTGTGAGAGGCGTAAGGTCTCGAGTTTCACGGAGTGCAAATAGTTAGCCCGAGTGACTGGAAAATTCGAGTAAGACTCGAGTAACGTAATGAAATACAAGAGTGATTCGAGACACAAAATCCTACTCAAATGGCATCACTAATCCACTCCATTGGCGGGAACCAATCAGAAGTCATGATTTTCGGTTTCTGCGAGGCTGCTGTGTGATTTCTGTGGCCAAACGCATAAATTTGTGCCGTAAATGTAAAAGAGCGTCGCCACGAATCTTAAGAATTTGAAAAAATTGAATTTTTTCTTCTTTTTACATGTTTATCTCAGTTTAAGAAAAAAATAATTTTCTGATAAAACAAATTCAAGGATTTTTATACACAACAATGTTGATAAACACACAAAGTTATAGTGTGATCCCCTCTCACTCTCAAATGCTCCAAACATGGGAGACCCGTTCATCCGTGCTCGTGTCTCGTGTTTTATAAGTTACAGGGGATAATCTCTCCAACTGAGTGTGTGAACATTCCATTTTATGTTGCGTGTCTTTTTTGTCACGCAGGCACTGATTATGAATCGGATTGATTCGGTTTTAATCGGATTTTAATGTTTAGACTTTAAACTTCAAAATATTATTTTTAGGATTCAATAACAAAAATATTAGTTTGATAGCGAAAGTGACTAGTGTTTATCAGGAGGTAGTCAAAGTACAACTCCGTGTTTATTTACATCTTGGATAAGATAATCAAGGGGGGATTTCTTCTATTTTTAGGACCCAAAAAGTAATATTTTTATTTAGTTTTGGTTTTTAAAGATAAAAAATTTTAATCATAAAATAACATGTGATCTTTTACTGTGCCTTGTCTAAGAGACGTACTTTGAGTTACACAAATTGGAACTTCTACTTTTGAGTTTTGATTACATTTTGCAATCAAAACATCTAGTTATAATGGTTTAAGCCTCTACCTCCCCAAAATGGCAAAATATATTTTGTTCTTTAAAACCATCTTGATATAGGAATTAAACAAAATGGCTTTATGAATAGCAAAAAACTACCTTTATGACGTCATTATTAACCGATTTTTAAGTAATTCAAGAACTTGTAAAGTGAACCAAATGATGTAACTAAAATTTCAGTCCCATTTATCCGAATGTTAGTGTGGATTGATCCGCATTTACCCATCAGAACCCGAAATATTTGAATTTATCTTTCCAGTTTCTACGGTTATGGAATAATTTACACAGGTCTATTGTCTTTAGTTTAAAGCCATTAAGGGAGTCTCAGCTTTTCTGACAATAAGTCATTTCTAGAAGGGCTCTCTGCCAGGCTCGGTTCTACAATTAAATTTTGGAAGGGATCACAGACTAAAGACAAGATTTATACTGCTGCAAACGGTTTCTTTCGAAAATGTATCTGGGACCCTGTTTTATAGGAGCCCTTCTTCTAAAAATTGTGTTTAGTTTTGGGGACGGGAGGTCATAATTTACTACTTATAATCAAGGGAGGTGCTTGCTTTTCTTCGTACATTGTACAAGGATGGGTTAAATGCTGCCTTCACACTAGGTGCCGTCATTAAAAGGCGCTGAAAACCAAGTGAATTTTCCAATTCTTTTAATTTATCAACTTTTTTATTATTTCAGTAACTATTAAGACAAGATAAACAAGCTAATGAGCTTAATTACGAATAAGCCATTATATATAATTGTGTAACGTGGCGCCAGAAAGAAATTTCGCTCTACTCCTAAAATTTGCGCAGGTCCTGCCCCTGAGATTACAAAATTGTTCGTATTTTTACATGAGCCTTTCTTATATTTCTGAGAACGTCTTTGCCTGCTAAAGATAACCAACCTGTATCTACATAGTTGCGTTGTTGCATCTAAGGTTAAATTGAAAAACTTAATTTCTACGAATTTGAGATATAATTTTTGAATAGCTTATCTACCGACTTACGAAATAGATTAATATTTTTGACCCCATAAAATTTCCCCTGTAATGTCTTTACGTACGTCTTTCAAAAAAAGAGTGATAAAAATTTTGAAAAAATAACTTTTCTTATGATTTTCAAAAACAACAATTTTTTTTATAATTGTCGACGCAATCAATTCGCAATTTCAAGTTATTTTTAACTTGTATATTTGTTTGTTGCTTACAATTAATTTATTTTTGAAAACAACAAACAAGTGTGTGATTGGAATCACATACAAATTATCGAGGCTATTTTTTCTTATTTACCAAAAGGGCATGCATGAGATAACCTCTTAATTATTAATTATTTTGACTTCATTTATTTAGGTACATAGTATTATGTGTTTCTTAGAGGAAGTATTTCGTTGATTTAAATGACCCAAAGATAATTTTGCTAATCTTCTAGCCGCGGGAACATTTTTTGCATGAAAAGCAATTTCAATTATTTGCTGTTCTCAATAGGGCTTTTCATTTTAAAATCACGATTCACATTTGTTTCGTACTAAATGATTTATAACCAATGTGATAAAATGAATAAGAAATATCTTCTATCTTAGTCCTACTTATTGCTGTCAGTACGAAAAAATAAACTCTGCACTTGCGCTTACGACATGATGAAAAGGCCTATTGATTTTTGAAGTGAGTCAAAAATATTTGTTTTCCCGCCACGATTTTCAAGTTTCATTGACCCAAAGCTGAGTTTCGTAGAAAGGAAAATTCCTCGCGATTTTTCCATGATTTTTCTAGTTTAAATTAAGTATTTTTTTTTAAATTTACAGTTAGGAATTGAATCAAATGCAACCAAATCCATCCCGTCCCCAGTTTTGAACTTGAAGGATGAAAATCGTCATGTCAACATGAACAAACTTATGACAGCTGTTGGATGGGAATATTTACGTACACCGGCCACTGAACTAATTGATAATGGAATGAAATACGCTTCTCAACAAAATGGTTTTAAATATATTAATCCAACTGAAGGGTGGTTCCCAGGTTTGTTCCTTAACTTATTTTAACTATTATTTTACCCGTCGCACCTGGACAATTCTAAGTCGGTATGTTTTCTAAGTGTGTGCATCTCCCTATTCAGTGTAGATCTTATTCTCCTGCTGGATTATAAGTTATTCGTAATGATACCGGGCTACGTAATTAACACTAGTCTGTTAACTCCATTTTCTTTTCCTCATTCGCTTCCCGTTGACAGATTTCCTAGTTTCAGCGTGGATTCAGAAAATATTTTAGCTGGTCTATTCTATTCTCGAACGACTGGGTATTCTTAACCATATTGGGAGCCGGAATATGAAAATAAGCTTGCGCTTTCTTCCATTTTTTAAATTTTAAGTGGTTCGGCTATCACTTGGATGGTTAACTAGGCAATTTGTGTTGCCCCAAAACTGTTTATTGTGATCAAGGGACTTTGAACTGTCATCTACCGCAAAAAATGACCATTCACCGTACTTGCTCAAACAGCCGAACTATGACTGTAATACTGTTCTTTATATTTCAGAATTGAATAATATTCGTGAAGAATTCGCAAGCTGGGATTGGACCTTTGGTAAAACACCAAAATTCACGTCAAACATCTATTTACCAACTGTGCACGATGAAAAAATCAAAATAAAATTAAGCATGATCATTGAAGGTGGAAAAATCCAAGATATTGTCTTACAAATCCCACCAGGTCTCTCCACAATGGGTTTCGAGGGTGAGGCACGTGTTTACATTGCTGAACTATCTTCGTTAAAAGGACAACCGTTCTCACAAAATGCTGTGGACTTGCTACGGAAAATGATGCCATATCAAGAGTCAAAAGATCTTGGGAAAGTGCTTGTAGAATCTGTTAATTAAAATGAAATCTCATGTGAAAATATAAAGCCATGTTCATATTATAAAAATATATATTTTTTTAAGCAATAAAGATACAAAGTATGCGTGATCATCGCCTGTATATGATTGTTGATCACGTGATCTGATAGCATAATTTTTTTATATTATTATTTTTTTGATACATAAAATAAATTGTAATTTATTCAAAATCCTTGATCCTTCATATTTTTTCAATGTTGGTATAGACCTGTCTTCACTAAAATATAGAGAGACTGGAACGCTCACTGCCTATAGCGCCCAACGAGCGGTAAGCGAGAACGTGTTTCTTTCTAACTCTTCTGCTCATGCCCATCTGTCACATATTATACAACTTTAAAGTCAGTCACTTTCAAACCAGATTATTGCACGAGAAAGATATGTATACCCGTCATTTTCTCTCTCTCCTCGCTGCTAGCAGGCTAGAGAGCGTTCCAATCTCTCTATATTTCAGTGCCTGTCTTTCTCAAAGTGGGTGCACCTTTGTGGGCACTAAAGGCGTACAAGAAGGTGGTAAGGCTAATTTATATAAGATAAGATATAACACGCTTTGGGGACGCTGAAAAACACTTGATTTTCGAAGTGGGCGGTAGACAAAATAAATTCGAGAAATTCTGATATAGTCAAATATAATTTAGAGTGAGATTTGACCTGGAAAACCTAGAAATGCCAGGAAATAACTCCGGTTTTAGTCTGAGTTAAAGATCCTTTCCTTCATAAAGAGGTAGATCCAGTAAAAATCAGTACATTCGCATTTTTACTGCTAAGCGGTACAAAAGGTGATGGTTACGCAAATGGATATATTTTCATGGTTTTATTTCACGATTTTTTCTTCTAAATTTCGATGGATTATAACTAAAAGGAAACTCTTGAGGCACTCCGAGCGTGTTACTCGATTTTTTCCAGATGTATACTCAAATTTTCTCCATTGAAGTTGCTTTATCATTCAAGGTAAGTAAATATAAAATATTTTCAAATATAGGAAATAGCTAACCATTCTCTGAGCCTCTTTACTTATCCATGCTGTGACCAAGCAATATCAACTTCAAATTTAGGATTATAACGTTTACGCTGTCAGTTTGTTTTTGTTATTTTTCTCAATCAAGAAAAGCGTTTTCGCTATTTCAAAATTTGATCTCAGAATAAAACCTGTTTTTTGGCAATTTGCTTTAAAATTTCGATAATTTATTCTCTTTAAATACTTTTATAATCCACTTTTGACTCTTTTACGTTGTTTTAAGTCGATTATCCCTCTTCGGGGTCCGCCCATGCACTTTTATACGGTCCAGCATTGTTTACATATTATTCGGCTGCTAAAATCCGAGTTGTCGGATTGTCGATTGTTCTATTTGACAGAGTCCACAATTCAGAATATCCATTCTAGTAATAGTTTTTCAATTACTTTTGCTAAATAGGGTTTATTTAATGATTGGATGCGTGGCTTTTGAGATATAATCCAAATTTGGACACGAAGAGCGATTTTCTCAGAAACTATGCATCCAATCGATACATAAACCTAATTTTCGTATTTTTTGGGTTAAAATTACCTTATATACATAGTTTTATGGAAATCGGATACAAAAATTTTTTCCCTTCAGAAAATTGCAAATAATCGAGACCCAGTTGACCTATGTTACTCATTTAGGAACTCGACCTCACTTTTTACGTCCTAAGCACGCTATAAAAATTTGGATCTGGAATAAAAACGTAAAATGAAAAACAAAAAATTAATTTTGATAAAATTTTTATTCTAGAAAATATATAATATATATTTTTATAGTACCGTTTTTCTTTTTTTTTTTCATTTAGTATTTTTGAAAAGTTTTTTGTACTTAGAGATAAAATATAACAAATAAATTGAAGAATTAATTTCTTTTTAATTAGTACTAAAATTAAATTGCACATATAGTTTGCTAGCATTTCATCAAAAGTGCTATTTGGAATGTTAAAAAGGTTGTTTAAAGCTTTTTTTTTTTCATTTTGTTTTTGTAGAGCCAAAATTTGTAAAGACTTATTGTTATAAAGACCCGACCTGTTGGATACAATTCACAATTGAGACAGTTGTATTTTTTTTCAGTTTAAAAAGCTAAATTAACTTAGATCAGCTTTGGTTGTTACAATCATGGCGTAAAGAAAACAAGGCGAGTCGGCACAGAAGTAACAAAATTGTCTTGGGATACGTAGTCACTGTGCCCAAACCCCCCAGTACGTCATTGATTATTCATTCACGTAATATACGCACCGACTACGACTTTGATTCATTTGAAGCCAATCTTTCTTGACGACGACCTCTCCGATCTTTTCGATATTACAACAGACCCTAGGTCTAAGTTTGTCCCACCTCAGAACAGCCATTCTAACCTAGACTGACCACTTAGAATCAAATAACTTTTACATTTAACATTCAAACACATTTGAGCCTGAATTTTTTTGTAAATTCGCCACTTTGCGTCGTAATCAGTCAGTTCACTTTAAAAGTTTTTCGAAATATATTTTGTCTCCCATTTTGTTAACAAAAGAATCCTGTTTATTATAAATGTAAGTAAAAACAAAAACAAAATAAAATGGACGGCTTAAAATGCATTAAACTAGGAACTGTTTTCGTCAACAAATATCAAATTGAGACAAAAAGAAATTTTTGTGAATTGTATACAGAACAGAGCCGTTTTTGAGAAAGATTTATATATTTTGACACATGAAGAATTTTGGATATTTTAAACTAGACCATAATTTTCAAAACAAAAACTATTCGAAAATTATTGTGTAGTTTAAAATATTTAAAGGATTCCTAGGTTTTTATATGGAAAATGGCTTCAGTTTTTCTTTTTCTTTTAGATAAATTTGAAATTTGTGAAGCTTCAATTTTAAAATGAACAAAACTCTAACCTAAAAATAAAAATTAGGATGGCGATTGAACTATTCGAATGCAATTCTCTCTCTCTTTTAACGGTTATAGCAAAAGATATCTTGACGGTTTTCGATGTCATAATTTGAAACTCTTCAAATTAAAATAAATCTCTGAGGTCAATCGAACCCAAAAACGAGGATTTTGTGATTACAAAGTGATACAGAATATACCAGTTGTATCCAAATAATTGATCAATATTCGCGGAAATGCTCCTTCGAAGTTAGACCTCAGAACTTTTGTTTGAACCGATTATCATTTTCCATATAAAAACTACGAAGTCCTTTCGCTTAGAAAAATATGAAAAATCACAAATGGCTCTATAGTAAAATGTATAAATTTGAAGGAAAATCAACAAGAACCACTGTCATAATAAAACGGAAAAGTTTAACAGTAAAAAACAAAGCACCCCCATCACAAATCGATGAGGGAGAGGTATAACAGGAAAAACATAATAGAACCGGAAACAATTACAAATTAATATACAAATAATTATTTTATGAATATACAAATAATTTTCTAAATATTTTCATGATTTAAATTTTCGAAGCGTATTTTCTAGGAAAATTGTTTTGAATCGTAGACAGGATCACAAATATTTCAAAGTGAGAACAATTGAAAGTTTTAGTTTTTCATTCTATGATTATTTGCCTTGAATCAAGGCAATATTTGTACAAATTTCTATGTATGGAAAATTTCAATAAGTTCTCACTTTTATGAAAATTTGGCACGAAAATCACATTTTACGACTTCGTTACGGTTATTAAAAATGGTGGAAAAAAGACCAAAGAAATAAAACCTATTTTACAAAGCACTCCTACTGTTCTTAAACAGTTCCAAATGGCTCATGGATTAGTTGCCGAGCTTGGACTAACCCTTTTTCAGTATCACAACGGATTCTTTGGTCTACTAGAAAGACTCCAGAGAGGCAATCGAGCATACTTTGCAAATGTGAAGCTCTTGAAAAACAAGTTGATTACAAGAAGGACAAAGTTGAAAATATACAAGATTTTGGTTCGACCAGTAATAACCTATGGGAGTGAAAACTGGACACTCACGGTAGAAAATCAGGAGAAGATAAGAAGGTTCGAACGGAAAATAATCAGAAGAATCTATGGAGCGGTACAAATCAATGAAAATCAATGAGACAGAATGGCGTATCCGGAACAACAGAGAGATATTAGAAATTCTGGACGGTGAAGATATTGTTAAGTTCATCAAATCCCAAAGACTACGTTGGTTTGGGCACGTCCAGAGAATGGAAGACGCCAGGATGCCGAAGAAGATACTGAACGCCAAGATCTATGCTACAAGGAAGAGAGGAAGACCAAGGCTCAAATTTCAATTCTATTATCTACTAAAGTGTCTTGACTATTCCCTTACCTTTTTCAGCGTTTATAAGAGAAACCTGTTCTTTAGATGGCATGAATCAAAGTGTCGAACGTTCAGGGATTGGATAACCTCCACCGAAAACTAATTAAGGAAAATTATGCTTTGAAAAAATGAAAATCATGAAAATATTTTATCGATACAATTCAGATATCAAGACTAGAGCATAACACCGTGCCTGTATCGAAGAACTTAACCTAAAATAATACTTTTAAAGTCATAATAAGTACATTTAAAATTTAAATACATTTAAGTGATCTATTTGAACCCACAAATCCACAATTTGTAGCAGCAAATAAATCCCAAAAATGTATCGAACATCACATTAAAAATAAAAACATAAAATCACACAAGACAAAGTGTTTCAAAATGTGAATTTTTTTAAAAAGAAATGTAAAATTTCACCCTGTGTGGTTTGTTTTTTTCGTCCGTTTTTTTTTGGTATGCTCTCAATTTTGAAACACTTTGTCGTACATAAAATATTATACATATACAATTTTTATTTTAAAAATATTAGCTCCAGTTCGTATATTCCATAGAAAAAGAATTTCGAATAAAAAGCGGATATGGAATTTTTGTTGTTGTTATAATCGAGGAAATAATCCAAGTTTCGGAATCCCAGGAATCAACACCGTTCTCATAGATTTTTATGGAAGCCGGTGAAAAATATGTATGAATAAGTAATATATATATATATGAATAAGATGTATACATTTTTTCGGGACACTGTGTAGTTTGAAAATTATTGAAAATCTTATTTCCAACAGAAATTGTAATTACCATTTTTAACGTAGCTGCCGTACGAAATAAGTTAAAATTTAATTTTCGATCTAAAAAAAGGGTCGAAATTTGTATTTCGATAACCAACAAAGATTCGACCATATTTCCTGTCTCTTTCCAATACATATACAAACTGGTGACTGAATTTAACATTTCAGTAAAAAAAGAAAATTGATGATTAAATTTCCTTACTGAAATATTCACGTTATAAATAATATTTTTTATTTTTACTTATTTTTTTGTTTTAATTAGAAAAATATGCTTTTTTTCTTGTTTTTAAGTACAGAAATAACATATGGACGCAAAAATTTATATTTTCTAAATGCTATGGTACGACTTTTTCAATTTTAATTCACAACAAATATGTGAGAAAAATTCTATAGCTGAGAAATAACACGATTTTTTTTTTTGGTGTGATCAAATTTGTAAACACTTAACAATTTTCTTTATTTATAAAATCGTATTTAGTATATTTTTCAGTGGGGAAAAAGATAGGAATTTGGGAAAAAATAAATTATTTAATCTACATTTAATTGTATTGAGTTACCAGACTTAAAAATTTGCAAGAGATGGCTTGAGAATCCTGAAATTTCATAAAATAGTTTTTCAGTTTACCATTCCCGGTGCCAGTCAATTTTCTCCTAACGCGAGATGCACTGTACTGTCATAGAATTTATCAAAAAAAGTAACGCAATTTCAGCGGTTTAATTATCAACCCCTAACGCTTTGCGCCAAAGGTTGAAAGAAGAATATTTCCATTTATTTTCATAAAAAGTGAACGCCGAAGTTTATTTTGAATGAAAATCGATATTATCATTGACAAGCCAGTTTCTTTCTAGAAAAACCGCAATTTAGCGTTGTCGTACGAGTTGAATTTCGCTTTGGCGGTTAATTTCGCTTTGGCAGCCAATGATAATAACAGTTTTCACTCTTCGATAGTTTTTGTACTCGGCGTTTTGTACACAAAAAACCCCTTCGGGAAGTATTTTTAGATATTTTTGGGGAGTATACTGCATGTTAAGCTAACATTTGAGATTTCCTCACTTTCTGACTTTAGATTTAGATTGAATTGAAATTTAGAGCCCCTTGGATATAATTACAAACAGCTTCGACCAAAGTTTTTAAAAAATGCATTAAAAATTTACGACACTACGTGAAATTAGCCCTCTCTGAAGGAAGACCGTGTTTCCAAGTTCATTTGACATCTGAAATTTAGCATTTATGTAGGAAATTCAAGACTGACAACTAACATCTAATATTTAAACACTCAACATCTAGAATTCAGTCTTTGTAGAATAAGCTGCCATATTTAAAATCAGCTAAAAGTTTGATGGAGGGAGGAGGGGATTGTAGTAAAAACATACTAAATACATCAAACAGCAATGTTTGCAGTGATATTATAAAAACATGCAATAATTAGCAATAAGAGGGTCTTTCAACAAGAGGAATCATTTCAAATTTCCCAACTTTTTTTTAAGTGTCAACATACAACTGTTATTCGATTAAGTTTGGTAAAAAAAACTAGGAGAGTTTTAGATATGGATCGATACACACTCACGCAACGTTTATTTTCAGCAGAACGACTCAACATATCACAACAGCTGATGAAGACTTTGATTAGACGCGGAGATCGTACATTTTTAGACCTTTTTCTTTTGGTCTACGATAAATTTAAAGTCTACGCCAATGTTCCAGTAAATATTCAAGCCCTCAGATACAATATTAGAGAAATGCGAAAATTTCACGAAAAATTTAATCAAAAGAATGGCCAAATACAAGATAGACCCGCGGTGGAGGCTTTTTTCACAAAAATATTGTGTTTGTGTTTTTTTAATTTTAAATGACAACTATTGTTGAAAGACCTTGAATAATTATGACAAATAAAATGCGCCTGATTGAATGCGCTTGTCAAATAGATTTTTTTTTCTATATAAATATTTACACTTAAATGCAACCATTAACGCTTTAATTAATGTGTGATTGTCTTAGAAAAATAGTTATTTATAATGTGAATATATAGCTAAGGAGTTGACATACATTTTTATGTAAAAATCCTAATCTTATGATTGTTGATAAGTGAAAAATTATTGTTTCCTTTACATTTGGCTGATAAACCCAGCGTTTTCAAGTTGGTGGATCCTGGGCTGTTGGAATAAATTAACATGCAACCACGTGATCAGATAAAAATTTTAATTCCCCATCCAGCAAACATTTTTAGTATCAAAAAAGGGAGTAAAATTAAAATATTTTTCTGACCACTTGGTTATTAGGTTCATTTGTTACTCGATAACACCCAAGAGGTTAGGCAGACATTTTTAATTTCAACTTCTGCCTTGTAAACGCCAACTTTTCCAGCCAAAAGTAATATAACGATCGGACGATTAGGAATTTTACATAATAATAAATGTTACCTCTTTAACTAATAAGATGAATCGGTAGAAATGCATACAAATCCTTATGAGTTTTGTACATGGCTGGGTTCTTCCGACTCACCCTGTATATATAATATATAAATTGTAAAACTCACTAAATTATTTACAATAAAAACGGACATAATATTTTATATTGCATTTATGAAACATCACATAATCAGTATTGGACTGAAAATTTTTGGTTCAGAAACTATTTTTTTGAAAAGGATTCAGTATGAGACAATTAGTATTTTTGAAGAATCATAATTTGTAATTCTGCTATTCGAATAATACAGAAATCTTTAGTAATTTAGTAATATGTCAATGTAATATTGTAACTAAAATCAACTTATTACGTTATATATAGTTGATCGGGGTGGTTTTTGGCCCTTTTTGGGAGTAAAAATTACAATTTTACTATTTAGTTTACAATCGAACGGAAATTACAATATTACGGTGGCATATATATTCCATGATATCGATGAAGAATCAGGTTTTGTATTTGGCCGATACAAAAATTCTCAGACTTTTACAGAAACTGAAAAATTCTCGGACATTTCTCTAAATTTTTCCAAATTGATTGCCACTTTGTTAAAACTAATCTCTAACATGCGATTGTCAAGTTTACGAAAAATTAAAATATTTTGATTCATTTCTTATAAATAGTTTTCGCATCCAGGTTTTCTACAACAATAAATGAGCTAAAATTGATTCAGAGCTACTCATTTCAAATGAACCAATTCCAGAATCAAAATTATTCAGTCCAGCATTACACAAAATATTTTTTTTTTTCTATTTATATTATTTTCATCTTTTTTTTTTTGGGAAAATATTTTGATTTTTCTTTTCTTAAAATATCTAATAAAAAATAAAATATTTCTTATTTTTTTAAACAACAATTATTAGTTTACCTATTGTGAAGTGAAAAGTTAGTTTGTGTATGATATAAAGAGAAGGAGAGGGGGGGAGGGTGAAATTCATCGGAGGGGTAGAAAATTAACATTAATATAATTCAAGGAATTTTATATACCTATATAAGTTATAGTTTTGTATGTTTAACATTATCGGTCCAATAGTTTTGGATCGTCATCGCTTCTAAGCTGTTTAGGAACGAATCATTGTCCAAACTGTACATTTCTTCAGAATTTTCCTGGAAAAAAAACATATGAAATAAATATATATATGAAAATTTAATAATACTAAAAAGATGACGAAGTCTTGGGAAATTGACCCATCCAAACAAACTTTCGCTCAATTTGGAGAGTTCATAGAGACACCCAAAGCCTTTCGTAAAAAACATTTCAACATAAAAAAGGTAAAGGAGTTGAGAATTGGATTAATTTCTGGACTGTTGAGGAGCATCTTTCATAATTTTTGTGTCATTTAACTTATTGGCACTATACGAGTGCCAGACACCTCTCTGATTAGGGCTCATGATTGAAAGTTGAAAAGGACCGTTCATTCGTCGCTGTTGTCAAAATTGTCAGAACGTGAAGCATTTGGAAACGCACTTTCATTGCAAATAACGAGTGAATTTTTGACTTCCTGTCCGGCAATGTGTTTTCGTCAAAGTTTAACCTTCGTGTAATATTGAAGAGTATGGTTCCAAAAGTTGGGGGCTAAATTTTTCATTTTGTTGGGAAAGAAACAAACAAAATTAGATAAAATATTGCGATGATTCAAAAATCGATCCTGTAAATGTGAAACAAATCGTTGTAGGGTATGTAGATTTTAATCCGGAAATAATCTTCAACTATTCAGTGGAAATGCGTTGTTTCATAAATGGCTACATTAATAATAATAATAATATCTTTCTGCTGTCTAGAAGATTATTTAAAACTTTACGAAAAGTAATGATGAATTAGAAAAATTTAAATAAAATTTGTATATTCGGAAACGGAATGTGAAACTTTTCATATTCAGCAACATTAATCGGAACTGTTTAAGTAATGACATCGAAAGTCGGATTAAAATATTGCAATAAAATTCGTAACTTACCCGCATTGTACTATCATCAATATATCCACTCGAATCTAAATTACTACTTTTATCATTCAAACTTTGTGGTTTATTTAAATATCTACGTCGATATAAAACGAAACTAATTGCTCCAATCAATACACCAAATATTAAAACTCCAAACGATGCACCCGTAATTGTTGCCACTGTAAATATTGAATTTGGATTCTCACGTGATTCAATGATATCGGTTGATGCACCCACTTTCTCTTGTACATTAATTTCATCGGTTGGCGTTACATCGATATCATCGATTATTAATTCTTTACGTTTTTGATCATTTGCTAACGATAATGTTAACGGATCTGTTGTATTTGAAGCAATGATTTCGTCATGATAGACAGTATCCTAGAAAAAGAATGTGAACAAATTGATTTTTGTATCGTCAAATCATTTTTATGGCCGAGGTATTGGGAAATCAAACCACCCAAAATACGCATACAAATTTGCAACTCTAACTCAACTTGGAGAGTCCGTGGAGATACCCAAGCCTTGAGAATCGCAAAAAAACATTATATTTCAACATAAAAAGGGCAAAGGGGCAGAAAATTGAATTGATTTTTGGATTTTTGAAAAGAATTGATTGATTTTGAAAAGCAATGATTTCTATAGCAAGATATTTCGGGATGTTAAGTAGAACTTGATCATTAAAATTTCGCGGCAGATATGTGGCAAGCTAAGTTCTAAGAAATTGCCTTTAGATAATTCAATTGTGCTTGGGTAAAATTAATAAGGATCCAGTAAAAAGAATGGTAGGTAGCTCAATGTAGGGGGAATCTGGGCACACCACTCCACATTTTTACGTGTAGAAGCCGCTGGAAAATTTTGAGCAGTGTTCGCCTTGAAAGATATCGCGGTACAGAAACTTTGGGCACTTTTACTGTTCATATGGTACCATCTGCTTACCAGCAGTAAGCATTCCCTGTTTCCAGGAAATGGGTTCTGAAACTCTATCTAACGTGCGTTTGTCAGAGGACGCAATTTTATATTTTAGATATCAAGGAGGAGTTAGTGTAAAGTTAAATCCAAATTTGTGGGGTTATAGCCTTTGTCCTCCGGCCGCCATTTTTGAAAAAGAATACAAATGATTGTTAACTCCCGAATTAAAAAAAAGGGTGTTATAAGTTTGATCGCCATGTGTGTGTCTATGGTATCGTAGCACTTAAACGGATGAACCGATTTTAATTTTTTTTGTTTTATTTGAAAGGTAATTTAACGAAGAGTGTTCTAAGCTATGTTTCAAGTGCAAGTTTAGGGTTCCGTATCCAAGAAATTTGTCGGGGGTTTTTTATATTTTGTAAATTTCAATTAGATTTATTTTGTTGCAAATAAAATTCTTTTTGAACTTTGGTAGGTAACTTCCATATACAAAATACTTACATTTAACGTTTTATTACCATCTGCAATACCAAACGTTGAATTTGGCAACAATGATTCAATCAATTCCGAATGATTAAAATGATTCAACATTCGTATATCTTCATGTTGAATTGAACCGGTAGCATTTTGATCCGCTACCACCATACTCTCGTGCAATAAAACTTTCGTCACATTACTTTTCACCGTTGAACTATTTCCAGGATTCGTCATAGTAATCTGATGTAATTGCTTTGGTATTGTTGTATCAATTGCTTTGGGTGTTCTTGTCTCTTTAACCGTTGTCTCATTATTATTGATGATCACTGATGTGGATCGATTCTTTTGCTGTTGTTGATTTGTTGTTGTTGTTGCATTTGAATGTAGTAATTCATCATCGTTATATTTAATTGTTGATGTTGATAGTATAATGGAATCATCTAGCGTTGTTGATTTATTGTATGTGGAATTATAGGAAGGGTATGAATTTGACACTTGAATTGAGCTGATTACTGAAATAATATAAAATAAAAAATATATGTTATTAATCATACTTTAAGTCTATTAATTATGGTAGCACAGTGGAACCTCGATAACTCGAATCTCGAAAACAATGCAAAAAAAATTTTTCCTTTGGAATTTGATCAAACTTGGTGGATGGGGTAATTTTGAACCAAAAATTATGAAAATCGGATTAATTTAACGATTGGATGCAGAGTTTCTGAGATATCGCAATATTTGGATCGATTTTAGTCCGTATCTCAAAAACTATTCGGCCAGTCATTAAATGCACCCGATTTTTGTACTTTTTGGGTCAAAATTACCTTATATACGGAGTTTTATCGAAATTGGAGATCAAAAAAATTTCTCAATTTTTTGCAATTTTTTTAAGGGGTACCCCTTTGAAAAAATCGAGAAAAACGCAAAAAAAAATTTTGCTTTGGAATTTGATGAAAGTCGGTGGATCGGGTAATTTTGACCCAAAAAGTATAAAAATCGGGTTAATTTAATGATTGGATGCAGAGTTTCTGAGATATCGCTAAATTTGGATCGATTTTAGCTCGTATCTCAAAAAATATTAGACCAGTCATCAAATTCACCCGATTTTTGGACTTTTTGGGTCAAAATTACCTTATATACTGAGTTTTATCGAAATTGGAGATCAAAAAAATTTTTCGATTTTTTGCAATTTTTCTAAGGGGTACCCCTTTGAAAAAATCGAGAAAAACGCAAAAAAAATTTTTGTTTCGGAATTTGATGAAAGTCGGTGGATGGGGTAATTTTGACCCAAAAAGTATAAAAATCGGGTTAATTTAATGATTGGATGCAGAGTTTCTGAGATATCGCAATATTTGGATCAATTTTACCTCGTAACTCAAAAAATATTAGACCAGTCATTAAATGCACCCGATTTTTGGACTTTTTGGGTCAAAATTACCTTATATGCTGAGTTTTATCGAAATTGGAGATTTAAAAAATTTTTCGATTTTTTGCAATTTTTTTAAGGGGTACCCCTTTGAAAAAATCGAGAAAAACGCAAAAAAAATTTTGTTTTGGAATTTGATGAAACTCGGTGGATGGGGTAATTTTGATCCAAAAAGTATAAAAATCAGGTTAATTTACTGATTGAACCTACAGAAAGTTGCAATATAAGCGAGTATCATGGACAAAACTCTAACAAAAGTTAGAGTTCCCACCAAAAAATTAAAATCCATAAAATTGTGAACAAAAGGGAAGTTAACTGAGGGCTATAACGTGATAGTCTTTGTTTTTATAGGAGAAATTACCCAGCAAAGTGAGCGGGTATCTGCTAGTACATAATATAAAACAAAGTCGTCAAAATTTTGACTTTACGAGCGATATTTCGGAGCGAAAATCTTTCGATAAGAGAAAACTGATCAGCCTAAACGTAGACTAATAAACATCGGTGACAACCCATATTATGCCTACTCATAACTTAACATTAACCGTATTAATTGTGATTTAAGTGTAATTGATATCCAATTCAGTATATACAAGGTTTTTAAACAATTAATTCCATTAATTGTTATATTTACTTAATACTTGTTGGTTTTTTCAAGTTTTCTGTCATTTAATACAAATACAAAAAAAAATTTCTAAATGTACAATAGACCGTTTCACTTGAACTAGCACCCTGATTAGGTACCTGGTAGTACCTGAGTTAGTACCCATCCAACAAACAGTTTACATACAAAAATACAAAAAAGATACTTGAAACAATATGATAAAATTTTTGAAATTTTGCATATACTTTACATAAAATTTAAGAAATGACTATTAAAATATTTTACAAATAATTATTTTTTAATAACCATTATTTATAAATTGCCCATTAATTTTTTTTAATGATCTTATATATTATTACTCTAGCAAGTTTTTTCCTGTCTTACCCTCAGCATTCACTCCTCATGATTCACTCTTCATTTTCAAGCTCATTATGTCTAGGCTTTGCGAAAAATATACTCGCGATCAAAAAATGTACCGCTTAGGAAATGACTAAGCTAATTTAAAAACAAGTGAAAACAAACAATTGACTGAGTTAATTGTTGAAATACCATGTATAGACAATGTTGATTACTCTGTCACATTACACATACATACATGTCACACATATAACTGATATTTCCATATAATACATACTATACAATTTCCGCATAATTTGCGCTCTCACGAGTAAACAGTGATGTTTATGAAAAAATGTTTCAAACAAAAGTTGTTTATTTTTTATAAGAAACATTTTTTACGTTTAAACTTTTGTTCTATCTCTAACGATTTACAAGACCCAATTGACCTGTGTTGCTCATTTACGAACTCGACTTTTTACGTCCTAAGTACGCTATAAAAATTTCAGCTTGATATCTCTTTTTGTTTTTGAGTTATCGTGATGACAGACTGACAGACGACAGACAGACAGAAAACCGGAGATGGACTATTCAGGTGATTTTATGAACGAACACCTATACCAAAATTTTGTTCATAGCATCAATATTTTTAGGCGTTACAAACTTGGGACTAAATTTAGTATTATACCTTAATATATTTCATATGCATGGTATAATTAAGTTGTTTTTAGCCACGGGTACCGGTAGCTCGGGAGTGTAATTCCTCACGGGCCGAGCTAGTATTAATAAATAATTTTTATGCTAATAAATTTCTATGACGTTTGTTTGTTTACCTACATTATTTAAATTTTACACTCGATGTAAGTAAAAAACGACAGTTCTAGTAGGATATGACCATCCTTTTCTATTTATTTTCACCGAGTGTAGAAGTGTATGAAAACGCAAAAATAAACAATATTTCGTTTTTTTATAAAAATTTAAAATTTATACAAAATTAAGAAAGAGATTTATTTCAAAACCTTTTTTACGTTATCTTGAAAGCAACTCCAGCAGAGAAAATTTGGGTTTTTTATTCTTGTCTCGATAGAATCGTATAGTTTCATTTTACTTAACACCAACTTCATCAGGAGACGCCTCTGCTTCTAGGTGACAAGATGTTCTTATTGAGGGCAATGAGGTACTCGACTCATTCTTTATTAATATTCCTGAACTGAAATGATAGGAATTGCTTTTTTCTCGGTTTTTAAGGTTTTGCATACCTTTTACAAAATCTCCGCATTAAGTTAAAGTGTTGAAAATCTGTTAAGTTAGAGAGTTGAATTGGTTGTTGACTATTAGTGTAACTTTCGTAAATGTCAACTTCCGAACACACCTACCAACTATTGTTTATAGAAATATCAAGAATTCCTGCGGTTTTTAAGATATTTGAGATGTCGGCTTGCTAGTCGACCCCCCTTCATGTAAATATTTCATGGCTGCAAAAAAATGAAACAACAAAAATCTGATTTCAATAAAAAGTATCGAATCATAAGAAGCACCTATACTCTGCGCATATATGACAGAGTACATATCAGAGAATATTATTAAGTTTAGTAACGCTTAGAAATATTAATGATACAAACAAAATTTTGGTTTAGATGTTACCAAAGTAGTATGTTTCTTAGATGTTTTTCAGTTCGCGCGACGTCAAAAGTGACTTAGAATTCGTAAACAAACAATCCAAGTCAATTGGGTCAGTAGGGCCCATCATTTAAACCGTAAAAGATAGAAGAATAGTACAACACAAAAACAAATCTCCATGAAAAAATAAACAACTGTTACAAAAATTATTTTCGTAAACATCATAGTTTTCCCGCAAGGACGCAAATTAAGACGGAATAGTAGTTTCGGTTAGGTTAGGTTAGAGTGGCTGTCCTGGGGTGGGACACACTTAGACCATAATGTCCGTTGTGATACCGAAAAAGAGCTGGCCCATTCCCGGCCACTACTCCATGAACCATTTGAAACTGTTTAAAAACAGCAGGAGAGCTTTGACGTCGACGGACTTTAGGTCGGTGAGGTCGTCAAAGAGAGTCTCAAGTAAGTCCATCTCCTCATGACAACTCTGGGCAGTGACAGAGAAGATGAGACATTGTCTCCTTCTCCTCTCCACTGTGACAGCTCCTGCAGTAGTCGTAATACACTGCCAGGCCCAGGCGTTCAGCATGTCTGCCGTCCAACCAATATCCTGTAATAGCCGCAACAACTTTTCGAACAGACGCCCTTGGAATGTATGACGGAATAGTATAGACATACAGAATATTTTAACAATTAACTCAGTTAATTGTTGATTTTTTTGACTTGTTCATCTGAAATTATGCATATACTATAAATAGAATTTAAAAAATGAATATTAAAATATTTTTTTAAATAAAAATAATAATTTTTTAAATAAACAAATATTTATTAAAAATTTATTTTTTTTTATGATAGGTACTTAATAATTGTTATGCTTATAGTCACAAGTATGTACATGTACTGAAGGACAAAACGCAACAATAAATTCAACTAATTAAAACGAATTAAATTAAATATAAAAAAAAATGAAAGTAAGAATTTTTATATTATAAGTACTTCTTAGATTTTGTATTGTCATAGATCAACATGAAACGGCATTGACCCATTGAAAAATACAATATGGTCATTAAAAGACTTTTTAAGAGTTGACATGTCTACTACATTTTTCATTTTAAGGTAATTCACCCGTAAACACGTTATTAGGTGATATTTAAAAAAAATTATAATTAATGAATCATTGGTCAGGCGACATAATTTTCATATTTAATATGCAGGTAATTAACATGCAATTAAATGGTAAATAGAGCCGTCTTAATCACATTGGGCGCCGAGGTGGGCGAAAATCAACCTGCGCCTCTTATTAATACAAAAACCCTATCTAAAATAAAGTTTTTTAAAAATCAAAATCAATTTTTCTGGCTTATTAGTTACATAAATTATAATCCCAAGGAATTTAAAATTTCTGGATGACCGATTTTATCACTAATATAAGAACCATTCAAAATATCTCCACACAACTATCAATTTGAATGTCTCGGTAATGTATTTTATTTCGTCGCCAATAGATGTCAGGAAGACACATAATTTGCAATCAATGTTTCAATTTTTTCTAAAAACACCTATAAAACGACGTTTTCTAAAAATGAAACCATGCTAGATCGATTTTTCCCCCCAAAAGCCCCTTACATACTAATTTTCATGAAAATCCGATGCGCCGATTAATCGTTTCCAAATCGGAAACGGCCAAAACGATTTTCATGAAAATTAGTATAAAGGGAGCTCTTGGGGCGAAAAATCGATCTAGTTTGGTTTCATTTTTAAAAAACGTTGTTTTATCTGTGTTTTTATGAAAAATTGAAACATTGACTGCAAAATATGACTCTTCCTGACATCTATTGGGGACGAAATAAATTACATGACCGAGACATTCAAATTGGTAATTGTGTGGAGTCATTTTAAATGGTTCCTTGTATTAGTGATAAAATTTGTGCTTTTTAGATGAGAAAATACCGAGTAAAGCTCGGTCATTCAGGTACTGAAACATTAAAGCTTGTTGCTCACAAATATTTTAACATATAAAGGCCGTTTCATACTATACTAGGTTTGATAATTGTAAGTAATTTTGTAAGTTA
The DNA here is from genome assembly GCF_905475395.1 of Chrysoperla carnea. Taxonomy (NCBI): domain Eukaryota; kingdom Metazoa; phylum Arthropoda; class Insecta; order Neuroptera; family Chrysopidae; genus Chrysoperla; species Chrysoperla carnea. Next base: position 29,649,089 of record NC_058342.1, read on the forward strand.
TAATCACAAAACGGCAAGGTTATTATTACATGAAAATTGTCGTAAAAAATTGATTTCGGTAGATTAATTTTCCTAAAAACATAAATATCCGTCCTTGATTCAGTAATAACAAACGACTTTAAAACTAAAATTTGCAATTGTAAAACTAATTGATCTAATTTTTAATTGTTCAAATCCGGGGTTTTAAATTTAAATTTATAAACAGGAAATTTTCAAATATCCTGTTATTCTTTTAATTTAAAAAAAAAACGTTACTTCACTATTTTTATTTATTCATTTCTTTCAATTAAGGTTATGCGACCACTACCATTTCTTCTTAACTCAAAATTTAACCGGAAATATACAAATTGAAATTTTGAATTTCTAGTTTGACAAGTGAAAACAAATAATTGACTAACTTAACTGTAGAAATACTCTGTACGTAGAAAGTGTTGAATGTCATTGCTTACATTATTTTTAATAAATTAGAAGAGTTTAAAAAAGCAAAACATTTATGGTGGCCTTTCGACACAACCAAGTAAATGGTTTTCGAAAATTTCGAAAGTATTTTCTACGTTTTTCGAGAATGTTTCACAAAACAACTAGTTGAAGCTACCTGTAAATTTTCAGCTTCCTATCTTTTATAGCTTTCGAAAAAATGGACATCAAAGTTTTGTCCTAATTTGCGCTTTCATGAGTGATGTTTAGAAAAAAACGTTTCAAACAAAAGTTGTTTTTTTTTATAAGGAACTATTTTTATCTATAACAGTTGAAATTAACTTTTTTGTTTCTAACGGTTTACAAGAGGGGTCCTACGAACCCAAGACCCAATTGCGCCATGTTGCTCATTTACGAATCTGTATTCTGACCTCTATTAATGGAACCCTCTGTAAGTGAGACAGATATTTATTTATACCTCGATATCTGAGACACTGGGTAAGTTGAATACCCCTATAAGTGAGACAAATTTGTAGGCCCCTTCATGTCTCACTTAACCAGATTTCACTGTACTTGAATAAAAATCTTTGTACTCTTTTCTTCGCAATTGCGAAACAATAAGGTTATCTGCACAATGGCTGTGCCATTAAAAAAAAATACCTCGCAAAAATATGAAATATAATTTATGCGTCTATTGTTAATTGTCTCCCATTCAATTTTACGTATTGTTTTGAAGGAGATCATTTAAAATTGCTCATTTACTTGCTATTCACATTAAAGAAAAACTATTAATTTTTCACCATCCCCGCCAATGGATTCGTAACCTACGTCAAAAATGCTTTAGTTTAGTTTTTTTTTCTGGCGATCTAGGAGCATTTTTAAAAAACGGCACTAAATTTCAATAATACGTCTAACTACTTCGAAAAGTGCGCCGGATATGCAACCACATTTGCTCACATTGTTTCGCTTTGGTTTTTGAGTTAAAAATAAACGCATTTAAACAACGATCATGACGAGTTTCTTGCCCCTCGAACATTTTTCGATTATCCATATAGTTCGCCCCTGTCTATTTATTGATCGTGCCCCCTAATTTGACTATTGCACAACTTCCTGTTCCTAGCAACTTTTTAACCACAATAGGACTTCCTGAAAATTAACCATCATCCAATTTTGTTTAACGTAATTGGGAAAACCGAATTTTATATTTTATTATGCACTTCCTTTAGAAAACAGTATTGAAAAAAAAAAATTAAGATCATACAATTTTAAAGAATTAAAAACTATAGTTAAGCCGATTGCCTTGGCTTCAATTGCGGTCGACTTCAAATACTTAGATATTTCGAAATTTTTATTACATCTAATTATTGAGTACAAAATTTATTTTTTACTTTTTCTAATCAAAAAAGCTGAAGATCGCAACATAGATAGTTTTCGAGGAAGTTCAAAGATTTCTTTCAAAATTGATCCAAAAAAGTTGATTGATAATGAATAAAAACCGGTATTTTTAAAAAGTTTCTACAATAAGATCCTGTGATTTTGGAAAAGTCGAAAGACTTTCTTATACAGCAAGAAATTTTATTTCCTTCACGATCGTAAAGTTTATTTTTACCAGTTTCGCTTGTTTGAATTTAATCCAGAACCATGTTAAAAAAAAAAACGTAAATTATAGTTAAAAAAATTCGAAAAACTATTTATTTTCGATTTTAATAACTCAGCAAGTATGACCGAAATTAAATTTTATATTATAGAAAAACTATTTTCCACAACAATAGGGTGATTGCTTTGAAATTCTACCGATTCTTTTTAACTATTTAAGGAAGTGGTGGCAACGTTTTTCTGTTTCCCACTGCGAAGGAAGTAAATTCATCAAAGCCTTTTCGGCACTTAAGTATCTAGAAAAATTTTAAACTTACCAAAAAACGTTATCCAAAACCAATGCATCCAATATGGCATAATCATCTTCTCATTTAAAACACTGACATTATCTAAAAAACGAGAAAACATTTTGAACAAAAAAATTTCCCAAAAGAAAATCTTTTTTTACATCAAAGTATTTTATCAAAAAACAATCACTTTCTAATCACTGTCACACCAAAATGAAAAATAAATTTTTTTTAATCAAAAAAACTACATAAACAGTTTTCACTTACTACGTATTTTCCTAAATAAAAAAAATTTAACACAAATGACTAATTTTGTAGTATCCTATCAATCACGTGGGGGGGTACATAAATAAATAAAAAGGTATTTTCTGTTTTAAACACGAAAATTAGTCATCAAAATACATTAATTAACAATTCATTATCTCATCAGTTAAGAAAAAAAATATGAGAAATATGTTAATTAAAACGTTTGATAAAAATTATTAAACAGCTCAAACATAATTAAAACAAATATCAATTGTTTATTTAAAAATTTGCATACCGATTAATAGTAATTTATTAATCAAACTACACAAAACACTACTACTTGATTACTCGATCAAATATTCTAATCAAGTTTTTAATGAAGTTTATACATTAATAAATATAGTTTTGATGTTTGACATATGAAATATCAACCATTTTATTTATGATTTAAGTAATAGCAAAAAAAAATAAAAACAATTATAGTCAATATTTATTTTTAGGCATGTTTATGTTTTCGTAGCGAATTTCTTATCAATGAGTTGTACATTTTTAAAACGACTTACTCTAATATTTGTAAATACTGTGCGAAGGTAGTGTCATCTTTACGGTTAAATTGTGAAGTTGGTAGTACAAATTAATGGGTGGTTTGAAACTTTGATAAATGTTTTTAATATCCCGGAAATATAAAATGATGAGTAATCTATCATAATAATAATATATCCCCGGGAATACCTATTAGTTAATTCATACTCATAGGATAATTTTCTAGGTGTAATACCAAGAAATATAAATTATTCTTTTATTTCGAGTTAGTTGAAAATTTCAGCAGTTTCACTTGAGGTTTTATTAAGATACTCGCTGACATTGCAACTTTCTATAGGTTCAATCATTAAATTAATCTATATAATAATTTTTATACTTTTTGGTTCAAAATTATCCCATCCACCGAGTTTCATCAAATTCTGAAACACAAATTTTTTTGTGTTTTTCTTGATTTTTTCAAAGGGGGGAAAAAATTGCAAAAAATCTAGAAATTTTTTTTTATCTCCAATTTTGATAAAACTCAGGATATAAGGTAATTTTGACCCAAAAAGTCCAAAAATCGGGTGCATTTGATGCCTGGCCGAATATTTTTTGAGATACGAGCTAAAATCGATCCAAATATTGCGATCTCTCAGGAACTCTGCATCCAATCATTAAATTAACCCGATTTTTATACTTTTTGGGTCAAAATTACCCCATCCACCAAGTTTCATCAAATTCCAAAGCAAAAAGTTTTTTGCGATTTTCTCGATTTTTTCAAAGGGGTACCCCTTAAAAAAATTGCAAAAAATCGAAAAATTTTGTTAATCTCCAATTTCGATAAAACTCGGTATATAAGGTAATTTTGACCCAAAAAGTCCAAAAATCGGGTGCATTTGATGACTAGTCTAATAGTTTTTGAGATACGAGCTAAAATCGATCTAAATATTGCGATTTCTCAGAAACTCTGCATCCAATCATTAAATTAACCCGATTTTTATACTTTTTGGGTCAAAATTACCCCATCCACCGACTTTCATCAAATTCCGAAACAAAAATATTTTTTGCGTTTTTCTCGATTTTTTCAAAGGGGTACCCCTTAAAAAAATTGCAAAAAATCGAAAAATTTTGTTAATCTCCAATTTCGATTAAACTCAGTATATAAGGTAATTTTGACCCTAAAAATACAAAAATCGGGTGCATTTAATGACTGATTGAATAGTTTTTGAGATACGGACTAAAATCGATCCAAACATTCGATATATCAGAAACTCTATCCACTCGCTTCGCTGTACAATTGCAATTTTAAATATAAAAGACTATTCGTTATAAACTTCACTTCATTTGCCATCACTTATTTCCGCTTAGAAAAAAAATAAAGAACATTTAGTATTCTAAATTCTAATACACTTGCACCCACCGAAAGGATTTAATTGAAATGGTAGTGACCCCCACATGAAGTAGCATCAAATGATATCCCATTTGAAAAAATAAACTAAAAATCCTTTACAAGAGTATAGAAAAAAATACTTTACAAGAGTATAAAGTAATTTTTTTGCTCTAAATAAAAATATAAAAAAATTTACATACATGCGAAATACAACAAAAGTTATAATTGAAAATCAGGAAACCCAATCACAAATTATATTACTTTCAATAATGTCAATCGTTCGATTGATAATACATTGTTCACTCGAGAGTTGAAATATTAAATTTTTGAAAATAAGCGATTTATTAAAAATGATAACAAGGAACTAAAACTGTATACAATAAACTATAACAGTACACTACACATTACTTGTTCTTTAAAAACACATGTAATTATTTATCATATTAATAATTAATATCGTATTTCATTTTATAAATATTACAATGATAAAATTGCAAATGTAAGCATTGTCAGTAGACATAAAATACATAGCATAATCATATACAGTGGAACTTGATTAAGTGGGACCTGGATAAGTGAGAAACCTCTATGTAACTGGAACTCATGCTGAGGTCCTAAATACTTTGTCACTGAATTATCTCTGTTAGTGGGACGAAGCAAATCTCTATATCTGGGACTCGTTCTTTCGATTTTATCTTACCTCTATAACTGAGATAGCGAGTAAATATTATATGCATTAACCTCTGTAACTGAGAACTGAGATAGCATCGTCTTATTTGTTTATTTACTTATTCTTATTATACCCCCAAATTTCACACTCAACTAATTTTGAGGCTCAAAGACCTTCAGTTTTAGTTTTGCTTTACTATCATACGGATGTTTATTTGAAAAATGCCGAAACGAAGGCTCAAATCGTTACCAGTACGTGGAAAACTGAAGTTAATATCCGTTTATGAAAGTGGAAAGACACGCGATGAAGTCTGTATCGAATTTAAAGTGCCAAAATCTACTCTTTGTAGAATAATTCAGAATAAAGATAAATCAGAATATCCCGAACTTGAACAGTGTTTGCTAACATGGGTCAAGCAACTTCGTTACTTAAACGCTCCGGTAAGTGGACCGATGCAAAGAAAAGGCACAAGATTTCGCGCGAAAGATCGGTTTTCATAATTTTTGTAGCATCAATGGTTGGTTGGAAGGGTTTAAAAAGAGAAACGATAAGTTTTCAAAGCATTTTGTGGAAAAAGTAACACCATTAATGGAAACCTCTGTAAATTAGACAGATATTTATTTATATCTGGATATCTTGGGTATCTGAGACATTGGGTAAGTGGAATAACTCTATAAGTGAGACTTTGAAGGCCCCGTAATGTCTCACTTAACCAGGTTCCACTGTATTGTTATGATCAAAGAATCATGTTTACTTTCGTGTAAGCACGTTGTTTTCAGAGCCGCTAGGAAGTCAGGAAGCCCATGTAATTGAGGAGTCAATTCAAAAAAGTCGTAAATCATCCAAATTTGTTCAGCTGTTCAACGTGATTGTCGAGTAACAAACATCCAAAACATACAAACTTTCACATTTATAAATAAGATTGGTATTTCGACATCATACGCCAATATATGTATAAAACTGAAAACGACACCAAATTTTCAATAAATTTTGACCGAAATATCTTTTTAATTTGAATTGTGCGAGGCCCTCCTTTTCATTTCTTCTCAAATTTTAAAGTAAATCAGATAAGTTCGTGATAAACGTGATCTAAAATGAATAAACTTTTAAACAATAAATTTCAAGGTTTTTAAAGTTCGTTGATTTTTTTTTTCAAAATTTTTATCACCTTGAAGGAACCTATAATAATTATGGTCGCTATATCCGATAGTCATTATAAGCGATATACTAATTTTAATTTAATTTACATAAGAAGTTTTTAACGTGTATATTTGAATCTAGAGAGTAATTGAATCAAAATCTTCCAATGTGCAAATATTACGAAATATATCGTAATCTAGGCATTTTGTATGACGTAAATGTATTAAAATGCTCTAAAAATATCGTAAAAGCGTCAAAAACAAAACGTTTTTTTATGTTTTCTTTTTAGAAAGCTTCGTAAGGTAGAGTTCTTTTTACATAAACAGAATCTGTGATAAATTTTGCTTCAAGATGAAAAATTTTTGAAGGTCAATCACCGATTAATTTTTGTATAATTAACATTATTGTTAGTTCTTCCATAAGGTACTGTGTTAAAAATCACAATTTTAAAATGAAATATACAGTTTTGGGCCCCACAAGAGGCTCCAAAACTATATTTATTGTTATCAAGGGACTTTGAACTCTCATCTACTGCAAAAAAAAAAAACAAAAAAAATTAACATTCACCAATCACCGTACTTGGTCAAACTGTCGAACTACCTTAAGAAGGCGCTTTTCTTAAATTGCTACTTAATTTAGACAGAATGTTCTTTCCCATTTAATTTGTGCGAAGTTCTTTGTTGTGAAATAGTAAAAAATAATTTTTTATTTTTCATATTTTAATTACCGTATTGTTTTCATGGCCAGTCATTATCTTATCTCTAGTATTTACTGCTAAATATTTACAATTCAACAGAAAGTTTATTACACCTAACATCCAACATATTATTGTTAAAACAAAGAATATCTAACTAATTTTAAGCGAAATGATTCAACTATTGAAACATTCAATTTGCTTTCCGAAAACCACAGATGCAAAAGAAAAATTCATTAATTGTGGTTTTTAAATAAAAGTACGGTTTTTTTTAATACTTTCACATATTTGGTATTGTAAAGAATTTTGTATTGTTGCATAGTATATAGATGACGGTGTTATTATGTTAGTTTCACAAAATTATGGCAGATGGCAATGTTACACCATTGGATTAAAGATATATATTATTCTATGTGATTAAAGATTAAATTAGAAATTGGATACAAATTTGTCTAGATAATGGAATTGTCACTAATTTCAATAATTATGGATAATTATTCATAATTTGTATTTTATTGTTTGCATAAACGATTAGGAAAGTAAATCTAAAAAGGCATCACAGCCTAATTTTATCCAAGTAAAATAAACCAAGTATGTAATCCTAACAAATTTGGGTCATAATTTTCAAATTTGTGATCAAAATTAACCTAGCTCTAATAGGTTTCAAGAATGTGTACTACTGGTCTCGGAATTAAGCACGCAAGTGATAGCTAGCGAAAAAGTTACATCCCAGCTGAAAAGAATGACCCAAACATAGTAAAAAAAATTCAATAAAATCGGATCAAGTTTGCCTGTGTTTTTAAACATTTGTCTTCTTACAATTACAGTCAAATTACACTGCTTATATGTAATAACAATTGCATATATTTCAATAAAAAAGCTTAGAATTTTTTTAAAAGTTTCATATTGTTTCATATAATTCTTTTGAAATCAATTTTCTAATTTATTTAACAATCATTTGGAGTTTTATACAAGCTTATCAATTGATAGAAAAAAAAATTTGTAAAAATTAAATCAAATTGATTCACAGATTATTAAGAGCTAAGTGATACGATTATGAAAACTCTCCCTATCTGCTCGCGTAGAATTCGGTGATATATAAGCGATGCAACGTCAAGCCATACAAATGATTTTATAAATATTTATATAAAAAAGCTTTAAAAAGTGTTATAAATTGAAATTTATTTGAAAAAAGTTCAAAATTTATTTAGCCCATAAAAAGCGTATTAAAAACATTGTCGTATTTATCCATTGAGACAGAGACAGGCATACATTTTTACTATACAATTGCAATTGAAGCATCTTATAAAAAGGGTTTTTCAATAAGAATGATACTTTTTAAAACTTGAATAAAAAGAAACAACGTGTCAAAAAAAAATTGTGCTTTATTATGGAACTTAAGTTTTATTGGGAAAATATCTTTATAAAATCAATCTACGACTTCTTTAGCAGGACTTGACTATTTTTTCTTTGAATTTATTACAATTTTTTTTAACCATATATATATGAAATATGTCAAGGTATACTAAGTTTAGATCCAAGTTTGTAGCGCTTGAAAACATTGATGCTAAGAACAAAAGTTATAGGTAAAAAAGGTTCCTTATTAAAAATAAACAACTTTTGTTTGAAAAATTTTTCCGTTAAAATTTTTACAGATATCTTTAATTTATGGTTCAAAATGATGATTATAGATGGAATAGATTTATGATCATCATTTTGAATCATAAATTAAAGAATTCTGTCTGTCTGTCCGTCTGTCATCACGATTACTCAAAAACGAAAAGAGATATCAAGCTGAAATTTTTATAGCGTGCTGAGGACGTAAAAAGTGAAGTCAAGTTCGTAAATGAGCAACATAGGTCAATTGGGTCTTGGGTCCGTAGAACCTATCTTGTAAACCGTTAGAGATAGAAGAAAAGTTTAAATGTAAAAAATGTTCCTTATAAAAAAACAACTTTTGTTTCATACATTTTTTCGTAAACAACACTGTTTACCCGTGAGGGCACAAATTAGGCGTAAATTGTATAGTATGTATTATTATATGGGAATATCAGTATTATTATATGGGAATATGTGTGACATGTATGTATGTGTAATGTGACAGAGTAATGAAGACTGTCTATACATGGTATTTCAAAAATTAATTCAGACAATTGTTTGTTTTCACTTGTTTGAAATAAAAATTTTAAATTTGTCACTCTTATTGAAAGACCTTATAAATAATATCTAACAATTTCTTACTGATTTTAACTAATTTAGAAGTTTCTGGTTGTAAAATGAAATAAATTTGTATGATAATTTTGTTGTAGCTCTTTCTTTACCATCCAGTTTTTCAGTTTTTAATAATATTTTTATTATTGTTCTTTTGTTTTGAAATGATATTTTAATATGAAAAAGTTTTTAATAATAACCATAGATTATACAATAAGTTATTACTTTGTGAGTGAGTGAACACACCACAAAACCATAGATAATGTACGTATAAATTTTATTTTAAGATTTATGGTATAATAATTTGTAAGCAGACTTTGTCTCAAAAAAGTTGATCTTTCTAATAAAATGTCTTAGAGAGGGGGTTTATTTTATATCATTATCAACGAAATTAAAAATTTCGATTTTTTTGATAATACAGGCAAATTTGATCCGATCTTATTGGAATTTGATCTTATTGGAATTAGTGTTAATGAGTATGTTTTTATAGACTTGGCTGGAATGAGCGAACAACCTTAATGTGATTTGTAAATTGACTACATGTATTACATTAAATAACTTAACCCTAAAAATTGAACTTATTCAATTTATCGAATAAAAACAATTTCCTCGAAAAACTATAAAACTTGGTTTTAAATAGAACCAAAATACTTAACTGTTTCTTTTACCATAAACTATAAACGAAAATCGTGAAGGGATCAGAAAATAATTCAATTACATATTCAAAATATCAGTAAATTTTCCTAGATAGCTTCCAAAGTGTAATAAAAATAATTCATTAATGCATTTTCGTGTAAAAAACAAGCTGTGTAGAGGTTAGTGAAAAAAAAACTTGTGAGCAGCATAGCTCCATCACTGTCGATATATTTCCCCCTTGTTAGAAGCTTCTTACGATTAGAGACTATTTATTGAAATGGAATTTTTGTCATTTTCATATTTTTGAACAGATAAAGAGTCGAGGAGTCGACACAATCAAAATCGATGATATTTTGAGATAGAAATAGAAAAAGAGGAATGGATAGTCGACATTATCAAAAACCACAACCTTAACAATCTTCTAGTTGAATTTGGCTTTTGAGATAAGCAAAGCATTAAAAACTCAAAAAAAAGTTATTTATCCTCTGGGAAATCTCTGGAAATTGTTGAAATCAATTCCCGCTGTTTTAAAATTGTAACGAGTCTTGTATCATGACAAAATATTGGTAAAGATCTTTTCTAGAATTTTTATAAAAGTGGACTAAGCAAGGAAAATTGGAAATTTTATTTCTTCAATCCTAATTATGGAGTTCCACAAAGTAAAGCTCTTTACAATTAATTGTCTTTTCTAGAAGCTAAGTCTGGAATCTGATATTTGCTTTTGATAATAAAAGTAGAACTTCGTTTCCATGGTTTCGACATATATGTAAAAGTGTAACTATGGAAAGAGCTGCTGAAACAACGGTCGATAAGGAGAACTCAATGTGAATTGATTGTAAATTGATTTTGTGAGGAATAATTAATGTACCTTCGCAATAAATAATTAATAAAATACCTACATCAAGTTTTCAAAAAAATCACCTAATGGTATTTTTATTGTATCGAACCAACGGAAGTAGAACGTTACAATAAAATCATTCCACCCAGTAAAAATTGTAATATACTGGACGAGCCCAAAAATTCAGAAAAAAAAAATTATATCCCCAAGTCTCCATTGACTTTATAGTACATAGACTGAGCATGGCTTATCTTTCGGTACAGTGAGAGGTGTCCCAACATCGTTTTTGACTTAAAATAGTACTTATCACGTATTACTTTTTTCTTACGAATCTACAATGACAAGTACGACAGTAACATTTTGTTTTGACATTTCTACACCGACGCCATGATGTTTGGTTTGACCTAAGTAATTACCTCAGATGTTGGTACGTTTGACGCCCAGTCTATGTAACTAAATGATCGAAGCCAAGATCTTCTAAATAGTGTTCTACACACACCCCTCTCCGTTGACTTACGATACAGTGCATAAGTGTACATTTACGTGAAAAATATTACTAAAAAATAGACATTTTAACACTAAATTCGTTCCGTATCCGGTTGACTGAATAAATATACCTAATCGATACAAGTGTATTCACGACGTAATGTATCGTATGTATATTTGTATGGTACTTTTCCACTATTTTCACAGCAGTGAATTTGCTACACATATATATATATATATAACGTTGTGGACCAATGCGTCGGGTCACTAATAAAATAACAAAATTAAAATTTATTAGGTTTTAGCTTAAGTGGAATGACCGGTTCTCTGTGTATATTCAGTAACTTACATATATAAAAATATATTCTTTTCATAGAGTTTGAGTAAAATCGAATGGTAAAACTCGTTTTTTAATTTGTAGACTTAAGGAATTTGTGTTTTCAAATGGGAATCGTAAATGGACAATAATGAACTGACATTTAGATAAATATTCCAGTTCTTAGGGACAGAGAGGCAGTTCTTTTTGGCAATACCCTTGGATTAGTTGCCAGGATCGATAAGTGGAAAATTTTTACATAAAAACAAAATTATTTATCAGTGGAAAAAAAAATGTCGGATAAAATTTGCCTTTTTTTTAACTTTATGACGTCATCAGAATCTAAAAAATTTAATTTTGCTCTATAACATCCTAATTTTATCCAATTTTAATAAATCAAGTATGTAATCCTACTAAATTTGGGTCATACTTTTCAATTTGTGATCAAAATTAACCTAGCTCTAATAGGTTTCAAGAATGTGGGGTACTGATCCCGGAAATAAGCACATGAATGAAAGTAAGCGAAAAACTGACATCACAGCTGAAAAGAACAGCCCAAAGTTAGTGGGTTTCAAAAAAAATTCCGATAAGATCGGATCAAATTTGCCTTTATAATCAAAAAAATAAAATTTTTAAACTTAATGACGTCATCAAAATCCAAAAAATTTAATTTTGCTTTATCACATCTAGATTCTATCCAATTTTGATAAATCAAGTATGTAATCCTACTAAATTTGGATCATACTTTTCAAATTTGTGGTTAAAATTAAGCTAGCTATAATAGATTTAATGAATGTGGAGTGCTGGTCCCGGAATTAAGCACATTAGTGATAGGTAGCGAAAAACTGACATCATAGCTGAAAAGATTGACCTAAAATTAGTGGGATTCCAAAAAAAAATTCCAATAAGATCGGATCAAATTTGCCTATGTTATCAAAAAAATCGAATTCTTTAACCTTATGTCGTCAGAATCCAAAAAATTTAATTTTGTTCAATCCTGAACATTTCTTTCTCGGCTTTTCTTTTCGTTTTATATTTTAATCGTCTTCACGGACAGACGGGCAAACGGAAATGGACTAATTGGTTGATTTTATGAACACTTATATCGCAATGTTGTTTTGCATCAATTCAGTCAATTTTGCACTAACTCTGCAAAGCATAACTAACCAAAATATATATGTTTTTACATTTTTGTCATATTTTCTCTTCGTTTTTTTCCTATTTTCTTGTTTTTTTATATACGTTTTATTTATATGGTTCAAACTTACCCTTAAATATTTCCCTAAAAATTATTAAATAACTTGCAAAAATTTATAAATTATGCCTTTAATGCTATTAGAAATATTGGTTTGATTTTTATGATCAGTATTTATCTTTCTAACATTTGTTTTTTATGGGAAAGTTTTATAAGATCAGTGGCGGATTTAAGAAAAACGGTTCAGTGTACTTACAACTCCTATAGGGCACAGAATCTTGGAAAAATTCTATTACCTTTCTGATTCAATAAAATTTTCGTTTTTACTATTTAAAAAAAATTAAAAACCGAGAAAGTAAAGAAAAAATTCACTTTTCAAACTTCTTCTGTTAAACTGTCGCCATTTTGAGAAACAAATTTTCTTTATGGTAGAATATCCTATAACGACATCGTTACTAATTCAGATTCTTTTTTTGTTTCAGATGACTTAGAAGGATTGGAATCGTGTCAGTCAGGACGCACCCATTTTACCCACACTTTACCAGGCTGTAGCTTTTTTATTTTTTGAAAATGTGTATTTTTAAAACATTAATAAATATCTGACAAAAAAAAAAATGGATATTAAAAAATATTTGTCGTTGATTTTTTTAAATTTTTATACCATGTCATATATATCAAGATATACTAAGTTTAGTCCCAAGTTTGTAACGCTTAAAAATATTGATGCTACGAAATTTGGTATAGGTGTTTATAAAATTACTTCATTAGTCCATTTCCGGTTGTCCGTCTGTCTGTCTGTCATCTGTCCTAACTATAACTAAAAATCGAAAAGAGCTATCAAGCTGAAATTTTTATAGCGTACTTAGGACGTAAAAAGTAAGGGTCGAGTACGTAAATGATCAAAATATTTCAATTGGGTCTTGGGTCTGTTGCATCCAGCATCCATCTTGTAAACCGTTAGAGATAGAACAAAAGTTTAAATATAAAAAATATTCCTTTTAAAAAAATAAACAACTTATCTTTAAAAGATTTTTCTAGATGAAACAAAAGTTGTTCTAGGCTAGAATACCGCCTCAATTCCCTTAAAATTTACATGCAACTTACATCACGTATATTAAAAATCTTTAAATTATTTTCAAATAATTTACAAGTTAAATAAGAATTTTCGCAATTTCCTTTTAATGATATTAAAAAGTAGGGAAATATTTTACTACACAATTCATGATAAGTTGAATAACATATGCCAGTTATTTTAAAAAAATTCCCCCAACGTTTTAAAATCTATAGTGATTTTAAATATACTATACTGGAGTAAATATTACTATAGTAAGTTTCTTACCTCCATATAAAGAGTACAATAGAGTTTCATTTGCAAATTTGATATCGATTTTGAATTTTTTGTTATAATAACTTCGGCTGAGTTGATATCCAAAACATAAATTAAAATTTATAATTCCTCTAAGCTTAAATAATTTATTTTGAATAATTGTGACATGTTTCGTATACTTGTTTGTTATTAAACTGCATAAAAATGTTATTTTCATTATAATTTTCTTGATGACATAATATTCATAATTTATTTCAGCTGCATTAATCAGAGTGAAATGGTATTTCAATTCAGCTTGAAAATGATCTTACGCTTTACGCTTACGTATGACTGAAAATGTCTCAAAGATAATTTAAAATAACATTGATTTCGATAGAGCTATGATGATAAAATCCTAAGTTGATTAAGAAATTTATATCTAAAATTATGAAACAATTAGGTGTTTAGGTTTAAGTTAAGTTAATTAAGTGTTTTTATTAAAAAATGCATTTATAAAAGTACAAAATTATGTACTAATTCACAATCAGGCATTTAAATTATATATTCTTAAAAACAAAATAATGTCATGTGTCAAAATACATTTTTAATTTAACCCTTAAATAGTGGCAATGTATAAGAATGATACATTCAAATACATATTTAGTTGTGTGAATAAAATATTAATATTGAAAATTGTTTTTAAGGTCAATAAAGTCAAAAATGTAAAAGACTTATTATTCTAAAACAAAGGCACCCACCAGAAAGGATAAATTAAAGTGTAAGAATCCTCCATGTGAGGTAACATCAAAATTTATGCTCTGAAATTAATCGTCATAATAATTTTTGCATAATTAATGCATATTAAAAAAAATTGACACATATCTACATAATTAAATTAAGAAGTTTTACTGTAATATATAATATAAATAAATCAATGAATATAAATTTGTTAACGACCTTTGGGACATGTAATCTGCAAAAAATGACATAAGGACCAAATAAACGTTGAACCATCTATATAAACGCCTATACCCATAAATCGCTTCAACCACTGCGTTTATTCTAGTTATCGCTATATACAATACACTTGTATATATCCTATTAGTGTATGTATTTATATGTCACCGGATGCTAAGAATCGTTGGTTTATAATAAATCTAGCAATATTGTAAACTTATTATAGATTCTAAACGAACAATAAGATTTGCAATCTAACGTTTTCATTTTCGTAAATTACATTACCTTATAGCCAATGACTTTTTAGTTTTATATAGACTAAGCATCGCCTATCTTTCCGTACAGTGAGAAACGGGCCAACATCTGAGGTAATTGCTTAGGTCAGCTAGGGATATTTAGTGATTTCACTGATCTTTTTCGCTTTTTGACTTAAAAAAATACTTATCACGTATCACTTTACATATTTTCGTACGAATCTACAATGGTTGTACCTAAGCAATTACCTCAGATGTTGGCACGCTTAAAGTCGTTTGAAACTCAGTCTATATAACTCTAACGTCAATGCTTACAGCGCTATCAAAAAAGAAAACATTGGTTTTTGACGTTTCTAAAGGGGATGTGGGACATTACGTTGCACTGCTGATAACAGCTGATGAAATGAAATGAAAGGAAATGTTAAATTCTTCTCGAGAAACTTTCAAAGTTATCGACATTTGTTTTTTTTTTTTTTCATGAATGAATTAAGTTTTACAAATAAATTGTCATGGATAATCTTTTGAAATATTACTTTTTTATCAATAAAAAATAAAGTCGTAATAGATAAGTTATGCTGTAATTTCATCTTTTACGATATTTTTAAAGCATTAAAAACATTTACGTGATACAAATATTATTTTTATTCATAATTTAATTCATAACTTAGATTTAAATTAGTTGGCAACTTGACTAGTCATTAGATAATAAGCTGACAGTTAGCCATCCAAAATAAAGCTACGGAAATAAAATTGTTAGATTGTAAATTTTATTGCTCATTCTCAACCTATCGTCAGTTGACAATCTGGCTAGATTTATTATAAACTAACGATTCTTACCATAATACAGTGAAATATGTATGTATTTATGTCCCTGAACGTAGATGTGAAACACCCTATTTTCTCTGCTCTACTCTCTGTTGCAAGTCCGAGTATACACTACATCAACAAATTCAATTACAGTACATATTAAATTTTAACTATTATGCCAGCTATATATGGTTAAAGTTTTTTTTTCTTCAAAAAAGCAGAGACAGATTTCTGGGAATATTTTGTTGGGAAAAGTACGAAGTATACATTCAATTTTTGAAAAATACGAGCAGGTTGGATTATGGATTAGAAACTTTTTATCAAATTTCCAACTTTGATGAGGGATTTTGTTATAAGTTGGTGTATTTAAAATTTTAAATGAAGAGTGCATACCAAATTTTTCGATAGCTGACTTAATTTTCGAAATACCAAAGATTCAGTAGCCGGAATTTTCAATATTCGATATTTAGAAAAATAAGCCAGACATCGAAAAAATTTAATCTTACTTTTCGTCTAATTTCGTCAAGTTATATCATAATTCATCATCGTAAATTTGGAAATACAATTAAAATAAGTGAAAACAAACCATTGACTGGTTATACTTTTGTATAACCAGTTGAATGAGTTAATTGTTGAAATACCCTGTATAGAAAGTGTTGAATACCAGTGCTTGCATTATTTTTTTTTTACAAATTAGAAGAGTTTAAAAACCAACACAACTATGATGGCTGGAAGGCCATTTATTTGGTTTTCGAAAATATCGAAAATTTTCGAAAGTTATTTCTAGAATTTTTTTCGTTTTTGGAGTAGAGAGCTTTGGAGAAAATGGATACGACGGTACAAACAAAGAAATTAAAGTCCTTAGCAATTGCAAAAAACATTATGTTCGCGATTATAGTGCTCAAAAGGCACTGTTTCTCAAATTGCATACAAATTTTCAACGCTCAATCCCAAATTGGAGGAGCTACAGAGATGAGTAAGTCCCTCAAAACGTCAAAATTTTTTCTCCTGGTAATTTCTTTCATCCCTCTTTTTGCGCGGGGTTAATAATTCAAGACAATACAAAATTCGGACTGGACGTGTTATCGTTATAAAATTCTAATAACAATAAATTACGAACATTTTGAAAGTGAGATACCAATATGTGATGGTTTATAATACCATCTTTGTTTTAGTTAGAAAATTGTAGGATTTCAATGATATTATATTTATACCAGTTGTATATTTAATACAAGCCCTGAGTTTAGCTTTAAATTGTGAATACTTTTGGAGGAGTAATATCGATTTTACAAAAACAAAAAAATTAATTAAAGCCTATATATAATGTACATAGTAGTTTTATCATAGGACAAAATTTTGCCATTCTAAGACAGTTCAAACTTCAAGAAAATATCAATTTAAAGTACCTACTTCGATAAAATTCATTTTCTTTTGCATTACAGCATGGAAAGTTCAGGCATATATTTTTTCCATAATAAATTTTGAGCTACATACTATCCAAGTGAATATAGTTGACTTTTCCCGATTTTCACGATTTCTATGTAATTTTTGTAAAGGTACATCTAACAAACATATTTCCATTTATATTGCGTTTTTTTATAGCAAAGACAACGGGCGGAATGCTTTGTGATTTTTAAAAAACTTTCAAATATAGTTCGACTCTAAATGTTTTACGATAAATTAGATATAACCTTTTCTATACACGAATTAAGTCGAATCTCTCATTGAAGAATTAAATATCAAAGTGAGTAAAAAAAAATCTTTCGTGATTCCAAATTGAGAAATGTCAATCGCAATTTGTTTAGAATTTCGTAGCTTCCAGTTTTTTTAAATCTGTGCCTAGGCAGATACAGCGATTATTATTATAGTCTAGGACCTTTTCCAGGAGTGAAAGGGGTGAATTTTTCTCTTTCGACTGTTTAACTATATCCATTAGTTAAAGATTTGCAAAAATTACCAAAAAACTTAAATAAAAGTGTCTCCTAAACAACCATTTCTATCAATCATTGGCGTAGCCAGGAATTGAGAGAAATACTTGGGGAATTGAGATAATTACTACTCTTGTGCCCTCTAGCCCATAGTATTTATATGCAAAATATTCCATTAAACCCGATAGAACCAAAGAAGAAAATGCAGCATCAAAAAAATTCTTAAAAAAAGAATTTTCTAATTTTATTCTATCTTTACATGGTAAAGGGACCACTTTCTTTACATGGTTAAAGGACAATGGTGAAAATGTTTTCACTTAATTATTTCTTCTCGGAGTAAATTAGATATGACCTTTCTATACACGAACTAAGAGCCTAAGTGGCCGAGCGGTCTAAGGCGTTTGCCTTTGACTGTTTGTCCATTTAGACTTAGGTTGTGGGTTCGAATCCAGGCAGCGGCAGTTTGAACAATTTATAATTAATGGGAGTGCAGTAACCGACTCCACCCACATCAAAATGTAGTTGTAAATATGTTTGTAATTAAATAAATAAAGATTAACAAATAATGATGTGGTTGGCCTCTGTTATAGGCGTATAGGTAAGAGAAACGGAGGTTAAACCCCATTATTATTATACACGAACTAACTCGAATCTCTCATTGAAGAATAACACATCAAAGTTAGTAAAAAAAAACCTTTCGTGATTCCAAATTGAGAAATGTGTTTGGAATTTCGTAACTTCCAGATTTTTTAAAATCTGTGCCTAGAAGGATACAACGAGCTTTTCTAGGGTGGTATATTTTGTAAATGGCCAATCTGTCTAGAAGTATCATGTCGATTAGTCTTCGTCACCAGTAATTATTTTTCTTAACTCATTACATTCGTAAATATTCAAATATCCATAATTTATAAACTAAGGGGAGTTTTTTTTTTTACGAATAATTATATTTTAAAGAACAAATTCACAAACCAAAAATCAAAACAAAAAAATTATTTAAATTCAATTTAGATGTGGTTAGAATTATATTTGATATAAAATATATTATTCATATACAAACCCTATTTACAAAAAAAAAAACTCTTGAGCAGCAGAGCTCTATCACTAAGATCACATTTTCCCCTTATAGTAGATATTTATATATATTGCAGTTATGACTTACATTGAAAATTTAATATTATTGTCTCACAAATTTAAATAAATAATTATGATCATTTACATTTGAAAAATAATATTTGTGCAATTTGATTTCTTATTTTCACAATTTTTAATGCATTAAGTTCAATTAATTAGTGTTTTTCAATAATTTTAATTTGACATTTTCTATAACATTAACATGTAAAGAATTGAAAATTAGTCATAAGAGCCTCCTTTAACGCCAAAATTTTTCACTGGAAGCGCTGGCATCAATTTTATTGTCCCTACTATGACTACGCACACAACGAATACAGGACTGTGTCTTCGATACAGTACATGAGTCTATATTTTCGGAGAAAATATGACTAATGAAATCAACTTGACATTACTAGAAAATATTATATAATAATAATTCATCTTAATTTAGTGATATATACAATAATTATACAGATTTAATGTAATTAAAGCAGAATGAGACATTATTCATATTACTTGTGTAACATAAATGTGCCATCTACATTCTAATATATGGTACTATTAACATCGTTTGTTACATAATAACAATATAATACATATACATATAATATATACGATTATATAATAACGTTTCTATTGTAGGAGGAAGAAGTTATAACATGACTTTAAACATTTATCTATACTGAGTATTCTTACGTATGAAAATGTTATGTAATCTATGTGGTAAATACTATTTGTTCAAAATGCTCGGAATGGTATTGGAATTTCCCCTTTCTTGGGAAATATTACATTCAGATTCTTGAAACCTATTATAGTTAGGTTAATTTTGAACACAAATTTGAAAAGTATGATCCAAATTTAGTAGGATAACATGCTTGGTTTATCAAAATTGGATAAAATCTGGATGTAATAGAGCAAAATTAAATTTTTTTGATTTTGATGACGTCATTAAGTTAAAAATTCGATTTTTTTGATTACAAAACCAAATTTGATCCGATCTTATTGGAATTTTTTTTGAAACCCACTAATTTTGGGTCCATCTTTTCAGCTGTGATGTCAGTTTTTCGGTAGCTATCACCTTTGTGCTTAATTCCTGAACCAAGACTCCACATTCATGAAATATTTTATAGCTAGATTAATTTTAATCACAAATTTGAAAAGTATGGGCCATATTTAGTAGGATTACATACTCGGTTTATTAAAATTGGATAAAATTTGGATATGATAGAGCAAAATTAAATTTTTTGGATTTTGATGACGTCATAAAGTTAAAAAATTCGATTTTTTTGATAACACAGGCAAATTTGATTCGATCTTATTGGAATTTTTTTTGAAACCCACTAATTTTGGGTCCATCTTTTCAGCTGTGATGTCAGTTTTTCGGTAGCTATCACCTTTGTGCTTAATTCCTGAACCAAGACTCCACATTCATGAAATCTACTATAGCTAGGTTAATTTTAATCACAAATTTGAAAAGTTTGACCCAAATTTAGTAGGATTACATACTTGGTTTATCAAAACTCGAATTTCCGTTGACCATAAGTAAATACGTAACATTTTAATAGAAGTTACACATTGTATAATACACATTATGCTCTGTTTAATGAGGTGAAACAAAATCAATTAAAACACATTTTCACTGATTTATTTCATGAAATAATATTTATGTATTAGAGTACATTTCATCTTTGTCTTCATCTATCTTATTCACATTATAAAACATTATATATACATATATATCTATTTCATTTGTACTGAGTATGGTAAATATAATATATTACGTTTTGTGCAAATTAAAAATAAAAAGAATGTACAATAGTAGTAAGGTTTTGTTTAAAATGACAAGTAAAAAAATATGTAAAAAGTAAATTATTATTATAATGGATAATCCATAAGAGAGACGCATGAAAAATTTAATTTTCCATACAAATATTTTCCAAAAAAATTTTGTTTTGAGTCCCAAACAGATCTCTCAAAAGGATGAATTTCTCATTTTGCAATCAGATTTTTTAAAGATCATATACTCTTGAAAACTATCTATTTTTCTAATATCATACCATCTGTTACCTGATGTAGGGAAAACTAAAACTTTAATTTAACGCTTCTATTGGTTACGTGTGTATTTGAATAATATACCAAATTTTTGATTTCATTTGAAAGAAATATTTACAAATATTTAAAATGTATTTTGACACATGACTTTCTCTTGTTTTTAATAATATAAAATTTAAATACTTGATTATAAACAATTAGCACATATAATTTTGAACTTTTATCTGTAATTATTTTCTTAAAAACATCGAATATATTGGTAAGAAATAACTCTAATTAGAAATAACTAATAATTAAGTTTTTTAAAGAAATTGTTCGATAATTTTTAAAATAATTTAAGGAGATATGCAAGGATTGAATAACACTAGATATTTCAAAAAAAAAACTATAGAAATACATTTTTGGATTAACAAAGTTTCCAAAAATTACAAAAGATTCCTAGGTCATCGGGCTTCTTATTAATTTTTTTATTGTTCAAAGTTGGTTAAAAAAATGACGAATCATATATGTTATCCTTTTCAATTGGATATTTCTTTATCAAAAAATCTAGAGAGTGTGATAAAAAACTATCTAAAATATTTAGACAATCTTGTAGTTTATAATAACACCATAAAAATATAAGGTTGTCCATGATATCAAAACTAAATTTTAATTTAATTATGAGTTCATCGAAGATCCATAATTGGAAGAACAGAGAAGACTATAATTAGAGTATTAATGATCGAAGAGCGATATCTATATTATCAAATTTATAAGCATCACTTGCACATAATATATTATATATTTTTGTAGTTGCGTGGTATTGTAAAGCTAAAAATAACACATTACTTGACTACAAAGCATATAGTAGACCAAAAAAGTCTTGGAAAGACTTAAAACAAATTAACATATTTGTCAAAAATTGTATAAGTACTTAAGGTGATTGTAAACCTACAGTATTGTAAAAAAGTTTTGGTTTATTGCACGGTACACGCATATACTCTCGGTACACTCCGTGGCGAATTTAATGAATAGCAAAAAATAAAAAGAATCAAAAAGTACAATAAAACACGGAAATATTTGTTTTACCTATGGGGAAGTACAATTTTATTTATAAAGGTTCTTGATTTATCCCAAAGGAACCATTTAAAAAAAAAAAATTAAACAGAGAAGAATATTTTATGATTTGATTTGAAACTCAGTTTCCTTGTACATATACATGAATAAATAATGAATACGAAATTGTAAATAATATTTTTGACGCGTTGACATAAATTATAAAATTTATTGTCCGTAAAACTGTACATGATATGTGTTTCAAAAAAATTCATTTAGTATATGCTAATGGGTAATTTTGAATAAGTTTTAGGAATTTTAGAATTTTTATTCATATCGATTTTGAATTTTGAAACAGAAAGTTAAAGAATTTCAATTTTATATTGATAACTTTTAAAAAAAAAATTTAATAAAAAATATGTTTTAAGAGACAAGCTTTAATTGTATTTAAAAGTAGAAAATAATTTTATCTATTAGTCAATCATACCCGACTATTCGTAAAAGCTTGAGGTGCTCAATTTAATATCAAGAAAGGAATCGGAACACCTCATCTACTCCACATGCCTAATTAGTTTTCGATTCATTCTTGATATAAAGCACCCCAAGCTTTTACAAATAGTCGGGTATGACTGACTCATAGATAAAATTATTTTCTACTTTTTAGTGCAATTAAAGCTTGTCCAGTAAAAAGTATTTTTATTAAAATTTTTAATTTAAGACTAAATTAAATGTATATATATATCACATGTGGTGGAACCGGTGAGAAAATATGGACGCCACAACCTTATCATGGTTGCCATCCCAACTAAATATGCATGCAAAATTTCAGCTCAACCGGAAACCGGGAATTGAATCAAATTTTACTTGCAAGATTTGATTACAGACAGACAACGGGACAGGTGAAACTAAAAAAAAAGCTTGTAATAATAATAATAATAATAATAATGGGGTTTAACCTCCGTTTCTCTGACATATACGCCTATAACAGAGGCCACCCACATCATTATTTGATAATCTTTATTTATTTAATTACCGCCCTCTTTAATCATAATTGTTCACACTGCCGCTGCCTGGATTCGAACCCGCAACCTAAGTTTAAATAGACAAACAGTCGAAGACCGCTCGGTCATTTAGGCTCTGATAATGATAAATAAGAAGTAGCGTTTTTTAAATTTTTGTTGCATATCCTTTCTTCTCTGAAATTATCCTTATGAATCAGATGGGTGAAGATTGAAGATTGAAGATAGCCTTATCCCTGGAAATTCCTTCCCGGGAGTTAAATTGTAGGCTGTCCCAGGACTTTGAAATTGTCGGGAATTCTCAAACCCTAATGCACGCCCACATAATTGTTAAAACAAATATATGCTCAATTTTGCAACTAAAAAAAAAAAAACATTAAAATTGCACAAATTGAATAGGAAATAGCAAATCAATTAAACATGTTTTGGTATGAACCGCAATAGAGACACACATCTCTAATTCAAAAGCACTGATTACTAATGAAATCATACTCAGTTAGTTTAACATACCAAGCCAGCAAATCGTCTATCTCCAAAACCATACACAGTACACACACTGACAAAACATAGGTAGCTACTACCATTACATATGTATGTGTATAATAATATAATACTATTTTCATCAATTTAACATCCCCTTGTGTTGCATTGCACACACCACAATTTTCCACATGCCAAATATCCGTCAGTAAATACAAAGTTGTTCGAAATATTCTCCCTTTTTTACCGGACTGAGCAACGTAAAGGAGTGATAATGTATTTTTTTGAGTCTATGTCTGTTCCTATTCGTTGTATGGACAATAAAATCGATGCCAGCACTTCCAGTGAAAAATTTTGGCGTTAAAGGAGGCTGTTATGACTAATTTGCAATTCTTTACATGTTAATGTTATAGAAAATGTCAAATTAAAATTATTGAAAAACACTAATTAATTAAACTTAATGCATTAAAAATTGTGAAAATAAGAAATCAAATTGAACAAATATAATTTTTCAAATGTTAATTATCATAATTATTTATTTAAATTTGTGAGACAATAATATTAAATTTTCAAGTCTTAAATGCAATCCATACAATTATTTATGCACCCATACAATTCTATAATTAAAGTAGTGTATCGTTACCATGGAAACGCCTCCAATAAAACTCATACACGGTGCGAAAAGCGACTTTAACAGTCGGGACCCATTATTGGGAAGATTCGAGCGGGTGTAAATTTTAATGGGTCCCGACTTTTAATATTGCTATGTACACTGCTGGACTTGTTTTTTTTTTCAGTTTATATTTAACTCAGTCGGAGTTTTAAATAGATGCTTTGTAAGCAAGTTAAGAGTTATTTTTGGATTTAGAATATCACGCAACTACAAAAATATATAATATATTGTGTGCAAGTGAGGCTTATAAATTTCATAATATAGATATCGCTCTTCAATCATTAATAAACTAACTATAGTCGTCTCTGTTTATCAAATGATGGATCTTCGATGAATTCATAATTAAAATAAAATTTTGTTTTGATATCATCGACAATCTTATATTTTTATGGTATTATTATAAACTACAAGATTGTATAAATATTTTAGATAGTTTTTTATCACACTCTCTAGATTTTTTGATATAGAAATATCCAATTGAAAAGGATAACCTACATGATTCATCATTTTTTTAGCCAACTTTGAACAATAAAAAAATTAATTAAAAGCCCGATGACCTAGGAATCTTATGTAATTTTTGGAAACTTTGTTAATAAAAAAATGTATTTATAAAGTTTTATTGAAATCCCTAGTATTATCCAATCCTTGCATATCTTCTTAAATGATTGGCCTCGGTAAAATAACTCAAGTATAGGACGTTTTATATCAGCCAACCTGTAACTATTAGGGATACGTCTGTTATATTTAAAACAAAAAGCATATTCCCTCTCTTTTGTTTGTTAGTTCGACCTTTAAATGATCATCATAAGCTGAAAATGTTGTCGCCACATTATGGGATCACAGGAATTTTTATTTGTAATAATAGTATTTATTATGAAAATAGCAGGCATTTATTTTGTCTATAATAAATAGTCGTCAATATCTTTATATCCACATCCCCATACATTTAGTCAATTATTTAAATAAGTGCATTTTCTTTTGTTTTTACATTCAATTACGAACCAGTATAAAGTCCACAAGTAATTTCTTTTTTGGAAAAATTTTTTGATAATTTTTTGCAGTTTTATCCGCTCTGAAGAATTATTAATGAGTAAAAATGAGTATAGCTTAAAACGCCGAGCGGTCTAAGGCGTTAGTCTTTGACCGTTTGACTATTTACACTTAGGTTGCGGGTTCGAATCCACGCAGCGGCAGTGTGGAAAATTATAATTAATGGGGTCTGTTGAATTGATCACATTGTCGTCGCTTGGATAAGAACGAAGTAACCGATTCCAACCACATCATAAATGTAATTGTAAAAATTAATGTAATTTAAAGGTTAACAAATAATAATGGTAGGAAACGGAGGTTAAACCGCAGTATTATTATTTATTATAATGAATAAAAAAAAAATTAGTGAGTTAAGGGTGAATCCTAGTCTAGAAGCACAAATTTTTAGTATTTTTTTAAGCTGAACAAACTATTAATCAAATATTTCTTGATATTTTAAATAAAAATTTTAATAAAAAAACTTTATTGTGGGTACTTTATGTTATGTGGTATAAGGTGGTAATATATCAAAATCTATTAACATATCTTTGAGGGATTTTGACTTTAACTCTAATAAAAAGTAGACAAAAATTTAAAACAACGTTTGCTCTCATAATGAAAATATTCAGGATTTTTTATTCATATTTTTCTGATTACTGATCGTCAATATGGAAATTTTTCGATACTAAATCCACCCCTGTAATGTTATCCTTACACAGTAACAAATAATGAGGATCGTATTTGTGTATTCAGTAACTGGTATGTGATTGTAATCGCAAACAAATTAAGCTGTCAGCACACAACCAATCAGAATACACGATGTTAAACATGAAACCCACCCTTATATATGGAAGCCACACCCTTAACAAACAACCCTTAAAGCGTCAAGCTTCTAAAATGTGTTTTATTTACAAAATTGTAAAGTTGCATAGTGCTTTTCAACTCATTATTGGTAATAATTGTCTATATGAGACCATAATAATTACTAGGTCCGGATAAATTTCATTCAACAGACAATAATGCAATGTTTTTCATGTGATTTTCATTTAAGTAGTGATGAATTATTTTTCAAGGTTGTGCTTTTCAAGTGATTTTTTTCGTGCAATGTGAAAATTTTTTTTGTGAATTTTTATCAAAACGGTATTTTTTTGTTGTTTTTGGACGATTTTTGGTTGATTTTGTTTTGTGATTTTTTACAAATGCAATGGAAAAACTTGCAAATTTTGTGTCTAAATCGTTTGAATTAAATAACAATCGTAAAAATTATCAAGTTGGAAAATGTTCACCCGAACCAATTGTGGATAAAGCATCAATTATGGAATCGAATCCACAAAAACGTAAATTATTCAAACCAACCGAGCAAAATGGAGATGATACGAAAATTGATTCAGATCCAAAACCACCAAAACGGATTAAGACTGAAGATAACAAACCAAGAAATTGGTTAATTTCTGATTTAACACCGAAGAAAAATGATAATTCAGTTACCCAAAGTACAGCGTATACAATTTCGCAAGATATGTTGAATGCATCGTTTTTGGGTCGAACACCATTGACATTTTTAAAAGAAATTTATAAACGGGATTTGGATCGATTAATGATCCATCCAAATCATGGATATCCTGTAAATGAGGATGAGGTAATTTTCCATTCACTCTCCTTTTTGAAAGGGTATTAGATTTTATTTAAAACATTTTTCTAGCATCATGAAAATTCCGATTTACCGTCGGACTCCACACCGGCTAAATGGGGTACCACAGTGGGCTCAGAACAACGCACGCTTACACCAAAAAGTTCCCCAGCATCATCGATTATTGACATGGATGATTCACGGTCAGGATCTGATGATCAAAATCGATCTTTAGATGGGCGAAATTTTCTTACATTGGAAAATTCAGATGCAAAATTTTATATAACTGAAGATGACACAAAACCAGGTAGAATTTTCTTTTTCTAGAAATATTATGGTCTGAAATAGTGTAAGAAATTTTCAATTGGAACACTGATTGAAGACCAAAATCTAAATCAATTAAATATATTATTATGAAATAACTCTAAGAAATTTCAAATTCATATTTTCGAGTTGAAATTTTAACTCAAAAGATATTTTTAATGTAGGTTTTAAATTTCACAAACTTTTGGTCTTGACTATTAAATTATTCCTAGAAATTTTGAATTAGCCTTTCGAACTGTGTGTTAACTCTCCCGACGGAAGAATGAATTTCGTCGTTATGAAAAAGCTTTATTTACATAAAAAGAAATTTTATATTTTATTTTGAAAATAGAACTTAAAAATAATATATCGAGCAATTCAAAATAACCTGAATTTCTTTTTTTTAAATAATTGAATTTTTCGAAATTTTTGGTGCGTATAACATTCGATTACATTGTAAAAGCTACAATCCGAAAAATAATGCAATCCGAATCAGAATATTATAAAAAACAACGCAGAATTTGGATTTGTAAAAAAAGGAATCTGACCAAATTAAAAACCACAATTTAGTTTTTACAGACCCAAAACAAATCGGATAGGGAAAAGTCTAATAATTAATCGGAATTTTGAACTTATTGTTCTTAATTATAACATTTATTATCAAATTTTTGGCTACACCTCAAAGAAATATTAATAAAATAATAAATAGTTAAAATCTAACAATATTTCTAAAGGTTTAAACAACATTTTAGTTCAACACTTCTATTCACTAGTCTATTCGATCAGCTTCAAGTTTATATCTTTTGATGTTTAAGTTCTAAATTTTTTCACAGTTTCGAACAGAAACTTCGTAAAGTAGTAGTAACTTTGTAACAGGAGTGTTCATGGGGTATGGGGGTATGGTTATGGAGGTTAGCGAGCCATGCTCGAGCATCGCGCCTCGAAGCAATGGTTCAGAGCACCTAGCCAAGTAGACCCTTGTACTGTAGGCTTCCCCACTAGGCTTTTCAGTGGCTATTATAACCAACTGATGTACTGAAACCCAGGATTTGCCTAGCGCTGAGTTTCCTTATTTCTTCTGGTTCGACTATGGCCGCCCAAACCATTTCCTTCGCTGCTGTATGAGCGCCGGGCAGTAACAGAGAAAGTGGATCGATGTTTCTTCTGAATTTTCTCCGCATCTGTCACACGCGGGAGATTGTCTTTTTCCAATCTGATGTTGGAACTTGTTCAGGTTATCATGCCCTGTGAGTAACTCTACGATGACTCTAATATCAGCTCTGTTTAGTTTCAAGATCTCCTCGGCTCTGTAACCGAGCGACTTTCCTTCACCCAACAGGCTTTTGGCGATTCGCCCTCCCTCGTAGCTGGTCCATGCCTTTAATTGTTGGTTATTTCAATCAATCATTATTTTATTTAACACCAAATAATGTCAAACTTTTTTTTCAAACTCTATATTTTTCCCATAATTTTTATATGCGAGACTACAAATTTGATGTTACCTTCATTGATACAAAACGGAAATTTTATGTCAAGGAAAATTAAGACAATTAAAGAAAACTAATTACATTAAAATAATATACAAAGAATGGAAATTATTTTTAGAAAAATATAACAACGATAAAGGGAAAACACGACATTTTCTTAATGTTTGGACGTTTTAAAAAAGAAAATACAGAATATTATAATGGATCTGTATCTGTTTAGCAGCTTTATGTAGAAAGCATTCTAAAATTTATTCTAAAGGTTGTACGAAAAATATCGTAGGATATAGTTAGCACTGCTTTTATCAGCATTTATTGTGGGTCCTGGAGGATATATTCATAGACTTCTTGTTCAAATCCTTTGAAGAATAATAACACAAGCCTGCAAAAAAATTTTTTATCGATTGCATGAGATATTTTTGTTAAATTATATGTTTATTAGCTCCGTTGGTTAAGGTGTAATCAATTCCGTCCGCGATATGCTTAGGGTAACGGGTTCGACTCCCGCCGTCGCAACAAAATTAATTTAATTAATAGTTGTGATGGGCTGGTGTAGTGCATGATAAATTCATGAAGAAGGTGCACTCAGCCTATGAAATTGAGGAGCTGATAAATAAAATTGTCAGCGGAAAGGTGGTAAAACACATATTTGGTATCACAATGAGCTCTATAGCCTAAGTGTGTTCTTCGTGGAAAGCCAATATAATCTAATCATATGTTTATTAGGATGTTGAATCCAATTGAAATTTAATTGGACGATACTAGATACTCTAGTACCTGTCGTCTCCATTTAAAAAAAAAAAAAAAAATTCATGAATGCATGGCCTTTACTACAATGCTGGTATGGCATAGAGACAGATACATATTGTATCCATGTGAGCATAAGTAATATTTCAGTATTGAATAGAGCTACCCACCAGAAGTATTGTAGGTATCGGCAACCAGTATGAGCCAGACGCCCATACTGCATTGACTCGTCAGCTAAAACTATTTCTAATGTTACTATTCCCTCAATACAGCACACAATATGGCGTTCATAGTGATATCCACAAAAAACTTCTTACCGTGTCGACCATTTTCCATTGCTTGTAAAGTATGGAAATTGCATATTGCATTATTAAAATCTCTTCCAATTATTTATCACAACCTATAGTTAAAAATTTTCTTAAATACCCACTTCTTATACAAAAGCATTACATAATTTATCAAACAAAGATAGGTATACTATTTATTTAGTGAAAACGGGGGAGGGGGGAGAGATATGGTGTTTGTATATAGATATAAATGAAGCCGGTGTTGATAAAAAGAGTATATCTCACCCGTTAATAGACTCGTTTCATTAGGTATTTTCTACCCTCATTAGCTTAATGGAATTAAATTAATCTGAAGACTTGGTAGGTATTATTATTTTCAATGAAATACAATTGCTTATGTTACTGGTAAAGTGTTTAATACAGAAATTCTATAAAATTCCTAGTCATTTTATGCAACACCTATCCTTGCGTTCTTCTATTAATCTATCTTTATTTCACATATTAAACATTTATTATTAATTTTGAATAGCATGTGAAAGAAATATTAACAAATACTTAAAAAAATGTATTTTGACATATGACATTCTTTTGTTTTTAATAATATAAATTTTAAATACTTGGTTGTAAATTATTAATACATAATTTTGGACTTTTAAAGGTGCTTTTTTTTCGTAACATCTAATTTAACTTTTTTTAAACTTTTCAGTAATTTTTTTCATATTTTGCCTATGTTTGTCAACATCATAGTGAAATTTACAAAATTTTAAAAACCGCCGATATATAAAGGGAATAATTAACAACAATTCTAGTATTATTAAAACGTCTATGTAGATTTTCTTCACTCCATCCCAAAAGGTTTTTTTCGTGAGAAACTCTTCAAACTGAAATATAGTTAGAAACATAGTTAGAAACACTCCCAAAAATAAGTGCCAAAACAATGCCGTAGACAGATAAACAGACTCTCGTTTTTTTGCATGATAAGTGAAACCTTGTTAAACATTTGTACCATTTATTTTTGTATTAATGGGGGTGGGAGGTTGTTTTGGCCGCTCTTTAATTAAAACCAATTTTCTCATGAGGAAATGTAGCCCAATGCACCCCTAACACGATCTTTTGGTATTTCAACCTGTCTTTTGGCGATTAGACTCTCTTTTTTTCTTGGAGTTGGATCGCTTTTAGTGAAAGTGTCACTAAATTGGTAATTCTAGTAACTAGTCCTACAATTAAACGCTGGTATTGTATAAAATACCTAGGTAATGTATGAAATAAACAATCTTTACATAAATAATACTTGGTGCCCCGGTAATCTTGTAGCTTCTGAAAGACTTCACATAAAATTTTTAATTTTTTTCGCCTAGATGACGATTCTTTGTTAAGTTTTCCCTCTCCTCTTGACCCTCGCCCGGATAAGGCTAGGTCGGAGACATCCTTTATTGCCTTTCTCTACTTTTACCATATCTAGAGGTGTCAATATTGAGATTGAACGAAGGATTGCCTAAACGTTTTAGTCATTCTATAGAATACCTTATTATATGCATTACCGGTAACACATGTAGTTACAGGATGAATTTAATTAAAAAGCTTTTTCTAAAATGCTTATAAGCATGGCAGTTTACTCTTGTGCACCCGTAAATAAAAACAACTTTTGTTTTTGCATCTTCTTTGCTTTTGTTATTTTGTTGTTTTTTTTTTTTTTGTTTTTTTTTTTTAATATAAAACAATTGTATACATTATTTAATTAAGTGTATAAATTATATTTTACTGGTGTTGTTTCAAATACAATTTGTACCGTATTCATCACAAGACTTAAGGTTTTTTATTTGTTTTTATCTTTTTTATGATGCAATCAAGAGCATTTTGTATAATTAATATTATTGAACGTTTATTTGTAAATGGAAATTTTAATACCACGTGTATAGTATACAGGGTGTTCTATTATTGACCGCAGAACTATTGTCTCCAGAAAAAGCTGAGAAAAAAAAGAAGAAAATATTCTTTGCCAAATTTGAATCTGAGGCATAATTTACGAGATAATTATCCTACTCTTATTATAATCAATTAATAAAAAATACATTCCTTAAAATCAAATTCATCCAATAAAACACTACTTAAACATAGAATATGTTTTATCATAGTCTAAATGCAAAGTTACTAGAAAATAAAATTCTATTTGGCTACTTGTATTACACTCCCTTCTTTGTAAATTAAGTTTTGTACACAACCTATCGTGCAAAGATCACATACCTTAAGCATCTATTTATTAAGACGGACCATAGTGGCCTCTGTTATAGATGTCTAAAAACGGAGACTAAACTCCAGGATTATTATTCTAATACACTTGTAGCCACCGGGATTTAATTTAAAGTTTTCGTGGACTCTTGCACCGCATTTAAAAAAGTAGACTATAAGAATATATCCCGCAAGTTTCGTTCTCAGACATGCTTCATTTATCAAAAAATATCGAAAAGACAATCTAAATTATCCTGCCCATTAATCAACTCAATCAATAAATGACCCAAACTTGAACTTCACTAACTTGAAGACAATGACATACCAGAACAAAATAATCGAAGGTAATAACAATTATGAAGAACAACTTTAGTTCATCGAACTAGTATATATATATATATACAAACTTATCCCCACTCTTATCCCCACTCCACTCAATCAGTCAGTTTATTCGAAAGATATAATAAATATATATTATTTGAATGAAATACAATTCATTTAGAAACACGAGTTTATAAACATAAAGATACGCTCTCTGGCTAGAAATGATTGCATGTATGTGTGTAATAACATCTCGTTGTTACTTACACCTTCTTTCTTCTCATACCATAAATAAATTTGTTTCACAATGAATTTTATCCGCTGTTATTGCTTATAGCATCATTAAATAAGTGTTGTGTCTAAGTTA
The DNA here is from genome assembly GCF_905475395.1 of Chrysoperla carnea. Lineage (NCBI taxonomy): Eukaryota > Metazoa > Arthropoda > Insecta > Neuroptera > Chrysopidae > Chrysoperla > Chrysoperla carnea. Next base: position 29,681,751 of record NC_058342.1, read on the forward strand.
ACACCTCTCTAGAGATCTTTATTATTTCTCATTGCAAGTGTATGTATCTACCTCGAAGTGTGTATATATTTTGTATACCGTTTCGCAGCGTGGTTTATCTTAACATATTGTGTAATATACCGGGTGTAATTCCATGGGAAAATTACAAATAATGTTAACGTTTAATGTCCGTTTATAGCTAAGTTAGTCAACCATAGTAGCTCAATTGGTTAAAGCGTAAGTAATTCCGTTTGCGGCATGCATAGGGTATCGGGATCGATTCCCGCCGTCACAACAAAACACATATATCACTTAATTAGTTCATTTCCGGTTGTCTGTCCGTCTGTTTATCCTGATAACTCAAAAACGAAAAGAGACAAGCTGAAATTTTTATAGCGAGTTCAGGATGTAAAAAGTGAGGTCGAGTTCGTAAATGAGCAACATAGGTCAATTGGGTCTTGGGCCCGTAGAACCTATCTTGTAAAGCCTTAGAGATAGAACAAAAGTTTAAATGTAAAAAATGTTTCTTACAAAAAAATAAACAACTTTTGTTTGTAAACATCACTGTTTACCCACGGAGGGCGCAAATTAAGTACAAATGTTATAATATGTATTATATGGGAATATCAGTTATGACTGTGTGGCTATCTAAGAGTGGATATCTTTTTTTACTTATTTGTCGTTAAAAAACAAACGATTACATCATTAACACTATCTATACATGGTATTTCAACAATTAACTCAGTCAATTGTTTGTTTCCACTTGTTTTATTTTGGTTTCAGCCTCTTTAATAAATGTACAAAAATTAATGTGTGCTTTTATTTTTATTTTTTCTTTTCCACCTCGCCATGGTTAGAATTGAGACAAAACACATTTGAAGTTAATGAATTTAAAAACATGAAATATTAGCTATATAGGAGATCCACACAAAATCGAAAAACATGGGGAGTATTCCAAAAATTTTGTGGATTTTTGGTCTAGGTGATGAAATTTTTAAAAGCTCCTAAATCCTTTACAACATATCTATATGTACAGAAGTAGTAGAAGTATTTTACACCAGATTTTTCTCAAAATGTCTGTACATATTTATGAACACTTTGCCACTAATTAATTATCTACCTATTTGTTAGAATTGTTAGAATGTGTTCGGTTTTCTTATAAATAAATAAATAATGCTTTTAAAATGAAATATATTCTAAGACAGAGATTATTCATTACGTGTAACCCTTATAACAAATACCTGCAGGGTACGACACAATAATACATACCACATTCATAGATATAAACACCACCTATTTGAAACTTTGTGTCAACGAGATTGTTGTTCCGTTAAAAGTCTCTTCAATTTGCAAATTGGAAAAATAACTCTTTTTCTCGTATCATGCTGAGTGTTATTAGCGTAAATTAAATTTTTACCCTCAAGTTATGAATGACTTTTATTACCTTACTCTACCTTGCCAATTATTCCTTGGTGTGATATAGAAATCAACATCTTCTTCTTTCGTCTGTACATATAAAATTTACAAAATTTAAAAAACCCCGACAAATTTCTCGGATATGGAACCCTAAATTCGCATTTGAAACTTATCTAAGAACAATCTCCATTAAGTTACCTTTTAAACAAAACCAAAAAAATCAAAATCGATTCATCCGCTCAGGTGCTACGATGCCACAGACGGACAATCAGACACACACACACACAGACACACACACACATAGCGGTCAAACTTATAACACCCCCTTTTTTTAGTTCAGGGGTTAAAAATAGAAATAAAAATAGAGAACTTCTTCCTCAAATTAAAAAAAAAAAAATTAACATTATCCGGTTTGCCATACCAGGGCATATGAACCACGTTTCGAATATAAAGAACATTCTTCATGTGTCCACTCCTGACAGATCCCACATTGTATCCAATCTTCTGTCGGCGGATCAATATATTTTTCTTTGCATACGGTACACAGATACGATGTCGTAGATTTTTCCAAGGTTTGTTGTCTTTTGATACTGGAAGGACCTGGAATATCGATTGGAACTTTTCATTTTGCAGTTGCAGTATCTGCTTTTTTGAAGTTCCTTTACTTTAGTATCCGTTTTGCCTGTCTGAATATAACAGAGCCTTAAATTATTACAAATTACAGCGATAAAAAAAAAGCTTGGTTATTTCATGTTCATTTATTTAATATTACATTAAAAAAATTTAAATCAGTATCGACCTCAATGAAGAAAAAGGCCTATTTAGAAACTTTTTTTTTCGAACTTTGGCGGCATTTGACATTGTATACATAGTAACTGTGCAGGTCATGGTATTAGATATTTTTCGACGAGAGACTGAATTATTAACGATCGCAATTTCTTAAAATTAAGTACATCTCGTTATCCCTCATGTTGACATGAAGTTTATGTTTTAGTACACGAGTCCAAATAAGATTTAGTATAAAATTGATACGCATGTTTAAACACTATAAACAAATTCGGTAAAAAAAAGGGCTAAATAAGGACTATGCACATACAATAACAAACTGATTATCTATAAACAAAATACTATCTTCCTGCACTCCATATCCCACTCCTACGGTATTCCTTGTTTGATTTGATGATAAATACGAAGAATATGAGATTGAAGTAAACTACAAGTTGACTACTACTTTACTTATGCGAGTGTTATATTATGGGTGAGTGAATTGAGAGATCTACTATACATGCTGTAAGACTAGGGACAGATGTAGTATTTGACACTCACTTCAGAACGACTGGAAACTTGAAAGAGTATTGTCAAGGGTGTCTTCAAAAACTGTTTTCTTTACAGTAATCTTTACAACCATCTCTTTCAGGCGTTGTGGAAAAATCTCCTCAATGATAGGCCCCGTCTCAACTTTCGTTTTATTCTTATTCACAATATGGCGTCTACTTGTTGCCATATTGAATTTTCATTACTGCCATGTCCTTAACATTACTCGCAGAATTAAGACAAATCGATTGCCGGAAGAATAACCAAAATCGGCCCACGCTATTCGTCTCGAGAGTGTCGCAAAAGAACAAAAATACATGCATACATGAATACATAGCCTGTTAAACACATGACCACTTCGTTGCACCCCGCAATCAGATAATTAACTTCAAAATTAATTTCAATTTTTTTTATAGTTCTATTCTAAAACCCTGTGATTTCCTCCACTATTTGACCCTCGGATCAGCCATACTTTTAATTGGGTTAACTTACCACGGGTCTGAGTTTTTTGCTTATCCGTCAATCCTATTATTGAAATACCAAGGTGTTCTTCGGGTTGACCATACTTTGATGAGATCGAGCTAGCACGGGTTCATAGACATTCTACGAAAAGGCCACACGTCAAATGAAGTCGATTAAGTATGAATTAGTCGCCCTATTAGCTTATGCTTAGGGTAGCGGGTTCGATATCCGCCGTCGCAACAAACTTAATTTAATTAATAGTTGTGATGGGCTGGTGTAGTGGATGGTATATGCATGAAGGTAGTGCACTTAGCCGCTGAAATTGAGGAGCTGATAAATGAAATTATCAGCGGAAAGGTGATAAAACACATATATGGTATCACAATGGGCTCTATAGCCTAAGTGTGTCCTTCGTGGACAGCCAATATAGCCTAACCTAACCTAGCATGGATTAAATGATTTTTCGGCTTTTACGTTAACCCTGTGTTTCCCCATTGTCAGTGATACGGTCTGCGGAGGATTTGCTGCGGTTGAAATGGTTTGCCGGTGAATTGCCATCGAGAGATTTGTTACCCAAACCGTTTCTTATAATTCTTGGGAGACTACAGTCTTGAACTCGCAAGACCTTCAAAACCAAAACTGATTTTTCCGATTAAATGGGGCATGACAATATCAATTCTAAAATAAATATCAAATACTACGGCTGAACCTAGACACACTACTATGCTTTGGTATAGCAGCATGGTATAAGGGATTGTATAAGATGGGGTTATTGGGGTAGTTTGATTTGATTTGATTACCATTCTATGTATCGTATTATATACTAACAAACATTATTTAATTATATTTGTTTATTTAGTATTTAAAAAAATTTATTTTTATTTATTTTATTTATTTCTGTTATGTTATTTTCATTTTTTTTATTTTAAATCATTTTATTCATAAATGAAAAGTAGCTGGTACAGTGTGAAAGTTTAATCAGAAATTATTTTTATTCGTAGTTCTTTTCATGTAAGGAATTGAGATATGTAATTAGTTTCTTTGCGCGTAAACCTTTAATTTGAGACAATCAATTTAAAATTCTTCAAAACTGGAGTCTTTGGTTTAATAAAATTTTAATCTGAGAAGAGGAAAAATTGACTGAATTAATTGTTGAAATATCATGTATAGTTAATATTAGTTACGCAATCGCTTGTTTTTTTGCGTCATGTAAGTTAAGAAAGATAGTCTCTCTTAGAAAGCCATAGTCGTGTATATACTACACGACGTTTTTTTAAAAAATTACACAATGAATATATCACAAAAAATAATGCTACCTAGAGGGTTTCCGTGATCACTGAATCCAAATATGTACTCAAAAAATGTGAAAATTCAAAATGGCGACCGTAATATTCAGTTTTTCACCAAAAAACATATTTTGATCAATTAAAAAAAATAGTTTTTTCTTGATATATTTGTTTTATGGCCAGTTTCGGATTCAGTGACCTCGAAAACTCTCAGAATTACATCTTTTTCTAAATATATTATGACTTCGTTTGATATAAAAACTGAATTTAGAGACCTCAAAAGGCCGCAGATTGGTATTTTCATCCTCATTTATTATTTATAATACGTTTTGGGAACTCGAGGGCATAAAAGTGGAATTCCCGAAAAAGAGAGTAGGGATGGATCACAAACTAATTGAAGAGATGAATGCAATTACTAATAAAATTAGATGTTAAAGATCAAACTCGGTTCATTATCGGCTCATTAAAAAAGGACCTGTAAGTGTAATAAACCTCGACTCTTTTAATTTGGTTCAAGGCCAAGAGTAAATGAATTTTAAAATTTACATTAAAACAGTATCATAAATAAATAATTAACTTACAGTGATAAAAAAACACGAAGATCAAAATTCAACGACCAATCAAGAGACATCGTTAAGTCAAACGAATATTAGTTCAGGTGGTTCAACATCATCTGTAACAAATACCAATCCAATTGCCGGTAATGGATCATTAGGTTCATCTACATCCACGGCGAAACAACGTCGATCTCGCACGAATTTCACGTTGGAACAATTAAATGAATTGGAACGATTATTTGATGAGACACATTATCCGGATGCATTTATGCGAGAGGAATTAAGTCAACGGCTTGGTTTAAGTGAAGCAAGAGTTCAGGTAAGACGAATTATTTAACTTTTTAGAAAGTTTTTTGATCAGTTTTAGGCAAAAAAAGTACTATTGTGATTTTTAACCGACTTCAAACAAAAACGGAGGAGGTTATCAATTCGACTGTATTTTTATTTTTTTTATTTTTGTTACCTCAGTACTTACGACTGGGTGAACCGATTTTGATGATTCTTTATCTGTTTGAAAGCTGGTGCTTCTCTTGTGGTCCCATTTCCTTTTGGTATAGTTCTGACAACGGCATCTATGAGAAAACCATAAAGGTCTTAAATTTGCATTAAGTATGCACGATAAGAGGACGAATAACTCAATATCACGCCAACCGATTTCGATGATTCTGTTTTAGCGACAAATTAGTGTACTTCAGATTCACTAAAAATCACAAAATAAAAAAAATCTTTTAACAAAAAGAAAACCGACTTCAAAAGAAAAACTTTTCCAAAATAAATTAATATGCACTTAAAAGTACAAAAATAACAATAATCAAATGTAAGTAGTTAATATTATTGTTATTTTTGGAGTCGGTGTCAGCCAAGCTAATGTAGCAAACTGTTCTGTCAGAGTTGTTTCCTTAGCTGACACCGACTCCAAAAATAACAAGTTTTCGAAATAAAAATTGTTGAAAAATGTGTTATTTTTAAAATCTCTGAGAGATTCGCTCAGCTAACGCAGCTCCTGCGCTACGTTTTTTTTTATAAATACGAAACCAAAGAGTGAAATTATTAAATTATTTATGTTTGGTCGAAATTCTTTTCCGGTGATGCACTGTTTTTGGCAATATCTTACAAACGGAAAATTGAACAGGGAGAAAAAGAAAAATTAACCAAGACTGAATTACGAAAAGAAGGAAAAATGCTCGTAAATAGACATTTTTGAACATTTTACATAAATAACATAATTGACTGTACTCCCCATTTTTCAAATAGTCAATTGAATAAGAAATTCGATGATCATCGATAAACCTCAGAATAACATCTAAACATCGTTAATAAATTGAAAGATATTTATCATGTAAGAGGATAACGTTCCGTATTATAGACATATATTAATCGAATGAAAACCATATCCTAAAATATTTGAATATATTTGAATAAAATCATTCGATACCACGACCGTATACAAAACTCTAGAAATCCTATTGAAAAACTTTTAGTTCAGTAATGACAACGTTGCTGAAGATAAGATAGGTCTATTATTGGATCTCCCGAAAGAAACAGCCGAAGCCAGTCGAACCAAAAATAAAGCATTTTTTATACCATGTATATGGAATAAACAAAGGTATATTAAGTTTAGTCCCAAGTTTGTAACGCTTAAAAATACTGATGCTATTAACAAAATTTTGGTATAGGTGTTCATAAAATCACCTAATTAGTTCATTTCCGATTGTCTGTCTGTCTGTCGTCTGTCGTCTGTCGTCTGTCATCTGTCTGTCCGTCTGTCATCACGATTACTCAAAAACGAAAAGAGATATCAAGCTGAAATTTTTATACCATGCTAAGGACGTAAAAAGTAAGGTCGAGTTCGTAAATGAGCAACATAGATCACTTGGGTCTTGGGACCGTAGGACTCATCTTGTAAACCGTCAGAGATAGAACAAAAGTTTAAGCGTAAAAAATATTCCTTACAAAAAAATAAACAACTTTTGTTTGAAACATTTTTTCGTAAACGTCACTATTTACCCGTGAGAGCGCAAATTATGCGGAAATTGTATCGTATAATATGGGTATATCAGTTATATATATATATGTGTGACATGTATGTATGTGTAATGTGACAGTGTAATCAACACTGTCTATACTTGGTATTTCAACAATTAACTCAGTCAATTGTTTGTTTTCACTTTTTGTTTTTTATTTTGCAAATTTTAATGGATTTAAATCGATTAAAAGTTTTGAATGATTTCTTACGTTCCTTGTTCAAAAGTAAGAAAAACCTTCAGCTAACTTTTTTTAAACAATTTTTTTGATGTAAGTTCGGGGTAGATGGCCATATGGGATAGATGGCCAATTCAATTATTTTCGAAAGTAATTGCTAGATGGTTGGATTTTACCAGATTAATCAGGTATTTAAATTATAATCAATGCTACGTCACCTAAAGAATTTCTTATAGGCTCAACCCTCAAAAATCATTCCCTTCCGAGCTACGACAATTCAAAGGCTATGGCTACATGAAGGGCTCGGAAGGGAAGGGTTTTTGAGGGATAAGTCCATAAGAACTTCTGATCAGTATGATCAAAACTGCCCTAATTTATATTTTTCAAAAAAAATTAACCGAAAATAAAAATCAATATCTCATGTAAACATTACCTTTGAAGGGCCGTAGCTCGAAAACGAAGCGTTTTTGAAGATTGAGTTCATAAGAACTTTTGATCGGCATGATCCACAGTTTAAAAAATAATTTGAACCAAAACCAAAAATCAATGTATTGTGTCCGGAGTCCTTTGTAAACTAACTTTTCAATACTTTAAAGACCTCAACTAAATTGAGAGAAGGTATCTTTTTAAGTCTTCAGACCTGACCTGTGTATACGATCATGTTTGAAACAAATATACATATAAAAACGTATAAAAGGCAATGATATAAATACAAATCGAAACAGTATTTAATAGCAGAAAACTAGTTGATAATAAAATCTAACAAATACTATTATTAAGTATTTAAGTAAGTACAAATATACCATTTAGTAGCAGTCACACAGCTAGTACAAAGGGGATGAATTGGATAATATATACCCTTAAAAACAACACCATACACCCTACACCCTTAAACAATAATATTGGATAAATATTTCACAGCAACAACACACACACACACACACACTAAAGAAGTATTCACTTAAAACGATTAAAGAAGCACTTAACTCAATTACAATTTAAGAAAATGTGTCCGGCGTTATCATTTTTATTTATTGTTTTATTTTTCTACTTTTGTGTGTGTGTATATATTAAAATGGCATTTTATTGTTTTTTTTTGGGTACTTTTACCACTAGATGTCTCCCCGAATTATTTTATTTTGTTTCTATCGAACTTAAATCGAATTTTTTTATAAACTAAAGAATGCCACTCACAAGTTACTTTACATATATATGTCGCGGATGGATTGCCGAATCAGTTGATTTACAAAAGAGTTATGTTATGTATAACTGTTGAATAGCGTTCAGCTGGATTACCATTATTGCGTTAAATTTAACAAAACTGCTACCCAGGTGTAATGCAGAATCGTTTATCTGCAATCACAATAAGCGTTTCACGATGGAATAAAAAAAAATTTTTAATAAAAAATACTTTTTAAGGAACAAGCTTTTACTGTACTAAAAAGTAGAATTAAGCGCCTGATGTTAAGCACCGAAGGGACAAGCTTTTACAAATAGTCGGGTATAAGTGACTCATAGATATAATTATTTTCTACTTTTTAGTACAATAAAAGCTTGTCCCTTCAAAAGTATTTTTTATTTAAGACTAAAAAAAATATATATATCAAATACTGTGGAAATGATGGCAAAATCAGGACGAAACTACCTTAGCATGCATTGGCATCCAAATTAAATGTGTATGAAAAATTTCAGCTCAATCGGAAACCGGGAAATGAATCAAATTTGACTTGCAAGATTTGATTACCGACAGACAACGGGACAGGTGAAACTAAATAAAAGCTTGTAAAATAGTAAATAATTATTTAGTTTAATAAATCTATCGGATTTTGATAAAGAATTCGATAAATTTTTGCAAATGGCTGATTTTTTAAATAGGTTTTTTTTGTTATAAAAATACGGAAAAGGAGTTTTCCGGTTCTGGAACTATCCGCGCGAACTTCTGCACGCGGTTTTATCTCAACATTGTTTTCTTTGGTGACGTTTTCTAAAATATCTCTGCTTCCATTGGTCGAATTCAGACGAATAAAAAAAGAATTGTTTATTAAAAATTTCTGCATCAACCTTGCCTGTTATCAAACACTGAACATAATAAAATAATCTCAGAAATCTCAAGAAAACCGCTGTAACCTCATATTTTCAACTTTCTCTGATAACTTTTCGAAAAATGAAGGAAATTGAGTTGGAATTCTGGAAAAAGATGTAACTTATGATCATAAAAAAGGGTGATAAATTATTAGCCCGATACAAAACCTCAATTTTGAGAAAAACGAATTTTTCTGGAAATGAAAACAGCTAGTACAGTTCAGGAAAATCATCGGGTTTTTAATGTACTTTCGGATAGTGCAAACGATTTTTTTTCAAAACCTGATTATGAGCCGAAAAATTGCAAAACAAAAATATAGAAAACTTTGTAAAAGTGCTTAGCATGAATTAAAGAGGCCAGGGTTCGTCTCTTGGCGCGTAACTTAATTTAAAAACATCTGGAACGAGAATATATAACCGTATGTTAATAAATAGAAGCTAAAAATTTAGTGAAAATTTGATTCAATCTCCAATTCAAACACTAAACCACTAACAAATGTTTTTTTTCGTGTTTACAAATTGAAAAATGATTGTAAATGGAACACTTGAAATATTTAATTTAGTTATGGTCAATTTATGTCAAGTCATGATTGATATTTTTGGGGTGAAAGTTTTTTTCATTAATAATACTGTGTTTTATTGTTGTATAATATATAAAATTAATTTTTCGATTTGTGTTGGTTTTTTTTTCAGGTTTGGTTTCAAAACCGACGAGCTAAATGTCGAAAACATGAAAGTCAACTTCATAAAGGTAAATTTTTCCAAACGCATATTTTTGTTTTTAGAAATTTTAATTTAGATTACTATCAACGAATTATTTATTTGTCAACTTTTAATACGAAAGTTAATTCTTTGAATTTTTTCAAGATTGCAGACCCAATATTAAAAAACGAGTTAAACGAGATTAAAAGTTGAAATTTTTTTATCAAACATTGATCTTTGCTATAATTTTGATATCGGACTTAATTTTCGAAAAACGTAAGAATGAATTCGAAAACACAAAACAAAAAATTTTGAAACTTTGATACTAAATCATACCTATGATAATAGAGTATTTATACAATTTAACTTTTATTTAACTTTACCATTGTGTTTAACTGTTTTAAATATTTCAGGTTTTAAAGTGTAGAACCTTAATCCGTCATTTTCAGTGCACTACTTAACCGATTTTAAAAATTCTTTCACCTTTAGAATAATCATAATTTCCATATTTCCTTAAGGTAGTACTATCGGTAATAGATTTTGCATTCCGAATTTAATGAAACTTGGCATAGTTGTCCATTATTATATTATAATTAACCAGTTAAATTTTTAGGGGCCTTCAGAGAACTGAAAAAGAGATATTTTAAAGATATTTTAACATTGATTCTTATGGAAAAAATAAGTAAATCCCACTTCTAATCAAACAACTTTCCAAAACGTTTAATTTTAAACAGTTTAAAAAAATTAATTTACACACAGTATTGCCAAAACACAAAAAACAAAATTAAATTTAAAAAAAAAAAGAAAAACGAATTCCACCTATATTTCGGGATACATAATTACATCAAATCATGTTCATATATTTTTTTTTCTCTACTCTTCCAAACACTAAATTGAAAAAAAAAAATTTGTTGTAATTTGTATCTGACTGGATTCTAGATGGTAGTATCATGGGGTAGAGGTGATTTGATTACAATTTAGGGATGGTTTGAACTATCACACTGTGTTGATGTGATTGCAAGGCGGTAAGTGTAATATAGTGCTCCTTTGGGACATGAATACTACCCATATTATAAATATATATACCCTCTTCGAGAACTCGTACAGGTTACATGTGTATACATACGAAGTGTTCCGAAAAAAATTTGTACACTTCACAGTGGCTCCATTACAGGACGAAAATTAAAAAATTGATAGAAAATTCAATTAAAATTTACATGATAAGTGCATCAAATGAAAGCTTGTATTTAAAAAGTATTTTTTCGTCAGATTTAAAAAAAACTGTTGTTGAGTTTTTACCATTTCCAAATTTCTAATCGAGCTGCAAGTGCGTCACCAGCCGATGGTAAAGAGGAGGACAAGTTGCTTTATAAGTAGAATTAGAAAAGTAGGAATTGTAGGTAAAAGGGAAAATATAGGAAATGGTTAGGTTAGGTTAAGCTATATTGGCTGTTCACGAAGGACACACTTAGGCTATAGAGCCCATTGTGATACCATTTATGTGTTTTACCACATCCGCTGATAATTTCATTTATCAGCTCCTCAATTTCAGAGACTGAGTGCACGTCCTTCATGCATATACCATGCACTACCCTAAGCATACCGCGGACTGAATTGGTAACGCCTTAACCAACTGAGCTAATAGGGCGAATATAGGAAATAAAACGCGAAAATTATTTTTTATTTTAAAATTAGACCTTTTTATCATGAGAAATGAGAAATGGCAACCAAAATCTGCTTGTATCTTCGTAACTTCCACTACAGATTTTGAAAAACTTTACCTAGGCAGATAAAACAACCATTGGCGTAAGCTAAGAGATTTCCTAGGGAAGCATTTCCCACCTTTGCAACCTGCAGCTACGCTCATGGTAGTCATTTTCAAAAATTCCCCAAATAACTTAAAAAGAAAAGCCTCTTAAACAAACATTTTAGCCTCTTAAACAAACATTGTTGTACGAAGTGATACTTTGTAGATTATTGGAAAAGTTTTTTTAGGAGATTACCGGAACCTTTCGATGACTTATCTTTCTCTTGTGGGACAGATGGTTAATTCTGATCTTCCAGAATGATTCTTCAAGACATACTTTCTCAAACACACCTCGATAATGAGCAGTTGTGAGTCGTGTTAATATATCTCGTTGAAACTTCATCAGAGTAAACATTTTTTGGACACACTGTATACAGTTTCTGATATAGTTGACTTACCAGCTACAAGTTTAATGTATCTAAACTTCATAATACTCTAAAATATGATTGTAGACCGTTTTAGAATCGAGGAACAAAACCTTGAGTATCCATTTTAAACTATTTACAACCGTATAACTATTGTGTAGGTATACGAAGATGTTCTTCTTTTTTTTAAATATAAATCACCTTAAGTTAAATATTTTAGAATTTATGCTTTCTAAACATAGGAAGGTCCATCTATAATTCACAACGGTAAATAATTACACATAGACTTAAAATTTATTTGTTTTGAATTGTGTGCTATTTTTATTTTTATTTGTTTTAAAGTTGGTATTAAGAATTGTAGGATTATTTGAAGTAATCATCCAGCCCTTAAAAAAGGTGATGGGCACGGCACAGCAACCGAAAACCGGTCAAATGCCAATCGAAGTGTGAACTCGCTCATGATCGACATAGTGCATTTCTACATAGGAGATGTTTACAAGTTTAGTACTCCGTGAAGTGTAGAAAACGATCTCTCTGAGGTAGCTACTCTAGTCGGAAGAGTTACGCTACAAATCTTGGTCGCATACTCCAATGTGTGAGCTACCGACTTTGGTAGTCACGGAGGAATATATTCTTACAAATAACCCGAGCGTCTCACGGCAGTATCATCTTGTGGCTGCCAGCAAAATAAATATACCAACTGTAACATATTCAATTTATACTTTAAGTTTAATATCTCCGTTTTCTGTAAGACATCTTTTTAAAATTTTGAAAGCATTTTAGCCGGAAATGTTATTAAAACATCTCTTAAAATGATAACCAAACTATTAAAAATAAATTAAAAAGCCTGCATCTTGATATTTTCAAAAATTTTTGCATAGCGCGCTCATTAACACAAACCAAGCTAAAACTTTGTTAATTTATTGATGAATTGGCGGTTTCAAAAAAATTTCCTAAAGTGTCCACCGATCTTAGTCAGTAATGATTAAAACTATTTAAAGAAAATTTCTAGAGCACCCGATTGCAATTAGCATATTATTGAACATCATTCATCGCAAAATAACTATTCTACATAATTTAATTACTACGCATAGGCAATTAAATATACATATAAGTAAATTAAATTGCCTATACAAATTAAATATGCAATTCCATCTATGATTTCCTAAATGTAAAAAAAAATAAATATTATTAGAAAACATTGCTACGAATTCAACCCAAACTTGAATATTATTTTGAAAATTAACAAAACAAATATTGTATATAAATTATTCACTACTAAAATATTTAAATAAATGAATAAAAATTCATAATCTTATTAATAAATAATAATTTAAAGCCGTGACTGTCTATGCAAGAGAAAGATATACGCTCCGTCCATCCATAGCCGTCGCTCCAGTGGAAAATGTTCCATGCATTCATACACACACACACACAATTTTCCAATGTATTTACACATTGCCTATATAGTGCTATCTCTGTCATTATATCCCTGGCGTCCGTTTTTCCAAATACACTTTCAGTGAAAACCACATTATATCTCCATCCCTGTTTAATATATTGACAATACATGCAATAGACAATTATTTAGGGGCGGTTACAAACCCATTCGACTGAATATATATTTGAATGACGAAATGTTTGTAAATTGGTCCCTAGTGATTTTCCCTAATCTGATTGCAAAACTTTTTTTTTCTTGCCTAGTGTTACGTAAATGAGCATCTGATTTTTTAATCTTAACGCATACATTGCTTAATATCCCACGAATTTTTATGAAAGTTAAAAAAAATTTGTTCACCACCCTCAAATTACATGTAATTAAATTAAAAATTAATGTTATTTCCTTCACGTGTTTTTTTTTTAATGATGAAAAAAAAATTTCTATGTAATGGCCTAGGTTGGACATTATCCGTTTCATTTTCGAGAAGCTGTGGAAATTTGCTGGTTAATTTTTATTTTCCTGTTATTCTATAAACAATTCCTGTTATTCTATAAACAAGCCCTATTAGCTTAGTTGGTTAAGGCTTAACCAATATAGGGTAGCGGGTTCGATTCCCGCCGTCGCAACAAAATTAATTTAATTAATAGTTGTGATGGGCTGGTGTAGTGCATGGTATATGCTTGAAGAAAGTGCATTCAGCCTCTGAAATTGAGGAGCTGATAAATGAAATTATCAAATATGGTATCAAAAGGCTCTAAAGCCTAAGCGTGTCTTTTGTGGACAGCCAATATAACCTAACCTAACCTAACTTCTTCTATAAACAGATTTGGAGGTTTTATACCCTGTATATATGAGATGTATATCAAGGTACCTACACGAATTTTAGTCCCAAGCTTGTAACGCTTAGAAATATTGATGATACGAGCAAAATTTTGGTATAGATAGGTGTTCATAAAATCCAATAATTAGTCCATTTCCATTATCCGTCCGTTTGTCTGTCGTTTCAGTCAGCACGATAATTCGAAAACGAAAAGAAATATCGAGCTCGATACGCGTACCTATCGTTTTGGATTTGTGACGTTTTCATTGGGTTTTCTAGAAAATGTTTGCTACTTTTTTTTATCTAATAAAGAATATTTTTAAAATTTAATTAGTTTTATTTTATATGATTAAAGATAGACTGACAAATTTGGTCATAATAAGTATCAAATCCAGAAAAATTGAATTTGATGTTTAATTGGGAATATATCTAACTTTATTTTAGAGTAAGTATTAAGGCTGTGTACAAATTTTAAACATGCTTTGATTGGCGTGAAACTATAATTTTTTTAAAATCTTTTTAAATATATATAGGAGGAAAAAATTTATAAAGAAAAGCGGTTTTCCAGATAAAAATGGTTAGAGTTTCAATTGGATTTGATTTGAATTTTTATCGATTTGAAATTTGGATATGTTATAGGTATTCAGCCTGTCCTGGGTACTATTGTTTTTCGAAAATCTTGTTACTTTTCCCAATTTTCATTTTTCACACTCAGGTACAGTGGAATATGAAAAAATTTTGTAATTTCAGTGCAGATAAAAATACCCTCCCATTAAATTGGTGAAAGAAAAATTTCAAACTATTTTGAATTTTGATAATTTACCTTAATTCGTTTCGATGTAAAATATTTAACCAAAAATTTGAAATAGAATCTCATATATGGCTTTTTAAAATTGTTGGCTACTCGCAGGGGTGACCACAACTTTCTATGTGTAGTTTTTACGCAAGGAATTTAGCCAGGATAAAATCTTAGAAAGTTGTAGTCATGAGCTCACTGTAAGAATAAATACCTCCTTGAAAGGAATTAAAAGTCTATTTTTAATGGCCAAAATAAATGTTTTGCCTAAAAATCTTAAATTTTTTCTTTTTTAGCTGCAGGAATTATTGTATCTGGAGGACAGCATGGAGGTGGTCGAAGTCCACCAGTCAGTACTCCACTAGAACCATGTTTGGTTGCTCCATACGTCAATTTACCAGTGAATACATCTAGTTTACGAACTCTCCAAACATCAGTCCCACCTCCATCTAGACCAAGTGTACCTAGTGGATTTGAACGATTATTTTCACCAGGTGTTACAACACCCGCTGGATTCTCAGCATTTGATCCTGCTATTATTACTGCTGCCCATCAAGTAAGTATGACAAATATTTTACAAAAGAAATATCAATCATAGGGACTGTCGATAGAAGTGAAAATTTAGAACTTTTAGTCGAAGACTTAGAGAAAGTCCACTGTTTATTAAAATTGATTTTTGATTTTAGTATGCTGCGGCAGCAGCAGCCCTGCGCGCTGGTCAAGATCCAAGAGCGGGAGTTCTTTATCATTCACCATTCTCGTCATCTGTATTCGGTTTGGCCGCATTATCAGCAGCACATAAAAATTCTAGCATTGCTGATTTACGTTTAAAAGCTAAAAAGCATACTGAAGCATTAGCTAATGCTGTACCACCCGGTTCAACAAAATCAAACAGCGACACAGATGAAAAAGTTTAAATAGGCATTTTTTTTTTCATTTTTCATTCTTAAGCAATTTTCTTATGGATTGGTCATTAAAATATTGGAAAAGTCACCAACGAAAATTACAAACGTAAAGTGGAACATACTTTGGGCATGAAATAGGTTTGCATTAAACAATTTAGTTGGCCATGCGTGCCATGGGGCGTGAACAACAATTATTCATAAAAGATTCCTTATTTTGGATGTTCTGTTGTTAAATTTGAAAAATATGGAGGCCGAATCATTTCGTTATGTCGGTTTATCCCTATTTCAAGAAATGTTAAAGCTCCTATATATAATCTCAGCAGCTTTCTTTCAATTCGGATGGATAAAAAACCAAGACTTGATCTCTTAGCCTTGGCAAAGCTCGCACAAGGGTTGATAAATTAAGACGTGATTAATTAACCTTGAACAACGATTGGAAACCGAGGGTTGGCAAACCAAGCCTTGCTTTTTAGATTTGATCCAGGCTGGGGCAAAGGTAGATAAATTAAGGCTTAATTTGACTAAGAATTGGACAAGATAAGTGTTGACTTAGCCTGGATTTCATCGTCAAACTTAGCAGTTCCTGCTTGGGAACATGGACTTACTCAGTTTTTAGCACAAATAAGGCAAAACCGGAATTTTTATAAATTTTTGGTGCGGAGATAGGTCAAGGCCTTGTATGCCCATGAAAGGAAAACATTATTTTCGTAAATTCTCAAAAAGAAAATTGAGAAGTCCTTTTTATTTGATTAAAATTTACTTTATAAAATATTGCATCAAATGAAAGTTTACCTTCAAAAAGTATTGTTTCAATAGAGTAAAAAATACTGTAGTTGATTTTTTACCATTTTGAAAATTCGAATCTAGCTGACATTTTGTACAAAGCTTTGACTCTCTAATAACAACATTCTGACCGAAAATATACCAAAAATAGTGAAGGAAACTTAAAGCAAATGTGATCATTTATGTTAAAACTTCTGATAAATTCGAAGTTTTCCAAATAGTTGAAGTGTGGCATGGTCTGAGATAACAAATCATATAATAAGGCAAAAATTCGTGAAATGGCAAACGCCAAACAATTCAGCTAAACTATTAGCGAAAAGTGGTTTTATCACAGCACAAAAATTAAACATGGACAGTAAAATTCTAGCATCTATGTACTTTCTCAAACTTATGATTCCACGTACCCCTGAGTTTACAGACGAAAGCTTTTAGCTACTTAAAACAACCCATCCTTGGGGTAGTCAGAAATTGTACTAAGAGTACTATTGCCCACTGTTTTCTCCCCTCCCCTAGCTACTTTCATGTTTTGTATTTGCGAAAATTCTCGAAAAATTTTAGAAACACCAAAAAAAAATTACCCCACCTTTACATAGCCACGAAACCACTGTAGCTGTATGACATGGAAAAAACGTTTATTCGATGTTTGCCAAGCAACTTAAAAACAATCCTTAAGACAATTCAACCCCAATTTATAAACTAGATTTATAATTTTCTTATATTTGAAAAATATATACTTGTGATAAAAAAAAAATTCAGTGTGAAAATTTTTTTGGTTTGAGATATTTTGTAAATAATTCAAATGTTCAAAACAAAATTATATATGATACAGCTGTATACCAACAATAAAAAAAAATGACGAAAACAACAAGCGTCCGATCGATACCACATTTTCATTCAAATCTGAAACTGAAATTTCGGCTTTTGCTCTGATTCGGAAAATTTCATTTTCGGCTTCGTGTACATTGGTTTCGGTCGGACACTAAAAAAAAAACTTTAACATGTAATTATTTAATATTTATTATGTCAAAAATATATATGACAATAAAATTTATTTCGAAATATGTACGAAAATTTGTTTTTATTTAAGTACTAGAGTGATACCCACCCGCTTCGCTGGGTTTAAAAGTAAAGATTGATAAATATTGATCCCGTTTATCCCTTTTCTATAACACTCGAAATAATGGTAAGGATTGTTTTACACAGGTAAAATATATGTATGGTTTTCTATTTTTGTAAATGTATAATAGTCGTAATTATTCGTTGAGTATATCAGAGAAGATGGCCTTGAAATATTTTATATTGACTATTTTTACAGAAATCTGTAATTTATGGTAATGTCAAATTAAATTTAATTTTTTTATTTATTTTTCTTTAATATATCTTTATAAATTATAGTTCATGTGTTATTCTGATATATCGGCTATATTGCTGTACAGTTTCATTAAAAACCATTCGTTAGTTTAAGCGTGAAAGCGTAACTAACAAACAAACAAACATGCTTACTTTCGCATTTATAATATATAGAGATTCAATAGTAGACGACAATTCGCTTCGCTAGTTTTTTTTGGTGTATATGTATTTATCTGCGAGGAAATAAAAGTGTTGGGATCTGTTCTAGAACAAAATTTTCTTTTAAAACTCTAGAATTTTTTAGAGAAAAGAATTAAATGGGTAATTTCGACGTCTATGCTTAAATATCATAAAAAGTGTGTTCTTATTTTCCCAAAAATATATTAAAGAATTCCATCCCAGAATTTATCCCTATGATTTTATAACAGGATCCTGTTAAATGTAAAACCGAATATTCAGTATCTAATACGCCGAATGACGTTGTCGTTCAGCTAAAAACCTTCTAAAGAGACAAAGAATCTATCTTTTTCACCGAGCGTTGTTTAGATTTTTTTAGTCATCCCACTACAATCATCGGAGGAGTCGCGTCGTAATAAGTAATGTCCTCAGAATTCTGACAATATATTTACTTGCGAAATAAATAAATGTGTAATTTTAACGTTTTGATATGTAAGATGCTTACACAAATTTCAAAATCGATGTTCTTTTAATATTATTTAAAAAATCTCTTGGATTCTGGTCTCGGAATCCTGAGGCGCACACAATTGAAAAGCCCGCATAATTTTTATGTCGACTTTTTATCTTATAAAACAGAGTCAACATACTTAATTCTCACAAAAAAATTATGCAAAATTTCAACTCTAGGACCTTCTAGCTTCCAAGAGCGTTGTACAGAACTTTTAGTGATACCCAATGAGTATAAGATAGAGGAGAGGTCGCGTAAATAGGCACCTGATATTTGGATCCTGTAAATACTATTGTATTTACAAAAGAATAAGTACAAATCAATACACAAAACAGAGTGGCGCAATGGAAGCATGCTGGGCTCATAATCCGCAGGTCCTTTGATCAAAACTAAGCCCTGCTAACAGAATTTTTTTAATAAAATTTTGGAGGTGAAGAGCTTTTTTCACTCAATCACTAGAGGCACTGAAACTCATATACTGTTTTGTAACAGTAATGGGAGCCTTTTCCTCTATCTTATACTCTTTGATGATACCCTGTAGAAAAGGGATTTCTAACTAAATATTCACAAGAATTATATAATCAAAACAATAAACAAGACAATTCTATTGACCTAATTAAGATAAATATCCTTCTAATCGAATCAAAACGGTTTCCCTAAATGCTTTGTTAGTTACTGTTTTTTTTTTCCTAGATATTTATTGACATTGGACATTGGTAATAAATTTGTCCCCAATCGAATATTTCTCTTCAAATGAGGGGGTTTACACACACACACAAACATACATATCTACATTGTTACTCCATCTAATTGAATTAAGATGAAATACTTTAAACAAATAACGAAAAAAAATATCGAATAATATATGAATCATATATATATCTCGAAAGCCGTGATGGATATAATCTTTGGAGATAAGACTTAGATCTTTCTGTTTAGGTAAGTATTCATTGATAAATTATAGTAAAATTTACTTTATATATGATAAATGCTTCCAGTTATACTAACCGAACTATTTCAAATTTTAAATTTTAAAAAATATACAAAAAATATAAAAAATATAAAGATTAAATATTCATATTTTAAAAAACAGACACGTACTTTGATTTATTCCATTTGTATACCCTGTAAATATGAAATATTTTTCAAGATATACTAATTTTGGTCCCAAGTTTGTAACGTTTCAAAGTATTGATGAAACGAACAAAATTTGGGTGTAAGTGTTCATAAAATCGCCTAATTAGTCCGTTTCGGTTGGATTGAGTTAGCATGGGTCGTCCTTATTTATTAGCTCGTATTGTGGCTGCACAATACAACACAACACATAGAGATATCTTAAAATTTTGAATTTAGATTTTCGAAATGAAAAGTATAACTTTCTATCAAACAGTTAATAATCTATTGTGGTTTTCGAAATAAGAAAAATGATATTAGACATGAGCTATGACTGGTCTAATTTAATAATAATCAAAGAAAATCATCTGTCATGTTAAATTAAAACTAAAAATCATTCATTTTCATCTTATTTATTAAATGAAACCTGTTAAAAATATAACAAAATATGCCATCGGCTTCAATGGACAAGTCCATTATATTTTCCTAGACCATTCCTCTCGCTTAATTTATCCGTCTTCCCCCCAAGCTCTATGATTATACCTCCGACTTTAGAAATCGTTTTGTTCGCATTACTTTCTTTAACTGCGCTCTTCCCGCTTTTACTCGATCGTCTTTAACCAACAGGCCCAATCATGGAAGCACTGACAAGAGGGGATTCAGGCTAGCCCCCTTGTGGACCTGGATTTATTTAGCTAATTATGTGTTTATATCAAAATACTGTTAAATATTTGAAAGTTTTTGGTCAAAATTTATGACTTTCCCTCCTCTGAACCAAAAATTTCAGCCTTAAGGCAATTGCCACTCTTTGTTTCAAAAACTGGGTGCGCTCATGGATCCAGTATAAAAGCAATATGAATCTATTATAAAAATCGTGCCCAAGTGGCTTTGATCTGGCACTGCTTTAGACATAAAGTACGCTTTTAAGAACGTATATCTGGCGATATATTATTCTGAGAAGAAAAGTTTCTGATTTCCATTTCGCTTCCGAAGGTGTGTTTTGTTGTCTGTTATACAAAATTCGTGTCTTCAAAACTTTAGAGCAGGATTATACGAGCTCATAGTTTAAGAAAACGTCTTATTCGCAAATGGGAACATTAGACATTGGATATTTCAGAAAATTAAATATACCAAGAGATTATTGATTTTCTGCCATAGCTCACTTAGCTCAATCTTGAGACATATCCTGCCATCTAGCTGTATAACTTTATATCATTAAATTGTCATAAATTTATTAATAAATTAAAAAATCTACCGCTAGATGCTGTTAAATACTTAAAAATTAAAATCAAGGTAAAATTAATAGAATTAATTAAATAAAATGTATTTAATATCTAATTAAATAAAATTTTATATAATATAAAATTATAAAACAATAAATGGAAATAATTTTCTTTGAAATATATCCACGTGTTTTTTAATACAAATCAATATTAATTCTTAAATGGAAATACAGTGTATACATTCAAACTTTGCAATCGAACGGTCCGCCCTGTTCTCTACATCCTTTTTTAATACAGTTTACCTTATCTCCTTTTAGAAATAATGGTGGAATCAAATGAAATTGTCTGATTGCATATATCTACGAAAAAAAAAAAAACAATTTACCACTTTAATATTAATAAAAAAAATTCAATTTCAATCAAAATTAATCCAAACTGATTTTACTGAAAAACATATTTAATGCGAAGTGTTTTAGTGTGTAAAAATAAACTTGTAAACCGGAACATTTTCAGAGGAATTGTCACATAATGTAAAAATTTAAAGAGAAATATTGAAGTAATCATTTTTTTTTTTGGGAGACTGGAAAATGTGTATATGACAATTTCGATTTTTCCTATTTGGGGGTGAAGTTTTTCTTTTTTTGAAAACCCTTGTGCAATTAAATTTACTTTAAAAATAATGTGAAATTTATATATGAAGGTTAATATTATTTTTTTTGCACAGATTAATTTTTGCTAATTGTCAATTTTGACAAATTTATTTTAGCTTGCTTTTTTTGGTGTGGATTTATTTACTTGTAAATTAACAATGTTTATTTGATTGATTTATTATTTTTAATAAATTTAAGTAAAATTTTATTTCTTGGTTTAATTTTTTTTCGCCTTTTAATTTATGCACGTCTTTTGTTTTTCTATTAATTTTTCGAGGTGATTAATATTGCATTTATTATAAAAATGTCTTGACGTCACTTTTTTGTTTGAGTCATGTCATAAGAATTAATATTTATGTCATTATTTTGTAAATAAGTGAATTAATAATTGTATTTTTTTTTGTTTTAAGACTTACATAAATGGCAATGGGGCGCTTCGGATAAAAGTTTAAATAAAAACAAAATTTTCGATTCATTTTTCTTTGTAAAAAAATTCGATTATAAATGATGGCTCGAAAGGCAGACGGAGGCCGAGCGATAAGTGTCTCGGTTGTCGGACTTTCGGGCTCTGAACGTGATAAAGGTCATACGGGCGCTGGGAAATCATGTCTTTGTAATCGTTTTATTCGATCCAGTGCCGATGATTACAGTGTCGATCATATATCAGTTTTAAGTCAGGTATATACAAGTTTTATTTGGTTGAGTGCATTTTTTTGGAAGTGTTTTAATTTGGATTCGTTTTTGTAGACTGATTTCAGTGGCAGAGTCGTTAATAATGACCATTTTTTATATTGGGGTGAAGTTAGTAAGAATTGTGAGGAGGGCGGTGATTATACGTTTCAAGTTATTGAGCAAACTGAGTTTTTAGATGATGCATCGTTTCAACCATTCAAGGGTAATTGTTTTATTTTTTATTTTACAGATAGATTGAGGAACAAATTTGTTTCTTTTTTTCTGTTTTTGAATATTTCAACCTTGTTGATTCCAAATCTGACTGACTAATTCGTTTCTTTCCGCAAGCTTTATTTTTCATTTAATTAGAGTTCACTGATTTGCGTCATTCCTTCGCTAGTTTTTATACTAACGACCACTACTAAAACCCATTTCCCAAGTCTTTTCACGAACTTGAATTAGAGTACCATGAAATTCCACAAAATAATTAACCGTTTTTCAATTATTATTACCGACGCGTTGAATATTTTGGCAAAGAAAATACTTCATTCAATGAGCATATTGAACACCTAAAATTACCATAAATTGTGAGCGGATTGTCTTAATTAATTTAGGTTCTCTTAATGGGTTTATACTATTTCATATCATGCCCCATATAAGTCGAACCTCATTCCCTATATAAGTCGAACCTCTTTTATCCCATTACCCCACTATTACATAATTATTTGGAAAAAAATTCTGGTATGGAACCCTATGAATTGTCCGAGTCTAAAATAAAACTTGCTCTTGATCGATTTTTATTTTAATTGCAATAAACCGTTTTAACGATTCATTTTTGTTTCGGACAGTTGACACAAAAATATTCATTTTTAAAAATATTAAATGACTTTGCTAAAAAGCGTTTTTACCGTGATATTTCATCCCAGTTTACCAATTCATGAGGTCTTTCATTTTTAATTAACCGAGTAAAAATTTATGAGGTCTTTCTCTTCAGGCAAGAGAACTCCTGGTGAATATAGTGAAATCTGCATCGATCGTTAAACATACAGATCAATTTAATCTAGGGCTAAAAATCCTAGCAGCTAAAGAGAGTGGCAAAAAAAGATAGTGACAGAAGTGTATCGAAATCAAGAAGCCGATGAAGTACTTAGGCTAGTTTAAAGAGAGTTTCTCATTTGAATTTTTCTCATGAGTTAGATTTATAAAATTAAGAAACGTTTTTATGTTAAAAATATTGATTTTTTGAATATTGTAAATGAGAAAGTCCCTTTAATATCAAGAAGTGACTCTCTTCGTGAATGTAACCGAAAGGACATCAAATTTTAGGAACTACTAACCTAGAACAGGGGTGGTAAACCTTTATGTATCAGTGTGCCATTTTTGCTGCCAGACGTGCTGGATGACAATTTTATCACAAAATTGACCATTATGCTATGCGTAAACAAACTATAGGGCAATTATAGCCCACGATGTAATTACAGTAGCAAACGACCTCGCGTTCGTTCGTAATATAATATTTCACGTGAACTTTGTGATCGGTGGCTTGCCGATAAATATTGTGTCGCATTCCATTAATAAGACGCGCGCTATTTGTTCGCCATTCTTGACCTAAAAAGAAATTTCTTTACCATTGAGAATACGATAAAGGCTACAAATCTCCTCTGTGGAAAAAGGAGAACTAACGGTAAATAACCGATGATTAAATTAAGAGATCAGAGTATCTAAGACACAAGCGAAATTGTGTCAAGGTCTAAAAGAAATTAATGGCAGCTCTCCCATCCGTCAGAAAAGATGCCCTTAAGCTTTTAATAAATTTAAATGGAAAATTAAGATAATATTTGAGAATTAAGTCGTCGAATTGTCGTAACACCATGATGGAAAGGGGTGACGGTAGTAAACTTGATATGGAGCCCCCTCAGACCTAGTTATCAACGGAATGTGGAATGTACTACTCATCTATTATGCAAGAAAAAAAAGCTAGATAATCTATGGTCCAAACTTAAATAGACACAAACAGTTTAATAGTTAGTAGATAGGGGGCTACAACTCTTAACTCAACGTAATATAATGACCAATTTTTATTCAGGGTACAGTTCTGGAGTAATTAAAAGAAAAACTTGGTTGAAGCCACGATCTTGTAGCCTAGACTGAATGTGTTATGTCTATAATTTAGAAAGTTAAAGCAGATTTATTTGCTTCCTCGATTATGGAATGAATAAATTCTTAGAATCTTTTCTCACGAGCCTGCTTTACTATTCTCGAAAGCATAAACAAGAAAATCGTTGAGTGAAACCTATCACCGTCTTCTAGTCGTCTTTGATTTCCTCTATTGTCAATTAACCTAAAAATATTCAATTTTTAATTGAGTTATTGCTTTTTATAGGTGGTAAAATGGAACCGTATGTAAAACGGTGTGCATCGACTAAAATCACATCCGCCGAAAAGTTAATGTACATTTGTAAAAATCAATTAGGAATTGAAAAAGAGTACGAACAAAAAGTATTACCCGATGGTAAATTAAACATAGACGGTTTTATATGTGTATTCGATGTAAGTGTTGTGCCAAGTCGTACCTTAGAAAAACAAGTAGAAATGATCACCACCATTTTAAATAATTTACTAAAAACTAAAAAACCAGTTGTGTTAGTTACAACAAAAAATGATGACGCCAATGAAATGTACGTCCGTGAAGCCGAAAAACTAGTCCAAAGAAAAGAGTACAAGGGTGCACTACAAATGGTTGAGACATCCGCGCATGAAAATGTCAACGTAGATTTAGCATTCCTATTGTTAGCACAAATTATTGATCGGAGTAAAGTACGTGCGAAAATTGTACCGTATTGTGAGGCATACCGTATGCGTAAGGAATTAATGGATGCGGCTACGGAAACGTTTACACGATTAATACGTGCGTATGTGACGGAACCACGTACGTTGTGGGCACATGCGTCCAAAAAACTTGCAACGCACAAAGATTGGGTGTATTTTGTACAGTTGTTTGGAATGGATGGTACTCAGAAATTATTTAGGAGACATATTAAAAAATTGAAAGACGAACAATTACAAAGACGTGTTGCCAATTATATGGAATTATTGCCGGATGTTTTATCGGAGTTAATTCCTGATGTTAATCAATTGGCTGACAGGTAAGTTTTCATTTACCATTCTTTATCTTTCTATAAAGATTGAAATCGAGATAAACCTCTTTTTTGGAATAGTAGATTACCTGTTAATACTAAGGTCAAATTTTCCCCTCATTATATCATTCGTATTATTAGATAGAATATATCTTTCTTTCTCCTCGATACGACGGCTACTATTAAATTTTCAGGAAAAATATGATAAATAAATAATTTTCTAAATTTTTCAATTTCAGTGATTGGTCAGCTGTGCAACAATATTTAAAAATGCACCCACATTTTAGTCAATACTTTTTTGAATGTGAAGATGGACTGTCGTGGACCGATTTAGAACCAGGTGATCCTGGTGCCGATGATACACGAATACCATTCGAAGTATTAGATACAACCGAAGCCGAAACTGTTTATAGAAATCATGTGAATGCATTACAACAAGAACAAAAACGATTAGAGTAAGAATTTCTTCAAATTCCTTATTTTTTTGGAGCTTGAAATTGCTTAAGTACACTTCAATTAAAAAAATTGAGCTTAACGTCTAATTTTTTATAGTTAAGGTTATATCACTTTACTAATGTATATATTGCAGCCAATTGCATCTATTATTGCGACACTGATTCACAGCAAGCTTTCAACTACATTTTTGGAATCCCTGGTCACCAAAAGGTGCCATGGTTTGCCATAGCTTCTCTCAAAGAGATTAAACTCTCTGAAATTTCATCGCCATAGTTTGTATCTGAGTACTGCAACACTTGTCACGAGAAGAAATTTTTAATAGTATCATACTTAGTTCCTACTTTTTGTCACTACACTCTTCCATTAAATTTTGCGTCAACGCAATCAAACTGTGAAAAACGCCAGCAATATTGTTTGCTTTCCGACGCCATATTGATAGTGTACGGGTTTCAGCACCAGGTGTCAGAAAGCGGAACTAAGTTTAAACTACTAGGCTAGACAAGTATTTAAACGTTATTGATTCAAATCTGACTTATGATTTGGCTGTGGTCATCTCATAAACACAAAAATGTTGAATGAATAAAACGCTAGTAGCCGTATAACCTTAATGTTTACAATGTTAAATAAATGCAACATCGAATATTTATTTAGAGTGGTTCAATTTTTATAGTTGATAAAGTACATTAAAAAAATATTGATATTTATGCTAAACTTCCAAATTTTTTTTTCCAAAAATGCTACTAACACTTCAGGATGCCAAAGAGGTGGGATATTTTTCTTCATACTTTTTTTTTTTAGTGTAGTAACTTCTACTTTGAAATCAAAATTTTTACGCGACAAGTAAAAAGAATGTAAACCGTACTTGTTTAACTCAGCTGATTTTTGGATTGAATATAAACTCTGATAAAAGAGTCGGATTTCCGAATCGGAAATTTTTAATTCAACCAATCAGAATGAATAGGATTCAATTGGAAAAAATTTCCAATTTGATGCAAATGAAATCAATTAAAATTTTTGAATTGAAATTTAATTGGAAAAAATTTCCAATTCATTTCGATTCAATTCAATATTACTAATTGGAAATTTCCAATTGGTTCCAATTCTAAATAGGATCGAATTGGAAATTTCATATTGGATTCTATTGAATTGAATGGGAATTCAATTCTCCCCTAGGCTTTTATAAATGTGAGACTTTCATACTCAACCAAACTGAAAAAATTTGATTTCATAGCTGAAGTTATTGGATTATTTTGTCTGCAACTTAGCATCATAATTCTGTTTTTTTTTGTAGATGGATGAAACAATTCAGGCAGCTATTAAAAGATACTGGTTACGTGACACCAGGCAAACAATTATCAGAAGTGCGTGTACTGTTTATGGGTCGGGAATGTTTCGAAGCGTTATCGGAGCATGATTGTCAACAAATATACGATGAACATCAACGTGAACTTATCGATAATGCCAAACATAATTTTCAAGAGCTGTTGTTGGAACATGCCGATTTGTTTTATCATTTTAAAAGTATATCTCCTACTGGAACAATTACGCAGGAAGATATTAAGGAAATCACTGATGTGTTGCAGGATGATTTTAGGTATGTATTTTAATCACTTACGACGCTGTATATCCCTTAAGAAAAATTGATAAAGATTTGATTTTGTGATCCAAAAGTGAAGCGGGCGGGTATTAATCTAGTCTAATATAATATTTGTTTTCTTTTTTTCCAGATATAAATTACTAGATAGGTTAGATCAAGATAGAAAGTTAATGTTATTTCAACATTTGGGCTTTGTACATTGTCCAATTAAAGAACATTGTCCAGCATATCCAAATTGTATGGATGCATTAATTGAACGAATATTATCAACAAAAGCGCATCGACCTTCATGGAATGCTTCAAATCAATGCTTATTAGGTTCCGATAATAATCAATTATATTTAGTTATACTTGGAAGCAGTGGACTTGCTGAAGATTTAGCTGCCAAAATACAAGTTAGTATTTTAAGTTTTTCTTGTTTATTATTTGTCTTCCGTTTTCTAGCAGATTTTACTTTAGAGCTTGAAGTCTTCGGGGATTCTACTACGAAATGTTTTTCAAGAAAGTGAAACTTTAAATGTTTTATTTTTTCTTTGCTAATAATATAATCCAGTCATTCCTGCCTCATGTAACGCCTTTGCTTTCAAGGAAAGCCTAGGAAATCCATACATTCAGGCGCGGGAGACTCCATTGTACAATCTCTATTCCCAGAAAGCATTCCTAAAACTTTTGACAAATGCAAACAACAATTAATTACATTATTTTTATTTTTAGGCTCAATGTGAAGACGACGAATACGAAATCAACGGACAAATGTACACATTAGACTATCGAATAATAAGCGGCGATCTAAGTCAATCGTACAATTCATTTCGTACAGCCGATTTCACACCCCAGGGCAGTTTTTGCGTGTATTCAAACGCTGAATCATTTGAATATGTACGCGAATGCTTGGAGAAAACATTATTATCAAATTTAGAACAAGATGATAAATTACCATTTCAAGGTCTTCCAATTGTTCTTATGTTTATGCAAGATTTAACAATTGATGAGAAAGATGTCCTTAAATTACGTGAAGATGGACAAAATTTAGCGGATAGTTTACAATGCCCGTTTATGGATGTTAGCATGGATAAAATATCGTCAGAGCAACTAGTAGCCGATGCATTACGACAACTATTGCATAGTATTAATTATCGGGCGGGATTTTTAAATATTTATCAACCGGTTATTGAATGTTTTGAACCGGACATCAGGTAACGAAAATAATTAATTGGATTTATATACATTTTTTAGAGTTCCGTTGCATATTGGTAAAAGCAGGACACTTTAATAGGCCAATGAAAATTACAATTTTCACTTTTCTTTTCCAGAATAATTATGTGTATGTTTTGTGGTGATCCATATTCCGTGGAAAATGTGTTATCGCCATTGTTATCACATCAATCATGTTTCTTATCAGCGGAACGTTCAATTGTTTTAGAAACATTTCTAGGGGATTCAAAACGTAAAGTTGAAGTTATTATTAGTTCGTTTCATGGTGCGAACGCATTTCGTGATGAATTAGTACATGGTTTTATTCTAGTTTATTCAACGAAACGAAAAGCATCTTTAGCGACATTAAAGTAAGTTGAACGCATAAAATTTAGAGATACAAAGTTTGGTTTTATACCTTCGACAGTCGATAATTTAAACTTAAAAATAACTTTTTTTCAGTGCTTTTTCAATGAATATTCCAAATCTTCCAATACAAATAATGGCCGTTACAGATAGTGGTGGAGCAAATGCATTTTTCAATAGTGATCTAAGTCATTTATTAATAACAGAAGGTAATGCAACAGCTGATCGACTTCATGCACATTTTATGACATCGTCTGCAAATACTCAACAAAAAAGTACGTTTTACTTTCATTGAAAATAGGGAGAAAAACTTTATCTAAAATTACAAATATTTTTAGCAGCATTTTATACACCATTTTTTAAAGAAGTATGGGAGAAAAAGCCTGAAATTGAACAAGCATTTCATATGGAAGAGCCGCCTAGTCTTTGTGGAGATGGTGGTCAACCGTTACCACCTCCACGACATGAAAGTTATAATTTAAAAGTCAATAATGGGTAAGTTTTCATTTCTAACTCTAAATTTTATTATTTTCATGAAAATACATTCCGTAAAAACAAAAACGTGAAACTTGTTTCGCCAAAAATACATCATATTTGCAGCCATGCAACTTTGTTATCCTTGTTATTTTTGAGATCTACCAGAACTCATTATAAGAATAAAAAAGTAAACTTGACGATACGATACTCCAATATACTCTAAGACTCAAAGTGTTGTCATGGCAATCGGAAATTCGAAACTATTTGTAAAAGGAAAAAAAATTTATATGCTCCTTAAAGGTGTTTAACGGTGTATCATTTCCACAAATCTGTCATTATTTACAAGTAACTTGGAAAAAGTATACTCACGATTAATCGGGAAGTTACTGCCCTCATTAGGCAGCCAAATTTTACTTGGCAACGCTGAACACTAATGAAAATATGCCCTAAAATATTAATTGAAATAATTTTTGTTTTAACAGAAGTGACGTAGATAGTTATGAAATAAATGGTCCAGATGAAAGACTTAGTTCCAGTGATCATAGTGATAAATTCCCTCCTCATATGTTTATGTACAACGACTTAATTGATAAAAATAGAATAACACAAGGTGAGTTCTTACAATTTTTAAAAATTTTTATGACTCTACCAGCAAGAATTATCTAACAATCGAAACGGGTTAAATTTCTTTACTAAAATATAGCTTAAGAAATCTCAGAATAGATATGTAAATCAGAAAATCCAATGGAGAGAAATATTCGCGCATATCAGTATCCCGTTCAACTATTTATTGTCAGTGAAAATAATTATTCTGCGAAAAATATTTAGGGCCAGTGTCATCAAATATTTGGTCCGTGGTCGTTCAGTAATATTCATGTCACTGATATGTTCGAATGGACTTTAAGTGTTGTAAATATTTTAAGGTAGCTTTATACTGAGATAAAGTTCCTTGCATAGTACAGCGAAGTCAAAATGATTCTTATTTTACATGGACTAGGGCTGTGTCAAATAGAATAATATACCCTCACAAACTTTTCGAATGGCTCGAATCTCTTTTCTTATATTATGAGGTAACATCTTCCGTATAAAGCTATCTCTTAAAACAACGAATGCCACGTTCACACCGAACTATTGTTATGTGAATGTACCTTTATTATAAGAGACAATTCTTAGTAAATCCAAACCAGTATACTGGCCAGTACAACATACCATGATTACGCGTCTAATTAACTATTCAGCTGACGCCTTTCTGTACTGGTTAGTATACTGAATTGGAACCTTTCTTGATTTCTTGTGTTGGTGTGAATTTGGGCCAAATTATTAAAGGCTTTTGTTATTAACAATTGGGGAAATTGTATTTATGAAATGCTATTTCTTTCTCTGTCAGTCTCTTAAGTATCGTTATTTCGTTTCATCAATATTTGCTAAGAATGCAATGAATTATTCATTAAAATCGTAGACAGTTTTCGATGTTACACAAAAACGAATTTCTGTCATAGGTTTTCATGTATACCCACCCCCTAATACTCCGCCAGAACCTGCACCACCCGATCATCCATTTGGGTTAGGTTTAGCGTCTGGTCGAGTTGATACTTCAAGAACGGCATTAATGTCCGCATCACAAACAAGTCTTGATGAAATCACGTGTAAGTTGCACAATTCGATTTAGAATAAGCGTTTTTGCCGTACGCTTATTCAAAAAAAGCTCATCAGATCTTTTCTTTTGTAAAAATAAAATCTTAATCTTTTATGCAGCGGATATAAGCGGATCACGTGATTCAGTTGCTACACACGATTCAGGTGAATTTTTTGAATATTTTTGTGTGTACTCGTATTTTTCGCCATTTTTTTTCTACGCACGCGTGGTATTTATTTTTTTATTTTTTTTGAGAGGTGTGGAAGTATATTTATTTTCTTCGTATTTCTATTTATTTTTATAATTTTTTCTACAACTTTTATTTGAGTTTTTTTCAAGTAATTTGTTTTGTTTTAAGTTAGAGCTTTTTACTTTTTTTTAAAGTTGGCAGAACAAGGAAAGCAGAAGGAAACTTACCGAAAAATATACATTTATTATTGTCTAATGTGCGGCCAAAAGCAGAGCCGTGAGATTTTTGGAAAACCGTAAATTAGAATACTTATTCTTTCCTGCTTACTGTTCTGTTAACTTCACAAATTTTTTCATCATCAGATAATAATTTGTAGCGAATTTGGTTCATGTTGAATTTTCTTATACAAATTTTTAGCAGAGTGTTATTTTGTTTTTATTGTTTTCGTAAAAGCTTTTAAATTTACTCACAAGATGTCACAACTTTTAGAATTATTAGCGTATGTGTACTACCAATGCGTGTTTCTTGGGCCAGAACAGAAAAAAATTGCCCCAAATTTTAATAAAAAGAGGTTTATTTTTTAAATTGAAAGATTAAAACATTTAAAGAGCTTAATAAATGCCTTGCGATATTGTTTTTATTGGTAGTGAAACTTTGGGGCATAAAAATTGTCTCTGAATCAGTTTCACGTAATTTTTTTGTGACTCTTTCTTTCATTTGAAACATTTTCGCAAGATATTTTTATTGGGTTACCTAAAATATCTTTATCCGCTAATACTCATCTGTTTTGGTCCTGTTAATCTGCTGGTTATCATGAATCATGCAAGTGTGTACGCAAACGCAATTACTTCGCACAAATAACGTCATATTTAAAAGAAGTTTGATTGTAAATAACGTTTCATTTTTTTTTATCAGATGGTGAAGTTGAAGGAGCATCTCCAGCGACAGAACCATGGTTAAAAGGTTTTCAACATGGTCAACATGCATTTACGACTGGGAGAACTCGTCATTTACCTCAACCAAAAACACGACCAAAGGGAACTTCTCAAACATTAAAGGTATTAAATAAATTTTTCTAAAAAAGATTTTACGATTTAGTACCAATTCGATTTTTTTACAGCAACCAGGAAAACTAAATATGAAAAATTTTACGGGTGTGGAGGAAGCAATTGAACGTATGAATGTCCATGGTAAAGATCAAAAGTCATCGTTTGGACATGCGCCACTTGCAACTCCAGAAAATGTTGATTTAGAGTATTCACAAGTAAGTGTTTAAACCTTCACGAGCTAATAATTGTGATACACTGTCAGGACCAGGCTCGTTCAGCGTGCGTGCGGCCTAGCCAGTGTCCTGTAATATCCGCAAAAATTTTACATATAGAGGCACTGTTTAGTAAAAAGGCTTGGCTGTTAATTGAACGGCTAATTAAGTTAGTTATATTTTTTGGGACACCCCGTAGTATATCGTAAATGTTTCTAAAGTTCAAAATGTGAGCCACTGAAGTGAAACAGTCACTAAACTTTTTTCAACATATTAATTTTCTTTCTAAATTTCTAGGTCAAAGATCGAATGTATCACATGGATTCCGAATACATGTATACATTAGTACATGATTCAATAAGTGGGAAATCGAAATTTCGACAAAGGCGAGAAAAGGATCGTACGTGTAAGTTAAAAATTTACCCATTGTTTTTATTTTACAAAAATTTTGATTTATTTTCAGTTTTATTTTGAACAATTTTTTTTATTTTGGTTTTTTTTTTGTTTTTTCTTTTTTATGTAACCAATTATTTAACAGCCAATGTTGTAGCAGGCTATTCCGATACGGATAGCGAATGGAGTTCATTGGAACGACGTCAAAGAGCTGCTGATATCTATTCGAAAGTGAGTCGAAAATCTACGACGTATAAGCGAGCTCGAAAGAAAAAAACAGCTATACCTGTTCAACCTCCACGAGTACCACCGTTATCAGGTTCGATACCAGTGGCTCCACCTATAGTACCTCTATCAGCAAATACTGACACTACTACAAATGGTTAGTAATTAACATATTTATTACAATTATTTCGTTAAAAATGCAATATCTATCAAAGAGCTGCTGATATCTATTCGAAAGTGAGTCGAAAATTCAACTTTTGAGTCGTTATGTTTCAGAAACGGCGACTCTTAGGAA
Organism: Chrysoperla carnea; assembly: GCF_905475395.1. Classification (NCBI taxonomy): domain Eukaryota; kingdom Metazoa; phylum Arthropoda; class Insecta; order Neuroptera; family Chrysopidae; genus Chrysoperla; species Chrysoperla carnea. Next base: position 29,715,588 of record NC_058342.1, read on the forward strand.
AAAAAAAGTATTTTTTATACTTAATTATCTGATCTTCAATTTTCGTCTGAACTAATTTTATGATAAAACTTATCGTTTCGCTGAAAATCGCGAAAACCCCGTTTTTGTCACCCTTGACCCCGCGTAAAATTTTTCCACATCTCGGATCGATGAGGACTTTTTAGATTTCATTTATGATGGTGTTTTTAAATCTAAGACATATTCATCGATTAAATAATAACGGTATTTTTAACGATGTTATTGCGACGATTTCGAAATACTTGGGCAATATTTCTAATAAATTTTTGTTTGTTTGAGTAGCAGGCAGTGGTTCAAATTCAGATTCTAGTGAGTATAGTGAACAAGAAATAGCCAGACATCGGTTACAAAAGAGGCCTTCAAGTCTTAAAAAACGTAGTCCAATACCAGTTGCTTTACCATATCCGCCAAATACAAATTTTAATATTCAATTAAATTCGCCAGATATGTTTAGTAAGTTTCTTCTTATCTTTTCATTTTTAGTCTGTAACGATTAGAAATTTTCATTGTCGAAGAAAAATATGCTTTAATTAATTTTCACATTCTCGCCTGTTTATTTGCCTGATTTTTAAAAATGAATTTATTTCCATAACTGGGGAAAAATTTTTTAATAAATGTTTTCCTTCTTAGATAAGCAAAATTCTTATGGAAATGTTCACGATGACGAATCTGGTTTGGAAGTTTCGTCACCGAGGGATAATTCACCGCTGGTAAGTGTATGTTTCCAAATTTTTATTTTTAATTTGGGTATTTGATCCAAAGGTTTTGCATCCAAACATTCCTGACCTGCAGATTTCTACAGGTGCTAATTACATGCATGGAGGTTTCATCGACCTCCATACAAGTGGGTTCATCAGAGATCCCCATTTTATGAAGGGTGTAGTTCAATCGACAGACCTATCAAGAGTTCCAACACCCTTCTCAACTGTGCTCTAATAATTCTATCCTTTCTAAACCTTTCAAATACCCTCATATAAAAAAATGTAAAATTTAATAAAATTTCTAATGGAAAATTGTATTCTAGTTAAAAGGCAGTGATAAATTAACACGTAAAAAGGAAAAACAAAAATCAAAAGATGATGAAAAATTAGAGAAACGAAGACTAAAAGAAGAGAAAATGCGTAAAGTTGCTGATAAAGAACGTGAACGTGATAAGAAAAAACAAAAGCAACCAAAACAAAAAACAAATTCTGATATCAGTTCAAATCAAGCCATTAAAATATCCGATTTTGTTCAGGTGGTAAAATTTTCTTTAACTTAAATAAATTTTATGTGGATTTTTACTGATTAATGTTCTTTTTCATTGTTTTGATGTTTAGTCGGACAATTTGGTTCCATTATTTTTGGAAAAATGTGTTAACTTTATTGAAAGTGAAGGTTTAGATTCAGAAGGTATTTATAGAGTTCCTGGTAATCGAGCCCATGTGGATTTGTTATTTCAGAAGTTTGAAGAAGGTTAGTCACTTTTTCTTTTATTTTCAACTCAGACAAGTTTTTTGTTGTCTGTTAAAAAAAATCTTTGAGTTAATTTTACTTTACTGCTGTGAGGTTCATCAGACCCGCGCGTTAGCCCGTCTTCTTAAAAAACAAGACCAGTGACGGATTAAATAAGTTAATTGACGAAGAGTAAAAAAAGAGGGAAAGGTTTTTATGAGAAGGGCCGCACATAGAGGCTACTCTCAAACTGGTTAGCCAATTAACCAATTAATGTTGGACAGATTAAATTTCGTAAGATCAGTCTTGTAAGATCCTCAGATTAATGACTAAAATCCTGACAGGACAATGTGGGAAAATGGGGGGAACTATTATATTTACGTTTGCAAGAACCGAATTCATTTTCTGTTGATCGTAGGGCAAAGATTATAAATTCCGTCAGTTATGGTTGGCAACAAAAACAACCATCTTATTTGCCTAGATTCAACCCCCCTCCCCTTCGTATTATTATTTTGATTAAAGAAAATGTTTAAGTGATTTTTTATTTACAGATTGTAATGTAAATATTCACGAATTGGATATTCCTGTAAATGCCGTAGCAACAGCTTTAAAAGATTTTTTTTCCAAACGATTGCCGCCTTTATTTGAAGAAGATATTATGAGTGAATTAGAGGATATTGCTGGTATGTACTCGTATTTAGAGTCGATTCCAATAGTATTAAGTCTTTTATTTTCATACATTTTTTGTTTGTTTACAGGTACCAGAGGTATAAAACCCTTATCAGCGTCATTAGAAGTGAAAACTGATCGAAGTTGTCGACTTTTAGCATTACGTACAATGTTGACAAAACTTCCACAATCAAATTTTCAAGTTTTGAAATTTATTTTCCAACATTTTGTTAGGTATGTAAATTTTTGTTTTAGAATTTAAGTCAAACTAGTCCAATACCACAACCTTTTACTTTACACTCTTTTCTCTGATTGAATTTTAAACATAGTCGGGTATCAAATTTTTTTGAGGTTATGAAGAAAAACTTCTAGGCTATTATTACTCTGTCTTTCTCGGAGACGTCTCGCCTTCGGGTGACTGGTATTTCTCAAGATGGGCGCTTGGGTACTTTTAAAATGGCTCGTCCTAAATCTGATACTTTTAATGTTCGTTTCAGTAACCCATAAACCCATCTAGGAGTGAAATTCGGCAGAGAAATTTCCGACACTCCGGCAAAAGCTTTCTGTGTTATCTCTGACCTTGACAGAGTTTTATAATAACTGCTCTGTCGCCAGGTGGTGAGATTCTTTCCAAGAAGGCTTAGAATGTCTACAGGCCCAGGTTCTTGGTTTGCGTTCGATAATTTACAAAATAACTCATATATTTTTGAAATTCCAGAGTTGCTGAAAATTCAAAACTAAACAGTATGGACAGTAAAAATTTGGCAATATGTTGGTGGCCTACACTACTTCCAATTGAATTCAGTGATATGGGTTGTTTTGAACAAATGCGACCATATTTAGAAGATATTGTCCAAACAATGATCGATCAGTATCCGTTCCTATTTTGTGGAAAAGAAGCATTTGTAATGGTGTGATCTATTTAAAAATATATATATATATATATTCAGATGATAACAAACAGCAGCAATTGTTACCAACCAAACAAAAATTAAAATTATTTATTTACTACCGTCACACTTACATAAATACACACCCACACAGAAATCAAAAAAAAAAGGTAAAAAAATATGGCTACTAAGTAAAAAATAATTGTTTGTGTTTTATAATTTAAGTAAAGTAATCCCAAACTTGTGGGATTTGAGACTGATTGAGATTATGACAGAGGTTTCGAGTTTGTTGAGAGTGTGCAATTTGCAAAAAAAAAAAAATTAAATTGACTGGAAAAAAAAAATTTTTACGAATTTTAAGGCTTATTACCAATATATTTGCATTTAAAAAAAATAAATAATTGCTTTTTAAAATAAAATAAAAAAAAAAAATCACAAAAAAAAAAATTATAAAAAAATTTATATTTTATAAATTTAGATAAAAACTCGTTTTATTTGAAAAACAAGAAAAAAAAATGAAAATTTTTGTACATTGATTTTTGTTTTGTTCGTTTTTTTTAATCAAATTTTTCTGTGTAGAAACTAAAAAAAAAAACGTAAAATTTGTTGATGGTCAGAAAAAAAAAATGTATGCGCGCGCAATGTTGTGGTGTGATTAATATGAGAGGTATTTGAACATATTTGTACGAACTGTGAGTGTACAGTTATTTTGACATTTGCGAAAATATTAACCTCAAAAATGTTGATTAGTACACTTTTAATAATTATTAAATTAAATATTATATACGATTATCGGTGACAGTAGTTTCGAAGAATTTTTGAGAAAGAATAAGGAAATTTAAATACCACTCTTTTTTTTTGCATTTGACCTGCAGGAAGATATTTGATACATCGAAAATTTCAGCGAATCCCACAATGAGATCTGAATTAGACTTTTAGTCGCAGGAAAATCTTTCCCTTCTAACCCTAAAATATAACCTTGACGAAATCTACTACTGCAAGACAATTATGGTTATAAGTATGCTTATAGAAGTCTTCAATAAGTAATAAAGGAGCAGCAATTTTATAGGGTATTGGCTGGGACCCAAATGTCAAACTCCTTTCTATTTAGCACCTAACAAATGTGCATTCAAATCGACGCTCGTGTGATCCCTCATCTTCCAATAGCAGTCGGTTTCCCGATCTCTTTGCGCCTTACTTTGCTCGGTTTCCAATTATATATTTTCGTTGCGATGAAGGATATACCATCGCCACTTTTTATAGCGAATTTCCACTCCGACGAACTCTATTTTATTATAATTAACTTTGGAAAATGCCTTGACAGGACACTATCGATTAAACTATCACCTTCATAACATAGGGATCTCTAATGATCCCACTTTTAGAGCCTGTATTGAGAATGACGACACCTTTATACATTTTATTTGCACCTGCAGAATCTGCAGGGCGTCAGACTTAGAATATTCGAGTCCTAAACCTTGGATCCATCATTCCTGTGTGTCCTCGACAGAATTCTTGCGCCTAGCCTCGACAGAACTTAGTCTCATCCGATTTTAATAGCGCCTCTAACTCGAAGACGTCTCGTTTTTGGGTAACAGAGTCGTTCTCAAGGAGGGCACAGAGGACTCTTGGTCTAGGTGCTAGGGATCCACTTGCGGTAGCCCTCTTTTTGTTATTATTATTATTAACTTTGGAAAAACGTGTTTAAAATAGACGCTCGTATTAAATAATTAAAAATAGTGTATTATAAATTTCCCTCATATTTTTCTCAAAGACCCTTGAGAAATTACTGTCACACATAAGCGTGTAAAAATAAATGGCTCCGTTGCTTTTTAAAAACAGTGTCTTTTTATAATAATATATAAATATTTGTAATATCAGTGTCATCTAGTAATTAAAAACTAATTAATTAATTAATATTTAATAAAAAAAAAATGAAATCATGCACAAATAGTGTCTAGATAGTTTTACAAAAAATAAAAAAAATAAATACAAAACAAAAAAATATCTTCCATTTTACATTCCAAAAAAATTTAGGAGTATGATGATATTAACGAAATAAGTGATATAACTCAATGTTTTTAAATAAAGAAAAAAATGAAATTAAAATTAAACAAAATGCTGCATGTGTTTTTATTACTAATAAAATGAAAAAAAAAATTTAAAAATATTTAGCACCACTGATTTTTTTAATTTATTCACTTTTTTTTGTACCATCAAACAATTTTTTGAAAATAGGGAAAAAACAAAAAGAGAACTTGCATTTCTTGATTTTTCTAATTTAACTTGTCTGTTTAATACACAGTACTAGTCGACCCATGCGGTCGGCTATAAATCTACTTTCTTTTTATTTATAGGCAATTTTATGACAGATATGATTTACAAATTACATACTAAACAAAATGAAATGTTAATAGTATGTATTTCTTTAGCCTGTTTTTTCCTAAGCGATATATTTTTAGATCATGAGTCTGTTTTGCGTTATAATTTAAGCTTGAAAATGAGGGGCAAATCATGGAAATTGATTAATAAATAAGATCTCGTGATGTGACAGAAAAACAGGCTAGAGAAATAATATATAGAGCTGAATTTAAGGCGCCTATCTGGACGGGGGCATCATATTTCAATCAATTGATTGAAAAAGACAATAATTTGAAAACCAAAGACAGCCTGATGCGCAATACAAAGTACGCAACAACCGAGAGGACTTGACCTCACCTAGATAGCCGCCTTTTTTCGTCCTACCCTCTCCACTCTAGTTTTACGTCCTTATTAATTACGTTCTTGATCCCATAAAATAAGACCAGCGGTATAATTTGATTGTTTATCGGGTTCTATAGGCTACCCCTTGAAAAATATTTTTTCTTCAAATAGATTTGAATATAAGTAGAATTGAAATCGACAAAGAATGCAAGTTCTTCTTTAGATTACTTGGATTATTGATGCATATATTTCCAGTATGTTGCCAACTATTTGTAAACAAATTCGTCAGCAATTTTCTTTTTATAAAAATTGTGGATTATCTGAAGACAAAATTTTTACACAAATCCCTCTTCAAATTTCATTAAAAACTATCCTTATCCAACTGGCTGTTCACAATGCTTCCGCAATCAACATTTGCACATTGATCGAAACAGCCAGACATATTTTGATGGCATTCCGAAATGATAAAACATCGGCCAAGATAAGCCCAATGTTTTGGTTGCCGAAAACAAACCGCCTTATGCATGGGAGTCCTTAGCAATTTTTTTGTTTTATTTGTATCCAAATTATATTTAATCCATTTTGAGTTAACCCACAAATTTTGGGCAGATCTATTGCCAAGGACTTTTTCTTCTTAAAACTAAGTGAGAAACATTCAGGGGGATTTTTCAATATATTAACTATTCTTAACAAATTTTTAGATTACCTAAAAATTTTCTCTGATCCAAACACACGTTTTAAGCCAGGACCTATAAACCGTCCCATTTTTCCCATAGATTTACGACCAATATCTTTTTTCTAGTAGCAAAAACCTTTATCAAGCATATAAATATTATCAAAGATAATAAATGAGAACTCTAGGATTTTTCGAAATAAATTTCGTTTTTTGCCCCAATTTCCTAAATTAATTTTTTTGTATTATATAAATACGTATTTCGACTTCAGAGTAGTCATCATCAGTATGAATTAGCTAATCGTAATTAATCTTATTTTGTATGTTACTCGTTGCTAATTTGGTGACTAGAGCTTGGCTGACGTCACTGACATTACAATTTGACAGATACTTGGAAAAGTATAAATTGTAGGTACACGAAAATATCAATGTGCAGTCCGCCACCAAATTAGCAACGAGCAACATACACAATAATAGTAATTACGATTAGCTAATTCATACTGATGATGACTACTTGGTAGTCGATATTTATATAATACAAAAAATTGATCTTGGAAATTGGGGCAAAAATCGAAATTTATTTCTCTATCAAGCAAATAAAAACTTAATTAGTGATATTTAAAGCACAATTTTATATTAATAGTGAATTAAGTATAGAAAATACACTTAATTTTTCCGGTACAAATATGTTTAAATAACCTTTTTTCCAAAATAATTTTGGGAAAACAAACTTTCAGTAAAAACCTGTACTATGCGGTAAATTATTATTCCAGTGTTTTAAAAGCTTCATATTTGAATTCTGTTTACTGTACGGGTTTTATCACTGTAAGACTGTTATTTTAGCTGTAAAAAAAAATAAGACTCATTAATTTGAGCGATTTGAGGCGACAAATAAGACAATAGTTGCAATTTTGAATAATATGCACAATAATACAAGAAAAACAATTTTTCAATCGGATGCATTTCAATTAAGTGGAAATTTTAGCAATGTTTGTACATTTTTTCAAAGCGAGTAAAACTAGTGAAAACCAAAAAGTGAATTTTTATCATAATTGGGGAAAAAAGGCATTCATTTGAATTAAAATCGAGCTCTTTAGGAAAAAAACAAACTGAACATTTTTCTTGTAATTATACATTTTCGGTTTAATTTTATGAACGCATAAGTTATTGAGTATTGTTGAGGCAAAAATTTCTGAAATCTTTTAAAACGCCTAAAAAGTTATCGTGCATAACTCGTGATTTTTTTCTTGGAAAATCCTCGAAGACAAAGACAATATGAACATTTTTTAAAAACGTTCTGAGAGAGTACTTATTCATCCTCTAACTGACTACTATCGATCGAAACAAAGTCCGGAAGAAAACGGAATCCGTATATTGTATCTCTCTTTTTCTCTCAGAAAACTCTTTTATTTGGAATGGAGTCATTTAGGCTGAAATTCTAAATTATAAGGTCAGCGTCTTTCCTAGACTTGTTTATACTTTATTATTCCAGTTCGATTAATTAAATCGAACTAATCGAACATATATCAGATGTGTGAAGAAATTCCCAAATTGTCGAATTAATTCACGGTAATACACCCTTTTAAACTTCGCTACTCGTTAGAGAAGACTTTAGGATCTGAACTGGATTAACGAATAGAAGACCTACTGTATTCTCCTACGTCATGAATTAACGAAATTTAATATTCCCAATATATTGCATTCATAAAAATTAAACTTACGCATGCGTATAAATTGATTTAATTTGATATTTAAAAATGAACTGCTGTATAAATTGTTCATCTGCCAAAATAACTGTGATGTTAATTATTAAATATGTATTAGGAATTGACTGTTAAAAGAAAATAAAAATAAGAAACATTGCCAAATATTCCACTCACTAAAAAAACATACTTGAATACGAGATTCGAAGATTTTTGGATCTTATAAAATCTAATTCAAGCATTATCATTTAGAACACACGTTCACTAGACCTATAAAGCTTTTTTTAGGACCATGAAGACTATAAAAAAAAGAGGCTTAATTCTGGATCTCGGGCAATGTATTCGATGGGCTCATATACGTTAGTCACTTAATAAGTTCGCTTATCTGAATTTGGCGGCGCTGATTGTATCACACGACCATGCGTATTGATTCTGCGCAATTCGTGAGATACAATCAGTGCCGCCAAATTCAGTTAAGCGAACTTAGCAAGTGCCGGACTTATATGAGCCCATCGAATGACTTACCCGAGATGATATCTTTCAATATCGCAGAGAGCGAATTTTCGGATCGATTTCTAGTTTACCAAGCATCCCAATTTCCTAAAACAGGCTTTTTGGCTGAGTGAAAGTATGTACCAAACGGCATTACTTAATCATTTTTTACAAGATATAAACCTTCGGACTATAATTAGAATGAGAGCCCGACATATTTAAAAATGAACGCCTTTTCGAACAAAAAATATTCCTTGCTTATTAAAACAATAATTTAGTTCATATTTTTCATAAACATTCCTAAAACTTTTGCAGTGTTTAGCACGAGACCCAACTGCTCATAAACTTATGTATAAAAATTTCAGTATGTACTGAAATATCCTCCCCCCTGCCATGCCATCTCTTTATAACAGGAGTTTCACGAGAAATTTGGTAAAATTTATAGACATTTTTTAAACATTAAAGAAAAAATATTAAAAAAGTACAATTTCGAATTCGATTCAATTCGAATTTTTTTTATATGATAATTATCGAAGAAAATAATTTACAACTCTATTAATAATTGTTGAAGTTTTTGTTTTTTTTTATAAATAACAAGTTGTAGCCATGAAAAACAACAAACGTCCCTTAATTAAAATGGATTAAAACGGGATTGAAGGAATCATCAATTTTGGTCATTGTAACCGATATTTAAAGTAATAAGATCCAAAATAAAGTTAACAAAGCTAATTATGATGTTCTTTTGTTTGGCTAAAAAGGTACATGTAACAAAAATGTGTTTGCGCATGCCTTGATCGTTATAGTCGATATGTCGGTTTTTAATTCCAATTAATATTGGTCACTTTAGCCGATATATCGTTATAATCGATGTTGTTATAGCCAATATATTCACAATTCGTTCGGGATCCTTCACTTTCATCGTTATCCTGTTTCGAAACCGATTTTAATTTTATATCGATTCTTAGATCATCTGTACACTCCATCGAAATATTTCGTTGAATGTAAAATTAGTAAAGCGGCTATGGAATCTCATACCGTTAAACCGGATCCATGTCGAATCGATTGGACATATTTTCAGTTTCCGGTGCCTCCTGGAAATGTATTTTTCAGACACATTCTCATAACTGGTTAAAAATAAAGGAATTAAATTTGAAAGTTTCGACAAACGAAAAGAATCGAATGTGAAAACATACTCTCTTAGCCACGATCTAATTGGTTTTTGAATTTTTGTATTTTATTTCAATTCTTTATCATAAATAATATTGAATTTAAGTAAATTATAATTAATAAAATAATTCACAGATTACAAACGTTATTTAGGCAAAGTGTGCTATGTTCGTGACGTATTAATATTAAAATACAAAAGCCTATGTATAAATATACATAACTATTACGTCACAACGATGTTTTACCGAAAATTTTTCTTCGAGCGTTTTCGTTTCTCTCGTAACTTTCAAATTATTATGAAAAAATAAAAACAGTTTCACATTCATGAAATATTTTAAATTTAAACGGATGTTCTGAGACACTCAATATGCTGGGTTAAACATTTTATATTTTTTAATTTCTATTTTAAATAATTGGGAAAAAATGAAAATATCACGCGTGTCTTGAAAGAAAACATTGTATGCCTGTAAATGTTAACAGATTATTCCTGAAATACTTTGTATATAAAAATACAAAAAAAATGCACTTTAAAGATTGAGATTCTGACCCCACAAAAATAAAAAATAGAGAAAATAATAAAAAAAACTATTTTGTATATTGGCAATTATCGATGTATCTAATTAATATGTGTAAAAAAAACCAATTTTGCATGGAAAAAAATTTGTTTTTCGCTTTATGATGTATTTTTAAAAATCCCGCGCTCAGATATTTTATTTATTCGAAGAAAACCGCTTATCTTTTTATTTTTGGAAAAACAATCCATATTTCAGAAATAATTCTTGAATGTAATTTTTAAGAAAAAATATTCCTAATAAACAGTTTTTCATTTGTAAAAAATTTCCGTCCTGTATAAAAATTTTTAAAGTATACTATTTTTTCAAATCTGTTCCATAACGAAAACACAATGACTTTTCGATAATCCATAATATTTATCTTAATATGTTTTTTTTTTTGGCCTTAAGTTTTTTTGGAGGTTTAATTATAAAAAACAAAAAAAAATTATCTTTGGATATTGAAAAGTTTTTTGGAAATTTTACATTCAAGAATCAGTTTTTTTTTATGTATGATTTAGGATAATTTTTCAAAAAATGTTCCTTAGATATTTATGTCAATTTTATTTGATCTTTGCCCTTGCAATTCAATTTAAGTGAAGGAAAAACATTTTCTTAAGTACACTAAACGATTAGAAACAAAATTATGGGTCAAAATATCCTTCTTCTGGAACACAAGTATTTTTTAATAAGAAATTGTCGCTTTAAAAGTTTTTAATAAGAGTATGAGTAGCAAAACATAATCTATAATAATTGTTTGATCCCTGCTAAATTTGCTCCGGCTCAGTACTATTGTTTCTGGAGTATGTCAATTGTTTATTTGATTTATGTTGCTCAAATTTTGAACACTTTTTAATGGTAGGAAGCCTTAGCCAAAGAGAAAAAAAAAAGAGCAATGGGAGGGAAAGACTATTAATAAATGTTTTAAAATAAGCGTTGTGAGGGGCTCTAATGGGGATTTTCAGAATTTCAGCGACAATTTTTTAGACCATGAGCTAATTTTTCACTAAAAGCGAGAATAAAACAGATAAACAACGAATAATAAACTTGTTTACAACTTTTATATGAAACTTTTTTTTAATGTATATGAAAATTATTCTAAATCATTCGAATACTTTGAAGAAAATCCTACAAATCTCAATTTTAATGTGAATTAATAATAATATTAAACTACTAAAAAAATTTTTTTATTTAACCTCAAAAAAAACTACTAAACTTACAAGAACTTCCAAAAGTGAAACTAAAAAAAATTTCGAAATGAATGAATCACAAAAAAAAAAAAATAAATAAATAAATAATTGCCTAATTTTATAAATTTTTTAATATAGTCTCAAAACAAAATGGCTGTTTGTGTATAAACTTAAAAAAAAAAAAACTAAAAAAAAATCGATTCATTTGTTTCCAGCGTACGTAATTCTTATATTTTGTGTCAGTTTTTTAGTATGGAAAGAAAATTGTACATTTTTTTTAAAAATTCATATCTAAGGAATTTCATCACTCAAATTGTAAAAATTTTGTGCGAAAATTATTTCGTATAATTCTGTAAATTATCTTCTTAAATTAATTTAGTACGAGCTATGAAGTGGTTTTGAGCATTCGATTACTCTTTTTGCATAGTTTGAATTGGAATCTAAGACAATAATGATGACATCTCTTGTATGACCTGTGTGGAGGACGATGAAACCATATGCATGTTATTTGGACCTGCATAAATCTGTAAGATGTCAGTTATAGAATATTTGGGTTCAAAACCTTCTAACTATCAATCCTTGGAGCAATATCGACGGAGAAGCTATGTGCTTTCTGCGTAGTATTTGACCTCGACAGAATCCTATAGCTTCACCTGCTTAACATTGCACCTCTTACCCGGAGACGTCTCGCCTTCGGGTGACAGATTGTTCTCGGAGAGGGCACAGAGATTATAAATAATTATCATACAAAATATCAGCGCATTTGTTTACACAGCCAACTGACGTCATGACCACATAACAATACGGCGTACACTCCAGCGATTTCGTGTAATTACGTTCGAAATTTGAATATGTAAAATTTAAATGCCGTTTATTAGCTACATAGAATCTAATTGATACACTTTTCAAAAATGGGTCCCTATTCTTGAAAGACCATTTACTCAAACTTGTCTCTTTTGGTTCCAATTATAACTATACAAAATGAGCAATTCAATTCCATCGATAAATTTAAACCACTATAGTAAATTTGAAAATTACGATTGAATTTTTACGGATGATTTACAAAAGTAAAAATGAAGTCACAGTTTTCAAATTTGACCCAATAGATGGAACACTGTCACAATATACAGAGTGTTAGATAAGAGCCGGAACAGCATAACAACTCGAAAAAGAACGATTGTAAGGAAAAACAGTTAACACTTAAGTTTGGCCGGGGATGGGCCAACCCATTTACGGTATCACAACGGACCCTATGGTCTAAGTGTGTCCCACCCCAGGACAGCCACTCTAACCTAACCTAACACTAAAGTTTTTGGGTTAAAGGAGTTGTAAAATAAGTGATAAAATAAAGCTTAACTTTCCAGATCATTTGGTAAGTTGTCCCTCATAAAAGTAACAACTTTGACTTAAGAAAATTTTACAAATTTTTCGGACAAAAGTTGTTGGGTTTTAATGAAGAAAAACATTTACAATTAAAAATTTTCATCTATCTCTTATCACTTATAAGCACGAGCTCCCTTTTTTACAACAACCTTGAACGTCAAACCAAATTTCAGGCTTATCACTAAAAGCTATCACTCCTTTAACTCGGAATTTTGGAACTTTTAGTAGCACTCTGTATATTTACAAATTTAAAAAAAAAAATATTTAAAGATATTAGCTACAAATAATATTTAAAAAATAAAAATAAATTTAAAAAAAAACTAAAAAAAAAAATACAAAAAAAAAAAACAAAAACCAATTTTGATAGTCATGTAAAAATAAAAAAAAATTATACTTACAATTTTTATAAAAAAAAAAAGTATTATATAATATTATTTATTTGTTAATTATTATTATTATTTTTTTAATTTTTATTTAAATTAAGTGATTAATTAATTATGATTGTAATTTATTTTTTTAATATATTTTTCTCCATTGCAAAAAAAAACATAAAAAAATGAATAATTAATTCGCTACTAAAAAACAAAAAATATATGTTTATAATTATTATATTATTGATTAAAGCGTCGTAATTGTTTTTTTTTAACTGATTAAAAAGAAAAACTTAATTTTAAACAAAAAGGTGCAATGAAAATTAACAAAGTTTTTGAGGGTATTCAGTTATTTTCTAGAAGTAGAGAATCCTGTAAAAATCAAATGTAAATGACCTTTCGGCCAAATTATATTGACAGTTGGATAAAAGGACTTTCGTAAAATGTTGATCAAGAGAGTCAATGAACCGAAAATTTTTGATATACACTCCGCAAAAATAAAAATCCGACACTTCTTTTTCGATAAAAAATCCACTTTTTGCAACCATGTAACTTTGTTTTTCTTGACCGTTTTGCGATCCACCAAGATTAAGAATCTAAGAATCGAAATGTCATGGCAATCAGAAATTCGCTACTATTTCCCCCGTCCAACTAAATAAATGGTAAATCCAGGTTCATGAAAAAGACAGCTGCTCTGGCCTGCCTTTTCCTCGGTACTCTCATGTGTCCGTATAAGCTGAATTTGTGGGTAGTATTTGTTCAATTTGATAAAGACAGTCAGTGGCTGTGTTGAGCCGAACTGAAAGCTTAGATAATTTACTAACATATCTCCATGCGCCTCAAAGGTAGCACAGGACTACCAAACGTCCTCAACTGGGTTGACGCAACAAATAAATCAACCAGATATAGGTACTGGGGCCCAAGGACATTCCAAAGAATTGTAAAGCCTACGAGCTTGCTAAAAATGTCACAAAGCTATGCGATACAAGCATCAATAGCCATCCGGGAGTTCCGTTTGCGAACTGTTAGCTGCTCCTGAATGAAGATCTAAAGAAAGGTCAATCTTTGATGGAGGGAGAAGGACATTTGTGATACTACAAGACAGATATGGTCTAAGTACAATCGTAGGCGTTCCGAAGACCTTATATCGCTTCAAAAGGTCTCTATAAGCAACAATGTAGTTTTATTTCAAAATAATTACTTTCATTTATGAAAAAATTGAATACCTACTTAAAAATTTTGTTAATAACAATAACGTTTATCTATTATCTAGCCCCCCCCCCCCCCTCTCTTATTAAAATATGCGTCATATCATATTTTTTAAATACACAAAGCTAAAAAATATAATTTATTTACAGTACTATTACTAATTAAAAAAAAAAAACAAAAAAAACAAAAAAAAAACAAGGAAAAAAGCAATTTGTCGACTCTAACAAATTTTTAAAGTAGGTGATAGAACGTCCATAATTTAAAAAAAAAAAATTGATTTATTATTGATGATCTGATGAATAATTGAGTGAAGAAAACAAAAAAAAAACCATTTTATTTCAAAATAAATGTTAAAAAAATTATGATTGTGAATAAAATACTATATAAAAATAACAAGTTTTAGTTTTTGTGTAATAAGTACCCCAGTATCCCTATCCCGGTTTCATGACGATTCATTATGGTCATTTCGTCTTCGAAATTTCATCCCTCTCTTTCTTGGGTAATCTATCCTCAGCAAAATTACGTAAGTTTCCAATGTCTGAGTATTTTCTTTCAAGGTTTGTGTTACCCCATCGATAACCCATATAACGTCAATTTATTTCAATGACAGAGTTAACGCAAAAGCCAAAAAACCCACAGATCTGTAGAATGTATATTTCAATCACACGGTTAACATGAGGGATAAAAACCTTACAAACCCGTGGTAGCTCGACTCCATTAGAACGTAAACGGGAATGGTCTACCTGTGGAACGCCTGGATATTTCAATCGCAGGGTTAATGCAGAAACCAAAAATTAGAGGTATGACGAACGTAAAATGGTAATTTTTTTCAAAATATACTGTTTTAACTTTATTTAAAGTGGTTATCTTATTTTAAATACGCGCCAGGATATTATGTTGTATATTAAGACATGCGTATTATGACCATGCTTCGACATTTATTATCCTTGTCAATCTACTTTGAGACGTTCTAACTCTGTTAACAATTCCAGTAGTATATTTTCAAAGACGTTTCCTATGTCTGCCTATACAGTTCTATGGTATTATCTCTATGGAGTATCCTTACTTTATTTTTAACCCTAAAAAAAGTAAATACCAAAAATTTATGGGGATGATCGTATAAAAAATTGAAAATTCCCAAACTTTTCTCATTTTCCATTTGAAAATTGTTTGTAACAAACAGTTAAGCTAGTTGAACTAACTGAAATATAGATGTCACTATTATGCACAATTGCAATTTTCACATTATTTGACAGATTTGAATCTTAGATAAAAATTTATAAATAAAATGTAGATTTTCCGATTCTTTATGCAAATCTGATAAAAAATATTCTTTTAATAATACAAACAATAATCTAATTTTTGTGTTTGTAATTTGAAAAAAATAATGTCCACTTTATGGAAATTAAATAAAAATGTTAGGTTATTTGTTCGGCATTTGAAAAATACTGAAAGATTATATTCAACCAAAACGAAAAATGTGAATCAAACTTATCTTTTACTAGCTCCAATATGTGGGAGTGGTCTAGCTGTATTTGGATATTGGGTTTATTGTAAACAGTATGAGAAAAATCCCTTCGTAGTTAATGCCGCTCGTCAGAATATAGTACGTAGAACTCGAATTTTCTTATTTAAAAATACATGTTAATTTGCTTGTTGACAATGATGTATCTCAGAAAGTTTTTCCACACATCCACGGAGGTTCTGAAGCGTTTTAGAAAGTATGTTATTGGATTTTCGCAATTAGAGAAGTGTAACACCCTTTGAACATATTTTTCAACAGTAGAAACGGGTTTCCTTAGAAAGTATTTCGCAGAGGCAAGAATGTATTTTCTAAAACGTTTTAGACACTCTGATATGTACATTCCACCATATTTGGATAATAAACTTCCTTGAGAAGTTTTAGAAAGTTATTTCAGAATGATATAGTCCATTCAGAAAGCTTTTTCCCGAGCAGAAGTATTTCAAAAATATAATTTTGAATAAACTTTCCATATTCAGTTAATATTTTTCGGTATATTTAGGATGAATGGGGACCAGTCGTACAATTAACTTCCAGAGAACGTCGATTCATCAGATTTGCATCAGTCGAATTCGATGGACAGTTGTATATGACACCTCAAGATTTTCTTGAATCAGTTATTGAGCAACAACCAAGACGTACGTAAACTTAATTTTGAATAATTATTGAATTTGGTTTTGGGTAAATAACCCGATTATTATCACAGACTTATTTAAAGTAAAAGTAAAGAATGGCGAGGATGACAAACATAAAATCCGAGACATTCTTTACTCGCTCCTGTGGTGTGTATACTATTTTTCGGCTCTACTGAGGTGAAAAGCGGCAACTTCGTTTAGCACAGCGGAATTTTTAGGGCTGCACAGAAAATAATTTAGAACTGCACAAATCGAAAGTAGAACTGCACATTAAAAAAAGTTTGATTGTTCATACAATGAGTAGTTCGATATTCGACTGAATTCCTTTTTTTTTCCTCTCACATACAGGATGTTCAAATTTATATAATAAAATTAAGATGAAGATAATTTGCATTGAGTGATGGTTGGGAACTATCATCATGGATATTTGGCATTTCTCGTATCTTTTGATGACTAAAAAAAATAAAACAGGGTGGCTCATAAAGTACATCAATACTAATTTTCTACAAACTAATTTAAATCACAGTAAATTTTTCAATTTTATTGAGTAAATTTTAATAGTTTGTGGCTTTTATGTTAGGTATAATGCTAACGTACATTTTTTGGACTTATTTGCTACAAGTCAAAAATTTGTGCGAGCAATTAAGAAAGCCACGCTTTTTCATTTCTGAACCCGGAGGAAATTAGAGATAATTGACTCTCCGACACTATCGACTTCTCGAATTTTTGCCTTGGTGCAAATAAGTCCTCAAATAGGTACGCTAGCTTTATAGTCCGTGCAAATTTGGAATTTAGTTCCTTGAATTCTGAAACGCGCAATTTCTGAACGTATAGTTATAGTTTTTTATATACCCTATGAAATATATCAGATAGGACCCAGATATATTAGATAGGACCCATTTCTTAAACCGTAACAGAAAAAATGAAAGATTAAATAGAGAATGTTTATTACAAAATAAAAAACTTTTGTTTCAAACATTTTTTTGGTAAATATCATAGTTTACTCGTAAGGCCGCAAAATAGGGCAAAAATTTATGTTTCTATTCTCTCCAAAACTATACAAGATAGTTGGCTGCGACATCCCTAGCTTTTTACTAAACAGCCCCGTTCAACTAGCGATTTGAATGATATTCAGCTTTGCTTCTAATATAATATTTAATGAACGGGCGACTGATGCTCACGCCTTTCATATTTAATTCCAACTTTTTGTCACTACACTCTTCTATTATCAATCTGTGGGAAACTCCAAGAATATTGTTCCTTGTCGACGCCATATTGACAGTGTGCTTTTTTCAGCACCGGGAGGCAGAAAGTGGAACTGAGTGTCATAGACTAGGCTAGGCAAGTAGTTAAACGTTACCGATACAAGTCATTTGCCTAGCTGTTTGATTGAATGACTGCATATCGATCAGGCCTGTTAGCGAAAAAGACTAGGCTGTTATATATAATATAATTTTCCATGTGTTAAGAGTACGGGTGTCGAGAATCTTTTTAAAAAATTAAAAACTTTGAGAAACTACGTCGCAAAACTGCTTATTTCAGAATTTAACGAAAATCCACTAATAATAAATAACTAATTTGCCTGGACTATTTATACCTATGTGTGTGTGTTTGGTAAAGTTGAGTGTAGCCGCGCTCCAGATTTTTTGCTTTATTGTTACCATTACAAATTTCACATGTCTAAAAGTTATTTTTTTGCCTTACAGCTCGCCTTAAACGACGTATTTTAACCATGAAAGAAATTGAACAATTCCGCGATGCAACGCCCAGTTTAAATAAAGGTTCATCGCATTTGTTCAGGGATATGCGGGATAATGGTATTATTTCTTACACTGAATATCTATTCTTGCTTTCAATTTTGACAAGTAAGTATTGTACTTATTGTTTTTCGATGTTACGATATTTTTGGTCACATGACGTAAAAAAAAAAAACAAACAATTGAGTAATGAACACTGTCTATACATGGTATTTCAACAATTAACTCAGTCAATAGTTTGTTTTCACTTGTTTTAGTGTATTTTATATCTATTCTAATCTTTTAATTTTCAGAGCCTCAATCTGGATTTCGTATTGCCTTTAATATGTTCGACACAGATGGTAATGAGCGTATTGATAAAAATGAATTTTTGGTAGTGAGTACAAACATTCAAATTTTCTGTTTTCAAAATTTTCCAAAATTTTTTGTTTGTTTGTTAAATCATAATATTTTCATTATTTGCATTTTTTATGTTTTTTCCAAGTAGTAGTTTTCACTTTTTAGTTTTTTTTTTTGTTTTATTTTGTTACAATTTTGAATATTAGATTCGGGGACTTCTATCCGGTAGACTGAAATCAATGGCTGAATTGGATGATTTCACTCGAAATGATGTGAGTTTTTTTTTTTTTTTATTTTTTTTTTTTAAATTAATTTTTTAAAAGGCCATTCCGAATTATTTAAAAACGTTTGTTATCTATGATTATATAATAGTTATCTATTATAGCATCTCCTGAATGGATGCTTCTTGTTATTATTAGATGCTTTTTATTAGAATGGGATCAAGGCTGATTTAAGATTGGTGGGGGCCCTGAGGCCAGTTAATGGCGGGGGCTCGTACCAATAAACGTGAAAAATCGAGTAACCACAAAAGTGAATTTGGAGGAATTATTAATTTGTCAACTTTATTTTTAATATAAATATTGTCAATGATAATAAATGAGAACTTTGGGATATTTCGAATCAATTTTTGATTTTTCTCCAATTTCTTAGATCAATTTTTGTGTTATATAAATGTGAATTTCGACTGCTATATAGTCATCATCAGTATTCATTAGCTAATCGTAATTATTCTTATAATGTTTGTTGCTCGTTGTTAATTTGGTGACGCTCTGCAAACTGATACATAATTTATACTTTTCCAAGTATCTAACAAATTGTGACGTCGGCCAATCATCTTCGATCAGGTGATTAGTTTTTGTCCAATGAGCGTGATCTTTATAGGCCAATGATATTTGAGTATTTTATCACCTGATTTTGACACTTAAAATAAAAATTTAAATTTTAAACCAAAAATAAAATAAAATTTGTATTAAATCTGAATTTGAATAGGTCCTTTATAATTCTGAATGCGCCTTAAATCTAATCGTTTTTACTTATGATTAATTTTTCATTAGTTTCATTTATTTTTAACATTTGTTTTATTTAACCTAGATATTCGTCTTAAGCTAGAACTAATTAATCAAAATTTAGATTTCGTTACAACAAAATTGAGTTATAGAGTAAAGAAAAATTTAAAAACTCGTTGAAATACGTATTTTTTTCTAGTAATTTTATTATGTTTTACTAACGGAGGGGACCAGCATTTACTTATTTTATAGAAAAAAATAATGGGTTGTTCACAAACTAAGGAACCAAATGAGACTGATTTCGAGATTGATCTCCGGGAATTTCTCTAAACTGAACTCTTGATTAAGTCACCTTTCAAAACATAATGGTTCCTTCCCGTCAGTTCGCTCCGGGGCTCCGTGGGTTCGATTTTAAATCAAAATAGTGATTTTTCATGAGTTGATTAAAGAAAGGTTTGCTGGTAAAAAACTTATCAAATTATAGGTCTAGGTTCATCCGTAGTATTTGACAGTTATTTCAGAATAACTGGAATGTCTGTTGTAAAGGTCGTGCCTAACAACTTTAATCCGATTGGATTTTTTCTTGATAATAATAAAAGTTATTAAACTTTTTTGGAAAGAACAAAAATTACATTTTTCGCTGAAATCTGGAGAATATTTATTCCCCTGTCCGGAGACCAGAGATACATTTCGAAAACCGGAGACTCCAGCCACAAAACCGGAGAAATGGCTAACTAAAAGAGCAAAAATTTGTTAGATACGACGTTGGCAACAGCTTTTCGAATTTCCAGCGGACTGTGAAATACTACACCTACAAAGACCTATTAAGTTCGCATTTGAAATAACTTAAAATCTGTATGCTTTAAAATAATTACAAATTCTTCTAACAATGCGATTTTTTAAGTATGTGTAAAAAATTTTAAATGAAATATATTTCTTAGATGGAACGTATCTTCAGTTACGCATGGAAAGGTAAGCGAGGTATATCTGGTTCTCTAGAAGAAAAGAAAACCGAACGAAATCCAGAGAAACATGCGGAGCAAGATCAATACGTAAACGATGAGACTGGTCTACAACGGCGACATATTGTCGATACCATGTTAACTGTTCACTTCTTTGGTAAAAAAGGCAAAGATGAATTACGTTTTAATGGTTTTCGTAAATTTATGGAAAATTTACAAACAGAAGTATTAGAATTAGAATTTAATGAATTTTCTCGGGGCTTACCAACCATTTCGGAATTGGATTTTGCGAAAATTTTGCTAAGATACACGTATTTGGATACTGATGAGTAAGTAAAAGCCAGATTTTATTACCTATTCAATTTTGTTTTAGAAAAAATAAAATATATAGCCATGAGTGGGGCATTTTGTCAGCAAAAAATCCCCGCCCCCCAATTTTTTAGGGGAAGGCCATGAAAAAATTAAAGTTTATCGAATAACCTCATTAGTTTGAAGAAATTTTCGACCAAATGCAAAAAAACCTCATCTATTTAGCATATATAGAAGCTACAAGCGTATCTTATGGAATAATCTTCTCATTATGGGGGGGGGGTTACCGAATAGCCTCATTAGTTTAAAAATATTTCACATCTTTGCAAAAAATCGTACTCTTGATGACGGAACAATAATGACCGTAAAGCAGATGGTAAGAAGAGAAGATACGTGTTAAAAAAAATGTGTTTTTTTTTACTGATTTAGGGTTGTGGAAAATTCGATATGGCAACTCAGGTTATATTGACTTACAGGATTTTTAAAACGGGCAGGTCGCTCCTAACTTATGTAACAATATTTGAATCTTTTTTCCAGATATGACATGTACTTAGATCGTTTAGTAGAACGCTTAAACGAATCGGATCGAATATCATTCGATTCATTTAAAGATTTTTGTCAATTTCTAAATAATTTGGAAGACTTTACGGTTGCAATGCGTATGTACACACTAGCCGATCGTCCAATATCGAAAGGTAAATTAATTTTTCTTAAAAAATTTATTAAATAGATGCTAAATATTCATTTTTAATTTAGATGAATTTACGCGTGCTGTAAAATTATGCACTGGTACAACTTTAACACCACATTTAGTCGATACAGTATTCGCAATTTTCGATGTTGATGGTGATGGATTATTGAGTTATCGAGAATTTATCGCTATTATGAAAGATCGAGTTCATCGTGGACTTAAGGTAAAATTTTTTTTTTATCAAAAGCGAAACCAAACGACTATCGTTGAATCAGAAATCAGTGGTCCCAAACAAGTGAATTATTAAGGGGGAATGTCTGTGTGACAAATTTTTTTGCATGTTTTAAAAGTTTACAACAAGTCCGAAGGAAGTCACGTATAGAAAGAATGCGAAATTTTGACCATATGTTTTGAGACTTGAGGAGAAGTTTCGATAGATAAGCTTGGGAGTTGAATATAACAGGGTGGCGATCGAAAACCAAAAAATGTAAGGGAATTTTAAAATTCTGTAAAAAAACAAGGAATAATCAAGGAATTTTAGTATAATTTAGTATTTGAATAATTTCAAACTATTTCATAAGAACAATTCCATCGCTACCCTGTAGAATCTGTGACACGTATAAGTCTTTATCAGTGACCCGAATATGAAAAACCTCTTATTGTTAATTAAAATCTCTAAGAAATTTTCTATATTATTTCCCTTCCACCCTGTATGATCAATTAACTTATATATTTGTTTTTTTACAGTCCTATGCAAAAGCTGAAGGTTGGGATGCGTTCAAAGCTTGTGTAAAACAAGAAATGAAAACGCCAACATGGAAACATTAATTTGATTATTTGCCAAAAATTTGATTTTATTCACAATATTACCAATTACTACTAACCCCAAACTAGCTTTAAAATATGTTGTTTTTTAATGAAAACTAGTTGAAATTTTTTGCGCGCTAATGTATTCAAAACTAGGATAATTTCCTGTTCCGTCTCATATTAATTTATCGTCTGTGATTTATTTCATGAGATATTATTACAAATCTATTCGTACAAATATTTATAGATATTTATTTATTTGAAGTTATGTTTCTAGATGAAAGAGGATTTAATAATACTTTACGATCTTGGAATCGAAAAAAAATGATCGATTTATTCAAATAAAATAGTCTTCCTAAACTCAGCACACTAGGCCTATCGTTTAGAATAGTTAAGTAATAGATCTAATTTAAATATCCTACGTTCTTCCCTGTCAAGAAAGACAGGTGTAAAACAGGAATTTTTGGCCTATGGTCTATGGATAGCACGGTACGATTTGAATCTACAAAAAATAGACATACATTTTACACTCATCGGATAGAATTTTCGAAATACAGCTAAATCGAAAGAATACACAATGTAGCTCCAAATTTAGTAGAGAAATTTGGTGCCAGTGAGTATCTTCTATTTTTAGTTAGGATTTAGAACTGATTCCAAGATCAAAAACCTAATAACTTTTAAAAAATTTTTCAATCATTACTAAGATGATCTAAAAAAATACTCATTAATAGATATCCTAAAATCTTCTTGCCATGATTGAATTTGTTTGAAAAGTTTATCGGTATTATTAAATCCTAATTGGGTTTGAGTGTGTGATATTAGATTTAGAATTTTGTTAACATTGCTTTAAAAAGAAATCATCGGTTGTGTTTTGTTTATCTAATTAATTTTATATCTAAAGAATATATTTTATTGTTACGAATTATCGTCGCTGACTGGGCGTACTTTTAATGATAATCATTTCAAACGTATTCCAACTTGACGATGAGTTTGAGCATCAAGTTAGGTCACGTGGCCAGTTTATTCTGTGCTGCCATCTGAAAAAAAACTGATAGCTTTTTGATTTTGACAGTACTGACTAAATAAATTTACATTCAACTATCGAGCAGACATGAAAACAATACAATATAGCGCTGACGCTTGACGTGGAGCATAATTATATTTTTTTCACCTAGATGGAACTCTAATTTGACGCTCAAAGCTAGCGTAATCGTCATCATGAGGTTACATCTTAAGAATTTATTCATATGTATTTCAACATTCATGTATTTCAACTTTCTTGAAATGTTATATTTAAAGTACGTTCAACGTAAGACATTTTACCTGTTTAGCTGATACAACGAGGCGTTAATGCCCGTAACAATCAACCAATAAGAAAGCGATGTAATAACTCATTGTCTGTGTTTCTTATTGGTTTTTGTTTATTATCTGCTAAACGAACTAATTAGGACGCACAAGTTTCATTGAAATCTCACCATTAATAAAAAAAAAACGTATATAATATTATAATAAAAAGTATTTTTGACCTACTTTAAAAATGAGATCTGTTTAATCTCAGACGTTGTTACATTTAGTGCAAATTTTGCTAGTCACAAGTAGGGTTGCCAAATTTGAAAAATGTCATCCCGGGATATTGAAAAATGATCAATAACAGGCCTTTTAACAAACAGTTGAGCGCAATTATTCTCTTTCTGTTAATATTTGTTATTAATTATGCGACTGCGCGACGTAAATAAGTAGTAATTTGTGCCTCAGTTTATATATGTTTGTTGGTTACTTTGCTATAGAGATCAAACTCAAGGGCCGATTTTAATTATTCTTACGTCAATACATTTGTCTTCATCTTACGAATCTTATTAAAGACATGGCGGTAATGAAAATTAAACATGGCGACCATCAGAAGACATATTGTGAAAAAAAATAATATGATTCTATGTTAAGTGGGGTATCGTTGAATAGGTATTAAATAGACAAATCGATTGACGTCGGGTCACGCGTTTGGTCTCTAGAGGGCTAAACATAAAGACCGCCACAAAGGACTAAACATACATACAAAAAAACCAGAATTCATTAAAGAAAAAAACAAAGTACGGTAGATTACATAACGATTTTAACAATCGGGACCCATTAAAATATAGAACAGTTCGAATATGTCCAATAATGGCCCCCGATTGTTAAAGTCGCGTTTTTTGATTTTTAAATTTACTTGTTTATTTTATCATATTAGTTTTTGACATACTGCCCGAAAAAAAAGAATCATTATTTAAAATGAAAAGGTCTATTATGTGGGACATAAAGAAATTATCAAAAAATTCATATTTAAAATTTATTTATTAATTTTTGAACCAATCAAACAATTATAAATGATTTAAACATATTAAAAAAAAAAAAAAAAACGTAAATAATTATTTGAATTTGTTCTTAAAATTACATTTTGTTGGCTATTTTGTGCATTTCAAAAGGTTTTTCTTTAAAAAAAAAAGAAAGAAGGAATCAGTTAGAATAAATCGAGATTTCGGAATGATTGGCAACCCTAATAACAAGTTATTAAAGTATATTTATTAATTATTTCAAATAAATTGATAATTGTTTTTTACAAAACATTATTTTTATTTTAGAAATGCGTCTAGTCTATTTTGAGTTGATTTCAGAATGTTCAATTTATTTGAAATAAACAATAATTTAAATATGTACTTAAAAATTTTATTGTATTTATAACCATTATTAACCTCAATAAAAGTTTATTTAAATCTGAATATCTTGTTTTTATATTCACATCAACCATTTCCCAGAGACGGATTAAACTTTAGACAGAGTAGGCACCTGTCTAAAGAGATGCATTCATGCTGTCAGTTGATGAAATACTTCATACTTACATAACAGAACCATCTAGTATTGCGTAGTAAAACTAATAAGGATGCGTTACGTTACGTTGGAAAAACTTTTAAGATGTTATGAACGATTTTGTATCCGAAAAGCTAATATTTAAACTTAATCTACATGACAAAACTATTTTCTTAAAATAAAGTTAAAATACTCGCGTCTCATTTTACTCGCATCACTTCAACAACTTGGAAAAAAGCTGATAAACTTCAAACGTCTGAAAAGGGACCCCGACATCTATTTAAAAAAAAGTTATATTGTGACGTATAAAGTCTGACAACACTGAAATATTTTTGATGACATTTTAGGATCAATTCATAATATCATGACTTAAAAAAAGGTTTAGAAAATTTTAATTTCGTGAACAATATTAATATTAATTTATTTTTATTTATAGGCAATTTTATTACATATATGATATAAAAGTTGCATAATAAACAAAATTACATTTTAATATTATTTCTCTGGCCTGTTTTTTTTTAGCTTTACATTTTCAGACCATGAATCTATTTTTCGTCATTAGCCAATTCGATAAAATTGAAAATGATGGGTAAATCATTAATTGATAAAGGAATAAGGAAGTTTTGTAAATGGGTACAAGCTTTTAATAAATAATATGATCATTTTTGTGTAGCTTTTCTGGGTCTCGAGTTATTAACTTTAAATTAATGTGTTTACCGTCGTTTTCCAATCATAAATTTCTGAGTCTTGAGCTATGGACCTTAAGTTATCGAAATTCTACTGTACATTCAGCCATTTGCTAAATTTCAAACAGCTGTTTTTCCGAGAAAAAAGGTATAATCGTGTTCATCTACAACTCATTCGAGCGTATTTTTTATCAACCTCCACCGTTTTGCGTCGAGGTATTTTTTTTATCATAAACTTCATATGACAAACATTTTTCTACATTTGTTGATGTTGAAACGATCACAAACGACCTCACACTGGAGAAAAATTTTATTCATGTGAAATTTTTCTCCAGCGTGAAATCGTTTGTGATCATTTAAAACGGTTTTCCGTGTAAATGCTTTATCACATGCTTGTCAAAATAAATTCGGTTTCACAAAATTAACATTAAAATGATTTTTCTCCAATGTGAGTTCGCGATTCTCCAATTTCTAGCGATTCTTTAATCAACAAGTGATGCTTGAAATGAATTTCTTCATGGTCCAGTATTTACTGTTTTTAGCCCATTACGATTCAGACGAATTTTCAATACTGAAAATAATAGGTTTTTTTTATCGAAGTGTCTATTGACACCATCCACGGACCAATCTTATCCTTCTAGTCATTGGGTCGCCGTTAATGCGGTCGAGTTGGCATAAATGTGCGAGCTTTTTGACTTTTTGGTTAACTATGTGATTGCGTTCATTTACTGATCCACGGGCATTTGCGTGTTAATTTCGAGTTGTTCGGGATTCTAATAACTTTGGTCCGTGGATGGTGTCAGTCGTAGCACAAATAAATTATGTTGCAATACCTTTGAAAAAAATTACTTCCTGTAAAATGAGAAAACCATACTCTGGCACTTGAAATTTTAACTTTTTTCATTCAAATTTGTCATCTATTAAACATTTCATTTCTTATTCTTACTGTATCAGCACACTTTGGTAACTGATAAAAACTGAAATCCGAACTTCCAGTTTTTGTAGATTTGCACATTGGCACACCACAACGATAATTAAATGACATAGTGATCCAAAAATAAAAGCAATTATTTTAAAGTTTTATATAATTTTTTGTTGATAAAAATTATTACATTAACCTATTTATTTTATGCCCAACACAGGAAACAACGTGGAGTATAGACATATATTATTCTACGAGTATAGAGATTAAAGAAGCACCATAGAGATAATCTGTATTAAAATGCTCCGTGACCTTTGAAAATACACTACTGGAATTGTTAACAAAGTGAGAACCACGTCTCAAAGTAGATTGACAAGGATAATAAATGCCGAAGCATGGCCATAATACGCATGTCTTAATATACAACATAATATCCTGGCGCGTATTTAAAATAAGATTATACCACTTTTAAATAAAATTAAAACAGTATATTTTGAAAAAATTACCATTTTACCATTTTTAAAAATTTTTAGAATTAACACAAAATTATCTAACAATATTAATCGTTTGAACGTTAAAACAAAATAAATTTTTATGTGCAGTTGTGAATGTGAAATGTAAACAGATAATTGATGCAGCTGATTCCGGTCATAAGATCATGCGTATTGAATACCATCCTTCGGTATTACGTGTTTCTCCGTCAGCTGTTTGAATATTGTATTTTTATCTTTGTTAATCTACTCTGTGAAGAAAAAATATACATACTTGGTATACGCTGGGCTCATCTATTTAAAATATATGATCTAAGAGAAACGTAATAAGTGAATTATTGACTGATAAAAAATAAAAAACCAAAATAAAGCATTTTTTACGTAGATTACGAATAAAATTTAACATTCAAATTTTCCTAAAGTGTACAACTTTCTCGGAATAGTTTTGGATTGTTAAATCTTCTTTACCTCATGCTACGAAATTATCCGTCTAAGTGAGACAATTTTAATTCGTATAAGATCAGTGGTCGACTAAGGATTTATTGCTCCCTAAGACACCCCTTTAGCAGAAGTTTTATTTCATTCTAGAATTTAAAATCTTTTATATTTTACCAATGTGAATCTTTTACTAAAATTACCCTTCTTCGAGGAAAAATGAAAGTGCAATCATCAAAAGTCAAGCTGGAACAGTACAGGTTTGGATGAGGTGCCCTAATCCGACACTTTGATATTAGTAAACAACAGGGGCGTGGCTACCGCCGTAACAATAATACGGGGCCCCCTGAAAACATGCTTCAAATCTGAAAATCAAAAAATGCATTCCATTAAGGAAGTCATGGAATTATTGCTGATAAAATTCAATAACAGCATGATTTTTTTACTTGACTCTTTCAGATACACCCACAAACGCTAATTTAAGTTTTTCAAAATTAAAACTGATAAAAATTAACCTAAAGACTTCGATGGAACAGGAAAGGCTATCAGAAATTTTATTAAAACTGAAATTATCTTCAGCTATGATTTAAAAAATCAATTTGCCGAAAAAAAAAAAACAAAAAAAGTATTATATTTAATTTGAATTGTTTGGCTAGCTCGATTTCTAGGAGAAAGTGATCACTTATAATCAATAAATATTTAATTTAATTTAATGCAAGCATTTTTGTTTCATTTGTGAGAAACCTTTATCCTTAATTTGGGCCCCAAAACTAATTTTAATACAGGGCTCCTCCAAGGCCAGCTACACTACTGGTAAACAATATTCTAAAATAACAACCTTTTAGTTTCTTAATTTTCAATAAATATCTATTTATAAATATTATCGAAGATAATAAATGAGAACTCTAGGATATTTCGAAATAAATTTCGATTTTTGCCCCAATATTCTAGATCAGTTTTTTGTATTTTTAAAATACGTATTTTCGACTACCAAGTAGTCATCATCAGTAAGAATTAGCTAGTGAATGTTACTCTTTGCTAATTTGGTGGCGGACTGCACGTATCTAGGAAATTGGGGCAAAAATCGAAATTTATTTTAAATATTTATTTGTTTATTAAAATAAAAATATTTTTATATTTATGATCGTTTATTTCATTTGGATGGGTAATAATTAAGTCACAGTTTTCACATGTGTATGGAAGTCTTAAATGTCTAAGTCTATGTTTTAATAATTTTTTTAAACTTAAATGTTTTATTAAAAACATCACACAGGGACTGGTTTTTCTCTGCTATGCATTTTTAGTTTATGTTGAACTAAACCTTGTTTATAGCTAAATTTTATCTCACAAAGATCACAAGAGAAAGGTTTTTCCCCAGTATGTGTGCGTTTATGTTTAACTAAATAATCTGGACGAGTAAATTTTTTCTCACAAACATCACAAGAAAATCGCTTTTCTCCAGTATGAGTTCGTTTATGTATATTTAAATATCGTTTATTTTTAAATTTTTTCTCACAAACATCACAAGAGAATGATTCTTTGAACAATTCTTGATAATTTGATTCAGTTTCAATTTCTTGCAACATTTCATCGTGATTTTCATCTTTTATAATTAAATCTGTATGGAGGAGCTCTGGTTCAATTTTAACATCACAAGAGTGTGATTCTTTGAACAATTCTTGATAATTTGATTCAGTTTCAATTTCTTGCAACATTTCATCGTGATTTT
Source organism: Chrysoperla carnea (assembly GCF_905475395.1). Lineage (NCBI taxonomy): Eukaryota > Metazoa > Arthropoda > Insecta > Neuroptera > Chrysopidae > Chrysoperla > Chrysoperla carnea. The sequence continues at coordinate 29,745,177 of NC_058342.1, forward strand.
CATCTTTTATAATTAAATCTGTATGGAGGAGCTCTGGTTCAATTTTAACATCACAAGAGTGTGATTCTTTGAACAATTCTTGATAATTTGATTCAGTTTCAATTTCTTGCAACATTTCATCGTGACTTTCATCTTTTATAATTAAATCTGTATGGAGGAGCTCTGGTTCAATTTTAACATCACAAGAGTGTGATTCTTTGAACAATTCTTGATAATTTGCTTCAGTTTCAATTTCTTGCAAAATTTCATCGTGACTTTCATCTTTTAAAATTAAATCTGCATCGAGCTCTGGTTCAATTTTAATTCTTTGGTTTTTTAGTATTATTTCATTATCAGTTATATTGTGACATATTTCGTCATGAACCTCTTCTTTGATTTTGAATTCTTCATTTTCCATATTTTCACCTATATTTTGTTTTTTTTGTACCATCAAGATAAATATTTTATATAAGTAATTATACTCAAAAAAATGCTTACCATCCATTATTTTATGAAAAATAAAAATATATCATAAATTCAAATAAAAAGTACGAAATAAAAATAAAACGTACAAAACGGCGGAGGGATACTTTGTGCTTTCAAGAAAAACTGAAACATTGGCTCTAAAAAAATATGACTTTTCCTGACATCTATGGCGACGAAGTAAAATTCATTACCGGGACATTCAAATTGGTGTTTCTGAGAAAACATTTTAAAAGTTTGTGCCTTTTTAACTCAATAAATACCGAGTAAAACTCGGTCATTCAGATACTTATTATAATTCAAGTAAATTAATCATTAAATGTTGCGCACTATATTTAATTCAATAAATAAGTATCCTTAATACAATAACGAACAAAGATTTTATAACTAAAGCGCTATATATGTGGGTAAGATCGTCCGCCATTTTTGACTAATGTCAAATCGACAAAATTTTCTCAAACATATACATATTATACCATGTATATATGAAATATACATAGTATTATAAGTTTAGTCCCAAGTTTGTAACGCTTAGAAATATTGATGCTACATAGGTGTTCATAAAATCATCTAATTAATCCATTTCCGGTTGTCCGTCCGTCCGTCCGTCTGTGGTCACGATTACTCAAAAACGAAAAGAGATATCAAGCTGAAATTTTTACAGCGTGCTTAGGATGTAAAAAGTGAGGTCAAGTTCGTAAATGAGCAACATGGGTCAATTGGGTCATGGGTCCGTAGTACCCATCTTGTAAACCGTTAGAGATAGAATAAAAGTTTAAATGTAAAAAATGTTCCTTACAAAAAAATAAACAACTTTTGTTTGTAAACATCACTGTTTACCCACGAGGGCGTTAATTAGGTACAAATTTTATAGTATGTATTAATATAGGAATATCAAAGTGAATATCTTTTGTTATTTACATGACGTCAAAAAAAACAAACGATTGCGCATCAACACTTGCGCATTATGTGAGAATATCAGTTAAATATGTCAGATATGTATGTATGTGAAATGTGACAGAGTTATCAACACTGCCTATACATGGTATTTCAACAATTAACTCAGTCAATTGTTTGTTTTCACTTGTTTTTAAATTAATTATGTATATCAACGCTCCACTAAAATTGACGCATTTTTTTTGGAATATATTTGATTTTTTCCAAATATTAATTATATGCTTTAAATTAAAATGTTAAAGAATAAAAAAAAAATTAAAATTGACTATATTTTTTATTAATTGATACAGTTTTTATTAATTAATACAGTTTTAAATTCTAACATTCATATTTTCCCAAAGAGTACAATTTTCTCGGAATAGCTTTTAATCGTTAAATCTTTTTTACCATAAGTTATGTAATCATTCGTTTAGCCGGACTTAACCGGTCGACAAAGGATTCATTGCTCACTATCAAGACATACTAATTTTAGTCGCAAGTTTGTAACGCTTAAAAATATAGAAATATTGATGATACGAACCCAATTTTTGTATAGGTGTATTAAATCATCTTTCCAATCAGTCTATGTCCGTCTGTCCATCCGCCCGACTGTCTGTGAGCACTATAACTCAAAAACGAGAAGAAATATCGAGTTGAAATTTTATTAACATGCTCAGGATGGAAAAAGTGATGTAGAGTTCGTAAATCTGTAACATAGATGAATTACAGACCCAAGAAAGAGCTTTTTTTGGGAAAAATCGCTAAACCCGATATTTTTATGTTTAAGGTTTAATTAATTTTGATGCGTAGACTTCTCATCACATGCGTATGGAGACCTTAAGTGTGTAAGTCTATGAACTTAAATGTTTTATTACAAACATCACACAAGGACTGGTTTTTCTTTACTATGGAGTCTTAGTTTATGCTGAATTAAATTTTGTTGGATGCTAAATTTTTTCTCACAAACATCACAAGAAAATTGTTTTTTTCCCATATGTGTTCGTTCATGTTGAACCAAACTTTGTTTAAAGCTAAATTTTATCTCACAAAGATCACAAGAAAATGGTTTTTCTCCAGTATGTGTTCGTTTATGTTGAACTAAACTTTCTCGGCGATTAAATTTTTTCTCACAAACATCACAAGTGAATGGTGTTTCTCCAGTATGAATTCGTTTATGGCGAATTAAATGGTGCTGTTGGTTAAATTTTTTCTCACAAACATCACACAAAAATGGTTTTTCTCCAGTATGAGTTCGTTTGTGAATAACTAAAGTTTGTTTATAGCTAAATTTTTTTTCACAAACATCACAAGAAAATAGGTTTTCACCAGTATGTGTTCGTTTATGTCCAATTAAATGCTGTTGTCGATTAAACTTCTTATTACAAACATCACAAGAAAATGGTTTTTCTCCAGTATGAGTTCGTTTGTGTCCAACTAAATGGTGTTGTACGATAAATTTTTTCTCACAAACATCACATGAAAATGGTTTTTCTCCAGTATGTGTGCGTTTATGGACAATTAAATGGTTTTGTTGGTTAAACATTTTATTACAAACATCACATGAGAATAATTTTTCTGCAGAATGAGTTCGTTTATGTACAACTAAATTTTGTCTATGGTTAAATTTTTTTTCACAAACATCACAAGAAAATTGGTTTTTCCCCGTATGCGTTCGTTTATGTATAACTAAAGTGCGTCGATAGTTAAATATTTCATCACACACGTCACATGAATACAATTTTTGCTTCTGTATTTGTTTTTGTTTACGTAATTTAATTGTAGTTGTATCACAAAAATAATTTTCCTTGAACACTTCTTGATGATTTGAATCAGTTTCAGTTTTTTCCAACATTTCATCTTTTATAATTAACTCTGAATTAAACTCTGGTTCAATTTTAACCCTTTCATTTTTTATTATTATATTATTATCACTTATATTGTCACATATTTCATTATTTTCAAATAATTTTTCGTCATTAACCTCTTCTTTGATCTTCATTTCTAAACATAATTCTTCATTTCTTATGTTTTCACCTATATTTTTTAAAATTACCATTAAAATAAACATTATAAATAAATAATTATTTTTAAAAAAATTCTTACCATCCATTATTTTAGGTATTAAATATAAAAAAGTATAAACTATTTAAAGTAAATAAATATACTAATGTCAAATGTTCTCTTACTAGCTTGATACCCGCCAGCTTCACTGTGGTTAAAAGTAAAAACCACCGCTTTATAGCCTCCACCTCTCTTAATCTCACTTATCCCCCTTCCATGACACTCGAAGGGATTGTTTTACACAGCTGAAATATATGCACAGTTTTCAATTTTTTTTAAGTGTAAAATAGTCATAATTCATTGAGTATATCAGAAAAGATAGCCATGAATTGTTTAACATTTACTATTTTAAATTTTTATAGAAATCTTAAGTTTATAGTTTAAAATGATGATCATAGATGGAGTGAAATGTCAGAATAAATTTAATTTTTTTAATTAAAAAAAAATATATATATATATCTTTATAAATTAAAACTCATGTGTTATTCTGATGTATGAACTATATTGTTGTACAGTTTCATTCAAATTCATTCGCTAGTTTTTCCTTCTTAACATCCTTACTTTCACATTTATAATATATAGGGATTGTTATTTGATAATAAGATCAAATATAGTAACTAAAATAACGCTAGCTTTAAGAGTCAAATATGATCACATTGTATAATTTTGATCAGAGTACCATCTAATTAACGCTGCTATCATTTACTTGGCGCTAAAAATGTTACGTCGAACTGAATTACATACGATATTATGAAGCAGTTTGAAAATACTGAAGACAGGCAGTTGCTCTTGTTAGATATTATTTAATAATTATTTATTAAAGATTATAATAAAAACCATATTATGTTATTATGTTAATGTTAATTAGGTTGTTGTTGATCCAAATAGGTTAGGGAATAATATAGAACAATAAGTCAACTTGACGCTTGACGCTAGAGTTTGACGCTCAAATTTATGCTGCTTTTTTTTATGGCACTTTGATCGAAATTTGACTATGTGATCAACTTTGACGCTAAAAGCAAGCGTCAAAACACTTTAGATAGACAGTTGCATTTGTTGGATATTATTTAATAATTATTTATAAAACATTATTATAAAAAACCTATTATATTAGTTTAACTATGGCGTATTAATCGAATAGGTTAGGGAAGAATATAGATCGATAAGTGAACTTGACGCTTCTCGCTACAGTTTAATGCTGCCTTTGTCTAGACAGCACTCTGATCGAAATTACATAATAGCAAAGTACACAAGCTATTTTTTTTGATGTCTATGGGATTTTATTACAATTACATTCTATTTTCTATTATTTAATTAAATCATTGGCAGAATATTTATAATTATAAAAATAATAATTTATTAAATAAAAATAGAAATATTTATCCCTACCCCCTAAAAAGAAAGTTTCAAAATATTTTTAATTTGTAATTCAGGATGAATCATGCAAATTAATAAATCGATTAAACAAAAATTAATTTGAAAATAGCAAGCGCTGCATCGCCCCAAATAATATTCAAATATTCAAATGAATTAATAGACAACTAACAACCACGGCAACAAAATCAGTTTATGAACAGTTGACGAAGTAACCACATAACCTAAATTTTCAATAATAATGTCTTCAAAAGAAATTCTCAGTTTTCTTGAATTAGTTGGCCAATTAAAAGTAAGAAATTAGAAAAATTATCAAATTTTAGCTTATATTTAATTCAACATTTTCGAATTCTAGCATTTAAAACGGGAAGGATGGGTTATTAAGAAAATCGACAATTGTGAAACTGTTTCGGGGCATATGTATCGAATGGCGATGTGTACATTTTTATTAGACGAGAAAAGTCAATTAAATCGTACAAAATGTTTAGAATTAGCTTTAGTTCACGATTTAGCCGAATCAATAATTGGTGATATAACACCAAATGAAGGAATTCCACCAGATGTAAAACATCAAATGGAGCTAGAAGCCATGCGAAAAATAACGAAATTATTACCAAAAAGTACGGGAGATCGAATTATGGAATTATTTGAGGTATGCTTTTTTTTTTTATTAAATATATATATCAAGGTATACCAAGTTTAATCCAAAGTTTGTAACGCTTAAAAATGTTAATAATAATAATAATAATAATAATGGGGTTTAACCTCCGTTTCTCTGACATATACGCCAATTATGATAAATGAGGGCGGTAGAATTGATCACATTGTCGTCGTTTGAATAAGAACGAAGTAACCGACTCCACCCACATCAAAATGTAATTGTAAATATGTTTGTAATTAAATAAATAAAGATTAACAAATAATGATGTGGGTGACCTCTGTGTTAAGGCGTATGCCATAAAAACGGAGGTTATAAACCCCCAGTATTTTTAATGAGTAACTCAGTAAATTGTTGGTCTTGAGTAAGTAGTTTAGTGATAACTTTTGTTTTCTAGGAATACGAATCGCGAGAAACAGATGAAGCAAAATTTGTTAAAGAATTGGATTATTTCGATATGGTTCAACAGGCTTATGAATATGAGAAATCAACGAATGTTAATTTACAAGAGTTTTTTACGGCTGTTGAAGGAAAATTTTCAACACCACTTTTAGTGAACTTAAAAATGGAACTAGATAAGAAACGAGCTGAGATTAAGAGCGATGAAAATATAGAATAATATTTTCGGCCTATTTTTATAAATTTTATTATTTTTGACGTAATCATTTGGATTTAATCCAAAATTTAATAATTTTTTGGTGGTATAGTAATAGTCTAATTAACTAAAAGTCGAACAATTGGCTGTAAAAGAATTTGTATCTTAGGTTAAGTTTAGTCCAAAATATTTTGCTAAAATTGCAGCACAAAATTTCTCTTCGTAAGGGGTAGAGGGAGATCCAGGCGCTGGCCGGAACACAAAATCGATCGAATTAGTTGTTAATTTTTGTTCCATTTATTGTAATTAAAATACAATACTCACCTTCAACACCTCCACCCTGAGATGAGGTTTTAAACTGCAATCAATTTTGATGTTTCATTTGGTCATTTTAAACACATGTATTCCAAATTTGATTCTTTCATGGCCTAAAGGTATTTATTATTTCTGGGGCAAGTGTCCTGATTGGCCCTCCTCTCTAGATTCGGGGCTGCCACCTGAAATTTTTTATAAAAAAGGATACCCAATGACCATTTTATGGGGCCCGAAAACTACTCGTCAAATTGAAAAAAATTAGTTTGTTTATACATATGTTTATATGGTTCATGGAGTAGTGGCCGGGGAAGGGCCAACCCATTTACGGTATCACAACGGACCCTATGGTCTAAGTGTGTCCCACCCCAGGACAGCCCCTCTAATTTAACCTAACCTACATATGTTTATAATGACTAAATGAAACATTTTAACCAAAAATTTAAAACTTAAGAGGCAACTTTTACGTCTCATTTAGATTAATTTTGTGTGTTCCATAGATCAAATTTATTTTATATATCAGAGATAAATTACAATTAATAAAATTAATATATAATTATAGTAAAAACAATTAATATATAAATGTGAAAAATAATTAATAAATAATGAGGAAAAAAATATGTAAATATTTTTATATGAAAAATTTTAATATAAAAATTCAAATAGCATTCATTCAGTTTTATTTTACTAAAAAATCCCGAAAAATTAAGTAGAAAATATTTGTAATTAATTTAGTAACATCATCTTTGAAATTAAAACTACAGCCAAAATTAGTTATAAAGACTTCTCTTAAACATTCGTTGTTGGAAAAAAATATTTATAAAGAATAGCGGTTTTCCAGATAAGAATGGTTAAAGTTTCAATTGAATTTCAAGCACTGCGATTATACCCTTTACTCTATCGATTTGAAATTTGGTTATTTTATAGGTACTCATATTCTATCTGCCCTGGTTACTTTTATTTTTCGAAAATCCTGGTTATTTTTCACAATTTTCATTGTTTACATCCAGATATAGTGGAATACGAAAAAGTACTTAAGTGGAAACAATGAAATTGTGAAAATTATCAGGATTTTCGAAAAATAACCAGGGCAGATAGAATATGAGTACCTATAACATATCCAAATTTCAAATCGATAGAGTAAAAGGTATAATCGCAGTGCTTGAAATTCAATTGAAACTTTAACCATTCTTATCTGGAAAACCGCTTTTCTTCATAAATATTTTTTTCCACCAACGAATGTTTAAGAGTCTTAAAAAAAATATAAAGTTTCACGCCAATCAAATAATGATTTCACGCCGTTGAAAAAGGTTGAGGAACTGTCTTAACGAAAGGTATTAAACAGAGAGATCCGATAAGAAAAATGACGTCGGTGTGTCTCTCAGCCATATGCTACAGCATAGCTATTTACGGTATACGATAGCTACTGCATGTTAAATTCTGTTTTGCTAGAATGAGATAAAAACAAAAATTTTTGCCACAAGGTATTTAAGCAATTAACTCGGTCAATTGTTTATTTCACTTAATTTTTTAAAACTGGCTTTAGTATTTGCTATACAGCCATTAACAAAATACATTCAAATTACAATTTAGCAAAAGGTAAGTGGTTGAGTACGTTTTTTTGAACCTACCATTTTTTTTAATGATTACCGGTATAGTGCCATCTGTTTGTGAGTTACTGAACGTATGTATTTAAATATGGCAAACCCAATACACACATCATAAATCAAATACATAATCATACAGCATGCAGTTACTGTTCATAAAAATATAACAGTTTCATTATTTTTTCATAGATGGTGTTGCTAAACTTATTAAATAAAATATAACAGTTTCATTATTTTTTCATAGATGGTGTTGCTAAACTTATTACAACATATACTATTATAAATATTATCGAAGATTATAAATTAGAACTCTAGGATATTTCGAAATAAATTTCGATTTTTCCTCAATTTCCTAGATCAGTTTTTTTGTATTTTATAAATATGTATTTCGACTACCAAGTAGTCATAATCAGTATGAATTAGCTAATCGTAATTACTCTTATTATGAATGTTACTCGTTGTTAATTTGGTGGCGGACTGTACTTAAAAACGTATTTAAGGACACCCTCCATTAAATTACCTTTTTTCTTTGAGCCTTCTCCAAACTGAACCGATTTTGAGAATCATCGCCTATTTTTTAGTTTTTCCTGGTACGCAACCCTAAACTCGCTCTTGAAGCATAGCTAAGAACACTCTCATTAATTTATCTTTCAAAAGAAACTAAAAAAATCCAAATCGGTTCATCCATTTAGGCGCTACGATGCCACAGACAGACACACATAGCGGTCAAACTGATAACACCCCTAATTTTGATTCCTGGATTAAAAATAAGCATGTGATTTAATTTTGGAATTAATATTTTTTGGATTCTCGTAAAAATTTACAAATAATTTTCTACCTTTTAAAAATTTTTGATGGATTTTACTTTTATGGAGTAGGGTTTTAATAACAATATCTACTTTTTTAAAGAAGACCACATTTTCTGCAATTTCAGCCCAAAATCGTCTCTAAAGGCACTATATCGTGTATATCCTGAAAAAAAATCACTCAAGGAACGAATAAATAAATTTAACCATTTATTATAATTACTATAAGTATATTTATTTTTATTTTAAGTACAAACACTTATACGAATCATACGATTCCTTTAGACTAGTTAAGACGTAAAATGACGAATATGGCCAACTTGGACAAAATATGTTATACATAATAATTGTGTTTTTATATTGTGTAAAAATTCATGTTAAAAAAGTAGTCCAAACAAAATTGGACAAAAAAAAAATTGAAAATAAAAATTCGTTGATATTTTTTCTTCAAACGAGGAACATTTTTTTTTTTTAAGACATTCTCAGTAACACAAAATATTAAAGCCTAATTTATAATATTTTAGTGTGATTTATAATAGTGCCTTGACTAGTAAAGTGTTTTACGTTTTACTAAACATTAATTCTGTAACTTTTTAACGACGACTATCGATATCGTTTTTTAAGAGGCTTGGTTTAGACGGTTATAGATATACGAATGTTGGTATCATGATGACATCTATTATCATAATATATATTACCATTTGAATCAAGCACGACATTGTTTAACTAAGCAGACTTACTTCTAGTCCTAGCACACGGAGAAAACATGCGCGCGCATCGTATATCTTTTATATAGATATATGAATGATTTCTGTAATTGTGCTTCATTTTTGAAAACAAAAGCTACAAACTTCAAAACATAATCAACTCCTCTATAGACAAACTCAACTTAACAAACTCGTAATTAAAACTATCTAATAAATAAAAATAATAATATGATAATAAATTTGGAAAAAAATATGTGACTGTTGCTGGATTCGAACTAAGAAATCACTAAAATAACATAATATATAGCCGTATTTTATAGCTCACAGAAATGATTATAATATAGGATATAAATATAAATGTCAATTTTTGTGAGTGTGATGCGCGCGCATGTATACCGCGTGTGCTAGGACTAGAAGTAAGTCTAAGCAGTGATAAACGATAAAGATTAGTGTCGTTAAGAAGTTATAGAATATCCGATTTAATTCTACTAGTCTTTTGAATTTATTGAGAAATATATATTCATTAACAAAAAATGAGAATGTCTCTATTTAAGTAGATTACTTGATACTTATAAACTAATTGCAAATGTCCTATTTACACAATATTTCATGAAAAAATATAATGAAATCAGTGCTGAAAACGTAATTATTTCTATTTGTCTATTAATAGATGCCATTATATTCGTTTTTTTCATTTTTTTTTTTATTGGTTATTTCAGAAAATTCAGACTGAATTAATTAAAAAATAAACATAAAAATTAATAAATTATTAATACAATAATTCTAAATTTTAATCATGAAAAATATATATATGTATATATATATTATATTTTTTTATATTAGTTTGGCCTTTCGACACTTCACAGTTCTTATTTACAAAAAGTGAGAAGGAATTATTACAGAGATAGAGAGAAAAAAATATTTTTTTGTGTGTTTTTTATTTTTTATTTCATTGTAGCAAAAGAAATATTAAAGTGGAAAAAACATGGCATTTTTTGTTGTGTATTCAAAATAAGAACATCTTTTTTTTAAATAAAATTAGGCCTATTATTTTTAGTTGCATTTTTTTAGTAGTAAAAAAGCAGGGTTCTTTTTGTTTGCATTTTTTTTCGTTGATGTATTGAATAATAAACGGTGATTGATTTTTTTTTCAAAAATTTGTTTTTTTTTTAAACATTTACTTAAAAGTCCTAAAAACTAGACAGTACCAGTAAGTGTAATACCAGCAATAGAAATTGTATATTTTGAACAACTACTAAAATAAATGAGGATATTGTTTTCAATTCAATTATTCAATGTTGTCAACTTGTATATTGATATGAGTGCCATCTGTGATCATTTTTGTAAATTTTTGTAGAAAAAAAAATTTATTAGACACAGCATTTTTTTTGGCAATTTTTTAAAGGATATAAGTTCACTCTTCGATTAACATGATGTCATCATAAATGTGTCTCCGTCTCTGACAGTGGTTACACAAACATCGACTTGAGTGAACTTGCGCCAACTTGAGTGAAAATTCGTCCAAGGAAGTGATTCTTATATCCCATGATGGTATAATATAAAAGCTGCCTATGATAATCCTTTTTTTAAAAACTTCATCCATTTAAATTATTTGTTTATTGCGACCAGGAGAGTATTCATAGATAGCTTTTATATTCTACCACCAGAGAGTACTGGAGTTTCTATGTCGAATATTGTAAATTTTTATACTGTGTCGTTATTTAAATACAATTATGAATCTCAGTTCATCTTCCAAGCTATTTTCTTTGATTAAAAATAAATTTTCAGTTAATACCAACGGGCTGCGTTTTCGCCGATATAGATTTTAGTTCAATCTGAGCGATTTCTGGACTTTAATGAGCCCTGGGTCTTAAAAATTGTTCTCGAGATTTCCCTGGTGGTAATTTTGAAACTAATATATGATAGACAACTTCAGATAAAATGCATATGGACGGATAGCAGCATATTAAAGTTTAAGAAAACAATATCACTATCAGTTCAGTATTTTTTCTTAAGTATCAATCATATGTTCTGAAATTACAGGAAATTTAATCGCACCCAATAGAACTCAAGAAATAAATAATTAATAAAATTATATTGTAGAACGTATTTACTTTCAATTATTAGAGAATAATTTTTACAAAATTATGAATTCACATTAGAGCGACAGGCGATGAGCGACACGCGAATCTCTACAGAACTGTCGATTAAGTTGTATCAAACTGAAATTAGACCTTTTGTACAAATGTATATGTACCTAATTACATAAACCTGATTGAAATAGCTTTTTCAATCGAGATTTTATAGAGCTCATTTGACAATTATGTCGCTTATTGTGTGTCGCACGTCGCCCATCCTTTGATGTGAATTCACTATTATACCAAAGGCACTCTACACAAAAAATTTATAAAAATGGTAACAAAAGATGCGCTAATGTATTTAATACAAGCTGAAACAATTGATTGATAATCCGAATAATCGAAAACTGAAAACAAACTCAACATTTTGATTCTACAAACATAAATAGTATTAACGAGTTGCTGTGTTAATATTTTTTTTTTTTATTATTATTATTTAAGAAAAACCCTGTTAGGACCTTTTTAACTTGGAATGCTATAAACAAAATTAAAAAAATTACATTAAACAATTATTATTGGTGTCTTTTATTTTAATATTTCATTATTATTCAAAAAAAATTGAATACAATATTTTTTACTTAATTATTTTAAAATTGGTTCGTTTTTTTTTTTATACAAAAATATATTAATTACCTATCAAATTTTTTGACTAATCGCATATTCGTCATTTCTTTAAACCAGTTGAGTAAAAAATATTGTATAGTATTTATGAGTTGATAAAAATAATAGCACTTAAGCTTCTGTTCCAAAATGGAAGCCGACATGTAGTCTAGCATGACTGGACATAATACGGATGATGATGACGCACCTTGGACTATTAAGTTACATAGACTGAGTGTCACACGATTTTAAGCGTGCCAATATCTGAGGTAATTGCTTAGGTCAAATCCATCATGATGGCGATGTAGAAATGTCAAAACAAAGTTTTGTTGTCGTACTTGTCATTGTAGATTCGTAAAAGAAAATGAAAAGTGATAAGTATTTTTTTAAGTTAAAAAGCGAAAAAGTTCAGTGAAATATGAAAATTTGGCATTCCAAATATGTTTTTTTTGATAAATGTCCCTATATTATTTTGATAAATGTCCCTAGCTCAGTCTCAGATGTTCAGTCCATGTACTTAATGGTCTAAGTGATGAAAATAATTTTGATGCACAAACGATACGATGGCACGATCTCAAATAGAATGTTATTTATAAATTAACTTATCAAATTGGTTATTGGAATTATTCACAAAAATTGACAATTAAAAGTGTAAAAAAAAAAGCTTTATAGATATTTTAAGTAGATGGAATTGCAGTTCTTATATCCATTAACAAGCCTTCGACTCGGATATAAGCGAGAATATCGGAGATAAGCGACAAATGATCTATCCATTGTAGTGTAAGAAATACGAATGAATGAAAAGTTAATATCGCAATCACAATTTCATGGAGTACAGCAGACAATCTGTCAATATTTGCCTGTCGCTTGTCGCCTATCACATGAGGTGTAAATTTACCTTTAGGAGTATACGGTGTTCACTTTATATTCATTTACCGCATAAAATTTTGGGTAAGAATTTCTATTTCACTCTAGATCTTGCCTTATAATCCTCAAGTAAATGGTAAGTCTGATACCAGGAATGTTCACTTAAACACGAAGGCCGGTTACCAGAATAAGTCTAGTTCGCCCCACGTGTCATCTTTCCGTAGTTTAGTCTTCAAGTCAGTATTGGCACATTTTGACAATTTTTCAACAGAGATACTAAACGAATGGTATTTAATATGACAGCAAAAGTTCATTATATAATCGTCGGCCTAAGCGGATTCCTTCAATACAATTTGAACTCTTTAAAATCAAAAAAACGTTTAGCATGAACTACAAAGTCGGGCGAATAATAATGAAATATATAAAAGAAAAATACGAAAAATTGAAATAAACTACATCTGCTTAACATAAGTACATTTATAAGCTTAATAATTAGGTTGTATTATTTATTTTTTTTTTGATAAATGTAAGAAAATTTTACACTGATTATGGTCGACATTTATATTTTTTTGGAACATTGCAACACTTAAGACATTTAAACATTTCTTAGGGGTTTAATATCAACCTCCATTGACACATTTATTTTACGGATAGTTTTATTATTTATTGTCGTGCGTTTAGACCGGCTTTTTTAAAATGGTTTGTGGTTCTCTTTAACAACGAATTTATGTCTCGTGAATACGTTACATAAATTCTTTGTTAAAGAAAAATTAAAAAAAAAATAATAAAAATAAAAACATTATAAAATTTTCTTACAAATAATTTTTCTTATATACAATTATATTAAATTTAATTAATATAGAACATTTTTTTTGTCAATTTTATTTCAATTTGTGACTTCTGATGTTTAATAATGACATTAAATGTTCTATTTATTCAGTCAAATTCAGACGTATTAAAGTTCTGAAAGTGTCACAAATTGGAACATATTATTTCAAAATTTACACATTAACCTTTTTGATTTTCTCAAAAATTGTTATGTGTAAATTTGAAAAAATAATTTAACAATATTATGCGAATAAATTTTTGGACATAATTTTTTATTTACGGTTAATTAAAAACTAAACAATTAAACAAACACATTTGTTTTTTTTTTTTTTTTCATCTTCATTTTTAATTAGGTAAGTTACAGAAAGTTTTTGTTGGTTATGTAACTTCTTTTCTGGACTTAATCGGTTTCAATTTATTTCAAAGCGACTTTCAAGTATTTTTATGCAATTAAAACTTTATTTTGATAATACTGAAATTGATTTAAATTACGAAACACAAAATATTAAATCATAATTACCTTACAGTTAATCGATCAATTTTTTATGTATTATAAATAACTTTCAAAAAAAAGTGATACAATCGGAACGATCTCTTCGGGGCGTTACAAACGATTTCTTTTGTCGGATTATGTGGAACATTACTTATGAGTATGTTAGCGTCATCATAAAAACTTTTCGAGGAAAAACTAAGTCGTAGCTTACAGGGAAAGGTTTGTATAAACTTAGAACTATTATATTTGTGTAGTGCATTGCAGTTAGGCTTTATTCAAGTACAAAGCAACCAGCCCGCAACTTCTATGCACAAAGACATGGAGAACGGGCAAATCGCATTCTATTTGAGTGAATCCTTTATATCTAATTCCTATTTCTAACACCTAATTTACAGAAAAGACATCAATTATATAAAGGGAATATAGCAAATTTGTATAATCTTCAACCATTCGGTATGGCCGACTTATTTCCAACGTTGGAGTGCTTTTCTAGACACATGGAACGGTTACCAGAATATGTCTAGGCCGCCCCATGTGTCCCTTTCACATTGCAGTTTAATTGACTGACACTAAGACATGACTTCTTCTTTCTTTCAATATTTTAATTTTTTCTAACGAGAGTAAAAAAGTTAAATTCCAGAAGTTCAAGAAAAAAGCCTGCGATACTAATTTTTAATTGGTGTTACTATGAATAAAATTCAAATTTCTTTCCACATGGGAATAAATGAAAGTACTAAAAGAAATAAAGTATAAGCAAGCCCCATTCCGTGCTTAATTTCGTGAGCATATGTTCAACGCTAATTTGTTAGTTGCTGCTTTGCTTTATCGGTTAATAATGGGTGTTTTCAGAAAGATAAAGTGAGTAAGTTCAGTAAGGCACTCAGAATATCTGACGTTTTTGTTCAAGAAAAAAGAATAGCTATTATTCCTATTAGATATTCTAAGTATCTAACTTAGTTTATTCACAGGTTTGTCGTTCTGAGCACGCTTATTTCTCGCCCAAGTTATTTTTAACACATAGAAAATTTAATTACATAAACACTGAATATTTTTACTAGAAAACTTACAAATAACACTGAGTTGATTATAATAAGAATAATACTTAAAATATGTAATTTGATTATAAATATACTACATGCCTATCAGAAGATTAGACACTGGGTTAATTGCCTCACTCTTTTATCTTCTCATGACTATTTACATTACTCACTTACACAAGCTAGTGAGTAATAAATAGTAATTTGAATTGTATGATGTGAGTTAACCATATTAGGCCATGAAAAACCATTTAAAATACATTCTGTATTAATATATTCAATATATGTGATAAATATAGTTCATATTTAAGATATATTTGTTTTAAGACAAAAAACACTTAGTTAAATATTTTTTATTGATTTGATATTATTGCATTTAAAATAGTTTGAATTTTAATTATACTTTGATAAATTTGTAAACACCAAATGAGAATATACAAATGAACTTAATAAGAATTTATGAAATATGTTTGAATTTGAGAACAACATGATTTTGAGAAATAGTCCATTTTAACAGCTGTCTAAAGACAATAACGTATAACAATAAGAAACATCTATAACATTTTATTGGTCTATTTAGTAACTTATATTCTATCGATGGTATCTATATTTGGTACTCTTTGGCCAAATCATACTAATGTCATTGGTCTACCTAGTGCCTAGGTCCTGCTGACCGCGACAGTATTTTTCTATGAAATTTGGAGTCCGATTTTCATAAGTGTTTGCTTTTAACTCGTAAAAGCAGCATTCAGAAAATGCGGCAAGTACAAAGAGTATGATATTTTTAAGTACGATGGATCTCGAATTGTTTTAGCAACAGTGTTTTTCCTGGCATTAAAATTAGGGTTGAGAATGTAAATTACTTAAGTTTCATAAAGCCCGCTAATAATTGATTATCAGGAATATCATACCAGTTATATGTTATTTTAATATTTATCTCTTTCAAACAAGTTGTTTTCTATTTATTTTTTTTATTTTTTTTTTATTTTAGTTTCTTTTAGTTTAATTTTTTTGTTTTAGCTTATTTTTTTTAGTTTATTTTCTCTTGTTATAGTTTAGTGTTTGTGTTTTATTTTTTTTTCTTTTAGTTTCAGTTTATTTTTTTTTGGTATAAGTTTTTTTTTGTCTTTTTTTATTTTGCTTTTTTTTTTGTTTTTTCTTTTGTTTTTGCTTTGTTTTGGTTTTGTTTAGTTTTAACTATAACATTTTTTTTTAGTTTATTTTGGTATTAACTGTGATAGTGTGGGCTTTTTACACTCACGCCATCAATTTTATTTAATTTATTTTTAGTTACATTTTATTTACTACTTTCTAGTTTTTAAGTTTTATTTGTTTATTTAATTCTTATATTTTATTTTATTTTCCTGTATTAACTGGTTTTCTTATTATTTTCAGGGGACTAATGAGTTAAAACTCGAAGCCCCAAATGAAGGGAGGGGGGAGTTACCCACAACTGTTTCGAAATTACAACTTTTCACTCGGAGAATATAAAATGACTTTGCACTATTTGTAAATAAAATATGCAGTCTGATCGATTAGCTCGTTTAAGCATGAAAATTCTACTTGATTAGGTTTGTGAATGTTCTGAAAGCTAAGTCCGTACGTTTCAGTTGTTTCCCTTACGTGGAATATTCAGATTCGCGAGACAATATTTCATTGTAATTAACGGTAAATTATGTTTTTAATGTTTACTCTAAACAACCCTACTTAAGTTACTAAATTGATCCAATAAAATTTGAGACAAATATTATTGATGATAAAATATCATTACATATTATCTATAAACACATATTTTATACGTACAGTTACATGAATTGGATATCGCAAAATACGACAATGCTGTCGTCAGATTGACAAATATCCACGTAGGAATTTGGGGTAATTTTACATTTTTATCAGTCACATTCTGTGTTGCTCAAAGTAAAACAATGATTAATGGAACGAAACAGTTTAACGTTAAATTAAATTTTTGGTTAACATATAATTCTATAAGTAATTGTCTACATTCGCTCAGCAATAAATTTTTATTGAAATTGAGCACATTAGATCACAACAAAGATGAGCATATTATTGATTTATTCACTTTTTTTTTTCATTTACACTACAAATATTGTAATATAACTACAACTAATTACGAAATAATATGCAAAATTGAAATCGTTATATCTCGTTTCGTCAAATTGGACTTTTTTTTGGTTAGGTTTTTTTTTATTGGGGAACTAAAAACTACATCAAAACGAGATATAACTTATTTCTAAGACAAAGTTACTATAGTAGACATAAATATACATTTATGCATACTTTTTAAATTCTCTAAATACATTACATTTCCCAAAAATTAATTAAGAATTCCAGCTGTTTTTATATTTAACGTCCATTATTGTAATATTTGTCAAATTAATGAAAATGAGAATAAAAATTACTAAACTTCACATACTGTTTTTTGAGTCCGGCAATGTCAAATAGATTTCATAGATAAATACCTCATAACCTGTTTTAAATAACTTTCATCTACCTACAGAATTAAATCTACTGAGGACTCAGTAGAGATGCCAATTTTCGCATCCGTTAATACCAACGAATTTATCAGAATTCGACAGTGCGAATACTTAAATAAAATGTATCGTTTCAAGGCAATCGCTTCCGTCAGACTTCTTAGGAATTTTTACATAACCTGTTTAATTTAAATCTTAAAGTTCGTTCTTTTAAGTTTACGCAATCCACTATACAACTTTCATGTACCTACAGTAATGAATCTACTGAGGATTCAGTAGAGATGCCAATACGAAAAGAGGTAAAAGCATTCTCTTTTTCGTATTCGTTAATACCGCGACTTTGTCCGAATTCGACAGTGCGAATACTTAAATAAAATTTACCGTTTCAAGGCAATCGCTTCCGTCAGATTTCTTAGGAATTTTTACATAACCTGTTTAATTTTAATCTTAAAGTTCATATATAATTAGTGAAGTTTTCACAGGAGTGAAGTTTTGTGTCCATGAATTCTACATCAGGCATGAATGCTTTTAAGTTCCATTTTTTTTCTAGCCTTTAATTGTAATCGGGTACATTTAGGTTGTGGTTCCTTTGAGGACAGACAACTCTAAATTCACCAAATCCCTAAATAACCAAGGGCAAAAAATAACAGTCCTTCCCATTAATGCCAGAGTAATTTAAGACGAATACCTGCTGTATCTTTTAATGAAACACGTAGAGGGTTTATTAATTTTAAACATCGAATACAGTTTTCGTACAAATGTAGAAAAATTCGAAATGGAAACAGCTGGCAGCACTGGCAGTATCGTAGGGCAGTTATGTTTTCCTTACAAAATAGTTATTATATTACTAAAACATTTATTATACGACAATTGATTTTTTGGGGTAGAGGAGTTTAACATCAATTTAATATATAAACATAAATCGTCTCCTTTGAACCCTTTACTGTCTCAGTAAAAACGATGTACTGTTTTCTTTAAATGGGCTCGTATTTAGAGAATACAGGGTTGTTACATCTTACTGCAAGTTGACCAGAGTCAAAAATTTGAATCCAGTTTATTCGAAATATAGCTGAATGTATGTGAAATTTAGTATCAAGAAATAACTCACTATCGGAAAAAATATATTTCTATATATATTCAATTTCTCACATGTTGGATTCGTTCATTTTTTTTTTAATAAAATAATTAAACATTTATTATATCCGAGGGATAAATATTTCATTTAAATATTCAAACATTTAATATATATTATTTGTATAGTCTGTAGACAAACAATTTAAAAAAATTTATGGCAACGCAATGCACTTTTTAATTTTAAGTTCTAGATTTAATAATATTCAGTGTTTCTATAATTTTTCAATTAAATATTAGGTAACCCTAGTAAAAATATTCGATTCAATCCGGATATTTCCGATTCAATCCGATCCGAAATGCCATTTCCTAATCGGAATTCATTTCGATTCAAATTTTTTGATCAGGGTTTTAATTGGTGAATTGAATTGGATTTTTTACTAGGGAAGATTGACGATAGTTATTATTCATGTTATCTAAATATTATTTTATTATTAATTAATATCATAGATATAAAAAATAATATATATCTATGAATTATATAATATTGTAATTAAAGCTTTGCTTACATAACAAGATCAAGCTATAAAGTGTTATAGTTTGTCTATAAACAGAATATATGTAAAATCAAAATTTGATGTTATTAACAGTGTTTTTGTGTGAAAATTGTGTGTTATATTTTTAAATTTCTTATTTTCAGTGACGTCATACTAAAAAAAATGTATATTCAATATAGAGGAACAATACATGTTCTTCTGTTCATTATAATTTTGACTCTTGTATGTAAGTCTGTCATTGTCAAAGATTAGGTGTTGTCGGTCTATATATTATACAAATCTGTGGAATGGAGATAAACATTTTTTACTAGTACAAAAAAGTTCTAACATATTCATGGTGGAAATACCAAAAGTGAAAGTGTTTGCTTGATTTAAGAATCGACCAGCAAGATGGAGAACTCGATGTGACGTTAGACGTAAGAATATAAATGATTATTAAAATGATTAAATGGCGGTTATAAAATATCTCTATTAAATTAAAAGATACTTACAAAAAAATTGTTAAAGGGTGAAACGGAGCTATCACAGGGAACTGTGCCTTCATTGGATGATCATAACAACTTCTACGGCTAATATGACGAGGAAGAAGCAAGAAAGCACTTACTGTATTGGTGCATAAAACTAGGAAATCGGCATTCAAAAATTTTAGGACAGAATCAGAAGAAGTGGCAGAAGTGTACATCGAGAAAATAAGGATCTTTGCTAAAAGTTGAAATTAAAAGGTTTGGTACTGAAAAAAACCTTCAACTTAACCTAAACGATTAAAAATTAATAAAATTTATGTTAAGGTTTTCTGTCAACAGAGGGTTGATAGCCCCTTTGGGTGAAATAAAAAAATTTAAAAAGAGAGAAATAAACTGCATGCTAATTGAATTTAAGAGGAAATTTGTTTCCATTTAGAAGTGATTTATGTTACTACTTGACTATTTCTGCATCTGACATGGTGTTTAGGTGTTTTATTGTTGTCGACAAAGGAGGGGTTCACTATGGGGTTGTGCGGTATAGGTAACTGTTCGTCTGGTATGTAATTTAATTGTATATATAAATGAAGAAGTAAAAAAATGGGGGTTAAATATTGTTTGTAATACATTTGTCAAATATTGAGATTAATTCTACAAGTGTTCTAAACACCTATGATTAAGGACCAAGGGGGTAGATATAATGGAATAATCTACCATGGTCTAGACGATGTATTACTAGGGATAGATTTATTATCGACCTTACTTTTGGTTTTCTGTTCGAAAAAATATATTTTACAACGTCATTTAAAATAAGAAATTTAATATAAAAATAAAAATTTGACGAGACATTTAGTTTTTTTTTTCTGTGAAGTGAAGGGGCGGATCCAGAGTTTAAATTCGGGGGAGGGTGCAATTTTGTAGTTTATGTCTTCTATATCTACGAATTATTTAAATTATTTACTTTTTTTGAATTTCAAGTTTTCAAAAACTATCAACGTAAGTCTCTGAGTCAAAATGAACTCAAATTTTTTATTTATGGTAAAATTTCCTGAGGGTTATTGAAACTAAAAATAACAAATTTTCCCGATTTTTTCAATGTTTTCAATTTTTCCAAAAATGAAAACCAAAAAAATATTAGACAAGGTTGGGCTCATAGATGGATTAAAAATAGGTTTTCTTAGACAATTAGAGTAATTTTCCACCCTTGTATCCGCCACTGATGAAATGAAACATCGATTTTAAATTTAAATAGTTGTAAAAACAAATTATTAAGGTTTTTTTTGAAATAAGACCTGTTGCATATAGGACCTTTACGAAAATTTCTTTGTTCAAAAAAGTGAGTTCACATCAAAACAAGCGAAATATTTTTTTAATTAACTGTAATTGGAGATT
The DNA here is from genome assembly GCF_905475395.1 of Chrysoperla carnea. Taxonomy (NCBI): domain Eukaryota; kingdom Metazoa; phylum Arthropoda; class Insecta; order Neuroptera; family Chrysopidae; genus Chrysoperla; species Chrysoperla carnea. Next base: position 29,766,634 of record NC_058342.1, read on the forward strand.
TGACAACTCATAAAAAAGCTTCTTTAATATTCCTTTGCCTAGTAAAAAATTTAAAGGAAATTAAACGCAAAATTATGAAAGTAATCTGAAAAATTCTGAAAATACAATATAATTGGCCGTAAATAAATGATACGAGTTTGTTCCGAGGCATCTCCAGGTTTATAGAAAACATCCTTCGAGGCATTCCTTGAAATGGAGAGCAAAACTGTCAGGAGATTGCTGTTTCAGTGCGTTATTATACAAATCGTAATAATTTTTTTTCTGCACAGAAAAAATGCCACAATTTAATCATAGACACACATGAAATTTCAAGTCCATAGACCTTTGCAAGGGTAAAGTAGCAGAATGAAATCATGATTGAAACAAAGTTTTGTTATTTTCAACCATGGTGACAGGACAATTTTGTAATTTATCGCTCGTTGCTTCGATGAAAACTCACCTTTAGAAATGTTATTTTACTCTCTGAATGGAATTTAGAATACGAAACCTGATCGATGAATCTTATTACACAATTTAAGTCGTATGAGAAATATAAGCCATATTTGACATTTATTATTGATAACCTCACATTAATGTCAAATATGGCATATACCTCGCATGACCTCGTCCTTCGACTAAGGACATATGACTTTAAATTGTATAACAGACTTAAATAAATCCTAAATGAAGACAATCTTTGTAAAAGCATAAAAATAAGTAGCTTCCAGTTATTTTCCAGTATTTTCTGATTTATAAACATTCTGTCTATATACTGACTTTGATTAAAATACTTTATATATTTTTCTGGTACTTATGCAGATGCTCTTTGTCTTTGTTTAAAATATAATTTTCGAAAAGATTAAAAAATAAAATTCACAAAGAAAAGTCGTAAGTACTGCAAATTATAAATGGTATAACTAAAAACATGCTTATATAATGTTTACGTTTTTAGAGATCATTTACAAGAGAAAACATACTTCGATTTCAGTTTTAAATTAAGCATTATAAATGGCATTGATATTTCGCGAGGTACCGAAGTTTTAGTTAATGTTTAATATTTTCTATGAAAGAATAAAAATTATTAATCCTATTTCCTGGGAAATGTTTCATTACATGTACGTTTTTGAAAGGAAGACCAATTTTTTGTTTAAATTATGTTTTCTTATTTTGGAAAAAATTAAAACAAATTTTTAAAAGGAAGTTGTATGTGAAGAGCTATTTCCCAGCTCCAAAAGTTCAAGTAACCATGAGTTGGTTACTTGAATTATCAGTTCTCAGACATGTGCTCTTCTCCAAAGACTTCCTTTTAAAAAAATCATTGTTTTAGATGTAACTTTCGTTTCGTAACTGTACCATTCCAGATTTCTTTACTTTCTAACTAGGAAAGAATTCAGATAATTATTTCCTTTTTCCTTTCTTTTGAATAAGAAAACATTTAAAAACTAAAAAATTAATCCTGGGCTCATATTTCAAAACTGTACCTGGAATATAGTTGGAACATCCAATTTTGATACATCAATACATTAACGATCTTTGAGATCTTAACAATTAATTAAACACCGAATAATCTAGAAAATACGTATATTTTAAAGTTAATCACATTGAAACTTGGGTTGGCGTTTTCTATTTGGAGGTAATTACATATGACAAAAAATATTTTCTAAGTATTCGAAAAAGAAAACTTATTGTAATATTAAACGTCACAGCAGCTACTTAGAACTATTTAGGTAACACTGATTATAAATAAAAGATGCGGTATCATTATGTCAGTATTTCTTCGGAGAAATTAGAATTCTGCCTATGATACGCTTTACCTACTTTAGCGGGGATCGAGATGCGTTTTACGTGAATGGGAAATGATGATATCGTTCACGAGGTGGTTATTTAGGTAACGTGTTTACAACATCTAACATCTAAGGCAATTTTCTTTTCCTCTCAATAACCTTTTTCGAATGAGTTATCTTCAGAAAATGAAGTATTTTCATTTTACGCGTATGGGGAATGTTGGGGTTTCGATACGTTTTCGTACGTTTATGGTTTCGTTTTTACGACAGCTAACAATTATGACCGTTTTTACAACAGCTAACATCAATAACCTTCTTCGAATGACTTGAGGTGATGAAAATGAAGTATTTTCATTTTACGCGGCTGGGAAATGATAGGGTTTCGAAAGGTTTTAGTTTTTATTACAGCTAACATCTAACACTGTTTTCTTTATCTCGCAATAACTTTTTTGGTAAGAGTTATCTTGAGAAGATAAAAATGAAGTACTTTAATTTTACGCGGATGAGGAATGCTAGGGTTTCTATTGGTTTTCGTTTTAGGCGAATGGGTAAATTTTATGGTTTCGTTTTTTACGACAGCTAACAATTATGACCGTTTTTACAACAGCTAACATCAATAACCTTTTTCGAATGACTCTATCTTGAGGCGATGAAAATGAAGTATTTTCATTTTACGCGGATGGCAAATGATAGGGTTTCGATAGGTTTTAGTTTTTTATTACAGTTCACATCTAACACTGTTTTCTTTATCTCGCAATAACTTTTTTGGTAAGAGTTATCTTGAGAAGATAAAAATGAAGTACTTTAATTTTACGCGGATGAGGAATGCTAGGGTTTCTATTGGTTTTCGTTTTAGGCGAATGGGTAAATTTTAAGGTTTCGTTTTTTACGACACCTAACAATTATGACCGTTTTTACAACAGCTAACATCAATAACCTTTTTCGAATAACTCTATCTTGAGGCGATGAAAATGAAGTATTTTCATTTTACGCGGATGGCAAATGATAGGGTTTCGATAGGTTTTAGTTTTTTATTACAGTTCACATCTAACACGGATTTCTTAATCTCTAAATAATTTTTTTGGTTAGGGTAATCTTGAGGTTATAAAAATAAAGTATTTTCATTTTACGCTGGTGGTTAGTTGCGTAAAATGAAAAGACTTCATTTTTACGAAGTATTTCATGGGGTTTTTATAGGTTTTCGTTTTAGGCGAATGGGTAAATTTTAGGGTTTCGATTTTATAACACCTAACAATTATGACCGTTTTTACAACAGCTAACATCAATAACCTTCTTCGAATGACTCTATCTTGAGGCGATGAAAATGAAGTATTTTCACTTTACGCGGTTGGGAAATGATAGGGTTTCGATAGGTTTTCGTTTTTATTACAGCTAACATCTAACAACGATTTCTTTATCTCTAAATAATTTTTTTCGTAATATTTATCTTGAGACTGAAAATGTAGTATTTTCATTTTACGCGGATGGGGAATGCTGGGGTTTCTATAGGTTTTCGCTTTATGCGAATGGGTAAATTTTAAGGTTTCGTTTTTACGACAGCTAACAGTTATGACCGTTTTTATAACAGCTAACATCAATAACCTTGTTCGAATGACTCTATCTTGAGGTTGCGAAAATGAAGTATTTTCAATTTACGCGGTTGGGGAATGAATGGTTTTCGTATTTACGATATCTAAAAACTAAGACCCTTTACATTTCCACTTGTGGTCCTCTTAAAATGAAATATTTTCATTTTAAGATGGAGAATAATAATAGCGATCGCCAGATGATTATAATGAATTTTAAGGTCTAATTGGTGTTTGTTTTAACAATTAAGGCTGCCTTCTGTTTTTCCTCTCAACAAAATTATTCGCAAGAATTATCTTGAGGAGGTAAAAACGAAGAACTTTGGTTTTATACCGATGGGAAGACGGTTTCGATAGGTTTTCGGTTTTACTATGTCTAACATTTAAGACCTGTTTTTTTCCTGTTAATTAATAGTATTTTCATTTTAAGATGGAGAATGATAATAGCGATCGCCAGGTGATGACAATGAATTTTAAGGTTCCGATTGGTGTTCGAGTTTATTATATCTAACAACTAAGGCTGTTTTCTTTTCTTCTCAATAACTTTATTCGAAGTTAATATTGAGGTGACACAAATGAGGTATTTTGGAGAGTTCTTTGAAGATAAAACCGGCATAATAAAATACACATATTTGTACGAATATTATTGCATTTCGGATAAAAAACACATTGAATTTTCGATATCGATTAACTTACTTAAAATCTACTGTACAATAATTTAGAAAAAATATCAAGCCATTTATAATAAATTATTTAAACAAAATTTTGAGTATGCGTTCTCTGTAAATTTTTCTAATACGCATACACGAAGCTTTGTGGTAAATCTTTTGTGATACCGTAAACTAAAATATATACATATTTGTGTTGGTAGGGAGTGGGGGGGGGATGTTGTGGTAGATTTTATGCATCCTAAAACAATACACCTAAGAAAATTCACAGTTTCATACCTGTTGTTTCCTGTTTTGATCCCAAGACGAATGCACAAAATCTATTCGCGAAATTCGATTACAATACAACTTTGATAGTGAAATAATGTAACTAAATCCGATTCGAAAGTCCGAATGTTTCGATTCATTCCAATTGAAACCAATTCGGTTTAATTGGAATAAAATTTCCAATTCATTCCGATTGAAGTCTAATTCAATCCAATAGAACTAATCGGAAATTTCCAAGCGGTTACAATTCATGAATGAGATCGAATTGTGAAAATTTCATATTGGGTTCTATTGGATTGATTTGGAATTCAATTGGAATAAATTGGAAATTTGAATCAGAATTCAATCGGACTTTTTTATCAGGGAAGCGAATCGCCTTAGAATTTGGTCTCTTTATCGAATAGAAGGATTTTTATGATGTAATTTGTTTGTTTGTGTGTTCGTAAAATTTAGACAGATTTAACCACGAGAATATAGAAATTTTTGGCAGAGATTTAATCCCCTAAGATATTTTCGCGATTAGATCTGTCTATTGAATGGCAGTGTCTCAAAATTTATCATTAACGTGGTATTATCGCTGGTATTTTTCGAGAATATCTCGATTGAAATTAAAGAGAATAAAATTTGTGTATATTCAACAAAATTGTAGAAAGTAAAATCATGTAATTTATCTTGAAAAGATTTGACGTTATACGGAAAAATATTTTAATGGACAACACTGTAAATTTGAAAGTTCGTTGCAAAAAAAAAGGGAGATAAATTGCTACATTAATCGAGAAATTAGGAAAAGAAAAATTATGATCGAAACGAATGAAAACTTCTAATCAAATAATTTACCCTAGATTTAAGTGTTATTTATTAGGTTATGGAGCGGTTCGAAGGACCAGTTAAGACGAATCGTTATAGTTAATTTAAATGACTATATTATAGGTGTATTGAAATTTTTTTCGTTTTTCTAAAGAAATCTATAAAAAAAATGTCAAAAATAGAAAATGATTTCCGAAAGTATTTTTCTTTTATATATAAAAGTGAATCTTATATCATAATTATTATTAAATTCTAGTTTAATACTAATAATACGTTATACTTAATTTATTAATTAATATAAATAGTTAAGTTTTTAAATTTTTTAAAAATATTTTTAATTGCACCAATCGATCTTTTTCACTTTATTTTTGCCTCTAATAATTCTTATTCCTAACAAAGCTCATTTAACTTTGTTTTTTGTTTTAATTAACTGGGGAGTTTTTTTTTTGAGAACACATCCGTGTTCGGATAGTTTTCACAATCGTTCCATAATAAGTTGGGGAAAAAATTGTTTTGTTATATTTATCTAATTTACTTAAATAATTATTACATCATCTTTTTTTTTTCTAAATTATTTCAAATTTATAAAATTTGAAATAACCTAAATAAAGTAAAAATAAAAAAGATGGTGTAGTTTAAAAAATAAAAAATATTTAATAAATATAACAAAAAGATCAAAACGACTGGCTCAGTCGTCGTGCGATCTAAGAACGTTCTTAGAACGTTCGGCTATTGACTGGAAGGTTGCAGGTTCGAATCCAGGCAGCGGCAGTGTGAGCAATTATATAATTAATGACAGAGTCGTCGCTTGGATAAGAACGAAGTAAAATTAAATTGTATATTGGATGTAAATTAAAATAAAATAAAAAATAATAATGTGGGTGGCTTCTGTTATAGATAAATATCTGAAAAACGGAGGTTAAACCCCATTATTATTATTTTTATTAACAAAACGATTAGTTTATATTCTGAAATTTATTTTTTTATAAATGGGGAATGATCGTAAAAACCTTTTGAACACACTGTAAAATAATGGGAAAACTAAAAAAAAATCCAAAGTTAAATGAAAATCGTCAGGAGTATAATTTTTGCATCCGAAAATTCTACATTTCTTTAAAAAAATGGTTTGTATTCAATTGTTTATAGTTTTTTTTTTGTTACTAATTACTAAAAATTGTTAATAATTACTTAAAAATTAATATTTTTACAAATATACAATGAAATTAAAATATTTGTTTTAAATTTGATTTACTTTGAGTAAATTTACTAAATTAATAAAATTGTTTAAGATACTTTTTTTTTTTGTTTATTTACAAAGAAATTTATAATTTCTTGGCGAACATAAAAATTGATTAATATTTTTTTTTTTTAAAATAATATAGGTTGTGCCAAAATTACCGACTTAGAAGAAAGTAGCATTAAACAGGATACAATTTTAAGTAATTTATTTGTGATTTTTGGCGCCCTATGTTAACTAGGTAAGGGCTATCGTTAATTATCGTTTTGAAAATTTCTCTAGTCCAAATAAAATTTGTCCATTTTTTTATTGAAAAATATTAAAACTACAAACGATAGTTAACAAAGTAACATCGTTCATAATACACTGTATCCAAAAACTAACAATTTTGCTTAGAATTATATCCTCTATATTATTCTACTATTCTATCCCAAGAATTTTGGTACACCCTGTAAAAATTCAAATAAAAAGCACAATAAAATTATCGATAATTTATACAACATTCATATGTAAATTTTTCACATTTGCTCAAATAAAGAAAAAAAAAATTAATTTAATTTTGGAAACTTATATAAAATAATCAGAAATTGATTATTTTTTTTCTGAAAAAAAAACATTGTTTTTTAAAAATAATTTAGGATTTTTTTTTTCCTAAAGCACCATTTTGAATAGTGGTAATGTTTCTTTAACTTTTTTATATACAAATTTTCTTTTCTAACCGAATTTTTCAAAATTTTTTAATACATTGAAAAAAAATAAATAAATAAATAAGACGCCGAAACTAAAAACACTTTACCTGATTGATTCAAATGAATCAATTAGAAAATATATTTCAGTTTCTTGACATCGTTTCGTCATTTTAAAATGTGATGCTGACACTCACATGAATAGAGAGTAACAGCGCTGTCAAATGAACTTCCACTTCCTGGAAAAATCTGTCCTAATTGAGGTTATGAAAGGTATGATTCTCATAAAAAATACCATTCCTAGATTGGTGACTTGCATTTTCATATCTCAGACACGTGGACCAGTTATCAGATCAAGTCCGAGTTGCCCAACATGCCCCCCCCCCCCAATTTTCACATCACTTATTCCAAACCAGAGAAACAGACTTTTGGTTTTAATGTGCAGTGACTCAGACGCTAGCAAAGACATGAAGGGATTAACAAGAGATTCAGATATTAGCCCATATCAGATATTAACCCGTATATTAGCCCCTAGATTTCTGAAGATTTCATTCAAAATCAAATACCCATTTTGCGCTCCTAGGGGTAAAAAAATTTAGGAAAAAATCTGAATCTATTGTTTTCTCTTCGTGTCGTTGCTAGCGACTGTGCGTCCAGTTAAAAAAACACGTAAAAAAATCTGTTCAAAGCCTAAGAGCCCATGATCACTTCCTTTGAAGCAAGTCTTTATCGATAGAAAGAAAGATAAGCTCATTGTATTCTAAATTAATGAAAGGGCTGCCACGTGGACCAGTTTACTAGAATAATACTAGGTCGCCCTTTCCCTCACTTAATTTTAATTAAGATTTTATTCATCACTAGGTCTTCCACTTTCTTCGAAGCAAATCGTATGGCAGATTATCGATTTCTATCACTCAGACTGTTAATTTGATCCAACGTCAGCTCCACTTACAGATTGCTATCGACTGTCGCCTCTCGGTAATTTTAACGCCAATTTTTTAAAAGAAAGAGCAACGAATATTTTTAATTTGAATTTGAATAGCAGTTACAATCATATTGTATGTATATAAAAAAGTTAAAATGGGGCCTTTCATCCTAACAAATTTTTTATTTTCATTTTCAAATATAAAAATGAAAAATTTGGAATAAACACCTATTTTGAGTATTTTTTTTTTCGCTCATTTACTAAATTATACCCTACGATGTAAATTGTATAAAAAACATTTGCGTTTTGGTTACTTAACAATATTTTTCACTAGATAGAGCTGGCTATTATATAACAAGGTGCTTCTCATTGTAAAAACATTTGTGTAAATGAAAGGCACTTTATACTAGTATTACGAAAATCATAAACAAACCGAAAAATAATTAAATTAAAATAAATTAAGACGAATTGTAAATTAAATCCGCATTACTAGTAATAAAATGAACACAGTTGTCAGTCTGATTTGAGTAAATATATTATAATAAGTAATTAAAAAATATTTCGAACGCCAATTTTATTAAATTTTCTGATTATTATATATAAATTTTTATTATAATTTTTTAATAAATTCTACCAAAAATATTTTTGACAAAACAATTGTTATAAATATACTATATCTGATTTTTTTTTTCAATATAAATAAACGATTATTTTTTTAAAATATAAATATCACTTTTGTTTAAAACTTTTTGAAATAAAAAATCCTAATAAAACCAATTATAACCTAAAAAAAAAACACATTTTTCATACATTTCCCATATAGAAGAACTCTTTTTTTCAAAATAAATTCACTATAAAAAAGTTTTTTTGGTCTATAAAAAAAGTACAAAAAACTAAAAAAAAAAAAATTTAATTTCCTTTTCAGATCGTAGTTTTATATGACGACGTATATTTAGGCCATATTTATGACATTTAGTTGGTTTTTTTTTTTGTAATTTTTTTGAAATTTCCAATTTGCAAGGGATGTGTAAATATTACAAATTAAGGGACTAGTCCGTTTTTTTGTGATTGGGACTAGTATGTGGGAAAAAGTTGAAGCATTAGTTTATACTGGCGATTGATGTTCATCGGAAACGCTCTCGTACAACATAAAATATGGACATTGTAATGTAGAAGGGAAGGATTAGACTGACTGATTTTTGTTTCATGCTCGATGATCCTCTGTTGTAAGTGAGTTCCTCGTTTTTAACGACTTCATTCTCATGCTTATTATGTTCATCTGTTAAAAAAATATAAAAATGTTAATATCACAAGAGTTAATATGTGACATGTTGCGGTGTATTAAACCATTTTCAAGTTGTGATAAATAAAAACAAATCCGTTTTTATGTTAACTGAAAGTTGTTACTTACTTGTTTTCTTGTTAAGCTGTTTTCGTGAAGGTCGTGATTGTGTTGATTTGGGTGTTGTGGGTGCTGTGTAGGTATGAGCTGGTGATGTGGGTCCTGGTGTTTGCCATTCGGGCCATGCGATCTTTGTCAACGCCGTTCCAACTGTTGGTACTCGAGCATCTGATACAGCTGTGCTTGGCTTTTCCGATGTTACTTCCGGTGCACAGCATACTTTGAAAACGACTTTCATGTTGTGGGTTGAGCATCGGCCTCCGATTCGACGATGTAAGTCACCTTTTGATGATGTTGCTAGAAAATAAATATGAAAGTGACAGATAAACTTCAGTTCAGATAATCTTCTCCAGTGTAAACTGGACTGAACACTTGGTGATTACTTCTAGTAATTTTAGAAAAGAATACTATATGACGGTTTCGATTGGGACGTGAAATATTTTAGATATACATTAGCACTAGTTTAGCCCATTCTCTTTTGGGATAGATGACATTTTTCAAAATAAGTCTCGGTGTTTTGAAGGGATAATAAAAATAATATGAAAAAATACTTACAAATGAAATAATAATCATTTCCAGGTAAGAATTCTAGGCCACCAGGTTGTGGGGTAAATGGTCGAAAGGTGATTGTGAAGTACATGGTTTTAAATGGTTTGTCACATATTGCGATGATCCGAGGATTTAAGTCTGTTATTCGACATGTTTCATATTCTTCTTTAGATACATTGTATATGATATACTTCTCGGGATCACCGTCATATGCACCCGGCATATACGTCGGACATATTATGTTGACCTGGTCATATTCAAACTGTACATTCCCTTTGTTGACATCAATAATATGATCGGTATTATCAATCCTGAAACTGAAAGAAAAAACCAGATATTAGTAAGTCTCATGTAATTTTATTCTAATAATATTAAAATGTTTTATTAAAAAAAAAATTTAAGTGAGGCTATGATTACGTATTTATAAAAATCGTTAAAATCTCTGTAAAAAATGTTCAGAGGTAAGTTTCATTTTATAATATAAATTATTAGCTTGATACTCGCCCATTTTGCTGGGATTAAAAGTAAGGACCACTTCATAATAGCATCTACCTCTTTTGCTCTTACTTATTCCCCTTCCATTGCACTCGAAATAGGAATAGGGATTGTTTTACACAGGTAAAACATGTATCCAGATTTCAATTTTTTTTAAATGTTTATATTATTCATTCATTTAGTCTATCAGAACAGGTGGCAATGAATTCTCGTTCACCACTTTTACAGAAATCTTTAATTTATGATTCAAAGTGATCCTCATAGATGGCGTAGTGAAATGCCATAGACTAAATTATGTTTTATAAATTAAAACAAAATATTTCTTTATAAATTATAGCTCATGTGTTTGTCTGATGTATGAGTTATATTACAGTCAGTCAGTCAGTGTGATGTATGAGCTATAGTACAATTTCATTCCAATCCATTTAGTAGTTTTTGCTAAGTATGTAGAATTTATCAAGATACAAGGCTTTTTTTTTAATCTTATTTCGTCTGTGATACTTGGCGTAATTTTAAAGAGAATACTAAAATAATTAATAAAAAACTCACTTATTTACAGATTTTATAAAAGTAGTAAAACTAAGTTTAAAAACAATGGCGTGGAATAGATATATGTTAAACGTACCATTATTACTAACTTCTAGTAAAAAGTTGAATCTGCAGGTTTATGATCAAACATTCAGTGAACGTTCATCCAAAATCATCTTTATTATTAACTTTCAGAGAGTATCGATATATAATACATGTTAGCGTATTGGTTATATTGGTTATTATATTACCAATAATGTGTACCAGCTTTATTCCCTGTGTAAAGTTAACTCTTTACAAAAAATGTCGTTTAACTCACTATTTATAACCGTCAAGTGGAGTAACTAACGAAATTTTTAATATGCTGTTGATCGTAAAGCATGAAATAAGCAGGAGAAATATTTCAGAAAATGGCATAAATATACTATTGAGAGTTGCTTATTAAAAGTGTGGTCAGATATATGGCAAAGAACTTAGAAAAAACACGGGCAAGTCAAATACAAGCAATACTTCACCAAGCGAGTTAAAGTCGACCGCTCTTTAACTCGTTCCGCCACTTAGCCTCTCAATTTTCTAATACATTATGATCATTTAAAGATTAGATTTAAAATGAATGAACACCTCATTAATCTTTTAAAAGGGACTTTTTCATAATTTTGAAAATTATTTAAATCTAATTTTTGACTAATATGTTCATTTGTTTTAATTCTTTGCTCAATGGATGGCAGAAATACTTTATTTGTTAAAAGGTAACTCAAATATACAGGGTTCTTCAGCAAAGCTAGTCCATGGGACGTTTTCAAAAGGTGTAACCACATTTACGTGTACAATATAAATGTAGCTGAAACAATATTCTTGTTGGATCCATTTAAACATACTTTTCTATTTGGTGAGAGATTATTTTATGTGAGCAGGTTCATTGTTATTAACTGTAGCTGCCGGAAGGGCTATATTAGAGTATTCGTGACCTTACCCCCCTCCCAGATGAGTTAACATCAGATGGCATGACATGAGCATTGATGTTTAATTTTTGTCACTTTAACGTTAGGTAAAATAGTCAGTGTAAATGTGCTAGCTTGATACTTGTAATATGATTTTAATACATTAACGATAATAGATTTTAATATTCGAGCAATTATTTAATTTTCTAACAATACCTAATCCAGTAGCTGTCATGATTCTATATATTAAATCTATTGTTTTTAATGCAATAACCATGTCAGTTTAGTTATATTTAGGTGTTGATCCAATTTTACAATTTTATTAATTATAAATTTAATGACAATCCATAAAGTGTCCTGTGTGCATTTACTGGCAGGGTAGTAGTAAACATGCCTATCAATATTCAAGTTAGTCCAAGTAAATTGGCAATTTGGTTATTAGTGTATATTATTGAAATTCTGAGACTAAAAGTGTTATAAATTGCTTCAAAATCCTTAAGTTTTGTTTATTTTACGTTGAGAATTGTTTCAGAATTTAAGTAGTCAAATGTCTTACTTGATTGAAGTTTGTGTTTAATGTATTTGATTCATTTATATTATTTCTGTAATAATGTCATAACGCTAATGTTTTTGACAATTTTTTACAGCAATTAGTACACGAAAAAGGCGTAACCAATTTTGTCCGCGGTATGTTTAAGGTAGCGGGTTCAATTCCCGCCATCGCAAAAAAATTAATTTAATTAATAGTTGTGATGGGCTGGTGTAGTGCATGGTGTATGCATGAAGGAGATGCACTCAGCCTCTGAAATTGAGGAGCTGATAAATGAAATTATCAGCGGGAAGATGGTAAAACACATATATGGTATCACAAAGGTTCTCTATAGCCTAAGTGTGTCCTTCGTGGACAGCCAATACAACCTAACCAAACCTAACCTAAAAGAGTACAAGAAAGTTACGAAAATCCACTTAATTGAGTAAATTTACATCGAAATTCTGAAATGAAAGTACATCAACAGCTGATCTTTATAATTACAGATTTTAATTATTACTCAGTGGATAATATTTTACAAGCTTTTATTTAGTTTCAGCTGTCCCGTTGTCTGTCTGTAATCAAATCTTGCAAGTCAAATTTGATCCACTTCCCGTTTTCCGATTGATTTAGTTTGGATGACAATGCATGATAAGGTTGTGGCGTCCTGATTTTCCCATCGCTTCCACCATATTTGATATGTAATAAAAAATACTTTTTAAGGGACAAGCTTTGATTGTATTAAAAAGTAGAAAATAATTTTATCTTTGAGTTACTCATACCCGAATATTTGTAAAAGGTTGAGGTTCTTAATACCAAGAATGGATCGAAAAATAATTAGGCATGTGGAGCAGATGAGGCGTTCATACCGATTCATTTTTGATATTTTAAATTAAGCGCCTCAAGCTTTTACAAATAGTCGGGTATGAGTGACTCATAGATAAAATTATTTTCTCTTTTTTAGTACAATAAAAGCTTGTCCCTTAAAACGTATTTTTTTATTAAAATTTTAATCAAAGTAAGGTAAATTAGTTTTGTTTATATTTTGTTTTAGAAGTAGGTTAAAAGTCTAAAATTTTTACTATTTGTTTGTAATTATTACCAAAAAAATTTCATTGGCTTTATAATTAAATTCACTCATTTTCTTCATAATGGTGTTAACGGTCCTTTATACAAGTTTATTTTTGAACGTTACAGAATGATGGGTCAGTAAATATTATTACATCGAATTAAAATATAGCTTTCAACATAACAATAGTGCACAAAATATATCTATCCATGTATATTATATAATGCTGTAACCTTATCATAAGCTAGCATCTTTTCATTAATTTTACTCTATGATAACATAATATTACGTTATGTTCTTTTTGTCTCAGTGTAGTTCAAGTGAAAAGGATAGCGATTTTACAGTGTTACAAAATTATTATTTTCTGCTTACATTCAGTGTAAATAGTGTGCACATATGAGTGCAAAAAGAACAGGCGTGTAACTACTCATATACATACAAGTATTATTAAACGAGACGCACGTTCTGTCGAATCGAAATTCTATAAATAAACTGGTTAATAGGAAACTGATGCACGAAATATTGGGTGTAGGTTTGGGTTTGAGATGTTTTGATTACGTACGGCTCTTTCTCATCTTCGGGTAAAATTTTCAATACTCCAGGCAAAAATGGGCGATTTCAGAGCGATTTTTGGCATTATATCGAAAATTACGCCCAATCATCAAAGAAATATGATTTTTGTATTTTTTAGGTCAAAATTACCTTTGATATTGAGTTTTATCGAAATCGGAGAACAAAATTGTTTTTCAATTTTTGCAATTTTTTTAAGGGGTACCCCTTGAAAAAAATCGAAAATATCGAAAAATTTTTTCTGTTTCGGAATTCGATAAAACTCAGTTTATAGGGGTATTTTGACCCAAAAAATTCAAAAATCGGGTTCATTTAAAGATTGAGCCAGTAGCAGTTATAAAAAAACGAGTTTTTGGATCGATTTTTGTCGATATGTCAAAAATTAGCCACCCAATCGTTAAATAAACCCGATTTTTGAAATTTTTGGGTCAAAATACCCTTATAAACTGTGTTTCATCAAATTCTGAAACAACAAAATTTTTTCGATTTTTTGTAATTTTTTGAAGGGGTACCCCTTGAAAAAAATCGAAAAAATCGAAAAATTTTTTCTGTTTCGGAATTCGATAAAACTCAGTTTATAGGGGTATTTTGACCCAAAAAATTCAAAAATCGGGTTCATTTAAAGATTGAGCCAGTAGCAGTTATAAAAAAACGAGTTTTTGGATCGATTTTTGTCGATATGTCAAAAATTAGCCACCCAATCGTTAAATAAATCCGATTTTTGAAATTTTTGGGTCAATATACCCTTATAAACTGTGTTTCATCAAATTCTGAAACAACAAAATTTTTTCGATTTTTTGTAATTTTTTAAAGTGGTACCCCTTGAAAAAAATCGAAAAAATCGAAAAATTTTTTCTGTTTCGGAATTCGATAAAACTCAGTTTATAAGGGTATTTTGACCCAAAAAGTTCAAAAATTGGGTTCATTTAACGATTGAGCTAGTAGAAGTTTGAAAAAAACGAGTTTTTGGATCGATTTTTGTCGATATGTCAAAAATTAGCCACCCAATCGTTAAATAAACCCGATTTTTGAAATTTTTGGGTCAAAATACCCTTATAAACTGTGTTTCATCAAATTCAGAAACAACAAAATTTTTTCGATTTTTTGTAATTTTTTAAAGGGGTACCCCTTGAAAAAAATCGAAAAATTTTTTCTGTTTCGAAATTCGATAAAACTCAGTTTATAAGGGTATTTTGACCCAAAAAATTCAAAAATTGGGTTCATTTAACGATTGAGCTAGTAGAAGTTTGAAAAAAACGAGTTTTTGGATCGATTTTTGTCGATATGTCAAAAATTAGAAACCCAATCGTTAAATGAACCCGATTTTTGAATTTTTTGGGTCAAAATACCCTTATAAACTATGTTTCATCAAATTCCGAAACAACAAAATGTTTTCGATTTTTTGCTTTGAAGGGTACCCCTTTGAAAAAATCGAACAAATCACAAAATTTTTTTTTTGTGGTATTCAATAAAATGTAGTTTATAAGGTAAATTTTTCAGACCGATTTCTGACATTATCTCGAACGATTTTCTGATCTAAGTGAGTCTTACTTTGAGGAATGCACTACAATCATACCTAATGGAAAGGAAGACGAAAGATTCTCGATATTCAAATATAACCAAATTAAAAAAACCCCTGCGTCTTTTCTATTCCATTAGCGATATTTTCAATTAAAATATAATCAACTCACGACTATGTAGCCAGAATATACGTATAATCTCTATACGTTTAATTGTTGGTGCACCTGTTTGTAATTGTGTAGTTTCGACACCGATTGAGATTATATTCTCACAGTATATTTGCTTTATTGAGATATCCCCCTCCCCTGCCCATTTATGATTTCTATTTAAAGGGTATCGCAGGAGACCGAAGCTAGGTGAAAGATCAAATCCAAAACGAAGGTCTCGTTGATTCACTACCACGATCTTGATTCACTCCTCTCCCCTTGAACCTTCTTTAGGATTTTAAACACTGGCGTTTAAAAATAACTTTACCCTCCTTGACTTCCCCTCTTTGGCCTCTTTTTACGGGTGTTTACTCACATATCTATGCCACATATATTGAGCGAGGCGAGATAAAAAAACAGAAAAGTCAGTTTGAAAGCCGTTTTGGATGTTTAAGTGAAGAGGTTTAGGAAGAGTCTAGAATGATCAAGAGCGTAAGGGGGGATATTACTAGGTGGCGAGGTTTGTTTATAAAGTTGTAATAGGGTATTATCGTAAAAAAGTTAAAATTTATGTAAAAATATACTTAAATATTCTGATTTCGAGTCATAAAAGCACATTTTTCTTTTATAATATTAAAATTAAAAATCGTAATTTTTAAACTGCATATCACGTGACCTAAAACGCGGGCAAGCCCTGGTGTGATGTCATATCGATATGAACCATAGACCATCAGTTAGTTCAGTGTAGACAGCTGAGTATAATATATCCATAGATAATAAGTATTTATATTTATTATAATTAGATGTCTATGAATATATCTGTCAAATTTATTTGTGTTATTTCGTATAATGATACCGATATTACGTCATCAAATTGGATGCCCGCGTTTTTTGACAGTTTAAAATAGGTTTAAAATTTAATTTAAGTGTTTGACAAGAAAGCGTGTGTATTTTTCCGAAATAAATTTTTGGTGGCTTTTTATTAGCAAACTCAACATATTGAAGTACTTTTTCAAAAATAGTAGAATACCCTATTCTCTAGCGACTCAACGAGTATAGGCTAGTGTATTTATATTTATTGTTAATAATAGGATTATGTATACCAAAATATAGATTTTATCAAATAATAAAATTTATTAAAGGTAAAATTATACTGTTCACAAAATATAGGTAGGTAAATTTTTGCATTATTTACATATTTATATCGTTACATAATAGGTGATTTATTGTTTAGCTTTTTGAGGTTATGTGTGTTATTTGACAAGTGGATAGAAACTTCACATTAGTATGTAAAAATTGAAAGGTTATATCATGCTTTAAAGATTAGAGTTTGTGATTAATACATAATAAATCAAAATATTTCGAATTAATATTAAAAAATCACATTGAAAGTAAGTATTACTTTTAAAAATCCCGCCATTTTTTCAAGTGATGATTTTGTTTTTAAAGAGCATTTTTAATTCAATTGATAGTAATTTTACTTCAGTCTACTTGTATATATAATAGTCATTCTTTAAACCATTTGAAATGGTCCAAGAAAGACAAAGCGAGATCGTAAAAATATACATATCCCAATCGGGTGAGTTTTTTCTGAGCAAGGGCTAAGAAATGAAGCGTTCCTACTTTTTGTACGGAAAACTTAAGCGCTGTAATAACAATCGCAGTGGAATATTAGGTCTAAGCGTTCATATTTATCTCAAAAATCTTCAAAATCAATTCAGTTTGGAAAAGGCATGACAAATAATTTTAACATATAAATAATTACTATGGAAATGAATGGTCAAATAAACCTCAATTCATTTTAAAAAGTGAAATGGTAAAATAATTAGGTAATTCAAAACAATAATTCAAAAAAACAAAGTCAACTCAAATATTACAATTTTTATTAAAATATTTCCAAAAATTTGTCCCAAAAAAAAGTTAGCTCTCTAAGTATCCTTTTCATCTCATCTGATGTCCTTGAACATCACTTTGATATTGATTTAAGGAGTGTTTTAAGTTTAAAGTGTATATCTGAGCGTCTGTGTATTTCTCAGTGGCATCGTAGCCCTTAAACAGTGGAACCGATTTGATTGAGAATATTTTATAGATAAGTTTCCAAAAATCGATTTACAAGAATAAAATCGCATTTGTCGGGGGTTTTTTAAATTTTGTAAATTGCAATTGTTCTGACTCGTTTACAATGAATTTTTTTTATCGGGCTTGCAAAAACGAGAATAGAAGTTAAAGCGATCAAAGAAATAATAATCTGTATAATTGGTATTTATATAAAGTTGAAGACTTCGCCACTTAATGAAAACAGAAAGTTAAATGTGGTATTGTTTAAAAGGGAAATTGATAAAAGGCGTACATACGGTATACGGATATAATATACTCGGTTATTGTTTGAATAAAATAAATTTTTTTTCATAAATTAAGAAATATGGAAGAATTGAAAACACAATAATATCGATTCATATAATAATACTATATTAATTAAATTAAATAATCAATGAACTGAAAATATTGCACTTTTCACCACTTTATAATATACTTTTACATCAAGCAGTGAAAATGAGTTGAAAATGTTTGAAAATACAATAAATGCATAATAAGGGATCGTTTATATAATTTGTTTGTTTTAAAACAACGCCACCACCCCTAATTGGCATCGCAATTATTAAGGGTGTGTCTTTTCCTTTTTCACTATTATGCTTAATATACATAATTCATTTTCTATAATATAACTCCCGTTTTCATAAAAGTCACTATTCAGCTGAAATTATTTGTGGTTGAGAAAATAATATTTTCAAAAGTTTTAGTATAAAGTTATGTTTACACTACACTGTTAAAAATTTCTATGATAGATTATTCAAAGTTTTAATCGTTTGGTAAAAAATATAAATTCTGGTTTGAGAAGTTACTAAAGAAATTAAAAATTTTTTATCACGCCCAAAACGAAAAGTATATAAACAAATTGAATCACAGGAAAGTTGGACTAGATATCAAATCAGAATATTACAGTTGATCCAGTTCGACGTTTCGTCTCTTTATTAGAATTATATTTATCAAATTGACAATATAATCTATAATATACAATCACTTTAAAAATGCTGCAATTAAGTGTAAAAAAATATTTAAAATAGAGAATAATTTTGAGATGTTTAAACGCAGTCCTTTTGGCGCTCTGTGTTGATGACGTATTAATATGTGAACTGTCAATTGGTGACAGTTCAATGTATAATTTATTACACTTTGAAAAAATGAACTTACAACACAGAATTTACACACGTTAACTCAATGTAATACCATACAAAATATAAGTAATTAATACCATACAGTATGTCAACAAATCTGACAAGCCACATACTATGACGTCACGTTCGTTTTAAAATTTGAATTTCCTTTTTAGAAATTTGAATTTCTCTCACTGAATTTGTACTTTTATTAATTAATTTTAAGTAATTAAAAACATATTAATTACTAAAATAATGTTTTAGTTGAAATGTCCAACCAATAACGTTATGGGAAAAAATATTTGAACCAAATTTAAATTTCATGAATAATCTCTATTCTTTAACACTCTTTAAAAAATTCTACGACACGAAATTTTGAAGAAGATAAAAAAGATTCGCAATCATTCACTAATAAGATTGTAAATAGTTTCTAATCACGAATTCGAAGAAATAATTACAAGAAACTTAAACTGTTGTTTATAAAATACACCTTTGTTTTAATTTTCTTGAAAAGATAAATCCTGTAATGAGATACTAAAAATTAATTAGCGCTAGAAGGCAAAAAACAGTTTTCGACATTGACGTTTGTCAATATGCTGATGAAAGCAAAGATTTAAATTTACATACAGGGTATCCATGACTTGATAGGCATAGCTTGACAGCGTATTCTTTGAACAATTTTAAGTCTAAAGTGCCTTTTATACTTTTTCCCAAAACCTTATAACTAAGGAGGTATGGGCACTATTCAAATGAATCACTAAAAACTTTTCTTTTTACACTTTTAGAGGGGTTATTTTCAATCATTTTAAGAATAGCTTCTTCGCCCGAAATTTCTTACTGTAGGGAACGTTTGAATGACGATACATATTTAAGAATACTTATTAATTAGGAATTCTTTGATCAGGAAACCGCCCCGCATTCCCGCATTTCCGTCACAATTTCAGTAAATAAAGTGAATATCGGTATATTCTTACACGGCCTGCCATTTTAATTTACTATTAAGTTAACTTTTGTCCATTATCCTTGGGGACATAATAGTGCCCATGATTTCTT
Source organism: Chrysoperla carnea (assembly GCF_905475395.1). Classification (NCBI taxonomy): domain Eukaryota; kingdom Metazoa; phylum Arthropoda; class Insecta; order Neuroptera; family Chrysopidae; genus Chrysoperla; species Chrysoperla carnea. The sequence goes on from NC_058342.1 coordinate 29,786,591, forward strand.
TACTATTGGGTTTTGGACAAAAGTATATTCGACTTAAAATTGTCCAAAGCTAAAATAGACCTAAACTATGTCCATTTAGTCACGGGGCGATAAGGCTATGACTTTTATTGCACCTTACCTGCGAAAATTTGATAACAAGAAAAATTCAATTTTACTTGAGCTTTTGACATGTTTTCCATGATGATGTTCATGTAAATTCATGCCAGAGCGACAGGTGACAGGTTGTCGAACTATAAAATAATCCTTTAAATTTTAAGATATCGTGATGGAACTATTTTCAATCACCTATCAAGATGTCAAAAAATTCATAGGATACGTCTATAAAATCCAGTCAAGTCCATTTCAATCCACTTCATTCTAGTTCAAGCATAACACCCCTGATTACAAGATTAATCGATGTGTGTTCGATGAAAGATTTATCGATTTTTTTTTTTCACGAAAATTCATTGCTACCGTGGTGGATTTAAGAAAAAGACCAGAGCGACATAGGCTGCCCGATTTTCATCCATTCTCAAAAAATGCCCCAAACCGACGGTTTAGTGTTCCAGTTTCATGACGGATTAGTTCCCGTTTTTCAATTTTGATCGTATTCGTATTTACATCGCGAAAGTGGCAAAATCTACCCGAATAAAATAAAAAAGGTAGTCAATCATGGGGATTGTCGACGAAAGTGAAAATATAAAACTTTGGAATGACTGAAGGTCCATCTGTTAGGGGTGCCTGAAGGTCCAAGTTCGCCATTGTCGATCGCTTAAATCTATCACTGCATTGCTTTGAATTAAATTAGAATTCATTGACATTTTTGAAGCCAATGTTGATTAAAATATCTGACGATATGGTGATTACATAATCCACCAAAAAAAAGTCTCTTTTAAACGAAATTTGATTGTTCATTTGACGTAAAACAATTTGTTACATAACACCCAGACACAAAGTTTAGGTATAATAAAAAATTGAAAAGGAATACATTGCAAAATGGATACCTTTTTGTACTAAAATTTGATTTGGGTGATGAAGATTCAATGTACATGTCACTTGTCACTGTCAGTGTACTGGTATGAAGTGTAATATCATAAACATTGTACAAAAAAAAGAGCATTGAACATAACAATGAGAGTGGATGTGGAACATAACCTGTACGTTTCGATACACAAGGATTGACCGATCGACGTGTTACCACACACACAAACATAAAATAATCTTTTACAACTAATATATAATTCATTTCTACTTTGATTTTTCTATATTACTCCCAATATCATTTATTCATTTCGGAAAGTTTGTGAAGTAGAGGAAGTTGGGCTATAATGATCCCCCTAAGAAAAAATATAATTTATAGCCAAACTATTCGACATATGTACAACGTCGAAATATTTTTGAATTCTTTATTCAAATGTTACAATATCGGCACGTGAATTTCTTTTGATCTGTCCAAAGTTTTAGAACTATTCAATATTTCTCATCGTTTTGAGCGACCTTTGAAGAATAATGGGTAAAATAACCCCATTGAATTTTTTACCAAACAGTTATTTAACATTATATCAACGATTAGTATGAAAACAAAAATCACTGGTAAAACCTTCTAAATAAAACACATTCAAGATCTGTTAAATGATGGGGGGTTATTTTATCTATTATAATTGTACACATAAAATAGGGATCATTTTAACGTATATAAAGGAGATCATTTTACCCGTAACTACATATTTGAATATCGTCTTAAAAACTGACCTTAAAACTTACCATATACCAAAATGTGTTAATATATTATCAAAAGCCAACAAAAGCCAAGGCCAAAACAGTAAAAATAATATTTTTGCATACATAAAAGAGCGTATACATCGACATAAGTCTTTGTTGAACGATTAATTTGATCACTTGGAAGCCATTTATCGATAAATATACTAGATGGCATGAATGGTTCACTCAAAATAACGAGGGATCATTTTACTATGAGGGATCATTATGGACCACTTTCCCTTAATCACTTAACTCTTGTCCTCATATAGAGGACACTAAATCCTTAATTTAACCCTATCAGTGCCTACTTCTATTTTGACATATGACATTCTTTTGTTTTGAATAATATAAAATTTCAATTCTTGATTGTGAAAAATTATTTATATTATTTTGGGATTATAGAGATACTTCTTTGCTTAAAAAATTTCACTTGTTTAAATCTGTTAAAAAGTCAGAAACGAATATTCTTCTTACGTTCTATCTATTCGAAATATTTCAAACAAATTTTAATGTTACTCGTAAATCAAATCTTGGGAAAACAATTCTAGATTTCTAAATGTGAGATTACAGTTAACGAATGAAATAATTGTAGAACATAGTCTAACTTGTAAATTGGTTTGGATTCTCATCTGAAATTTTGCAATAAAATTTTCAACGATCATTAGTTTGCTTATTAAATATTGCAATAATTCAATGATTTGCAACACAAATATGCACATACAAGGCATATACATATGCAAACACATACATATAATTCAAGATATTAACTTATATTCATTATTTATGGAATTTTATATTCTGAGCTGTCAATTTAAATATTTGATGGGAATGTCTGCAAGCCCAATAAACAAGTAAATATATAGTTTTATTCGTAACACAATTATAATACATTGTGTTCAATATTTACTTGCGATACTTTATGATTTTAGTTTTAAGCAGATATGCAAGGATTGAATAATACTAGGGATTTCAATAAAGCTTTATAAATACATTTTTTGATTAACAAACTTTCAAAAAATCACAAAAAATTCCTAGGTCATCGAGCTTTTTATTAATTTTTTTATTGTTCAAAGTTGGCTGAAAAAATGATGAATTATATAGGTTATCCTTTTCAATTGGATCTTTCTATATCAAAAAATCTAGAGAGTGTGATAAAAAACTATCTAAAATATTTAGACAATTTAATTATGAGTTCATCGAAGATCCATCATTTGATGAACAGAGACGACTATAGTTAGTTTATTAATGATTGAAGAGTGATATCTATATTATCAAATTTATAAGCATCACTTGAACACAATATATTATATATTTTTGTAGTTGCGTGGTATTGTAAAGCCAAAAATAAATCATTGCTTGACTACAAAGCATATAATGCTAATTTGTGCTTTTTCAACCTTTACCACGCGGTGGCCTGGCAAAATTTTAAGAAGCTCGGTCTCCCGGCAAAACATTCTAAGCCCGTCACTGCCGTGTGAGGAAAGCACTCATTACCACATTTGCGTTTTACTTCGCAAGTATCTCATTGCAGTACAAATTTTCATTCATTTAAATATTATATTTTCCGAAAAAAAATCATTGGAAAATATTATATTTCGCCTTTTACTGAAAATTGCTTCTTTGCTGTATTTCCTCAATAAGTTGTTTAGTTGCGAATAGTTATATTTTTGAAAAACTTGTTCTGTATCGGAGCCTTATTGCCATTCTGTATAAAACATTCAGCGGTAAATAATAAATTCTAAGTTTCTTGTAAGCAGTATGTATCGATATGCAATTAATATTTTAAGAATCGAGAAGGATATAATTAGCAAGACAAAACACGCAAATATATAAGAAGTCGCTTACTTACTATAAGCTATAAGGTTATGTAATAAAGTATGCTGGTTTTTCTTACTATATAGTCATAGTGAAATGGTCATACAACCTATTTGTATAAATAAAATTATGGGACTGCAATTGATTTAATTTCTATGTCAAATAATATATTATTTAACAATCAATATTTTATAAGTTAGCTAATTAATTGTTGATAGATTTCATATCGGTGCGTGTTCCAATAAAATTAATATGCTGTGTTGAATTTCGATAATTTTTATATGAAATTACTTATATTACTTAAATTTGTTATTTGTCGACTTTTGGTAAGTGAGCAGTTTCACTAATTAAGGAGTTTTCGATGTCTCAGCTAAAATATCATGATAAATGACTTAAAAACTAATTTTTTTTATGCATTGTGTCGCATTTAAGCTGACGACACCCTCAAATTTTCGTTTAAACGTCAAAAACTAGTGAAATTGACGTATAAATTTTATCTTTTACGATATTTTTAAAGCATTAAAAAACATTTACGTGATACAAATATTATTTTTATTCATAATTTTATTCATAACTTAGATTTAAATTCAATGAATATAAATTAGTCGCTAACTTGACTTGTCGCTAACTTGACTTGACGGTCGAACTACTTTAATACGCATTCTAAAAAAATCAATATAAAATTAAAATTTTTTTAATTGGGATAAAAAGATCAGGAACAATAAAAAAAAAAATTAATTTTATTTGAATATAACTTTTCGATTGAAATATTTAATTAACATTGATACATTTTTGATTAGGGTAATTATTCATCATAACGAATTAGTTGAAAATTTTTTTCTATTTAGTCCGTAAAAACTAATAAAATTCCATAAAACACATATGGATAATTCCCACACATCCATACAAAAAAAAAAAAAAAAAGAAAAAACTAATTTCATTGTGTCATTATTAAAAAGTAATTTCATATACAACTTAATTATTCATATAATAAAATATTCTTTATAATTTGTTGCCAGTATAATATACGAAAAATAAAATGGGAAAGCCGTTGGACAAAAGGTCCATTTTTATGCCCTGATATATATCAAGGTATACTAAGTTTAGTACTAAGTTTGTAACGCCTATGAATACTGATGTTACGAACAAATTTTTGGTATAGGTGTTCATAACATCACCTAATTAGTCCAATTCCGGGTGTCAGACCGTCTGTCCGTCTGTCTGTGGACACGATAATTAAAAACGAAAGGAAATATCAAGCAAAAATTTTTATAGCGTGCTTAGAACGTAAAAAGTGAGGTCGAGTTCGTAAATGAGCAACATAGGTCAAGTGGGTCTTGAATCCGTAAGAACCGATCTTGTAAACCGTTAGAGATAGAACAAAAGTTTAAATGTAAATGTTCAAGGAAAATTATACGATAATTTATCTGAAAACAAGCGTGGTCAAAAACGAAAAGAGATATCAAGCTGAAAATTGTGTCTATCTTGCTCATGACATAAAAAGTGAGTTTTTGGTCTTGAATCCGCTGGACCCATCTTGGAAACATTTGTTCGTAAATAACTTTGTTTTCCCCTGAGGACTCAAATAAGGGCAAACATTTAGTTTCCTTTTTCTCAGAAACTATGAAAGATGGTGAGTTGAAAATTTCTAGTTAGCTTCATTGCTTCTAATTTCATACTAAACCAATTCGATAATATTAAGAGGGTTAAAACGGTTAACTTTTGGGATAAATTTTTTGGTTTAAAAATTCGTAGGTGCTTTGAATCATTTTTGTGAATCTCTAGAGAGGGGTAGCTACCTCTATCTACCCCCCTTTGGCGACGTCGATGCTTTAAGTGGTTCAAGAAATATTATTAAGAGATAGTATCTAGTAATAGAAAGCTATCATAATGAATCTTTTGGTCTAAAGTGTTTTTCCACTGTAGGCAGACGATACAATCTTACCTAAGACTGTCTTCAATATTATAACAGATCGTCTATTGAGTCCCAATCCTTCGCTTCTTTTAATATAAAATAATTTTATTGCTAAAAACGAAATACACATCCTGAACTTGTTTAAGATCGATAAGTCATATGAATTTGATTACTTTTTCCTATGAATAAAATTTTATTTATTTATCTTGAAAGTAAAATAAACACAAATACACACTATTTAAAAGCCATAAAAAAATAAACTTTAACTCTAGAATTAAAAACAATTTTATATATTTATATCTTTTTACCTTCGTATATAATATACTCAGTGTTGCCAACTGTATATATAAGGGAATATAATTTATGTATGCTACGTTGTCATATCTAATCGAAAATTTTTATTAAAATTTGTATGGATTTTAAAAGCTTGAGAATTGACTATTATTGAGGAAAAGGCAATTATAGATAATGAAAACAATAAAGTGTTTTGGCGATATTCAATTAATGGCATTTTAAAAGGCGGTAACATTTAACTGATTAGGTTAAGATTAACTTTAGGTTTAACTGATCGAAAAAGCTAATGTTTTCAGAAATTGTGTCATTTTTATTTTTCTATAAAATGCAGTACAAGACAAAATCTAATAAACATTTCAAAAACATGAAACTGAGATTTGATATATTCTATGGTGATACTGGTGGTTTAAAAGTGTCCTAAAATTAATACCAGATTCGAGTTTTACACTATTTGTGCTGTAAAGTATTGACAATGTGGCAGCTGACTGTTTATGTTCTCAAAAAATGTAAGGGCTCATAGTTTTTGTACAAACTATGGGCAGAATAGAGATTTTATTTCATACAATGTGAAAAAATAACTTTTAAAAAATTCAAAGAGGCTAGATTATAATTGACGGCCCAAAACATTTTTTTTTTAAATTTTTTGAGTCCTAAAACAAGTCCTGGACCATCCACGCCTTAAGGAAGGAAATTGACGGTTGTATTGACGATTATTAGGCACATTTTTATGAAAAATGGCTAAGCAATTTTTAATTTAGAAAATTTTATTCGATTTTGGTAAGATCTAACACAAATTGAACCAACTCTACACTAAAATAAGTATTTGTGAAATTATTTTATATATAATTTAAAACTATAGACGTGATTTTAATGACGTTTGGTACAGGTCATCACTACCATTATATCTTTAAATCATTCGGTTTTTCTAGCTTTTTTATCGCTACGTCAATAGTTATTTACGTTTTCCTTCACGTTTTAGAGCAAGCTTCCATATAAGCCTATGTTAAAAATGCTAACTTTGGGAATTTTTTTTAGCGAAAACTGTAATCACAAATGTGTTGAAATTTCATGAGTGCATTATAAAAATGTTTATTTTTATCATAAATTTTTTCCCATTTTTTTATCGTAAGAAAAAAACGCCCTTACCCCCTTAAATTTATACATATCTTTTACAAACAAACACATTATTTCTTATTACAAAGCAATATTAATTTTTTTTTCTATATCATTAAACTTAATAATATCTAAATAATGCAACGCATTTTACAAGTCCTTTTACACAATTCTTCTTCCTTATAGACTGATATAATTATTAAACTATTATTTATTCTGTCAATTGATTTTTTAAATGGATATTGATTGGTGTGTAGAATGCTACCCGTTATTACATTATTAAATATTAAATAAATTATTATAATTATAATGTAGTTAATTAGTATTGATTGGTTAATTTTATCATTATTTACTTGAGTATTTACATCTAATAGCTTACGTTTATTTTTATTTGCAAATGTAATAAATTTCAGCACGCAAAAAATAAATGAAATCGATGCGAGGTACTTATAACAAGAAATATTTCTTAGAAATAATTTTATTCGCAAGTATAAAAACGGTCACTATTATCGATTTCTATATATGTTTTCCATTTAAGTTGAGAGATAATCATACAGTGAAGTCTGGCAATCAAAAAGAAAAATCATTTTTATTCCTTACATACTGTTTTACCACCAGCATAGAAACTAAATCTCACGTTTTTTCTCAAGACATTTAAACTAAACCATTAATTTAGTAGTTAATATCTTTTTAATTACTTAAAATTAATTAATAAAAGTACAAATTCAGTGAGAGAAATTCAAATTTCTAAAACAGAAATTCAAATTTTAAAACGGTCTTGACGTCATAGTATGTGGCTTGTCAGATTTGTTGATATACTGTATGGTATTAATTACTTATATTTTGTATGGTATTACATTGAGTTATATTATTCTACGGTTTTTCATTAGAAAACGGTTTTATATTTCAATAAATATTCTTCAAATTTAATATAAAAAGCTGCTCAGAACTGTAGAATTTACTTGAATATGAAAGAAATAATCACAAAAATCTATTTATTGGGAATTTATGTTGATATCACAATTCCGGAGAAACTGCACGTTTTCTGGGTACTGCCGATGAAATGTAGAGAGGTGGGAGCCCTATCAATCCACTCAAAGAATACAAATAAGAATAGATCTGCATTTGTTTCATCCGCATATTGGAGTGGAGGGAGGTAATGGCACAGAATTTGTAAGTGATATTTCTATAATCTGATATTTTTGTGGATAAAGCCCCGTGATTAAAAAAAATGTATTCACCCACGATATTTTGTAATATGAAAGTTACTTGAGATATTGAATACCAAATTTGTTTTTTTGTATACATACAAAAAAATTGTTTTTAATAGATTTTAAGAGGAGATTTTTTAGTCGTATCGCTGTCATCAAGTAATAGGCTTATTATTTTGTATAAATATCGTTCTAAATGGTTGTCATCTAACGAAAATCGCTACTATAAATTGCTCTACACATATTCATTTTCTAAAAGAAAGTAATTGTTGTTATTACGAAAAATCGAAAATTTTTTAATGTTTTCAGTTATGCATAATGTGAATTTATGAATAATTTGAACAACAACCTGCTCGGGCCTCGCCCCGGGGTAACGGCCTTAGAAGGTCGGGCGGTCAGGCTTTTGAAAATGATGGACAAAATGTGCAAATTTCTAATATATGTATATTTCTTCATGTTTATGTTTTTGATGTCTAGTTCAATTAAATTGGAATTTTTTTGAATTTCTCGCTTCTCACTGTAAATAAGACACCCCCTCCCACAACATCACCTTCATAATGTGTCGGACGAGAGACCTGACCGAAGTGGCTACTCTACTTCGACGAGTCTTTATGGTACCATGATGAGAACATAACAAACTTTGAAGAAAAGAAACTTAAGTTTGTTCTAATGAAACACTAAAAAGTTTGTGTGTGAGTCGCCGCGGCTTCCTTCCTTTCGTATGAATTCGCAGTTTTATCTATGGCAGCCGAACATGGGCACGAAATTTAAGTGAACCATCTTAGGAACAGGTCAATCTTAGAAGCAGCTACATACGTTACAATTATTTAGAATAATTTAGAGAATCAGGAAGTTATTGGCCTCACCGTTAAAGGTCATAACCAGCACGGTTTGTTTTACATATAAATGTTACCGGGTTTTGGTAAAAGTCGTTATTTTATAATAAATCTAGTCATATTATAAAATGTCGATAAATTGTAAGCCTAAAATAAGTTACAACACAACACCACGCAACTACAAATATATTTAATATATTGTGTGCAAGTGATGCTTATAAATTTGATAGTATAGATATCGCTCCTCAATCATTAATAAACTAACTATAGTCGTCTCTGTTCATCAAATGATGGATCTTCTTTATGAACTCATAATTCAATTAAAATTTACTTTTTATATCATCGACAACCTTATATTTTTATGGTATTATAGATTTTATAGATTTTTTTGGTATAGAAATATCCAATTGAAAAGGATAACTTGTATGATTCATCATTTTTTCAACGCACTTTTAACGATAAAAAAATTAGTAAAAAGTCCGATGACCTAGGAATTTTTGTGATTTTTGGAAACTTTGTTAATCAAAAAATGTATTTATAAAGTTTTATTGAAATCCCTTGTATTGTTCAATCAGACAGTTGGTCATTGTTATTTTATAAAATAACAAAAACAAACAAAAATTGTGGGTTCACAATTAATGGACATTTTACAAAATGACTAGATTTATTATAAAATAACGAGTTTTACAAAAATGCGGTGACATATACAAAGAAGAAAAAAAATACCAACATAAAATACTTCTTTTTTTTTTTGCAAAATACTACTTTTTTATAACATTTTAATGACATGGATGTTTTATTGATTAGCAAATGGTGACAATGAGAAATACGTAAGAATCATCTTGAAAAAAATGAAGGGAAAAAAACATAAAAACTAGGGTACACACGTAATACTGGGGGAACAAATGATGTTCTTCACACCTACCCTCTTTTATATATATATATGATGCATAGAAGATTGTTTAAGTAGAATGTACCCAACAGTGATATTTCCCAACAAAACACACAAATGCGAAGAAGAAATCATTCAAGATTTTTGTATTTAGAATAAAACATATTTTCATAGATTAATTATACACCAACTTGTGGAAAAAAAATGTACTAGAATTTGGTGTAAACCACTTCTATCAAACACTTTAAAAAAATATATACAAAAATATTTCGTTCTTAAATGTGATTATTAACATATCGTGTACATGTTGTGATTATATTTTTTTATTTTGCAATTTTTTGGTTAGGTTTCTTGTTATTGGGTTTTAAGCAAAGAGATTATATATAAAATAGAGACTTAAAAGCATAGGAAACGCAATAAGTGAATTATTGACCGTTAAAAAAGAGACCGAAGAAAGAGACCGTAGAAAGAGACCATCTTCTCTCTCTATCTCGCAGCGTATCAAAGCGCTATGTTTATTGCGTATTTTACAGAGGAATTGAGAAGAAACATACTCATTTTACATTGTGTGTAAGAGTGGCTATCTTTATTTACTTACGTGACGTAAAAAACACACGATTGCCTAATCAACACTATCTTTACATGGTATTTCAACAATTAACTGAGTCAAGTGTTTCTTTTCACTTGTTTATTATCAATTTCAAGATAAAAATTTTTGTATTTAAGTTCGATTAAACTTCATTTATTGTATTTTTAAACTACAATTACTTACATTTTACTCAAATTACTAAAATACTAATTATTGAATTATATAAAAATTAACTAATTATTTTATTAAAATATTTCTAAAGAATACAATTTTCTTGTAACAGTTTTTCAGCTTTTTATCTACAGCAGAAGTTTTAATTCATTCATTTATGTAAGAAATATAAGTAATGGAATTTTGTAAACACTGAAGGAAAACATACTAAAGCTCAGTCATAAACTTTTAGACCTTAATCATTCGTTTCGACACGGAGATGTTACGAAGGTTATGTGAGTGAAATTTTTTTTGTTAATTTATAAACATTTCAAAACGTAAATTATTCAATAAAATTCGACAATGATTTTCTGTAACCTTCACAATATTGGTTAATGACAATTAAATTGAAAGTATTACCGTGTACGTCAATAAATTTTCTGACATAAAATTTAAAAATTCATTTAGTTAAAAGTAAAAAAAGTGTTCGGAAAAGTTCATTATTCATTCATTATTCATCTAGTCAAAAATAAACCTACCCGTGACAATCAATATTTTGAATATCATTAATTTGGGTAAAATTATTTTTGAAAAATTGTTTAAATTTATAATGGAAGACAATTAGATACTTTCAACTCTTAATGGAATATTTTTAGCCCCCGGAAAAACGAAAAGGCAGGTGTTATAAGTTTAACACGTGCATCTATGTTCTTGTTTGAGGCATCGTAGCTTTTTAACGAAGAACCAACTTTGATTTGGTATTTTTGTTTCAAAAATAACTTAACCGTGAGTGTTCTTAGCTAATAGTTTCAAGAAAATCAATCCCAGGGGAAAAAATACAATTTTTGACGATTTGAGGCCTTGTTCATCTCTACAGCCCCATCAAATTGGGATTGAGCGTTTGAAAATTTGTATGTATGTTCAGCTAGTACCTAAGAAGTGCCTATTGGAGGCCGTCAATTACCTCACACTTCCTATTCCCTTTTTATATCTTTTATATCCAAGAATCAAGTTTTTTGAAATCTTTAAAGATTTGTACACCTTCAAAGTTCATTTTAATAGACAAACGGTCAAAGCTTATTGTCTTAGACCGGACACTTAGGCTCTTTTACAGTTTTAATGAATTTGATTGGTCTGTGAATGCACAAATCTTTCTATTTTGCCGATAGTCATATCTCCCGAATTAGGCCTCAGATCGAAATTTGGTAAAGAACTTTTCCGTTTGTCTTGATAAGCTTAATTTACTGGTATAATTTTCTGCTATCAATAATAGAACACCTTGTATACAATTTTAACATAATGTTTCACCCAAGTTTGTATTAATTCACTGTTAGAATCATTTGGTATGTCACATTTAATTTCTCCCTTTTAAGTTTATGGTTAATATTTCAACGAGACAATTAAATTGCACAAACCAAACGAACCATTAATAGATTTGTTAAGAATTTTATCACATAACATACTTCGGATACAGGATAAGCGTAAGGGTTACCATCATAGAAAATAAATTCATTTCTATTATTTATAAATTTTAAATGGCTTTACAAGCCTACCAACTTAGAAGGCTTAAGGTACACTTGTGCAACTGTAAAATGTATCCTGGTCATGTTCCGTTAATTAATTGATCGCTGTCGACATAAACAAAAATAAAATCTGAATATATAACCAAGCAGTTGATTCGGTAGAATAATTTTAAAATGTTTCTTTGCGAAAAATTTATGATAATTATAAAGTATAAAAATATTATGCATCGTTGAAAATATTTAAATTTCAAATAATAGTAATAGTAGACATTTTTATCCTTTACGATACAATATATGGTAGGGTGTTGTACCTTGGGGAACACCATAAAACTTGGATCGTTCTTAAATTTCTTGAAAAGTATTGGTATCCATTGCTTTATTAGCTCAGTTGGTTATTAATAGTTTTGATGGGCTGGTGTAGTGCATGGTATATTTATGAAGGAGGTGCACACAGCCTCTGAAATTGAGGAACTGATAAATGAAATTATCAGTGGAAAGATGGTAATATATGGTATCACAATGGGCTCTATAGCCTAAGTGTGTCCTTCGTGGACAGTCAATATAACCTAACCTAACCTAACCTAACCATTGGTATCCATGAGATTTATATAAAGACAAAATTTACTAATCTGAAACTAAGCAACCGAAAGGATGACTAATCCATGTAAAAAATTTTTTAGTACTAAATCAAATGTTGGTTTTACTGTTAATGTATCTAGAAATTGACTATTGTGTTTTAGATTTTAAGTCACATTTTACATAAATCATTGCTTATATTTGGATTTTTTGTAAGGGCCATTCATATATGTGTTTCACCGTCGTGTACCTTGGATCTAATCAATGAACTGAACCAGTTAATCAATAGGTAAGTATTTAAAATAAATGAAAAAAAGAAGTACTGAAATTACATAGTACTGAAACAAGGGAATGTTTCAAAAATAGATAAAAAAAAACCTTGATCCAAGGTACAACACTCTCCTTTAATAATCATACATATATAGAATATATATCAAAAAACAAAAGGGGTGAATATGAACCTTTGTTATGTAATCATATATGTTAGGGGTCGCAAGGGAACGCTTATAATACGATTAGTGATAGGTCAAAACTGATTTTTTTTCCTATTTTGTTACATTTCTATTTTTACATGTGTGTTTGTATGCTTTGTCTATTAATCAAAGGAATATCGTTTTTGATTACTTTGTCGGGGAAAGGCAAATTGGCAATTTTAAATTTTCCATCATGTCAAAAATGTAATCTATATACGAAAACTTTTAAAAATATGGCAATAGGATATTACAACAGTCTAATCAGGATCGAAACTTTTTTTTCCCCTCAGACATGCACTTGATAAATGAGCAAAATTATTAGGCTTCTTCAGATTTCGATCCTATTAGCAGCGACCTCTCTAAACAAAACGAGACACGAAGAACATGTGTCTTGTATCTTATAGACATATAAAAGTTTGAGAAATGAAGTACTTTAGTGTCCGTAAACCCATTTTTTAACAAAATATAATAAAATTTTGAGACAGGAAGGTTTTTTCTTATGGTTTGGTATAATCAAAGTTAAAAATAAGATGAAAATAATTTCAACCACAAGTCTAAACTTGCCTTGGCGTTCGTACTGCCTTAAACCTGCCCTTGAGTTAATTTAGTACTATTTCGTTAGAATATTAAAAAAATTTTTATATGCGGTATGTACCTTGATAAGTTTTCCTTCTGTGATATATAATAAAATGAAAAAATACCTTGAGAATATAATAACCTGGACACGGGATTCGAGTATAGCACATACTTTTGACTAATTGAAAAATTTTTATTACTGGACTTTTCATGTCGAACGCAATAGCTGTGTTTTATAAAGTTTTATAGCGGTAAAATAATTTCAGAATAGTTATACATATTCAAAAAAGAATGCAGTCATTTGTATACAATTCTCCTGTTATGCCTTGATGACAATCTCATAATTTCCACATCATAATAAAATTTAATGAGTAAAGTGAAAAATTATTAAATGAAAAATAAGGGGTGGAAAAAATAATGGAATGTTTGACAATTTTGTATTCAAACAATAAACAACAATGACGCCCAGACACAAAACTTTGTTTATGAACTCATTTTGGAGTCAAAAACCTGAAAATATTTTAACCATTTAAGGTAAGATCATATATGTAATACTATATTGCCAGCTCTGTATGTTAGAGCAAAAGTACTTTGTTATATTATGTGCATACACCTTCTTTTACTATTGGCCATTTACTATCGCATCACGTCTGTACCGTGATGTTTTCGCCCGTAATTCTCGCTCTACTGGCAATATAGAAGTATTACATATATGGGTAAGATTGTACATTAAGGAAGTCTACCATCGTTTTAATACAATAAGATTCTCTTAAAGACGTTCATTATAGTTATAGGGGTGAAAGTTATGAGAGCCAAGAAGGGACGCGAAGATATTAAAAATCTGGCAACATCGTATGCATTGTATATGAACACACGTTAATTGTATAAGGGTTTGTCAACCAAGACTGGATTAATTAGTCTTTGCCAAGGCTCGGGTGAAGCCAAGCCAGCAATCCAAAGCTTGGTATACCAAATTTGGTCCAGCTTCAGTTCCATTATCTGACTTGGCACCTCCATTAGCAAAGGTGTATCGTTTTCAGTACTTTACAATTTACTAGCAATGAGTGAATAGATAGATGACGGCTTACAAAAATAATTAAAAATATGTAAAAATAATTTCTACTGGTAATTTTAATTACTTAATGCTCAAAATTAAAAGTAATTTTCACATTTTTAGGTTAATTCATAACAAAAACCTAACTATTAGAATAACCTGTCATATTCGAATGTTGGTAACAATGAAAATTACCCAAAACAAATCATTTATACACGTAAAAAATATTCATACAAAAAAAAAAAAAAAACAAAAACAATAATGATAAGAAAATATGTAAATAATACAAAAAATTTTTCAAAAATTTGTCATTTACAAAAAAAGCAGTTCTAAACAAAACACCTAACGTAAAAAAATTTACTCACAAACAATACCCGAATAAAAATATAATACATCTTGTAAATATGTTTTGTTATGCATAATAGTCCAGGAGCAGGCATGTATTTTTATGAAAATAAAATATTTATAGTATCGATCGAATATCGGATACCTATCGATTTTTGATACCTATCTGGATAATAATTATAAAAAATCGATAATTATTCACAGTAATAATTTGAATTCAACAATTTGCTAAACGAGATTCTTTAAAAGAAAAAAAAAATAATTCAATTAGTATCTTGATTATCTTAATTGCACATTACAGTCCCATCAAAGGAAGAATAAAGATTAAAGTTGAAATTTAACATCTAGTAAGACTGGAAGGCTGTTATTCGCATTGAACTTCTGCCAGCAGCCCAAGGTCCAATGTCTCAAAAATGTTTGCGCTACTAGACAAGGACTGTAAAGGAGAAGACGTTGATGATTTTTCATTCACAAAAAAAAAACGGACTGGATCGGGAGACCCAGGACAGAATTGAAACAAAATTTATATTAATTATAAATATTTATAATTGATTATGTATAATGGAAATTATTTCGTATTTTCTTCATTTAGAACACGAGCGCAAGCTGTGAATCTGTATATATAAAAATAAATTGCTGTGCGTTAGTCTCGCTAAAACTCAAAAACGGCTGGACCGATTTTCAAAATTTTTGTTTGTTTTGTTCGCTATAGTTCAGGGATGGTTTAGAAAAAAAATCATTTTCATTTTAAAAATTGATTACCTTTTGTTTCGGACAGTTTCTTAAAAAACTAATGTAATAAAATGAATAACAAATATCTTGGGTCTTTGTCCAACTTATTACTGTGTGTCCGAAACAGTAATGAATCGTAATTGAAATGAAAAGGACAATTTCGGAATAATTAGATTCAATGCGGAATAAGTTCAGAGACTGAACGGAATGAAAATGTTGGCTCTACAGTCAGATTCATAAAATATCTCGAAAATTACTCATTTAATGGTCAAATAAACACGATTTTTGTAATTTTCGGGTCAAAATTACCTTATAAACTTAGTTTTATCGAAATCGGAAACAAAAACTTTTTTTACACTTTTTGCAATTTGTAAAAATCGAAAAAATCATAAAAAATTCAAAAAAACACAATTTTTGTAATTTTTGGTTGGGTTGGGTTGGGTTGGGTTGGGTTAGGTTGGGTTAGGTTGGGTTAGGCTGGGTTAGGTTGGGTTAGGTTGGGTTAGGTTGGGTTAGGTTGGGTTAGGCTGGGTTAGGCTGGGTTAGGCTGGGTTAGGTTGGGTTGGGTTGGGTTGGGTTGGGTTGAGTGTGGGTGTGGGTGTGGGTGTGGGTGTGGGTGTGGGTGTGGGTGTGGGTGTGTGTGTGGGTGTGGGTGGTGGTGGTGGTGTTGGTGGTGGTGTTGGTGTTGGTGTTGGTGTTGGTGTTGGTGTTGGTGTTGGTGTTGGTGTTGGTGTTGGTGTTGGTGTTGGTGTTGGTGTTGGTGTTGGTGTTGGTGTTGGTGTTGGTGTTGGTGTTGGTGGTGGTGGTGGTGGTGGTGGTGGTGGTGCTGCTGCTGCTGCTGTTGGTGGTGGTGGTGGTGGTGGTGATGGTGGTGGGGTGTGGGTGTGGGTGTGGGTGTGTTTATTAACGAACCAAAAGTTGTAAAAAAAATAGTTGCAGGTGATACGAAGTTCACCGGGCCAGCTAGTAGGAAATAGAATTATTAGTAAATTTAAGTACACGAGCGCCATTTTTGAGCGGGAAATAGAATTATTGTTAAATTTAAGTACACAAGCGCTATCTGTGAATGGGAATCAGAAGAAGAAGAAAACGGGTGCAGTTTCAAATTTCGTAATATTACAATGTGATAACGTCATGTGTTTTTTTTATCGATTTACTCTCTGTATTTATTTTTTGAATGATACGCGTAAACAAATTTCTTTTCAAAAAGGATGGCAGCTCCTTGACTATAGACTTATAGCATTGAACGTATGTTCATATTATTATAATACACACATAAACACAAGGTATCGGTGAGAATTGAGGTTCTTCAGTATTCATCTGTCAGTCATAAAGACACTTCCTTTCTCTTTTAAAGCATACCAAACGGTGGCTTCTCAACCTTCTCATCTAACTACACACATTTGGCGTTTATTTGGTCGTCAATCGTCTTATTCACACGAATATTCATAAATACAACACATATTTATACATGCATACGCACTTTTTATACATACACTTTTAGAGATGCTGAAATAAAATAACTTACATACCGTGTGGACCATAAAATAGGCATTTGTCATAAAATTTTTTTAGGTTAGGTTAAGTTAGGTTAGGTTAGGTTATATTGGTTAAAATATTAGGTTAAAATTTTTTAATTGTCTCTATCGACGCTCTTTATCGAGCCCTAGGTTAGGTTAAGTTAGGTTAAGTTAGGTTATATTGGCTGTCCACGAAGGACACACTTAGGCTATAGAGCCCATTGTGATACCATATATTCGAGTCCTAACATCGTGTGAAATCTATTTTTGGATAACATCCAACAAATAACGAAAATATGAAATATTAAAACAGACAGAAAGAAAAATAGCACATGATGACGTCATAACTTGCGACCATCATAGAGAGTAGAAATCAAAATTTGTTTCACAAGAAAAAAGATAGATACAATTATTTAACGCATGAGCGCCAGGGCAATTTTGGATAAAAGGCTTGGTTTTTTTTTTATATGAAGTTTTACTGAAGTCTAAATCAATTCTGAAAATTTTAAAGGGGAGGGAGGTCGGCCGATTACTTAAATCAATGAATGACTTGAAAAGTAGGCATATTTAATATTGGTTTTATGGGAAAACTGTAGATGCATGATATATTTTCATAGATTTCTACAAAACTAATCGGTGGAAATTAAGAAGTTAAAACCTTAGTAAATTATTGAAAAAAAAAGAAACCCGTTGTGTCCGACTAATTAAGGATGTATGAGCACAGTAGTGGGGACACAAATTTAAAAAAATATTTTTTCTCAATTTTGATGGTGAATTATGTTATAACTTGACAATATAAGACGAAAAGTAAGAATACAATTTTTCTATATATCCAGTAATTTTCAAAATATCGAAACTCAAAGTTGAAAATAAATTACAAATAATTTCAACAACAAGTCTAAACTTGCCTTGACGCTTGTACTACCTTAATTGCTTTTAAGTTGATTTTAACTTTTTATTTCAAATATTGTTCTTTATTCTCGCACATTTTCAAATTTTAACGAAAGATGTGTTAGAATCGATTTCAGGACAAAGGCATATTGCCAATCCAAGACATGAGGCATGGAATGCTTTCTATAATAAATTTCTACCACAAAATTAGGTGTAATTTCTTTAACTTACTCCCACATTAATATTGGTATTAATTTATTCAATTATACTAATTAAAATACTCATGCCAATGATCATAATTGAAACATCTCAAGTATACCCATTGATCACTTATCGAAACGTTTCTCTTCATTATATTAATATTAATATAATTCTCAATTATTCCTTACAATAGAAGGCTGTTTGTAGCGATATCGTTAGGTATCTATTGAGATAACGATGTAAAATATGAAATATAAGTCGTGATTGACACTTTGAAGTGGTACATTTACACGTCTTTGGATTATTTTGCGTAAAGTAGTTCTTCTGTTGAGCAAGAAGCTCTTGATCACAACAAAAATTGTCAATTATTTCAGTTTAAAATTGTGGAAGTTATCTTATGGAAGAACTCACAATAATGTTAATTGTACAAAAATTAATCGGTGATTGATCTTCAAAAAAGTTTTCACCATGAAGAAAATTTATCACGGATTCTGTGCATGCAAAACAGAGTTTACAGCACTTTCCAAAAAGAATACATAAAAAACTTTGGTTTTTGACGTTTTAATGTCAAAAACTAGTCAAATTGACATATAAATTTTATCTTTTACGAAATTTTCAAATCATTAAAAAACATTTACGTGATACAAATATTATTTTTATTCATAATTTTATTTATAACTTATTTTCAATGAATTTAAACTAGTTGCTAACTTGACTAGTCATGTGACGGCCGTACTTTATTTAAAAATTACTCAGTTGAGTATTTCCAAAATACTTGAACAGGATTTTAATAATTTCTCAAAAACTATCCGCCCAGTCAATAAATGAGTCCAATTTTAGTACTTTTTGAATCAAAATTACCCTATGTAAAAAAGTTTCATTCAACGAACACAATTTGAAAATTGTTTCATTTTTTTTACGAATCTACAATGACAAGTACGACAACAAAATTTTGTTTTGACATTGACGGATTTGACCCAAGTAATTACCTCAAATGTTGGCACGCTTAAAATCGTTTGACGCTCAGTCTATGTAACTTAATGGCCTAAGTAAATATCACTGTTTCAGAATACAAAATGATCACAACTTGTATCTTGTATTTCATAAAAATATTATAAATTAAACAAGAATGGTATTTTTTGAAATAAAAGATTGTACTGTATTATGATGTTTTTTTTTTTTTGTGTATGTGAAATTCATATTAATACACTTAAACACACATAGAACGAGCATACAACACTCACATCTCACAACGTTAACAGTGAACGAACGTTACCTTAACGTTGTTGAGCTGTATGCCTTTATATACTTTTTTTTTTGCTTTTATTGTTTTTTTTTTCTTTTGTTTTTATTCATTTTTTATCCCAAATATTCTCTTATATTTTTTTTTGTGTACACTTTTTATCAAAAATATTGAATATATAGACTAATAACATATTTCTGCCGAAAAACAGATTTGGGAAACTTAAAAAATGAACTTATATGTCACAAATTATATTTAAATTTTTTTAAAACTAACCAACAATATCATAAAAAAAATTTAAAATACAGTTTCATAAAAGTATCTAAAAAGTCCAAAATTATGTACTTATTGTTCACAATCAAGTATATAAGTTTTACATTAATAAAAACAAAAGAATGTCATATGCCAAAATACATTTCAAAGGACTTCAGGCACAATACATTGAGTTTAGATTTCTGTTAAAAGTTTTTGAGAACTGTGGATAAAGGTAGTCTTGATCATCCTGATCAAAAGATTTTATGGACTCAACTTTAAAAAACCCTTCCCTTCCGAGCTACGGCCCTTCAAAAGTTATGCCTATATGAGATATTGAGTTATAGTTTCGGTTAAAAATTTTTGAAAACTATGAATTAAGGTAGTTTTGATCATGCTGATCAAACGTTCTCATGGACTGAACCCTCAAAAATCCTCCGCTTCTGACCTCCACCCTTCACCATTTTTTGAAAACATAATTCCTACCGGGTATCCCGCGACACCTCTATTTTTTTATTAATTAAAGAGAATTTAAAAAAATACACTCATTATTATTATTGCTTCTCAATTTCCATAGCAACATTTTTTTGTGATTATGTGTGTACAAAAGCTTCCACTGTTAAGTAAGGGCTAAGAGTCTCCATTTTTTTTTTTTTTTTGAAATTTAACAAAATGTTATTTTAATAATTAATAGTTATGTTGTGATGGTGGTGTGATCCACCCACGCCCGCCCCAAGATTCTGTACGAGGCGAGAGTGTGATTCTAGTGGATTTTTTTATTTTATTTTAAAGTTTAGGCTGAAAGACCGTGTCGACGGGTGTACACCATAAAATGTAAGTTTTTATACGTACAGGTACACAAAACACGTTTTTTTTTTTGTTTTTGTCTTTCGTTAATTAGAATATTAATGTATTCAAAATCTTAACCTCCATATATAGTGCAATCATCTTGAGTATAATCAACACAAAATTTTGAACGCTTTTATAAAATTCACTAACAAATCAACTGATAACTTCAATTACAAATTAAGGGGGAAGCTGGTGAAGAGAGCGCAAAAGAGAGAGAGAGGTGAATCTACGCAAGAATATACCTTATATAATTGTACCATGAATGAATAAACTTTGATTTTTTTCTCAATGAAAACTTCTTTTAAAACTATTTACTAAGATGTCGTCCTATTAGCTTAGTTGGTTAAGGCGTAACCAATTCCGTCCGCGGTATGCTTAGGGTAGCGGGTTCGATTTCCGACGTCGCAACAAAATTAACTTAATTAATAGTTGTGATGGGCTGGTGTAGTGCATGGTATATGCATGAAGGAGGTACACTCAGCCTTTGAAATTGA
This sequence comes from Chrysoperla carnea, assembly GCF_905475395.1. NCBI lineage: Eukaryota > Metazoa > Arthropoda > Insecta > Neuroptera > Chrysopidae > Chrysoperla > Chrysoperla carnea. The sequence goes on from NC_058342.1 coordinate 29,807,875, forward strand.
GGAGCTGATAAATGAAATTATCAGTGGAAAGGTGTTAAAATATATGGTATCACAAAGGTTCTCTAAAGCCTAAGTGTGTCCTTCGTGGACAGCCAATATAACCTAACCATTTACTAAGATAGTTTTTTTAGTATTAAAAGATTATTAATACTAAAAATTGGGCATTGTATACGGATGTCATACGATGTACTGAACATACTTTTTTTTTAATATTAAAAATCATATTTTCATTATTATATGTCTTTTAAATACGATGACACGTTTGCTTAATGAGTTTGAGGTATTATTTAAAATTTGCAACAAAAGGTAATTGTGTTTTAATTATAAAAATGTCATTATTACGTTATTTAAAATTTTCTTGAAGGATTTCTTTGTGGTAAGTTTTTTTTCTCAAGGTTTAATGACTTGTTTTTAGATTTTAAATAAGAATACAGAATATTCCTTGAAATTAATCTTAAAAAAAAAAAAAAAACAACAAAAAATTATAAGAAAAATTACCAAATACATGCTTTGTACTCAAGTAATAAGTTATTTTTAGCTATACAATACCACGCAACTACAAAAATATATAATATATTTTGTGCAAATGATGCTTATAAATTTGATAATATAGAAATCGCTCTTCAATCATTAATAAACTAACTATAGTCGTCTCTGTTCATAAAATGATGGATCTTCGATGAACTCATAATTAAATTAAAATTTTGTTGTTATATCATCGACAACCTTATATTTTGATGGTATTATTATAAACTACAAGATTTTGTAAATATTTTAGATAGTTTTTTATCACAATCTAGATTTTTTGATATAGAAATATCCAATTGAAAAGGATAGCAATGTATGATTATCATCACTTTTTCAGGCAACTTTGAACGATAAAATAAAAAAGAAACCCGATGACCTAGTGATTTTTTAAAATTTTGTGAATCAAAAAATGTATTTATAAAGTTTTATTGAAATCCGTAGTATTATTCAATCCTTCCATATCTCCTTAATTGGATGAATTTATGCTTTTGGAGAGGAAATAACATTGATTTTTGAAAACTAATTGCTCCTTGTAAATTAACTACAGTTTTTCCAGAAGGAGAAGGAAGTATTTTCTATTTCCTGAGCGTTTGTATTTCCCTAAAACAGTGACCTTTCAGTTAGTAAAATTTCAATAGGTACTAGCGAAATATACAGGACTAAGTGTCATTTGTTACACTGTTTTTTTAAAATGAAATATTTAAAATATTTCTTATACGTAGCAAAATAATTTACTTTTAGCAGCATCTAATGTATATTTAGTGTAATTTATGTGACGTATGTTGGTGACACTGTCATTAAATACTGTCAAATGATTTGTAATTTCATTCTTGACAATGTTATCAAAATTTTTGTGTTAATAAAAATTTCAAATTTATTTTCAACATGATTATAACTCAAATTAACAAAAGATTACACTATATATATACTCTAGGAGTTGAACGCAATAAAGTGAATAGTTTATGATTATGGTACAAAATAAGAGTATATATATCCTACTTGAAGTATGTGCTTTTGCTCTTATACGTCCTACTTAAAGGTGTATATAGTATTGGGTATTATATAGTACAGCCGTAGAGTGCAAATAAACTGGGATATTTTTAGAAACATTTTATCAGTTTTCATTGATAATTATCATTGATTTATGTCAATAATTATCAAGTGATAATTATCAATCAATCATATACTTTTTATCAGGAATTATGAAATTATTATCAATAATAATAATAATGGCTATTTTGTTGATCATAGAACAAGATCGCGCGAGCCAGAATCCATCTTTAATAAAAAATTTATGAATTTTCTATTAAATTGGCAAGCTTCATCGTTTTACAAGGAATAAATCGGCTTTGTCGGGGTATTTTTAAATTTTAATAAATTTCATTTGTTAACACTTGCATAATATGTTATGTTATTTTTTTTTGTCGTAAATAATAAAGTTTTCCAAAAAAACAATTGCAAAAAACGTGGATGTTTGGTCTAAAACAAGAGAGACCCATTAATAAACAAGTGAAAACAAACAATTGACTGAGTTAATTGTTGAAATACCATAGTCAGTGTTGATTTCTTTATCATATTACACATACAAACATGTGACACATACATAACTGATAATCAAGTATAGTATATATTATAAAATTTTCGCCTAATTGGCGCCCTCACGGGTAAACAGTGATGTTTACGAAAAAATGTTTCAAACAAAAGTTGTTTAATTTTTGATAAGGAACATTTTTTAAATTTAAACTTTTGTTCTATCTCTAACGCTTTACAAGATGGGTCCTACGGACCCAAGACCCAATTGACCTATGATGCTCATTTACGAACTTGACTTCACTTTTTACGGCCTGAGTACGCTGTAAGTTCAGCTCGATATCTTTTTTCGTTTTTGAGTTATCGTGTCCACAGACGGACGGACGGACGGACAACTGGAAATGGACTAATTAGGTGATTTTATGAACAGCTATGACAAAATTTTTTTCCTAGTATCATTATTTTTAAGCGTTACAAATTTGGGACTAAACTTAACATACTATGTATATTTCATAAATACATGGTATAAAAACGTGGATGTTTGGTCTAAAAACAAGAGAGACTCGTTAATAAAAAATAAGTAGAATGAAATTTTTTTTTAAATCTTACGACTGTACTAATAATAAGTGTATTATGATATATGTAAACTAAGACAAAAAGTTATCTTTATAAGATTTTCACACCGGCAGTAACTTGGTCATAAAATAAATCAAACAATACATGCATGCATTTTACTATTTAGAATATTCCTAGAGAGTTCACATTTTTTCGTGGAAGAATTATTATAACCTAGTTTTTAAAACAATTTTAGCATTCCGTTATTGTATCGATATTACCTCTTATATGGTGTATGGAATTAACATTCGTATGGAACCATTAAATATATGTAATGTTACACACTTTATTTTGTATAATATTTTTTCGAGAAAGATACATAGAATAGAATTTTGAAATATTTAAATAGTTTTGTCATAAAGACAAAATAATTCAAAAATTGTAATAGTTTTATGTAACATCTGAAAGAATAACTTAGTTAATAGGTAATAAAAATAGTTTTTGTATTTTATCTTAAGGTTGTTCGATCACATTTGCATAGTAAATATTACTTTTTGAATTATAGAGTGATATTTTAAGCGCTCCAATCAAAAACGAAATGCCAAGAGTGAATCGGTAAAAATACGTGACGCCATAACGTTGGAATTTTACGAAACTTCTGCCAAAAAGTTCCGCTCGTTTTCAGTGTTTAATATTAACTATAATTTCATTTCCCATTCACAGGCGGCGTTTGTGTTATAAAATTTAACAATAATTCCATTTCTCATTCACAGATAGCGCTTGCGTAATAAAATTTAACAGTAGTTAGTTATTTTTATCATTCACAGATGGCAATTGATTGCCATTCTACATAATCAATTATAAATATTTTTAATTTATATAAATTTTGTTTCAATATAAAGCGATTTAAGTTTCAATTGTGTTTGCTGGTAAAGAAATTCTTGTGACCTTCATGACACGAGTCCAAAGTCTCTTGAGAAAACATTCATGGCCAAGAAATTGTAAATAAGAGACTTTTGGAGCACATTTGAAACAAAGGAGATATAATATAGCCAATTGGTTGCAGTACAAAAGAATACAGGATAGGGTACAGGATAGCTACGGGTTACGGTAACTACGGGAGCGGAATTCTGGGTCGATCTTTAATTTATTAATTATTAATCAGTAATATAATCGCATAAACCGTACATGACTATTTTATGTCTAGTTGCGTCTATTTCAAGCATTATTTAACCAACAGACCTTACTGCATATAAAACACTGCTGTACCTGTTTTTAAAAAAACAAAAACTTTTAGGGAAAACAAAAAAAAATTTTAATTTTGTTAGTCCGCTCATATAAGCTTTATAAAAATATTTTGTACATATGAACAGATCTACCAAGTGAAACAAACCATGTTAACAGAATGACAAGTAACCCGAAGAACGTTATTTGTAACAGACCATTAAAATGAGTTAATGGGCCTTTTACTTTAAGTTAAAAAAAGGTTAGTTAAAAAACAAAGTACAGTAGAATCTCGATAAGTTAAAGTCCAAGGGAAACACAAAATATTTTAAGTTATAGAGGTTTTAAGTTATCAAGTGTCTATGTTAGGTAAAGGTTAATATAGAGGTATGTACATGTTTCTATGTACCCTAGTTAATATAAAGGTATGTACATGTTTCTATGTAGTTACTGACGACCTATACAGAGATTATTTATTTAAGTTATAGAGGTTGCGTATTTTAAGTTATAGAGGTTTTGGGCTCTGATGGGAAGGGAACATAGTATTTTTTGAAGTAACAGAGGTTTTTATGTTACCGAGGTTTAAGTTATCGAGATTCTACTGTATTTCATTTAAAAAGGTTGTTACCGATAAAATTCATAATGAGTATTGTTAAAATTCTTTTAGGTATTTACTAACTGATTATAACGTACCAGGAAAAGAGGGTGGAAAATCTTTCTTATTAGGTTTTGCTAAGTATGTGAATCAGTAAAATTCATCAAAACATAATTATATAAAAAATGATTTATTAGGTTTCTAGAAAATTATTAAGGAAGGTTCTTCTTCTGATTATTATTTTGTCGATTTCCTACATAAACAAATAATGAATAAAATATATCAAAGTATCTAATACAAAAATATACAAATATTCATATCTTAGAAATTTAACTATCGATTACAAGAAATATTTACTAAAATAAATTATAACAAGTAAAAAGAAACAATTGACTGAATTAATTGTTGAAATACCATGTATAGAAAGTTTTGAACATCAGTACTTGCATTATTTTTTTCTATAAATTAGAAGAGTTTAAAAAAGACAATTAACGTGGCCTTTTGGCTGGTATTTATTTGGTTTTCGAAAATTTTGGAAAGTAGTTTCTAGAATTTTTTTCGAAAATATTTCACAAGAACACTAGTTAAAGCTACCTGCAAATTTTCAACTTTATATCTTAGATAGTTTTGGAAAAAATGGACACTAATGTTTTGTCCTACTTTGCGCTCTAACGGATAGACAGTGACGTTGACGAAATAAACTTTCGCGCAAAAGTTGTTTATTTTTTATAAGGAACATTTTTATATTTAAACTTTTGTTCTATTTCTAACGGTTTACCAGAGTAAATAAACCTATGTTGCTCATTTACGAACAAGCCTCACTTTTGAAAATTTGAGCTTCATATCTCATTTCGTTTTTGAGTTATCGTGTACACAGGAAGAAGGGCAGATGGGCGGAAAACCGAAAATGGATTAATTAAGTGATTTTATGAACACCTATACCAAAATTATTCTGTAGCATCAATATTTTTAAGCGTTACAAATTTGGGACTAAACTCAATATACCTTGATATACATTACATATATACAGGGTATAAAAATGGTTTAATTGACTGAATAATAATATAAAAATATGGGCTTTCATTGGGACCAGTAAACAGGACACATGATTTCAGGAAAAGATAATTTGAGGTAATGTCAGGTTATGTATCGTTACAACTCATCAGAAAAACCTCATTTTTTACACGACCTGTACAAACTACCATTGTTTTTACAATGTTTTTTGGTTGCAATTTACTATTGTATTTATGATATAAGTCGGCGGTATAAAGCCACCTTAACTTAGAATTAATTTCAAAGACAGTAAAACAATTAAACGTTTTAAAATCGTCGGTTTAAGTTTATTTGTGGATCATCTTTTACAATAATGAATTACATACAAACCTGCTACCTAAACAACACACAAATATATATCTATCATATTATAAATGAGTAGCTTGTTTTTGCTATGTGCGTTTATCACTGGAAAACTACCAAAGGTAACAGGATGAAAAGAAAGGTATCTTGTTAAATAATTTTCTGGATATTATCGAAATGTCGAAGGAAATAGAGCTATTGATTTTGTACTGATGATGTAATTTTGAAATTTTTTTCAAACGATCGATCCTACTTAATAGATGTTAGAAATGACCATCGTTAAAATTTATATTTATATATCTACACGTTAATGTGTCTGTAAACTCTCTAGCGGTCGCAACTTAAGTCCGATTTGGATAAAATTTGTTACCAAAAATGGTTTTGATATTTGAAACGTCAAGTTCGTTAATGAGAGAAATCGACCGATAAACAAAGGGTGGGGGCGGTACATACAGTACAAAATTTTGAATATTTTCAACAACAAAAAATTTTAAGCAAGAAAGTACCTATTTTACTATAGTAATTATTTTTCTAGACGCTCAGTTATTCTTTTACCAATCTTTGAGGGAATTTGCTTGGCTAACGCAGCTCCTGTACTACGAATTTTTTTCATTTAAATACAAGCTATATTTTAAATTTAGCATTCTTTTTTAAGGTAGTACTATCAGTAATAGATTTTGAATTCAGAATTTAATAAAACTTGGCATAGTTGTCCATTATTATATCATAATTAACCAGTTAAATTTTTAGGGGCCTTCAGAGAACTGAAAAAAAGATATTTAAAGACATTGATCCTTGTGTGAAATCACAGATTTTATTTTATTTCACAAAACTGGACGTTCAGATTTTCAGTTCTCTGAAGGCCCCTAAAAATTTAACTGGTTAATTATGATATAATAATGGACAATTATGCCAAGTTTCATTAAATTCTAAGTGCAAAGTCTATTACCGATAGTACTACCTTAAGTTCACATCTTAATCTTTAAAATCAGTCCTAGTGAATAGCCCGCATTAATTCTGTCAAATAATATATTAAGTATGAAATTTCGCGTAAAAATTTGCGAGCATTATTTAGTGTTTAAGATCATATTATATAATAATGACAATAAAACAAATAAAATTATACGCTATTCGTTAAATTCGCATGCCTTTAAAATATATTCAACTGTTTGAGAGACGATCATAAAGAATATACACATACTATTGTATGGCGTACAAACCGTTATATAATTAATTGAACGTATTCAAAATGATTACGACATAATTCAATTCTCTACGAGTGATGATTACATAAGAGCTTGTCAGTATTTCCTTGCTACAAAATTTTTTTCCTAAAAAGTTTCTACTTAAACTTTGTTACCTGGTATTGATTGTAATTCAAAAAGTAGGTATTCCAAGAATCTAGATATTTCATAGAATAAAAAAAACTTTAGTGAGCAGTAGAACTCCATCACTACAGTTATATTTCCACCCTCATTAAAGTACTTCGACTGTTTGAGCAAGAACGATGAATGTTAATTTTTTTACGGTAAATGTTTGTGATTGAGCTTCAAAAAGTTTTCATCATGAAGAAAATTTATCACAGATTCTGTTTATGCAAAACAGAGTTTACGGAGCTTTCCAAAAAGAAAAAATAAAATAACTTTGGTTCTTGACGTTTAAACGTAAAAAACGATATTTTTAAAGCATTAAAAAAAATTTACGTGATACAAATATTATTTTTTATGAAAATTTTATACATGACCACCTTCCAAAAATTTAATCATCATGATCCACGTTGTATGTATAATAATTTAATCGATTAATTATCTAATTATTATGACTTATTTTTATTGTTTGTAAGTATTTACATATTTGAATATATATATCTGCAAACTTTCCCAAACTAATCCCTGTGTACGTTTTTAAGATTCTAAGATCAAGTGATATGAACATGAGTGTACAATTTAGTAACTGGTTAAGTTTTTACTACTCCCACAATATACCAACTATAATATCAAAATCATTGTACTAATCTTTTAAAACTAAATAATAATATAATTTACGACAAACAATTTAATGCAGAATAAGCATATTTTATAATTTTATAAGTAAAGTGTAATGTGTTTATGTATTTGGGGTGTTCAAAAAGTTCGAGATAGCCCTTAACCAAGACAAAAGTTGGTTAAGGGCTCAACTCAATCAATCAATTTTTATACCATGTATATATGTAATATATATCAAGGCATGCTAAGTTTAGTCCCAAGTTTGGAACGCTTAAAAATATTGATGGCACACTGTCCAAGCTGAAATTTTTACAGCGTACTAAGGACGTAAAAAGTGAGGTCGAGTCCATCTTGTAAACCGTTAGAGACCAAAACTTTAAATGTAAAAAAGGTTCCTTATAAAAAAATAAACAATTTTTGTTTGAAACATTTTTTCGTAGACATTACTATTTACCCGTGAGGGCGCAAATTAGGCGCAAATTGTATGATATGTATTATATGGGAATATAATACAATACAATATAATACAATATATAAGGCATATAAGTTATATATGTGTGACATTGACGGCATATAAGTTATGTGTTATGTGACAGTGTAATCAACAGGTATTTCAACAATTTACTCAGTCAATTGTTTGTTTTCACTTGTTTAAAATTATATTCTTAAGGTAGTACGAGCACCAAGGCAATTTTTGATTTAGGGTTGAAATTATTTGTACCTTATTTTCAACTTTTGTTTTAACTTCATGAATATAGACGAAAAATAAGAATAAAATTTTTCGATATGTGCCTTGGTTTTCGAAATATCGGGTAAACACCCACCCCCTCGCCTAGTCCAACTTCATATTTAAAAAAAATCAAACATTTTATTTAATTATTTTCTTTTCAACTGTGGCAACATTAATTTGGGGACCCCGACGTGATCAAGGAAGCACTTTACAAGCTTTTTATTTATTTGTATTACAAGGCCTTGTACGAGCAAAATCCTATAACTTGCGCCTTTTTTCAGCCATTATTTCCGAAAATTCAGGGAGTAATAAGCTTTTTCAACACCCTGTATATATCTAACCTGTTCTTGTTAAAATGTGTAGAAAATTTAGTGTACGTAGAAAAAGATAATTTTATCACAGTGTAATAACAATATCCTTGTTTTTTAACCCTTAAAAAGAGCAAACTATGTGTGTGTATAAATGTACGTGCATTATTTTAATTATTTTGTTTTTCTTAAAAATTTTGTGTCTCTTATTTTAACAATGTAGTTTTTTATTTTAAGGTTATGTTTTTTTACTTACAAGATATTATTAAAATACGTACGCGGCGACACGCAATCTTATTTATTTCAATTTTATATTTTTCGTACTGAAAAATTTACATAATCTTGGATTGTAATCGAGCTTTATATTTAATTTTGTGATATCAAATGTTTATGTTCAGGGGTGAACTTATTTACTATATTTAGAGCTATTAACGATTTGCCAGTACCGTCAATGGACGATTATATGGGTATTTTCCGAGATATTTACACGATAATATATTCCAACTAAGTACACTTTTATTTTCCATCAATAAAATGCATGACTTTAAAACTAAAATCAATCTCTTTCATAGAAGTAATGATTTTGTTTATTTAACTTCAGTGATTTTGTATCAATGAATTGATATTTTAAATTCAATTCCATTCTATTGTAAATACAAATATTAAGCTGTACTTGTTCCAATCATTAAGGAATTGTTTGAAAGTATTTTTACTTTGTTTCAATATGAAACAGCCAACTTCGAGATGAGATTGTCATTATTTTTAACCCCCGAACTAAAAAAAGGGGTGTTATAATTTTAACCGGTATGTGTGTTTGCCTGTCCGTCTGTGGCATCGTAGCGCCTAAACGGATGAACCGATTTTGATGTTTTTGGTTTTGTTTGAAAGATAATTTAATGGAGAGTGTTCTTAGCTATCTTTTACTTGCAAGTTTAGGATTCCGTATCAGAAAAAACTAAAAATTCCAAATCGGCTCAGTTTGGAAAATTCTTTAAAGGAAAAGGCAATATAATGGAGAGAATTTTTAGATATGTTTCAAATGCTAGTTAAGGGTTCCGTTGCTGAAAAACTTTTCGGGGCTTTTTTAAATTTTGTAAATTTCAATTGTAATTTTTTCTCAGTGTGTTTCAATATGTTACGAGCTTTATATAAAGCAAGACTACATATCTGATGAATTTATTCGATTGCCTAGATATAATCCATCCTCTATATTTTATATAAATAAAAAAATATATAAAACTAAAATTTAATTAGTTAAAATAATCTAGCATTATTTTGTTTGTTTATGCAGACAAGGTACAATTAAAAAATTATACACCAGTCAAATACCATGACTAGAGCTTTAATATATGATATAAGGTATATAATATATTATTTGTATAAAAAAATAAACTTTTTATTTATTTTTTTACTCATATATGATGTGTTTTAATATGGCGGAAAGGGATGGGGGTAGATCAGTATTATATATGTTTCAAATACATGTAATTATTGTATACAATACCTAACCGCAATTTTCATTGGAAAGCTTATGGATAGTAACCAGGGTCGGTCAAACAAAAGTTGTTTAACTTTTTATAAGGAATATTTTTTATATTTAAACTTTTATTCTATCTCTAACGGTTTACAAGTTGAATCCTACGGACCCAAGAGTCAATCGACCTACTTTGCTCATTTACGAACTCGACTTCACTTTTTACGTCTTAAACACGCTTGTTATCGTTTTTGAGTTATCGTGTTGACAGACAAGCAGACGGACGGACAATCGGAAATGGACTTATTAAGTGATTTTATGAACAACTTATAGCAAAATTTTTTCGTAGCATCAATATTTTTCAGCGTTACAAACTTGGGACTAAACTTCGTATACCTTGATATATTTCATATACATGGTATAAAAAGGACTATAGATATACGTTGATATTTACAGTGGAACTTGGTTAAGTGAGACCTGGATAAGTGAGAAACCTCCATAAGTGGAACTCATGCTGAAGTCCAAACACGTTTGCACTGAATTACCAGTGTTGATTACTCTATCACATTACACATACATACATGTCACACATACATAACCCATATAATACAAACTATACAATTTATGCATAATTTACGCCCTCACGGGTAAACAGTGAGGTTAACGAAAAAATGTTTCAAACAAAAGTTTGAACTTTTTTACATTTAAACTTTTGTTCTATCTCTAACGGTTTACAAAATGGGTCCTATGGACCCAAGACCCAATTGACTGACTTTTTACGTCCTGGGTACGCTGTAAAAATTTCAGCTTTATATCTTTTTTGGTTTTTGAGTTATCGTTTCCACAGACGGACGGACGGGCGGACGGACAACCAGAATGGGCTAATTAAATGATTTTCTGAACACCTATTCCAAAATTTTTTTGGTAGCATCAATATTTTTAAGCGTTACAAACTTGGGACTAAACTTAGAATATCTTGCATATTACATATATGCATGGTATAAAAACATGAAGTGGGTATCTGAATTTGCGGCCAATGAAAGAATTTATTTCAGTTCAGTTTTTTATTTGCGATAAAATGTATGATACATTATGTAACAAACTTCCTTAAATATTTATTGTTGTTTTTTAATTTTATAGAAAGCTTAAGTGAAGGTAAACTTGCACTGTTTATGTGTACACATTCACTGGCTCGTACAAAATTCATATGCATATTAAACAAACTAGTGGAAACTGTTTCTTCTTTTTTTTTTATTATTTTTATTTTAATTTAAATAAAGGATTCATATTATAAAAATGAAATTTTATACAGAAAATAAGAATGAGTAATTATTTTTAGGTTATGTTGAATTAAAAATATGTATATATGCCGTGTGTAGACAGAAGTTGTAAAATGCCAATATGAGATACTGGGATATTAGAAATTCAGTAGCGCAACAACAACAAAAAATTACCAACCATTCAGTTTTAGCCCGGAGATGTAACAGGGAATATTCATGAAATTTAAATTTGATTCAAATATTTTTTGTAACTTTATTGGCTAGACATTTCAACTAAACCATTATTTTAGGAATTAATATTTTAATTCCTTTTTAATTACTTAATATTAATTAACAAAAGTACAAATTTAGTGAGAGAAATTCAAATTTCTAAAAAGGAAATTCAAATTTTAAAATGGGCGTGACGTCATAGTATGTGGCTTGTCGGATTTGTTGACATATTGTATGGTATTAATTACTTATATTTTGTATGGTATTACATTGAGTTATATTATTCTACGAGTTTTTATTAGAAAACTTAATAATAACGTGTAAATTCTGTGCTCTAAATTCATTCTTTAAAGTGTAAATTCTACATTGAACTGTCACCAAATGTCATATTAATACGTCAATAACAGAGAGCGCCAAAAGGACTGCGTTTAAACATCTCAAAATTATTCACTATTTTAAATTTACACGACTAAATCTATTTTTCACAATATTCACGTTACAAAAAAGAAAAAGGCCACAGGTAACACATAAACACTATGAAATAGAAAAATTTAATTAGTAAAATATTGCTACAATAAAATAAGGGAAAAAAAGCTTACATAAACGCCACATAACTTCCGTGAATAATACGTTTTTATTATCTTGAGTTAAAAGTTATTTTTCACTTTATACCCGACAGCGCCAGGAAGAGGTTTTCGACTGTATACATGTATGTATTTTTCTTTGGCACGCTTTGTGGCCTAAACGTCTGGTTTTTAGTTTGGGAAGTGTCGTTAAATTCACTCAATAGTGAGAATGATAAAGGTTATATTAAAATTATTAAAATTACCCGACTGCTCCAGAAGACTATTTGTTATGTAATTAATAATTATGTAATTAAGTTTCTCATTTTCTTCACAATGATTCCAACAGACCTTAAGACTACGTAACAGTTTGAAAATGGAAGTGAAACAAGGTTCTTAATCAAAAGAAAATAACAGAAATTTTTTCTTATATATAGGGGAAGGTGTAGTACCTAGAATTTACATTTATGTGATTTCTAAAGCCATTTTAGAGAATATTACAATGGAAATTGTCTAAAAATAAGCACTGCCATTTCTTAATACTATGTATTTTTTGAAAATAGAAATATTAAACATGTATCGATAAAGGTGTGCGATGTATAAGATACAACAACATGATACAACAACATAACGTACCATGACTCACATCCTAATATACTTTGAACCACCCTCACTGTTTATATGATTGAAACATTGAAAATCTTACATGTTTTTCTTTGTGGCATCCACTACTTTACGCGTTTAGAAATTAGCAAGCCAATATTGCAACACTTGAATAAAGAAACAAAAAATATTTCGAAGTTAATATCGAATAGTTTGGCTATAAATAAAAGGGGATCATTGTAGCTCACCTTCCTCTAAGTAGAGAATCAGAAGAATCAGAATTTTAAAATTTTTTCACGAAAATATTTAGTTTCAGTTTGTTTGAAAACAAAACCACATAGCCCACTTGCATTCTTATAACAAACCTTCATTTCAATATAAATGCTGTATAATAAATATCAATATCTCTGTAGAAACTACGAATAATGCAAAATACATTGCAGTCAAGGTCTTTCATTTTACCCTACATATAAAGACGAATTCAACATTTTATTTAAATAATACTATACATTACTGTACGATACGTAGATACCTAGAGGAGTTAATATACCTTTAGCTGAACTTATCACTATAGAAACTCCCTAACATGGCATGGCAACCGTTCGACCATTCTAAGTCTTCAAAACATTATTTTAATTCAATATATTAAATATCCTTAGTCCGTGTGTTGATACTGTTGTATAATATTATATGTGTGTGTTATTAATACGGGTCCGTGTCATTAAGTAAACCACACTCTACATCGAAAAAAAGTCCCTCTTAACACGCCAGTACTCTTAAAAATCCCCTTAGATGCCTCAAAAAGGCTTAAATTTGCAAAAAAATTGGTATTATTTATTTAGGGGGTTTACTTATGTGGGCTAACAGAGAGGGAGGGGTAAAAAATTTAACACTTTGACGGAAAATTCGAGATGAGCGACCTCAAAAACTCCCTTATACGTATTTAAAAGTCTTAACTTGCAAAAAAATGGTCTATTTCATTTTGAGAATTTTTACTTTAGCATTTTGATCTTTTACCTCAAGCTTTTACAAATAGCCCGGTATGAGTGACTCATAGATAAAATTATTTTCTACTTTTTAGTACAATAAAAGCTTGTCGATTAAAAAGTAGTTTTTATTAAAATTTTTAATTTAAGATTAAAAAATGTATATATATAACACATATAGTGGAAGCAATGGGAATATCAGGACGCCACAACCTTACCATGAATTTTCATCCAAACTAGGTTAGGTTAGGTTAGGTTTGGTAATATTGGCTGTATACGAATGACACACTTAGGCTATAGAGCCCATTGTGCTATCATATATGTGTTTTACCACCTTTCCGCTGATAATTTCATTTATCAGCTTCTCAATTTCAGAATACATCTCCTTCATGGATATACCATGCACTACACCAGTCCATCACAACTATTAATTAAATTAATTTTGTTGTGACGGCGGGAATCGAACCCGCTATTCTATGCACACCGCGGGCGGAATTGGTTACGCCATAACCAACTGAGCTAATAGGGCGACGTCATCCAAACTAAATGTGCATGCAAAATTTCAGCTCAATCGGAAACCGGGCAGTGGATCAAATTTGACTTGCAAGATTTGATTACAGATAGACAACAGGACACGTAAATGTAGATCGAAGTACATCCGAACCATTTGTGATCGGTCTGATCTAATTCATCACTTAATCGATGATTTGTTGTTAATTTTGATTCAAATTATAATTCAAAATGTACATATATTTATTATTATAATAACTTCAAAAATATTTGATATATTCATTTAAATTAATTGCTATTATTCATAATAAGTAACATTTTTTTTTTTTTGATAATTAATTAGCATTATTATCGTTTTAATACTTCCGAGTATGATAAAAATTTTATGTTTAACAAATTTGTTGTATGATTTATTTCTAATCAATTTTTGAAAACGACATGCTATTATTTTTTTATCGAAACTTTCTAATCACTGTTACCAGGTGGTGAAAAAAGATTTTTCATCGATTTTCACGGTGTTCAGAAATTATCGGAGAATATAGAGGATGCAGTTCTAAGATGAAAGTTTCTTGACAGGTTTTTAATCAAACGTAATATGGATAAACTAAATATACACATTCAATCTATTTAAGAAGGTATGCAAGGATTGAATAATACAAGGGATTTCAATAAAACTTTATAAATACATTTTTTGATTAACAAAGTTTCCAAAAATTAAAAAAAATTCCTAGGTCATCAGGCTTTTTATTATTATTTTATCGTTTAAAGTTGGCTGAAAAAATGATCAAAAAATCTAGAGAGTGTGATTTAGACAATCTTGTATTTTATAAAAATACCATAAAAATATAAGATTGTGGATGATATCAAAACAAAATTTTAATTTAATTATGAGTTGAGCGAAGATCCATCATTTGATGAACAGAGACGACTATGGTTTAGAGTATTGATGATTGAAGAGAGATATCTATATTTTGCAAATTTATAAGCATCACTTGCACACAATATATTATATATTTTTGTAGTTGCGTGGTATGTAAAGCTAAAATAAACTGATTACTAGACTACAATTCATGTATTTGGTTTATATGCGTACAATAAACCAAAACTTTTTTTCCAATACTGTCGGTTTACAATCACTTAATAAAATATGCATGTGATAAAAAAAAGTACATGAAAGAAAAATTTCGCTTAGGCTTAAAGAATTCAATATCAAAATAATAAATGATGAAGAAATAATGTACACTTTGAATCATTGAAAATGGATAAGTATTTAACATATCAGCAACTCGCGTTATAAGCGTTTTACTCACCCTCGATTTAAAACATAAATAACTTTTATTTTCTAATTGAATTTCTCTCATCACGAGAGTAAACATGTAAGCAAAAAATATTTAACTCGGAAATTTTCGAGACTGTTCGTGTACTTTCGTTAGATTAGTATAAGTCGGACTCAGTAAATTAAAAAACTTGTGATAGTTTTGAAAAGGTAATAAGGCAAAAGACAATTTAATGAAGAGTGTTCTTAGATATGTTTCAAAAGCGAGTTTAGGGTTCCGTTGCCGAAAAATTTGTCGGGGTTTTTAACATTTTGGAAATTTCACTTGTTTATTAACTAGTGCATTAATAATTTTATATAAAATTATCTAGAGGTTATGATTTACAAAGTTAAAGAGTATTTATTGCGTGAAATATTTAACGCATGTACAGAACGTGAGAACAAATCTTCCATCACGCGTCAGATTACCGATTGGTTGAGGCGAGTACTGGACGGGTTAAAAAAATTACAAAAAAACGATTGCTTTGTCTCATTTTATATACCTGCGCGTGTGATTAGAAATCAATAAAACTGTAACAAAACATATCAATAAATAAAATAGATATATAATTAAAGATTTATTATTAAAACCTAACTTGAAACATAAAAGTGAAATTTACTGTTTGATGGTAAAAATTACTTTATTATTAATATTTTCCAAAGGTATGTGTATGGTGAGTGGTACCATGTACCTAAGTATGTTGTAGAATGTACTAACCAATGCCGATATGTATTATATTGGTCACATCATGAGATCCGATATTCTAAATGTTCTATGTCTATGAGCTGTCTGTAAATGGGGCACTATTTCTAACATGTTCTTAATGTTCTAAGGTATTTCCATTTAGGCAGCAGGCATTTCAATTTTTTGCTGCCTTACTAACCTCTGCAATTCAATACTCTAGTTCACAATCATAGAAATTAAAATTTATTTAGGCCAGACCAAGCGACAAATTTTAATTTGTGAAAAATAATATATAAACGATGTCAAAAAACATCGAATCGAAAAATCTTCCATTGCGAATCATGTTCTAAATACAGAGCACAAAATTCTACCTGTCAAGTTAATTAAGGACGTTCATGCGTGAGCCTGTTTTGCTATGTGCGTTCATAGGGAAACAGTATGTAAATTTTAAAGAATTTTAAATTAGTAGAAAATAGAATTTTTTTTTGAAACTCTATTAAAAGTTTAAATAATAGTTAACTGGTAAAAGTTTCAAGTATGGTTATCGATATAATTTTTGAAAAATATCGATTTATATTTTCCATTTAGTCTCATGTTAAACCTTATTTTTAGTCACTTTTTAAACTTAAAATTTAATGAAATTAATTCGATAACAGGATATTTTTCCTGTTTTAAATCATAGAAAATCATTTAAACTATCGCTTTATTATATTGTTTTTAATTTCTCTACTAATATCGTTGACGCATGAACGTCCTTTCAGTCGAAGTAATCATTGTTATAACTTTATTGTGTGTCTCTTTATCCAAGTCCACATTGCTCATAGAGGAGAAAGGGAGACTCTTCTACCTATCTCAGTAGCAAAATGTTGTCTTTCTGTCTTACTCGTATTTTTGAGTGTCACTGGTTAGGTTGTCACTGTCTTACTCGTATTTTAGTTACAGAAGTCTGAGGGACTTCTTTAAGCCACGTTTGCCCATGCCTAGTTCCATGCTTACGAAAGTATTTTAATCCGCAAGGCAGGCAATAACACTTTGAACTGGGATAAAGGTCCTAAACCTGACTCTGAATTGATAAAATGGACAACTATTATAGGCCAACCCATAAAACAATTCTCAGTTAAAGCGAACTTGGATACACCCATTTCACTAACGATAACCGAATTTTAGATATAAATTGAGATCGATAAAATAATTTTTCAAACCCGCTAAATAATTGACGGCCTTGAGAAATTTTTTCTTCAGATTTGTGATAATTTTTGTATTTTTATTTTTGTAAATCGTTACTGTTATTGTTGGTAATGTTTCGATTATGAATAAATTTAGCTACTGACGATGATTGCGTTGCAATCCAAATATCGATATTTAGCGACATGTAAGTCTGTGGTATGTTTTGTAATTGTATTTTTTAAAGGGAATTTCTTAATATACAATTTTATTTCGAGTATCGTGGTATTTATTTCAATAAACTATTAGAAATGTTATTTCATTGCAAAAATGAAATAAAGTTTCAAAAGTGATAATAACGTAGCTAATTGTATAGTAATTAAGTGCCCGGTATACATACATATAGCCACATCGAAGCCATAATTAATTTATTAAAAACCATTGTTGAACGGTATTGATCAAGAATAATTAAATTTCTCTGCCGACCATAATTGCATTTATTATTTGCATCTAATGTCTCTGTTTATTATCTTCCTATATTTGTACCTGTATACACACATTTATACAGTGGAACCTGGTTAAATGAGACATCAAGGAATCTGCATGAAGATATCAAGTTGAAATTTTTACAGCGTACTTAGATCGTAAAAAGTGAGGTCGAGTTCGTAAATGAGCAACATACGTCAATTGGATCTTGGAAACCGTTAGAGATAGAACAAAAGTTTTATTGTAAGAAATGTTCCTTATAAAAAAATAAACAACTTTTGTTTTAAACATTTTTTCGAAAACATCACTGCTTACTCGTGATGGAATCAAATTAGGTTCGAATAGGAATATCAGTCATGTGTGTGTGACATGTATGTATGGCTGACGACTTCTCTTCACTTACATAATCAAAACTGTCTATACATGGTATTTCAACAGTTAACTCTGTCAATTGTTTGTTTTCACTGCTTAATAATAATTTTTTGTATTCATTAATATTTTAAAAATCAAATTTATTGAAAAAAAAATTAAAATTTGTATAAAAATGATTTTATAGCTTGTGAACACAGTAGGGTGGGGGTGAAGGGAGGGTGCTAGAAACCAGATATTATATAAATTGATGAGGATTTGTACAAAATATAGCCTGGAACAAAGGAAGCCTACATTTTTAATGTAAAATCCACCGATCTCTCTCTCTGTATTTGAAAACCATTATCACATTACCAATGATAAAACCAATATTGTCGTCATTGTGTCTAGCCTATTGTAAAATGCATGGCTTTTCATCTACACAAAATAGAAGTAGGGTTGGCTAAAACCAATAAAAAAATTATTTGTAATAAAATAATAAAATAATATTAAGGGTGTTATGAGCCTAAATGGCCGAGCGGTCTAAGGCGTTTGCCTTTGTCTGTTTGTCCATTTAGACTTAGGTTGCGGGCTCGAATCCAGGCAGCGGTAGTGTGAACAATTTATAATTAATAGGAGTGTAGAATTGATCACATTGACGTCCCTTGGATAAGAACGAAGTAACCGACTCCACCCACATCAAAATGTAATTGTAAATATGTTTGTACTTAAATAAATAAAGATTAACAAATAATGATGTGGGTGGCCTCTGTTATAGGCGTATATGTCAGAGAAACGGAGGTTAAGCCCTATTATTATTATTATATTAGGGTTGTTGTCTCGCTATGGGCCTTATATCAGAAAACTCTACATTTGTTTATACTTATTAAGGACTAGCTGTGAACTACCGACTTCGCTGGGCCACTTCAATAGGGAATTCTACTATGTTTGAAAAAGTACTAATAAATAGCCATAAAAAATTATATTCTTGCTGAATTAACACGATTTCTTGCCATAAAATTAAATTTTAAACCTTTTTTTTTTAATCTGTCAAAAACGCTGTAATCCATTTTGGTGACGTAATATTGATATTATCAACAGTCATTACTTCAAAACATTTTGAAGCAGTAATTCATTCTTCCCATAGCGTACCAATTCGTACCATAATCCACTTCTATGTTGATTCTTGGTCTATTTTTCTGCGTTTATAATAGTTATGTTATTAAAAAAATGTACTATTTGTTTCAAAAACTCATCACAATCTTTTTTTACTACAAAACGTAGTAAAAAAACTTTTTTTAGTTGGAGGGTTAAAAATTATTAATTATTAAAATGAACTGCTAATGACGTATCTCAATTCCTTACAGAATTGACAATATTGACATGCCAAATGCGTCAACGAATTGAGCAAGCGTCTATGCAGGCTTCGCCGTATCAAACTCCACCGCATAATTTTGAGACAACAGAAAATCACACATACATAACTGAATATTCTCATATAATACATACTATAAAATTTGTGTCTAATTTGCACCCTCACGGGTAAACAGTGATGTTTACGAAAAAATGTTTCAAACAAAAGTTGTTTATTTCTTTATCAGGAACATTTTTTACATTTAAACTTTTGTTTTATCTATAACAAAATGGGTCCTACCTATTCAAAACCCAACTGACCTATGTTACTCATTTACGAACTCGCCCTCACTTTTTACGTCCTGAGCACGCTGTAACAATTTCAACCTGATATTTTTTCCGTTTTTGAGTTATCGTGTTCACAGACGGACGGACAACCGAAAATAGACTAATTAGGTGATTTTATGAACACCTATACCATAATTTTGTTGGTAGTATCAATATTTTTAAGCATTACAAACCTGGGACTAAACTAAGTATACCTTGTATAACACATGATATAAAAATCCTAGATACAAAACAATTCCATCCCTGTACTCAAACTCATAGTACCTAAAAAAAAATCACATCAAACCTATGTAAATTGTTTTGTTTAAACTCTATAATAAATAACACAAACAAAGCTATTTATTATGTATATTATGATTATGATTATTATTATAATCATTATCAATAGTAATTGATAAATCATACGTAATAGATATATGTATACACATATACGTACAAAATATAAACGTATATACTACATATACACTGATTGGTCCAGAAACGATACGAAAAGCATTTAGTGTAGGAGCCGAGTGGGTTTTATTTTGAAAAACTGAATCCGAACTTTCGACTTGCTCATCGGTTATACGGCCATATCTCCTAGGTTAGGTTAGGTAAGAGTGGGTGTCCTGGGGTGGGACACACTTAGACCATAGGGCCCGCTGTGATACCGAACGATGTGAAACTACTCCATGAACCATGGAGTTTAGGTCGGAGAGGTCGTCAAAGAGAGGTTGGCTCAAGTAAGTCCATCTCTTCATGGCAAGAGCTGGATTATGACAGAGAAGATGAGACATGGTCTTCTCCTTTTAAAACTATAAACAGTTTTTGTGAACCACACTGTAAATAATATGTATTATATGTATATTTTGTGACATTACGATACTAAATACTAAACGTAATTATCCGATAATATATGATTGTTAACAATAGTTGTTAAAATATAATAATAAAAAATTTTTTTATATTAATCATGGCTTTTGATCTAATAAAATCATTTTCACATTCAATTTTAGTATTAGTATTATTCAGAGCTGCTAATGGATAGTATTACGAAATGGCGTTACAATTATCGAAAATAGAATAATTCGATATAAAATTTGTATAAATTTCTAACATAGTTCTACATAGAAAACCGGTTAGAAAACCATAATCCTAATTAATATGTATATTATTATCAATTGTAATTAATTACATAATTCATTTCCACTAAACTTACACAACCTAATTTTTAGTCCATTTATGTCTATCAGTGTCATTTAGTTATCAACAAAAACTATGTCGTTGGAAATTAGATTCTAGAAAAAAACTATTTTGGTTTATGTAAATAACTAGAGTGATACCCACCCGCTTCGCTGGGTTTAAAAGTAAAGATTGATAAAGATTGCTCTCGCTTATCCCCTTTCTGTAACATTCGAAATAATGGTAAGCATTGTTTTACACAGGTAAAATAAATGTATGGTTTTCTATTTTTTTTTAAATGTATAATAGTCGTAATTATTTATTGGGTATATCAGAAAAATGGCCGTGAAATATTTTATATTGACTATTTTTACAGAAATCTGTAATTTATGGTAATGTCAAATTAAAATAATTTTTAAATTTTTTGTTTATTAATATATTTTTATAAATTATAACTCATGTGTTATTCTGAAGTATGAGCTATATTGCTGTAAAGTTTCATTAAAAACTTAGCGTAACAAACAAACAAACATGCTTACTTTCGCATTTACAATATATAGAGATGCAACAATATCAGCATATACCTACAATTGTGATGGCATTCGAGTTCAATGTCGATAATTGGCAAGTTTAATTTTGAAATAGTAAATAATTTGTGGAAAGTAAATAAGTAATTCGATTTGATATATCATTTCGAACATTTCTATGTTAAGCCTAGAAAATCAATTATCTACCTTAATGTATTATATAATTATTTAATTATATTAATTCATGAATAACATTTTCACTAATTTTCCGTCCATTTATGTCAAACTATATTATATAATTACCAACAAAAACGTGTTTATTTTAAATTCGATTTTAGAAAAACATTATGATTTTGGTTTGTATATCAGAATTTTAGTAATATACTTATCATTGTCATTACGATATTTCTAAACAGTTAATAATGAGAGTTTTATATGATTTAACATGAATTCAAAAAAAATTTGAATAAAAAATAAGCTTTTATTGTACTAATTAAGCTTTTATTGTACTAAAAAATAGAAAGTAATTTTATCTATGAGTCTGAGAAAAGCTTCAAAAATGAATCCCTCATCTACTCCACATGCCTAATTGTTTTTCGATTCATTCTTGATATTAAGCGCCTCAAGCTTTTACAAATAGTCGGATATGAGTGCCTCATAGATAAAATTATTTTGTACTTTTTAGTACTATAAAAGCTTGTCTCTTAAAAAGTATTTTTTATTAAAATTTTTAATTTAGGACTAAAAAAAGTGTGTGTATATCAAATATGGTTGAAGCGATGGGAAAATCATAACGCCACAACCTTACCATGCATTATCATCCAAACTAAAAGTGCATGTAAAATTTCAGCTTAATCGGAAACCGGAGAGAGGATCCAATTTGACTTCAAGATTTGATTACAGACAGACAACAGGACAAGTGAAACTAAATAAAAGCTTGTAATAATATCGAACACAAAATATTTATGATTTTCACGAATTTTCCAATCTTAATCCATTTTATTTAGTTACCAACAAAATTATGTCATTGGAAAATTAGTTTTTAGTAAAACATGGTTTAAATATGAATAATGTCAGATTATTAATAATAGACTTATCATTTCCATTACAATATTTTCAGAATTATAAATTCCATTATAAATAATCCAGAAAAGTCCATAATATGATTTCAGGAGACGAATACATTAAAAATATTTACAACATGAACTAATTTTTTAATCCGCTTATAAATTAATGCAATTTTTCAATATTCGAGTAAATTTTATTAAAACAAAGTAAAACTAAAACAGAGTTATTGAAATACTATGAAAAAACAGTTTTTCTAACGTTATGTAAGTAAAGAGCGATAGTCACTCATGCACACAAAGTAATAAGAGCATTTATTTTCTCACTTCCTTACTCTGCATAGCAAATAAACAAACACATACATATGTACAAAATATGTATACTTGTAATTTGATTTTGAGGAATGTATTTTTTATTAATTGATTATTATAAGAGTAGGATAATTATCTCGTAAATTAGGCCTCAGATCGAAATTTGGTAAAGAACATTTTCTTCATATTTTTCTGAGCTTATTCAAGAAGCGAAATTTCTGTAGTCAATGATAGAACACCCTGTATACATGGTATAATCATAGATGATAGTAATATCGTTAATTCAAGTCGACTATTTTTCAACAGAAGACTGCTGTTATATACTGGATTATGTAAAATCAATGTCCATATACCATGTATAATGGATTATAACTTAATTTAAGCTGGTTTATTTAATCGCATTTATTTAAATGCATTTATATTTCTAACATTTTTTTTCGCAGTTGCTTCAGTAGGATGATAACGGTTTCGGGAATATATATATATATATGACCATTTTTGGTATGCAATAATATAATAGTTTCATGAATGCAACACTCATAAGGTATTTCTAACAACGTGAGACTAACGACATGAAGTCGGAAAAAATTTCTTAAACAGAAATTCAAATTTTAAAACGGACGTGACGTCATAGTATGTGGTTTGCCAGATTTGTTGACATACTGTATGGTATAAATTACATATATTTTGTATGGTATTTACATTGAGTTATATTATTCTACGGCTTTTTGTTAGAAAACTTAATGATATCGTGTGTAAATTCTGTGTTGTAAATTCATTTTTTTAAAGTGTAAATTATACATTGAACTGTCACCAATTGACAGTTCACATATTAATACGTCATCAATAGAGAGCACCAAAAGGACTGCGTTGAAACATCTCAAAATTATTCTCTATTTTAAATATTTGATTACACTTAATAACAGCATTTTTAAACAGTATTCATATTATTTACTATGTTATAACGGTGTAAACAATGAATTAAAAATATAAAAGAAATACATGAATATTCCCTATTCACTATAAGTACTTTTTGACCTGTTTTAAATAATTACGTTTTATTTTTCAAACATTCTTGTAATTTTTTCATCATGATAGATTAAACAGATTTTAAAATAAATAAATCCAATAAAATTGATTCCATTATCAAGTCATAATTTTTAATTTAAAAAATAGTTTTTCCAAAAGTATAAAACCATTAATACATTATAAAACATAGAAATAAGTTATTTATAACACTTCATGAAAGTTTTATCGAGATATATACATTTGGGAAAACTGTTAAAAAGTTTGTTGTAATATCTATAAATATTTTGTCCATATTTGTTGAAGATATTATTATTATTATTGATTATTATTAGTATAATATTTAAGTATTTTGTTTAATTAAAACATTATTATTTACATTTATATTATAAAATCAACATCAACTACTGGCCATGTTTACGAAATAATCATGCGTACTATATGTTATTTTCATTTATTTATTAAGCGCAGGTAAACTTATGCTGTAAATAAATATTTGGAATAAATTAAATAGCTTATTTTAGAGAAAATTATACGTTTAGAAATAAAAAAGAATATACTACAAAATTCTAAA
Source organism: Chrysoperla carnea (assembly GCF_905475395.1). Lineage (NCBI taxonomy): Eukaryota > Metazoa > Arthropoda > Insecta > Neuroptera > Chrysopidae > Chrysoperla > Chrysoperla carnea. The sequence goes on from NC_058342.1 coordinate 29,832,675, forward strand.
AAAAAAACCGTCTGATATTATAATTGTGAAAGTTTGTATGTTTGGATGTTTTTTACTTAATCACGCAAAAACAGCTTAACGAATGTAGATGAAATTCGATACTCGTATAGTTCCTAATTTGGATTAAGACATGATATGCGGGGCTATCAAAAAACGAATAATAGGACGTATTCACTGCGGAACCCTAATTTTAGGACAAAAATTTTATGAAGTTTGAAAAATTCCCGATAAAAGAGTTCCCAACTTTTAAACGGCTCAACTGACTTTCATGTAACTTACAATTTTTAATATACACATAAAGCTTTTTTTGACCATCTAAATAAAAAAAAGGGTGTTATAAGTTTTACCGCTATGTGTTTGTGTCTGTCTGTCTGTGGCTAGGAAGCGCCTAAACAGATGAACCGATTTGGATTTTTGGTTTTGTTTGAAAGGTAATTTAATGGAAAGTGTTTGACACGAATTTGACGGGGGTTTTTTAATTTTTGTAAATTTCACTTGTATTTGATATCAAACTTGGGATATTTGAAAATATTCAATCGCTCATCCCCACTTTCACCCCACTCCCACCATAGCCCTTTTGGTTCGGGGTTTCAGTTTTGTAATGTACTCGTCATGCTCTTCTTCATTTTATATCCTATTTGGGTATATTTGAAAATATTTGATTGTTCATCCCCACTTTCACGCCCCACCACAAGTTTTTGAAGCATATCCCTCTAAATACCTATTTCAACCCTTTACAGTTCTCCTTATACAATGTATATGAAATATATCAAGGTATACTAAGTTTAGTCCCAAGTTTGTAACGCTGAAGATATTGATGCTATGAACAAAATATTGGAATAAGGGTTTATAATTTCCCCTAATTAGTTCATTTTCGGTTGTCCGTCTGCCTGTCTGTCCGGCTATTATCACAATAACTCAAAAACAAACAAAGATATCAAGTTGAAATTTTTACAGCGTGCTCAGGAAGTATAAAGTGAAGTCGAGTTTGTAAATGAGCAACATAGTTCAATTGGGTGTTGGGTCCATAGGACCCATCTTGTACACCGTTCTTGTAAACTTTACAACAAAAGTTTAACTGTAAGAAAAAAGTTTCTTATAAAAAAATAAACAACTTTTGTTTGAAACATTTTTTCGAAAAATCCACTGTTTACCCGCGAACATTGTATAGTATGTATTATATGAGAATATCAGTCATGTATGTAGCGCTGGCTATCCTCTCTTTACTTATTTGACATGAAAAAAACAAACGACTCCGTTATCAATACTGTCTTTACATTGTATTTCAGCATTTTACTCAGTCAATTATTTGTTTTCACTTGTTTGTAAAACTTAAGGATGTATGAGCATGACAACAATGTTTGATTTAAAGGCTCAAAATTTGTTTGTAGGTAGTCTTTTACTCAAAGAATATGTGGTTAAAATTTCAGCTTAGGAAACCATGCAAATTTTTAAGAAAAAAGTCATTAAAAATCGATATAAAATACATTGGCTCTTATGGAGGAATCTCAAAAAACGACATATTTTGGAAGTTTTTGATAATTTTCATTTGGAATGAATGAAAACAAATTTAAAAAAAACTTTTTAATAGAAAGTAAACATATTAGCAATGAATTAGAAAAGAAAAAAACTAAGTGTCACCGTCCATATAAGGGATGTAAGAGCAGGGTAGATTAAGGGTTGAAATTATTTTTATCTTATTTTAAACTTTGATGATGAATTTTGTTATAACTTCATGAATGTAGACGAAAAATAAGAATAAAATTTTTCGATGTGTGTCTTGGTTTTCGAAATATCGAAAGCTAAATAATTAAACAAAATTTTCAATTTTCGATATTTTGAAAATTAAGCCAGATATCGAAAAATTTTATTCTTACTTTTCGTCTTATATCGTCAAGTAATAATATAAATTTATCATCAAAATTGAAAATATCTATTTTTAAATTTGTGCCCCCACTACCATGCTCATACATCCTTAAATTGTCTAGTAAAGCGGTTAGGTAAATGCTAGTTATAATAATAATTTTAAAATAAAATCAAAAATCCAGATATACATATCCAAAAATTATATAATACATTATACTACTTTACAGATAATTAAAATTTTTCATATAAAATCCATTTAAATATAATAATTTACACATAAATAATATTAATAATAATAATAATAATATTAATAATAATAATAATAATAAAATAAAATCCCATATATTATGATTATTTATGTGAAAATGGATTTTCATAATATTTATATTTATTTATATTAATTTATTCAATGTTGATTGTTTTATTTTATAAAATGAATGTAGTTTTTTGGAGAAAAAAAATATATATAAATTATTAACATTTAAAATAATATGATCGATGATGATTCAATATTCAAAACTGTGATTGAACTAAACAGGGTGCTACATGCTTAAAAACATTTTAACGAACGATGAATCCAGTACTTAATAGGGAATATTCATTTTTGAATATTTTTAATTCATTGTTTACACCGTTATATCAAAGTAAAAAATATAAATACTGTTTAAAATATCTTTTTGGCGATCTCAGTTCAATGTATAATTTACACTTTAAAACAAGTGAAAACAAACAATTGACTGAGTTAATTGTTGAAATACCATGCATAGACAGTGTTGATTACTCTGTCACATTACACATACATAATTGATATTCCCATATAATACATACTATACAATTTACGCCTAATTTGCGCCCCCACGGGTAAACAGTGATGTTTACGAAAAAGTGTTTCAAACAAAAGTTGTTATTTTTTTATAAGGAATTTTTTGCATTTAACCTCTTGTTCTATCTCTAACGGTTTACCAGATGGGTCTTCTGGACCAAAGACCAAATTGACCTATGTTGCTCATTTACGAACTCGACCTCACTTTTTACGTCTCGAGTACGCTGTAAAAATTTAAGCTTGATATATTTTTTCGTTTTTGAGTTATTGTGTCCACAGACGAACGGACGGAAATCGGAAATGGACTAATTAGGTGATTCTATGAACACCTATACTAAAATTTTTTTCGTAACATCAATATTTTTAAGCGTTATAAACTTGGGACTAAACTTAGTATACCTTGCATATTACATATATGCATAGTATAAAAATGAATTTTCAATACAGAATTAACACACGTTTTTATTAAGTTTTCTAATAAAAAGCCGTAGAATAATATAGCTCAATGTAACACCATACAAAATATAAGTAAATAATATCATGCAGTATATCAACAAATCTGACAAGCCACATACTATGTCGTTACGACCGTTTTAAAATTTTAATTTCCGTTTTAGAAATTTGAATTTCTCTCACTGAATTTGTACTTTTATTTATTAATTTTAAGTAATTAAAAAGATAATAATTACTAAAATAATGGTTTAGTTCAAATGTCCAACCAATAAAGTTACGGAAAAAAAATATTTGAACCAAATTTAAATTTCATATACCTTATTCGAATCGAGTCGAAGTTTCAATTTTGCAAGTAAACGTTACGTAAAACAGGTTTTTTTATACGTTATCCAAGTTTAGTGGATAAAAATTTACAAAAAGTTGTTGAAAATCCTGTGTTGGTTCGGTGTAATTTTAATAGGGTGGCCTTTTTTATCGAGACACTTTGTATATGAGTATATTATACGTGTATTTAATTTTATTATTGAAAGCTACATTGGAGATGCATTAGTTTACCTGAAACTGTCTGTTATAATGTTCATTATCAACGGACAGTGGGACATCTGAGTTTCGATTACACAATAGAACTCCAACACATAGGTATAGAGATAGACATGTTGATAAATATATATGGGGTGTTCTACTGAGCATGGATTGTATTAAAAAAACTTAAAAACTTACCTATTTTTTAAATTTGTAATAGGATTCGAAATTGAAATAAAAACTCAGGAACTTACCTAAAACAGAAAAAAAAAACACAAAAATTAGTATCTAATATATTATACAAGTGAAATTTACAAAATTTAAAAAACCTCCGACAAATATTTCAGCTACGGAACCCCTAAACTCGCACTTGAAACATATCTAAGAACACTCCCCATTAAATTATCTTTTCCTGAAAGCCTTTTTCAAGCTGAGCCAATTTTGAAGATCATCGCCAATTTTTTTAGTCTTTTCGGGTACGGAACCCTAAACTCGCACTTGAAACATAGCTAAGAACATTCTCCATTAAATAACCTTTCAAACAAAATCAAAAAAATCAAAATCGGTGCACCCGTTTAGGCGCTATGATGCCACAGATAGACAGACAAACACACAGAGCTGTCAAAATTATAACACCCCCTTTTTTTTAGTTCGAGGGTTAAAACATTATAAGTCATCTATTTGAGAAATAAAACAGATTTGGGAGACTTAAGGTTTTTTCAGCATGAATGCACTTGTCAACAACAGACAAATCTGTTGTTGTAATCAGCTGTTAAATTTTGAGTAAAAATTTGGTTCCTTTATTACTTTGGCGCGGGGTATGAATAAATAGATTAATTTCTTTATAAAAAAATTTTACTTATGCTAATTTTTTATTTATCAAGTACTATTTATTGTTGGCAAGAAAAATTCTTGTGGCTCCTTAAAAAAACTGTGAAATTTTGTAAATTGTAATTTTTGACTCTTCCGACTCAAAAAGTTGACAATCCCTGCTCTAATAATACTCTGTTTTTTACAGGAAAATTTCAACATTTTCTTAATTTGTTTCGGAGACACTCGATAGATTATCAGTTCATACAAACACAAACATCAACAATTGTGATTCGTTCACATACTTTAACACACACACACAGGATAATAGTTAGTGATAGTATAAAGGATCAAAATGAAAATTGTACACAATCACTATTTTTTAAACATTATTGACATGTGAAAATATGTTTAATTGATGAATAATACTTTTTTTTTCTAAATAAACTTCAATCAAAATTAAAGTTAAATTCAAAAACATTTATTTTTATTGCTAACTAAATTATTATTTTATTTTTTTATTTTTATCCGGAAGGTGTTATTGGTAATTGAAAACTTAATGTCTCTGGTGAAAGAAAATTAGAGAATAAATAGAAAAATAAAGTGTATGTTTTTGCAATAGTTGTTTCTGTATTATAAATTTATGTTTTTCATTTATTACCATTTTGAAATATCATTTATTATCCTTTTCATCAAATTTCGAAATACCGTGGTACCTCTGGGACAAATTCCTACACGATATTCTTGTTCAGCAACCTCAAAAACCCTCGAGTAACGAGTTTGGACTGATTTTATGACGAATTTCCCCAAAACTTTAGGACGCTACGGTGAAACCGTTGCACCAGGTATCACTGAGACCAATTCTGTCATGATATTCTTGCTGAGCGACGCCAAAAATTCTCGAGTAACGAGTTTAAACTGATTATATTGGGAATTTTCCGAAAACTCCATTAGACGACGAGAAACCGTTTACCCAGAGCAACAGGGACCTCTAAGACCAATACTTTCATAATATTCGTGCTCAACGACCCCAAAAACCCCTATGAAATAAGTTTGAAATCATTTTCATCACTATTAACTGAATTGTGAATTTAATATTAACGATCAATTTTAAATCCAATTATAAAATGCATATTAATTATGCTAATAGCATATTTTTAATTTCTTATAAATCAAACTAGATCAGAAAAATTCCTGACGCTCTGACGAATTGAATGCCGAAAACCGCATTCAAATCCAACTTACTGCTCAAATTTTTCGAACTTTGATCATTTTTTGTGCTTCGTTTCTTTGTCTAATAGTCAATTAACTGGAAATCAATGTAAAAAACACAATTTTCCACTTGATATGTATAAGTCTACATTCACCAAAATGACTTTCACTAACGAAGTTAACCATTTTCAGTAATACTTCGAACTATTTCGAAACTAGTAGAATGAATTTCTGTCCCTTATTTGATGATATTATAACTGACACAACATTACAAGGTTTGACTATCGAATTGAAGTCGTTACTATGATCATGTTAGCTTTTTTTGTTTGTTTGAAAAGACGATTGACATTCTAATGGTTTTGTGTTATTGAAAGGTATTCGATTTATACTACAGTCATTTCAAACAGATTATTATACTAATTTCTCCCTTTTTGTAAACAAGGTAAACTTCTAGTGACATACAGAGTTTGAAATATAGTGTGTAACCTTCAATTTAAAACAGTTGATAGCTCTATCGCGAGCCCAACATACAAATTTTGATCCTCTTCTGCTCTTCGAATTTTTTATTTCAAACTCAAAAAATACTCAAAAAAAAAAAGAATAAAAATATTTTCTACTTTTTAGTACAGTAAAAGTATTTTTAGTACAGTAATAGTTTTAATTTAAGACTAAAAAAAATGTATATATGTCAAATATGGTGGAAGCGATGGGAAAATCAGGACGCCACAACCTTACTATGCATTGTCATCCAAACTAAATGTGTATGGAAAATTTTAGCTCAATCGGAAACCGACAAGTGGATCAAATTTTACTTGCAAGAGGCTTTAAGACTGAAGACAAAAATTATATTAATAATTTTCAAAATTTTTGTGCACTAAAATGAGTGGTGTAAACCCAAGATGAGTATAACATTAGTAAGTAGTCCATAAACGTTCTATATCTTTTTATCTTTATCCAATGTATTGAACAGGAAAACTTGAAAAACATCTATGTGTTACTTTAAAATAATCAAATGCGATTTAAACATACAATAAAAGGAAACGTTTTACAATATTAAACATTTAAATTTAATGAGTTAAAATGTTCTACAGAGTTCAAATGTTCTGTAGTTTTTAAGGTTATTCGCATAAAATCTTTATATAAAAATCTTAGAATCTTTGTTTTAAGTAAAAAATATCAGATATTAAAAAATTGAACAAAACGTAAACCTTTCCCACAAAATCAATATACCCTTCTGAGATAAGTTAACAGCAAGAATATCGTATGCATAGATACAACCATTCCCACTACTATATTATATCAATATAATACAATAAACTAAACTGATGGTAACTCATTCAACTAATTCAGACATGCTATGTTGACTATTTCATTTTATGTATGTATTTAAACACATATGTATATATTTTATGTATGTAAATAGAATGTAAGATCACCTCCTACAATCCTTCAATATTTTATTGAACTGTGATTCGATATAGTTATTTACTTTTTATTAATAATTTATTAGTTTATTTTGTTAATTATCTCGTAAAGTAGGCCTCAGATCCAAAATTGGTAAATAAATTTTTCCTCCATCTTTATGAGCTTTATTCTGTAGGCCAACGATCTGCAGTCAATAACAGAACGCCCTGTATATATGGTATAAAAATTTTAAGGCATATATGGTATTTATATATATGTATTTTTTTTTTTTATTAAATTAATATAATTTAATTATTTTTTAGAATCGGAACCTGGAATGCAGGCGTTGGTAGGCTATGTTTTGTACCAAAAATAGAATACACATTACTTGTGTTTTATTGAAATAAAATATAATGAAAATGATGAAAAGAAATAATTGATAATTTTAATTAAAAATGTTTTCTTTGGTCGGTTCAAATTCAAAACAAAAACATAATATTGATGCAGAAAAAATACATACCGATCAATTAAATAAAGTGTGCAATTTATAAATAAAATAATCATACATATACGAGAATCGTTTTACCGCATGCCATGTTTAGTTTGCAATGATCGCATTTCAAAGAGGTTCCCATACTAAATAAATATCACAAATGAAAAAAATAGTTGAAAAGATTTTTTAATAAACGAAAAGTTAATTAATTCGCACAGAAACAAATATTTTTAAAACAAATGTGCAGCATACTTATACCATATACTAGATTGATACCCACCCGCTTCGAAGGATCTTGGATCCGTAGGACCCATTTTGTAAACTGTTAGAGATAGAACAAAAGTTTAATATAAAAAATGTTCCTTATAAAAAAATAAACAACTTTTGCTTGAAACATCACTGTTTACTCATTAAATCGAGTGTCACGACTGTGAAAGCTGGACGTTTTAGAAGAAAATGAATCGAAAATGCCATAGTTTTTCTGAAAACTTTAAATTGAGTAACTTTGATTTGTGTTTCTTAAACTTAACTTTTTAAGGCAACTCCAGCTTTATTCAAAGCGAAGTTCTCGAGGGGCTTAATAGCCGAATAAGGTTCCAAATATCTAAACATACAACCTATCACATCTCTAGGTAAGATTTATTTATTTTCATGGAACTATAGAACTTCGGTTACCGTATGAAACTACCTTAAAAATTTACGTACTGTAGAAGGATATTTGTGATAGATAAACCCATTGGAGATGAGAATGTATAGCAGGTTATGTAATAAGTAACAGGGAGCGCGTTACATAAATAATTCCACAGATTAAATGTGGAGACATGTTTTCGTATGACATGTAAAATGTTTAAGACATATTTCACAAATTGTTGTTGTGATTATCGATAGTAAAATCAATTACGAATATTATTTACTTATGTAATTACTTTGGCTTTTTTTGTCTCTTTTTGTAACATTAAATCAATACTGAAAAATTTGTTTTGAAATTTTTTTGTTTTGAAAAAATTTGATCTCGTAAATGACGTAACAGAACTTCGTATCATACCTGGTATTATAAAATAGGACGCCAAATTTCGTGGAAAACGCGTTTAAAGTTTAAAGGTTTGTGTTTTTATTTACTTATCATTATTTGTCAGCAATTTCTTGATCATAATAACCCAAATAATTCCTATAAGCATCTACCTATTCCGAAAGTTCATAGAAGAAAATTCATAGAATATAAATTAGTTGGAAATTTGACTAGACACGTGACGGCCGAACTACTTTAAACTATTTTTCCCAAAAGTGACAAGAATGTTAACGAAACCTGTGCTATAATTGTAATTATGATAATTTTACACACATCATGCTTGTAATAACATCCATCAATCGTAAATGCCCTTGGAATGTGTCAACACCCAAACAATGTCCTCTTAAATTATGTAAGAATATAATTGCACCTTGAAACGTTGAAAAGACATTCACAAATATATACCGTACATACACATGGATTGTGACACAAATGTGAGCACAAAATGTTTCAAATTTCGTTTACGTTAACGACACACAAACGAAACGAACATTGAAAATTTTCAATTACAATTTGATGTCAGGTTTGTGTTGTAGCAAGCAAGTATAAAATGGTAACATTTAAATGACATACCTACAAGTTATGTACTATATGATTACAAATTACGTATATGTTGTTTAAGGAAGTACGAGTAGAGTAGCGACTTCCAGTCAGAGGATTGATTTGTTTAGGCAAGGTGTCATATAATTGTCTGCCAATTTTTTTTGTAGTAATTTCGCATTTCCACCCCTTCAAACTATGATAAACCACATCCTCTGTTTAAGTAGTGTATTATTGGATGAATTTATTTTGATGAATATATAATTTATTCATATAAGAGTAGGTTAAATATCTCGTAAACTATGCCACAGATCAAAATTTGGTAAGGAATAATTTCTTTTTTTTTTCCTCAGCTTATTCAGGAAGCGAAAGTTACACAGACAATTATAAAACACCCTGTATATCGTTTAAATACGCTAAAGAATGTTCCTAAAAAATGAGTGTGTAAAGTGAGATTTCGGTTTGAAATTTTGAGGATGGATTCTGTTTGAACTAAAAGAAAATAATATGCTGCTCATTAACGAACTCAGTTTCAACAAATTTGACAATTTAATAAAAATATTTCAATTTTTTATTTACCCTGCTCGTACTTCCTTAACGTCTATCTAGACCCCGATTCATCCCTTGACTCCATACAAACTAAAATGAAATCCCTGTATAGTAAACTTCATGTATAATATACAGTTTAGTGAATATAATAGGTTTAAGTACATATTGTGTAAAAAAAACACTGCAAATTAGTCCACAGAAACTTTTATTCCCATTTTATAACCCAGCCATCATTTTCCAGCTATTGCCATGAGGAGACGAACACACTTGACTCAGCCTTAAACAACTCCAAGTGGTTCATGAAGTACAGACCGGACATGGGTCAAATCTCTTTCGGAATCAACGGACACTATGGTTTGAATATGTCCTACCCCAAGACATTCGTTCGAACCTAGTCTAACCTCACCTCTAAGCATGAGATGTGCATTAACCCCTTTAACCTTTTTTAACACCCCTTTCATCTTAGCTTGTTATTCCCATAGCAACATGTGTGTATTCGCACCGTGCGTGAGTTTTATTGGAGGCGTTTCCATTGTAACGATACACTATTTTAATTATAGAATTGTATGGATGCATATATAATTGTATGGATTGCATTTATGAATTACATTGGAAATTTAATATTATTATCTCATAAATTTAAATAAATAATTATGATAATTTACATTTGGAAAATAATATTTGTGCAATGTGATTTCTTATTTTCACAATTTTTAATGCATTAAGTTTAATTAATTAGTGTTTTTCAATAATTGGACATTTTCTATAACATTAACATGTAAAGAATTGCAAAATAGTGATAACAGCCTCGTTTATCACCAAAGTTTTCACTGGAAGCGTTGGCATTTTATTGTCCCCCATGACTATGCATACAACGAATAACTTTTTGTACTAATTTCTATGGATGAGCATATTTTACACAATCACTACCCACAATTCACTCACTCAGATAAAAAGATTATATTCGACGAGAAAAAAAATCAAATCAAAATTTATCATTGTCATTATCAGAAGTTGAACTTGAATTTATAATTTTTTTTCTCTCAAATTACACTAAAACTTATTTACTAATGGATATAGCAACAAAATGATTTTCCACATACCGATTACGTACCGTATATAAGAAAATGTTTGTGAAGTAATATTAGAGAACGTTTTCCTCAACTCATGTGTGTATCATTAAATATGATAAGGTCAATGGTATTCCAGTGGTCATTGGCTTTCTTTAATGCAGTGCAAAAAAGTACATGATCGTAATTGAAATTGAAAAAAAAAATATATCGTGAATTAGATAAAATGAAATTTGTACTAATTGAAAAAGAAAAAAACGCTTCAATAATTTCCTAGTGAATCAAGTAAGTTATTTTTGATTTATGAAGTGTCTTTTTCTGAAGCTTTTACGCTTTTTATCAGTCATAATTTTTTATTGTATAAGGTTGTTTCAATTCGTACACTGCAAATACAAATTACGGAAATAATTTTTCATAAAAACTACTCACTCTATCATCAAATAAACAAGATTTTTGAAATTTTTGGATCAAATAAGCCTTATAAACTGAGTTTTATCAAATTCTGACACAAACAATTTTTTTTGATTTTTTCGATTTTTTCTAAGGGAAAAAATTAAGAAAATTGCAAAAAATCGAGAAAATTTTGATGTTTCCGATTTCGATAAAACTTAGTTTATAAGGTAATTTTGACCCAAAAATTATAAAAATCGTGTTTGTTTTCCGATTGAATCAGTAGTTTTCGAGATATCGCATGAAATCGCCTTGAAATGAGCGATATCTTAAAAACTACTCGCCCTATCATCAAATAAACCGGATTTTTGAAATTTTTGGATCAAATTAGCCTTATAAACTGAGTTTTATCCAAATCTGGAACTAAAAATTTTTTTCGATTTTTTCGATTTTTTCTAAGGGGTACCCCTTAAGAAATTTTCAAAAAATCGAGAAAATTTTTATGTTTCCGATTTTGATAAAACTTAGTTTATAAGGTAATTTTGACCCGAAAACTATAAAAATCGTGTTTATTTTCCGACAGGATGATCAGTTTTCGAGATATCGCATGAAATCGCTTTGAAATTAGCGATATCTTAAAAACTACTCACCCTATCATGGAATAAACCTGATTTTTGAATTTTTTGGATCAAATTAGCCTTATAAACTGAGTTTTATCCAAATCTGGAACTAAAAATTTTTTTCGATTTTTTCGATTTTTTCTAAGGGGTACCCCTTAAGAAATTTTCAAAAAATCGAGAAAATTTTTATGTTTCCGATTTTGATAAAACTTAGTTTATAAGGTAATTTTGACCCGAAAACTATAAAAATCGTGTTTATTTTCCGACAGGATGATCAGTTTTCGAGATATCGCATGAAATCGCTTTGAAATTAGCGATATCTTAAAAACTACTCGCCCTATCATGGAATAAACCTGATTTTTGAATTTTTTGGATCAAATTAGCCTTATAAACTGAGTTTTATCCAAATCTGGAACTAAAAATTTTTTCCGATTTTTTCGATTTTTTCTAAGGGGTACCCCTTAAGAAATTTGCAAAAAATCGTGAAAATTTCGTTGTTTCCGATTTCGATAAAACTTAGTTTATAAGGTAATTTTGACCCAAAAATTATGAAAATCGTGTTTATTTTCCGACAGGATGATCAGTTTTCGAGATATTCCATGAAATCGTTTTGAAATGAGCGATATCTTAAAAACAACTCGCCCTATCATCAAATAAACCCGATTTTTGAAATTTTTGGATCAAATTAGCCTTATAAACTGAGTTTAATCAAATTCTGAAACAAATAATTTTTTTCGATTTTTTGTATCCGAGTTTAAGGAGATATGCATTGAATAATACTAGGGATTTCAATAAAACTTTATAAATATATTTCTTGATTAATAAAGTTAACAAAAATCAAAAAAAATTCCTAGGTCATCGGGCTCTTTATTATTATTTTATCGTCAAATATAAAAATTACTGCACATTCACCGTACTTGTTCAAGAACATAATTTTTGGAAAACACACAATATATTTTTATTTTACAAAACTTTTCTTGTAAAATGGTAAATTTAAAACTTAAGGTCAAAATAGCATGCGATTATAGAATATATTGTTCCCTAAAAATAGTCAAGACACATTGATCACACACAAAAAAAGACAAATATATGTACATTTGAACATGTCATTAAAGGCTTAGAGTATAATCGTGTGAAAAATATGAAAATTCTCTGTATGTTTGTTTGCGTGATAGTTTGTCATCTGTACAGAATGCTCCATGTTTATGATGGCTTTTTTGTAAGATAAAACAATAGGATATTCTACTATTTTTTAAAAAGTACTTCAAAATAATTTACTTTTTTACTTAAATTCAGTTTTAAGCCTTTTTTAAACTGTCCAAAACGCGGACATCCAATTTGATGACGTAATATCGGTATCATTATACGAAATAACACAGATAAGTTTGACATATATATTCATAGACATCTGATTATAATAAATATAAATACTGATTATCTAGGGATATATTATATCCAGCTGTCTACACTGAACTAACTGATGGTCTATGGCTCATACCGATATGACATCACAGCAGGGCTTGCCCGTGTTTTAGGTCACATGATATACAGTTTAAAAATTACGATTTTTAATTTTAATATTATAAAAGAAAAATGCGCTTTTATGACTCGAAATCAGAATATTTTTACTTCAACCTTTCCCTTATAATCCAAAAGCTCGATACCTTTGTGACCATGCAAATTTTTGAAGTCTTTTTCGAAAACCATTAAAATCCATAGTTTGTATAACTTGACGAAAAGTAATTTCTCACGATGAAAGTGCGTCGTTGGAACAAAAGGATGAAAAATGTATAAAAACAGAAAATATTTTTCTCGTCACATTTTGCTAACACATTCAGTACATTCCTTGAAACAGAAGTTCCTCACACAATAATATTATAAACATCTCATCATTTGTCAACAAAAAATGGGGCATTGTTTTTCATAACTTTTTTTTTTTTGTTTAACAGTGAAAAACTCATTTGAATAAAATTCGAGGTACAAGCACCCTAATCAATTTTCAAGATAGTTCTATTTTATTTTTTATTTCACTTGATGTTTTTCTTTTCTTCTAAATTATATTCCAACTTTCAAAATATAAATATAAACGAAAACTAGAAAAAATTTTCCTGCAAGGTGACTTCCTCAATAGAATGTATTTTTTTTAGGATTCAGTAACCAAAAAAAAAAAAAAAGAAATAAAGATAAAAATGAAATTCCGTTGAATCACAAGTTCACCTTTATCGTGTCTTTGGATTATTTAGGACCCAAATTAAGGTCTTAAAACATAAAAAATAAGTTCATTTACTATTTCATATTTTCCGAGATATTTCTTGAATAGTTCCGAAGTTAAAAACTATTCCAACAGAATTTTAGCGGCCTCTAAATTATACTAAATTTCGTCAAAGGAAAATCCTTCAGAAAATGGGCATAATTAGTTTGTTTCCGATTTGAATAAAAATCGTTTTCTAGAGTCATTTTGGTCCAACAAATGGAAAAATGGGATTCTTTTGGCGATTAAAAGAATAATTTCTGATTATAATCGTTCATGGACGTAATAATTTCGCATTGATTCAGTTGACTAAGTATGTGTTTTCAAACCAAAATATGGTCAAAAATATCTGATTTGCATCATTTTTTGAATAGTTCTTATTCAAAAATTCCTATTTTTCCTCCTTTTTAGGGCCAGAACTGAGGACGCCTTAAAAAGTTAGTTTAAAAGAGTATAGAGAGACCTTGAATGAAGCAATACGGAACCATCTACCATGAATTTTCCACTAAACAGTCAATTTTTTTCTTATCCTAAATAAACTGAATTTATATATTATTACGATAGCAAGTTTTTTTCTGTCCTATTCTTATCTTCCTTAATTCTTCCATGACTCACCATTCATTTTCAAACTGATTATTTCAAGGTTTGACGAAAAATATACTTACGGTTTAAAAATATCATAAATTTAAATAATAAGTTTATTAGGCAAACATGTTAGTTTTTACAGATGCTCTTCTAATACTCTAGACATATAATTAGGTACTATTTTTAATAAATGTTCTCCTAATAATAATTTAAGGACTTTTGACTTTTTTCACCACTATCAAATTTGTTATTTGTTGTTTTTTGTCCACGGGTACAGTGAGCCACGGGTTACGGTAACTACGGTATCGAAATTCCTTACGGGTCGAGGTAGTACTATATATGTTAGGCTTTTTTTGATACAAACTTGATAAGATCTTTTATCTACAAATAAACGTTGTCGCGTCACGCTGTCGCCAAATTATTTTGTATGGCGCGAATATACCTTGGACAAATTATTTCAATTTTTACGTTTTTTTTTACTAAGCATTGACTGTATTTCCGGAAATAACAAATCGATTTTTGAATTTATTATTCGTATTCTTTGAAGTATTTTAAAATTTGTATAAATAAAGCGCTATTTCTTGATAATATGATGGTAAAACAGAGCTCTACACGATTCTAAATTTCTTTCACGAATAAAATTAAAATTGCCAAAGAATTACAACTTATATAAGCATTTTAAACAAGTAATTAGACAGAGAAGTCGGGCATAGTATTTGAAGTCATGTACTATGTTTGCCTTAAGAACTCCACGCTAAATTCTGTTTTGCTAGAAAGAGACTATAACAAATCTTTGATGGCTTTTATCATGGTTGTTTTTATATAAGTTAGGTTAGGTTAGGTGATATTGGGTGTCTACGAAGGACACACTTAGGCTATAGAGAACCTTTGTGATACCATATACAGTGAACCCGCGGTAATCCGACAAACGTTTTGCAAAGTGGTGTCGAATTATCGAATTTGTCGGACTATCGAGTACTGCTACAAACCCCTTGTAGTCCGGAACTTTTTGAAAAAGAATACCTTGTAATCCGACAAATTACATATCGAAGTGAAAAGATTTCAATCATTTTCTAATTTCATTCACGAAGAATTCCGGTATTTATAATAAATCTGCTTTGTTATTACCGTTATAGTTATGTCGGATTACAAGGGATGCCGGATTATGAAGGGGCCGGATTACCGCGGGTCTACTGTATGTGTTTTACCACCTTTCCGATGATAATTTCATTTATCAGCTCCTCAATTTCAGAGATGCATATACTATGTACTATACCAGCCCATCACAAATATTAATTAAATTAATTTTGTTGCGACGACGGAAACCGAACCCACTACCCTAGGCATACCGCGTACGGAATTGGTTACGTCTTAACCAACTGAACTAATAATAGCTATTCGAAAAATAATTTTTCTGTGTTATTTGTTACATAAACAAATTTTTATGTAAGAAAAAACAATTTTCCGCTTATCGAGACCACACTGTTTCAAAATGGCATAGTTGGGTAAAAAAAAATATCAACGACAGATAGTTAGCTTCAATCGAAATTTATAAAAAAGTATTAAAAACAGTTAAACTGTATTTTTTTTAAAAATGTTCATAAAATAAATATTTAAAAAAAAAAAAGTAGAACGAGTATTAAAAACTGCGCAATTTTTACGAATTTTCTTTTGACAACTTTTGATTGTAATTTGACGTAGATACTGTGTTAATGACACAACGATTCAATCTGTTAATAATCCGTTATCTGTACATATATTTTTATATTGTGTACACGAGACTGCACGCTATTTTTTTTTTATATCAACTTCACAGCGATAATGAAAGTACAAGGGGTCCAGTAAAAATTGTGCAAAAAAAAACAAAACAAAACAAATTATAGAAAAATGAATGCTTATAACAATAATTTCGAAAAAGCTTTCTTATTCGGACTGGAAACAAAAAAACTGAGGTGTTACACAGAAATATCTTAGTTGATTAAAGCAGTAGCATTTTGGAGCACCTTGAAGCAAAGGTCGAACTGTTTCCAGTAAAATAGATCTTCAACGACTTCTTACTCCAATCTAATCTATACGTTAGATTAGGTTAGACAAGAGTGGCTGTCTTGGAGTGGGACAACTTAGACCATAAAGTCCGTTGTGATACCGAAAAAGGATTGGCCCATCCCCGGCCAATACTCCATGAACGATTTTAAGTTTTTTAAGAACAGCAGGAGTGCTTAACGGATTTTAGGTCGGAGAGGTCGTCAAAGAGAGGCTGTTTCACTGTGACAGCTCCTGCAGCAGTCGTGATACACTGCCAGGTCCAGGCGATCAGCATGCTTGCCGCCCAACCAGCGTCCTGTAATAGCCGCAACAACTTTGCTAACAAAGGTAAGATGTTCGGAGCTACTTCGAAAGCGTCTCTATCTAAGCATCTTCATCTTAGGCAGTCCTATGCTACCTTTGAGGTTAGAATAGACCGAACTGAGATCTTATTTAGATAGTGTAAATTTTTGTTCGTATTTTCCCGAGTATCTTGTATATTGTTCATAAGATATATACAAGTTTTTTATACATTATTATATGAGAATAAACGGGATAAATACATTCTTTGATGTATTTTAAAACATTCATCGATACCTACACTTTTTTTTTTTGTAAATTGTAATTGTAAAATATATATGTAGGGGTTGATCCATTTCAGTTTACACTTCGGCTGTTGTTTGTTTATTATTGTTTATCTTTATACAATACGAGTTACATAAAATGGGAATCCGAGTTTCATATAAAAGTAAGTTGGGCATGTCTATGTTAATAATATAAAAACTATCTCTGTATTAGTAAAATATCAGTGCCTTTGTCAAAAAATTTTTTTTAAATATCAATTTCCTTGAAAACAAATAATTGACTGAGTAAATTGTTGAAATACCATGTATAGGCAGTGTTGATGACCCAATCGTTTGTTTTTTTCCGTCATGTAAATAAAGAAAAATATCAACTCTTAGAAAGCCACACACATGTAACTGATATTCCCATATAATACATACTAAAAAATTTGCATTTAATTTCCGCCCTAGCGGGTAAATAGTGATGTTTACGAAAAAATGTTTCAAACAAAACTTTGCATTAAAATTTTTGTTTTATCTCTAATGATTTAGAACATGAGTCCTTCGGACCCAAGACTCAATTGGCCTATGTTGAAAAGAATATGATATTTAGGGTTGCCACCTGCTAGGGCCTTACCCTTTTTGTGTCTGTACCTTCTGATTAAGTGTTGATAGATACAAGGATTAATGCCAAAATAAACGATAGTAACTGGTGATAAATAACTGATAGTTTTCGTGCAAAATGATGACAAAATGTGCAAATTTCTAATATATTAATATGACTTCATACTTGTAGTTTGATGTAGAATAAATTAAATATAACGAAATTGTACCTTTTTTGAATTTGTGCAAGCATTGTGTAGACACAATGTACATATTGGCTGTATAACAATATTTTTTTGTAGGAAAAAAATATTTGACAAACCTTATTTACGAAACGAACAAAGCACAAAATGTTATTTTTATGTTTATTTTCGTTGTAGACAACAACACATCTGTGATTTACTCAAACAACATTTTGTCAGTTTTCATACAGTCGTGTGTCGTTTACGTTTTTAAAAACATCATCATCATCGCTTAAAAACCCTTCCCACCATTCGTTTCACTTTATTTAAAGAGTTTTCATCAGTTACTAAAAACATGAGTATATTTGTAGGTTAAATTAACACATGGTTGAAGTAATTATTATAGACATTGTACAAGAAATAGGGTATTCCACTATTTTTGAAAAAGTACTTCAAAATGTTGATTTTGCTAGATATTCGCTTTCTAAGCAATCCTGGGCTTAAAACCTGCATCTTTTGAAATAATCATTGCACTGAAATTTTGTAAAATTGTTCGAAAACTTAAACTGTCTTCTTTTAGGCCCTGCCATATTGTTTTGTAAAAACTTTTACCACTTTCCCATTTTTCGTTTTTAAAAAATGTCAAGAATTGTTCCATATTTTAGGCACTTTTTTACCTGGCCGCCATTTAAAAAAAAAGGCGTTATCAAATATCGTATTATACTAATTAGAAAACTTGTACTTTCTAGTTTTGGAATTTTTTGCTCAAAACCTTTTACCACCCCTTGCCTCCCCTTGAGGGTATATACATATATGTGTGTGTTCCACTTAAAAGCGGATTCTAAGTAAAATGGTGATTTCTAGAACAATTAATTCTGTGGATCTACAATGTTGTTTGTACAATTAACAACTCAATACTTGGATATTGGATATATTTGTATATAGTTACAATCTAGTAATAATGATATTAAATTTCGAATTATTTAGGTTCTAAGAACTTAATCATGATTGCAATTATTTCTAACCTTTAATATGCAAAATCAGTTGGTAATATTAAACTGAAAGCTAGTTACATTCTTGGAAGTCGCTGCATGTGGGCTAAATCAAAACAATTCAATCATATCATTACAATCAAAGGGTTTCAATAGTATTACATTTCTATACTATTTAATTACCGAGAAATGGCTCTTTGTACGTGGACAAAATAAAAATTAAAACATATCACAGTTTCTCTTTGGAAAGCTGTATAATTAAATTACAATCGATAATGTCCGGGCTTCGACATTTGAATGGTTCTTACAAACTCGAATATATTACGTTAAAAGAGCAAATATTGAACCATTCAGAAAAAAAAATTTCGTTTCAAATCACTAATAATTTGGATATAAGACTTTTGCTGAAACTATAAAATATAGAAGGTTGAAAATTTGTAGATATCTTCGAATTGTATTAATTTTTCACTGAAAAAAAAAATTCTTAACACTAACCGATATGAGGTTGTCTCAACCTCATCGCGAGATCATGTGTGGCGAAAGGTGCCACGAATGTGACTCAACTACCATATGGGTTGAGTGGTGAAGTTGACACAAACGCATGAGTTGTTTAAATGAAAAGTAATATACTGTCTAACAAATTTCAAATATTGTTATTTTGAATAATATTAATATTATAACAAAATACTGATGTGATTGTCACAACTACACGAGTTGGTAAAAAATAAAATAAAAGGTTTATACCTGCTAATAGGTTTATTAAAACAAAAATAAATTTCTTTAAGGATTTGAACTAGCGACATATGGATTACTATTGTTTAGCATAACCAATCAATTTTATTGTTTAATAACCAACTGCCCTATCGATGCTTGTAACAAATATACTAAAAAATATAGTAAATGTTATAAAAATTATTAATATGTTTATTTCAAAGTCTCTGTTAACTAACTCCCAGGTAACAACAATCTTCATGAAGTTGTCTCAATCACATATGGACCAGACATGATAGATATGTTTTGGTACTAACCTAATTCTATATTTAAAGAAAACTAAGTACAATTTTATTTTTATTCAATCAAATGCATGACTTTAAACTTAAAATCAATCTCTTTCATAGAAGTAATCATTTTGTTTATTTAACTTCAGTGATTTTGTATCAATGAATTCATATTTTTAATTCAATTGTAAATAAAAATATTTCGCTGTACTTGTTCCAATCGTTAGGCAATTGTTTGAAAGTATTTTTACTTTATTTCACTATGAAAAGGCCAACTTCGGAATGAGATTATCATTATTTTAAGTTTGATTTCAGTGTTATAATATACAAATGGAGCAAAAAGAGGTTACAAAAATTTTTTTTCTTCATACCAGCAGGGAATTGAACCCCGAACTTGCGAATAGTGCCATTATTAAAACACCAATGCAAAAGGTGGAATATTTGATATTCAGAATATTTTTATAGTTAATATGCAATCAAGTTTTTATGACTTTTTAAATTAATTCTTTTCATTTTAGAATATTAGAAATAAAAAGTTTAAAATTCCAGTTATGTTATAAATGATAATACGTTGTACGCATTCTTGACACAAGGCAAGTTGTCATGATGATTTTAACTATAGGTGTTTAAAATTAAATGTATGTGTTCCTTCCTCCGGCAAGTCTTGTAATCATGTGAGACATATGATTGACTTCTCTATTACATAACCTTTCTTTTTTTTTTTCATTAAAATAATGAACTGTTTCGAAATACATATACAACAGATATTTATTTATAAATGGAAAGTTATGCGTAAAAATAATTTTTTTAACCAACTCTCGTAAGGAAATGAGAGAATGTGATTTTTTTTCGACTTAAGAATGTATGAGCGCCAATGCAATTTTGGATAAAAGGATTGATTTTTATACCATGTATATATGAAATATACATAGTATTATAAGTTTAGTCCCAAGTTTGTAACGCTTAAAAATAATGATGCTAGGAAAAAGATTTTGTCATAGGTGTTCATAGAATCACCTAATTAGTCCATTTCCGGTTGTCCGTCCGTCCGTTCGTCTGTGGTCACGATAACTCAAAAACGGAAAAAGATATCGAGCTGAAATTTTTACAGCGTACTCAGGACGTAAACAGTGAGGTCAAGTTCGTAAATGAGCATCATAGGTCAATTGGGTCTTGGGTCCGTAGGACCCATCTTATAAACCGTTAGAGATAGAACAAAAGTTTAAATGTAAAAAATGTTCCTTATCAAAAATTAAACAACTTTTGTTTGAAACATGTTTTCGTAAACATCACTGTTTACCCGTGAGGGCGCCAATTAGGCGGAAATTTTATAATATGTGTACAAACTATACACTAAATGTCGGTCGGTAATGCAGAACACTATAAAGTCATTTACATATGTACTATACTTGATTATCAGTTATGTATGTGTCACATGTTTGTATGTGTAATAAAGAAATCAACACTGACTATTCATGGTATTTCAACAATTAACTCAGTCAATTGTTTGTTTTCACTTGTTTTTAAAATGAAGTTGGACTTAGTCTAAATCAATTCTGAAAATTTTAGGGGGAAGGGAGAGTTTCCCGATTATTTAAAGAAATGACTTCAAAAGTAGGTAAATTTAAAATTGGTCTTATGGGAAAACGGTAGATGGATGATTTGTTTTCATAGATTCCCCCAAAACTAGTCGTTGGAAATTAAAAATAAATATTTAAATTTAAGTTTAAACCTTAATAAATTATTGAAAACAAAAAACCCGTTGTTCCCGATTAAATACGAATGTATGAGCACGGTAGTTTGGGACACAAATTTAAATAATATATATTTTCAATTTTGATGGTGAATTATGTTATAACTTGACAATATGAGACGAAAAGTAAGTAAATTTATCAATACCAGGAGTAATTTTGGCGAAAATGGACGCTGTTATGACTAATTTGCAGTTCTTTACATGTTAATGTTATAGAAAATGTCAAATTAAAATTATTGAAAAACTTTAATTAATTAAACTTAATGCATTAAAAATTGTGAAAATAAGAAATCAAATTGCACAAATATTATTTTTAAATGTAAATTATCATAATTATTTATTTAAATATGGGAGACAATAATATTAAATTGTCAATGTAAGTCATAAATGCAATCCATACAATTCTATAATTAAAGTAGTGTATCGTTGTCATGGAAACGAAACTCGCGCACGGTGCGAATACGATAATAATAGTTTCCATTCTTTTGTTTTTAACAAATACAACTAAAAGCTAAAAGTAATTATTACAAATATTCCACAAATAAATTTCCAACAAATGAATTGACAAAAATAATATTTAATACGGCAATTAGTTAGATAACTTTGAGGTCGAAAAATAAATAAGTTTTCATCGTTTGGATAGCATACACAATTGTCGAAAAGAAATGATGAGATGCTATAAATTTCTATATCTTTTATCTAGATAAAGTGAGAAGGGGGTACAGTGAGTCAATGTTACGGTGGATACTTCCAAAAAGTAACTATTAGATTTTTATGAATGTTAACAATTTATTTCCCAAAAAATATTATTCGATAGGAATGGTCCATGATGTATTTTGATATATAGATAAAGAAATATAGAAGGATGAACAAAAAAAATAAATAAATAAATAAAAGTTTTCTACGAAAAAAGATAAAAGTAACAACACCCTATAATGATTCATCCTCACCTACTACCCTCAAGAATTGTAAATGTTACCGGCAAAATTTATAATACATAAAATATTTCTTTTTTTCGAATTTTCCAAAAGGAATTCAACAAAATTTTTTGGAATTCAAGAAAATAAAATTCCATAAAATTAATTTTTCCCTAATTATAGATATGATAAAAAGTTTATTTTAGACTAATTGCTGCGTAACGAAAACCATCCTTTCAGTCAAAATTTGATCAGATAGATTAGGATAGGTTTTTAAGGTTCAAAAAGGTTCGATGATCAAAGAGACGTGAATTTCGTAATTTCTGATTATAAAAATATCTACAACTTTTGTACGATAAATTTTTTTGGTACAAACCTATAAAATTTGAAATAGTTCGTTTCGGGACATATGCTTACTAACTAAATTCTTGTTTTGGTATACTCTACTAGCCCCTCGAATATTGACCATTGATTTTGAAACACTCGGTATATCAAGATCAGGATAAAATACTAAAATGGACTGGTAGATGATAATTTGTATGAGCTATCAAAAACGGCCAAATCGTGCTAGCTAAAGCCAACCTTAAAACAGTTCGTTCAATTCGTTTGATTTTCTAGCTTCTCTTTTGATATTGGCGGTAATGTATACATATGAACATAGATAGGATACCTAGTACATATACCATAGAAACTGAACTATGTAATCGTAATATGTTAGTTAAATGTTAGCTAAAATTAGCAGATTACTTTTGCCTCTTTCATTGCTAAAACTGTTCCTGAATTATGACGATTATACTGTTTTATACTCATCTATTTCTTTTCTTAGGATTCCGTTGCGTTATTTTTTTTTTTTTAAAGTAGGGGAGACTCGATTTTATAGAATGGAAAAAACGAGCCAATCTACCCCGTATCTGGGGTAAGTTGACTTAAGAAGTAAGGAATAAGAAAAAATAGGATTAGAAACAAATTTTCTGAAATTCTCCTCCTTCATTCACCTAGAAGAATTAGCATCACTTATTTCCGGTGACTGAAGGGGCGGAGATAATG
The DNA here is from genome assembly GCF_905475395.1 of Chrysoperla carnea. NCBI lineage: Eukaryota > Metazoa > Arthropoda > Insecta > Neuroptera > Chrysopidae > Chrysoperla > Chrysoperla carnea. Next base: position 29,856,412 of record NC_058342.1, read on the forward strand.
GTTGTTCTTACCTAGTCGACCAACGCACGATGTTTGTCGAACTCGCATTTTTTACAGCTAGTCTACTTGCCGCTATAGTCAACCATCCCCGGTCTCCTCAAGTAAGTAAAATACCAACAAATATAAGAGACTTATCAATTTCCACAACATATCAAAATAAAAACAATTGAAAGTTTAGCGATTGGAAGAGGATTGAGTTTGATTTGAGTTATTATATTGAAGGGTATATATCGAAAAATTTTAATTCTATAAATTTATTGGTATGTTTTTGAAACACTTTGTAAAAATGTTTATTGGTATGTTTTTGAAACACTTTGTAAATTATTGAAGAAAATTGCGAAAAAAACATCAATTTTTACATGTTTTCAATCTTTAGAAAAGATACAAAAAAAGTTACATTTACCAAACCAAACATATTACATGGTAGGATTGCATCAACACTTAACGAGTTTTTTTTCCTTTACATGGTTGTTAGATAATAAAAATACGGAAAGTAAATAAGTCTACAAATAATATAATTTGTCTTTAAAAGAGATAAAGAAAACTATTGCTTTGTTTCATTAATATTTTAAGAAATTAAATCCCTTTTCTTTTTTCTTTTTTTTTTATAATTATTGAACAAATATAATTAAAAATAAAAATGTGCGTTTGGTAAATACAAAATGAACGAATTAAAAATTTATACAAGTAATTAACACATTATTAAATACAGTTAAACCTGTTTTTATATTTTCTGAGTGTTACTACATTAATTTTTAAAGCGGAAACATCAAAAAGCTATCCATGATATCTACAATAATAAAAATAATAATAATACAGTAAAGCAATCGGGCCGCGCCTAGTGCATGGTGCATCTATTTGACTAAAAAACAATGACGTAACAGCTTTTTCAGACCATTGCATTTTAAATGTCCATAAATTTTATGATAAATTCAAAATTTTACACAAATGAAGCTTATGAACGTTTAAGAAGGGTTAGAAATTTGGAAAAATTCAAAAACAACGTGTAACGATAAATTTCAAATAATTTTCTTTAAATTTTCATTTCAGTTTCCGAGGTATTCATAATAACGTCAAAAATTTTTATAAAACCATGGTATTTATTTTGTTATATTTATTATAAATAAATTTTGTATAAATTAATTTAATCTCTTGAGAATGAACGAAAGTTCGAAAAATTTTGAGATAAAATAAAAACACTTGTAGTCATACACCAATAATAAAAATTATTTTTTATTATTTTAAAAAACTAATATAATTTCAATTAATAAAAATAAATTAATATTCTAAAAAATACCAATGAAAATTTTTAAAGAAAATTTTGTCCTAAAAATTACTCAAAACAAGAAGAAAATCATGCGTATATTGTTAAGAACAAATTTCAACTTTAAAATATATTAATTGTTAGAAAATTGATACCTTTAAACAATCAGCCATTACTAACAATATATTTTTTTTAATGATTTTCGATAATTTTTAACAAAGCAAAAATTTAAAAAAATATATATTATAACATCGATTAATAATTTAAAAAAAATTTTGAAAAACAATTTTATTTAAGCATTCAAAATTCAAAACATTCTCTATAAGAAAATCTACAATCAGTATTGCAACACTTAAATATTATAAAAATTTTTGTCTAAAATTTATAGTATTTAACAGCGTAGTACCAACTCAACAATAAAAAATTGTATTATTATTATCGATTAAAGCATAAAGAAGCACATTTAAATAAAAAAATTTAAAAGAAACATTGATAAAATATAATTTATTGAAACAAATAAAAACTTACTGATAACAACAATGATGAAAAAGCACAACACTATCTTCATTCTTTGACGCTTTGACTTCGAGTAAGTTGTCAACAAATGCGCAACAATTATCGTCGACCATCTAATTTAAACTATCTCGATGCATTTCTTTTGCGCAAATCTAGCTACCACGCAGCATAAAATTTTAGCCTGCATGCAATTATCCTGGAGAATAGAAGCAACGGGGGAAATTCCAGGAACCTCAGCTGGGTTGCCTATGACAACGATAGTGTTGTTATCTATTTTTGTAATGAGCAACTCTACAATTTTGATAGGTATATTTTCTATATGTTTAATATACATAAATTATGCATTTTATAGCCATTTTGAAGAAATTGTACATATAATTTGTTTTTCCGCCATTTTATTTGATGTTTTACTTATTTTATGAAATAAGCAACAATCAGTTCAATAAATATATGTTAAAAATTTAATTTTTAATAATTTTGACGAGAGCTTGAACAGATTTAAAAATTTTTTTGAACATTTCGCTCTAAGAACTTTAATTTTACCTCAAAAAATGGTATTTTGAACTTTTCTACAAATATTATAGGAAAAATTTAAATAACACAAGAAAATTATGTAATTTTTTGGGTAGCTATGGAAGAAAATATTTTTCTCTCTGATATTACCTCCTTTGTTTTTTTGGAGTTTTTATAAATTTTTTTAAAATCTTTTTACGACATTTTTAAGATCTTTTTCCGCCATTCTGGTAAATATTTAATGATTTAATTTCAGATAATTTTGAAAAAGCTTAAACTTAAATATAACGGATTTTTTTTTGAACTTTTCTATATAGAAAAAATTTAAATAGCGTATATGTACTAAGGTATAAAAAATTTGAGAAAATTATGCAAGTTTTGTAGGTAGCTTTAGAAAAATGTATCCCTTGTATTATTTTAAGACACTGGCTATGGTTTTTTCCGCCATTTAAGAAAATGAACGGGATAAATAGAAAACATCTCAATAAAAAACACTTTTCTATATAGCAAAAATTTTAATACCGTATAAAAAACTACAATTTTTGTGAGTAGCTATAAGAGAAAGTATCCCTTGTATTATTTTACGACACTGACGATGTTTTACGTCATTTAAGCCTAAGTAAATGAAGGAAATATATAGAAAATTTCTCCATAATGAACTTATTTACAGAATTGTGCAATTTTTTAGGGACCTAAAAGAAAATTACTGTCTATCAAAGTTTTTATGGATTTTTTGAGACTTTTTAAAATTATCTAGCGAGATTTTTGAGAAGTTTTTTCGTCATTTAAAAAGGAAATGAAGGGAGAATTTACGTAAGAGTTTTGGGATGTCGAGAAGGATTTTGTGAATCAAATTACCCGAGTAAGTTTAGTAATTCACTTAAATATTAAACTTATTTTTGGCTCTAAGAACATTAAAATCATTTTTTGAGTTTTTCTATATAGCAAAAATTTCAATACCGTTTTTGTACTTAGGTATAAAAAATTTGAGACAAATATGCAATTTTTGTGGGTAGCTATAAAAGAAAGTATCCCTGGTATTATTTTACGACACTGGCTATGTTGTTTTACGTCATTTAAGCCTAAGAAAATGATAGAAATACATAGAAAACATCTCAATAATGATCTAATTTTCTAGTATTAAAACATTTATAGAATTGTGCAATTTTTAAGGGAGCTAAAAGAAAATATCTGTATATCAAAGTTTTTATTGATTTTTTGAGACTTTTTTTTTAAATTTTCTAGCGAGATTATTGAGAAGGTTTTTTCGTCAGTTAAAAAGGACATGAAGAGAGAATTTATGTAAGAGTTTTGGAATTTTGAGTAGGATTTTGTGAATGAAATTACTCGAGTAAGTTAATTACATCAGTTAAACATAAAACTTAAATTATAAAGGACCTTTTTGTGGCTCTAAGAACATTAATATCATTTTTTGGATTTTTCTAATATCAAAATTCTATATCAAAAATTTGAATAGCGTATATTTTGTGGGCAGCTATAGAAAAAAGTATCCCTTGTACCTGATTTTTCCTCCTTTGTTTTTGTGGATTTTTTATCATTTTACATTTTTTATATCTTTTCAATTTTTTAGGTAATTTTAACTAATCAGAAAATGGACAAAATATAGAAAGAATCTGATAAATTATTTAATTTTTTTTTTAAATCATTTTTTTTCATATTTCTAAGTGAATAATTAAAAAAAATTTTTTTTATTATTTTACGACACTGGTGATGTTTTTTTACGTCAAATAAACCTAAGAAAATACACAGAATTGTGCAATTTTTTCGGAAGCTAAAAGAAATATCTGTCAATCAAAGTTTTTACTGATTTTTTGAGACTTTTTTAAAAATTACCTAGCGAGATTTTTTAGAAATTTTTTCGTCATTTAAAGGACGACAAATTTTGCTTTTAACATTTAAAAAAGAATTTGACATGAAAGAAGAATTTCCGTATCAAATTTTTCGAGTTTTCGAGATAGTCGAGTATACTATTTACGCTCCCTGCAATTCGAACAAGATTATCTGAAACATTTCGCGATATTTTTCTCTCAATTCCTACACGTAGGAGTAGTAAGAAGAAAATTAGGTTCGTATTAGTCCAGTGTAAACGAAATCGAGTCAATTTCGTTTTCATTACGATATAGACGAATTGACTTGAATCACTCGAATCAATTTTTCTTTTTGGAATTAAATTTAAAAGTTTGTTTTAAAAAGTTATTTAATTGGTATTTTATCAAACTACCTTGAAACCCACATCATTCGATAATATTTTTCCCAACTATTTAAAGAGTAATCAATTATATAGCTTTTTGAATTTATTATGTAATTCACAATATGGAAAAGTTGATAAAAGATTAAACTTACCTTGAATCTTGTAGGACCACCGAATTTAACATCCTACTGGATAAATTATTTTTATTTATACATACTTTCAAGGTTGTTCGATATCTAAATTATATAAGTAGTATATTAGTAATAAAGATATCGTTTTAATACTAAAAGAAGTACCTCCATATATAGACAATGGATAATAAAGAGGTTCTCTGTGTCGATTTTTCACAAATTATTTATACTTAGATAAATAAAGTGTGTAATATATTTATTACTAGCTTTGAATTTCTGAATGATATTTGAAAACAACACTTTCGGCCTGTTTTTTTTTTATAAATATCAATTTTAAGGACTAGAAATAAGTCGTACTTTTTCAAAAGCAGAAAAATATTTTTTTTTAAAATATTTTTTTGCTTGTGTATGGTTTATATTTTCTTGTGGATTTTCTTAATTTAATATTTAACCATCTCAAAATTTAATAATGGCGATTTGTAGTTAAATCAATGTTAAAACTAGAACAATTTTGTTTTTAATATCGTTTTAGAGGTAAGTGAAAATATTTTTTTAAATCGTTTTTTATATAATTATCAACATATTTTCACTGATTTTATTACATACTCTGTAGAGTCTGACCAAAATCGGACTCCAAACGGAAAACGAAACACAAACCGAATTTCTGCTGTGTCTCAGTTTTGACCAAAACTGAAACCGAAACTTGGCTTATTTTTTACACTTATACAGATAGTTAAACCATATTATCGAGGGATTTTACTCGATGTATGGTTTTAAAAAACTGTTTCCACGATTCTGTCAAAAATTATTGCAGATATCAAGTTCCGGTTTTTTTACTTCACAAAAAACATATGCAATTTTTTTGGTTTTTCTAAAATTATAAATAATTTTGACATTTAGGGACTAGAAGACGATATTAATAGTAAAATTTTGCTTAATTTGTATGTTTCTAACTACTAAAAGCGATACTAGTGTGGGATCCGATGTGTTTGAGTCGAAAGAATTTTTTTTTAAATTCAATTACTCTTTAATAATTGCATAATAATTTTTTTCTTAAACAACCCAAAACACGTCCTTTTTGAAAACTGAAAAGACTACTAAATAAATTTAAACTTTTTTTTTCAAATTGGTATTCAATTTAAAATAGTCCGGATGTTGTGAAGTCAACTATTCAATTTGTATGACGTAAATGTAATAAAATGCTCTAAAATATCGTAAACTAGACAATTTGTATCACGTAAATGTAATAAAATGTTCTAAAAATATCGTAAAAGCGCCCAAAACCAAAGTTTTTTTATGTTTTCTTTCTGGAAAGGGGCGTATGGCAATGTATTTTTGCATAAACAGCAAAAGCTCTATCACCGATTAATTTGTGTACAATTAACATTACTGTGAGTTCTCTCATAAGGTAATGTGTTAAAAATCACAATTTTAAAATGAAATAATTCATAATTTTACCCTGCAAGAGGCTCGAAAACTGTGTTTATTGTGATCAAGGGACTTGAAAATTGAAAATTCACCGCACTTGCTCAAACAGCCGGACTATTTTAAGTAGTAACAGTATACATAGAGGACGTACTATAGTAACAATAATTATATTGTCCAATTATTTTCAGCTTTTTAAAAACTGTATGGAGAGTAGAGATCCATATATAATTATCGCAAACAATCAATTCATATATTAAATATGAAATCAGTGCATATAATGTTACACAAAAGTTGGAAGACCATTAATTTACTGCATTTATTTATTAAAAAGAATTTAGTATTTTTAATAATTTGATTCATTAATTTATCTAGGCTTTGCAATTTCGAAATTCTTCAAAGCTGGAAGCTTCGGTTTTAAGTGCAGTACAGGGTAAGAAATTTTTTGTGGGTATTACTAGGTCAGTATCGGTATGAACACCATACTGGTTTGACCACTGAGGGAATAGTAACAATAGCAATAAATAGGGCGGACGAGTCAATTGCGGTACCCACAATACTTCTGGTGGATAGCTCTATTCAATACTGTAGTATTACTTATTTTTAACATTATTTTTCTGGTTTTAAAACGACTGTCTTTGAGCTTTTTTAAACAGTAAATTCATTCGTTTTTAGATTTTTTGACAATAATCAAAGCTATTAAGTATTATTTTTGGAAAGAATAAAAAATTTGATTTTTACTTCCAAATTCAGATAATTCATACCTTTGTTCGGAGGAAACACTCGTCGAACATCGGAGACTTTGGCCCAAAAGATATGGCAACCCTAAATTTATTTAAAAAATATAACCAAAAAATTCAATATTTTTTGCATAATTAATGTAACATAACGTTTATCCCAATTAAGTTATTGTTCATAATTTCAATTAGTTGAAGTGAATAAAAAAATTGAGCTTTTGGGTAAATATACGAATATTGAAATAATTATTGAACAATAATCAAAGACAGGATAATCAATGAAAGAATTTTAATGGAACAAAATGTATGGTTTAAATTCAAATGAACAAAAGCTGTGAAGCTGTCCTTCCTTCCCAAGATCAAAAACCTTTCAAAAACCCATGCATCTGGGACAAAATTTCTGTTGACTAGTGTAATAATTTAGATTTTTACAGACCTAACCCAACATAGGTTTATAAGTGATTGACTGGTTGCATAAAATTTCGTCATTGATGTTTATACCTACAGCTGGAGTAATTACTTTATGATTCCAAAAAAATTTAAAAACAAAGTAGTTCATTGTAAAACATCATTCACGTGCCAAGGGCAATATTATACAGTCAAAATCGGTTATAACGACATCGATTATAACTTTCAGGAATATCTTAATCAAACGGAAACAATAAAAACAAATTTATGTTTGTCAATCAGATACTTAGTAACAAACTAACTTTTTTTATATTATATTTATTAATTATTATGTGGTTAAGTACCCTCTCCCCCAACCTAGGATAAAAATTTTTTTAAATAACAAAATAACGTACAATTTAAAAAAAATTGTCGAAAATTGGTCTAATTTCCAACTTGCTTTTTCGGTAAAAATAGAACTTGAATTATCATAGCAGTCGATTTGAAAAACACCATTTCGAGAAAAATTTATTTGAAGTTTTTATAGGGAGAGTGAGACATCTGTAATATCTTCGTAAATTTTTGGTGTTGTTATTTGTAATTCTAAGAGAGTATTCTTACAGTATTAAAAAACACATGACTAACCTGTCAGCACTCGCGTTATGAGCTCATGCTCGATTTAAAACATAAATAACTTTTTCAAATGGCATTTGTGGTTGAAACTTTTTCTTTTCTTTCGTGTCTCTCATCATGAAAGTATAAAGGTATAAGCGAAAAAATATTAGCTACTAGCAGTTTAATATAAGTTGTACTCAGTACATTAAAAAATCCTGTGATAGAAATATGATGATATAGTTTAAATTAATTTAATTATTTAGATTATTTATCTGTTTAATGACTTCACTCTCAAACATCATTAAATAATCACGTAATCAAACTATTTTTATATATAAAATTATGTAGAGGTTATGATTTACAACGTTAAAGAATATTTAGCTCACGAAATATTTGACGCATGTGCAGAACGCGTAAGCAAATCTCTCATCTATTGATAAATTGAACTTTTTTGTGACAAAAATCACGGATTCATCATCAAACTTTAAGCCAGCCTATCTTTAGACAATTATTTACTAATAATTTCTATAGATTTCTTCGAAAAATTAGAAATCCAACTTTTATATTATTAAAATGTGATTTTACAGTGGCTTGAAGGGTTGATCTTATCGTTCGTATTTTTTGACGAAATATTTGTATATTTCATGAAATGCTTCAAAAATTTTAAAAAGAATTTGAAAAAAAGTTAGTTGAATAATTCTGTTCTGTTCTCTTATGTTTTGCTCCAAAAGAGAGGCAATACTTCATGCTTCGGTTAGGTTAGGTTTACGATTTTGAAGTGTACTTGTTTTCGAATGAGGTGATTTAGTAGCCCCAAATTTTGTGATTCATATAATTGATCAAACTAAACTCTTGTATAGTTCTAGAAAAATAACACAGATGACTCATTTTCAAATACAAATCTCTTTAAGAACCAAGCATCTTTAAGTATGACAAGAAAATTACCTCGTTGCCAATCACTCTTATATCCGATTGTGTGCATACGGTACACAACTTGATTAAAATGTATAAAAAAATGGATTAAAAAATATCAGGGAACAATAAAAAAAATGAAACAATACAGCTTGATTAACCATATTACTCGCGTTGACTACACAAATACTTATATTTTATTACGTGATTTCATTTGTTTTTGCATAACATATTTTTTTCAATTTTGAATCATAATAATTACATAAATCAAATCAAAATACAGTCAAACCTGGTCATAACGACGTTGAAGTACTCGTACAAATACGATCGTTGTATTCGATAATATATTTGATATCTCGCTCTCTCTCTAATATCTTTTATATCTCGCTCTCTTTCTAATATTTTTTATATCTCGCTCTGTCTCTCTTTAATATCTTTTATCCACATAGAATGTGGATAATCCATATCCATGCATATCTCAATGTGGCTAAAGAGATATCCAAAAATGATTCCGACCAAATCTCATTTGGCAAAATATGGCATCAATTCATTTAATTTTGCAATGAACTATCACAACGAATGTCCCACTAGGTCCTAACGAGGGAAAACTAATATTTGCGTTGGGCTACCCCAGTTAGTTCCTTCTTGGAGAAAAAACTGGATTACCATATTTTGGATTTGGAAGTTCCAAGAAGTTTCCAACTTGCTTTCGATTGGGAAAAACTTATAGGGCTATTTCCAAGTGGAAACAAATATATGTATTGGGTCAATTTCTGCTTATTGAGATATTTTTCCGGATATAATCCGTGAAAACTCAAATCTGAATTCCTGTAATTACCTCGCGATCTAAACAACCAAAAGTTCTGCAACTTCGCGATTTTACAGCCAACATTATTCTGAGTCAGTTAAAAAATAGGCCAAATCTGTCGACAAGTGCGTTAAGGCTGGAAATACGTTAATAACATAATCAGGAATATTTATTTTCCACAAAGAAAAATTTTGTAAATTTATATTTTACAATGAAAATGGTAAAGTTTGGTGTAAATCGAGATTTTTTATGGGATTTTATTCAATTTATAATTATCGGTTAATATGTTATCGAATCGTTATCGAAATATTTGGAAACTCATGAAAATGAAAATGAAAACCTATGAAAAATTAATTATAATCCAAACTTATTTATCGGTTTTTTATTGTAAAATATAAATTCAGTTTTAATGTGTCGGAAAATCAATATATTAATGCAGCGGAAAACAAATTCTTCTAAATCTTCTCGATTTATAATTAATAACAATTTTTACATAATGGGATTAATTTTTATTTCCAGAATTTCACGTTAAATGATTTCTATTTGCGGGGGCATTTCTAAATTGGGGCAAAAATCGAAATTTATTTCGAAATATCCTAGAGATCTTCATTTATTATTTTTGATAATATTTATACAAAAACAATGCCACAATGTTTTTCAAGCTATGATTTTTGAAGCGTTTATCAATGCGCATTATTGAACTACGATCCTAATTATTCGCTCTAACTGTTGTTCATGCTTCGATAAATTTCATGGTAAAATCATCTATGTTTAAAATTTTATAGCAGAATCATCGAAACCATAGATAATAGATAATATTTACATAGATACAGATTTAGTGATTATTGAAATTTCAACGCCCAAAACTCAAAAACGTTTGAATCAGGATGCTTAAATCGACAAAATATGGGCAAATTTGACCGAGATCCAACTTTCATAAGATTAGGGCGGAGTCTTTTGCTAATATAGTTTTGTTTGTAGTTATTTGGAACACCCACCCTACGGAAGCCTGAATGGCTCACAATCAATATATCAGAAAGTGGCGCTACAATAGACTAGCTTAGTTTTTAAATGTGTACTACCCACAAGTAGAAAACCAACTTTTAAAAAGCCACTAGTTCACTTTCAACAAGTGCACTTGTGACTTGTGGTATTATGGAAACGAACCTTTTTGAAGATGTCAGTTGGTGATGATTATCCTTTAATTAGGCACTACCGAAACTGTCTGGAATTATTAAAAATTATATAATTTGTCTTATGTAGTCAGTTTAAAATTTTCTTTAGTAATATTTAAAAAATATAATGCTTTAATTGTTGATGTTTTTCTTTTGCATTTGCACATTTCTAGTTTCTAACCTTTAAAAGTATTATTAAATGTTTATTAAAACGTTATAATTAGTAATCTGCACATGACAAAATACCGACATCTTCAAAAAGGTTCGTTTCCATAATACCACAAGTCACTTGTTGAAAGTGACCTAGTGGCTTTTTCAAATTTGGTTTTATACTTATGGGTAGTACACATTTAAAAAATTAGCTAGTGTAGCGCCACTTTCTCATAAATTGATTGTGAGCCATTCAAGCTTCCGTACCCACCCTGTATGCAAAAATTTTGAATCTTAATGATTACATAAATCAAATAATATCCATAAATTACATAAAAATTGTCATCCTAATATGTGTTAATTAAAAATAATATGTATATAAGGCATATCAGAATTGATATCTATGTAAATGAAATTGTTTTAATTTTATTGTATTTAAAAAACATAGTTAAAGTTGCATACTTTTTTTTAAATTTATGTTTTTTAGTCGTTTAGAACACTTCACCAAATATTTACGAGTTTTGTGGTGTCAGATGTGGTGAAGCTGCGGGAGTGTGAAAAACTTCAAATAGCCCAGTGCACAATTTTATTTGTTAAACGGATTTAATATCATTAATTATGTTTCAATTGTTTTTGTTTTTGTTGAGTATTGGAATTTGTTTGGAGGCACATCCTTTGCAATTGGAATTCAATTTCGATGATAATATTATGGATGGCATTTTCGTTCGAATTTATACGTATGTGTGAATTTTTTCTAAATTTTTTTATAAAACTAATAAAGTTTTACTGCCATCTATTGAGAGAAACAAAGATTTTAAGATAAAAAGTTTTTATAAAAGTCTAAAATTATGTACTAATTGACTGACACAACCAAGTTAATAGATTGTATATTATTAAAAGCAAAAGAATGTCATATGTCAAAATACATTTTTAATTTAACCCTTATATAAGAATGAATTTTGATATAAATGTAAATGAAAGGTTGATATTGTACAAATATTTTTAGTTTATTTTATTGTTAATTTCTTCTAGATTTAAAAGTTTGGTAATAAATGCTATAATTAAACTTAATAAGTGTAAAATACTTATTATTCGAATATATCTATAGCCACCAAAGGGTTAAATTATTTTGTTATTGTCCTCCACGCGAGGTAAAACTGTATGGTATGCCATTTGAAAAAATAGATCGTATGCACGAAGAAATACGATTTTCCATTTTGAAAAATGAAATGGAATGTATTTCCCCGCTTCAAATTACAAATAAATGCTAGGCTTCAAATTCAATTTCTATAAAAACATTAGTTAGTCTTAACCATTTAAAATTTTGATTCAATGTCACTAAAAACGGTCAAACTAAACTTGAAAATATTAATTTTGTTAAAATTTCTCATAAATTCGTAGAAAAAAATCACTGAGTACGAATTAAAAATGAGCTTTACACGGTATGTTTTCTTTAAAAGCTTTCATTCAACCTCATAGAATTTCGCAATTAAAAATTGGCTCACTTCTACTGAAGTTATCGGGCTAAAATTTGGCACAAACGTTTGGTTCTCGTAACCATGCAAGATATGGTATGACTTGATTTTCCCGTTGCTGTGCCCGTCCACCATATTTGATATACATACATTTTTTAGTTTTAAATTAAAAATTTAAATAAAAGATACTTTTTAGGGACCAGCTTTGATTGTACTAACATGACCATTTGTAAAAGGTTGGGACGATTCGAATCATCTTTGACATTTTAAATGTGTCCAGCTTAGAAATATTAATGTATGAGGTACCCATAAAAAAAATTATTTTCTATGATTAGATACTAATAAAATATTTCTGCCGTTTCAAACGTTAAATATTGAAAAATGATACAGCGAGCTCTGAATATACATATAGACTTTTATTTTCAACTACTCAAAACTTTTAGATAAATAAAAGCATGTTAAAAAAATTTGTAATTTATTTAATAAATTTTTAATTTTCTAAAATATTTTCGATGTTTTATGGTAATCAAATTTCAGATAAACACTCACCTCACATGTAGGGCAAACTAAAATAATAGTTGTTTTTTTTCGAATCATTTAATTAATATTCTAAAAATTAACTATCTCTATATATTATAAATGCAAAAGTAAGTATGTTTGTTTGTTTTTTACGCTTTCACGCTTAAACTAGCGAATGGTTTTTAATGAAACTGTACAGCAATATGGCTCATACTTCAGAATAACACATGAGATATAATTTATAAAGATATATTAATAAAAAATAAAAAAAACTAATTTAATTTGACATTACCATAAATTTTAAAAGATTTCTGTTAAAATAGTCAATATAAAATATTCCACGGCCATCTTTTCTGATATACTCAATAAATAATTACGACTATTATACATTTAAAAAAATAGAAAATCATACATATATTTTACCTGTGTAAAACAATCCTTACCATTAGTTCGAGTGTTATAGATAGGGGATAAGCGAGAGCAATCTTTATCAATCTTTACTTTTAAACCCAGCGAAGCGGATGGGTATCACTCTAGTAGTCTATAAAGTATAAAAGTGTTTATGTAAATTGCTTAAAATATGCTACCAACTTTATAGTGTTGATGGAATTATTGGAAGAATAGAAATTCCTTCTATTTTTGGGGGCTGGATCCGCGATTGAAATTTCCTGTTAATTTGATAAAATCTATCTTTATACATATCACGGAGATTGTATGGAATTAACATATTAAAGTTTTAATTAGTTTTAATTTGATTTCAAAAAGTAGAAAAAAACTGGTCAAGTACCTACTCACTCGAAATCATCATTTAATATACATCTAAATTTTTAAATATGATCCTTTAAAGCCATTTAGCTATTTATTTTGAGTTATCGTTTTTAATGTAATTATTTTAAATATTAAAATATACAAATTGAAAATTGATGATTCCAATTTCAGGAATTTTAATAACAATTTATCAAAGTTGTAATTTTTTTTAAATCTGTTTATTTTATATTGGAAAGTTTCAAATGAAAAATATTTCGAATATTTTTAGAAATTAAAATATTATTTTACATATTATAACGCCATTATGTAATTTTTTTATCTCCTCAATTAAGAATTATTATTTCTGTGTATGTTCTCGCTTGAACAACATAATTTAAATCATTCAGAAGCATTAAAATTGAATAACTTTTAAAGCAAAGTAATTATAGGTTATTCTACGATAAGAGGTACTATGTGTGATAACCATTTTGCAAGTGAATTTTACAAAATTTCAAAAACTCCCGACAAATTCAATTTATTTTTTTGTAAACCGATTTTTGGAAACTTAGCTATAAAATGTTCTCAATCGGTTCGATCGGGCTACGATGTCACTGAGAAACACACAGACGCACAGATAAACACTTTAAACTTATAACACTCCTTCTTAAATCAATATCAAAGTGATGGTCAAGGACATCAGATGAGATGAAAAGGATACTTAGAGAGCTATCATTTTTTGGGACCAATTTTTGGGAATATTTTAATTGAAATTGAAATATTTGAGTTGACTTTGTTCTTTTGAATTATTGCATTGAATTACCTAATTATTTTAATATTTCACTTTTCGAAATGAAATGCGCCAGATTTATTTGACCATACGTGTTAAAATTACATATAATCCTGAATCACCTTTTCCAAACTGAATCAATTTTGAAAATCATCGCCAATTTTTTAGTTTTTTCGGGTGCGGAAAACTAAACTCACACTTGAAAGATAGTTATACTCGCCGTTAAACTACCTTTCAAACGGAACCAAAAAAATTAAAATCAGTTCAGCAGTTTAGGCACTACGATGCCACAGACAGACAAACACACAGACACTCACATAGCGGTCAAACTTATGACACACCATTTTTAAGTTCGGGGGTTAAAAATGGATGTTTTTATGCAATAATATAAGCAGTATCTTAATTCACTTTATAGAATGAATTACGATTAAATCTTCAATTAAAACAAATTTTCTTGAAATTAAAAATTTAATCACTTGTATACATTGCCATTATCCAAGAGTAAAATTTAAAATATATTTTGGACATAGGACTTACTTTTGTTTTTAATAATATAAAATTTATTTTGATTTTGAATAATTTGTACATAATGTTTAAACTTTTAAAGATACTTCTTTTCTTAAAACCATCTAATTTATCTTGTTTTCTAACTATTGATTAATAACATATTAAAAGTAATTGCAACTTCATTCATTGCTCCGTTACCGACTAACGCATCAAAGAATACTTTTTAAAAACAAGAATAGCATAAAAATTGTTCGACTTTACCTGTGTTTTGTACAGTTCTTAAGTATTTGAAAAATTTCTTGTACTCACCTAAAAAAGAAAAAAAAACAAAATTAAAATCTTCCAAATTTGGCATATTAAAAAAAATCTTAATACATAAAATGATTTCAATAAATTTATTGATTAGTGAATGTCAATTTTTTTACGAATTTAACGTTTTTTCATAAAGAGTTGAATTCACTTTTAAGTTCTATAAATTTGTAACAGATGGCGGTGAGAGTTCTAAAATTTCCCTGAAACAAACTTGTTTTTATTTTATGTAAGTATTCAATACATGGCATTGTGTTTAAATTTCAAATATCATTTTTTTTGATACTCGAATTTAGTTCATGTGCCTCACATAAATGCAATTTTCCTTATGAAAAATGGACATTTTGTTAAAAACATTTTTTCGTAAAGACCATTTTCCATGTGCAAATTTTAAACAAATCAAAAGTATCCATTTTCTCCAAAAATAAGTGATAGAAGGTTGTAAAAATTATCGATAACTTGCATGTAATGGTCTGCTGATTCTAATTTCTAAACCAATCCAACAAAATTAAGAGGGCAAAAGGGATCTATTTTTTGTGAAAAATTTGTTTGGTTAATTCATTCAAAGTTAATTCATCATTCCAAAGTGTAGACTATGAAAAACGAAACAAAAAGATTTCGAAAAATATTTTTTATTTTTTCTAACAACCAAAAAAATGGGATCTTTCAGCAATTAACTCAATTAATTGTTATTTTCGCTTGCTATTTCATTGTATTGCCATGGCCTTATGACCGTTTATACAAAAAAAAAGAAGATATTTAAATACAAGATTTTGATTATTTATGTTCACCGTTTAATTTTCTCGATGTTTATAAATTACAATCATTAAATTAAATACCTTATTGACAGTTTGTAAATTTTTTTTTGAGGCTGCAATATTAAAATTAATCGATTAAATTTTGTGTTTCCTCGAAATTTAAAAAAAATAATAAAAACACAAGACAGTTAATTTTAATACATGGCTATTAGTACCAATCATTAAAGTATTATTAGTTTATAAATTTTGTATTTAAATTTATCTCTATATATATTATAAATGCGAAAGTAAGCATGTTTGTTTGTTTGTTTGTTTGTTACGCTTTCACGATAAAACTAGCGAATGGTTTTTAATGAAACTGTACAGCAATATAGCTGATATATCAGAATAACACATGAGGTATAATTCTATATATATTATAAATGCGAAAGTAAGCATGTTTGTTTGTTTGTTACGCTTTCACGCTAAAACTAGCGAATGGTTTTTAATGAAACTGTACAGTAATATAGCTCATACTTGAACAACACATGAGATATAATTTATAAAGATATATTAATAAAAAAAAAATTTTTTAATTAATTTAATTTGACATTACCATCAATTTCAGATTTCTGTAAAAGTAGTCAATATAAAATATTTCACGGCCATCTTTTCTGATATACTCAATGTATAATTATGACCATTATACATTTAAAAAAATATAAAACCATACATATATTTACCTGTGTAAAACAAACCTTACCATTATTTCGAGTGTTATAGAAAGGGGATAAGCGAGAGCAGACTTGATTAATCTTTACTTTTAAACCCAGCGAAGCGGGTGGGTATCACTCTAGTAAATGATAAATAAATAATAAATTGTGAGAAAGTGTTTTTTTTTACGAAATGACATCGGATAATTTATGTAAAATGAATGTCATGTATTATTGTATAGTACGCACGTGCGATTTTTTGTACTTATCATGTATATGTTTCGGTCAAAGTGACTAATTCATTAGCATATTTATTGTTAGTAAAGGAAGTGTTTTTTTAACCTGTTATAAGCATTTTGCTCACGCTCGATTTAAAATATAAATAACTTTTTTTTTTGTCAAATAGTATAAAAAAATTGGGAAAAACTTTGGGGGTCATTTTCTCCAAAACTATAAAAAATAGTATGTTGAAAATTTTCAAGGTTATTCGAAAGATTCGAAAATATTTTCAAAATCATTCTCATTCAATCAAATGAAAAAAAAAAAACCGACTCTTAAACCGTTAGATATCAAACAAAACAGAATGTAAAAGTTTCTAAATTTCGAAAATTTCGAGAGTATTTTCTGGAATATTTTTCTAGAATGTTTCACATAAGCTGATTTGGAGAAAATGACCACCATATATTAGAGGCAGGCTCAGAACAAGTGAGCAAATCTCTCATTGTGCGAATAAAGATTACCGAACGATTGACGCGAATGCTGACGTGTTAAAGCAATTTTCAGAACTACACAAGTTGTGGGGAGTCAGTTGTAGCGTGTCAAAAGCAATAAAATTCAAATTCAAGAATTAACGAAATTATTTTTTTAGGAATCGTCAATATTACGAATACCCGTATCGAGACGCTCATTTTCTGCTAACCTCTCAATATTACGATCAACAGAAACCAACAGTCTTCTATTGTCATGGATGGACCGAATCAACAAATTCAAGTTCAACTCGAACAATTATAACAAGTATGAATTCAAAACAAAAATAATCTTATCTATTATAATTTAGACCAAATTAAATACGTTTTCAATAAATAATAAAATTATGAGAAAATGAATAAAAAAAAAGTTTTTTTTAACGTACCGGCAAATAATTATGATTGAAAAGATACCGTTTTTTTAGGGTTCCGTTGCCAAAACAAAATTATATTGTATCATTAACACAACATCACGAGAATGTAGAGAAGAAGCTTGCCTGTACTAGCCTGGGTGTTTTGTGTTGCTTTTGAATCGAGTACACAAAACCACATTTTTTTGCCTCGCTCGACTATCTAGTCGCAGAAACGATGTAATGAAGTTCGAAACATTTGAGCAGTAAGTCAGATTTGAATGCGGTTTTCGGCATTCAATTCGTTAGAGTGTCAGGAAATTTTGTGACCTAATGAATATTGAAGAAAATAATTCCAAACTTGTTACTCGTGGGTTTTTGTTGGTCGCTGACCACAAATATCGTTAGAATTGGTCTCCGAGGTACCTGGTGCTCAAGCTGAACAGTATCCCCTTCGTTTTCTGGAGTTTTCGGGAAATTCTTTATAATATCGGTCCAAACTCGTTACTCTGAGGTCTTTGGGGTGGCTGAGCACGAATATCGCTACAGGATTGATCTTCCAAGATTCCTAGGCACCCCATGCACCAGGTACCTGGTGCGATATCCGTGTTCAGCGACCTCACAATCTCCCGGGTAACAAGTTTGAAATCATTTTCATCACTATTAACCGAATTGTGAATTTAGTAGATATATTTACGGTTGATTTAAAATTCAATTATAAAATGCATATTATTTATGTAAATTGCATATTTTTAATTATTATTGAAAGGTCACAAAACTTTCTGAGGCTCTAACGAATCTAATGCATTCAAATCCGACTTACGGCCTAAATTTTTTGAACTTTGACCCTTTTTTGTGTTTCGTTTATGCGACTAATGTGCTACATCGTCAAAGTGTGGAAGTGGATTTTAGAAGTAAATTTACACATGCGCTTATCCAACATACTCTAGGACTCGTAGTCTAGTCACAGCAATTAAATATTCAAGATCATTCGTAAACGGAAAAAAATGTTGAATTTTTTTCCTGGCGTGCGTTATGCTACTTGTATGAAAACTCATATTCCCCTCCAATTTAATATACGTTTCACAGCGTTTAATTTTAACTAAATTTTCTAATAACCTTCATTCAACGGAACCCTAAATTTATGCTTGGTCGACACACTTGACTTTTTTTTTTGGTTTAATTCGATAAACTAGATTTCAAGTGTATTGTTTCCGAAAAAAAGAAACTATTCATAAGAAACGTAAATTATCTTTTTCTACAAAATAACGAAGATTAGAATCGAAATATAAGAACAATAGTTGATTGTTTCGTATTTGTATATATTTTTGTTTTTTTTTTTAGTGTGTTCAAACGACCTTGAATTTTATTTTATAATATATTAAATTACCTATATTAACACTTGCATCATGTAATTTGGGAGTATTTTAAAGGCTCTCATGAATATATTTTGATATATTTACATAATTTGTTTTTATAGTCTTTTATTTAAATATGATAATTTTGTTTAAGGATGTATGAGCACTGCCGTCATATTTAGTTCACGTGTTTTAATTCGAATTCAGCTATCATGTCATATTTCCTTTTCATTCGGCTCTTCTTATTATTTAATGTTTCCTATTGAAATAAGTTTTTAACCCCCGAACTAAAAAAGGGGTGTTATAAGTTTGACCGCTATGTGTGTTTGTCTGTCTGTCTGTGGGATCGTAGCGCCTAAACGGATGAACCGATTTTGATTTTTTCGGTTTTGTTTGAAAGGTAATTTAATGGAGAGTGTTTTTAGCAATCAAGTGCGTTAGGGTTTCGTACCCGAAAAAAACTAAAAATTGGTCTATGATCTTCCAAATCGGTTCAGTTTGGAAAAAGATTTAAGGAAAAAGGCAATTTAATGGAGGGCAATCCATAGCCGAAAAATTTTTCGGTAAATGTCACTTGTCTTTTTAAATAATTTTGAATAAATGAAATATGTACATTAAAGGGTTGGGAAGGGGTTTCGGTATGTCGAAATTACCAAAAGAAACTTTCTTTAACCTCTAGCTCAATTTGGGAAAGTCTTGGAGGTGCAAAAGGCTTAAAATCGAAGATTCTTTCCGGATAAAACTGAGGACAAAGAGGGCTATAAACTTTACACCCCCAAAAAGAATTTTCTTAGTCTACAAGGCCACACTAACTTATCCCAAAAGTCTCAAAGTCCCAAAAAGAGCCATGATATATTCAAAAAGAAGTCTTCTAGCTCAATTTAGAAGGACTGTAGAGATGAGAAAAGTTTTTAAAACGTCGAAAATGGCGGTTCTCCTTGGAAATCCCTTCCAAGTGATTGAAATCAACTGCCACTATTTTAACATCGTTCTATCTAGTAAACATCCTTCACACCAAATTTCATCTCATATTAACCAATGGGGGCTGCTGGAAATGCACAAATGTAGCGAGAGAAGTTGCTTAAAAAAATATTGCATTGATATACTTTTCAGACATCTGTGAATGATGTCTGAATGATCCACGATATTAAAAATGTGTACCGATTAAAACTAGAATTTAATAAATGGTTTATGCCATAAACTCAATTTTACCAGTGCTCATACATCCTTGATTGCATATAAAGTACTAACAATGCATTTTGTGAATTCTATGAATGAGAGTTTATATTTTTACCACTGTAAAAACACTTTTTTTATGTGTTTCCAAAACTTTTCAAGCTTTTGGAGGTTTCAGATTCATATCAAAATAATTTTTATTCAAAATAAACTTTGTTTTAGGTTATATTGAAAGAGGTGGATGGAACATAGTGGCATTCGATTTCTCAATTCTAGTTCATGATTATGAAAACTTTACAGGTCCTACGCGTGACTTTATACCAGCAGAATCAGCGATGCTTAACTATGTGTCAAAAGTATATGCTATGGAAGGTTTAGCCTTAAGTTATATCGATTCAGTACGGAATTCTTCAAGAATTGGTAAAGTAAATTGAAACAAAACTAACCCATAAAAACCAAGTTTTTATTATACTGTCTTTCTTAAAATTTATTTGCCTGCAAAAGTTTCAGCTCGATTAGATCACGGGAAATGTTTTAATCACATTTGCCCATATTTTAACCCATCCTTAAAGGTTTATATATTTCAATATATACAGAGTATTTAAAAATTGATTAAGAGATAAAGGAATAATAATTTAGTTTTTGTATTTCACAGAAAATAGAAAGATAATTAATAAAATTTTGGTTTTTTCACGAAATTCCGTATTTAGGTACTGCTATCGGAGAATTATTGGCAAAATACGTTGAAGACGGAATGCCCTTAAAAACAATCCACGTAGTTGGACATTCTTTGGGCGGGCATATCGTGTCATTTATTGGCAAAGCATTTAAACAACATTTTAATAATGAACTTCGCTTACCAAGAATTACAGGTATGCTAACCAGCAACGAAAATTTAACCAAATGGTTGGTTATTTAATAAATTTTGTTTTTTAGCTCTTGATCCAGCTGGACCAATATTTGTTTTGAAATTTTGTCCAAAATTGGAAAAAGGAGATGCTGATATGGTTGATGTGATACATACTGATACCAATTTATTTGGATATCCCACAAATTTGGGGAATGTGGATTATTATCCGAATATGCATTTACTGATGGGCGGTCAACCTGGATGTAGTAATGCAGAAGACGGCCGCATAGAGGGTCCAGGTAAGTATCCTTTTTTTAGGTATTAATATCCCAAATAATTAGTACTTCAAAAAAAAAGGAGGAAAAGACAAAGCATTTTAACAGCTTACGGCTTTTTATAATTACAAGACCCTTATAGTCTCTCATTTAGTGAGGAGCGTATCCAGTTTTGACTCCAGAAAAGAATTTTTGGATAAAAGATTTTATAATTCATCAGTTCAGGTTCAGAAAGTGGGCAACTTTCATTTACGATTTTTGTCAATATATATGAAATTATTCGTCAAATCGTAAAAAGAATTTCCATTTTTAGGCCAAAATGCCACTAGGAAACAATGTTTTATCCATATCGGAAACAAGGTAAGACGATTTGTAGTTCACCAAAACTTCGAAATGGCAAAAACAAAAAATCGCATACACAAGCACCTAAATAACATACATTCCAAGGGCTTCCAATTTGATTGATTTTATTTTTCAGGATGTTCGCACTATCGATCATGGAAATTTTACAGCGAATCAGTTCTAAATCCAACAGCATTTCCCAGCGTACGATGTATTAATAAATATGCATTCTTATTTAACTATTGTGACAATGATAGCCTGACGTATATGGGATACCTTTATCCAGACAAGTATGCTTACTTCTCGATTCAGCTCCATTGATTCTGAAATTGATTCATTCAATTCAAAGCGCTCAATTATCTCTAAATATCCGATAATTTGCATAATCCTCAAATGCTTATTTATTATCTTTGATAATAATTATTCGTTGTGTGCGTAGTCATAGTAGGGACAATAAAAACGATGCCAGCGCTTCCAGTGAAAAATTTTGACGATAAAGGAAGCTGTTATGACTAATTTGCAGTTCTTTACATGTTAAAGTTAAAGAAAATGTCAAATTAAAATTATTGAAAAACACTAATTAATTAAACTTAATGTATTAAAAATTGTGAAAATAAGAAATCAAATTACACAAATATTATTTTTCAAATGTAAATTATCATAATTATTTATTTAAATTTGTGAGACAATAATATTAAATTTTCAAGTCTTAAATGCAATCCATACAATCCTATAATTAAAGTAGTTTATCGTTACCATGGAAACGCCTCCAATAAAACTCATGCACGGTGCGAATATTAAAAAATCATTGCGTCTTAAAAAAATTCTATTGAATGAATCAATTCCTAAATCAGAATCATTAAATCCGATAGAACTTCGAATCAATAAATTTTTGATATTTTTTTTGTAGGGGCGACGGAGAATACTATTTAGAAACAGGTCCTCGGCAACCATTTGGAATGGAAATGGATGGAATTCCAAATTTACCGATTGAAATATACGATTTTGATGAAATGTAAAAGTTTTACTCAAATTATTTTAACGTACAAATTTAATAAAGAGTACAAATTTAGTAAAAAATCATTTTGGTGGATTCAAACAAAATTAACATAAATCCTGCTTGTTTCCGTCACACGATTGATTTCTAGAACATAAACGCTTTATCACACCTTTCCACCGTAAATTTCCCATAAACAATTATATGGGTATATCATTTATATATGTGTGATATGTATGTATGTGTAATGTGACAGAGTAATCAACACTGTCTATACATGGTATTTCAACAATTTACTCAGTCAATTGTTTGTTTTCACTTGTTTTTATTGACTTTGTGACCTAACATGGTGAACAAAAGTTGGAACCACTCCCTTGGATAATTTCTGCGGGCGGGCATGCAATTATCGCCATTAAAAAAATGTGACAAAGGTGATTGAAAATAAACAAAGGTAAATGATTTCTACTTAAATGAAGAACATTAACTTTTTATTCACTTCACGCCAAACAAGAATAATGAAGTTAGTGTTGAATGTAGATAAAATTTATTAAAAATGAAGTTAGCTAGTTATCAAATTACTTAATTTGAATAAATATGTCGGTAGTAATATTTGTTTACAACAAACTGTTACAAGAAAACAAGTCACATTAAAATGTAATATAAAAATAAATATATAAAAATCAGTGTAACATTTCATTAAGAAAACCGGAGGTTTATGTCGTTGCTTTGATGTGTACGCCGGACGCGTACAAAATATATATACATAGAACAAACATATAGTGTGAGACCTGAGACTGTGAGCACAGATAGTAACACTTTTTTAAATGTGTATGAGAGTCATTGTTGGCCGTGTGTCAAAATACAAAATATTTTTAACACATTGAGTATAAAATAATAACCTAGTGTACAAATCATTCGTTTAGGATTCCGTATAGTTAGAAAAAAAAATTGTAATTTTAAGGTACAAGCTTTTATTGTACTAAAAAGTAGAAAATAATTTTACCTATGAGTCACTGATACTCGACTATTTGTAAAAGCTTGAAGCGCTAAATATCAAGAATGAATCGAAAAATAATTAGGCATGTGGAGTAGATGAGGCGATGAGAAATTGAGCGAATGAAGCTTTTACAAATAGTCGGGTATCAATGACTCATAGATAAAATTATGTTCTACTTTTCAGTACAATAAAAGCTTGTCCTTTAAAAAGAATTTTTTATTAAAATTTTAAGACTAAAAAAATTGATATATATATCAAATATGGTGGAAGCGATGGGAAAATAAGGACGTCATAACTTAACCATGCATTGTCATCCAAACTAAATGTGCATGCAAAATTTCGGCTCAATCGGAAACCCGGAAGTAGATCAAATTTGACTTGCAAGATTTGATTACGTGGAACTAATTAAAAGCTTGTTATAATATCGAACATGATTTTCACGAATTTTCCAATCTTAATCCATTTTATTTAGTTACCAACAAAATTGTGTCATTGGAAAATTAGTTTTTAGTAAAACATGGTTTAAATATGAATAATGTCAGATTATTAATAATAGACTTATCATTTCCATTACAATATTTTCAGAATTATAAATTCCATTATAAATAATCCAGGAAAGTCCATAATATGATTTCAGGAGACGAATACATTAAAAATATTTACAACATGAACTAATTTTTTGTAGGATCAGCAACTGTGATATTAAGAAAATATTTTTATGTTGTTACTTTTCGTAACTACTCTTCAACCGTAAATTTGGTTGAAAAATTTTCCAATTTCACATATAAGTTCAGCTATAATTTAACATCTGATTCCAAATAGAACGTTTATTCACCACTTAACAATAATTTTTTTTCCAGTGGCGATACATAGTTAAAATATAGACAACATACTTTGTCTATTTATTAACATAAGTTTAAATATGTAGTTTATGTTTCTGAGTTTGTATAATGTTCATGTTTTACAACAGTATTTTTTTTTTTTGTATATATTTAATAGGCAATATTATTTTTAGGCTATAGCTAATTTAATTTTAACATTTTAACGTTTTTTTTTATTTTGTGTTCCCGCCCCGTGTCGTGGATATGGGATTGTCAACATAACATATTCGTTTATTTACTAACACACATAATTTAAAAAAAAAATTTGCGTATGTTTTTTTACACGTTGTAAATTACCTAATCAAAACATTTGTTTTTGTTATTTACGGTAAATTTACATGTTATGTGAATTGTAGGCGTACAATAATTTTATTTTACTTGGGTTTACACTTTAGTTTTACTCAACTACCAACTGGACTGATTATAGTACGAATTTCTCGAAAACTCCAGAAGGCGGCGGGGATACCGATGCATCAGGTACCTCTGAGAAGAATTCTGTCGCGTTACTCGTGTTCAGCGATCTCAAAAACCCCCTTGTAACGAGTTTGGACTGGTTATATGACGAATTTCCGGAAAACTCTAGGAGGCGATGGGGATACCGTTGCACCAGGAACTTCTGAGATCAGTTCTGTCACAATATTCGTGTTCAGTGATCTCATAAACCGCCTAGTAACGAGTTTGGACTGCTTATATGACGAATTTCTCGAAAACTCCAGAAGGCAACGGGAATATCGTTGCATCAGGTACCTCTGAGACCAATTCTGTCACAATATTCGTGTTCAACGATCCCAAAAACCTCCGTGTAACAAATTTGAAATCATTTTCATCACTATTAACCGAATTGTGAATTAAATATTAACGGTCAATTTAAAATGCAATTATAAAATGCATATTAATTATGCTAATTGCATATTTTTAATTTCTTATAAATAAGACTAGGTCATAAAATTTCCTGACGCTCTAACGAATTGAATGACGAAAACCGCATTCACATCCGACTTACTGCTCGAATTTTTCGAACTTTTATCATTTCTTGTGCTTCGTTTCTTTGTCCAAAAACTATATGAGGATAGAAAAGATTTAAATCGAATGTGAGCAAAATGATCATATCGCGAGTTTTGACGGGTTAATTAAAATCAATAGTATTTAATTCTAACCAATTATTAACCAATAACCAATTCTTTTGACATGTCACGATAAAATTTTCTATAACAAAAAACAAAAAGTTTTCTCCCTAGTGTTAATATATAACAAAAAGTTAACTCTATGCACGTTATTTAAACAATTAAATCTTTTATTTGTTACATTACTTGTTAAAAAAAAAACATTTTAATATATTTTCTATTATCATAATGCGAACTATTAAAAACAATTACATTATAAACACCTGAAATATAACAGAAAAAAAAGAAGTGAAAACAAACAATTAACTGAGTTAGTTGTTGAAATACCATGTATAGACAGTGTTGATTACTCTGTCACATACAACTGATATACAACTGATATTCATACATACATGTCACACATATACAACTGATATTCCTATATAATACATACTATACGATTTGCGCATAATTTACGCTTTCACGGGTAAACAGTGATGTTTACGAAAAAAATTGACCTATGTTGCACATTTACGAACTTGACCTCTCCTTTTACGTCCTCAGCACGCTATAAAAATTTCAGATTGATATCTCTTTTCGTTTTTGAGTAATCGTGATGACAGACGGACAGACAGACGACAGATAGACAGACAACCGGAAATGAACTTATTAGCTGTTTTTATGAACGCCTATACCAGAATTTTGTTCATAGCATCAATATTTTTAAGCGTTACAAATTTGGGACTAAAATTAGTATACCTTGATATATATTACATATATACAGGGTATAAAAACGATGATATAAGCAGAGCATAAAAAAAAAGGCAAAATCAATATAGAAAACAAAGCCAACCACGAAAGAAAATCTTTAACAGATATCGAAAAAGATCAGTTATAAAAGAAAATGAAAAAAAAAAAGTAAAAATTGCTTTGATACATTTTACGCTATTTAATTACATTTTCAATATCAACGTTGAAATTTAATTATTAAATCTATTATTTCGTATCGTTTATATTGCTTTCATTCAATTGTTATCGGGAAAGTGTATCGAAGAAAACAGATAAGGTTAGTTTTCTCATTAATATATAAATATTTGAACATAATTTTATTTTTATTTTTTCATTATATTTAATTCACTTAATTTGATTTTGGTTTATTATTTTAAAACGTAACTATATCAATTTAGATGAATCGCAGACAGATATAAAAATTAACTGGATTTTCGTTATTGCGAAGCTATATTATTATACCATGTATATGAAATATACCAAGGTATACTAAGTTTAGTCCCAAGATTGTAACGCTTAAAAATATTAATATTATGAACAAAATTTTGATAGTGGCAGTGGCAGATTTTTCTTCGGATTTCAAAATTTGCAGCACCATAAATTTCCGTAAGAAAAGTCTTCGAAAATGGGCAGAGCTTTGGAAAAAGATAAATGGAATTTACACGTTCACAATTCACCACTGTCGATATCGTAATTTATAATTGAATTGATTAAAGAACGGATAATTGACTTGTAAAAGGAATGCCATCATTCAATCGCCCTTTCTAAAAATAATTTGACGGGAATTCCGGTAAGACAAACACAGTAACAACAATATTCAAATTTTTTCAAAGATAATTTTGTTTATTTTAAATATTCAATTCAATTATTTAAAAAAGAGAATATTGGTTTTAGCATATACCACTAACCATATGTTCCGTTATACGTTATATATCTACGTTATACGTTGTTAAACTTAACGCCTTAATTATGGATACATCAGTTGTTTATTTAGGCCATCCAATCCATACGTACACAAATCTATTTCAAATATTATTTTATCCATGGTTATATAACTAATTTCAAACTTCTTTCATTGATTGATATAATAACGTGTGTAAATCGATATAATCGAATTTATGTAAAACAGATGTTTACATAAATTTAATATAAAAAAAAAATTAATTTTAATGTGTAATGTGTTTTTTAGGATACTGTAGCGATTTTTATAAGGATGAATTTCTAAACGGTGTTCAATTTTTGATATTATTTTGAATGGGCTATCATTTGAGTGTTACTGAAATATCATGGATTATAGACAAATGACAAGTAAAACAAGTGATAACAACCAATTGAGTTAATTGTTGAAATACTCTTTATAGTGCTTACATTATTTTTTTTTACAAATTAGAAGAGATTAAAAAGTCAACACAATTATGAGGGTTTGAGTGTTTTCTATAATTTTTTGTTTTTCGAGAATATTTCGATATTTCACAAGACTATTATTTGAAGCTATGCTGTTTCAAACAAAAGTTGTTTATTTTTTATAAGGAAGTGTTTTCATTAAAACTTTTGTTCTATCTCTTACGCTTTACAAAATGGGTCCCTCGGAACAAAGACCTTGATCTATATTGCTGATTTACGAACTCGACATCACTTTTTCTGTCCTGAGCATGTTGTAAAAATCTCTTTCAATTTTTGAGTTATCGTGTTAACAGACGGGCAGACATATGCATTTAATTATAGAATTGTATGCATATATAATTGTATGGATTGCATTTATGACTTTCATTGAAAATTTAATATTATTGTCTGACAAATTTAAATAAATTATGATAATTTACATTTAAAAAATAATATTTGTGCAATTTGATTTCTTATTTATACAATTTTTAATGCATTAAGTTTAATTAATTAGTGTTTTTCAATAATTTTAATTTGACATTTTCTATAACATTAACATGTAAAGAACTGCAAATTAGTCATAACAGCGTCCTTTATCGCCAAAATTTTTCACTGGAAGCGTTGGCATCGATTTTATTGTCCCTATCATGACCACGGACTACGCACACAACGAATACCAAAATTTTATTGGTAGTATCAATATTTTTAAGCGAAACAAACTTGGGACTAAACTTAGTATATCTTGATATAAATTACATATATACAGGGTATAAACATTCTATAGTATTTCTAGTTTTTAGTAAAAAATACTTTAGGAATAGGAACCTTTGATATTGCATTCTATGTGTCTTTTAACCGGTTTTTTTACAAAATATTTTTTATTTAAATTGGATATTTAATGTCAGCTCATACTGTTTTCAAATACTAAATTTCCCTTTGAATATCTTTTTATACATCGTTACAAAACTGTAATAAATTAATGTTTTAAAATTATTTCTTTGAGTAAATATATTGTAAATTTTTCGACATCGAAATTAGAAAACATTAAATTTTAACTGAATATTCTGTACTCTTTTATGTATCTACAATATTTAGAACGATTATCAAAATATAATTTTTTTCTCATATAATATTTTCCCCGGTAATATAGACTTATGCTTTGGTATCGATTGGGAACGGGGAAGTATTGGGGTGTGTTATAAATTCGTTGTATAATTATTAATTTTTATAAACAAGTATTTACAGGTTTTATTGGATGCATTTAATTTTGGGGAATGTATTTTTTAATAATTGATTATAATAAGAGTAGGATAATTATTTCGTAAATTAGGCCTCAGATCCAAATTTGGTACAGAATAATTTCTTCTTTTTTTTCACAGCTTTTTCAGGAGGCAATAGTTCTGCTGTCAAAAATAGAACACCTTGTATATATACAAAAATAATCTTACAGTAAAAATCAAAAGGATCTAAATGAAAACCATAAATTGAGGAGGAAATATGACTATAGTGATAGACCTCTGCAGCTCATGAGTTTTTCTTTTTTGAAGGAATACACTTTGATGTTAGAAATCATTTATTTAAAAAAAAAAATTATATCCGTTTTTTATTTTTAATTATGAAAATGATTTTAAGTTATTCATATAGTATGAAAATGTCAACATCCTGTGTTCTTTTTTATCTACCTAATAAATACTCTTCTCTGTGTATGAAAAACAAAAACCGCAATGTCTATTGGTGACAATAAATAGAAAACTGACAGTTTTAAAAATGTCTACTACCCAGCATAAATGGGAGTCTTTACACTTTACAGTGGTTACATCAGAAGACAAAAATGAAAAAATCGACACCAAATATTTCTGTGTGTGTGTGTGTGCTATCGACAAAGCATTTATTGTTTGAAACTAACAATAACCTGACGGACACATCATGCAGTGTAATTGTTTTCCATCGATACAAAAATGACTACATAGCTACTCAGGTAACGTACATAGTACGTCTTCGTGTTTTTTCGGGTTATATATAAATTAAAATACAGAGTACGTATAACAGACAAGGCAACTATTGTTCGAAACTGACAATAAGGAGTAAACTCCAGTCGTGCGTCGGCGCTAACACACACAATTTTTTTTTAGATGGATATTGACAGCCAATGTACATTCTGTGTCTCAAAAAATGCACGTGTTTTACCATTCTAAGTGATAAAGCTATAACAGTGTATGTGAATTACTTTTTTTAATAATATAATAATAGTTATAATAATAGGGTTTAACCTTCGTTTTTCAAATATCTATCTATAACAGAGGCTATCGACATCATCATTTTTTTTATCTTTATTTATTTTATTTTAAACTACATCCAATATACAATTAAATTTTTATAATGTGGGTGAAGTGGGTTACTTCGTTCTTATCCATGCGACGACGGTGTGATCGACTTTACCGACCCATTAATTATAATTTCTCACAATACCGCTGCCTGGATTTGAATTCAAAACCTCCCAGTCGGTAGCCGAACGAATACGATTTAGAACGCACGATCACCTGATCGGTTAAATTTGCCATGTACTGTTATAGTAATATCACTTAGAATGGTTCAACTTTTGCATTTATTTTGACTTAGAGAGAGACTATCATAATCTTCAAAAAATTTGTTTGAAATTTCCTGGGTCTAAAAGAATCTAAATCAGTCAGCCACAATACGTTAGACATTTTATGAATGATCGTATTTTACAATCGTAGCAACTCACAAATATATACATTTTAATATAGATTTTTGATTACAGATAAAATTTTTTTTTTTTTTTGAGGAGTAAAGAAATATATTGTGTCAATTTCATCTTCATCCGCATCGCATATACACATACAGAAGAAATGGTTTTATATAAATCATACTGATATATAATACAGATAACGGAATATAACTGATTGTCAACACAATTTTCAACCCTGATTTCCTTTTGCAAAATATACATAGATCATACAAGGATTTTGATAGGTTTCATTTTGAATTTGTGATAAAATCATACGTTGAATTAACAAATTCTTATACACACAAAAAAAATATAAAATGCGTATTTTAAGAATCTTTTTTCGGATAAAAATTTTTCTTTAGTATTTCTAAAGGTTTGTTTGAGAATTTTTGCAAATAAATACTATGAACACAGCCAGAAGAGGGAAGGGTAAAACTTCATGGTTATGCTACTGAAGGCTATAAATGCTTAGTCAACATGACTAGTGAAGTTACCCACTAATTTTTTATATTCATTGAATTTAAATCTAAGTTATGAATAAAAATAATATTTGTATCACGTACATGTTTCTTAATGATTTAATGATATCAGTAAAAGAGAAAATTTATAAGTCAATTTGACTAGTGTTTGACGTTTAAACGTCAAAAAACAAAGTTTTTTTAAGTTTTATTTTTGGAAAACGCCGTAAGGTAATGTTAAGGTAACTTTTTTGAAGCTCAATCACCGATTTATTTTTGTACAATGAACATTATTGTTAGTTCTTCCATAAAGTACTCTGTTAAAAATCACAATTTTAAAATGAAATAATTCACAGTTTTGCCGCGCAAGAAGCCCCACTGCTCAAGATGTTAGATTGAAAAAAAAAATTCCCTTGTTGATTTTCTAGTTTTTGTCCTATGATGGAATCACTGTTCGAGGGCATAATTTACGTCAAATCCGGCTCTGTATAAACGACAATAATATTTATAACAAATACTAGATTGATACTCACCCGCTTCGCTGGGTTTAAAAGTAAAGATTGATAAAGATTGCTCTCGCTTATCTTATTTCTATAACACTCGAAATAATGGTAAAGATTATTTTACACAGGTAAAATATATGTATGGTTTTCTATTTTTTTAAATGTATAATAGTAATTATTCATTGAGTATATCAGAAAAGATCGCCGTGAAATATTTTATATTGATTACTTTTACAGAAATCTGTAATTTATGGTAATGTCAAATTTAAATAATTTAAATTTTTTTTTAAATTATTAATATATCTTTATAAATTATATCTCATGTGTTATTCTGATATATTAACTATATTGCTGTACAGTTTCATTAAAAACCATTCGCTAGTTTTAGCGTGAAAGCGTAACAAACAAACTAACAAACAAACATGCTTACTTTTGCATTTATAATATATAGAAATACAGATATATTTCTTACAGCAAAAAAAGATAAAATAAAAATGTTTGTAATAAAGTCAAAAACAATTAAATAAATGTCTTGAATATGATGATCATACTTTTATTAAATGAACAATATAATAATTTTTTGGTTGTGAACGTTACAGAATCTTGTTGAAGGACCACCTGGCTTCCTCAGCAGGTGAACAACAATAAAATTTATATAAAAAATTATATGATTGAACGTTCAATTTGAATACAATTGTGTGTTATATCATAGCTGGGCAGTCGTTCACTTTGTTACACTCTTTATGGCTTTTAACAAAAAAGCTTATGTTCCGAAATGTTAAAAATAGTTTATATACGGAGAGTCCATCTGTTTAGAATCTAAACAGAAAATAGTTTACTGTTGTTAAAAGGGTTACAAGAGGAATTTTAATTTACTATATAATTTTTTCCACAATTGGGAAAATATTTTGAAATTAGCAATTCTCAACGATTATTTTTAACATGTATCAAAAATTGTGTTGCATTCCGTAAAAAAGAGGGTTTACGGACATTCTACCTTAAGTTAGAGAAGAATCATTTCCCAAGTAGAAAATATCAACCTTACAAAGCCCTCAAGCCACAACTGAATTAAGCTTTGGTTTGTAAGTCCTTTACCTAACCCAAAATTAATAAATCATATTATAAGTCTGAGCAGATTAGGAATTTGATAAATTCTTTCTTTTCTTTCTGTAATCTTGCTACAGGAAGTAACTTTGCAAATTAAGGATTCTTTGAGCCTAAATAGGATTTAATTGAGACTATTCGTTGTAGCGTTGATAGATTAACCACATTCATACAACTACTAGCTAAAGAAATACTTTTTCTCTTTCTTAAATACCGCTTTCTCTTTTACTCCAATAGAAATATCTCATTACAAAAGGTATATTACAAAAAAAAAAAAAAAAAAAACTTAAACTTAAAATATAATATGTTTTATTATTAATACTTTGTGTGTATCATTCACACTCAGCGCAAAAATAATTCAATGGCCCAGCACCCAGAGTGTTCAATACTGTATATCATGAAGAATCACTTAAAGAAATCGTGAAACATGCGTAAAATTGTGTTTTTTTGCATCTCTATAGACAGATTACAAAGTAGTTTGCAATACAAAAGGTAATTGTTTATTTAACTTTTTTTTTGTAAACATTAATTGTTGAATAGTAATTCGATGTAAAATAACTATCTTCTTTATTATTACTCCAGCAAGTTTTTTTCTGTCCTACTCTCATCAAAAAAAAAATTCTGTTTCAGAATTCGATAAAACTTAGTTTATAAGTATATAGTATGGCCCGAAATTCTAAATCCTAAGTCGCCTTGGCCTCGTAAATTTAAAAAAACAAAAATATTTGAAAGGACTTACCACATGCAGTTAACTGAATTTCATCAATTTCCGGTATATAGCGCGCGGGTCAAGCTATTTGAATGCCTAATTATACTCTATCCCGTTCTAGTGCAAAGTCAGGCAAGTCTGTATTTATTTATTTTAAACATTCGGTTGTTCCTGTCTATATCTTTGCCATCCACTGATATTCTTTGCTTCTTAGTTAGTTACTTAGTTAGTTAGTTACTCACCTGCAGATACTCCAATTGGAAGGGCTCAGGAGCATTTATTTTAAGTTCGAATTTAATGAGTATATTCTTTTTTACTTCCAATCGCTTCCATCATCGTATTTATACGAAGTTTCCCCAAAAAGTCTTACCCAACCACGTTAATTAATGAAATCTTCGGCGCCTTGAAGATATTTTACTCCATCAAGTGTGTTTTATCGTGGCGGATCAATATTTTGAATTTATTTACAAATTTCACGCAGCGTAAATTAAAATTTTTTACCAAAACATAAACAATCAGGAGCCATTTTTTTAGTGGAATATATAAATGGCAGCAATCATATATATTTATTGATGTGGTATTTTCTGTAAAATAGTTTAAGGTTGTTCGATCATCTATACAAAGCCAACTTTATTTAGGTTGAATATCCGTAAACCCACTTTTTACAGAATGAAAGGAAATTTTGAGATGTTAAGAATAACCGTCTCCTTGATTTTTATACTTTTTGGATCAAAATTACCCCATCCACCAATTTTCATCAAATTCCAAAACAAAAATTTTTTTGCGTTTTTCTCGATTTTTTCAAAGGGGTACCCCTTAAAAAATTGCAAAAAATCGAGAAATTTTTTTTATCTCCAATTTCGATAAAACTCAGTATATAAGGTAATTTTGACCCAAAAATTACAAAAATCGGGTGCATTTGATGACTGGTCGAATAGTTTTTGAGAAACGAACTAAAATCGATCCAAATATTGTGATATCTCAGAAACTCTGCTCCCAATCATTAAATTAACCGGATTTTTATACTTTTTGGGTCAAAATTACCCCATCCACCGAATTTCATCAAATTTTGAAACAAAATTTTTTTTTTCGTTTTTCTCGATTTTTTCAAAGGGGTACCCCTTAAAAAAATTGCAAAAAATCGAAAAATTTTTCTTATCTTCGATTTTGATAAAACTCAATATATAAAGTAATTTTGACCCAAAAAGTTCAAAAATCGGGTGCATTTGATTACTGGTCGAATAGTTTTTGAGATACGGACTAAAATCGATCCAAATATTGAGATATCTCAGAAATTCTGTATGTAACTTATTATAGGTGAAATATAGGTGAAAGGTCACTTTAAGTGGATAAGTTTTAAAGGATGCGTTTTTATTATTTATATGGTTGAAAAATATTGGAAGCTATTACAGTATTTGTACCAAATCAGGGTTTAAGGCTTGGCAACATCAAAAATTTTAATTGTAGCGACCTTTACTTTGTGGAACTCCATAATTTAGGATTTGAAGAAAAAACATGTCATGTTTAAAATAATTAAAATATTAAAATGAAATACAAAGACTAAGAAAAGAAAATTGGACTCTTTTCTTCAAACCTAAAATCAATAGTTTTGTTTTCCTACAAATTAAAATTTTACCACAAATATATTTTCTTACTTTTCTACAGCCAAGCAGCAAATTACATAAAAACATTTCGAAAATAATTTACTGACAAATCTCGGAAATTGTTTGCCCAGTATAAATTTTAAAAAATTATTGAAAAATTTTAAAGTTATATTTTATCGCGAGTGAATCGAATATCCTTAAAGGAGGGTGATAATTTAGTTTTTCGACATAATATTCAACAACAGTTTGTAATTTCCAATTACCTAAATTGTACTAATACTGACCATTTTTGAAATTATTTACGGTTGGTTAAATATTTTAGTTAGTTTTGTAAAACTTACCACACAATTTTAAGAATTATGATGACATATTTTCATTAAAATGATCAACCAATTGTAAATGAAATTATTTTTACAAAAAAATAAAACCAACTTCAAAAAAGTACTGTTTTTTCACAACGTAAGACTTTTCTTTTAAAATAGAGTTGGCGTTATCTTCAAAAAAATTGTTAAAGTAACTGTAAATAAAATGTAAGAAGATATTTATGAAACAAGTGAAAACTAACAATTGACTTAGTTAACTGTTGAAATGTCATGTACAGACAGTATTGATGACGCAATCGTTGGTAACTGATATTCCCATATAATATATACTATAAAATTTGCACCTAATTTGCGACCTGGCGATAAACAGTGATGTCTACGGAAAAATGTTTCAAACAAAAGTTGTTTATTATTTCATAAGGAACATTTTTTACATTTAAACTTTTGTTCTATCTCTAACGGTTTACAAGATGGGTCCTATAGACCCAAGACCCAATTGACCTATGTTTCTCAATTACGAACTTGACCACACTTTTTACATTCTAAGCACGCTATTTCAGACAGATAGACGGACAGACAACGCAAAAGAGATGAAGTTGATTTGGAAGAATAAATAAAGAAGTTAATGTCACTCAATGTTATTTTTTGGGCACAGTAAGTTCAGAAATGCCTACTTTTTTTTTGAAATCGATTAAAAAGTTTGAAAAACCACTAATGTGAAATTATTATGTTTACAATTTACCACTCTAGTAAATAATTTCATGAATAAATACAATTTATAACCTTTTATCAATTCTAAGTGATATTATGATATTTTTTGAGACATAAAAAGTTTTTATTTATGTCATATTCGTGACCCATAAAATTTATGATCAATAAATCGAAATTCATTTCTATAAAATTTAGTTAAATTATCTGTAAAAAAATTTGTTTTTAAATGCCAGACTCCGTAGAATTTTTGTTTGCTAGAGATTATAATATTTAAAAAAATTCATGAAAATGTAAACAAGAAAAGTTCATTCCGTAACTTCTTTGGCTGGACATTTATTTAAACTAAACCATTATTTTAGTAATCTTTTTAATTACTGGAAATTAATTAATAGAAGTACAAATTCAGTTAGAGAAATTCAAATTTCTAAAACAGAAATTCAAATTTTAAAATGGACATGACATCATAGTATGTGGCTTGTCAGATTTGTTGACATACTGTATGGTATTCATTACTTATATTTTGTATGGTATTACATTGAGTTATATTATTCTACGGCTTTTCATTAGAAAACTTAATAATAACGGGTGTAAATTCTGGGTTGTAAATTTACTTTTTTAAAGTGTAAATTATACATTGAATTGTCACCAATTGACAGCTCACATATTAATAGACCATCAACAGAGAGCGCCAGAAGGACTGCACATATTAATAGAACATTTCAAAATTGGTCTCTATTTTAAATATTTTTTTACACTTAATTACAGCATTTTTTTAACAGCATGTTATAATGGTGTAAACAATGAATTTAAAATTAAAAAAATACAGGAATATTTCCTATATCTTGTTTGAAAAAAAATTAGAGTTATTGTTACCAATGTTACGTCCTAAAGAAACAAGTCTGGTAAATTTCATATTTACATTACTCTAATTACTTCCTTTTTTCGTCACAAAGTTCAAGTTTCAAAGTAGCCAATTAAATTCTTCCAAATTCAAAAAGAAAATATGTAAACACAAAAATACTTTACAAATCAAAATGGAAGAAAAAAAAACTAAAAAAAAAAAGAACGTACAAATTAATTGTCATCGCATTGAAAAAAAACGCGCGCGTGTTGAAATATAAAAAAAAAAAATAGTGTTGAAAAAATTGAAAAATAAATACTTAATGAAAAACATATAATATTAATGATGCGTGAAAAGAATATTTAAATATGAAAAAAGAAAATTGAAAAATTCAACTTGTTATATAATCATAATGTTTGAAAAAAACAACCATTTGTTTATATGTTATTTTAAAAGGATGCTATACCTAGGAGTAGCGAAAACGGTTTCATACTAAACATGCATGGCGTCCTATTAGCTCAGTTGGTTAAGCCGAAACCAATTCCGCACGCGGTATGCTTAGGATAACGAGTGCGATTCCCGCCGTCGCAACAAAAATTAGTTTGATTAATAGTTGTGATGGGCTGGTATAGTGCATGGTATATGTATGAAGGAGGTGCACTCAGCCTCTGAAATTGAGGAGCTGATAAATGAAATTATCAGAGGAAAAGGTGGTAAAACACATATATATGGTATCACAATGGGTTGGTTCTATAGCCTAAGTGTCTCCTTCGTGGACAGCCAATATAACCTAATCTAACCTAACCTAACACAGTAGAATAACTCAAAATAATGTTAATTGTTCAAAAATTAATCAGTGATGGAGCTTCAAAAAAGTTTTCACCATGAAGAAAATTTATCACAGGTTCTATGGGGCTTTCTAAAAAAAAAAAACATTAAAAAAATTTTGGTTATTGACGCTTTTCACATTTGAAGTTTTGTTGTATCTCTAACGGTTTACTAGATGGGTCCTACGGACCCAAGACCCAATTCACCTATTCGACCTCACTTTTTACGTCCTGAGTACACTGTAAAAATTTCAGCTCGATATCTTTTTTCGTTTTTGAGTTATCGTGCCCACAGGCGGACGGACGGACGGACAACCGGTAATGGATGATTAGGTGATTTTATGAACACCTATACCAAAATTTTGTTAGTAGCATCAATATTTTTAAGCGTTACAAACTTGGGACTAAACTTAGTATACCTTGCATATTACATATATGCATGGTATAAAAATGTCAAACGGAACCATTTACGTAATTGTTTGACCATCGAACCTTTAACTATTTTTTATATTTTTGTATGTTGCTACTATTATTTGTGGTATAAAAATAGTAATTTTTTTAGTCAGAATTATTAATTAAAAAAATAATAATAAATGATATAATTGTGATAAGGAAGAAAACAACATTGTAGAATGTATGTATAAATACTATGTGTAGTCAAAACCGCTTATAACGACATTCGAAAAACTTCAGAACCTAATCAACTCATCCATAATCAACAAGCACAACCCAGCCAAATCATAAAAGGAAATATTTATGAAATTTAAATTTGGTTCAAATATTTTTTTCGTAACTTTATTGGCTGGACATTTCAACTTAACTAACCAATATTTTTGTAATTAATATCTTTTTATTATTAATTACTTAAAATTAGGATAAGAAATAAAATTTCCAATTTACTTTGCTTAGTCCACTTTTGTTTTTTAATATTTTAATAATTTAAAATATTAAAAAATAAAAATAGACTAAGCAAAGTAAATTGGAAATTTTATTTCTTATCCTAATTATGGAGTTCCACAAAGTAAAGCTCTCTACAATTAATTACTTAAAATTAATTAATGAAAGTTCAAATTCAGTGAGAGAAATTCAAATTTCTAAAACAAAAATCCAAATTTTAAAACGGTCGTGACGTCATAGTATGTGGCTTGTCAGATTTGTTGACATACTGTATGGTATTAACTACTTATATTTTGTATGGTATTACATTGAGTTTATATTATTCTACGGCTTTTTATTAGAAAACTTAATAATAACGTGTGTAAATTCTGTGTTGTAAATTCATTTTTTTAAAGCGTAAATTACACATTGAACTGCCACCAATTGACAGCTCACATATTAATGCGTCATCAACAGAGAGCACTGCGTTTAAACATCTCAAAATTATTATCTATTTTAAATATTTTTGTACACTTAATTATAGAATTTGTAAACAGTATTTGTATTTTTAACTATGTAATAACGGTGTAAGCAATGAATTAAAAAAATAATACCTTCCCTATTGTGTTGGTTTTTTAAAATTTTCTAATAGGGTATTTCAACAATTAACTCAGTCAACTTTTTTTTTCAATTGTTTTAATCTAGTTTCCTTTAACGTCATCGCAATAACTGAATAGCCGATGTCGTTATTATCTATTTTGACTGTATATGCGTAAAAGGGTGCGGGGTTGCGTTTATACTAGCAGTCAAGTAAACGATCTTATCTTAATATAATAAATTCATATATGCTTGAACTAGATTTTAAGACGTGGACCATAAACCAGAGTTTAAATATATTGCCTTATACAACCCCTTCATTTCATACTATACGTATTTATAATGATATCAGGGGTGCATTTTAAATAATTTTATATGTGCTTTCTTATTACGGTTTTTAGTCAAATTAAAATATTTCTGTTTTATGTACATTTTATGATAAATGTATGTTCCTTTCAAATGAGGTTTATACGTCTTTCCCCTATGTTTTCTCGGAGTTTTGGCAGTTAACAAAATCTGTTCTTTCTGCTCACCTTAGATAACAATCTGATGTTATAACGTCTGTCTTATTTTTATAAACGAATTGAAGTTTTTATCGAAATCGGAAACAAAATTTTTTCTCGATTTTTTCCAAGGGGTACCCCTTAAAAAAATTGCATAAAATCGAGAAATTTTTTTTGCCTCCGAAATCAATAAAATTCATTAAATAAGATAATTTTGACCCAAAAAATCCAAAAATCGGGTTTATTTAATGATTGGATGCGTGGATTTTGGGTTATCAGCAAAAATTGGATACAAAGAGCGATTTTTTCAAAAACTATGCATCTAATCGATTCGTTAAACTGATTTTTGTATTTTTTGGGTCCAAATTACCTTATATACAAAGTTTTATCGAAATTGGAAACACAAAATTTTTTTCCGATTTTTTCGATTTTTTCAAAGGGGTACCCCTTAAAAAAATTGCAAAAAATCGAGAAATTTTTTTTGCCTCCGAACTCAATAAAATTCATTAAATAACATAATTTTGACCCAAAAAATCCAAAAATCGGGTTTATTTAATGATTGGATGCGTGGATTTTGTTTTATCATCAAAAATTGGATACAAAGAGCGATTTTTTCAAAAACTATGCATCCAATCGATACATAAACATGTTTTTTGTATTTTTTGGGTCAAAATTACCTTATATACAAAGTTTTATCGAAATCAGAAACAACATTTTTTTTCCGATTTTTTCGATTTTTTCAAAGGGGTACCCCTTAAGAAAATTACACAAAATCGTAAATATTAAAATTAAACTCACTCTATATACCAGAAATCGAATTGCGGTCTCTTTAATTCATGCTAAGCGCCTTATTTTTGAATTTGAATAGAAAACTAGAATTTGGAGTGATGAAAATTTGTAACCAAATTGTTATATTGCCAGAATATGGCGGATAAATCTGACAAGGTGTATAGTGAGTATATTGTATTGTGTAAGTAATGGGTTAAATTTCTCAACATAAATTAACATGAATGCTTGGTGCAATAAGAGAATTTATTAGTACATCGAGCCTGTTTTATGTGACAGCCGCGATATAAGTACATATACACAATCAATTTCAGACATGCATCTATCGTCTGATACATACGTGAGTACAATATTAACTCGCATATCACCATTTGCCTTCAATGGTTTTTCATTACACGGCAAAAAACAAAAAATACTATTTTTAAGGGTTTGGAAAAATACTTCACAGTAGCTAAAAAATGTGATTTTCTAAATCAATAATCAATTTCAAAACTCAAAAGATAATTTTTCAAATAATTATTTTTCAAGTAGGCAAGCTTACAAGCGGTGTGTGCTTTAAAACAATATAA
This sequence comes from Chrysoperla carnea, assembly GCF_905475395.1. NCBI lineage: Eukaryota > Metazoa > Arthropoda > Insecta > Neuroptera > Chrysopidae > Chrysoperla > Chrysoperla carnea. The sequence continues at coordinate 29,897,458 of NC_058342.1, forward strand.
AACAAGTGAAAACAAACAATTGACTGAGTTAATTGTTGAAATACCATGCATAGTCAGTGTTGATTTCTTTATCACATTACACATACAAACATGTGACACATACATAACTGATAACGAAGTATAGTACATATTATAAAATTTCAGCCTAATTGGCGCCCTCACGGGTAAACAGTGATGTTTACGAAAAAATGTTTCAAACAAAAGTTGTTTGATTTTTGATAAGGAACATTTTTTACATTTAAACTTTTGTTCTATCTCTAACGGTTTACAAGATGGGTTCTACGGACCCAAGATCCAATTGACCTATGATGCTCATTTACGATCTTGACCTCACTTTTTACGTCCTGAGTACGCTGTAAGAATTTCAGCTCGATATCTTTTTTCGTTTTTGAGTTATCGTGTCCACAGACGGACGGACGGACGTACGGACAACCGGAAATGAACTAATTAGGTGATTTTATGAACACCTATGACAAAATTTTTTTCCTAGCATCATTATTTTTAAGCGTTACAAACTTGGGACTAAACTTAATATACTATGTATATTTCATATATGCATGGTGTAAATATGAATTTGGTAAATGTTATAGAGTGATTTTAATACATAAGTTCAAAAATATTATGAATTATTCATTAAAATACACGATTTTATAGCCCGAAATTTCATAGAGTGCTTGATAAATTAAAAACTTGCGCTTTTTTCTGTAAATAATCTATAAAAATAGAATTTTGATGAAAGTATTTTGGCCGTCGCATGACTAATCAAGTTATCAACTAATTTATATTCATTGAATTTAAATCTAAGTATGCAAAAAAATAATATTTGTATCACGTAAATGTATTTCAATGCGGTAAAAATATCGTAAAAGATAAAACTTATACGTCAATTTGACTAGTTTTTGACGATTAAACGTCAAAAACCAAAGTTTTATATTTGGATAGCTATTAAAATTGCCCCGCAAGAGGCCCAAAACTGTGTTCATTGTGATCAAAGCACTTTTGATCATAGACACAAAGCACAAACTATCTTTTATCGCAAAAAAAAAATTCACCGTATATAAAATATATAGCGTCAATTTAATCGTTTTTACCTGAATTATGTAGAAGGTTACTTCAGTATTTTGAAAATTGATTGTACTCACCTGAAAAAGATAAAAATGTAGAAAATTAAAATAATGCCTTGCAAATTAAATATTAAAAATAAAAGAATCATAATTTTTTGGTGGGAACGATTCCTTATCGTAGTCCTTATTTTGTGTGAAAATTAAGGATTTTCAACAATTACCTTTGATAATTGTTAGATGTGTTTTCGAAGAAATTTCGTATAAAATTTTTTATTGAAAACAACATATCTAAATTACTACTATTTTGTGTAGACTGCCTTTTAAATGCAAATAAAAACAAGTGAAAACAAACAATTGATTGAGTTAATTGTTGAAATATCACATTACACATACATACATGGCACACATATATAACTGATATTCCCATATAACTCATACTATACACTTGGCGTATAATTTGCGCTATCGCGGATAAACAGTGATGTTTACGAACTAATGTTTCAAACAAAAGTTGTTTTTTTTTTTATAAAGAACATTTTTTACATTTAAACTTTTGTTCTATCTCTAACGGTTTACAAGATGGGTCCTATTGACCTATGTTGCTCATTTACGAACTCTTTATAAAAATTTCAGCTTGATATCTCTTTTCGTTTTTGAGTAATCGTGATGACAGACGGACAGACAGACGTCAGACAGACAGACAGACAAACAGATAACCGGAAATGGATTAATTAAGTGATTTTATGAACACCTATATCAAAATTTTGTTTGTAGCATCAATATTTTTAAACGTTACAAACTTGGGACTAAACTTAGTATACTATGATATATTTCATATACATGGTATAATAATTCCTCTTAGTTAATTTCATAAAGTATTATCCGAATAGAACAAATTTAATATTCACAAGGGGAAAATTTTAACATTTTAAATAACAATGAACTTTCCTCTCTTTATGCAAAAGAAAATTTTTCAAATTATCATATTACTGACTATTCATTTTAATGGCAATTTGTCTGCAATTTAATGTACACATCAAACTTGTTGTTTCCCCTGTCGGGGAAACAGTACATACATAATAAATAAGATGGAAAAATGCATTTCTTTCGAAAAAAGAAAATATGAGATGCTCTTTAAAAGAAAAACATTAAAAGAAAGATTGTTTTTGTTCTAAGATTTTTTTTGTTTCATTTTTATCACAAATTATATAAAAATTTGTTGGACGTTATTAAAGCGCGCGACGTTGTAAATAACATAAAGTTAGTTTGAAGAAAACACTTCATACGATATTTGATGAAAATCAATATTTTCTAAGCAAGTCTAGTTGATTGTAACTCCTTGAATGAATTTTCTATCAATTACAGTGACATCTTCTCAAATACAAAGTGTATCAAAAATTAGAGTTCGGTATGCAGCTGTGTGTATTTATAATTTGTATATGTATACATAAAATGTATAAGTATTATGTACATTTACACATTTTTTGTGACAAATAGTTCATGGCTACAGCAGCACGATTTTATGGACATTCTATTCTCAATTCATCTTAAAAGTTATAAAAAGCGTTTCGAATTCAGGCAGCGACAGTGTAAACAAAAAAGTTAATGGGCGGTAAATTGTAGTCACACTGGCGTAACACTCTCGTCGATTGGATAACAAAGTAATCGACTCCACCCACATCATCAAAAATAATTGTATATTCCGATGTAATTTAACAAATAAATAAAAATAAAAAATATAATGATGTGCGTGGCCTCTGTTATAAACGTGGTTTGAGAAACGGAGGAAAACCCCCATTATTATTTATATCTAGAGGTAAAACATGTTTTAAAAGCTTAAATTTTTTTACAGTTTGACTGAGAGCTATTTTTCACAACAATTATGTTGAGTATTTTAGTTTCAATTTTTAACTTCATTAAAACATATCAGGTTTTTGAAGTGAATAAAAGTATTAGCTTTTAGAAAGGACCAGAGTGATACTCACCCGCTTCGCTGGGTTTAAAAGTAAAGACTGATAAAGATTGCTCTCACTTATCACCCTTTCTATAACACTCGAAATAATGGTAAGGATTGTTTTACACAGGTAAAATATATGTATGGTTTTCTATTTTTTTAAATGTATAATAGTCGTTATTATTCATTGAGTATATCAGAAAAGATGTCCGTGAAATATTTTATATTGACTATTTTTACAGAAATCTGTAATTTATGGTAATGTCAAATAAAATTAATTTTTAATTTTTAACTTTTTATTTTTTATTAATATATCTTTATAAATTATATCTCATGTGTTATTCTGAAGTATGAGCTATATTGTTGTAGAGTTTCGGTGAAAGCGTAACAAACAAACAAACATGCTTACTTTCGCATTTATAATATATAGTGATTTTAGGCGTAAGATATAATTATGAAAAATGATGCCCGATGAATTGTTGAGGACATTGTATATTATAGTATCGAGTCTTATCAAAAGCATGAAAATAGTTCTAGATTATCACCAAGGTAATGTACATTTCATTTAATTCGATTTCACTTCCAATTACATTAAATGTTGAAAAGGTACTTTAAATCAAACAACCCATGTTATTTTGAAAACAAACCATGTCGTATTTCGAATATCATCACTATCATCACATCAACGACACAGAGCACATCGAATAGCTGGAATCGGAGCTCGAGACGATGTTATAGAAGAACCACATAAAAATCCTTTTTCCCCCGTACGTTTGTATTTGGGGAAGGAACATAACATATACGACAGGATATTCATGTATATGTTATCGGTAAAGTATATAATACAGCCATTCAATAATAAGAAAAACATGGTAGTTGCAAGAAATATGCTCTTAGTTCAAGAAATTTGGTTCTTAATATGGTAGCAAGCAAATATATTCATTATCCAAGTAGTTATATTACTTGTTAACAGAAATCAGTAAATTCTTAATAAATTTCAATTTTTTGCCCCAAATTCCTAGATCAATTTTTATATTAAATACGTATTTCGACAATATCTATTGCAATCTATTGGAATCTATTGCATTGGATGTCAAAGTTGTTCGAAGAAATATGTAGAAATGGAAGAATAGAAAAATCATGTGTAGCCGCTCATGTTATCGAAAATAATCATAAAATTGACAAAACGAACTTAAAACTTCTAAAATCAATACCCAATCATAGCGAATTAGACGCTTATGAAAGCATCTAATGACCTTGGACGAAGGACCTATTCCAAATTCGGATTTAATAAGAATTGCAAAATCAAGGTTGAATTTCTTGAATAAGTAATGGATTATGAAAATAAAAAATTATTTACTTTCATGATTTATTTATAATTTTTAATTTAAGTTTGATTTTGCAGTTTATTATTTTAAACGTCAAAATTTAAACGTCAAAAAATACTCGAATATCATTGCGCATAAGGATCATGCGCGTTGGCCTAGCACTAGTCAACTGAAGGAAGCTGATTGGTTGACGTCACTGACATTACACTTTGACAGATACTTGGAAAAGTATAAATTGCAGGCACACGAATAGCTCAAAAACGTCTGTCACACGATAGCTCAAAAATGAAAAAAGATACCAAGCTGAAATTTTTATAGCATGCTCATGACATAAAAAGTGAGGTCGAGTTTGTAAATGAGCAACATAGGTCAATTGGGTCTTGGGTCCGTTTGACCCATTTTAGTTTGTATTACATGGGAATATCAGATGTATGTTTTACTATATTTCTTAGCTTATATGACGTAAAAAAACAAACACTTGCATGATCAACACTGTCTTTACATGGTATTTCAACAATTAACTAAGTCACTTGTTTGTTTTCACTTGTTTTATCTAATATTGCAGGGTCTTTTGTTGATATTTTTTAGAATACCTTATTCTACACATTGTCGGTAACATATACATTGATATAAGGAAAATGATATATCAAGATAGCAAACAGCAACTTTATTTCCTTGCATATTTTAAAACTTTGTGAATATAAACATATTGCGTTTTATTTTAATTTATCTTTGTGAAATGTGCAACGTTGGTTTGTTTGTACAGAGTTTTGAAAATGAGTTCGAACTATGGGTGGCCCGGCCCGGGTGTGAGTGTTTATTGTTTTAGTTATAGAGAGCTTATTTGTGCTGGATTTTTAAAGGATTTTGAAGTCTCGTTTTTAATCAACATCACTGTTTGATAAAATTATTTCTCATCAGCGTTATAACTCGTGTATTACCTACTGCGAGTATAATTTTTGAGGTAATATTATTTGAATTTATTAAATAATTTCAATGCATTTATTATCAAAATTTAATTAAAATATTCATACTTATTAGGTGGAATTTTCTAGCTAATTTTTTTAACGGATTTGAATATCAAAAAACGATGAAATCCGGGTTTACTTATTTTCGGGGGAGATTATAAAATGCGTCTAGTTTTATTTGCCGAAGGCGATTTCTGTCTCAAATAACGATCAACTATGTATTTTTTCATGGAACTACCTTCTTTGAAAAATTTTAATCTTAGACTTCAATTTTCAGAACCTACCTGGTTTAAAAGATATTTTGTTTTTCGAGAAAAGCTTTTAAAAGCTTGAGGCACTTTAAAATATCAAAAATGAATCGTAACGCCTCATCTACTCCACATGCCTAATTATTTTTCGATTCATTCTTGATATTAAGCACCTTAAGCTATTAGAAATAGTTGGGTATGAGTGACACATAAAATTATTTTCTACTTTTTAATACAATAAAAGCTTGTCCCTTAAAAACTATTTTTTATTAAAATTTTTCATTTAAGACTAAAAAAAAATGTACAAATATCAAACACGGTGAAAGCGATAAGAAAATCAGGACGCCACAACATTACCATCCATTGTCATTCGAACTAAATGTGCATGCAAAATTTCAGCTCAATCGTAGACCGGGAAGTGGATTAAATTTGACTTCCAACATTTGATTACAGACAGACAACGGGGCAAGTGAAACTAAATAAAAGCTTGGAATATATCAATACCCCCTTTTTATGATCGATTTATAGTTTATGGGTAAAATAATTATTTTTCATATTTTCAACTTTGCATTTTTAATTTTCTATTCAACATGAATTTGTTCATGTTTCTAAAATGATCTAATAAATCGAATTTATTTAACGAAATAATGGTTAACGAAAGAATGGTTTAGTGTTAAACTGAAAGATTTTTAAATTTTAACATCCATAAAACTGATTTATTGTGATTATGAACCGTGATTAAAAGAATAATTTTGGAAATTTTGAACACATATGTATGCATATATAAAGAACCTGAATATCTTCTGGTATGGGAACTGTTCAAAATATTGAAAAAAAATATTATTATCGAACTACAGTTACCAATTATATATCTGTATTATAATTTTTAGAAGTTCATGTAACCTTTCTTTAACGCGGATTTTGTATTCAAAGTTACTTTTAAGATTTATCAAAAAATTTTGATTTTTTTTTTTTTACTTATGAAGTTTTGGTTAATAATTGGAGTTATCGATGTCTCAAATTTTTATTTATATTTTTTATAATGGGGTTTAAGCTCCGTTTATCTGACATAAACGCCTATAACAGAGGCCACCCACATCATTTTTTGGTAATCTTTATTTATTTAACTTCATACATATTTACAATTACATTTTGATGTGGGTGGATTCGGTTACTTCGTTCTTATCCAAGCGACGACAATGTGATCAATTCTGCACCTCCATTAATTATAATTGTTCACACTGCCGCTGCCTGGATTCGAACTCGCCACCTAAGCCTAAATAGACAAACAGTCTAACGCCTTAGACCGCTCGGCCATTTAGACTCTAATAATGAATCGGCAACTCATTTCGGTTGGATGATTCTATTCAAAGACGAAACTTTGATTTCCAAGACTGGGAGGATTTCTTTTGAGTCAACATCTCCCCCTTTATTCCCCGAATTATTGGATTATCGAATATGGTTTGCAACAAAACCTCACGTTATAGAAGTTTCTTAATATATAGCCCAGTTTCAGTGGCTAAACAGTTCTATAGGAAATAGTTAAAATTCTGTGCAGTTTCTTAGTCTCAAATCTGTGAAATTACCATATTGGCACGCTTGAAGTAAGTACCTTTATTCATACACTAGAAAACTTTCCTTTTCGAAGGTAGTTCGAAACAAGTGAAAACAAACAATTAACTGAGATAATTGTTGAAATATCATGAATAGACAGTGTTGATTACTTTTTCACATTAAACATACATACATGTCACACATATATAACTGATATTCCCATATAATACATATAATACATCCTATACAATTTGGGCATAATTTCCGCTCTCACGGGTAAACAGTCATGTTTAAGAAAAAATATTTCAAGAAAAAGTTGTTTAATGTTTTTATAATCAAAATTTTTTACTTTTAAACTTTTGTTCTATCTATAACGCTATACAAGATGGGTCCTACGGACCAAAGACCCAATGGATCTATGTTGCTCATTTACGAACTTGGCCTCACTTTTTACATCCTAAGCACGCTATAAAAATTTCAGCTTTATATCTTTTTTCGTTTTTGAGTAATCGTGATGGCAGACGACAGACAACCGTAAATGGACTAATTAGGTGATTTTATGAACACCTATACCAAAATTTTGTGCATAGCATCAATATTTTTAAGCGTTACAAACTTGGGACTAAACTTAGTATACCTTAGTATATTTCATATACATGGTATAATAATTTGACCGTGTAGTACGAATATAACCTGTATATAAGCACTCAAAACCAAAACTGTACAAGAAATATTTTATTTTTTTCTGTTTGTAAATAAAAATATATATAAAATATTTACGTGATAATCGGTATTGACTGTATAGGTACATACACATCTTGACCGCCTCTGTGTGATATATAACCTGAATACGTTACTGACCATTGACTGACCGACCACTATATGAGTAAACATAACGATTTAAGTGAAAATTATAGGTTGGTGAAGCGTATACGTAGTATTTATATATTGCATATATGGATATATGCTTTGCTTTACCACCGTGTACAGAAAAGGTTGCGGTTTGTATTGGCATTGGACAGCGGTAGTCTTAGAAAAGCAAAAATTAGCATTATGATTGCTAAATCGCCACGACTTTGGATTTGACCTGATTTTTGAGAATTAATCTTGTTCATGACTTTAGTGTTAAGGATGTATGAGCATGGTAGTGGGGGCACAAATTTAAAAATAGATATTTTCAATTTTGATGATAAATTTATATTATTACTTGACGATATAAGACGAAAAGTAAGAATACAATTTTTGTTTAATTATTTAGCTTTCGATATTTCGAAAACCAAGACACATATCGAAAAATTTTATTCTTATTTTTCATCTACATTCATGAAGTTATAACAAAATTCATCATCAAAGTTGAAAATAAGATAAAAATAATTTCAACCCTTAATCTACCCTGCTCTTACATCCCTTATATGGACGGTGACACTTAGTTTTTTTCTTTTCTAATTCATTGCTAATATGTTTACTTTCTATTAAAAAGTTTTTTTTAAATTTGTTTTCATTCATTCCAAATGAAAATTATCAAAAACTTCCAAAATATGTCGTTTTTTGAGATTCCTCCATAAGAGCCAATGTATTTTATATCGATTTTTAATGACTTTTTTCTTAAAAATTTGCACCGTTACCTAAGCTGAAATTTTAACCACATATTCTTTGAGTAAAAGACTACCTACAAACAAATTTTGAGCCTTTAAATCAAACATTGTTGTCATGCTCATACATCCTTAATAGGACTTTTCAGCTTATTTTGTTGGTATCACGACAAGTCAGTCAAAACTTTTATATTCGTTCTATTTGAGTCACGTTCGTGCAGAATTTTCATTGTTTGTTCGTTTTGTTCCAATCATGCTTGTGTAAAATTTTTATTCCTGCACCTTGTGATTAAGTGTTGGTAGATATTTAAGGAGAAATGCCAATACAAACTTTCTGATAGTTTTCGTGCAAAATGATGGACTAAATGTGCAAATTTCTAATATATGACTTCATGCTTATATATTTTATTTACATATATTGTATTTACATTTTTAGAAAACAGTATTATAATATCCTATTTAATTTGAGTATATGGAGGTGATTAGAGATTTCCACACCAGACGTTTTTTCTTTAGAAGTCTTTTTTTAAACACGTTTTTTACTTTTAAGGATTATTTTCAGATAAGAAAAGTTCGTTGTTGTTGTTGAAGTGTTTTTTTAACTTTTTGTTTTTTGTATTTATTATTATGTATATTAAATATTATTTAAATAATTGATACCAATTATTATGTACTCAATAAATTTTATCAAACATCTCTTTTTTTTGTTTTTTTTTTTTTTAATATACGTTGGTATATATTTATAGTGTTATGTTAATAAAAATAAAAAAACTGTACAGGTGATTCAGGAATGTCGGTCCTCTTTAGTTGTTTATTTCATCGAAAACTGAAAAACTTTTATTTTTTTTCATGGTTTGTTTTGATGGCAACATTATTTTATTTATACAATATTCATGAAATTTCAATTTGGTTCAAATATTTTTTTTTTTAAACAAGCTAAACCATTATTTAAGTAATTAATATCTTTTAATTACTTAAAATCAATTAATAAAAGTACAAACTCAGTGAGAGAAATTCAAATTTCTAAAACGGAAATTCAAATTTTAAAACAAACGTGACGTTATAGTATGTGGCTTGTCAGATTTGTTGACAAACTGAATGATATTATTTACTTACTTTTTGTATGGTATTACATTGAGTTATATTATTCTAGGGCTTTTTATTAGAAAACTTAATAATAACTAAATTATACATTCAACTGTCACCAAATGACAGCTCACATATTAATACGTCATCAACAGAGAGCGCCAAAAGGACAGCATTGTTAAATAGTATTTTAAGCACCTGCTTAAAAACGCTGAGATAGAGTATAGTGCACTTTTCATATGATGGCAATCAGAACATGAATTAATTCTCGATTCTTATATTTTTACGACAGTTATCCTGAATGACTCAGTATACGTTTAATATTTTTGTTATTTAGTATTAACTTCCTTGTTAAAAAATTATGTAACCGTTTTTATAATTGAAAAAAGAAAGGCAAAGTTAGGTTATCTTAACAAATCTAACACGACTAAATTTTCAAAAGATTTATGGGAAACATTTTAAAATTGCATCGACATAAGCTATAATCATAATGAATTTGTGAACTTTATAACTATTTTAGAGAAATTCTTGTCGATAATATGAGTCGTAAAACTATTTTTGTTTGTAAAAAATCGAACGAATTGTAAATCACGTCTGTAAAATGTAACTTGAATCACTAACGTTACCTCTATCCCGATAAATTATCATAGAAATGATAGTTTAAACTTATCGATATAAAAAAACAAATTGGCAGTCATAGAGACTGCCGATAGAAGTGAAAACTTAGAACTTTTAGTATAAAAATTTGAAATTTCATAATATTTGAACTAAAATGATCAACATCAATCTGGTTTTCACATCTATTAACTCCGAGCGACGATCATATGCATATTTACGGCCTGTACAAGATTATGACAAAATAGAAATACAATTGAAATAACAATTAATATACAATCATATGATTGGTGGATAGTATTTGTATTTACATAAATTTCAATGTACTTGTTATATACGCAGCACTAATGTTACACAATACGCCAGCTGTTTAGCTACAGATATACTGCTGTAAGCATGTCGCTGTCGCGAACGCACGAGATTTTACTCATACAAAAAGCGTATCACGCGCACAGCAGGTCGGTGACGCGAGCCCATAACATTATCCCCTACCAAAAGTGTCCAACGTCGCTATAAAGAAGTTTTCACTTCAATAAATAATAAGTATAACGGTGTATACAAACCTTTAGTTTAATCATTTTTACGAAAAAAAAGTAATGTGACTTTTAAACTATTTGGTATGTGGTAGAAAAATATAGTTATGTAGTACCCAGATGTGTGCATACTCATAACTAGAAAATATGATGTAATATAACTTAGTGCTTCCGATATAATTTAATTATATGGGAAGTAATGTAAGTACCTCCATTCTAGTAATTTATACAATACTCCACTATATTTATAAAATTTTAAACAAATTTATTTTTTTAGAGTTTTATGGAAAAGGGTTTTTATAAGTTTGACCGCTATGCGTGTCTGTCTGTCTGTCTGTGGCATCGTAGTGCCTAAACATATGAACCGATTTTTTTTACGTTTTTGTCTCAAGTGTGAATTTAGAATTCCGTACCCGGAACAACTAAAACATAGCCCATGATCCTCAAAATCGGTTCAGTTTGTGGAGAAAGCTTTAAGGAAAATGGTAATTAAATGCAGAACCCACTGTTCTTAGATGTGATTCAAGTACGAGTTTACGGTTCCGTCCTCGAAAACACTGCTGGGGTTTTTTTAATTTTGTAAATTTTACTTCTTATTGAAACAACTTATTTGTGCACATCTACAAAGTGGAAAACCAATCTTTCATTTTTTTTTTATCGTTTTATAAGAAACTAGGGAAAAGATTGTCGAGTTTATATGCAGTGGAGCCTCTCCCCCGGATTCTTCAAAAAGGAAAACGAAAGTGGCTCACTATCTTACGAATATGAATAAATTAAAATAATAAGTAATTATTCTTTTAACAAGTATTTAAACCTGCACTGGATATTTTGGAAAATCATGCTCCATGGGAAATACGCCAGAAGGAGATGTTTTCTGATCAAATTTAAATTTTTTTGTAAATAATGATAATAAATTATATAAATTTAATGACTTGCAAGGGGAGAGACAAATTGACCATACGCAACGACTGCAGTGTTTCATTGCGGTAACTTACAAAATACAGCAGATTAACGTTTTCTTTCAAAAATTCTCAAAACTTTAGAAACACTAAAGAAAAAAATACTAAAGAAATTCTTGAATAGGCAAAGATAATTTTTTGAAAAAAAAAGTTTCAAACTTTTATAAATTTTTGTCAATGAACGGAAATGATCCCGAATACTTTGTGACCCTTTGTGTAACTAATCTTTTTTTTAATATAATTGTGTTAAAAATTATAATAAGTGTGTAACAATATCATTCACCAAGGGTCTTACAAGTTTTCGCAGAAAATTTGAAGCAAACTTTCATTGAATCTTCGAATTAATGTAAAAAAATGTATTTTTATGTGAAGCAAAAACATTTCACAAAGAATGCCTTTGGTGAGCCAATAACAACCTACAAATCATTCATTTATATAAATACGTTATATCTAATCGTAGAAAAAAACAAATGACAAACGGAAATAAGTTATTCTAATTCTAATCGATTTTCCTGATAATTTTTCCTGTAATTCTAAGTTATCTCATAAAAAACTAATAGTTAGAATTTTATGCAGATATCCAGTTGGGTTGTTCGATAGACATGACACAATTTTTTACGTTCTACTCTTATCAGTAGCGTAGGTAAATATTTTATTTAGAAATTTATTTATTTTATGATCAGTTTAGAAATTACGAGAAAATAGAAACTTTCAGAAAAATGTTTGATTTTTTTTATATATATGTAGTTTAAATACGCTTAAATGAATTCTGAAAATTTGAGGGGTAAGGGGTTTGTCATAGGGGGTCAACGATACATGACTCCGAGCTTTACATGATGTTATCAATCAATGCGAATACAGAAAGACTTCCTGGTTTTAAAACCAGTCCCAATAAATTCTTCGCACAGAACGATATGAGCTCGGTTGTTATTTCCTCTAAGGTTAAAGCGTTCATTACATCTACGCCACTGATTCTTTAACATACTTTAAGAATTTTCTAGGTTTATTTACACGAAAATAAAAAAGATTTAACCTTAAATAAATGGTTAAAAAAACATTTGAATATATTCTGCTTTTTTACGTACAATAAAAACCGTTTTTTTATCGATAACACATAAAATTTTTAAAAAGGTTTTTGTTTTTGCATATAATAAAAAACTGTCCACCATTAAAAAAAATCAAATGATACTCAACTCAAACATAAGAAAAACTGGTCTCTTAAATGAGGTCACTTAGGAAAAACTGAATTTAATATGACAAATTGTAAGAAATAGATCATATTGCAATAAAAGCGGTTCTAGGATACTACCTTGAGGAACTCCATACATACTAAGTGAGTCTCATATCAGGCATTGATGAATTCTTAAATTGAGGGTGATTAAGTTGTGAGGTTCAAGGTAAAAAATCTCTCACCATTAAAAAATACAAACGATACTGAATGCTAACATACCAAACAAAGGTAAAACCTCTTCCGTTATATGATTATCATTATAAATGAGCTTGAACAGAAGAAAAAATTTTTTTTTTTAAGTTGATAAATTGTAAAAAGTTAGAAAATTGTTTCATAGAAAAATGATGAAAAATTATTCTATCTGGAAAATTATTTTCAACGACTTGGATACTGACTCTCATCTCTTTTCTGAACTCAAACAAAAGAGAACTAATATTGATAGATCGAAGATAAATGTCACACTTGCCTATTGTGTAAGGTTAAATTGAAGATAGACATTTGTTTATTCTGGGTAGATTCGTGCCATTACACACACACACACACACACACACCCAGACACACATATATTTTAGCATTATATTTAGAGAACCTTTAAGCAGAGGTGAATAAAAGTAATATTTTTTAGTAATATTTTCAACAAAAATATACACTTAAAGTTTTTCTAACGACATAGGAAAATTTGAACTTGCAAATTGAGAAAATCTGAATGCACATTGAGTTAGTATCATAGAAATGCCTTGGAAGGGGGGAGCAACTTCCCCAACTTTTTTTCTTTAATTGAATTTTCGGGGCTTTTATGTCTTTGCACCGAAACAAGTGCAAGCCGAGAAACAAGATAGTCTTAAGGAAGTGCCTTCTGGTGCTGTTGGCTCCTCAGGTCTTCTTTCGTGAAATAATAGAAAGAAAGCATGAAATAATATGATAATGAGGAGGAAATATGACCATAGGAATGGAGCTTTGTTGCTCACGAGTGTTTTTTTACACTGCTAAAAAAAATTTAAAAAATAAAAGTTCAAAAATTGTTCATATTTGTTTGAGCTTCACATAAAAAATTAAAATGTTATAATCGTACCGAAGCTACTATAATTGTGCATCGTTAAATAAATAATGCGCTTAAAAGCACGTTTAAGCATTCTGAGCTTATGTCTATTATTGAAAGCAAATGATATGATCTTTAAATGAAGTAACTTGAAATTTATCAAATAAAATATACACGAATACACTTTCATACATAACCACAATTTCTAACCAAACATATATGTACTAAATTTTCATTAATACGGTCATAAATTCCTGATTTTCATTTACTAGGTTATAGGATACAATGATATAATTGAATAATTTGCAAGGCATTTAATTACTTATATACAGAGATTACACATCCACTTAATTTACATTGTACATGGATGTTTATTTGTGATAGGATGTGTATATTCTTAGTTTTGATTTTTGAAGTTTGTTCGAGTGCTCTTTGGAGTCGTCAAATTCTTAAAGACGTTCATTACAGTTTGAGGGGTAAACGTTTTTTTACAATTTGAGGAGTAAACAGAGATCAGCCTATCTATTCACTGTATATGTATACAGGGTGTCCCGTGACTCGATGACCATAGCTTAAGAGTGTATCCTCTGAACAATTTTAAATCGAAAGTGTCTTTTGGAATTTTGTCCAAAATTCAATAATCAAAGAGTTATGGGCACTTTTAACTTGAACCAGTAAAGTGAAGACATAGTTGGCTAAAGTAGTTTAATGTTTTATTAATTAAAAAATATCATACAAAAGCTGCATATTTTCATTTTTTATTCAACTTTCCAACATCAAAATTAGCTGAGATATGCCACTTTTTAGTATTTTTTAAGATTACAGAAATTCGAAAATTGGACCACGATTTTCTTAAGTTCCCGCACCGACTTTCCAAAAAATCAATTTTTTATTAAAGGGGTGTTCTCGAATCACTGTTTTTATTCGAATTACTGTTTTCATTCCGATCTTTATTCAGTGACGTGAATATGGAAAGAATCGAATGCGATGATAATTTATTCATAAACTACTCGATGGCCGGACTATTGGTTTATTTTGTTTGTTATGTTTTCCAGAAACAATTGAAAGTTCTTGACAATTAAAATATTTTCTATATAAATAGATTTTGACTACAATAAAAACTGGTGCCAGGAATTTGTTTAGTTTTTTCTTTAACAATTTTTATTGTTTTAAACACTTATTGTACAAAGAATTGGATTTTAACATATTTGTTAATGTGATAGATTTGTGACTTAAAATCGGTCAAGTGTGTCTTAAAATATTTCATCCGTAAATTCACTTTTTGATGTTACGGCTACGTGTACGATTACGAAGAAAATAAATCAGTTTGATGACCAATTCTAGTTATTTCTGACAGTTTTGTTAATTTTGAGTTTCTGAGTATTTTATTCCATATCTCAGAAATTATTCATACAATCGTAAAAGGTTTAAAGGAAATATTTTTGCTTTTGTGGGTCAAAATGACTCTAGAAAACGATTTTTAATACGAGAAAGGGTATCCTACTGTTTAAAAAATCGAGAAAATCTCAATTAAGCTTCAGAATTTGATGAACCTTGTTATATAAAGTAATTTTGACCCAAAACGTGCAAAACTCAAGGCTCATTTATTGATTTGCACCTAAAGTCCTGTATGAAAAGTTTTTATTCGAGAGTTATTCAGAAAAAAAAATCATCTAAACGTCAAATGAAGTTTGAAGTTTGAAGTTTTATCCTAGTTAATAATTTTAAGTGATATATTTTGAGTTATAATGGGCCTTGACATATGCATTTAAAAAATTTCTAATTGATTACTTCTTAATTGAAAATCAAAAGTTATTTGACCCTTTTTCATCCTAACCTATAATAAAACAATTCATTGTATTCTGAAATTTATTTATGTCGGAATTTAAATTAAAAACAATTTAAACACTGCCGAACCATATTACTGTAAATAAGAAGCCTTGAACGAAGATAATTTTTTGTTTGATACAAATATTTGAATGTTTATGACACAAAAGTATCAAAAACTATTTCATTTTGACACTCTCAATAAAACTGTAGACATTTGATAAAATTTCATAGTGAAGTCAGGGCCGTTTTAACTATATTGGGCTCCGGTATGTCGCAAATCGGCATTCATTATCTTTGTCAATAACAAAACCATATTTCAATTTTTATATTCCAGTTTTTATACTAAACTGCTAGGTCTAGAAGCATGAAATTAGGTGAAATATGACCATATTGGTAGAGCCTTGCTGCCCATGAGTTTTTATAAGGTATACTAAGTTTAGTTCTAAGTTTTTATACCATGTATATATGAAATATATCAAGGTATACTAAGTTTAGTCCCAAGGTTGTAACGCTTACAAATATTGATGATACCACCAAAATTTTGGTATAGGTGCTCATAAAATAACCTAATTAGTCCCTTTCCGGGTGTCCTTTTGTATGTCCATCTGCCAAGACGATAACTCAAAGCGAAAAGAGATATCAAGCCGAAATTTTTATAGCGTGCTAAGGGCGTAAAAAGTGAGATCGAGTTCGTAAAAAAACAAGATAGGTCACTTGGATCTAGGGTACGTTGGACCCATCTTGTAAACCGTTAGAGATAGAACAAAAGTTTAAATTTAAAAAATGTTCCTTATGTATATACAGGTATCTATTGTTTATATTTTAAATTTATACGTTACATATATTACGTATGTCTTTGTTTGTTTACGTTTCTTTACTCACATGACGTAAAAAACGAATGCGTAATCAAAACTGTCTTCACATGGTATTTCAACAATTAACTCAGTCAATTGTTTGTTTGAACTTGTTTTCCATGTGTTTCATATTATCTTGGGTATAAATTTCAAAGGCACAGATTACCCATGGTATGTGTATAACGCGATCGACTTCCACCAACTAGGTCCCTGCCCCCGGGTGCCACGTACGTCTGGCGACATTGGATAAGACGGCCCTGAACGTAGTATTTTTTATTAAAATTACCAAATGTTGTTTTGAGAAGGTATTAAAAATGGTTTGGTTAAAAAATATAAAAATAGTTATGTATATGTTTTGTATACGTTTTGAAAATGATCAAAAGATATATTTTTTTGTTGTTATAAAAAAGAAGCGACGCTAGTGATTAAAATTTTTTAAGAATTATATCAAAGGAATTAATGCAATCGAGGAAAGTTATTTACGGCCCCATTAATTACAAAGTTACAGAGCGTAGTAGTTTTAAAAGAAACATATATACACTTACGTACACATTTAACATGGTGTATGTATACACAATCAATGTATGTAATTCATTTGAAAGATATTTTAATTTGTAACAATACAATGTGCTGTAAAAATTTATTCCAAATTATTCAGACATTGTGTTTTTTTTTTAAGATTCCGTACCAATTCAATCTTCCTATATAGATTAAGAAATATTCCTGCCATTGAACATAGATGTCAAAAATTATATTTAAACTTATTTTTAAAATTACCAAACAAATTTATTAAAAAATATTAAAGTAGTTCGGCCGTCAAATGACTAGTCAAGTTAGCAACTAATTTAAATTCATTGAAATAACATGAATGATGTTATCAATAAAAATAATATTTGTATCACGTAAATGTAATAAAATGCTTTAAAAATATCGTAAAAGATAAAATTTATACGTCAATTTGACTAGTTTTTGACGTTAAACGTCAAAAACCAAAGTTTTTTATGTTTTCTCTTTGGAAAGCGAAACAATCTGTGATAAATTTTCTCCATGATGAAAACTTTTTTGAAGCTCAATTTTGAATACATTTTTTTAGTCTTAAATTAAAAATTTTAATAAAAAATACTTTTTAAGGGAAAAGCTTTAATTGTACTAAAAAGTAGAAAATAATTTTCTCTATGAGTCACTCATACCCGACTATTTGTAAAAGCTTGAGGCGCTTAATATCAAGGATGAATCGAAAAGTAATTAGGCATGTGGAGTAGATGAGGCGTTCCGATTCATTTTTGATATTTTAAATTAAGCGCCTCAAGCTTTTACAAATAGTCGGGTATGAGTGACTTATAGATAAAATTATTTTCTATTTTTTAGTACAACAATAAAAGCTTTTCCCTTAAAAAGTATTTTTTAATTAAAATTTTTATTCAAAATAGTGTTTAGATTACAACTTGTGATATGACCGGCCATAACCGGTCCCAGCCTTTGAGATACTTTGTACAGTATTTTTAATGTTTTTGTTATGAATATATTTATTCAACAATTTTATTGCGAATAAATTTAGCATTTGGCAGATAGTTAAATTAATATACACATCTTCATTACTAATTTCTTAATTTCTTATAAAATAAATAATGAATTTTATTTTTATACACAACTACCAACTTACAAATAACAAAAAAAAAAAAAAAACAGTAAGAATAAAATAAAAGTTGTTTTGTGGTCTTCTGAAATAAATAAATTTACTCTGAAGACTGATTAAGATGTTTTAATATTCGTGTCAGTTTGTCTAATGTGCCTACAAGGAATGAAAATTTTAATACACCGTTTATTATTTTATTTAGACTACTACTATGTACCTTTTTTAAATTTAAAACAAAGAATACTTGGTTCTATTTTTTTTAAAGAATTTTATTTTTAAAAGATTTTTTTTTAATTATTGAGACAGACGTATGCTAATTTGAGAAATTATTCCACTGGAAGCCCAAAGACATTCATTAATAGATTCTTCGAAAAACTAAGAAAAAACAAGAAAACAAACAATTGAGTGAGTTAATCGTTGAAATACCATACATAATCAGTGTTGATTTCTTTATCACATAACACATACATACATGTGACACATAGATACATAACTGATATTCAAGCATAGTACATACTATAAAACTTTTACTTAATTGGCGCCCTCACGGGTAAACAGTGATATTTACGAAAAAATGTTTCAAACAAAAGTTATTTATTTTGTGATAAGTAAAATTTTTTATATTTAAACTTTTGTTCTATCTCTAACGGTTTACAAGATGAAGACCCAATTGGCCTATGATGCTCATTTACGAATGCGACCTCACTTTTTAGGTCCTGAGTACGCTGTTAAAATTTCGCTTGATATCCTTTTTTCGTTTTTCAGTTATCGTGTCCACAGACGGACGGACGGACAACCGGAAATGGACTAATTAGGTGATTTTATGAACACCTATACCAAAATTTTGTTCGTAGCATCAATATTTTTAAGCGTTATAAACTTGGGACTAAACTTAGTATACCTTGCATATTACATATATGCATGGTATAACAAGTGAAAATAAACCATTGACTGAGTTAACTATTGAAATACCATGTATAGATAGTGTTGCTTACTCTATCACATGACACATGTCACACATACATAACTGGTAATCCCATCTTAATACATTCTATAAAATTTGCATATAATATGTGCCCTCGTGAGTAAACAGTGATGTTTATAAAAAAATGTTTCAAACAAAAGTTGTTTATTTTCAAACAAAGTCGTCCTATTAGCTTAGTTGGTTAAGGCGTAACTAATTCCGTCCGCGGTATGCTTAGGGTAGCGGGTTCGATTCCCGCCGTCGTAACAAAATTAATTTAATTAATAGTTGTGGTGGGCTGGTGTAGTACATGGTATATGCATGAAGGAGGTGCACTCAGCCTCTGAAATTGAGGATCTGATAAATGAAATTATCAGCGGAAAGGTGGTAAACACATATATGGTATCACAATGGGCTTTAAAGCTTAAATGTGTCCTTCGTGGATAGCCAATATAACCTTACCTAACCTAACCTAATCAAACAAAATTCAAAATGTTAAATTGTGCTCGAACATTGAGCAACCGAAAATGTTTAATGTTCGACTAACCAATTTTTCACCGTAGAAACAAATTATTTCGTGTAACGGTAACGGTGAAAAATAGAAATAATTTTTTTTTATCAGTAATAATAAAATCTTTTAGTTATTCGTTGTACAAAGTTTTCTTTATCTCGAACAAAAAGTGTACACACCAAGAACGATATATATATAGAGAAGTTTTCGAATGTAATTTTAGTAAACGAAACGAAAACATTTTGAAAAGTTTATTGTACGATAATATTTTATATGATTTAAACATACCAACATAAAAAAAAAAACAAATATCGCTAATTAATATCGTTTGAATAGTTCATTAATTCTGTGACATTTTAAAATGCGACACAGATAAATATGTGTAGTCAGCTAAAATGCGAATTTTAAAAGTAAAATAGTTTAATTCTTTGCTTTATCGAAAAAATATTTTCCCCTTTTAACCATTTTTTATTGCCAAGTAACAAATCAAATACAGGAATGAATAAAACTTTTTCGACTGAAATTTTTTCTGAATAGTTTGAATTTGATTTAGTTTTTTTTAAGTATAGTATAAAGTGGACCATAATGACTTTGATGCACAGAATTCTTTTCTATAATCAAAAGATTATTCTTGACAAATTCATAAACATGTCTCTCAATTTCTTCCGGTATAAAAGTGATACCCTTGAACATATCGAAAAACAAATGAAATCTCTGTTAATCGTTAACAAAAACAACAAAAATATTCATTCTGTGACTTGCGGTTACCAAAACCTAACATTCTTTTCAAAAAGAAAAAAAAAGAAGTTATGTAAACATTCTAACGGGGTTTTAATTTTGTATTTTAAAAATATTTTGGTATGTCATTTGTTTTAAAACAATTCAAATTAGTTACGAATCGTGTATTACATATGGGCCGTTGTAAACCTTTTGTGTTATATTTTAAGAAGCAAATACGAAAAAAAAAAAACAATTTATCAATTTGTATTTATAAGTCTTTTAAAAATATCTTATAAATTATTTTGCAACGTTTTTTTTTTTAGATTGTTATCTATGACAAAATGAATCTTGAACAATGGCCGAAAATATATCTACTTTTGTTAACTATCAATTTCTTTAACGAGATATGCAAGGATTGGATAAAACTAGGGAATTCAATAAAATTTTACAAATACATTTTTTGATTAGCAGAGTTTCCAGAAATCACAAAAAATTCTTAGGTCAACAAAGTATCACGTTGTCCCATACAAAATTTGTCCCCGTTTTTCACCGTCTTGTGGATCGAGTTCCGAAAATCTGGATACTTACGTCATGTAGAGATCACATCCTCCAATTTTCAGGTCTCTACGATCGGCGATTAATGCTGTACGTTAATCCGTCAATCAGTCAAAAAGTATTTTACATGTAAAGATAAGAAATACATACATGCTAAATTGCCACTTGTTCCTCCTCTGTAATATATAAATCCAATCCAGGCAATTGAAAAGAAAACATATGGTAAATACTTGTGGAAATATACTATCTCTATCTCTATATATTATAAATGCAAAAGTACGCATGTTTGTTTGTTTGTTTGTTACGCTTTCACGCTAAAACTAGCGAATGGTTTGTAATGAAACTGTACAGCAATATAGCTTATACTTTAGAATAACACATGAGATATAATTTATAAAGATAAATTAATAAAATTTAAAAAATTAATTTTATTAGACATTAACATAAATTACAGATTTCTGTAAAAATAGTCAATATAAAACATTTCACGGCCATCATTTCTAACATACGCAATGAATAATCACGACTATTATACATTTAAAAAAAATAGAAAACCATACATATATTTTACGTGTGTAAAACAATCCTTACCATTATTTCGAGTATTATAGAAAAGGGGATAAGCGAGAGCAATCTTTATCAATCTCTACTTTTATACCCAGCGAAGCGGGTGGGTATCACTCTAGTCATCTATAAATTTCTTTATTAATAATGCCATTTCATTTGATATATGTAAATATTTTCTAAATAGAATTTCTAGTTGAGTATGCTAATTAAGTATGTCAATTTGTTTGTCGTATTATTATTATTTTTTAAATAAAAAGGTATAAATAGTTTTTACATGAGCATTGATATTATTATTAGTTATGTAGGAGTTTTTATATATCCTGTTATAAATCATATGCACAGGATTCGAATTTATTCCTTTTCCGGAATTTTTAATCAACAACAAGTTTTTAAATGTCAAATGTAATTTTCTATTTTGTCAAAGTAAGTGATTAAATTGGAAATTTTATTTATAGTTTTATCATGAGATGATAGTTTGTGCTTCTTTTCAAACATTGCATTTAATTATAACATTTTTCATGGAAATTTTGTTTTCATCAGTAATATTACCAAATAGTAATAAAAACTATTAATCTTTAAACAATATCAACTTTTTATTTGAATTTGAATAAAATTATTTCAATGTATTTTGACATTTGACATTAATTTGTTTTTAATAATATACAAATAAAATATTTTATTATTATTTAGTTCATAATTTTGAGCTTTAATAGGTACTTTTTTATTAAAAACATCTAGAAAAAATATCAAACTATATTAAAGTTAGTCCCAAGTTTGTAACGCTTAGATTTATTGATGCCAGAAACAAAATTAACCTAATTAGTACATTTTTGCTTGTCTTTCCATCAACACAATAACTCAAAAACGAAAAAGATATCGAGCTGAAATTTGTTTTTATCGAGCTGAGGACATAAAAAGTGAGTTTAAGTTCAAAAGTCCATTTGGTCTTGGATCCGTAGGACTCTATTTTAAACCATAAGAGATAGAAAAAAATGTGTCTTATAAAAAAGTGTAAAAAATGTTTCTTATAAAAAATTAAAACTATTTTTTGAAACATTTTTTCGTAAAAACCATTGTTTCCCTCTAAGGATATAAATAAGGGAAAAAAGGGGGTTAAAGAGATCAACTTTTGGAAGAAAATTTTTTGTTTAAAAATTCTTGGGAGTTTTGAACCGTTTTTGTGAGTAGGGGGAGGCATCTAAAGGGGGCAGCTGCCCCTATCTACCTCTTTTGGCGACGGCCATGGTTCATTTGTTTCTCCATAAATCTCCATAAATCTGTTTTTTATCAATACATGGAAGAAATACTTGGACAGACAAGCAAACAAATACATAATTTTAGTATTATGCAGTGATGACTATTCTCAAAGGAATTTGTTGATATTTATGAATGGATTATAACAAACTATTTCCAAGTCTATTTTTAATATATACACAATATTTTTTTTTTTCAATAATCTTAGTGAGCATATATATTATAACAACAATTTATATAAATGTTTTTACTCCTTAATATTCAACTCAAATCTAATTAGTCAAAATGTTGACATTTAGAGGAAATTACCCAGAAATATATCCTGTCAAATACCCGTATTTCGATCCATCATTTCAAATATACCATATATACATTTTTTTTTTTTAATAAAAATATGAATGTCTCGAGAATTTCTGATAATGCTTAGACATATTTTTAGGTTAAATTGTTCATCATTTTTCTTATATCTTAAACTAGACAGTTCCGTCATGTTAAACAGTATAAATTTGAAGTATTCTTGTATCTAATGTAAATATCTACCCTACTTTCTTTGATATCTATATTTATCTCACTTTTTATGGTGAATGATAATAGATGTAATCGTGAATTCCAATTAGCTGTATTATTACATAATCTTTTAAACAGGAGGTAGGTATATCAAAATACTACAAAACAAATGAAAATAGCATGATTTTCGGTTAATTCTAAAACTACTGTGAAAATTTTAAGGTATTTTAGCGGAGTGAGAGAGAACACAATACCTTAGATGGAAAAAAAATATACCTAAAAATTTATGTCTAAACTAGCCTGATACCCACCCGCTTCACTGGACTTAAAAGTAAAAAACCACCGCGTAGGAGGATTGATCACACTTATACCCTTTCCATAACACTCGAAGGGATTGTTTTACAAAGCTAAAATATATGTATCAGCCCACTACAACTGTTAATAAAATTAATTTTGTTACGACGGCGGGAATCGAACCCGCTACCCTAAGCATACCGCGGACGGAATTGGTTACGCCTTAACCAGCTCAGCTAATATATCAATTGTTTATTTTCCCTGGTTTTTGGAAATTTTAATCCACAAGGTTACTAAATATAGTTTACTAAATAAAAAAGAGAATAATACAAAAAATTATGAATATAATATTTTAAAATAAATAATTAAAATCACTGGAAGTATATTTGTTACAAAATTATATATTTTTTTACAAAAATTATAATATAAAAAAACATTCGCGTTATTTAATCCCATTTTTAGTATAACAAAAAATTAATTAATAACAAAAATACTCATCTGACACAATGTTTACGTTAAAATCATTAGTTTCATTAAAATTCATTAATTAAAAGAATACTACAACTATTTTAAAATTTTATGAAAAACTCGCGGTGTTCATGACCTTACGGTTCCGATCAATAACAAAAGTAAACGAAAAAAATATTTATTAATTCGTTGTGATGCCAACGCTTCTAGTAAAAAATTTTGGCGATAAAGGAGGCTGTTATGATTAATTTGCAATTCTTTACATGTTAATGTTATAGAAAATGTCAAATTAAAATTATTGAAAAACACTAATTAATTAAACTTAATGCATTAAAAATTGTGAAAATAAGAAATCAAATTGCACAAATATAATTTTTCAAATTTAAATCATCATAATTATTTATTTAAATTTGCTAGACATATTATTAAATTTTTAATGTAAGTCATAAATGCAATCCATACAATTATATATGCATCCATACAATTCTATCATTAAAGTAGTGTATCGTTACCATGGAAACGCCGCCTATAAAACTCACGCACAGTGCCAATCTAGTAAAATATATTATTTAAGGTAAAAATATTTATTTCGATTTTCGAGCCGAAAAAAATTATCTTTCTATCATATAGTTAAAAAAAAACTACATCTCTGATATTCATCAAAACTAATAATTAATATTTCCAAATAAATGTTCATCATCACTAAAAAATTAAATTTAATATACCATGATGAAATATTGATAAAAAACAAAAACAACACATTACGAGGACTCTTGTTTTTTTTTTTTTTTTTTTTCTAAATAAACAACCATTAAAGAGTACCACTGGTATGGTTTTAGAAAAAAGTGTGTTTTTGTGTTTGGAGTTTATTATTTCATATGTGCTGTATACAATAATAATAAAAAATGGAATGCTTTAAGCAACTACTCTATGTACTGTCAAAATAATGAATATTCAACTGCATCCGGTGAAATTAAAAGTTCCCTTCTTTCTGACAATAAATTGTGATCCAGTCAAACTTAGTAATATTTTTAAGTAAAACTTATCCTGGTTTTCTGATGTATGAGATTTTGATAAAAAAATTCACAATAGGGAATATTAAGAGCCTAAGTGGGCAAGCGGTCTAAGGCGCTAGTCTTCCGATCGTTTGTCTACTTAGACTTAGATTGGGGATTCGAATCCAGGCAGCGGCAGTGTGAACAATATATAATTAATGGGGACGGTAGAATTGATCACATTGTCGTTGCTTCGATAAGAACGTAGTAACCGACTTCACCCACATCAAAAATGTAATTGTAAAATATGTTTGTAAATGAATAAATGAAGATTAACAAATAATGATGTGGGTGGCGTCTGTTATAGGCGTATATGTCAGTGAAACGGAGGTGAAACCTCATTATTATTATATTCATGAAATTTAAATTTGGTTCAGAATTTGTTTTTTGTAACTTTATTGGCTGGACAATTCAACTAAACCATTACTTTAGTAATTAATATCTTTTTAATTACTTAAAATTAATTAATAAAAGTACAAATTCAGTGAGAGAAATTCAAATTTTAAAGCGGACTTGGCCTCATAGTATGTGGTTTGTCAGATTTGTTGACATACAGTATAGTATTAATTACTAATTTTGTATGGTATTACATTGAGTTA
The DNA here is from genome assembly GCF_905475395.1 of Chrysoperla carnea. Classification (NCBI taxonomy): domain Eukaryota; kingdom Metazoa; phylum Arthropoda; class Insecta; order Neuroptera; family Chrysopidae; genus Chrysoperla; species Chrysoperla carnea. Next base: position 29,923,443 of record NC_058342.1, read on the forward strand.
TATTATTCTACGGTTTTTTATTAGAAAACTTAATATTAACGTGTGTAAATTCTGTGTTGTAAATTCATTTTTTTAAAGTGTAAATTATACATTGAACTATCACCAATTGACAGTTCACACACTAATACGTTATCAACAGAGAACGCCAAAAGGACTGCGTTTAAACATCTCAAAATTATTCTCTATTTTAAATATTTTTTTACATTTAATTACAGCAATTTTTTGTGATAAAAGATAGTTCAAAGTCCCTTGATCACAATAAACACAGTTTTGGACCCTCTTGCGTGACAAAATTGTGAATTATTTCATTTTAAAATTGTGTTCAAAATTTAAAATTTAACTGTACTAACTTGTATATCTTCTATCCAATTAGTACAAAAAGATGGATTGTTAGGTGTTAATGCTTAGTGTCGCAAACAGTAATTCACATATGGTCCATTTGTAAGTGGTGCTAACACACAGACCCTTAGAGAAGAATCTTTTAAATATCTTAAGAATCTTTGAAATATCTTATTTTCAGAAAATACGAGCAAGAGTAGCAATCTTTCGTACAAGGCTTAATTGTTTTGATATGTTGTTTAAATTCTAAACATTTGATTTTAATTTTATATTGAAATAAATAATTGATTTCAAAAGTAGGCATATTTAATATAGGAACGAAAATTTACGTGTCAAAGGACTTCATTAACGATGTACGATCAGAGTTATAGCAATTTCAGGTCTATCTTTACACCATGTATGTCAAATATATCAAGGTACACTAACTTTAGTCCCAAGTTTGTAACGCTTAAAAATATTGATACTATGAACAAAATTTTGGTATAGGTGTACATAAAATCACCTAATTAGTCCATTTCCGGTTGTCTGTCTGTCTGTCTGTGTATCTATCATCACGATTACTTAAAAACGAAAAAATATATCAAGCTGAAATTTTTATATCAGTTATATATGTGTGACTTGTATGTATGTGTAATGTGACAGAATAATCAACACTGTCTATACATGGTATTTCAACAATTAACTCAGTCAATTGTTTGTTTTCACTTGTTTTTTTTTTTATTTAAAATTATATTTCCAATTTTGTTTATTACTAGACGGAATTGGACGAAAAATAAGAATAAAATTTCTCGATATCTGATTTAGTTTTCGAATTATCGAAGGTTGACATATAGATTTAATTATTCAGTCTTCGGCATTTCGAAAATAAATTACCACAATAGAATTTTTTTATAATGGAATTTCCGGGAAAAACAATATTTAATGATTCGAAAGTTGGCTCTGATTGAATACAAATTATTTTCATCATATTTTCCATTAAATTTTTTTTTAAAACATGCATATATGTTTTTAGCGAGTGTCAAATGTCTTCTACACAAAAATAATTCAAAGTTTGAAACAGCTAAGACTTATTTGTAAAATCGAAAATTCAAGGACTTCACAGGGATAATAGTGCTTCATTCTGACTAAAGCGGTTCCTTCGCAGTTTTGAAAATAGTCAGTTAATTATATCCTACGAAGTTAATGAAACCTGATTAGCTTGTGATAACTCATACGGGAAAACGGGTAAGTATCATCCCTACTTACCCCATTAATGAGTCAAATTTACCGATTTTAAGATTTTTAACCCCCGAACTAAAAAAAGGAGTGTTATAAGTTTGACCGCTATGTATGTCTGTCTGTCTGTCTGTGGCATCGTAGCGCCTAAACGGATGAACTGATTTTAATTTTTTTGGATTCATTTGAAAGGAAATTTAACGGAGAGTGTTCTTAGGTATGTTTCAAGTGCGAGCTTAGGGTTACAAACTTTATAAAACAAAAAAATTTGCGATGATCATCAAAATTCAGTTTGGAAAAAGCATGACGTATAATTTTAACATATAAATAATTACTATGGAAATGAATGGTCAAATAAACCTGGCTCTATTCATTTTGAAAAGTGAAATGGTAAAATAATTAGGTAATTCAAAACAATAATTCAAAAGAACAAAGTTAACTCAAATATTTCAATTTCAATTAAAATATTTCCAAAAATTTATCCCAAAAAATGATATCCCTCTAAATATCCTTTTCATCTCATCTGATGTCTTTGACCATCACTTTGATATTGATTTAAGAAGGAGTGATAAGTTTAGAGTGTTTATCTGTGCGTCTGTGTGTTTCTCAGTGGCATCGTAGCTCCTAAACGGTCAAACCGACTTGATTGAGAACATTTTATAGCTAAGTTTCCAAAAATCGGTTTATAAGGATTAAACCGAATTTGTCGGGGGTTTTTTGAATTTTGTAAATGAATTTTGAAAGAAATTCTAACGTGGTAAAATGTGTTGAAAAAAAAATTTTTCTTTTATCGGATCTATAAGTTTTCAACGAGTTTCCAACTACTACATTGGATAGATAAAAAGTGAACATTACACATCATAACCAGAAGACATATCACGGGTAACGTATACCATTATAAAAATGCAAAAAACAAAAAACAAATTGGCTGTTGTTTTTATAAACTTAGTTTTTCCCCAGATTTCAAAAACTAATGTTTAAAAACACAATATATATTGATTTTATAGTATATGTTAATTCTAGAAAAACTTTTCATAAACAATATTCATTTTTCCATGTAAATAGCTGTTGGAAAAAAAAAGTATAGTAAAAAAAATAAAGCAAAACAACTGAAAAAAATCACTACTGAACAAAAAAAAAAAAAAAAACAACAACATCGCCTCTGTTTTAAACAACTGCATTATATATCATTATAAAAGTATTATTAAAACCAAAAAAACATTTAAAAAAAGACGATTATAGAACATATAAGCATTTTACAAAAAAAAAAAATATATATATATATATTTTATAATGTCTTTTTCTAGTCATATTGTACGGATGATTTTTAAATATTCATGTAGGGTTGGTAACCATGTTGATATGTGTCTGGATCACTGGTCTGACATCTGACGATAAAAAATCGCACTAAAACCAGACAAGTTTTTATACTTTTTTTTTTATTTGTAATAAATGGACATACATATATGACATTTATTAAAAAATAATCACTAACACAGTTTAATTGTTTAAATACTGTTCATTATTTTGAATGTGAATGAATAATACTAATGGGGTTTAACCTCCATTTATCTGACATATACGCCTATAACAGAGGCCACCCACATCATTATTTGTTAATCTTTATTTATTTAATTACAAACATATTTACAATTACATTTTGATGTGGATGGAGTCGGTTACTTCGTTCTTATCCAAGCGACGACAATGTGATCAATTCTGCACTCCCATTAATTATAAATTGTTCTCACTTCCGCTGCCTGGATTCGAATCCGCAACCTAAGGACAAGCAGTCGAAGCCAAACGCCTTAGACCGCTCGGTCATTTAGGCTCTCTTTTGAAAAATTACAAAACCGGAGAGTAGGAAAATCTCCTATAATTTAGATTTTTCCGGTGTATCTTTTAAAAACAAAGTTAAATGCAAAGAAAAATTAAAATTGTATCCTCTTAGCGTATTAAAAAAATGAATACATACTTAAATAATAAAAACATGAATCAGTCAGTACACACTACGCATGTACCATGTGTTACCGAGAAATTTTAAACAAACAAATGTATACCGACTTAAAAAAACCGGAAATTTAATTAAAAGAAAAAAAGTTTTCATTTTCATTTTCATCCGCATATTTCATTAATCGTCCCGAGAACGGAAAAACGTTTGAATCAACGGAGTTTTCGCTCTCAAACCGGAGAGGTGACAAATGTCTTACCAATAATTGTCTGTTTTGATATTTAAGAGTTTAGGATCTAAGCTCTCGAAAACTATATTTGTCTATGTCGCATAAAAATTCCCAAACTTCAGTCTTTTTCAATAATTACATGCAACTTACTATACGCCTCGACATAGATGCGGAAAGGGTGAGGCGATTGGGTCCATACTGGAAGCTAGAGATCGAAGATTGGTAGCAGTAGGACATAGAGACATTTAAATCTTGGGAAAAACTAGGCTATTACAGGAAACTTTGGTGTTGAAATGAATTTTTAAAGCTGAAAAGAATGCGAGAAATTTGACAGGAAGAAGAAAGGATAGAACACTACTGCGTCAAAACTCGATATTGGTGAATATCGGCGCTCTAAATTCTTGGAACACATAGGCAAAATTGAGAAGAATTTGAGCTTTAAAATAGTTGGCAGGGCGTCAGGGGCGAATTTTTAAAAGTAATATAGGTCTCTGAATGTTCGTCTCTGAGTGATTCCCTGCACTTATTTTCGATTATTGACTTCAAAAAGAACAGAAGAAACGTTATGAAATCACCCCGTATACATATTATAGAAAAAAATTTACATACACACAAAAATTGTATTCATATAAACTCACTCGAAACACAAATGTATGTTTATATAATAGTGCCGACAAATCCATAAAAAACCAAATCTTTCAAAAAAAAAAAACCAGCTTTAATTGAAACTTTTTAAATCCGTTAATACGCGTAAGTGGTAAGATTTAGCACGATTTACGATATACATTAGTTTGTTTAAAAATAATTCATTATGATTTTTCGAATATTTGAATGAGGTAATAATAATATTAATGACATGTTTACTATAAAATAGGTAATAAAACAAACCCAACACATCAGTTCAAATAGTGAGTGCAATAATGTCTTATTTTTTACCCGACTACAACCGAAACAAAACAGGGTAGAGTCAATTTATTACAGTATACTTAGTTTATTGTGAATTCACTTTTTATACCATGTATTTATAAAATAGATCAAGGTATGCTAAGATTACTCCCAAGTTTGCAACGCTTAAGGAGATAAGCAAGGATTGGATAATACTAGGGATTTCAATAAAATTCAATAGTTTGCAAAAATCACAAAATATTCCTAGGTCACCGGGCTTTTTATAATAAATTTATCGTTCAAAGTTGGCTGAAAAAATGATAAATCATATAGGTTATCCTTTTCAATTGGATATTTCTATATCAAAAAATACAGAGAGTGTGATAAAAAACTATCTAAAATATTTAGAAAAATCTTGTAGTTTGTAATAATACCATAAAAATATAAGGTTGTCGATGATATTAAAACAAAATTTTAATATAATTATGAGTTCATCGAAAATCCGTCATTTGAGGAACAGAGACGGCTAAAGTTAGTTTATTAATGATTGAAGAGAGGTATCTATATTATCAAATTTATAAGAATCACTTGCACACAATATATTATATATTTTTGTAGTTGCGTGGTATTGTAAAGCCAAAGTTAACTCATTATTTAACCTACAAAGCATATATTTGGTTTATATGTATGTACCGTGCAATAAACCAAAACTTTTTTACAATACTGTAAGTTTACAATCACCTTAAAAGAATAAAATAAATTAAAAATTTTAAAACTGACTTCACCAAAAATGAACTGACCAAAATCTTAATTCGACTTGAAAAAAATTTTAGGTTAAAAATAATTTTTGTAGTAGGGAATCTCAAAATTTGCAGTAAACGAAAACTTTTTTAATGGAATCAGAATTTTCGCCTTCCTCTATTTACATCTTTTCCGTAGTCGGGTTTTACTTCATAACTTATTTTATTAATGTTTTAGTGTTTAGTTGTTTTTTTTTAGAACTATTAAAACAAACATAGAGGAAATGTGTTCTTAATGTATGTTAATTCATTGCATACATAAATGACATGCATGCATGTATAGACAGTCGCTATGACACACTGTCATGCCATTTTTTTATTAGGGGAATTTGATGCCAAACACTCGCGCAACCTTTATGTACAACTGTTAAGTATCCCTATATATTATAAATGTGGAAGTAAGAATGTTTGTTTGTTTGTTTGTTTGTGTGTTTGTTATACTTTCACGCAAAAACTATTGAATGGATTTGAATGAAACTAATATAGTGTATACATCAGAATAGCACATGAGCTATAATTTATAAAGATATATTACGCAATTTTTAGGTCATGTTAAAAAAGAAAGATAGCCAATCTTACATACATACATAACCGATATTACATATAATACATACTATAAAATTTGCGCCCTCACGGGTAAACAGTAACGCTTACGAAAAATTTTTCAAACAAAAGATGTTTATTTTGTTTTAAGGAACATTTTTTTAATTAAAATTTTTGATCTATCTCTAACGGTTTACAAGATGAGTCCTACGGATCCGAGACCCAAATGATCTAGGTTGCTCACGCTATAAAAATTTCAGCTGGATCTCTCTTTTGCGTTATCGTGTTAACAGACGGGCAGACAGACATACAACCGGAAATGGACGAATTATTTGATTTTATAAACACCCATATCAAAATTTTGTTCGTAGCATTAAAAATTTCAAGCGTTACAAACTTGGGACTAAACTTAACATACTATGATATATTTCATATATACAGGTTATAACAAATTATATTTATTGTTTTGACATTTCATAAGACAGGGTGAAGGAGAACAATTTTTGGACATCTGTACTAAAAAACGCGGGCGTAGCCCCAGGTAAGAGCTAGTATTGAAATAGAACATCACGATAACAATACAAAAACTTAAAGAATTGATGATTTTAATACCATGTCAATCATTTCCAATTTCTGATTATCCTTTTTGTTTATTAATCAACAAATTTTTTGAAAAACAAATCACTAACCCAATATTATTATTTTATGAAGAATTTTAAGCTATCGAGGTTTTACTGCATTTAAAAATATAATTATCTGAAAAGCAATATTTAACTTGTAATGAAAGAGTCCATTAGAAAATTAATTCCTAGGACAAAATTTGTTATTTGATGTTGCTAATGGGCAGCTTATAAACATGAATTATTAATGATTATGAATTTTTTATCTAAAAAATAGTGATATACGAATTTAGAATGCAAGTGATTATATTTAATGCGTTTTACGTTGAACTTAAAAGCTTAGTCGTAAACAAATATATTTTCTACAGAAAAAAAATAATTATGAAGATGATTTCACAGTGTGTTATAAAAATGTACTGACAAGAAAAGTATTTTCGAGATATACAAGTGGAATTTACAAAATTTGAAACACCCCCGACAAATGCGATTTATTCTTTGTAAACCGATTTTTGGAAACTTAGTTATAATATGTTCTCAATCAAGTCGGTTCGACCGTTTAGGAGCTACGATGTCACTGAGAAACACAACACACAGACGCACAGATATACACTTTAAACTTATAACACTCCTTCTTAAATCAATATCAAAGTGATGGCCAAGGACAGATGAGATGAAAAGGATATTTAGGGGGCTATCATTTTTTGGGACAAATTTTTGAAAATATTTTAATTGAAATTGAAATATTTGAGTTGACCTTGTTCTTACGAATTATTGTTTTGAATTACCTAATTATTTTACCATTTCACTTTTCGAAATGAATTGAGCCAGGTTTATTTGACCATTCATTTGCATACTAATTATTTATATATTAAAATGTCATGCCTTTCCAAACGGAATCGATTTTGAAGATCATCGCTAATTATTTAGTTTTTTCGGGTACGGAAACCTAAGCTCGCACTTGAAACACTCTCCGTTAAATTACCTTTCAACTGAAATCAAAAAAATTAAAATCGGTTCACCCGTTCAGGCGCTACGATGCCACAGACAGACAAGCACACAGACAGAGATATTTTTAACTGGCTATGTTTGTGATTTCAAAAAGTTTTTAAATTTCTGTTTATAGATTCAGATCAAAAACGATCGACAAATATTTAAAATGATTTTGGGACAAAAATTTGCTTAGGATTTTTAGGATTCGTGCTTATCTTGTATTATCGTGCTTACCTTAGATGCAAGATTCAATTACAATAAGGCAGCTAGCTCGTTTATATCTAACAAGAAATCGATAAAATTTTTGTAATTTTGTAATTTGGTTTTGAACAAGATACTTTAAAAAAATTATAGCACCGAGATCGTTATATTTTATAGACACTAAAATTGTCTTTTATACGGAAACATATTATTATAGGTCATAGAAATTGAATGTCCATTGTGTTACCAACCAAGCAAGCAGCGAACGATATGCATTGTCATATGTAGAGTCAAATGTTAAAGCGTATATAATATCAGTTTAAACGACCATTATTTTAGCCCCCCCATTTAATACATATAAATTTTAACCCTTTGCCTCTCGACACGACAGCAGAGTGTTTCACCCTTGATCATTTGATGCCAGGATTTGAACTGTTGTCATTCAAATCTTCGATACTCGTGAAATTGCTGCCCGAGTAATTCAACCTTTCCATTTTATCCTTTGCCATTTCATTCGCTATCATTTCACCCTTGGTCGTTCATACTTTAATATTTAATATTGTGAGTGGAATACCCAGGGTTGGAAATACTCAAGAGGTATACGGGTTGGCTATGCCTTCAATGAGGTACCACAGACCTGTCGGTTTTTTCTGCCTTGCGTTAATTATCTGATTGAAATAACCACCCATTCTACAGGTTGGGACAATTTTCATGGATATTTTTGTTTTTGGGCCTTTCGTTAACCCTGCGATGAAATATCAAAGCTCGACGAGTTGGCCATTGCCATTCAACGGGTTTAAAAAATTTCTTTTGAGGAGTAATTTTTTATGGGGGAGTAATTTCTCTAGTATATGTCAGAGTATATTAAGTTTAATCCCAAGTTTGTAACGCTTGGAAATATTAATACTACAAACAAAATTTTGATATAGGTATTATATAAAATTAACCTAATTAGTCCATTTCCGTTTGTCTGTCCGTTAACACGATAACTCAAAAACGAATTCGATTTCGATGATAATCGATTCGAATATCGAACTAAATTTTTTTTTATATCGTTTATCAAAAAATGAGTTTGAGTTCGTAAATTGGCAACATGGGTCCATTTGATCTTATAAACCGTAAGTGGAAGAACAAAAGTTTAAATGTCAAATTGTTTGATATAAAAAAGTAAACAACTTATATTTGAAACATTTTTTCGTAAATAGCTTTGTTTTCTCGCGAGAGTCTAAATTAGGGAAAAAATTAGTTCCCTTTTATGTGATGATGCTTAGTTGAAATTTGCAAGTTCAGTAGAATTTTACTTTTTTAAAGCAAGTGAGTACTTTGAACCATTTTTGGGAATCTCTAGAGAGGAGGAAGTTAACCCTTCCTGCTCCCTCCTCCGTGGCGATGCCAATGCTTTTATTCCCCTATAAATATGTTGTAAAATTCCAATATATGTGTGACATAAATACATCCATACTATGCAAAAAACTAGACTAGGCAGGCTACTGCACGCCTGCCTCTTATATAATATGATATTTCATTATATAAATAATTAAATAATATAATAAGAGATTTTCATTTAAACACAATATTGTACTTAAAATTCAATGTTGGAAAAACTGTGAACTTTTCTCACAAGTAACTACATATTTTTTAAAAGAAGTTACAATTAAAAAGTTTTTTGTTATAAGAATAAATTAAATTTACACCGACAAATTTACTTATTTTATTTTTACTCCTCTAGAGGGCACATTTTCATTTTTTTTTTTAAATCTTGTAATACCGTATCAAAAATTGGGGACAAACACTTGACTTATTAAAAGAATATTGGAAAAACAAAGCACGCTTAGATCATCATACATAACTGATATTCCCATATAATACATACTATACAATTTGTGCCTAATTTGCGTCCTCACGCGTTAATAGTGATGCTTCGTATACAGAAACGTAATGAAAAAATGCTTCAACGTACATTTTATTGGGACACTCTGTAATGCTCTGTATACAGAAATAAAAATTCGAAAATCAAAAATCAAAAATCCTGTTGATATTATAGAAAAAAGCAAGTACAAAAACAAAACTAAATCGACCATAAAAAACAACAAAAATTCAATATGTAAAAACGATAAAGAATCCCCGAAACATTTTGAAAAATTTTATTTACATTGTAGTTGTTTGTTCATAGGGTTAAGTCGAGTACCTTTGGGCGGTTGCAACTTTTGAAAGTCTTCAAAATTTGAAATTGATAAATTTTGAAAGTCTTTTATTTTACAATGTTTGTATGTATGTTTGTTCGGGTTAAATTTTGAAACTGAATTTTCCTCTACCGGTTTAGCTAAAATTTTCCATACACGTTTAGTTTGGATGACACAGATGATGCCCAAAATGGTCTACTATTTATTTTTTAAACACGCTTCCATCATTGATATACATGCCTTTTTTAGCTTTAAACTTAAAATTTAAACAAAAAAATTAAGTACAAGTTCTTAAAGCTTTTATTGTCCTTGAAAGTGGAAAATAGTTAATTCTATGAGTCACTCCTAAGAATCTTTGATATTTTAAATTGAACGAGTTCGACTTTTTCAATTTTTACGAACACCCAAACTTCAATTTTCTCCAAACAAAGTGTCCAAAGGTACACGACTTGCCCCTACATAAAGATATGTATCAATAACTTTTCTTCGATACATGTATACAAGCTCGACCCGTACGGAATTCCGCTGTGCGGTATCCATGACTAAAATGTTTCAAACAAAAGTTGTTCATTTTTTTATAAGGAACATTTTTTATATTTAATTTTTTGTTCTGTCTCGAACGGTTTACAAGGTAGGTCCTAGGGCCCAAGGCCCAATTTACCTATGTTGCTCATTTACGAACTTGACCTCACTTTGTACGTCCTCAGCACGCTATAAAAATTTCAGCTTGATATCTCTTTTCGTTTGTGAGTAATCGTATTGACAGACGGGCAGACAGACAGACTACCGGAAATGGACTAATTAGGTGATTTTATAAACACCTATACCAAAATTTTGTTCATAGCATTAATATTTTTAAGCGTTACAAACTTGGGACTAAACTTAATATACCTTGGTATATTTCATATACATGGTATACATATGGAATATAATGTGATGTGACAGAAAACAGGCTAGGGAAATAATACATAAGAAAAGATGGCAAAAGTTAATGGGACATTTAAAATTGAAATATTAGAAAAGCTTTAAAATAAAAGAAAAAATATTGAATTTATACATTTGAGTGAATACATTTTGTGTGATATGTTTTCGTTATGGTAAAAACTACTTTATTTTTTCTTCTTTATTTTGAACTGTATACCTTATCTAGAAAAATACCCTACAGGTTTTTTTTGTTGCAAAATATATGTACAAATTTACATACCCATGTATGTAGGGGAAATAGAAACCAAAGCTGCATAAATAGGGGAGAATGGGATAAACACGAATGGCGGGTAGTTAAGAACAATGCAGTTTTCGGGATTGCAGTGAGAAGAGTGAATTCAAAAAAGGTTCAATTTCGTCATATTTAATTTATTTCAACTACATCAAAAATATAAGTATAAAGTAATACAAATATATTCGAAATTTGCACATTTTGTCCACCATTTTGCTCGAAAACTATCAGTCAGTTTGTTTTGGCATTAATCTATAAGTATCAATCAACATTTAATTACAAGGTACAGACATAAAAATTTTACACAAGCATGACTCGAACAAATCGAAGAAATATCCAAATTCTGCACGAACGTGACTCAAAAAGAACGAATATAAAAGTTTTACAACTGACTTCTTATCGTGATACCAACAAAATAAGCTGAAAAGTCCAAACACTAAAATCGTGAACAAAATCAATTCTCACTACTATAGTTACTGAGATCAAATCCATCATGGTGGCGATTCAGCAATCATAACGCTTATTTTTGCTTTTTCGATCCTGACCACGTGGTGGCCTGGCAAAGCCTTCTAAGCCCGTCACTCATCTAGGATAGATTTGAATTAATAAATGTGAAAACTAGCTAAGTTAATTGTTTCAAAATATTATTTATACTAAGTTAAGTACCAATACTTTTGATTACTAAGATTGTGTGGTACTTTAAACATCCGATGCACAGTTTGAAGCAGTATTTTTCAACGGGTTTTCATAACTGATATTAAATAAAAATTAATATAATGCATAAAGTACAAAAAAAAAAAAAAAAAAAACACACATTAAAAGATTTTCAATAAGTAAATTTTCGAAATTTACAAAGATTCATACTTGAATAATAGTTTTCGAATGATTTTACGTTTTAATAAGATACGCTTCGAAGTACATTTATAAAGCATCATACATCAATATGTATAAGAATGTTCTTTATATAAAACGTGCCACGTTTATGTTCAAAAGTGATAGTAAAGTTACGATATATGTGTGTATATGTTACCGGTAAAGTGTATAATTCAGTCATTCTAAACAATCTCTAGACACTGTATACAATATCATCATGTACATGTAAAAGATAAGATATTGTATACAGGGTGTTCTCTTATTGACTGCAGAACTCTTGCCTCCTGATAAAACTAAGAAAAATAAGAAGAAAATGTTCTGTACTAAATTTGGATCTGAGGCCTAATTTACGAGATAATTACCTTATTCTTATTATAATCAATTAATAAAAAACACATTCCTCAAAATCAAATTCATCCAATAAAACACTATTTATTGTAAATTGTGAATGTAAATTGTCGGTAACATATATGCCTATACAGTTGGCAATAGTGATGTATTAAAATATTTTCTATGAAACACATACATACGTATGATAGAAACTTTGTGCTAAATTTTATTCGGATTAAATTTAAAGCTTATGAATAAGTAATTTGCGAATATATTTAAAATTATACACATAAAATAGTTTTAGATGTTTTTGGAAATTAAGCTTTGTCTATAATTCTATAGTGACCATATAATATGAAAGGTGTTGCGATAAGGGGTGGTGACTTTTGAATAATTTAATTCATTATTACAATCTTGTGATTCCTTAATAGAAGGATAACATTAAAATCGCAATTATTTCTGTAAATTTAAGATTACAAGGGAATAAATTATAAGAAAATTGATTCTCAACAAGTCTATTGATTATAAACAATTCCACTTTACCTTATTTTACCTTATAAGAAAAAAATTTAAAACTTTTACTTCGAAATACAAATTTTTTGGCTGGCGCGAGTGCTCACGGGTTAAATGCACTTGTTTGCATAAAATCAACATTTATTACCATCCATTTAAATAAAATGCATGCAAAAAAAATTAATTTTTAATAATTAATTTCTCGTAAACCAGAATCGACTTGTAATTTTAATAGAAGACGTTTAACGTAGGTACTCCTTAAATTTTTAGTAATGCCTTTTTTCATGAAAAGGTTAAAGGATGGACTAAGTAACTCTGACCCAAGTCCATATTTTAAAATAAAATCAATCAAGAAAATGTATTGATATTTGTAACTAAGGGAAACTAAATTGAATCTCATTTTTGAATTGTCATATACGTTCTTTTTTACAAATTGTTATGTGTTGAAAATGTTACATTACATGTATATATACATACATATACAGCGTGTTCTATTATTGACTGTCGAACTCTTGCCTCCTGAAAAAGCTGAGGAAAAAAAGAAGGAAATATTCTTTACCAAATTTGGATCTGAGGCCTAATTTACGAGATAATTATTATACTCTATAATCAATTAATAAAAAATACATTCCCAAAAATCAAATTCATCCAATAAAACACTACTTAAACAGATGGTGTGTTTTATCAGAGTGTGAAGGAGTGACCTAAATACTACAAAGAAAAACCACTCACAAAATGTTATACATCGTACCATCGTACAACTTTAACACAATATACATAGTGTGGTTTCTCTGTGAGTATGTGTATCTTAGATGCTGAAGGTGTGTGATATTCGTACGATAGGTTGCGTACAAAACTTAATTTACAAAGAAAGAGAGTGTATTAATACTTTTTTTTTTTGTTTGGGTTAGTTTTTATAAAAATATAAATTACCAAATAGAGTTTTTTTGTAATAATTTTGCATTTAGGGACTCCTTCCACTATAATAAAACACACCTTCTATTAAAGTACTGTTTTATTGGATGAATTTGATTTTCAAGAATGTATTTTTTATTCATTGATTATAATAAGAGTAGGATAATAGTCTCATTAATTAGGCCTCATATCCAAATTTGGCAAAGAAGATTTTTTCTTTTATTTCTCAGCTTTTTCAAGAGACAATAGTTCTGCAGTCAATAATAGAACACGCTGTATACATTTATACATACATACATACAAACATACACTACAGATGTTATAAGCGAAGCTTTAGATTTTTCCTATTTTATATTTATAGAAAAATCATTCAATAAAAAGCAACAAATGTGTATATAGAATTCAAATCATTGAAGAAAACTCTTGTGAAAGATAATCTTGTCTTTAGATATTTTGTTAGAATGCAAAATGCCAATAAATACAATGCATACAGATTTCTTGCGTATAAAAATATGTTTTGAAAAATTTTCTGGAATTTTTTTTTTACCTCTGTATGTAAGCTGTAACTATTATGTAACATATTTTAACATTAATTTACAAATTTCGTCCAGCCTTCCTTTAGAGGAATCATCGGTATAAAAATATGTAATGAAGTCTTACCTTCTTTTCAAAAAATCAAAAATGATGAAAAGATAGATATAGGATCGGGTACTCACCTAAAACAGAAAGAAAAAATAAAAATTAGTAATTGAGTAAGTCTGCACAATTTAAATACAATACTTGAGTTATTTTACTGAGGCAAATCTTGAAAAACCCCAAGTACATTTTTAAAAGTACTCGGTTTAATTCAAGTAGTTCGATCTTTAAATTCTGTTGTAAGAAAAAAGTTTTATTTAGCCAAACTATCAATTCGAATCAATTAAATGGTAATATCAGGCTCTAAAACACACTCGGGAGTCCCCAAAGTTGGCCTCGGTAAAATAACTCAAGTATAAATAATGAAAATAAAGCCATAATTTTGATTAAATTTGCTTGTCGTCACTTAGTAAGTCTTGTACATCTCCTTGTCTCAGTGCACCTAAACAATTTTCTAATATAAGGATGAATTTATGTTAACTTCGAGTTGAGATACAGTTATTGAAATAAATACCACGATACTCGAAATACAATTTAAAAAAACATACAACAGACTTACATTTCGCCAAATATCGATATTTCGATTGCAATCATCGTCAGTAGCTAAATTTATTCATATAATATATAACACAAACATTTTCACAAATAAAAATACTATTTTTTCTTCAAATTTGTGATAATTTTAGTAATTTTATTTTTGTAAACCGTAGCCTTGTTTTCACTTGTTTTAATTGTATTTTTTAAATAAATTTTCTTAATATACAATTTTATTTCGAGTATCGTGGTATTTATTTCAATTGCAATTTCATATAAAACTGTAATAGTACATAAAACTGTAAGAGAGTTCTAATGACTCACTGCAAAAGTTATGTCAGATTATTCCGCCATAATGACGCCGGCTTATGTAACCCCTCGAGTTTTGCGGATATAATAAGCCTTTCATGGCACATCCGAGATGGAAGTCACGTGAATCGTATTACATAAGATATTGTAAAGAAAAAAAAAAGAAACATATACAATTTTTACACGGCATACAAGACATCTTATAAATATTCATATACAATATAATATTTACATGTTGTTATTCCGTGTTATATCCACTTAATGGAACGCAACAATACGACAAAAAAAATTAACGTAAGCATAAAAGAAAGTATTTGAAGTTTGTTTCACTTTAAATACTTCAATATTTTTGAAAAATTACTTGTAAGATATTTTTGGTAGTACCAATTATATTTATCTTTTTTTAGATGTAAAAAAAAAAGTGCTGAAAATTGTTCGTGATAAACATTGAGGTTATATTTGTAATTATTGATTGTGAAATGGGGAAGGAGTTGATGTATTTTCACTTTAATTTAATTTTTATACCCTATATCTCTATATATTATAAATGTGAAAGTAAGCATGTTTGTTTCTTTGTTTGTTTTTTACGCTTTCACGCTTAAACTAGCGAATGGTTTTTAATGAAACTGTACAGCAATATAGCTGATATATCAGAATAACACATGAACTTTAATTTATAAAAATATATTAAAAAATAAATAAAAAAAATAAAAAAATTTAACTTATTTAGACACGAAAATGAAAAATATACTCACGGTCCACAAATGTACTGCTTAGGAAAAAATACGCTATACAAATAATTAAAACGCAAAAATATCATAAATGAAAGTTTATCTTTATAAACGGCATTAAAACGAAGAATTCTCAAGTTTACATACGTTAATTAAAATACAATTAAGCAAAATATTTGTACACAAAATAATGAACAGGACTGTACCCAAACACTAATTTAATTACCCTACAAAAAAAAAAGAACAAACTTAAACGTCTTTTAAAATATTCATTAGAAAATCGAGTGAAAATAAAACGTTAAAAAGACATAAGAGTAAGTAACGTTCAAATAAAGTTCATTTAACTTCAACATTTAGCACCATTTCTCCAACTTTTTCACCTCCCGTAGTATATACAGTGGAAAACGATTACAGCGATATTGAAGAGATAGTATAATTATGATCGTTATTATGGTTCTCCCAAAAAAACCAAAATCCGCTCTTCATAAACACATTCTTAGCCAACTAAAAAACAGTTTCTGGCCTAAAAATATTTTAAATTATACAGCATTTTTAACGTAGCCGACTAAATCAATGGCAAATGCAAGTCAATGAAAGGTGCAGTTTATGTAACCTCTTCAGGATTCAGTGTTATCGATTAAAGAAATTGGTATGGGATTTCATCCTTCATATAAGATTTAAGATAAATCAGAAATAATTTGTCCAATCTTCAAAGGAGTCCGATTTTGCATTTTTTGGATCAAAATAGCTCTAAAAAAAATTTAAATAAAAAAATACTTTATAAGAACAAGCTTTTATTTTACTAAAAATTAGAAAATAATTTTATCTATGAGTAACTCATACATGATTATTTGTAAAAGCTTGAGGTGCTCAATATAAAATATCAACAACGTTTGTATGTAACTCAATGCTTGTATGTAACTATGTTTTTTTGGCTTCTTCAAATAGACATGTATGAGTGATTCCTAAAAAAATTATTTTCTACTTTTTAGTACAATAAAAGTTTGTCCTAAAATATGGTGGAAGCGATGTGAAAATTATTACGCCACTTATCTTACCATTGGTTGATCCGAAAAGTTCAAAATTTGGTTTCTTTTATTGATTGGGAGGATAGTTTTGGCAAATCCAGCTTCAGGAGAGGGCAGTTATCAGATCAACTATCTCCTACGTACACTCTACTACATTATAAACAACGTCGTTAATTTGTCGTTATAAACGATGTCGTAACAAATGATTTCGACTGTAGTCACGTGTGCTGCATGGATAGTTAAGTTATTATTATCATGATAGCAAAACATTTTAAATGATAAAAAACAAGGTATAAATGTGTATTTATGTGTTGCTAGTGAAATTTTCAGTAATTTCCTCTTAAAAAGTTTAAATTAGTTTGAAATTTTTGTTTCTATTTATATAACTTTCTGATAACACATATAGAAGTCACACTGATAAATTATTAATTCATATCGGATAAATAATAATATAACGTTATGTACCAGCTACTTACAGGATGTGTCAGCTTTTTAATGGGTCATTTAACATAAAATATTAAGTACCAAGTCGTTAAGTTTAGGATATATGGGCACGTTAGTTTCAAAAACGTCTAAAGGCCTTATGGATACTAACGCATTACAAGCTAAATGAATCATAACGTATTTGACTTTAGGCATTTCTAACGATACGTGATTTAAATTAGTTTTACGCTAGTTATAAAACAAATTGTAGAAACACTGATCAGGTCTGTTAGAAGCCATATTATTAAGAAGATATTTTTCAACATTTTAAGTTCGCGTTTTTGTTACAGAAAGTAACTTGGAAATAAACAAATTAGGGCTGCTTTGAGCTTTAACAGAATGTAATTAACCGTTTAGTTTATGAAAACACAATAAACAAAGATTACTTTTTGACGAATATTTAATCAATTGTACAAGCGGCAACGTTGACAATCTACTTCTGTGTTTTAACCATTGTACCGCTTACTATGCTTTGTACACAGATGAGCAATATATGAGCGTTGTAGCGTTGACAGATTAACTGCAATAATACTACTATTTAGAAAACTATACTTTTCTCTTTCTAATATATCGCGATCTCTCTCACTCCCATATAAATATCTTAATATGATCGTTTGAAGAGCTCAAACTTAAAATCAACTGGATTGATAATGATATATTTTTAACAAATATTCCTTATCCTAACAGAAATAACCTAAGCCACTGGATATCTGATACTTTAGTTTGGAAAATCATCAGCCTTTGGGAAATCATCAGCGTTTTTCTGAGGAAATAATTCAAATTCAGCTCTAAACGAATGCATATTCTCTTATACTCATATAAGTAGTGTATAGGACGTACTAACTGACGCATGCGCACTCATTTTCAATGTACTTCTTACCTTAGTATTGTGAGGCGTACACTTTTCCTCGGTCTGGGTGTATATTTTTAAAATTTCCCCTAAAAATATTCATCAGTATAGTGATCAGTGGCTATATTTTATTCAAAGCTAGTAGGACCTAATACTAAGACAAAACAAATCATCTTATTTTTTATTGCGTTTTATAAGCACCTGATTCATTTCTTTTAAAGATATTGACAAGTTTCAGAATAATTTTACATGTTTATTTGTTTTAAGTGTTCCAAACATTGTTTTTTTCTCTAAATGGCAGAAATACTTTATTAGTCTCTATAAGAAACGGTCCGAAATGAAATAAGAAAATAAACAAATTATTTAACAAAAAAAATATATTTCAAAATAATAATAATTTTGAAGAAAAAAAAAACTTGTCTGGGAGTATGGCAGCATATTAGGTATGAGGGAATTATTACGAGAATTGGGTACTTGACCCAACAACAAATTCATATTTAATACTTAAATACTATAAATTTGAAAGAATTATGTGAAGTACAAATGATTTATGAATACAATTGCTGCCTGCTTGCGTACTACACAAACCATACCATCCGCAACATAATAGAAAACGAAGAAAAATTTTGGCACTTAATTGTATTGTAATAAAAAAAAAAAATTATTTGTGGTTACGTCATAAATATATAATAAAATAAAAACTACAAAAAAAAGTAATTTATTATCTGAATAAAAAAAAATAAAACATATATATACAAACATAAAAAGGAAAGGAAATGAAAATTTATAAAAAAGTAAAGAGGATAACGCAATTGATTTGTATTTTCTGTGTGAAAACTAAACCAATAATAATATAAGTAAAACTGCTCTATTGCAGGCAGAATTGTCAGACGTATATATATTTGTATACAAGTTTTATGTATTTGTACCATTTATTTCATGATTTATGCAAAGGAATTACACATCTTGTTGTTTAATGTGAAACTTATTTGACCGGCAATTTTATGGAGCAAACAAACTAAATGAAAATATATGTCAATAGAAAGCAGTGCTAATATATTCCTGCAATGTACTAAGCCTTCAATAACTGTACATACCTGCAACTAAATAACTGAATATGACTTCTTAACAGCTACTTATAGATTTTTACCCACTGAAACTGAGTAACATATTGTAAAAGTTTTCTTGCCAGAAATGCTACAATGCTGCCGGACACAAGCATCAATAAATTCAAGTTGGAGGAAGGACGTACTTGTGGTACTTCAAGACAGTTATGGTCTGAGGACAATCGCAGGCATTCCAAAGATCTCATATCACTTCCAAGGGCCCCTGTACGCAAAGTTGTTGCGGCTATTACAGGACACTGGTTGGCCGGCAGGCATGCTGAACGTCTGGGCCTGACAGTGTATCACGACTACTGCAGGAGCTGTCACAGTGGTGAGGAGGAGTTGACAATGTCTCATCTTCTCTGTCACTGCCCAAATCTTGTCATGAGGAGATGGACTAACTTGAGCCAGCCTCTCTTTGACGACGTCTCTGACCTGGAGTCCGTCGATGTCAAAGCTCTCCTGTTGTTCTTAAACAGCTCCAAATGGTTCATGGAGCAGTGGCCGGGGATGAGCCAACACTTTTTGGGTATCACAACGGACCATATTTTCTAAGTGTGTCCCACCAAAGGACAGCCACTCTAACCTAAGCAAACTTAACCCCAGTAAACTTAATGATTCGTATAACTGAATCTCACCAATGTATTATTCGTTTAACTGGCTCTTCTTTGAATGCGAGTGTGTTAGTAACCTGATAAAATCTGGCAAAGAGAAAATATCTGGATCAATAGCGAATGGAAGTGAGTTGGCAGTCGAAAGAGCACCAAAAGCCATCAAAAGATAATATTGTAGTTCTTCATGTAGTATATCGAAAATTTGACAAAATAATATCAAATCGCTTATTCCTGATATTTGTACTTCCACAATTAAATAGCCTTTGCCAAGAAATTCTACACTAAATAATAAATTTATGACATCTATGAATGATTAGAATTAGCATGAAAATATCGCAGCCATTACAATAGAATGACCACCACAGTATGATAGTTATTAAAATCAAATTAAATATCATATTTTATGAAATAACCGGTATAATATGCACATACCAAACCAAAGAAGGAAACACTGTTGTCATAAAAACAGTTGCTGCGCATATAAAATATATATCATGATTTTTCCGGTTCGCACAGTGGGTGGTTTTTCTATTGTTGTTACGAAATTCCGGTTATTCGAACTAAATCTTCCATATAATTTACAATTCGTTTGTACATTATATATTGTTTACAAGGTGAATATAAATAACTGTTTACTCAAATATAAATACATACTAGAGTGAAACCCACCCGCTTCGCTGGGTTTAAAAGTAAAGATTGCTTATCTCCTTTCTATTTCACTCGAAATAATGGTAAGGATTGTTTTACACAGGTAAAATATATGTATGGTTTTCTATTTTTTTAAATGTATAATAGTCGTAATTATTCATTGAGTATATTAGAAAAGATGGCCGTGAAATATTTTATATTGACTATTTTTACAGAAATCTGTAATTTATGGTAATGTCAAATGACTACTTTTATAGAAATCTGTAATTTATGGTAATGTCAAATTAAATTAATTTTTAATTTTTTTTTTATTAATATATCTTTATAAATTATATCTCATGTGTTATTCTGAAGTATGAGCTATATTGCTGTACAGTTTCATTAAAAACCATTTGCTTTTAGCGTGAAAGCGTAACAAACAAACAAACAAACAAACATGCTTACTTTCGCATTTATAATATATAGAGATAGAGATATTCAAAATCGGTTATAACGACTTCATTTATAACGACCGTCGGTTATTACAACAAATTAGCAAGATATTTACTCAATCCTAATATAAACGCTATGTCAACATACCATATCTATTTAGTATCGGATAAAATGGCATAATGTTTTGATCCCGCAGTTTTGCAAGACCTGCAAAACTAATACCAAGGCTGCTATAACGGACCATGACAAACAACATATTCTTCGAGTTAATTCATAAATGGGAAAGAAATATTTAACTGATTATAAATTATTTATTTTAAAAATTTTAAAAATAAAGAATTCAAAAGAAAATTAAGAGTATTTATGAAAATTGACTCCGTGACCTTCGTTTCTCCTACAATTATTAATTTATTTTATTATAACTTTTGATCTGCGATTATTAATCTAAATCAACACCTGCATCTCTAATTATTCATTGATAACTAATACTAAAGCTTAGCCTGCCCACTTAGACCACACCCCCCTACTGAGCCAGCCCGCTAAACACAAATTTTACTCCTATTTCTAAGACAATTACACCTATTTGTCTCATTTACCTGCTTTAGGAGTTGAATTGAAAAATATCCTTTCTTACTAATACAGTGTGTATCAGGAATCTGTCCACTGTCAGTTTTGAACTTTATACATATGGCATTATTACCAATGTTTCCAATTACTCATACAAAGATAAAATGTACAATCAATACAAAAGAATATTTATTTTCAAATTTAAATTATACATGACTTCCGATTTTCGATTTATGAAGAATCATTCCTAATATGCTGCTTGTGAGAAGAGTAATTAGAACATTATTTTGTAAATATTATTACCACATGAAGTTAAGGAAACCATGTTATTATTTAAGGAAACATTGACATTTTAGCAAACATTGATCTATATTTGTCCTTAAAAATAGGGCTTCCATGTACAAACTATCATTCCCGTTTTCTCCACTTTAAAGTGAGATGAGAAATGCTTCACAACCTATCATAATACCTACCGAATGTACAAAAATAATTTCATTAAAATCAGTTAAGGAGTTTCGGAGAAGTTTTAACACAAACACCGTAACACGATATTTATATATTTTCATTTTCCATGCTGTAATGGAAATGAAATTAACTATCAAAGTAATCTTACTTTTACTTTAATTTTCATAAAATTTGGAATTGTTGGTTCCTGCCATATGCTAGCGAGTAAGTGGATGCGATATGACGAATGAGAGAGAAGACTGTCAGTTAGTTCCAATGTGTCCAATCATAGTCATATGTCATAATCACATGATGCATAGTGATTTTGCGTAATGTAAACAATGTCTAGTTAATGACATATAGATAAGACAAGGACACATATGAACTAACTGGCAGTCTTCTCTCACATTCATCACATCGCAAATTTTGGGTAATGGCGTTCTCTAAGTATAATATTCTATGGTTCCTTCAATGTCGTTATAACCAATTTTGATTGTACATTCAAATGATATTTAATAAAGATAATAACATACCTCCAGTTCTACCAACCAACCTGAAACCATCATTCAAATTCCCTACTATACCTAAACCAGTGTGTCTGAATAATATCACCTGAAATATATGTTTATTGTATTTATGTTACAGACAATTTATAACAACAATAATGTTTTCTTTGAATGTTATTTTTCATTTTGTGTGTCTTGAATCGTTTTATTTTTTCTCTCTAAAAGCTGTCCAATGGAAGAACTTAGTTCTATCGAGCTAGAAATGAAAAAAGCGGATACCACAGAAAAGCAGATTTACAAGTATATAAAAGATTTGGCGTTCTTTCGTGCTTTTAAATTAATGAAAGAGAAAGATACCAATACCGTTCAAGGGTGAAGTTAACCAAATTTTCGTGTTTTTAAAAATATAAAAATTCAGTTTATTTAATGATTACATGAGTATTTTCCGAAATATCCCTCACATAAAAATCGGACGATATACAAAAAACTACTCGTCCAATCAAAAAGTGCACGGAATTTTTTTATTTTTTATTAATAATTTTTTTCTCGATTATTCCAAATGAGCAAACGAAAAAATTGGAAAAATTATTTCCAATTTAACTAAAAATCGTTTTCAAGGATCATTTTGGCCCCAAAAATGGAAAAATCGAGTCCCTATGACGACTGCAGTAATAGTTTCTGAGATTTTGACTAAGACCGTAAATTGAGGGTTGATATTCCTGATTAGTTTCTTCAATCGATACCTTTAAAACTTGCCGTACATGGGAATGTTGTCCAAGGAAGGAAATAGCTCGAAAAAATTTAAATAAATTATCAAAACGAAGCTCGTTTACTAATGAAAAGTTAATTTTTGTCCAATTTCCAAACATCATAGGAAAAATTATTATTTACTTTTTAATACAATACTTTTTAGTCGCCCTATTAGCTCAGTTGGTTAAGGCGTAACCAATTCTGTCCGCGGTATGCTTAGGGTAGCGAGTTGTGATGGGCTAGTGTAGTGCATGGTATATGCATGAAGGAGGTGCACTCAGCCTCTGAAATCGAGAAGTTGATAAATGAAATTATCAGCGGAGAAGTTGGTAAAACACATATATGGTATCACAATGGGCTCTATAGAGTGTATACTTCGTGGACAGCCAATATAAACTAACCTAACCTAACCTAGTACAATAAAAAACGCTTACTAAAAAACGTATACATAAAAAATATGGTGAAAATGATGGGAAAATCACATCATAAATATGCAATTACATTCCTTTTGAATATGAATGGAAAATTTCAGCTCAATCGAAAATCGGAAAGTGGTTTAAATTGTTATTACAAAATTTCAGGGCATACATACAAGTTAAGTTAAATAAAAGCCTTTTCTTAATATTTTTAGGATTGCCAGAAATCTGGGTTGAATATTTTTTGGTCCACTAGTTTACGGAACAGAAATCATCTATCACTCAGAAAAAAAAATGAATGTTTTGATCATCAAACAATTGTTGTTACAATATATAAGATATCTTCCATTCATTCAAAATATTTGGAACAAGGTTAGATAATTCTAAACACTAGGATTTTGTAGGATAAACTATTCACTAACCTTCTCAATGTAAATGCTTAGAGATTTACCAAACTAAAATCCATGTATATATTTGTTGGATAGTATTTATAAAATGGTTAGAATGTACAAAGTGGGGGCTGAGAAGTGCAATTTTGAAAACGTTCTAAGATGAAAAACCTTCAAATTCTCTAAATTATTACTTTACCATCTTAAGGTAAATGTCCGCCATAGATGGATGATATGTTTTCATAGAGTTCTCCAAAACTAGCCCGTAGAGATTAAAAAACACACTATTTAATTAAAGTTTAAAAAACTTCAATAAATAATTTAAAATAAAAAAAAACCCGTTGTGCCTGACTAATTCAGGATGTATGAGCACGGAATTGGGGGAATTATATTATAACTTGACAATATAAGAAAAACTTTATTCTTATTTTTCGTCTACATTCAGGAAGTTCGGTTAGGATTGGTTATATTGGCTGTTCACGAAAGACACACTTAGGCTATAGAGAACCTTTGTGATACCATATATGTGTTTTACCACCTTTCCGCTGATAGTTTCATTTATCAGCTCCTCAATTGTAGAGGCTGAGTGGACCTCCTTCATGCATATACGATGCACTACACCAGCCCATCACAACTATTAATAAAAATTATTTTGTTGCGACGGCGAGAATCGAACCCGCTACCCTAAGCATACCGCGGACGGAATTGGTTACGCCTTAACCAACTGAGCTAATAGGGTGACCAGGAAGTTAGGTATAACCAAATTTCATCCACAAGTCTAAACTTGCCTTGGCGCTCGTATTCCTAAAATATAATTTGAAAAATTGATTTTGTTTTACAGCGTTTTTAAAATCACACATTTTTGTGCACCATCCTGTAAATTTGTATATAAAACACTATTTTCAATCAAAATTGAATTTACATTGTATTATTAGAATCGACAAAAACCCCTTACACTTTGTTCTAAATAGTGAAGAAACCTTCAACTTATTTTCAAATGGGAAGGGAAACTGAATTTAATCTAGGGTTGGCCGGCAAACAATGGAGTACTTAATTAACAAGATAACTTTAGCTGAATTATTAATCATTTTCCTCGAATTTCAAATGTTTTGAGCCAGGACTCGAATCCAAATCTCTTGGATTAATGGCAACCGCTTTATCCAGTACGGCCTCACGAGGTCTAGGCACAGAGTGTATGTTTTTCAACTCAAGGATTTTTTATTTCTTTGCCAACAATAACTTTTTTATTTATTATTTATGTTTTGTTTACTAAAACTTGTATACAATTTTGTTTTTTGTAAACGTCAAGTCCTTTCGATTATAACTGATGTTTTTTTTAATATTTATTTATGATACAATGGCGTAAACATATACAGACAAATATCTAACCAAGTAATCTTACTTAACAGGAATTGAAAAGAAAACACCCACACCAGGACTCGAACTCGGACTTTCTGGGCGCTTGAACCAAACGAGTTCTAGACACAGGGTGTAATTTTTTAACTCATAGAATTTTTTATATGTTTGTCAATATTATCCTGTTTATTTTAAGGGTCAAAATCAGCCTATCAGGTGATAAAATATTCGAATATCATTGGCCTAAAAAGATCACGTCACCCAAGCTAATTCCAAACTTGAATCACCTGATCGAAATTGATTGAACGACGTCAAAATTTGTTAGATACTTGGAAAGTATAATTTGGTACCCACCAAAACACTAATGTGAAGACCGGCAACAAATTAACAACGAATTGCATACACTATTTTCGAGGAATTACGATTAACTAGTTCATAATGATGATGACTACACGCTAGTCGAAATGCGTATTTATATAATGCAGAAATTGATATAGAAAACTGGGGAAAACGTCGAAATTGGATATGAGTAGACTATAAAGTAAATAAGTCAACAAGCATTACTGGCCCAAGGGTAAAACATTTGGTAAATTTGTAAGAAGTCCGATGTTCGATTCCCGGTAAATTATGATTTTTATCTTTCCAATATTATTATAAAATCGATGAGTTTTATTTCTAAAAAGGTTACAATGTAGAAACAAAACACTATTTTCAATCAGAATTAAATTTACATTGTATTATTAAAATCGGATAAAAACTTACACTTTATTTCGATATGCATACAATAAACCTTTAGGTTATAGTCTGATGAGATATATGAAATTAAAATTCATAACCAATAATTTTTAATAGAGATGTGTAAATTTTTATAGTTTTTATTTTCTATTTTTCAATCTCCTATAAACACTCATATGACTTCTGTATACAAGTATAATAAAATAACGTAATTACGTTTTTTACATTTAAATTTTTGTTCTATTTCTGACGGTTTACAAGATGGGTCTTACGGACCCAAGACCCAATTGACCTACGTTGTTTATTTATGAACCTGACCTCACTTTTTACGTCTTAAGCACGCTATACAAATTGTAGCTTGATATCTCTTTTCGTTTTTGAGTAATCGTGATGACAGATGGACAGACAGACGACAGACAGACAGACAGACAACCGAAAATGGACTAATTAGATTGATTTTATGAATACTTATACCCAAATTTTGACTTGACCAAACTTGTGACTTTTTCATATACATGGTATAAAAATTAGATGCCATTTAGCATCACTAGTAATTTATAAAAATTAAGTTAAACGACAGATTAAATCTTCCACTAATTTCGTATCTAACCAAAAAGGTTAGTTTTGTACAAAGATTTTTTTTCTTTAAGGTGAAATCAAAAATTTTATAATAAATAAGAGGGTTAAAATGAGTTGTTTGCATTCCCACATGAGGTGACACCCATCGCCATGGCATTTTTAAAAAAATGTTTACAAGAGTATACATCCACAGATGTCAATTGTCAAATCATTATACGAAATAATCTTTTAATCGGGTTTCATATCAACATGAACCCTGATTTAAAACAATAATTAACAAAACAAGAATGTTAAATTTGAACATACTGTATTTATAATAACTGTATCATCCCTTCTATGATATGATATGATATTATTATAGATTTGATTATATATGTTACATTTAAAATAACCCTTGTTATTATTTAAACAAACTACCCTTATAAAAAATATTAAGTATATAAGATATCAGTTTTGTGTTTCAACTATAATAAAAACAAACATGTACGTTTGCACGGTACAAGTGGATATTTAACGTTTAATATGTATAAAGTGTACATACTCTTGTAAACTGTTTATTGGAATTATGTTCTTTATCGCACGTTGGTCACCCTATTAACTCAGATGTTTGAGGAGTAACCAATGCCGTCCGCGGTATGCTAAGGGTAGCGAGTTCAATTCCCGCCGTCGCAACAAATATTATTTTAATTAATAGATGTGATGGGCTGGTGTAGTGCATGATATATGTATGAAGGAGGTGCCCTAAGCCTAAGTGTGTCTTTCGTGGACAGCCAATATAACCTAACCTTGGGAGGTAAAACCCAAAAATGTGAAACAATTTAAAACGACCCCAAAATCCGACATGAAGATTAACTAGGAAACCAAAACTTTTTGTTGGTAATTATTCGATTCAGCTTTAATATGACCTTATTAGCTTTAAACGAGCATTTTTCACCATAATTTTGCATTTATAGACTCCTTTCACTATGATAAAACACATCCTCTGTTTAAGTAGTGTTTTATTGGATGAATTTGATTTTGAAGAATGTATTTTTTATTAACTAATTATAATAAAAATAGGACAATTATCTCGCAAATTAGGCCTCAGATCCAAATTTGTTTAAGAATATTTTCTTCTTTTTTATTTCAGCTTTTTCAGGAGGCAATATTTCTTCAGTCAATAATTGAACACCTTATATAGCAGGAATACTTTATAAGTATCTATATGTTATTAAATTAATATAGGAGTAAAATCTATCACTGATAATTTTAGCGTGATTCATTTAAATAATATTTCACGTTAGCATGTAAACGTGTAATGGTGATAAAAAAATAATAGCAGAGAATTCAACCATCCAGTAACTGTACCATACAAGTCTATAAATTTCATATTTAATGTTTTTACTGTATTCTAATATTCATACGAAAATGTATTTATTTTCGATTTTTTCTCTATATAGAAAATATTTACTGTATTATATGAACGAGTTATAATAATATTTAAGACTAGAGTGATACCCACCCGCTACGCTGGGTTTAAAAGTAAAGATTGATAAAGATTACTCTTGCTTATCCCCTTTCTATAACACTCGAAATAATGGTCAGGATTGTTTTACACATGTAAAATATATGTATAGTTTTCTATTTTTTTAAATGCATAATAGGCGTAATTATTCATTGAGTAAATCAGAAAACATGGCCGTGAAATATTTTATATTGACTACTTTTACAGAAATCTGTAATTTATGGTAATGTCAAATGACTGCATTTACAGAAATCTGTAATTTATGGTAATGTCAAATTAAATTATATTTTTAATTTTTTTTTTATTAGTATATCTTTATAAATTATATCTCATGTGTTATTCTGAAGTATGACCTATATTGCTGTACAGTTTCATTAAAACTCATTCGCTAGTTTTAGCGTGAAAGAGTAACAAACAAACAAACATACTTACTTTCGCATTTATAATATATAGAGATAAACTATGAATGTACTACAAAATATATTTAAAAAAAAAAATGTTTGTACAAAATTTATGTACCCCTAATTTGGGTTACCATTTTATATAGACTAAAATATAATTAGAAATGTTTTCGGGGATTATTTATTACTTCGTTGTTCCAATTTCTAGATTAAATGTTTTGTGTGTATCATAGATTTCGATAATCGTGTAGTTAGTATTTCGAATATGTTCCGTAAGATGTTATTTGTATATGATGTGATTTTTTTTTCTAGGAACATTCGAATTAGTAAAATGGGTATTTTCGGATTTAATTATTACTAAACGAACCCTTATAACAAAAAAAGGAAAATAATGGACTTTTCTATTTTATCAGTTCTTACCTTTTCTATACAGTACAAAAGTCAATCTCGAAGGCAATAGAGGTTTATTTGTAGTCAGTCTTGTTAAAAAGGACTTTGATATAAAAAAATTAATCCGGTGTTTCGAACAACTTAAATTACATTTATAACTAATTATTAAAAAAAAGTATCTATTTAAATTTTATATTATAAAAAACAAAAGAATGTCGTATGTCAAAATACAATATACAATTTTACCCTTAAATACTCACAGCATAAGAGAGGATACATTTAAATATTTTGATTAAACTGTAAATAAAATTATTAATATTCCTTGCAGGTGAAAATTTCATAATAAATATTTTGAAAATACTAGTTAGCAATTATCTTGAAAACTTTGGAAACAATTTTCTTCGAATCAAACAGTCATGTTAGTGAATGAATAATTTTATTCGGAAAAAGTTTTATTAGGCGTCTAATTGTTCGATTCCATAAATTTAATTAGATAAATACTATTTTTTAATACTTTTAATTTTTTGGGTATCATGTGATAACTATAAAAATAATTTAACGTTGAATTCGATTGACTAACCTCGAATATTTTTAAAAGCAAACATAAATTTTGTAAGATATTTACAAGATGACTAATATATAATAATAATAATAATAATAATAATAATCGTCAAAAATATTAAATTACACTCAGTACTATTTAATTGTTGTATATATTAATATCATAGGTATAGTGAAAACCTTTCAAAGCGACACGCATAGGTATAGGATGTTCGTCCATTAAAAGGTAAGACAAAATTTGAGTACAAAATTTTCGTTGTTTTTTTTTTGAGAATATGGAGAGTGTTTCTAAAGGTATTTTTTTGAGAATACCATGGGCGTAGCTATGGAAAGGGACAGGAGTTTCCAGTGTTAAAAAAAATTGATTTACTTCCTTTTGTAAACCGAAAATTCCTGTTTTGCACCCCCTTAAGCTAAAAGTTAGGTGCGCTTTTGTCACCCTAAATCAACAAAATTTCACGTCTATGGATGATGTAACGTAATTAGGACAATCAAAACAAATAAAATCCTGCTCATTCAGTATTTTCCGATTTATCTCGAATATCTAAATCAATAATGAACCCCATTTTTTAACCCCCGAATTTAAAAAGGGGTGTTATAAGTTTGACCGCTATGTGTGTGTGTCTATCTGTGTGTATGTCTGTCAGTGGCATGGTAGCGCTCAAACGGAAGAACCGATTTTGTTTTTTTGGTTTTGTTTGAAGGATAATTTAATGGAGAGTGTTCTTAGCTATGTTTCAAGTGCGAATTTAGGGTTCCGAAGAAAGATCGGCAAAATTTTTTTTTATCTCCAATTAAAATGAAAGTTGTATTCTAGAGTCATTTTTGCACTTAAAAATGCAAAAAAACCGAGTCCTTTTGACGATTGAACAGATAATTTTTGATATGTTGATTTAATTTATATTTGAGGGTTGGTATTCTAATGTAATTTCTTCAGTCGATATCTCAAAAACTACCCGTGCATGATCGTATCGAGAGAAGGACATGTTAGTGTCACATTTGCTCCTCCCTATGTAAAAAGGCGAAATTTTAATAAGCCTATTCGCACCGTACGTGAGTTTTATTGGAGGCGTTTCCATGATAACGATACACTACTTTAATTATAGAATTGTATGGATGCATATATAATTGTATGGATTGCATTAATGACTTACATTGAAAATTTAATATTATTGTCTGACAAATTTAAATTAATAATTATGATAATTTACATTTTAAAAATAATTTTTGTGCAATTTGATTTCTAATTTGCGCAATTTTTAATGCATTAAATTTAATTAATAAGTGTTTTTCAATAATTTTAATTTGACATTTTGTATGACATTAACATGTAAAGAACTGCAAATTAGTCCAAAACAGCTTCGTTTAACGCCAAAATTTTTCACTGGAAGCGCTGGTATCGTTTTTATTGTCGCTACCACGACTACGTACACAACGAATAGGCGTTATAAACTTTTCCAACTGTATTTCAAATATACAAGAATGTTTTAAATAAATTATTAAATTCCAAATTACAACATTAAAAAAAAAAAATTAATGTAAATAAAGGAATGCCGACTAAAAATTTTATATGAAAAAAAAAATTTATATAAACCACAAGTAGATAATTTTTTAGACGATACTCTGGCCAGATATATAGAAAACAATTATTTTTTAAAATTATGTAAAAATTCCTAAAAATTATACAAAATTTTGTTTTAGTGGTTTATTTAATATTTTTTTAATAATAAATGTATTAAAAATTTTGTTTTTTATTTATTTTTATATAATATCAAAAATTATCAAGGTGAGGGGTCATTCATTTAGGTTTTATCAACATTTTTTTTTTTAATATTATGTGAGAAAAGATATTTATAAAAATTTAATTCGTATTAAGATTGTAGCGTCAGGAACAAACTTTTGACTAAACTTAGTATATCTTGATATTCGTTGTGTGTGTAGTCATGGTAGGGACAATAAAATCGATGTTATGACTAATTTGCAATTCTTTACATGTTAATGTTATAGAAAATGTCACATTAAAATTATTGAAAAACACTAATTAATTAAACTTAATGCATTAAAAATTGTGAAAATAAGAAATCAAATTGCACAAATATTATTTTTCAAATGTAAATTATCATAATTATTTATTTAAATTTGTCAGACAATAATATTAAATTTTCAAGTCATAAATGCAATCCATACAATTATTTATGCATCTATACGATTCTATAATTATAGTAGTGTATCGTTGCCTTGGAAACGCCTCCTATAAAACTCACGCACGGTGCGAATATATTACATATATACATGGTATAAATATAATTTTTGATTTGATTAAATTTAAATTGTTAAGACATTATGAAATTGTTTCGTGTGTCACATTCTATTTCAACTCGACCTAGAAAATTAAAGGAAAATCATATATGACGTTTTATATGCAATGATGAGTGGAAATTTTCTACATACCATACATTGTTGGTCAATTTTTCCATCAGATAATTTCAATGTCATTTAATTTAAGAAATTAGGTTTTACCTCGAGACTTCGAGACATTGAGACGATTCTAGGGGAAAGTGGTCTATAATGATCCCTCAGGGTAAAATGATTCTTCGTTGTTTTAAGTTTAAGTAAAGTAAGTTTTAAGTAAGGTCGGTCGGTCAAAACGATTTCTTTTGAGCAGACATATGCGAGTTATTTTAAGTCGAAGTCAAATTCGCATTGCTCATAGAGGAGAAAGCCTTCTTACTCGTATTTTTGGTTGTCACTGGTTAGGTTGTCACTGTCTTACTCGTATTTTAGATACAGAAGTTTGAGTGTCTTCTCTAAGCCACGTTTGCCCATGCCTTATTTTGAGAAATATTGAATAGTTCTAAAATTTTAAACAGATCAAAAAATTTGAACAGATCAAAAAAATTTAGATTCAAATATTTTTTCTTAGGCGGATCATTTTAGACCAGCTTTCTCTAAGTCGAATTTGATCAGCCTATACTATTTACCAGCATAATAAAATTGAATTTAACAAAATAAAACATCACAATAAATTGTTTAAACATTTCAATTAGAAAATTTATATTTTTTGATATTAATAAATGTCTGGCTGAATGAAATTAAAATATGGTTGAATAAAAATTATTTTTGTTTGATAAAAAAAAAAAAAAAAGTAATAATAAAAAAAATACAAAAACCGGTGTAAGTTATACCTGCATGCATGTACGATATCTACCTATCTGTAGTGCTATATTCAATACGTAAACCCAACAGTTGTTGTTTTAAATCAAAAATAATAAAAGTTGCTATTCAATAATTTGCAATATTAATTAATACATTTAAAATAATATAAATATCAATTTACCGAGTGTTTCAAAATTTTGAACACAAGCTTTCCTAGATCCAAAACTATGCTTCAGCAAGATATAAATTGCCAGAAATTACATGTTCAATGTTAAGGATTGCTTGCTCCAAAAATCGCAACATCCGAAGTCTCTCGATAAATAAATTTTAGCACAAAGATTTGAAAATTTTCTCTACGACATATATCCTATCATTTTCTCAATGAATTGCCGAATTTAGGACACATCTTCAATACCATGTATATATGAAATATATCAAGGTATACTTAGTTTAGTTACAAGTTTGTAACGCTTAAAACTATTGATGCTACGAACAAAATTTTGGGATAGGTGTTCATAAAATCACCTCATTAGTCCATTTTCCGTTGTCTGTCCGTCTGACAACTCTATATCTTAAAAACGCGAAAAAAGATATCAAGCTGAAATTTTTATAGCGTGTTCAGGACGTAGGAAGTGAGGTCGAGTTCATAAATGAGCAACATCGATCAATTGAGTCTTGGGATAGACTGTTAGAGATAGATAAAAAGGTAAAGAACTTATAAAAAAACAACTTTTGTTTAAAAATTTTTTCATAAACATAATTGTTTACCCGTGAGGGCCAAATTATGTTAAGAAACATCATATAGTATATATATAGAGGTACCTGTATACTACTTATGTCCCGAGACTGAAGACCAAAAGCATAGGAAACCCAATACGTGAATTATTGACCGCTAAAACAGAGACCGAAAAAGCGACCGTCCTCCCTCTTTGTTTCGCAGTCAATCAAAGCGCGAATATTAATAAGTATAAACACATGCATGTCTGTGTATTTCATAGAGATAATATAAGACAGACGAAGACAGCTATATGCGTACTTCTTTTAGGTCTCTCTCTATAACGATCAAAAGTTTGGATGGCCACATTACAGTTCTATGTTATTACTTCTATGCTGAAGACACCTGAACGCCAGCCAAACATCGGAGAGGTGGCAGAACAATAATACATTTTAAGTTAATTTATAATTTATTTTGAATTGAACTACGTAGCTATAATTTTTAAACACATTGTATAATTAATAATATTATACATGTTAATTTATTGTTTATTATGATTTAAATAAATTATTGTTTAAATAACTACTAAATACAAATTTTTTTTTAATAAATATTATTATCAGTTATATTTTAATACATGTCAACATATTGTTAATAACGGGTGAATAAATTAATTTGTAGACCTTGTTTAGGATACCGTACTGTTGAACAAACATTTTTAGTAGTTATACTATGTACCATATCTGTATAGACAACAGTTTCATGAATTTTATGACGTCATCAGAATCTAAAAAATTTAATTTTGCTCTCTCACATCCAAATTTTATCCAATTTTGATAAACCAAGTATGTAATTGTACTAAATTTGGGTCATACTTTTCAAATTTTGGATCAAAATTAACCTAGTTCTAATGGGTTTCAAGAATGTGGAGTCCTGGTCCCGAAATTAAGCACATAAGTGATAGCTAGCGAAAAACTTACATCACAACTGAAAAGAATGACCCAAAATTAGTGGATTTCAGTAAGAATTCTAATAAGATCGAATCAAATTTGCCTGTGTTATCAAAAAAACCGAATTTTTAACTTTATGACGTCATCAGAATTCAAAAAATTTAATTTTGCTATCTCACATCCAAATTTTATCCAATTTTGATAAACCAAGCATGTAATCGTACTAAATTTGGGTCATACTTTTCAAACTTTTGATCAAATTTAACCTAGTTCAAATTAATATAAGAATTTCAAATTAATCATAACAGCCTCCTTTATCGCCAAAATTTTTCACTGTCAGCGCTGGGATCGATTTTATTGTCCCTACCGTGACTACGCACACAGCGAATACATGCTTTAAAGATGGGATTTTCACCGATCGACTCGAAATAAAGTCAAATTAACAGAAAAGCTGTAAAAATTTCATTTTGCATAACCTCTCGGAAAATCGCAAATAAGACTTTTTTGAAAAAGATATTTTTATTTCAGTTTTAAAAAATTTAGTAGTAAAGCTTCACATGACTTCAGTATACAGATTAAAATCTAGTTCGAAATAAACAGGGGTTTGTTATGATTTCTGTTATATATTATGATAAATCTAGGTTACTGGCTAACTGATATAAAATTATCAGTGAATTTAATATGATATTCGAAAATACACCTAGCCAAGTTTAAATGTTGATTCTATATAATTAACCTGTCAACTATTCAATAAATTTCATATATACTCTGTTTATATTGGATGAATATATATAATACTAGAGTGATACCCACCCGCTTCGCTGGGCTTAAAAGTAAAAAATTGATAAAGATTGCTCTCGCTTATCCCCTTTCTATAACACTCGAAATAACGGTAAAGATTGTTTTACACAGGTAAAATATATGTATGGTTTTCTATTTTTTTAAATGTATAATAGTTGTAATTATTTATAGTATATCAGAAAAGATGGCCGTGAAATATTTAATATTGACTATTTTTACAGAAATCTGTAATTTAGGGTAATGTCAAATGACAACTTTTACAGAAATCTGTAATTTATGGCAATGTCAAATTAAATTAATTTTTAATTTTTTTTTTATTAATATATCTTTATAAATTATATCTCATGTGTTCTTCTGAAGTATGAGCTATATTGTTGTACAGTTTCATTAAATACCATTCGGTAGTTTTAGCGTGAAAGCGTAACAAACAAACAAACATGTTTACTTTCGCATTTATAATATATATAATATTGTTATCACTTATATTTTTAGTTTTATAACCGTAATCATTATTCATTTTATTATTAATAATAGGGATTATAACCACCGCGTACGTTTTATATTTTATATACTTTTTTTAGTGCATCCGATATCAATTTTCATATCAGTTTCTGTTTATTCATGTTGAACTGAATTCAGACATTGATGATTAACAAACCAAGTAAAAATTTTATTAACAACTTTAGACCAATAAAGAGACTTAAGGATAAATGCAAGGATTGGTCGAATAGCTTTTGAGATAAGGGCTAAAATCGATCCAAATATTGCGATATCTCAGAAACTCTGCATCCCATCATTAAATTAACCTGATTTTTATTCTTTTTGGATCAAAGTTATCCCATCCACCGAGTTTCATCAAATTCCAAAACAAAAATTTTTTTGCGTTTTTCTCGATTTTTTCAAAGGGGTACCCCTTAAAAAAATTGCAAAAAATCGAGAAATTTTTTAAATCTCCAATTTCGATAAAACTCGGTATATAAGGTAATTTTGACCCAAAAAGTACAAAAATCGGGTGCATTTGATGACTAGTCGAATAGTTTTTGAGATACAGGCTAAAATCGGTCCAAATATTGCGATATCTCAGAAACTCTGCATCCCATCATTAAATTAACCTGATTTTTATATTTTTTTGATCAAAATTACTCCATCCACCGAGTTTCATCAAATTCCAGAGCAAAAATTTTTTTGCATTTTTCTCGATTTTTTCAAAATTCCAGGCTTCTAGATGCAGCGGTTTCAGCTGTGCGTTGATCGATCAGTCAGCTTCTTCAAAGATTATGTAGAAGTTATGATTAACATAGTTAAAGAATATTTAACGGACGAAATATTTGACGCAAGCACAGAGAAAGTGAACAAACCTCATCATCAGGCGACGAGAGATTACCGAACGGTTGACACGAGTGTTTACATGTTATGAATGTTTTCAGGTGAAAAACAATTTAATAATAAAAATTATAATTTTAAAAATTGTTTGAAAATAAGCATATAAATAACCATCTCAGGATAAAACTATAAATATTACCAATTTAATCAATTTATGAGGAAAAGGAATAAATTCCATTCCTGTGCATACGATACAGAACAGGATATATACAACTCCTACTTAGTTAATAAAAATATCAATGCTCATGTTAAAACTATTTATATTCCTTTTTATAACAAAAAAAAAAATAATAATAATAATAATGCGACAAACAAATTGACATACTTAATTAGCATACTCAACTAGAAATTCTATTTAGAAAAAATTTCTTTATATAAAATAAAAAAGTCACTATTCATAGAGAAATTTATAGATGATCGTATATTTACACAAGAATGTATACCATATGTTTTCTTTTCAATTGCCGGTAAGGAATTTAATGCTACGAAGGTGGAAGCAGTGGGAGCATAATATATGTATTTATTTATATTATAATTACTTCTAAATTCCAACTTTAAAAATATAGGAATTCAATAATTAAATATTATTCAGGA
This sequence comes from Chrysoperla carnea, assembly GCF_905475395.1. Taxonomy (NCBI): domain Eukaryota; kingdom Metazoa; phylum Arthropoda; class Insecta; order Neuroptera; family Chrysopidae; genus Chrysoperla; species Chrysoperla carnea. The sequence continues at coordinate 29,960,814 of NC_058342.1, forward strand.
TTCTTTATTTCTAATAATAGTAATTTAGTTTTAACCACCGTTAAAACTAAATTTCTCGTTCGTTCTCTGACATATACGCCTTATAACAGAGGCCACCCACATCACTATTTGTTAACCTTTATTTATTTAACTACATACATATTTACAATTACATTTTGATGTGGAAGAATTCGGTTACTTCGTTCTTATCCAAGGGACGACAATTTGATCAACTCTACGGCTGTCTGGACTCGAACCCGCAACCTCCCAGTCAGTAGCTAAACGGTCAAAAACTAACGCCTTAGACCGCTCGACCACTGAGCCAGTTCAGGGGCCGGAGCAAAATATTAATTCGAAAAAAATAGATCCGGGAAAATGGACCGACAAAGTAGAAAATTTTATATGCGCAAAATATTATTGTAAAAACGAGTTGGGTGGATTGAGTTTGTCGACTAAAGAGAAGTTAGTTGGGTTCTGAAGTTTTAGTTTTTGCTTTCAAAAATGGGACCTGTTACAGAAATTTTTATCGGTATATCTTTTCCGAGTCTTTATTTTTTCTAAAATCTTACTGAGAGACAGAATTTTTTCGAGAGTTGGCATTTGGACAAAATCTTTTAACCCAAATTTGATTTGAGTCATGAAAAAATTTCCGAATCTTTTTAGAAGTTTACCACTTAGGAATTGATTTTCATTCACCCGGTATGAAAAAATATAATGAGTAAAATCTAGTGACATCGTTACGTTTTTTGTGCGCAACCTATCGTGAGCACCTTTCACTTTTTATTAACGCTTGAGTTTACGTATAACATACAAAGTATCTATTGTTTGAAACTGAGAATCACCTGACGGATACAACACAAAGTCTAGTTGTTACCCATCGATACAGAATGATAACAAAGCTACCCAGTTAACGTCCATCGTACATCATACTATTTAGTAAGTATCGGTATAAACGACAAAGCATCTATTGTTTGAAACTAACAATACTTAAGGAGTAAGTCCAGTCGTGGTATTTATTTCAATATCTAACTTAATAATTCTTTTTAAAAGGAATTTTTTGGTACAAAGAAAACAGCTCCTTGTCCGTCTTATTAAAAAGGTAAATATAAAACAATTCATAAAAAATGCAGCTGTATGTGTATAAATTGTAAACATATACATAGGATGTATAAGTATTATGTACAGTTACACGTCGCTTATCACAAATATTGTACGTATGTGTACGGACTCGAATTAAAGGGAAACCGAAAAGTTAACGTACTGTATATATATATGCACATATATTCGTACACAATTTGTGAAAATGTTTGTAAACGGAAATAAGAATTCACCGCATATAACAACGGAAATTGTTACAACCGTTACAAATTCCATTCCTTGTAAATATTTATCTGAAAATAAAATAAATAATATAATTTTCAATAAAATATATAAAATTCATTTTTATTTTTATATATATTTTCCAATGTTTTTTTACGATCATATTTTCACCGAAAATATAGACTTGTCCACTGTATTTAAGGTCAATGGAAAAGGGTGGAGGTGTTTTAATAATGTGTTTCATGAGCTTTAGAATATGATTAGTTGGGTTTGGTTTTTTTTTGGGGGAGGGGGGACTGTATCTGGTATTGTTCATATGAGGAGAAATATAATTTTTAATTTCAGGTTTATATCTCTTATCGTTTTTAAGTTCTCGTGTTTACAGACAGACCGACAGACAGATGGACAGATGGACGGCGCGAATTGGACTTATTAGGTGATTTTATGAAGATGAAATTTTGTTTGTAGCATCAATATTTTTAAGCGTTACAAACTTGGGACTAAACTTAGTATACCTTGCAATATTACATGTATACTTGGTATCAAAAAATTCATTGAAAAAACCATATTTTTTCGCAATTTTTATTTCAATTCCAGAAATTTTAAATGAGTGGCGAATATTACTTTAATGATTGAGCACTGCTGCTCTACAATTTTTTTTGTCTTCTTATTATTTAGTAAAAAATAAATAAAAAAACGAAACAACTGGGAACAATTTTTCGAATTTGTTATTTTACACGGCGTGTTTGTGCTGCTTATATAAAGTATGTCAGTAATATCAAATAATCTTTATTTGGCTAAAGTTTTCAAATTAAATTATAAACAAAAACATAAGTTTTGTAGTTTAAATCTTATATCTATGTATGTATATATTCTATAGAATAGTTTTCACTTTAAGAAATTTTACACAGGTATCTTTACATACTAGTAGTTTCATTTAGGGGAAACGTGGGTTAACTATTTTCATCACTTCACTACTCTTTGTTGTTTCCCTGAATTTAGAATAATCTGGGCGTTGGAATTTTTACAATTTCAAGAATCTTTTAAATAAAATTATTTTCATTTAATTTTAAAACTTATAATTCCTAACCTAATCTTTACTCCTAATACAACCGAGGCTAACACGTATTCGATATGAATTGAATTTTTTTTGTAACACAATTATTTTGGGTCAAGCTTTTCATTTTTGATGTTAATTTCTCACTACTACTCATCATTGGGGTAAATATCGAGAGCTGGCTCAAAGCATCTGAAAAACTATTAAAGCTAGGTGAAATTTGATAACAAATTTGAAAATGATGGCCCAAGTTTTGTAGGATTAGATACTTTGTTTATCAAAATTGGATATCATTTCGATCTGATAGAGCAAAATTAAAATTTTTGGATTTTGATGACGTCACTATGTTCAAAAAATTTATTTTTTTGATAACACACCCAAATTTTATTCGATTTGAACGGAACTTTTTTTGAAACCGACTAATTTTAGGTCAAGCTTTTCATTTTTGTTGTTAATTTTTAGCCACCACTCATCATTGAAGTTAATATCGAGAGCAGGTTCCCAGAATCTGGAAACCTATTAAAGCTAGGTTAAATTTGATAACAAATTTGAAAATGATGGCCCAAGTTTTGTAGGATTACATACTTTCTTTATCAAAATTGGATATCATTTCGATCTGATAGAGCAATATTTTTTGATTTTGATGACGTCACTATGTTCAAAAAATCTATTTTTTTATAACAGAGCCAAATTTTATTCGATTTGAACGGAACTTTTTTGAAACCCACTAATTTTAGGTCAAGCTTTTCATTTTTGTTGTTAATTTTTAGCTACCACTCATCATTGAGGTTGATATCGAGAGTAGGTTCCCAGAATCTGGAAACCTATTAAAGCTGGGTTAAATTTGATAACAAATTTGAAAAGTATGACCCAAGTTTAGTAGGATTGCATGCTTTGTTTATCCAAATGTGATAAAATTTGGATGTGATAGAGCAAAATTGAAAATTTGTGGATTTTGATGACGTCACTATGTTCAAAAAATCTTTTTTTTTATAACAGAGTCAAATTTTATTCGATTTGAACGGAACTTTTTTTGAAACCCACTAATTTTAGGTCAAGCTTTTCATTTTTGTTGTTAATTTTTAGCTACCACTCATCATTGAGGTTAATATCGAGAGCAGGTTCCCAGAATCTGGAAACCTATTAAATCTAGGTTAAATTGGATAACAAATTTGAAAAGTATGATCCAAGTTTAGTAGGATTACATGCTTTGTTTATCCAAATGTGATAAAATTTGGATGTGATACAGCAAAATTAAAATTTTTGGATTTTGATGACGTCACTATGTTCAAAAAATTTATTTTTTTGATAACACAGCCAAATTTTATTCGATATGGAAGGGAATTTTTTTTGAAACCTACTAATTTTGGGTCCAGCTTTTCATTTTTAAGTAAATTTTTCACTACCACCCATCTTTGAAGTTCCAAAACACTTCAAAGAGTAAAAATGTGTAACTCTACTAAAATATGGTCTTTATCCCCGGCATCCCATATTATATAACTATTATTATATTGTAAAACTTTTAAAATTTACTCCTAGACTATACACTTTCAAAATGTACGGCTTCATTTTGTTATTTAGCAAATATCTTGGGTTATTATAGTTTTGCGAACAAACGAATAATATGATATTATATTTCGTACGATAACCAATTACATTTACATTATTATACATCAAATTAGACACTGTATTAAACGAACAGTATTATATATATATTTGCATTAATTTAGTAGGAATAGTGTGGACCAGAATACCTAAATTACATGAATAACAATAATAAAGGATGATCCGATAAGAGTTATATCTTTTTTATTTTGAATAAAAACAAAACGGTGTACGATATCAATATTTTTGAGGTGTAACATCTTTCCACTCGATTGTTGTATATTTTTTATGGTAGTAACTTGGTAAAAAGGGACAGATATGTGTAAACGGAAACCGAAGTCGTGCGTGATGCTATTTAATTTCATTTATATTTAAATACAACATCTTGTGTGTCTACAGTACAACAGCATGTGTGTGACGACTTGACGAGCAAAAGAAAGGGAAATAGAGAAGGAGAACGCAATATATAAACACATTGTATGTGTGTTAGCATGTTGTCTTTTGAGTCTTCAGATGCACACCATACCAGAAAATCATAGCCTACTTCACTAATGATCACGCGCACCAAAGAGCATGTTTTTATGAATTTGACTAAAACGGACATTATACCTTAAAAAGAAATTATATAGTTTTGCTTTTAATAATAATATAAATATATAAACCCAATTTGATCACCTTATATAACATGGACAATGGCATTGGATTGCTAAAATCTAATTGGGTTACGATATTTTGGTAATTTAATATATGCATATTGGCTAAGAAAATTCTGAGAATTTTTTAATGAGATGATCCAGTTTCTAGTAAAGCATATCGCCAATTTTAACCAATACCTTATAGAAGAACTCGAATTGAACGTTAATTGTACAGAAATTTATCAAGATTGAGCTTCAAAAAAGTTTTCATCATGAGGAAAATTTATCACACATTTTGTTGGGTAAAAGCATTTGGTGGGTTGGTAAAAAAACTTTGATTTTTGAAAAAACGTCAAAAACTAGTCAAATTGACGTATAAATTTTTTTTTACGTGATACAAATACTATTTTTAATCATAACTTATATTTAAATTAAATGAATATGAATTAGTTGCTAACTTGACTAGTAATGGGACGGCCGCACTACTTTAACAACACTTACATTTGTACAGAACATGTCATAAAATAGAAAAATGAAATAAAATAGGAGAGGTATGCAACTGTGGCTGGCCTTGTTAGGAACATATAAACGATTGTTCGAATATATTGGGAATAAAAGTATGCAATCAAAACTTATTGAAAAATAAGTAAACAAGATAAAAATATTTGCATCTATCGTTTGAATAATGTCTATTAATAAAGAAACAATCGCTGATTTATCAGATAAAAATAAAAGCAACACGTATGCGCGTGTACACATTTGACAAATGATAAAATATATTTATTTTCATTTTGAGGTTATGTGTCACTTAATATATACAATTGTTTGTTAGTTTTTAACTATTTATCAAATCAATGGGTTTAAGAATAGATTGTAAAGATTAAGTCATGTTATTACTACTGTTTATAAACTATGTGTATATGCATTGGTAAAAGGTAATACAATCTACGATTAAAAATGTTTCAAATGATTTCACAAGTACTTTCATTTTCCACATTGCGTTTTTTTTAAGTTAATACGATGTAAAAGATTTTACTTTAGATTTTTTTGGTAGTAATTTGGCATTTAGAAACTCCCTCCACTATGAAAAAACACACCCTTTTTTTAAGTAGTGTTTTATTGAATGAATTTGATTTTAGGGAATGTATTTTTAATTAATTGATTATAATAAGAGTAGGATAATTATCTCGTAAATCAGGCCTCAGATCAAAATTTGGTAAAGAACATTTTCTTCTTTTTTTTTTTGAACTTTTTCAGAAGACAATAGTTCTGCAGTCAATAATAGAACACCCTGTATATGCGTATATCTTTTTTATAGCAAATAATATGTTCACTGAGAAAGTGAGAAGAAAGATACTCTTATTAATTTGTGTGTATTAATCTATTTTTCTTTACTTTCATAACGTAAAAAAAACAAACGATTGTCTAATCAACACTGTCTATACATGGTATTTCAACAATTAACTCAGTCAATTGTTTGTTTTTACTTATAATTTCAAAATTTAAATACTTTGAAACTTTTGAATGGAATTTTTGTTTTCCTGACCCGATTACAATAACTTCTACTCTCTGATTGTTTTGCAAACATGAGAATATAAAGTTAAAACGACAAACGTATTTACCTGTATCTTTTTTCACGTGACATAACATTGCTACTGTTGTGTTAATATGTCAGCAAAGTTAAAGTTAAAGTACACACACAGATCTGTTTGTGTAATATAAAACACTAGTTATTTATATAAAATTGTTGAAATGTGTGTTTTTTTTTTACAAATAAAATGTATCTAATGTGGTTTTAATTGATTTGTTATTATATCTTTGTAAGTGTTTATAATCAAACAGCTCGACTAACAACTTTAATTTGTCATTTTATTAAATAAATCTATTGAGAGTATTTTTAAAGACGATTTTTGTTTGTATCACACTAAAATGAAATTCAGAAAATATGAGCAGGATAGATTAAAAGTAGAAGTTAATAATTTTGGGAACCGAACGCAAATGTATGATGAAATTTTGTGTAAAATCGTTTAACTTGAAAAAATAGAAAAACTTTGAAAAACTGTACCTCCGAAACTATTGTTCCAATAAAAAATGGCTTGATCTCAAATTATTGAAAATTTAACCTTTTTTAAAAATAAATACTACAGTTTTCGGTGAAAAACCAGTCCTTGGCGGTCAAAATCGGCAAAAATTAAGATAAGACAAGTGAAAACAAACAATTGACTGAGTTAATTGTTGAAAAACCATGTATAGACAGTGTTGATTACTCGGTCACATTACACATACATACATGTCACACATATATAACTGATATACCATAGATACTATAAAATTTGCGCATAATTTGCACTCTCACGGGTAAACAGTGATGTTTACGAAAAAATATTTCAACCAAAAGTTGTTTATTTTTTTATAAGAAACATTTTTTATGCTTAAACTTTTGTTCTATCTCTAACGGTTTACAAGATGGGTCCTACGGACCTAAGATCCAATTGACGTATGTTGCTCATTTACGAACTCGACGCTATAAAAATTTCAGCTTGATATCTCTTTTTGTTTCTTCGTTATCGTGATGACAGACGGGCAGGCAGACGACAGACAGACAGACAATCGGAAATGGGCTAATTATGTGTTTTAATGAACAACTATACCAAAATTTTGTTCATAGCATCAATAATTTTAAGCGTTACAAACTTGAGATTAAACTTAATAAACTATGGTTTAAATTTCGAAAAGTCCAAAAATATACTATAATTAAATTTTTTTTACGAAAATAATAAATACTCCTATACTTTTGAAATCAATTACTGGAGAATCTGCTCTCAAATTTTCATAATTTATTTGCTCGAACCTCCTTAACCACGTAATTATAATAAACAAACGTAAATAATCTATGTTGGGTTATAGAAATCAAGTTACATATTTATAAACAAACGTTGGGGGTTATTGAGATGATATTTTTATGGTTTTAATTAAATATTTTTTAAGATATTCAAATTATTTTGTTATTACATAAATATTTTATGAATAAATCTGGGGTAAAAAATTTCATTAAAATTATTTTATTTATATGTATAATAATTACAAATGTAAAGTTGAATAAACTTTCGGTTTTGGGGGGAGGAAGTTATTATGAGAGGGAGGAAGTAAATATGAATCTCCGTTGTTAAAAAATTATTCAATGTTGTTTTGATTTCATGATTGATTTTTTTTCACTGAAATTTTGTTATTTATTTTTGAATTTTTTTTTAATAAACCCACTTAGATTAGTTGATGAAATGTCCTTAGAATAATCTGTCGTTTTGAAGTTATAATTTGTTAAGATTGTAAACCTACAGTATTGTAAAAAAGTTTTGGTTTATTGCACGGTACATACATATATACCAAATACATGTTTTGTAGTGAAGTAATGAGTTATTTTTTGGCTTTCCAATACCACGCAACTACAAAAATATATAATATATTGTGTGCAAGTGATGCTTATAAATTTGATAATATAGATACCGCTCTTCAATCATCAATACTATAGTCGTATCTGTTCATTAAATGATGGATCTTCGATGAACTCATAATTAAATTAAAATTTTGTTTTGATATCATCGACAACCTTATATTTTTATGGTATTTTTATAAACTACAAGATTGTATAAATATTTTAGATAGTTTTTTATCACACTCTCTAGATTTCATGATATAGAAATATCCAATTGAAAAGAAGAACCTATATAATTCATTAGTTTTTTAGGCAACTTTAAACGATAAAATAATAATAAAAAGCCCAATAACCTAGGAATTTTGGTGATTTTTTGTGAGAAAACACAAAATTATGAACACCTGTACCAAAATTTTGTTGGTAGCATCAATATTTTCAAGCGTTACAATCTTGGAACTAAACGTAATATAGCTTGATATATTTCATATACATGGTAGAATAAAGTAATCATTGATATTCCATACATTCTATACACGGTATTTCAACAATTAAGTCAATCAATTTCATTTGTTTTTTTTTTAATGCGTCTCGATATCTTCAGTAATTTTTCAGGATACGTGCGAAGCAACTTGTTATTATTTAATTTATATAAATTTATTGTTGTAATAAATAATAAATATTTCTGGTCACTATTTGACCGTTATAATGTTTATAATAATGGTGGTTTGACATTGTAGTCATAAACTTTAGTTATAAATAAGCTGTCATAACTCTACTAAGTGAATTCCATCATTACGTTATCGAGTTTTCTTTAGGGTTTCCAGATTATTTTATTCAAAAAACATTCCTCCTTTTATGAATGATTATTTTTCACACTTTTATGATTAAAATTGAAAAAATATATATTTTTGAAGTTTACTTTTTAAGAATCGATTTTCATATAAGAAGGCCCCGTACGAAAAAAAAAATGAGGTTTAAAATCTAGTGACCGAATAACCTCGTCACGTTTTTGGTGCGCAACCTATCGTGCCCTCCACCTTTACTTTTTATTCTTGTATATAAATTGTATACTTATGTGCTGTCGATAAAGCATCTATAGTTTAAAACTGACAATAACCTGACGGACACAGCACACAGTGTAGTTTTTACTCACCGATACAGAATGATTACATAACTACTCAGACAACGTACATCGTTCATCTTCGAGTTTTTTTGGTTTACCATATTTAAATTATACTACATAGTACGTATACCAGACAAAGCATCTATTGTTTGAAACTGACAGCAACCTAACACAGCACACTATACAACACTTAACAAGTAAACTCCAGTCGTGCGTCGGACCGAAACACACAATTGTTTTTAAATTTTTTAATCTGCAATTACATTTACACTCATTATGCATCTTTGATGAGGTCGGTCTTGTTGCTTACTCCCACTTGCTTAATGTGTATCACTACCCAAAAATCCTATCGTTGAAGAAATAATAATTCATCTATTAACCATCAAGTATACATATTATTTTGTTTTTGTCATGTGGGAACCCTAGTTTTAATACTCATTTCCACAGAGAATGACTAATAAAAAAAAACATAATATATATATCCAGTGACAATAATTGTTAAATTTCGATTATTTATATACTAATCGAACAATTGAGGAACTATATATGTATATATATAAATTGAAAAATTGCAATAAGTATTGGATAAAAATTTGTACAATATAAATCTACTTATTGAGTAGTAAAAAGTTTTCAATTTACTTGAATATACAATTTAAAAATACTAGTTGATCTATAAAACTTTACAATTTATTTTTCTTGTAACTACTTATTTTTCAAATGTTATTCCATCCGGTGTTGCCTTCTCATGTGGAAGACTTTAACTTAACATTTTAACTTTTAACCTTGTTTGATGGTTACAGTTGTATTAGAAAAGTAAGTGTTCTAAACTTTTGAACATAATTTATGTTCAAAGTAGTCCGACCGTCACGTGATTAGTCCACTAGTCAACTAGGCAATTTGTATGACGTAAACGTAAAAAAATGTTCTAAAAATATTGTAAAGGCGTCAAAAACAAATGCATTTTAATCATAATATTTATATTTTTAAGTATCATTACCACTATTTAAGGGTTTAATCTGAACTGTTTTTTTGACATATGACATTCTTTTGTTTTTAATCAATACTTTTTCTCTTAAAAACATAAAACATACCTAAAATTCAGTTTTTAAAGAGTGTGATAACTAATTATACCATGTACATAGTATATTAAGTTCAGTCCCAAGTTTGTAACGCTTAAAAATAATGATGTTAGGAAAAAAATTTTTTCATAGGTGTTCATAAAATCACCTAATTAGTCCATTTCCGGTTGTCCGCCCGTCCGCCCGTCTGTCCGTCTGTGGACACGATAACTCAAAAACGAAAAAAAGATATCGAGCTGAAATTTTTACAGCGTACTCAGGACGTAAAAAGTGAGGTCAAGTTCGTAAAAGAGCATCATAGGTCAATTGGGTCTTGGGTCCGTAGGACCCATCTTGTCCTTAGAGATAGAACAAAAGTTTAAATATGTTCTATCTCGTTAGAGATAGAACAAAAGTTTAAATATAAAAAATGTTCCTTATCAAAAAATAAACAACTTTTGTTTGAAACATTTTTTCGTAAACATCACTGTTTACCCGTGAGGGCGCCAAGTAGGCGGAAATTTTATAATATGTACTATACTTGATTATCAGTTATGTATGTGTCACATGTTTGTATGTGTAACGTGATAAAGAAATCAACACTGACTATGCATGGTATTTCAACAATTAACTCAGTCAATTGTTTGTTTTTACTTGTTTTAATATAATTTTTGACATAATATGTTCATTTGTTTTAACTCTCCCAAATTATTTATAGTTTTTGTCAATAGATGGCACAAATATCTTATCAGCCCATACACAATTCAAAATGTAAACTACTTACAAAAACTGAATATAGATTGACCCTGTTAAAACCATCATGTAACTCCATGTCTAGAACATAGATACAGTATACATACAGTTTGATGATAATATATACACATATTTATAAAATTGGATTTTTTAAAGTACTTTTGTATATATTTACAGCTAATAATAAAATATAAACTTGATAAGTATTGATAATTTATTGGCAAAGAAATATATATCTATCGAACATATTTTTACGATCATGTAAATATATTACAAAAGAATACGAACGGAGAGTATCTATTCTATTAAGGTAATGTGTAGTACCCTGGATACAATTTTTTTCTTAAGTTTTTTGGCCCCTTTTTACGCTATATCAAATTTTGCCCAAGCTCCTAAAAATATATCACAACACAATTTATACATCACCTAATAAATAATCAACAATTGAACGAACAAGCTTCCATTAAAAGTGAAATGAAATTGGCAATGAATTGCGAACGCCATGTTCGCAAATGTTCACAAAAGCGATAATCCTCTGTCTTTTTCTTTGAGTAACGTAGTTAACGAATCCACAGGTATTATTATCTATGAGTTATTTAAAAACAAACATTATTCATTCAAGAAGGCAAACTTTCGAAATAATGATAATTCATTGGCATTGGTCATCAAGTAAAATAGAAATAAGATGCTTTAGAATTTCAAAATAAAATTGCCTTACTGTTGATCAGTTATTTACAAATGTTGACGACATTGAAAAAACACATTGTCATGTGTATTGAATCAAACAACATACTGTACCATTGTTCCATCATAATTTGGTAAAAATTAAACCCAAAGGAATTCCACATCCAGTCAATTAAAATATCAGTTGAAATGGTCCCTCATTATATGATAATGAGGGGCCATTCATTAATTACGTAAGAATGATTTTGATGATTTTTTACCTCCTTCCTTCTCCCATGTAAACATACTTAATATTTCTCGAACCCCCTCCCCCTTCTAAGGTAAGATTCAATTTCGTTTTACCGAATTATAAAACGTTGTTAGAAAGGATCAGTTCCCTAGAGATAGATGTTATGATAAAATCGTGACGAATCATCATATTCGTCTACCATGGTCCACACATCTTTTATCATGAATCACATCAAATGTTGATCGAAAGTTATGATGCTGCAAAAATAATGACTATTTTCGTTGGTTTACTTTAATGACTTTAAAATACAAATAAATGTAGATTTGTATCCCAGGTACAACACTCTCTCTTATGTAGTTTATAATATAAATTTGTGTACAACAAAATGAGGTTAACGCGGTATTAAATTATTTAAAAGGATTGTTGTTATTATTGGCTATAAAGCGCCTATTTTTAAAACAATTTTGATCTTACTCTATACTCTCGTATGTGTGTTATAAATTATTTGTTGAGAGGCTATCGCAAACTCATACGTTTTATATGTTTTATAGTAAATTATGAAATACGGTGATTGCTAGAACGTCTAGTTTGAGCAATAAGCGTATATAACGATTAAACTGTGAAATAAAAAAATAATTATAGTTAAAAAAAAAGGAATTATTTTTTAAGAAACGCTCTTCGTTAGGTTGTTGTCTTGCTATGGGCATATCGACGATGGACATATAGTTATTAGAAAAAATTAATTTATTTGAAGTTAAATACAATTAAAGTTCGGATAATTAACATGGAGAGCATAGGAAAGGTTGCGTTTTGTTGTGTTTTCGATAACTTTTTTAATTATAGAAAAAAAATTAGATTTAAGATATTTTCAAAAAAAAAAACTGAACATTCATGAATTTGTGCATGTGAGTTAAAAAAAAAAACCAAAACTATTGACCGCTTCATTCTTGAGATATATTCACTCAAAGTTATTTAAATTTTTTGTCTAACAGAAACAATTATATTTAGAGTATAAGTAGTGTAAGAGAGATGTCTATTATTTACAGAATTACAGATGTTTACAGATGTTTAATACGTGATAAATGGACAGTTGAGCAAATAAGGTTAAGGAAAAAAATATTTGAACCAAATTTGAATTTCATGAATATTCCCTATTGACTTAGTTGGATAAATATGTGTTTTTTCCAAAAAAAAACTGTTGAATTTATGAAATAGACCAATAATTGTTGCTTTACCCACGCTATACCCTTCCCTGAGCTTAAAGTTGGGTACGTCTATGAATACTTAATAGACTAAATCTCTATATATTATAAATGCGAAAGTAAGCATGTTTGTTTGTTTGTTTGTTACGCTTTCACGCTAAAACTAGCGAATGGTTTTTAATGAAACTGTACAGCAACGCATGAGATATAATTTATAAAGATATATTAATAAAAATTAAAAATTTAAAAATTAATTTAATTTGACATTACCATAAATTACAGATTTCTGTAAAAGTAATCATTTGACATTACCATAAATTACAGATTTCTGTAAAAATAGTCAATATAAAATATTTCACTGCCATCTTTTCTGATATACTCAATGAATAATTACGACTATTATACATTTAAAAAAATAGAAAACCATACATATATTTTACCTGTATAAAACAATCCTTACCATTATTTCGAGTGTTATAGAAAGGAGATAAGCAATCTTTACTTTTAAACCCAGCGAAGCGGGTGGGTTTCACTCTAGTATTATAATAAAGATGATAATATAAATTATAATCAAATAATTGTTTTGAAATTTTCGAAATATTAACGTTATTTGTTCCTATAACTAAGCCAGTCTTAGTTGCATATGTCCCCCTTCCTATCATTTTTCCCTACTCCTTTTTAACTTTCTAAGTATTCCCTTAGTGTATCTTCCATTTTTCTATTTTCAAAAACATCAAAAAGTTATCTTATTTTCTTATAAACAGTTTTAAAAACTTTTATAAATAATTTTTTGAAATAAACATCCTTAAATGAAGCTTTTAAAAATTAACTAGTTTTTATATAAATAAAAATGTACAAAGAGACAGTATCGTTAAAAAATCTAAACAATATTTTTTGAATATGTTACAATCATTTCATTTGATTAAAATTATACGTTTCGCTACTTCTTATCATATTTTTTCAGTTATCAATGCAATTAAATAAAATTAATGATTGTAAACGTAAAAAATTATTTTTAATAGAAAAGGACAAAAATGAATATTTTTATTATGATATGTAACCTATATTTTTAACATTGAAAAGTTCATATTAACTAAATATATTTTTATTCAATTTGCAAACTATGCCATGCATACTTTTTAGCTCATTAAAAGAATAGTTTGTACGTTCAAAAGTGTTTTTTTTATTAAATCAGTTCAACATAGTGTGTACTTCAAGTATCACAGTTTTGAATACATATGTTTGACTTTGTCGATAAAACAGGTATCTATCTATTAATATATTGAGGGCTTCATGCCATTAAGTCGTATAACTCAATTTTTGGATTTTCAGATTTTTTTGCTAGTACATTCTATTTGGGAGTACATTGCTGAGATATAGAATATTAACAGATGCCTTCATTTTCCATTGATTAATTTGATTTTCGCACAAAGTATTTCTAACTCAAAAACATAAAAATAATTTCCAGAAACTGAATACGTCCAAAATTAAAAGTTTACGAGTCTTTTTGAGTCAAAACTTTTATTGGCGCAAATATTGTTCATTTTTTTTTATTAAGAACATTTTTTATACTTAAATTTTGTGCTATTTCTAACGCTTAACAAGATGGGTCCTACGGACACAAATGCCAATTGACTTATGTGGCTTATTTACGAAATCAACCTCACTTTTTATGTCCAAAGGACGGACGGACATTCAAACGGACAACCGGAAACTTGGTACTATTGTTGTACATTGTACAAAAATACTTTTTAAAGGAAAAGCTTTTATTGTATTAAAAAGTAGAAGATAATTTTGTACTTTTTAGTACAATAAAAGCTTGTTTTATTAAATATTTTATTTCAATTCTTTTTCAGTCTTGTTCGGGTGTTTAAGCGAGTACAATTCCAGCAAGTGAAAATAAACAAATGACTGAGTAATTATTGAAATACCATGTATAGAAAGTTTTAAATGTCAGTGCTTGCAATATTTTTTTTTCTAAATTGAAGAAGAGTTTAAGAAACCAACACAATTATGAATGAAGCCATATATTTGGTTTTCGAATATTTCGAAAGTGCTTCCTTTTCAGCTACCTTTATTTTATAGTTTTGGAGAAAATGGACATCAAAGTTTTGATCTAATTTGCGCCCTCACGGGTAAACAGTGATGTTTACAAAAAAATAGTTCAAACAAAAATATTGTTTATTTTTTTGTAAGGAACATATTTAAACTTTTGCTCTATCTCTAAAAGTTTACAAGACCCAATTGACCCAAGTGATTTTATAAACATATATTCGCACCGTGCGTGAGTTTTATAGGAGGCGTTTCCATGGTAACGATACACTACTTTATTTATAGAATTGTATGGATGCATATATAATTGTATGGATTGCATTTATCATATTGCATATCATTGTCTCACTAATTTAAATAAATAATTATGATAATTTACATTTGAAAAATAATATTTGTACAATTTGATTTCTTATTTTCACAATTTTTAATGCATTAAGTTTAATTAATTAGTGTTTTTCAATAATTTTAATTTGACATTTTCTATAACATTAACATGTAAAGAATTGCAAATTAGTCATAACAGCCTCCTGTATTGCCAAAATTGTTCACTGAAAGCGCTGGCATCGACTTTATTGTCCCTACCATGACTACACACACAACGAATATCAAAAATTTGCTCGTAGTAGGAATAAGCGTTACAAAACGACGACGTTGGGTTGAAACTTATGTACCTCGATGTATATTTCATTTATACAGGATATACAAATTGTATTACTTTAAATCGCTTGAAAAGTTGTGTTTTGGCAGCTATGGACTAATGGCATGAAGCCCTGAATATATAGAATGATATTATCATCCCATAAGGTAGCTAGTGATGTTATAACATATAAATTTATTCAAAATAAAAACGTTAGTAGGATCACAATAAAAATATTGTAAATAAATATAAAAATAATTTCAAACAGCATAAATAATATTTTTGTTATATAAAGTTAACAATAAATAAAAACAGTTTTTTGTTACATATGACATAATGATGTTGCTCGTTTCTATGTAAAAGACCATTTTTACCGACAACACAATTAAATTCGAATATAGTGAACTAGGTCATGTACAAAGAAATCTGAATGTATACAAATTGGCATTGAAAACTTGATTTATGAATGAATCGAAGCGTTTTTTGTAAGTGATCTATACGAAACGAAAATCTAATTGTACATGGGAATAATTGATAAAACGGAATAACAAATTCTTATTGGTTGAGATGAGTGATTGAAAAACAAATTTTACTTGAACTTTTAATGGTACAAATGCATTTCTAATAAAAATTTATTTTCAATAGAAGAATATTTCATTTTTTCTTTTGATTAAAAATTTCTGCATGATATCCAATAACCTTCAATTATACAATTATGCATTAGATACAATTTATGTTATCTAACTACGTGACTTTTCTGAAAACTTAATTATATTTTTGAGAAATTCGTAGTTTTCTGCGAATAAAAATATTTATTAACTTGAGATTTTTACACACGTAATAGCGATTCTCGCAAACAGCAAATTTTTTAAAAATCGTTCGTTCAAGAAAAGAAAATAGTTCATATTATTATGAAAAATTTGGTTCAAGGGGTCCCTTTTAGTTTAGTAACAAAAAAATCCAATTTTTAGCTTCTAACTTGTGAATATCTTGTTTGAAAAAGTTCGAACGGGAGCTTTTTTTAGCTCAATTTCAAGCAAAATAAACAAACTTTCGAGCGGAAACATGTCGAATCTTCTAACGAGCATGATAAGATTTCAATTAACGCCATTTTTTATCAAATGGCAGCCAGATGAAAAAACACCTATAATATCGAAAAATTTGGTTTTTTGCATGTTTTAAAAACGAAAATTAAGTTTTAAAAGTTTTTACATAACAATTTGCCTGGGATTAAAATAAGGTACTTTAAGTTTTCGACTAATATGAAAAAAAATTAAAAATTTATATAAAATTTCGGGAAAACATTTCTCACCCTTTCAACCCTGCGTGCAAAGCGGCAAGTGATCTTCAAATTTTTGACCAATAGATATCAAGACCAGTATCAAATGAGTACAAGTTTTCAAATGAACTATTGAAGTTTCGAATTTGATGAATTTTCGCGGAAATAAAGCTGTTTGAAATTTAAATAAAATTTAGTATACCTAAAAATTTTGTCCCCTTAATAAATTGGCGGAGTGTATGCCAAAAAATAAATTATTTTATTACAAAAAATTATGATTTTTTTTTTTTTTTAATTGACTGATTTTGACAGTTAGGGCTAAAGATATTACCAACAAAATTTCTTGTGGTTTTTGTTTTTAGACCACTAAAAGCTATGCTACAGTTTGAACCAATTCAAATTATCAATCGAAATCAAATTTGGCGCGGACCAAAAGCTAGTTAATAAATGATATCTTACCTGGCTATCGGACAATTAGAATGAATGTAGAAATGGATACAAAATCAGGTACTCACCTAGAACAAGAAAGAAAAAATATAATTATTAACAAAATTTAATATTCTTAACAATTTTTCTACGTTAGGTCTGACCCTTGGACAGCTTATGCGTTTGTGTCAACTTCACCACTCAACCCCCTATGGTAGTTGTATCACATTCGTGGCACCATTCGCCCTACATGACCTCGCGATGAAGTTGAGACGAAGAAATTTAAGAATTTGTTTGTCAATGTTAAATGAGGTTGTGGGGTTGTTAACCTAAAATTTTGTTATTTGAAAGACAGTGTCAATAATATTTTATTTTTAAATAAATTTCAAAAACAAAATGAACAAAATATCTGTAAAAAAAGGCATAAATAAATATGTAATATGAGTATAATAGTTTTGGCGACATTACCTATATAAAATATCATAAATTTTGATTTTTGGTACTACAACCAACAAAATACAATCAAATCTAATAGCATATAAAAAATACAGTTATTACTCAAACCGCTCAAACCAAAACTCTAATAACTATTGTTATCGCTTACATTATAATAAAATGATCGTATTCCCCAACATATACACCATACTATACCATCTATATGTATAATGTTCAAAACATTACTATTACGATACAAGAGTATCACAGGGTGTTTCAAGTAGTTCGGCTGTTTTACCAAGTTCGGTGAATGTGCATTTTTGAAGTAAAAACTTCTCTAGCGACGTTAGGCACTTTTTGGTAGGAGAAATTGTTATGGGTTCGCATGACCGACATGCTGTGCGCGCGCCGACTTATAGCAGTATCTCTGTAGCTATACAGCTAACGTATTGTGAAACATTAGTGCTGCGTATATAACAAGTACATTGAAATTTTTGTAAATACAAATACTATCCACACGTCATAATATGATTGTAAATTAAGGATGTATGAGCATGGTAGTTGGGGCACAAATTTAAAAATAGATATTTTCAATTTTGATGATAAATTTATATTATTACTTGACGATATAAGACGAAAAGTAAGAATAAAATTTTTCGATATCTGGCTTAATTTTCAAAATATCGAAAATTGAAAATGTTGTTTAATTATTTAGCTTTCGATATTCCGAAAACCAAGATACATATCGAATAATTTTATTCTTATTTTTCGTCTACATTCATGAAGTTATAACAAAATTTATCATCAAAGTTGAAAATAAGATAAAAATAATTTCAACCCTTAATCTACCCTGCTCTTACATCCCTTATATGGACGGTGACACTTAGTTTTTTTCTTTTCTAATTCATTGTTAATATGTTTACTTTCTATTAAAAAGTTTTTTTAAATTTGTTTTCATTCATTCCAAATGAAAATTATCAAAAACTTCCAAAATATGTCGTTTTTTGAGATTCCTCCATAAGAGCCAATGTATTTTTATATCGATTTTTAATGACTTTTTTCTTAAAAATTTGCACGGATACCTAAGCTGAAATTTTAACCACATATTCTTTGAGTAAAAGACTACCTACAAACAAATTTTGAGCCTTTAAATCAAACATTGTTGTCATGCTCATACATCCTTAATAGGGTATTCTACTATTTTTGAAAAAGTACTATCTAAACTTATATTCAAATTTTCAATGCTCTATCTCTTAAAAAGACCCTTGTGCTCAAGACGTTTAAAACGTCGAAAAATGCGGTTTTTCACTGAGAATCTATCCAAATTGACCAGTGAAATTTCAGTAAAATCTTAATACGCCTACAAAATAAGTTATAGCTTGAATAATAATTTTATATTGAAATACAATATAAAACTATTTTATTTTAACAATTCTGTTACACCCTGTCAATCATACACCTACTATAATATTGTTTCAGTATTGTTATAATAATATTTTGAGTTTTATGACTATTTTGTTGTATAATATTTACGATTGAAAAATCGCCGTATCGTTACTTTGTATCCATGGTGTTTTTAACAACAATTTCCTACTCTTGACACTAGTTATATCACTATAGTGTTGTTACATAATCGTACTCGAAAATGTCAATTCAATGCATATAGACCAGTGTTAGTATATAAACAAACTAATATAACCGTCATTTTAAAATATAACCGTCATACTTATTATCTATGGATGTATTATACCCAGCTGTCTACACTGAACTAACTGATGGTCTATGGCTCATACCGATATGACATCACAGCAGGGCTTGCCCGCGTTTTAGATCACGTGGTATACAGTTTAAAAATTACGATTTTTAATTTTAATATTATGAAAGAAAAATGTGTTATTATGACTCGAAATCAGAATATTTAAGTTTGTTTTTACATAAATTTTAACTTTTTTGCAAATTTCATAATTTATTTTTGACTAACGATAATACCCTATTAGTACCCTAATTTTGGACTTTAAGAAATAAATTTTTCTTAAAAATATCTAAATTAACTTGTTAGAATCTTTTTTTTTTTTTTGCTCAATAGATGGCAGAAATATTTTAGTAGTCTATATTTACAGGTCTTGACCACGATAAACATTTTCCCATAAAAACGTCATATGCAATACTCGATGGCTAGAATGACACTACCGAGGAAAGCCTGTAACGTATCATTCTAAAATTACCATTTAGGTACTCAGACAACTCAACCATACACATACATACATGCCAAACGTTGTATAATATTGAAAGTGTATTGTTATTTTATCAGTATTGTGTTTTATTTAGATAGCGTGATAGTTTATCCTTTGGGATGTATTATATTTATACATAGGATTGTACTTGAATTATAAATATATGCTGGTTTTTTTTTTAACTTTATGATCGAAAGTTTTTGTTTTTACCCTGAAAATATCCTGATCATAAACCATGGAGGTTATAAAGAAGGAGAACGATCGCTACACGCTAAAGCATTAGCGCGTCTGTCCCTGAAAATTTGTAGAATTTATAGTTCATTTTTCAGCCACCAGCCGCGCTGTCGTCGATAAGTAGTATCTGCGAAGTTACCTGTTTATGAGTACATGTAGATGAAGTTAGTACCATTCAAATTTATAAAGTAGAATAGATAATTTATAATTTATTCATTAGTAAATAATAATAATAATTAATAATAATTTCATTATTTGCTCTTTTTTTTCCTTTGAATGATATTATATACACGTATATTAAACGTTGATAGATCATTTGAAATTAGCGCACAACAGCCCGCTTTTAATGAGACAACTTAGCGATCCCAGCGGCTCACTTATTTTGTGCATATTTTGGGGTCAATATTTTCTATAGCGATCGTTCTCCTTCTTTATAACCTCCATGTCATAAACCATCCTCTATCAGGTTATGTTACTTAGTGTATTTTTATACCATGTATATATGAAATATAGATAAATAGTATATTAAGTATAGTCTCCAGTTTGTAACGCTTACATTTTGGTGTTACGAAAAAATTTTGGTATAGGTGTTCATAGTCCGTGCGTGCTATCTGTCCGTCTGTCCGTAAGCACTCAAAAACGAAAAGAGATATCAAGCTGAAATAGCGTGCTTCGGACGTAAAAAGTGAGGTCTAGTTCGTAAATGAGCAACATAGGTCAATTGAGTCTTGGAGGACGCATCTTGTAAACCGAGATAGAAAAAAAAGTTTAAATGTGAAAAATGTTCCTTATAAAATAACAAACAACTTTTGTTTGAAACATTTTGTTGTAAACATCACTGTTTAGTCACGAGGGCACACATAAAATGCAAATTTTATAGTATGTATTAGTATGGGATTATCAGTTATGTATGTGTGATATGTGTAATGTGATCGAGTAATAATATTATACAATACAAAAGAATGTCACATGTCAAAATACATTTTAAAGTTAAAAATAGGTTGATATTGTATAAAGTAGTAAAATATAAACATTTATCATAAATTTGAGTAATAAGTAATAAATTACTGTATCTTTAGAGTTGCTGGTCTGAACTTTAAGGGTCTTAGTCACCTAGAATTTATTTTTGCTTTTCTTTCGACATTACTTTGTAACATAAACGTATACATATTTGTGATGATAATAATAGTGATTGTGTTGTGTTTACTAAAGAGAAGATGATAATCTTTACCCCAAAAAAACAAAATTATCCTTCATATTTTAAATATTTTGTGTGTTATAGACAAAAATGTTATTTATTAGTCCCCAAAAAATAACAATTATTTACATAAAAATGTTTTATGGTATCACAATTGTTTTGGTTTGATAATAAAATTCCCTTTTTATGAAAGAGAAATCTCTGTTACTCGAAAAAAATAATAATGGGGTTTAACCTCCGTTTCTCTGACATATACGCCAATAACAGAAGCCACCCACATCATTATTTGTTAATCTTTATTTATTTAATTACAAACATATTTACAATTACATTTTGATGTGGGTGGAGTCAGTTACTTCGTTCTTATCCAATCGACGTTAATGTGCCGCTGCCTGGATTCGAACTCCCACCTAAGTCTAAAGAAACGCACAGTCGAAGTCAAACGCCTTAGACCGCTCGGCCATTTAGGGTCTTAAAAAATTATTTGATATGGTAATTACTCATTGACATAAACAAATAATTAGCGTAATTTCAATGTGCTGCTTGCTAAACTATGTACAAAAATGAACAATATACGAGAGTATATCGCTGTAGCGTTGACAAATTTACTGCACTAATACAACTACTATTTAGATAACTACATTTTTTCGCTTTCTAAGATTTCGAGTTGTCTCTCCTTCCAATAGATATACTTTAATAGAATGTTTATATGTATCTCGGAAAAAATATCCTACAAATGTACTTATTTTTACATTCATCCACTACGACTGTGCCCTCTTAAAGCTATCACTTTGAGTACTTATTTTAGCTTTTTGAAATATCATTGTTGTTACTTATACATACATTTCTGATATAAAAACATCATATTTATCGATTGAACTGCATAAAGTTTGATCAATTATTTACAATAAAATTGTAAGCTCTTCTCAAAAGAATTGAGGATTTTCTCAAAGCTCAGTAATTGATGGAAAATAAATAAATACATGCAATCCAAAATAAATATATACCGGTGAGTACATCAGTAATAGTGGAGTGTCTATGGTTTTCAACTGTGTGTCTTGAGAATGTAAAGGCATACATCTCATTCAACAATTTTGGTTGTAATAACCGATAGCCGTTATAAACAATTTGCTTAGAGGTTGATAGTAAAATATTTCTGATTTCAAAATTTCTATAATTAATATTATGGCATAAATATATTCGTTGTGTGCGTAGTGATGGTAGGGACAATAAAATCGATGCCAGCGCTTCCAGTGAAAAATTTTGGGGTTAAACGAGGCTGTTAGGACTAATTTGCAATTCTTTACATGTTAATGTTATAGAAAATGTCAAATTAAAATTATTGACAACACTAATTAATTAAACTTACTGCATTAAAATTTTTGAAAATAAGAAATCAAATTGCACAATTTCTTACATTTACGTCACACAAATTTCCTAATTGACTAGTTGACTAATCACGTGTCAGCCGGACCAATTTAAAGCTTTAAAAATTCTTTATCTTCGGGTTTTATCTGATGATCCCTTATTTCAAAATTCCTAATTCATTTTTTCACATTTTTCAGATTTTCCCAGATTATTTGACTCTACTATAATATGGTAACGAACAAACTAAGCATATTTGTTAGTGTTATTTATTATTTATAACGTTTTCAATAACTTTATAATATTTAACAACAAAAAATGTATAACATTGATGACGGAAAACTCTTTGTGAGCATTTAACTACAAGCCCACTTACAAATACACAATAATAAGCTGTTCTTCCTACGTATTTTTCATTTTGAAATGTCACTGAAAAAACTTATACCTCATATTTTTATACCATGTATATGAAATATACCAAGGTATACTAAGTTCAGTCCCAAGTTTGTAACGCTTAAAAATATTGATGCTATGAACAAAATTTTCGTATGAAGTTCATAAAATAATAGTCCATTTCCGGTTGCCTGTCTGTCATCTGTCCGTTTGTCATCACGATAACTCAAAAACGAAAAGAGATATCAAGATGAAATTTTCATAGCATGCTTAAGGTGTAAAAAGTGAGATCGAGTTCGTAAATGATCAACATAGGTCAATTGAGTTTTGAGTCTGTATCTTGTAAATAGTTAGAGATAGAACAAATGTTTAAATGTAAAAAATGTTCCTTGTGAGGGCGCCATTTATGCGCAAATTGTATAGTATGTATTATATGGGAATATCAGTTATGTATGTGTGACATGTTTGTATGTGTAATGTAGCAGAGTAATCAACATTGTCTATACATGGTATTTCAACAATTAACTGAGTCAATTGTTTGTTTTCACTTGTTATATATAATAAATAATAAAGTGAAATTTATTTTAATGTCAAATTTTTTTTTCCTGTATAGAAAAAAGCTCAATGGTTGCATGAGTAATGAAGTTTTCCGTAGAATAAAAATTTTTATTAAAAAAAAAATTGTAATTGAAATGTATAATAACTTTTTTTTTCTAGTGAATATTCAAAAAAAATATAGGTTAAGATTTATATGTGTTTTGACAGTGCGTGTTTGATTCATAATGCGCATGGTTGACTCAATGCACAGAGAGTAACTGAATTGAATATGGATACTAGGTTATTAATGCTTATAAATTTGATAATATAAATATCGCTCTTCAATCATCAATACTCTAATTATAGTCGTCTCTCTTTATCAAATGATGGATCTTTGATGAACTCATAATTAAATTAAAATTTTGTTTTGATACCATCATCAATCTTATATTTTTATGGTATTATTATAAACTACAAGATTGTTTAAATATTTTAGATGGTTTTTTATCACACTCCGTATAAAAAACTAGATACTGTTTCTTAATTCACCATTCAAATGAGCCGATAGATACCTGTTTTTGTGTTTTCTTTTCGATTTTCCATTCCGTTTTCATAAACATAAGGGTGGAAAATTTTTAGAAAACCACTCTGTTTGTTGATAGTATATATTTACAGTGATAGATAATTGAAGACATGCGACTATTATAGGGTTACGTTATATATATTCGAATTTTTTAATTTTGTGTAAAACATCGTTTTTTAAATAATTGTTAATTGCTGTTTTGTAATTATCAGAATGAGACAGTTGTACAGAAAGTTTGTAAAATAACAAAAATCACATTCTCGTACAATTGCAGGGTTTACAGCTGTACATCTTTATAAATAAATAAATATGTATTTACAGTCAAACCTGGGTAAGTGAGATCTGGATAAGTGAGAAAACTCTATACGTGAGAGTAATAGCCAGGATCCGTCATTTTAAGCTACCAAAACCTCTATTAGCGAGAAACAGAAACCTCTGTAAGAGAGAGTCGTTTTTCCCTCATGGACCTCCGTAATTGAGACTGCTACTTATCTATACCTCTATAAGCGACAGTCGAACTTTATTTATTTATATTATTTAGGAGACATTTTTACTACATTCGTACTTGCTGTGACTTGTTATTGCTGCGTACCTCTAGAGAAACGCTATCCATGTACCTGCATTAGCGAGAAACTCGGGTTAGTGAGAAACGTCTATAAGCCAGCAGAATGAGATTGTGCTCCATTGAACTCTCGCTTATCCAGGTTTGACTGTAGAATAGTTAAGTATATAATAAGTATATATTGTATTTTTATACAAATTTTTTTTTAAATTTAAATACACTTAATCTAATGATTATTATTAATATGATGATCTCAGATCGGGTAAGATAGATAACCCGCTGAATTTAAGCATATTAGTAAGCAGACGAAAAGAAACTAACTAGGATTCCCTTGTTAGCGGTGAGCGAACAGGGATAAGCCCAGCACTGAACCCCGTGGCTGATAAACAGACACTTGGGGAATGTAGTGTTTAGGAAGATTCAATATAAACACCTATTGTTATATAATACATCCAAGTCCATCTTGAATGGGGCCATATACCCATAGAGGGTGCCAGGCCCGTAGTGATTATTATTGATGATAGGTGAATCTTTCCTTAGAGTCGGATTGCTTGAGAGTGCAGCTCTAAGTGGGTGGTAAACTCCATCTAAGGCTAAATATTACCACGAGACCGATAGCGAACAAGTACCGTGAGGGAAAGTTGAAAAGCACTTTAAAGAGAGACTTAAAGAGTACGTGAAACCGTTTAGGATTAAATCTAAGAAACTAAAAGATCGAATGATGAAATTCATTAATATATCTATTTTTTTTTTTTTTGCAAACAAATTATAATTTCTGTTTGAACATTTAAAGAACTCTTTTTACATAGAAGTACGTACTTTTCAACAACTTCAAAACTATTGATTTTTTTTATTTATTTTTTATTTCAAATAAATTATTTGCTCATATTATTAATTACTTGAAACAAATTATTTTGTAGAGTACAATGTGTATATTCTGTGTACGTTTTATTCTTTTATTTTGTATTTTAGGAATCCGTATTTAGACCATTTAATAAAAGCATGAAACTTTATATAGTAGAGATAAGGAGTAGGTTGTCAGGATAGCTCCCCATCTCTGGACTTGATTAGGTATGCGTTTATTCCGAGATACTGTTGAATTTATGAAATTTTTAGGCAAAATATATTTATTTTGCCCTGCTGTTAATAAAAAATTCCTGTTTCCTGTTTTCCTCCTAATCGAAAATAAAATCGAATAGTAAACCAAATTTTCTTTTTCTTTTCGGTCTTTTTGAATGAAATTTTTGAATCTTTTCGAAAAATCGAAAAAAAATTTGTATTTGATTTCGGTAAAACTTTGTAGATAAGGTAATTTTGACCCAAAAATTGGGTGCATTTGCCGATTGGGGTAGTAGTTTTTGAAATATGGCCCGATATTACTGCAAAATTCGTGATATCTCAAAAACTGCTAACCCAATCGGCAAATGAATCCGATTTAAGTATTTTTTGGGTCAAAATTACCTTATCTACAGAGTTTTATCGAAATCTGAAAGTAATTTTTTTTTTCGATTTTTTGCAATTTTTTTAAGGGGTACCCCTTTGAAAAAATCGAAAAAATCGAAAAAAAAATTACTTTTAGATTTCGATAAAACTCTGTAGATAAGGTAATTTTGACCCAAAAATTACAAAAATTGGGTGCATTTGCCGATTGGGTTAGTAGTTTTTGAAATATGGCCCGATATTACTGCAAAATTCGTGATATCTCAAAAACTGCTAGCCCAATCGGCAAATGAATCCGATTTTAGTAATTTTTGGGTCAAAATTACCTTATCTCCAGAGTTTGACCGAAATGTAATAGAAATTTTTTTTTTTCGATTTTTTGCAATTTTTTTAAGGGGTACCCCTTTGTAAAAATCGAGAAAATCGAAAAAAAAAAATTACTTTTAGATTTCGATTAAACTCTGTAAATAAGGTAATTTTGACCCAAAAATTACAAAAATTGGGTGCATTTGCCGATTGGGGTAGTAGTTTTTGAAATATGGCCTGATATTACTGCAAAATTCGTGATATCTCAAAAACCGCTTTCCCAATCGGCAAATGAATCCGATTTTAGTAATTTTTGGGTCAAAATTACCTTATCTACAGAGTTTTATCGAAATCTGAAAGTAATTTTTTTTTTCGATTTTCTCGATTTTTACAAAGGGGTACCCCTTAAAAAAATTGCAAAAAATCGAAAAAAAAATTTTCTATTACATTTCGATAAAACTCTGGAGATAAGGTAATTTTGACCCAAAAATTACTAAAATCGGATTCATTTGCCGATTGGATTAGTAGTTTTTAAGAAATCGCGGATTTCACCCATTAAAAAAATTTCGAAAAATCGAAAAAAAATTATTTTAATAATAAATATTTAATTATAAGTATTTCTAATTTACATAAAGTTTTTTTTTTCGAAGAGGATTACCATATTGCTTCTGCAATTAAATCCATATCTATAAGATTTCAATCCTAAGAATCCTAAATATGTGAATAAGTTCATGCTTGACAATTGTTTTTTTTCAAGTTGAAAATTGTTGTTGGAAGTCATTGTGTATGTCGACGATTAATGAGAAAACATTTCTTCTTATAAATGCATGCAGTGGTTAAACAAGACGGAATAAATATTTTTAAATGAAGTATATGTATTTTGTACTACATCGAATGTGGTAAATATGGAAATGGTATTGTTTTTCTGTCAGTCGCTCGCTTCCATACTATACTTGTAAGTTGTAACTATAGACAGAGTTGTTCGAAGAAACGGTAACATCCTTTTTTTTTGCATATTTTTAAGCCATACATAATAAACCCTACACTCAAGCTATTTTAAACGCCATCCCATCATTACCTCATTTGTAGGCGACTAACACTTTAATTATAGAATTGCATGGATTCATATGTAATTGTATGGATTGCATTTATGACATACATTGCAAATTTAATATTATTGTCTGACAAATTTAAATAAATAATTATGATAATTTACATTTGAAAAATAATATTTGTGCAATTCGATTTCTTCGATTTTCACTATTTTTTATGCATTAAGTTTAATTAATTACTGTTTTTCAATAATTTTAACTTGACATTTTCTATAAGATTAGCATGTAAAGAATTGCAAATTAGTCATAACAGCCTCCATTAACGCCAAAATTGTTCTCTGGAAGCGTCGGCATCGATTTTATTGTCTATACCATGATTACGCACACAACGAATAAGACCACCCTCATAAAAAAGTCCAATTGAATTCCGATTCAGACTTTCAATTCATTCCGATTGAATTCCAATTCAATCCAATAGAATTGCAACCAATTAGAAATTTCTTATTAGTTCCATTGGATTGAATCGGAATTAAATCGGAATGAATTGAAAATTATTTTCCAATTAAACCCGATTCATTTCAATTAAGTTTTGGGTTCAAAATTTTTGCTGGTTTCAATTGGAAAGAATCGAAAGTTTTTTTACAATTGAATCCTATTCATTCCGATTGGTTGGATTAGAAATTTCCGATTCATGAATCAGATTTTTTTATCAGGGCAGTGGTTATTTTATGTGAACAAATCGGTAACAATAATTCGTTCACAGAAAACTTTTCCAAAGCAGAAAATTTTCTATTATTTTTTAATGCACTATTACTGCCAATAAACTAAAATTTAAAGCTCATATCTTGAACACCAAATGATTTATTATCGAATATAAGAAGTACATAACATAACAAGCAAGTACAATTTATATTTTCAAGATATGAAAATTAGAATATCACGAATATGTTAAATATGTTAAATTTTTCTTTTAACAACAACAACAAAAAAAAAAACCATTTTATTTTCGTGACTTAATATATAAATTTTCATAAATAACTGTGTTTTGTTGGTTTTTTTTTCTCATTTATATTTTTATGTTGGTATGTATGAAAACATAAATAAGTATACAAAATTTGCAACATTTATTATCCGTTTACATAATATTTACTGGACATTTTATTACATTTGAATATGAGTTATTTTATAAAATGTACGCATGATCAAAACTAGAAAATGATTTTTTTAAGGAGATATGAGTCACAGTAGTTTTAACAAATGAAAACAAACAATTGACTGAGTTAATTGTTGAAATACCATGTATAGTCAGTGTTGATTTCTTTATCACATTACACATACAAACATGTGACACGTACATAACTGATAATCAAGTATAGTACATATTATAAAATTTCCGCATAATTGGCGCCCTCACGGGTAAACAGTGATGTTTACGAAAAAATGTTTCAAACAAAAGTTGTTTAATTTTTGATAAGGAACATTTTTTACATTTAAACTTTTGTTCTATCTGACAAGATGGGTCCTACGGACCCAAGACCCAATTGACCTATGATGCTCATTTACGAACTTGACCTCACTTTTTACGTCCTGAGTACGCTGTAAAAATTTCAGCTCGATATATTTTTTCGTTTTTGAGTTATCGTGTCCACAGACGGACGGACAACCGGAAATGGACTAATTAGGTGATTTTATGAACAGCTATGACAAAATTTTTTTCCTAGCATCATTATTTTTAAGCGTTACAAACTTTGGACTAAACTTAATATACTATGTATATTTCATATATACATGGTATAAAAAGGCTTCACTATTTGTATGTTAATAAAAACTCCTTTTTCAAATAATTTCAAACTATTTCAACTTTAGGGTCAGTTAACCTCCAAACGAAGCCATTTTTTAATGGGTTAAGTTTAGCCTAATAGACTTTTATTAGTAGAACGTTGTTAAGACTTTTTAAGGATTCCTTGTACATTCATTTAGAAAGCTTCAAAGAGTGTAAAAATTTCTCTACTACTCATTTAATGTAAAATTTATGTTAAAAAATTACAAAACAGCCAGAATGCTTCACCATTTTGTGATAGTTTTCGGTAAAAAAACAAAAGTTGAGGAATGTAAAAGATTGATGAAAGTTGCGTTGTTTACTCCCTCCAAATGAATTTAGTAAATGGGCAAATGAAACCAATGTAATTGCAATAAAATATTGCTTATGCAATAACGATCTTCTTGATTTTTATAACTCAACGGAATTTGACTTAGACTTGAAATTTACTGTTATTAAGCTGCAGCTCGAATTATAGGAATATGAAATCAGAGAAAGAAGAAAAAGAAGAAGTAATTTGAAAAATTGTTAGGCTGTAGTAGATGTGAGGCTATATTTTCTCATAAAATGTCAACGAGTATTGGCTCTGTGAATTTTGCATCCAAGTAGTCAAACGATCAAAGGCGATTGCGTCTTTAAAGGTTCTGTTACTCAGCCAGTTTAAACAAATTCGATATTTTCGAATTCACAGCGATGATTCTGTTCTTTTTATAAAAAATTGTGGTTTAGTTATAGTAAATTTATTCTGTGATTTTAACTCAGCAATTTTTGATTTTTAATTTTGCTGAATTTAACATCACCTCTGAAAAGCTTGATGTTCTTCTATCACCTTTTCTATCGGATATATAGAGAGTAGAGACTACTCATTTAGTGGAATAGCAAAAACAACATGTTATTAAACTTTTTGTTAAAACATATTTTACCACCCATGATATCTAATAAGGAATTTTACTTTAATAAGAAATGACATAGCGTTTTTCAATAAATAAGCAAAAAAAAAAAAAATTTTTACTTAATCCGACTCTGTATGACGTGCCATATACGTGCCACTGTGAAATATCTTTTGAGAATTACTTATTCAAAAGGGGCACTACTTTCATTACTTTATCTGAGAAGTTGCAGTTTTATTATTCGTCACATGTCCAATTTCAGTTCCCCAAGGTGTCCTAACAAAAAAACAAAATTATAATGGTAATTAAAGAAAACTCGACTTTCTTATTAAAATTGCTTTTTCTTAAGAACACTCTCCATTAAATTATCTTTTTCCTTAAAGCATCCAAGCTCAGCCGATTTGAAGATCATCGCCAATTCTTTAGTTTTTTCGGGTACGGAACCCTAAACTCGCACTTGAAACATAACTAAGAACATTTTCCATTAAATTAACTTTCAAACGAAACCAAAAACACCATGCCACAGACACCCTTCTCTTTTTTTGCCGTGGGTTCAAAAGTGTGAATTTCTTCAATTCGGAAACGCTAAAAAAAAGCGGTTTCCTGGTTGGAAGACGACAGCATTTTGGGTAAATTAGTGCCCAGTTTAGATACATCTACTTGATATAAGAAATCTTCCATCGTCGTGAAGTAAATGTATCAATTGATGATCGACTACTTTTAAGAAAATTTATTATACACAAAGTATGCTCGTGTTATCAAAGGATATGTACGAACGTTACCAGTTTACAAGAGAGTCACACATACTGTACGGCAACGACTCAACGATGAACAACGAGAAGAAATATCAAAGAAAATATTTAGTAAATTATTTGTTGAAAAAAAAAAAATATATTGAAACGAAGTTTTCTACACAAACAAGATTGAAAACTGCATGACATATTTTTGTGCTAAAATGAAATTATTTATTAAAATTGTTAAATGTATTACTGTTTTTATACCATGTATATGAAATATATCAAGGTATACGAAGTTTAGTCCCAAGTTTGTAACGCTTAAAAATATTAAGACTATAAACAAAATTTTGGTATAGGTATTCATAAAATCATCTAATTAGTCCATTTACGGTTGTCCGTCGGTCTGTCTGTCTGTCTGTCAAGACGATAACTCAAAGGCGAAAAGAGATATCCAGCTGAATTTTTAGAATGTGTTTAGGACGTAGAAAGTGATGTCGAGTTCGAAGATGAACAACATAGGTCAACCGGGTTTTGGGCCCATAGAACTCATCTTGTAAAGAGATATGAAATATAATTTATAAAGATATACTAATGAAAATATAAAAAAAAAATAAAAAATTAATTTAATTTGACATTACCACTAACTACAGATTTCTGTAAAAGTAGTCATTTGACATTACCATAATTTACAGATTTCTGTAAAAATAGTCAACATAAAGTGTTTCACGGCCATCTACTCTGATATACTCAATGAATAATTACTATTAAACATTTAAAAAAATAGAAAACCATACATATATTTTACCTGTGTAAAACAACCCTTACCATTATTTCGACTGTTATAGAAAGGGGATAAGCGAGAGCAATCTTTATCAATCTTTACATTTAAACCCAGCGAAACGGGTGGGTATCACTCTAGTATTAATATTATTCAAAACATGTGTTTGTTTCAACTACACCACTCAACTCCGGTAGTTGTAT
The DNA here is from genome assembly GCF_905475395.1 of Chrysoperla carnea. Taxonomy (NCBI): domain Eukaryota; kingdom Metazoa; phylum Arthropoda; class Insecta; order Neuroptera; family Chrysopidae; genus Chrysoperla; species Chrysoperla carnea. Next base: position 29,993,058 of record NC_058342.1, read on the forward strand.
CACATTCGTGGCATTATTCGCCATACATGATCTCGCGGTGAAGTTGAGACAACCTCATATCGGTTGGTATTAAGAAATTTTTGTTCAATGCATTGTGTTGTAGTTCCATTTCTCCTTTTGACATACGATATAATGCATTAGTCTATATTTTCGGAGGAAATATGATAAATGAAAAATTAAATTACAAGCCGAATCGCATTGTAAAACCAGTAGAACTGGGTACTAGGTAATTAAATTAGTAATTGAACAGATAATACTAACAACAATGATTTTAATTAGAAATATTTATAAAACATTAACAATGGTTCAATATAATTAAAGCTTAAAACTATAAACCCTACCATGTAATCGTAATCGAGTAGTAGCTACGGTTAATTTTATTATAAACATTTATTGTAACCAAGGTGATGTTTAAAATAACTAAATGACTTTGTATTGTGTTCAAATTATATTTATTTGTACAGAATGACATTCAATTGTTTTTAAAACATAGTGAAAATAAACAATTAACTGAGTTAATTGTTGAAATATCATGTATAGACAGTTTTAAATACTCAATTATTTGTTTTTTTACGTCATGTGAGTAAAGAAAGATAGCCACTCTTAGATAGCTACACACGCATAACTGATATTCCCATATAATCAAAGTCTTCGAATACTCTCCTCCAAAATGCTCGGCCCTTGACAGAGTATACCCCATCCAGTGCTCGCATCACCCTCAGGTCGTCGATAACTTGGTCCAACCATCTGAGTCGAGGGCTGCCTCTTCTTCGTGTGGCGTTTACGAAAAAATGTTTCAAACAAAATAAAACTAAACTCGCACTTGAAATATAACTAAGAACACTCCCGATTAAATTACCTTTCAGAAAGAGTCAAAAAAAATCAAATCGGTTCATCCGTTTAGGCACTACAATGCCACAGACAGACACACATAGCGGTCAAACTTTTAACATCCCTTTTTTTGGTTCGAGGGTTAAAAAGGGCAAGGTGTACTATAATTATGTGCGTCTGGGAAACACGTTTATATTTGTTTTTATACAGGTGTCGTAAGAAACTTCGTTCTTAACGGGGTCTCACGACTGTAATATTTGTTGATTTGTTTTTGGAATATGTTCTTCTTCTTCTTTACGAACTCTTCCAAGCATGTTTGCCGCGTGGGTTATGAAGAAATAATCACGAATCGTTAATTTTATTAACGGACAATTTCCAAGACAGCGATGTTTTCGTTTGAGTCAGTATCTCCCACTATTAAGCCGCCCCCCTCTCATAATTTCTCGCACTTTCAATTTTTTATCCAAATTTTTAGCATAAATTTAACTTTGAATGGGATGACATCCTATAAATTTACAAATATAGACACACATATTAGGCATTGATAGATGATGTTTCAATTTATTTCTAATAAATAATCATTGGAAATTAACAATTGTTAATTTTATTTGATCTGATATATTTATTTGAAAATAAATATTTTGAACAAACATAATTGTCTAAAATAAATTAGTATTGACCAATTAAAAACGTGGTGTTCAACAAAATTAATGACAAGCACTCAATAAAAGTATCCTTCGCCCTTCGCTTTCCAGAACTCATGGTCCCCTGAGCTGTTTTATGTTTTAAATTTAAACTGCTCGAATCAGCCACAGCTAAATTAACATGATTTTTGTCACTAGCCTCAACAATATTGTTTATTGGCGAAATCATATTCACACTTTAACAAAATGTATGTCTTCGCGCCAGTAGGTGCAGTGTTTCACCACCTGAAATGGGCTTATATCTAGACAAATAATTAAACGCTATCGATAAAGCCAATAGAGAATATTCATATATTTTTAATTCATTGCTTACACCGTTATAACATAGTAAAAAAATATATAAGTACTATTTAAAAATGCTGTCATTAACTGTACAAAAATATTTAAAATAGAGAATAATTTTGAGATGTTTAAACGCAGTGCTCTCTGTTGATGACGCATCAATATGTGACCTGCCAGTTGGTGACAGTCCAATGTGTCATTTATACTTTAAAAAAATGAATTTACAACACAGAATTTACACACGTTATTATTAAGTTTTCTAATAAAACGCCGTAGAATAATATAACTCAATGAAATACCATACAAAATATAAGTAATTAATACCAAACAGTATACCAACAAATCTGACAAGCCACATACTATGACGTCAGGTCCGCTTTAAAATTTGAATTGCCTTTTTAGAAATTTGAATTTCTCTCACCGAATTTGTACTTTTATTAATTAATTTTAAGTAATTAAATAGATATTAATTAATACTAAAGTAATAGTTTAGTTGAAATGTCCAGCCACAAAAAAGTATTCAAATTTAAATTTCATGAATATTCCCTGTTGTCTAACTGTTCTAGTGAATATATTTAGGTCGTTAATGAACGGCACCGTTTAGTAAAAAAAGGCAAGGCTGTTAATTAAAAGGCTAATTAATCTAATTGGCTTACACATATACACCAGAGGTACATACAGAACATAAATTTTTAAAATCTATTAGAATTAAAAAATATAAACATGAGTTTTGAATAATATTTGTTTAGAATTAATTTTAAAATATATTTTTTTTAAACACATTATCTGCATTAAGTATTACAATAGCAAATTTTAACTTGTTCTTTACGGTTCGGTGCAGTACATTTAGTGTAAGTAGAAAAGGATAGTGGTATCTGATTACTATAGTGTAAGTACACTTAGTGTAAATAGTGTATACACCAGAAGTACAAATAGAACATATATTTATAAATCTATTAAGCACATTCGCCTACAGTGTTCAGTTTTTTTTTTAATATGAATAGGATTATTTCATAAAATAGGAAAAGTATAATAGTATTTCAATTTTTTTATAAAAATATTCATTTCAAAAAAAAGTTTTTGACAGCTTTTTACAAATTTTGTTTTGTAAAGTTTGAAATAGTATTAGGCGTTTGAAAAAAAAGCTAGCAAAACATGTAATGTTTGTATTTTAAAATGAAAGTGTGATTATAGAAAAATATAATTAGGAATCCGGACCATAAAACTCATTTAGGTTCAAAAAACCTTTTCTATTTGCCTTTTCTTCGGCCAAAAGCTGAGTACGCCTATATTTGGTGGAAAAGTTATAATGAGCAAACTTTTTAGCTCTATATCTTTAAAATAATATATGCAATTTTTATTTCACTAAGAGGATGAATCAAAAGCGGAAGTTAAAATTTCTTTTTTATTTCAAATAATAGTGCAAATTATATTAAATCTATTCAGAATCATTTTGTAAGTTATAAGTGGATAAAAAGATGTCTATGTGGAACGCACCCTAAAATTGAAAAAAATAATACGTCAAATGTTTAAATATATTTTCGTTTTAGACAAAATGAATATTACAAGTCAATTTAAAGTAAGTCAATAAAAAAACGAAAAAAAAAATTCGAAAAACAATACATTGTTTATTTGAAATAAATATTAAGTAAAATTTAAGTAATGGAAGGATGTTATTTACAAATATTGTCAATATTGGTACAAATTGTGTAAATGAACGTTATCCGTAAGAAAATTACCTCTTTTTAGATGAACATCTGTCAAAATTAAAGTTAAATGTTTTTAAAATTTATCAAACATTCTCTTAAGGTAGTACTATCGGTAATAGACTTTACATTCAGAATTTAATGAAACTTGGCATAGTTGTCCATTATTATATCATAGTTAACCAGTTACAATTTTAGGCACCTTCAGAGAACTGAAAATCTGAACGTCCAGTTTTGTGAAATAAACTAAAATCTGTGATTTCCCATGAGGATCAATGTTAAAATATCTTTAAAATATCTTTTTTTCAGTTCTCTGAAGGCCCCTAAAAATTTAACTGGTTAACTATGATATAATAATGGACTACTGTGCCAAGTTTCATTAAATTCTGAATGCAAAGTCTATTACCGATAGTATTACCTTAAATTAAGTTAAATTAAATATTTAGTATCTATAAAAGTACAAAATAAATGTATTAATTTTTAATTACTTAAAATTAATTAATAAAAGTACAAATTCAGTGAAATAAACTCAAATTTCTAAAACGGAAATTCAAATTTTAGAACGAACGTGACGTCATAGTATGTGGCTTGTCAGATTTTTTGACATACTCTATGGTATTAATTACTTATATTTTGTATGGTATTACATTGATTTTTATATCATTCTACGGCTTTTTGTTAGCAAACTTAAAAATAACTTGTGTAAATTCTGTGTTGTGAATTCATTTTTTAAAGTGTAAATTATATATTGAACTGTCACCAATTGACAGCTCACATATTAATACGGAATCAACAGAAGATTCTTGAAAGAGTTTACATACATATTCGGTACCTCCAACATACAAGAATTAAATACAGGAGCGATTGTATAAAAGAGGATACACAATCCATTCCCAGTTTGTGCTTGTGTTGTACCATGCCAAACAATCATCATGATCATCATACACTACGTCTTCTTCCCTACATCGAAGACACAACAGAGAGAGTACAGACAGACACATTCACAACATACATACCAAACTTCATCCACAGCGATAGTACAATAAACGAACCTAGAATATTTTGATTCTTACGAAAAAATTGATTGCTGGGTGTATTGACTTGCGGTTTTTACACCCTGTATATATGTAATATATATCAAGGTATACTAAGTTTAGTCCCAAGTTTGTAACGCTTAAAAATATTGTTGCTACTAACAAAAATTTTTGATAGGTGTTCAGAAAATCACCTAATTAGTAAATTCCATCTGTGGACCTATCGTCTTCCCATCTGTCTGTCAACACAATAACTCAAAAACGAAAAGAGATATCAAGCTGAAATTTTAATAATATGCTCAGGACGTAAAAAATTGAGGTCGAGTTCGTAAATGAGCAACATGGATCAATTTTGGTTCGAGTGTATTTTTTTCAATTCTCTTTTATTAACAAATAGACTTTATTTAGAATAATTTTCTGAAGCCAGTGCGAAAAATCAAGTCAATACACCCAGCAAATAATTTTTTCGAAGCAAAAAGGTTCGTTTACTATACTATCACAGTTTTCAAGAACAAAGTGAACAAGTATAGAGTTAAGAAGTATATAAAAACTTTTTTTTATAATAAAGATTATTTTGTCTACATTTCATGTTTAAAAAAAATAAAGAAAGACCTTTTTTAGACAGTAACATCGTTTATATTATCCAGTGATCATCTGTAATATTGTATTTTCATATAGCAAATAATACCGGATAATTTATGTATGATCAATACAATGTGTATCAAAATTATGGGATCATCAAAATTAAGATGATTTTATCTACTTTCTTTTGTCTGAACCAATGACTATACCAATCTCTACCAAAAACAGAGACTAATTTGCAATTCTTTACATGTTAATGTTATAGTAAATGTGAAATTAAAATTATTGAAAAACACGAATTAATTAAATTTAATGCATTAATAATTGTGAAAATAAGAAACCAAATTGCACAAATATTATTTTTCAAATAAATTATCATAATTATTTATTAAAATTTGTGAGACAATAATATTAAATTTTCAATGTAAGTCATAAATGCAATTCATACAATTATATATACATCCATATAATTCTATAATTATAGTAGTGTATCGTTATCATGGAAACGCCTCCAATAAAACTCACGCACGGTGCGAATAAAATTTCTTAAATTTTTGCTTAGTTTACGAGATGTTTGGAAAAAATCAAAAGAAATGCTTTTTCACCCCTATCTTCGATTTCCACCCTCTCATTTAATGGTTTATTCTTTAATAACCAACTGATCGATTCCTGCAATGAAAATCCGCGAACGCTTTAGTTTCTTATTGGCCTGTTGTTTAAAACATAATCAATAGCCTAAAGTGTAAATTAATATGATCGCTTTCCTTGGTGTATCTTCAAAATAAATAGCCTTTATAAAAAATAATTTTTAAATACTTTGTAAATAGTTTAAGATAAAGATACTTTTCGAATGTTTTAATTAATTAATATATTATTGATACTTTATACAAAGCTATTTTTTTATTACAAAAAATAAAATTAATTTAAGACGTTTTTACCCAAAATATATTTTTATACTCTTGTAATCTGTTTTTTCATGAACAAAATGACGTTATCTTAAGCGGGGGATACTAACTCTTTAATTTAACCTTTCCTGTGGCTTCAAGTACAACTTTTGAACACATTTTCGATCGAGATATATCAATTTTAAAATAGTACATTTTTTGCTTCCTATTAATTTGCGCACGAAAAAATGACAATGACGACAAGCTTTTATTGTATTAAAAAGTAGAAAATAATTTTATCTATGAGTCACTCATACCCGACTATTCGTAAAAGCTTGAGGCGCTCAATTTAAAATATCCAATATCATTTTTATACCGTGTATATGAAATATTCCAAGGTATACTAACTTTAGTCCCAAGTTTGTAACGCTTAAAAATATTGATGCTAGGTACAAAATTTTGGTATAGGTGTTCATAAAATCAATTAATTAGTCCATTTCCGGTTGTCTGTCTGTCGTCTGTCCGTCTGTCATCACGATTACTCAAAAACCAAAAGAGATATCACGCTGAAATTTTTCCAGCGCACTCAGAAAGGTTCGTAAATGCGCAGCATAGGTCAATTGGGTCTTGGGTCCGTAGGACCCATCTTGTATACCGTTAGAGATAGAACAAAAATTTAAACTTAAAAAATGTTCCTTATAAAAAAATTAACTACTTTTGTTTGACACATTTTTTCGTAAACATCACTGTTTACCCGTGAGAGCGCAAATTGTCTACTATGTATTGGAATATCAGTTATATATGTGTGAAATGTATGTATGTGTAATGTGACAGAATAATCAACTGTCTATACATGGTATTTCAACAATTAATTCAGTCAATTGTTTGTTTTACCAAATTTTTTTTCAATAAAAGACAAAAATATTTTATTAGTTTATTTTCCTTGGCTATCTTTACATAAATATCATTTATAAAAAAAAAATAATTTTTAAATACCTTGTAAATAGTTTAAGATAAAGATACTTTTCGAACGTTTTAATTAATTAATCAATATATTATTGATACTTGATAAAGGTATTTTTTGTTTTTTTTTTAATAAAAAATATTCATCAGTATATAATTCCTTTATACCTATATATAGTTTGGTTAGGTATAAAATACATATACAAACATATATCAGATAAATATCAATACATGTGTTTGCGACAAAATTTAATTAGGCATAACAAACACTAAAAAGTCGTTCACCTTTTTGTTAAGCACGACTACTATCTTACGTGGAATGAATAATCTTTACCTGTGTTCATTTTACACTTCACCATTGTTGTTTGGTGTCGCCAAATAGCTTACATTGTATCAAAATTAATTATGTTTATTTATTTATTTTTAACGAAATAAATATTTACGTCCATGTATCGATTTCTTTTAGGCGCGGATCTAGCCCTCAAAACAGTGGATGGGCACGGCACAGCCACCCGAAAATCGGCCAAATGCGAGTCGGGGTATGAACTCGATCATCATGCCCATATGGGTGCATCCGCCACTGATATCTATTAGTCCCGGCAAAAACGATCATTAAGAATGGTTAATTTTCGCATGGAAAATTTTTGCAGAATCCTGTTTAAAACATGGATTGATTGGTTGCCAGTGGATAACCCGGTAGGACATAGATTAAACTCCTTTTTTTAAACAAATACGTAATATTTACCGAATTCCTTCGGAAAAAAATTTATCATATAATAATAATAAGGGCCATAAACACCCCATGGGTGAGCAAATGCCTCCCCTAATAGTTGCCAAGTTTTCTCTATCCTTGACTACGCGTATCCATGTATCAACCTGGCGCCCTCTTCTGCTTTTACAATTATACGTCAAAATTTTGGTACAGTTGTTCATAAAATCACCTAATTAGTCCGTTTTCGGTTGTCTGTCCGTCTGTCTGTCAACACCACAACTTTAAAACGAAAAGAGATATCAAGTTGAAATTTTTATAGAGTGTTCAGGACATAAAAAGTGAGGTCGAGTTCGTAAATGGGCAACATAGGTCAATTGGATCTTGGATCTGTAGGACCTATCTTGTCAACCGTTAGAGAGGGAACAAAATTTAAATTTTCAAAATGTTCCTTAAAAAAAAATTAACAGTTTTTGTTTGAAACATTTTTTCAGAAACATCACTGTTTAACCGCGAGTACGCAAATTAGGTGTGGCTATCTTAGAGTGGATGATATCTTTCTTTAATTACATGACGTAAATAAACAAAACGATTGGATCATCAACACTATCTATACATGGTATTTCAACAATTAACTCAGTCAATTGTTTGTTTTCACTTGTTAAAAATAATAATTGTGTAATTTTGAATGAATATAAATATTTGACAACCATTAATCATCTTAAATATGTTTATTTAAAAATATTGCATAAATTTCAGCAATCGTAAAAATATATCGGAAGCAACTGATTATAATTTCTGAAAATCGAAAACAAACACAAAACACTTTTAAATATGCAATAAATTCATTTGCGGAAGTTTTATATCACTTGAAACGAATGATATTTTCACTTTGAAAACACTTGCATTCTTTTATACCATGTATATGAAATATACCAAGGTATATTAAGTTTAGTCCCAAGTTTGTAACGCTTAAAAATATTGATGCTATGAACAAAATTTTGGTATAGGTGTTCATAAAATCATCTAATTAGTCCATTTCAGGTTGTCTGTCGTCTGTCTGTCCGTCTGTCATCACGATTACTCAAAAAGAGATATCAAGCTGATATTTTTAAAGCGTACTGAGGACATAAAAAGTGAGGTCAAGTTCGTAAATGAGCAACATAGGTCAATTGGGTCTTGGCTCCGTAGGACCCATCTTTATAAATCGTTATAGATAGAACAAAAGTTTAAATGTAAAAAATATTCCTTATAAAAAAATACCTAACTTGTGTTGGAAACATTTTTTCGTAAACATCACTCTTCACCCGTGGGAGCGCAAATTATGCGCGAATTGTACAGTTTGTTTTATATGGGAATATCAGTTATGAATGTGTGACATGTATGTATGTGTAATGTGACAGGTAATCAACACTGTCTATGTATGGTATTTCAACAATTAACTCAGTCAATTGTTTGTTTTCACTTGTTTTATTTTTGTTTTAAAAATACATTACTATACAAAATGATTAAGATGACAAACTTACGACGTACAAGTGAACAGATTAATGTGTATAAAAATTTAATAGGAGTTTGAATTATTGCTTGTTACTAATTAAGAAAACGAACATACCGCATCGCTTCCAAGTATTATTTAAGATCTAAATCTAACGAAAAATATTATAGTTCTGGTTCTGAAGAGAGAGAATCGTGCTTACTGTTTATCCTAAAATATGACTGAACTTATGAAATTCTTTCGTCAAAAATATTTGATTTTCCCCCTCGCTAAACCAATAATTCTTTTCAGCTGTAATGTCAGTTTTTCGTTAGCTCTGAGTTATATGCTTAATTCCGGGACAAGAATTCCACATTCTTGAAACCTATTAGAGCAAGGTTCATTTTGATCACAAATTTGAAAATTATGACCCAAATTTAATAGGATTGCATACTTGGCTTACCAAAATAGGATAAAATTTGAATGTGATAGAGCAAAATTAAATTTTTTTTATTCTGATGACGTCGTAAAGTTAAAAAATTCGATTTTTTTCATAACACAGACAAATTTAATAGGGTCTTAGTGGAATTTTTTTGAAACACAATAATTTTGGGTCATTCTTTTCAGCTGTGATGTCAGTTTTTCGCTAGTTATCACAAATGTGCTTAATTCCACCATTACTCCACATTCTTGAAACCTACTAGAGCTAAGTTAATTTACATCACAAATTTGAAAAATATGACCCAAATTTAGTAGGATTACATATTTCGTTTATTAAAATTGGATAAAATTTGGATGTGACAGAGCAAAATGAAATTTGTTGATTCTGATGACGTCATAAAGTTCAAAAATTCGATTTTTTTGATAATTCAGTCAAAAAATTTGAACCGATTTCATTGGAATTTTTTTGAAATTCACTATATTTGGGTCATTCTTTTCAGCTGTGATGTCAGTTTTTCGCTAACTATCTTAAAAACATCTAACTGTTACTAACATATCATTAACTAGATGTAAGATCCTTCAATGTCATTATAACCGATTTTGAACGTATGTTAAAACCATTACATTTATTATTGACATCACAAAATATCATAAATTTATGAAGTTTATTAATAAACATATCAGAGTCCTTGATATCAAAAATCGTACTTACTTAATTTTCGATTTTCAATACCTCCATAATACAGTAATGCTAATAATAGTGCATAACAATGTTACATTCATATAGAGGAGTACACTCGAGCGCATCCGTCGGGGAAACATTCCAACTCCAATTCGATTTATTTATTTATTTTTAAATAATTGTTTACACCGTTATAACATAGTAAAAAATATAAATACTGTTTAAAAATGCTGTAATAAAGTGTACAAAAATATTTAAAATAATTTTGAGATGTTTAAACGCAGTCCTTTTGGGGTTCTCTGTTGATGACGTATTAATATGTGACCTGTCAGTTGGTGACAGTTCAATGGATAATATACACTTAAATAAAATGAGTTTACAACACAGAATTTACACACCGTATTTTTAAGTTTTCTAATAAAAAGCTGTAGAATAATATAACTCAATGTAATACCATACAAAATATAAGTAGTTAATACTATACAGTATGTAAACAAATCTGACAAGCCACATACTATGACGTCACGCCTGTTCTAAAATTTAAATTTTTAGAAATTTGAATTTCGCTCTCTGTATTTGTACTTTTATTAATTAATTTTAAGTAATTAAAAAGATATTAATTACTAAAATAATGGTTTAATTGAAATGTTGAAATGTTTTGAACCAAATTTAAATTTCATGAATATTCCCTATTTCAAATAGGAACGTGTAAAGAAATTTCATCAGACATTTTTTCCCCACCAATGTGTCCCTATGTGCTCCACTAATAGGTACTATATTTAGTATAACAAAACGAGTCATATTTATCATATGCTGGCTGGCTGTGTGGCATGAGGCTGTGTTTTGTCGTGCTTTGTTTTAGCAATCGTATATCCTGCAGATAAAATGATTGAAATAATATTATTTGTGTGTATAAACAATAACATATATTTGTTTATACCATTGGTTGATTGCAGAAATATAATCATCATCATAATCATAATAGTCATAGTTGAGTATTATTTAAATATTTTAATGTGGATAAATTAAAGTAGTTCGGTTGTTTCAGCAAGTACGATGAATGTTCATTTTTTTGCGATTAATGATAATTCAAAGTCCCTTGATCACAATAAACACAGTTTTGGAGCTTTTTGCGGTTCAAAATTGTGAATAGGGAAAATTCATGAAATTTAAATTGAGTTCAAATATTTTTTTGGCTAGACATTTCAACTAAACCATTATTTTAGTAATTAATATCTTTTTAATTACATAAATTTAATTAATAAAAGTACAAATTCAGTGAGAGAAATTCAAATTTCTAAAATGGAAATTCGAATTTTAAAACGTACATGACGTCATAGTATGTGGCTTGTCAGATTTGTTGACATACTGTATAGTATTAACTACTTATATTTTGTATGGTATTACATTGAGTTATATTTTTCTACGGCTTTTTATTAGAAAACTTAATAATAACGTGAGTAAATTTTGTGTTGTAAATTCATTTTTTTTAAGTGTAAATTATACATTGAACTGTCACCAACTGACAGGTCACATATTAATATGTCATCAACAGAGAGCGCCAAAAGGACTGCGTTTAAACATCTCAAAATTATTCTCTATTTCAAATATTTTTTTACACTTAATTACAGCATTTTTTTAACAGTATGTTATAACGGTGTAAACAATGAATTAAAAATATTCAAAAATTCATTAATATTAGTTGCAAATTTAAAATATTCGATCTATATTTATTTATAATATGTAATTGAAGGCTTTATTAGTTACCCTATAACCATAGATGAAACTAAATATATAAATGAAGGCGTTATTATTTACCCTAACGATGGATGAAACTAAATTAATGAATATACCGACCACAACAGGATCTAATTTCCATTGAATAATGATTAATATTTGTGGGTCAATATAACTATTATTTTGATACGTAGCGTAGTAAACAATTGTGTGTGTCCGAGACACAACCATCAAGATATGTACTTAAAATGTACCGACTGTAATCTATCTCCTTAGCCATATAAAATATATGAAGTAAGAAGAATTTTGTTAACATGTATATGAAATATATCAAGGTATACTAAGTTTGTAACGCTTAAAAATATTGATGCTATGAACAAAATTTTGGTATAGGAGTTCATAAATCACCTAATTAGTCCATTTCCGGTTGTCTGCCTGCCGTCTGTCTGTTGTCTGTCTGTTGTCTGTCCGCCTGTCATCACGATAACTCAAAAACGCAAAAATATATCAAGTTGATATTTTTACAGCGTGCTCAGGACGAAAATGTGAGGTCGAGTTCGTAAATAAGTTGTTATTCAACATTGAGTCTTGAGTCCGTAGGACCCATCTTTTAAACCGTTAGAGATAGAATAAAATTTTAAATGTAAAAAATGTTCCTTATAAAAAAATAAACAACTTTTTCTTGAAAAATTTTTTTTGTAAACATTTCTGTTTACCCGTGAGGGCGCACATTAGATGCAAATTTTATAGTATGTATTATATGGAAATATCAGTTAAGAATGTGTAGCTATCTAAGAGTGGATATCTTTCTTTACTTACATGTTGTCAAAAAACAAACGATTGCGTCATAAATATTTTCTATACATGGTATTTCAATAATTAACTCAGTCAATTGTTTGTTTTCACTTGTTATGGATGTTATAAGTTATGGTTATGTGTTACTGTGTGTGATTGGTATTGTATGTGTACAACTTCCGTTGATGAGTTTGACCGGCTGCGTTCATACATACACATATACAACCTCTCTTTGTTTTATACATAAGAACGCCCGTAAGAACTTTTCTAACTTCATATTATATAAATAAGCTAACGATATGATTTACAAATTGTATCTATACAGTTACATATACATAGGTTATATTTAACTATGGCCAGATTAGATTAATAGGTCATTATAGTACATCATGCCGTGTTTGCATATCTGGATTTACGATTTTTGTAGCCTAGGCAAGAATTTTATAATAGCGCCCTTTCTGTCACAGTAATGAGGAGACAATGTCTCATCTTCTCTGTCACCAGTTCTTGCCATGAGAAGATGGACTTACTTGAGACAGCCTCTCTTTGACGACCTCTCCGACCTGGCGTCCATCAACGTCAAAGCACTCCTGCTGTTCTTAAACAGATGAAAATGGTTCATGGAGTAGTGGCCGGAGATGGACATACCCTTTTTCGGTATCACAACGGACCCTATGGTCTAAGTATGTTCCACCCCAGGACAGCCACTCTAACCTAACCTAACCTACTATATTCAGATTTATAGTTCCTTTAGACATTGATAAGAGAATATTAGGATACCAAAAAAAAATAATTTTCTGTGAATCAAAATCATTGGTTTTGTTCAACAAACTTTTGGGACTGATACCTAAAATTGGGTCAGTATGGTTCGAAAAGAGACATTTAATCGTGTTATTCATGGGAGAATTATAATTTTAACACGTATTTCAAACAAATATATTTGTAAATAAATAAATCGTAACGATTCACAAATAATTCATTTGTTTGGTGAATAATTCACCATATATATACAACCAAAACTCCCGTCAGCCGTATGTATGTTTATAAATTCGTTATAAATAATTTATACAATAATATGTATACATTCATACCAAAATATGGGTGGCTTTACATATTGTTGTGTATGATTAGATTCACGTTCAATTCTTCTCAAATTCAAAACAGTTGTTACTCTCAAATCGAAATCAGATAAAAAAAGGCACACAGGAAGAACATAAGTTTAGTGACACAGATATTGAGCTGAGATATTTGAAATTAAAGGTCTTACAATCAACATCAATATTTTCATGAGTTAGAAACTTGGGACTAAACTCAATATACCTTGATATACATATTTCATAGACATGGTATAAAAATTTATGTAGTGAGAGGAAAACTCGCATTCGCTCGGATAATTGTTAGCTCAATAGAAGTTTTTTTGATAATTTTACACAAAAAGGGTCTCGTGATATTTTTTCGCAAAGCCGGTCGTTTTCGAAATACATCGTGTTTAATTTTGAACAACTTAAAAAAGTTGAATAAAATGCAAAAAATATGACCTTAGCATGTTTTTAGCCTGCCAGACTTGGACTTATCAAGTTATTGCACTGTGTTTTGTTAGAAAAATGAAGTATAAAGTCCACTCGAAAAAATATAAACCTTACTTATATTGATTTTCTTGGTCTGTAGCGCACTTTCTACTCAGTGTTCACCAGCCATTTGTTGATTAATAGTTCACGCAAGCGTGACTTACTTGAGCTGAGGCACAGTCTTGACATACTTGAGCTGAGGCACAGTCTTGACTTACTTGAGCTGAGGCACAGTCTTGACTTACTTGAGCTGAGGCACAGTCTTGACTTATTGTATATGAATGACACTATTATTTTACATGAACTGGAGCGCACTATATTTATTAATTATTACAAAAATTACGTTTTAAAGATTGTCCGAAAAACATAATTTTTAGTTGTTTTTTTTTTTTTATTACAATAAGTTTAATAATTCACACTTTTAGATGAATCTTTAGATTTTCTAGTTGATATTGTGTAAGAAATTTCAAAGCACTATTTTTCCGTGACTATGATTGCAAGCGCAAACATGATTTCATCGTAACATTCTACGACCTTTGCACTGTAAAACGGCTTAATAATTAGCATGTTTTTCCATTGTACCTTTCCTAAGTTATTATAATAAGAGCTCAAAAATGTGTAACCATTTTTACCAAAAATCACGCAGTTAATCCATAGAAGCCTCCATAGATTGAACTCAACTAATACAACTTACTCCGGTTTTCAGGATTGTAAATGATACGGAACAGAAAGCCGGTGCAAATTGGACCAGTCAAACTCGGATGACACAAGGTTATCCTTTAAGTGCTATGAGGGAAATTGAATGAATTGTTCGGCATCCGCCGGTGGTGTAGATAGAATCATTTTGGAAAATTTCTTTACTTCTTTAAAGTGCTAAAATCCTCATTTCGTTGCCTTCTTAGGTGGTTGGTTATTTCTAATTCCAACTCAATTACATCAAGTCTTGGGGATGAGCGAAATTTGAAAGAAAATAGATTTTCCTTAAAATATATATGCAGTTGAAGAAATCAATGTTGGCCAAACACAGGTTATACTTTCGTTGTCTCCTTAGGTGGTTGGTTATGTCTTATTCCAATACAATTACACCAAGTCTTGGAGGTTGAAAGAAAATAAATTTTCCTCAGGTGAAGAAATCAATGTTGGCCAAACACAGGTTAAGATGAACGTAGAAGGAATTATTTATCATTATTTCGACCAAACTTTTTGAAAATTTGGAAATTGACAGTTTTTGAAAAGTGTTACAAAAGTCTCAATGGCCAAAATGCTGAAAAATTTTTAATTATCAAAATATTTTAAGAAAATCAGAGTTTTTGAGGTTTGTGACTGTTGAGCATTTTGTTATACTCTTCCCAAGAAAATATTTCACAAATTTTCAAATAGTTTGACGAGAAAGTTACTTTTCATGATGATGAAAAGGAATATAAAACATTGAACCGAAGAAGCTTTCCATTTTTAAAATTGAACACATAATTTATCAAATTGAAATCTGCATCAAATTTGATTTAAAATAAACATCGAAATATTTTATAGAACAATTTGAAAAAAAAAAAAAAACAAAAAAACATGAAAAAAAACAATGTAAGGTAATTTAATAATGTTTAGTTTATTGTAAACAATGTTTAATTTGTAAAAATAACTAGCCAATAAATGTTGATGCATATGAAAACATTATCACATAGAAATGTTGCACACGAAAAAACAGTTGAATGTGTTGGTAGCCATTACGACTTACATGGTTAAGCAGAATATACATGTTGTTCTTTAAAAATTTGGGCATTAATTTCGTAGGCTCTATGTGGTTTTGGAACTATGCTCCTTATCGCACGATATAATTTCTTTGCTGGTTCGGAGGTTAAAACCAAAAAATGTGCAACAATTTAAAACGACCCCGAAATTCGACTAAAACTTTTTCCATAAGTATCCTGATCAAACATATTGTGTTGACTACTAAATCAGAAGTATGTCTTTTTTAAACTAATATTACAATTAATTGTGAATTAATTTCTGTTTCAGGAAATTGTGAAGTCGGCGAACTAGCTATAAATTGCACAATTCTGCCGGATACGAGCATCAATCGGCATCCGGGAGCTTATCTTAGATGGAGGCAGGAACGCACATGTTATACCACAAGACAGATATGGTCTGAGTACAATCATCTGAAGTTCCGAAGATTTTATATCGCTTCCAAGAGTCTCTATCAGAAAAATTGTTGCGGCTATTAAAGGACACTGGTTGGGGGGCAGGCTCGCTGAAAACCTAGACCTGACAGTGTATCATGACTATTGCCAGAGCTGCCAGATTGCAATGTCCAGCAGATCACTGTCTAGCTCTTTCCATGAGGAGATGGACTTACTTGGGCTAAGCTTTCTTTGACGACCTCTCCGATCTAAAATCCGAATGGAGTAGTGGCCGGAGATGAGCCAACCCTATTACAACGGACCATATGGTCTAAGTATGTTCCACCCCAGGACAGTCACCCTAACCTAACCTAGCCATTGTTTAAAAATTTTTTGGAACTATGTACCCGTGGAATCTTTACAACCTTGCAAAAGAGGAGCAGAACAAGAAAGCATTAGCAAACTGGCTGAAGTTTATTTTTTGGCAAAATGCTTTTAATAAAAAGTATCAACAAGTCGGGTAATTGTAGTGATACATGGTGTATAAACTGTATATGTGTATTCCATTTAGTGGAGTTTAACAGTAGTTTTGTATTTAAATAATTATAATTAACAAGGTATAGATAAAGTGGCAAGCGAAGTAAGATGCCCCGAGGAGATATGATTGTCTTCATGTCCTAAGGTAAAACAGATGACTGTTTCCGCTACAATTGCTTATATATACACTACAATATTAAACACATGAATCTCTCCCGCCCGATCTACACTGACCAGACCATAATACACACACACAAGGCTCTTTCAGTTAAAGTAGAGCGGCTGTTTAAGCAAGTACGGTGAATGTTCATTTTTATGCGGTTAATGATAGTTCAAAGTCCTTGGTCAAAATAAACACAGTTTTGGGGGCTTTTGCGGGGCAGAACTGTGACTTATTTCATTTTAAAATTGTGATATTTAACATAGTACCTTATGGAAGAACTTAAAATAATGTTAATTGTACAAAAATTAATCGTTGATTGAGCTTTAAATCATGAAGAAAATTTATCACAGATTCTATTTATGCAAAAAATCAAATTACCTTACAGCGTTTTCAAAAAAGAAAACATAAAAAAACTTTGGTTTTTGACGTTTAAACGTCAAAAACTAGACAAATTGACGTATAAATTTTATCTTTTACGACATTTTTAAAGCATTAAAAAACATTTACGTGATACAAATATTATTTTTATTCATAACTTCAATAAATATAAATTAGTTGCTAACTTGACTAGTCATGTGACGGCCGAACTACTTTAAAAAGCAGACATTAAAATAGACATATTAAAAAAAATATTTGTTTATTGCATATTATTTGGGACATAATATAGAAGATCCCCATATTTTTGGGGATTTAATAAAATGTATACAAATATTATTAATAATGATTGAAAAAAGGGAATAAATCGTTGCCAATTTAAATGATTAATTCTGTTTTTTAAAAACCTATAAATCACTACCAATTAAATTAAATTAACTTTATGGTACAACAATTATCAAGTTTTCATATTTTCTTTAAAGTTTTTAAAGATCGTGAAAAAGTCATAATTATGAGTTTGATTAAAGTTATCGAGAGTAAAATGAATGAAAAATCAAAGATAAAATAAACATATTACAATTTGGTGAGGCATATTTTAGTTTGTGCATGGTTCACTAAGCTTTTTTTAAAGTGTCCCCCCTTCACCGAACTGAATTTTTTATTGATTTACTTGGCTACTTATGTCTAAATATTGTTGAATTTATGACAATTTTAGGCCAAAAAACTATGGTTTACCCTCCTCCAAACCAATAATTCCCGTTTTTCCTTCCCTCGGATCCAGAGCTTTTTCGAGACATTTCCTGATTATTATCGTTTAAAAACCAAAAGTATTATTGTAATTACGAGTTGGTTGGGACACTATCACAAAATTTTTCGGTCTATTTTTTTCGGGTCTTTTTTCTGGTCTATTTTATACTAAATCCCAAGAAATGTCGTTTACTAGCGCACAATTAAATGTTCAAAGACATCAGCTACGGAGCCCTTGAAACAAATACTATTAATATAAATAGAAAATAGTACAGACAATTGTACATAGAGCATAATAGACACAGAGGTACAAATAATATTAAACCCAAAGTAATAAAAGGTACCATGATGATTTTTCCCACAATAAATTGTTCAAATTACATGAAATAAACATTAAAAAAGAGTATGCGCTAATTTTTTTCCCTATAAATTGTGTTTGTAGTTTTAATTAATTAGTAAAACCACACAGATAAAAAAAAACTCTTAAGGATATAGAAAAAATTTGTTGTTAAAAACTCACACCACCTCTACATACAAATATCATCAAAGATTGGCTCGAATATTTCATGGTTTATTGAAATATGTATTATTCATTAATATAAATGTTTCACTTTGGGGGCGCAGAATTTATCTAAATAGAAAAGTTATTTATTTTAAGCTCTCTTTAGGTTTTTGGTTTAAGTTTCCCAATTTTACCTGAGAGTACGCATGAGTTGTATTTTCTAAGCCCAACACAAGGGTTCCAATGAGAGTACCCAGGTACCAAACATTATTGACATTCATAACCGAAGGTAGAGCTGATAAGGGCCCGGGGAAAAACCAAATTTGAGGGCTCTATCCAAAAAAACATTCGTTATAATACTTTGAAAATGCAAAGTAAAAATTACAGTATTTTGTAGAAACAGTAAAGCATTGCCTGATATACTGGCAATGCTTTACAAGCGCAAGAATTAAAATTTCGTAGATTTTACTATGGACAGTTTCGCTAAAGTACTATAAGTCTATCTTGTTCCATTGAGCTACGCAAAAAGTGTTTGATAAACTTGAATTTAGAGAATGTCCGTCCAGTTGTGGCAGTAGTGACAGGGACTTTTAGGAACAACAGAAGTGATTTCCACACATTTGGGTAACTAGACGATCATGACGAATTCTGTATGACCAGCCAACCCCTGACAAGAACCTCCATAAAGGGGCCCAAGGCCACTGATTTAGTTTCCCTGTTATAGTGTTAGCCCTATTGACATCCATTCATTATTTCGTCCGTAGGCACTGAAATTCTCGTGCAAAACAGGTATTCGCACCGTGCATGAGTTTTATTGTAGGCGTTTCCATGGTAAGGATACACTACTTTAATAGAATTGTATGAATGCATATATAATTGTATGGATTGCATTTATGGCTTACATTGAAAATTTCATATTATTGTCTAACAAATTTCACACAAACAAGATCATATCAAGTTGATAATATCTTTACAAGTTTATAGTTCCTCTTTATTGTTATACTGTATACGGAGGTTAAAAAAAGTAAGTATTCTATAAAATTTATTTAACAAATAACATTTTGTGTAAGACAAAACAATTAAGATGAGAATATAGTTCCATAATGTCTTTAGGAGAAGCTCCTAACTTTTTGTTGTGGAAAATCTTTTTTTACATATATAGACTTTTAATTTTAATCATGAATATTGTTTTTAAGAGCCAAGGAGGATCGTATAAATAAAATGTATATAATGCTCAATGTTTTTTATTTTTTTTTACAACAAAAGCTTTTAAAATATGCAGTCTTTAGTCCAGAGGGAGTAATCACACCTGCTTTCTACCATTGACATGAATTGTGTGACATGTGCCCGTATTGTCATTGGATTTTCTCTTGTTAATTGCTATTATTAGTTCACAACAGAGTGCGGTAATTGAATACTGAATTTAAAGTCTCAGTTTAAAAAACTTAATGTTTAGAAGTTGGTCATTTCCTCCATAATTACGAAAGAAATCAGCTCGCAAGATCTTTCTTTTGTAACTTACTTCTACCAACGATTGCATCTCAAAAAGACGTTATCAATGAAAGTGACAGAATCTTTATGGAAAATGTTTTTCTGTCAAATTTTCTAAAAAGGGAAATGTTAGCTCTTAAAAAGTAGAATAAATGCCTCAACGATCACAAAACTGAAAAATATTTTTCGAGATATTTTACCTCGATGGAGTATGCACGTAACTTTATCCATAATTTCCAGACTATGACACTAACATCAGTTGGGAATACGGCGTTTGTGTCATAGCCTGGAAATTATGGTCGAAGATTGATATTTTAAAAGGTCGAAAAGACTACTGAATCATGAGAATAATCTACTTTGTTTAACTACAGGAGTAACTTCAGAGAACTCGAAGTAGTAATATTTAGTAGTTAGCCTCCAAAAATGCTTTTTTTTTGGGGCTAACAACTAAAAACTGACTATTTTACAATGAACAGGATCCTGATATAAAACCCTAGGAACAAATTATTATATGTCTCCTCGGCAAGAAAAAATAAGAATTTTCATTTATTTTGGTTTAATTTCACATTACACTTTCGACTAGATCTTGTTCGAGGTACACTGCAGGTTTCCTTTGTGGAACTGCCCGTATGACTTTGTAGAACTTTGTAGAAAATAGTATAATTATGTATTGTCGTTCATCAGTTTGTAGCTAGTCATTTTCGAAATGTTCCCCCCACAGCAACCATCAGATAATCCGTCAATGAAGAATTTATTTTCAACATAATAATACATCATTTTCCTAGTTAAAAAAAGTAGTACAAAAAAAAACGACAACACACTAAGATTTTCTTAAGGAAAAACTTTTTCTTTTTAAATAAATATCAGCTTTTCTATAGAAAAACATTAGTAATAAATGAAGCTATTTAAAACTAAATACAATTTGACAATTTGATACTAGCGAGAATATGTATAGTTTTTTATTACTTCCATATACAAACTATGAAAGGAGTTGACAATTTTTTCTACAGGTCAAAATCGTCTTAAATGTGATTGGTAAGAAAACATTTCGTGTAGGTGGAATTTTCAAAGATTAAGAGCTCCACTGTCGATTTTCAATCGATTTTCAAACAAAGACAATAAAGAATACCTTATTATACATTATGACTCTAGCAAGTTTTTTTCTGTCCTAACCTTATCTTCCTTATTTCTTTATCAAATTCCATGATTCACCACTCATTTTCAAGCTTATTATGTCTAGGTGTGACGAAAAATATACTCACGGCCTAAAAATGTACCGCTTAGGAAAAAACACGCTAGACAAATAATTTGAACGGAATAAAATCATAAATTTTAATAATAAGTTTATTAGACAAACATGTTAGTTTTTACATATGTTCTCCTAATACTCTAACCTTTAGTTGTGGTATGTTATGTATTTCTCATTGCTCATTTTCAGGTAGAAAGAAAAAAATATCCATAATAATATGGAAGTAACGTGAGGGTTTTCTCCAGATTTTCTTTTTTTATATATGTATTTTATTTTTTTATATTATTACTTAGAAAAATGGTAAATTCTATTCTTTAAAACGCATTTATTTATACATTAAGAGTTTTGTGAAAGTTTTCTCTCTATTGTGTTTTACGGGTATGGTAAAAGTTTTCCGTAAAAGAAAATATTAGTTTTTGTTATGTGTAGCAAGTATACAAGGTGCCCAGATTTTAACGCGCCACCTAATTTTTGTCTTCTTCTAATCTCAAAAAAAAAACATGGCGGTCCATTTAAAATTTAAAAGTTCGTTGCTGTATCTCCTAAGTTGACAGGCAAAAAAAGGAGGTAAATATTTCTGTAATAACAAATTTAATAATTTATAAGTAATGTAAACAAATTATACATACTCCAGTTGACCGATCTTTTTTGTTCATAGATGATACTTAATCTATTATATATCTATCCCTGTTTATTGTCAGTGACACTTCGTTTATCGACTAACTTCATAGTGTTAAAAAGTATAACTTCAACATGTAGTTTTCATGTCACCTTAATAGATCATACAAATTCACTCTCACCATTTTTATTTTTTGGGTGGAGCGTTAAAAACTGGTCACCTGGTATATTTGGAATGAATGGTCGTCAGTTTAGAATAACAATATAATATATTTTATATTATAAAAATCGTTAGAACGATTAGGTATGTAATTTTTATTTTTATTTTAGATTTAAAACAAATGAGAATCAGTGTAATTTGTTTGTTCTCTATTCTAATTATTTAAATGCATACTTTGTGAAAAGTTTGTCCTGGATTTATTATTCAATCATTTGGGTTTTCAAAAATGTATTCTGAATAAAATAAGTTTGTTTTACGTTTTATTAATGTACAAGAACAACCTTAGTTGGTTAAAACGTAACTAATTTTGTACGCAGTATACCTAAGGTAGCGGGTTCGATTCTCTCCGTCTCAACAAAATTATTAGTGGTGAAGTCTGTTGTAAAGCATGGATGAAAGAGATGTACTTAGCCCCTCGAAACAATTGATAAGCTGATTATCAACGGAAAGGTGTGATCACCATGGGACCTAGGGATTGAAATTGTAGCAAATTTATTGAACTTCGAAACAAAATATTGTTTGTAGTTTTATTATTTTTACCTATCTCCAATAATTTGTCATTTTTTAATCTTTGTCTGTTACCTTTCATTTGCCAAGTTGCCCATACTATTTTAATTGTTAACCTCAAAAACCTTTTACAAACTCGATATAAATTTATCTGTAAATTTCCTAACTTAGAAGCCTATAAATAGATAATCTAAGCTAGCAGTTATTTACTTTATAAAACAATTAATTGTTTATTAGGCTAGGCGCCAACCTATGATTTTCGTAGCCATAGGATTATCATGGCTAAATCAAAGTTTTCCTTATTTTTAGGTAGCTTGATTGATTCTAATATCATGCTAAACGCATCCGGTAATTATGATTTCAGTAGAATTTTACTTTTTTAAAGCAAGTGGGTGCTTTGAACTATTTTTGTAAATCTCTATAAAGGGCATCTGGTCTTACCTGTCCCTCCTTCTTGGCGAGGCCCATTTATATGTTCGTAAATTTGTGTTTTTTTGTTTGGTCAGTAGATGGCAGAAATACATTATTAATCTATTCGTTGTGGGCGTAGTCATGGTAGGGACAATAAAATCGATGCCAGCGCTTCCAGTGAAAAATTGGCGTTAAAGGAGGCTGTTATGACTAATTTGCAATTCATTACATGTTAATGTTATAGAAAATGTCAAATTAAAATTATTGAAAAACACTAATTAATTAAACTTAATGCATTAAAAATCGTGAAAATAAGAAATCAAATTGCACAAATATTATTTTTCAAATGTAAATTATCATAATTATTTATTTGTGAGACAATAATATTAAATTTGCAATGTAAGTCATAAATGCAATCCATACAATTATATATGTATTTATACAATTCTAGAATGAAAGAAGTGTATCGTTACCATGAAAATGTCTCCAAGAAAACTCACACACGGTTCGAATAGCTGAACATCGCGCCTAAACTATTTTATTCGTTAAGTGTGATATAAATTATAATTGAAAATGTGATGGTACAGGTACTAAAAAGAGAAATAAATAACATAATAAATATAATATGGATATTGAAACCGTTGATAATTTTATCGAAATTTTTTGAATATTAAATGGATATATTATGTTACATTGTAGGTATGTTGTATGAACGTACATATTGGATAATAAACTTTTATGAATATAGTCAAAACCAGTTATAACGACTTTGACGGAGCTTTCAATTATGATTGTTATATCCAATCCATTGCATTGGGTACAAAAAGCGCGACTTTTTATATATTAATAAAATATTTCTGCTATCTATTGAGAAAAAAAAGTGACATTGGAGAGATTTAAAACAAATGAATATATTAGTCAAAAGTTAATTATTTCAAATATTTAATTAATTTAATTTATTTTTTTTTTTTAATTGTCAAACAATGTCTTAAAAAAATTATAGAGGTGTTTCTAACAGGCTTAATCATAGCCCAAAATTATGTACTCTTCACAACAAATTTGTATACCAAGTATATATGAAATATGTCAAGGTATACTAAATTATAGTCCCAAGTTTGTAACGCTTAAATTTCCTGCGTTCGACTAATTGTCTGTCCGTCTATCCACTGTCCGCCTGTCCAAAAAAATGAAAAGAGATATCAGGCTGAAATTTTTATAGCGTGCTCAGAAGGTGAAGGTAAGTTCGTAAATGAGCATAGGTCAATTGGGTCTTGTAAACATCTTGTAAACCGTTAGAGATAGAACAGAATTGTAAGAGTGACTATCTTTCTTTACTTACATGATGTACAAAAACAAATGATTTCGTAATCAACACTGTCTATACATGGTATTTCAACAATTAACTTAGTCATATGTTTGTTTTCATTTGTTTAATTTACTAATGTTGATAATAGATATAAAATTTGTGAACCATTTCGTAAGCCATTGATATTATATGTAGTAAGAAGAGTTCTTACGGACGTTCTTATGTGTAAAACAAAGAGAAAGTTCAAAAAAGTTTTCATCATGAAGAAAATTTATCACAGATTCTATTTATGCAAAAAAAACTTTACTTTACGGTGCTTTCCAAGAAGAAAACATAAAAAACTTGGGTTGTTGACACTTTTATGATATTTTAAGAGCATTTTATTACATTTTCGTCACACAAATTGCCTAGTTTACGATATTTTAAATGCATTTTATTACATTTACGTCACATAAATTGCCTAATTGACTATTTGACTAGTCACGTGACACCCGGACTATTTTAACTTTTACTACACATTGTCAAAGGTTAATAGTTAAAGGTTAAGGTCTTTTTTCTAAGAAATTAGGTATATGTTTATTATATTTGGATTGAATTTGTTCCCAACGTCGTTCTAATGGATTTTGATTGTATGTGTATGTATTGAATAAAAAAAAATTTTCTATTAATATTATATTTTCTAATTGAAATCAATTTTTTTTTTATAATAATATTACAAACACAATGGCTCTTAAAAAGATACAATATACTGTATTATATTTTTTTGTTCATAGACTGTTTCATTGTTATACCAATAAAACTGCTCTTTGTTCAACAACATGTTCGATGTATCACTTTCAATTTCATTTCAGAATGTATTACTGATATTTTAATTGCCAACTGAATTTTGAAACTGAAAATTTTTTGATAGCTGAAAAAATTTTCTTGAAATTGACCGTGCCTGTTTTAAGCAGCTATAAATTTTCAAAATGGTAGATATTTAAGGCAGTATTCTGCTCTAGAAATCTGAAGAAACAGATTTTTTTTGCATATTTTTAGAGGTTGAATCCTTAAGAATATGGCCTTAAACGGATTTTTCAAAATTCGAATTTTCTGGTAACGAGTTTGAATTTATCGCTATGTATTGCGAGCTTTTGCGGCTTCAATAGAAGGTAAAACAGCTCGGTTAGAAGAAATAACTTTTAACAGAATTGATTTTTCCATACAATCCCAGTTTTCGGAAAAGTCCTGGTTTTATTGAGTCCCGATTATTGAGATTACTGTATCTATCATATTTTAAGGATTTGTCACCCCACATTTTGTTGTCCTGACTCGCCCCTCCCTGGATCGGGACCTGGAAATATCTTGAATAAACAATGATTTAAAAAGTACATCGTACATGAAACGAAGTAGATTTTTATTTACAATTTGTTTAGTTAGGGTGAAGGCAACTAAGCGATAGGTTGCTTTGGTAATATTACAACAACGAACAAGGTATTTCGAGTAACGTTGGTGCCTCATCAATACCATAATTAGCGTAGTAAGTGAATGATAATAAACGCCGCTTTTTAAAATGATCACAATTATACCGTTTTGTAAAATACAGTTAAACCTATGTATGCATCATCTAACATATTCAATTTTGTATAAATTAAATATAAACACAACAATAAATTTATGTATATATAATATAAAATATAATCTTACGTTATAAATTACATTAAAGTCAATTACACATACTAATTAAATGTGACGTTTAATTAGTATGTAAAATATGTATAGGTTATGTTTTTGTGTGTATAACTACATAACCTAACATTTATATTATGGTGTGAATATCTCTTTAAGATTTTTATCATATTCTTCACTGGTTTAATAATAAGCTGAGGTGTTTTCTCTTTTTTTTTGTATATAATATTTTTTGTTTTATACTATGTGGTAGTTTTTACACTTACTAGTTGTTTATTTGTCGAAAAATCAAGTTTAAGTCGTCAGTACTGGCGTTATGAGCATTTGGCTCACGCAAGATTTAAATTATAAATAATTTTTATTTTTCAAATGGTACATGTGATTGATATCTTCATATAACTTTATCTATTTTCGATTTATGAACTTTCCAGATTTTTTCAACCAATCTACAGTTTTTAAAATATATTTTTTTCAAACCCTTCAGAAATTGGGGTCTGTTTTTTTACTACAGGCCTAATTTGTTACACAAGAATTGACAAATTGTTAAACAAACGCACAAAAAGCTAGGTTTTTGGTATCAATTTTTAAAAATTGTTGATTAGTAAAGATGTCGCTATCGTCTGAACCTCAGACAAAAAAATACTCAAAATTGAAATTTTTGAAATCCAAAGTTCAGACAACAGAGAAGATTTTTGCCAAATTTCAAAGGAATCGGAAGAGTAGGACTTGAGATATCATGTCAACCACCTCGAAAAAAGTGGTTTCAAGAAAAATGCGTTTTAAGTTAGAGAGACAATTCCAGCAGAGTAACTCGGATAATTATATTACTCACTATGGATTAATCGGCGATCTCAGATCCATACATTGGACCTGCTTTTACCGCATATGCAATGTCTTGTAAAGTTATTTCTTCTAACCGAGCTGTTTTACCTTCTATTGAAGCAGCAAAAGCTCGCAGTACATAGCGATCAATTCAAACTCACGTAATCAAACTATTTTTAATTAGCTAGTGCATAAAAAAGAAAATTTGTATACAATCATGTATGAATTTATATAGAATTATGAGAACAAGAATATATTCTTTGGAACCAGTAATTTTTTTAACAGTGTACGAACTATAGTAATCGTTCGTCCAATTAAAAATATTGAGAAAAAAAAAGTAATTCATAAAAATTTAGTTAAAATTTTTTATTTGTAAATCATGAATTTATAAGTCGTGCTTAGTATTAATTACCCACTTAAATTATTTAGTATCAATTGATAGCGTATTAAAAATGTATCAATAAATGAATATAATCACTAACAGAGTTAATTATATAAATACTCTGCATATGATAAGGTATCAATAATTATTAGAATAGCGGAATTACAAAATAGTAGGGTAAGCTGAAATTAAAACAAATGAATACAAATTGGACTAATTAGGTGATTTTATGAAGAGCTATACCAAAATATTGTAGGTAGCATCAAAATTTTTAAGCTTTACATACTTGGGACTAAACTTAGTATACCTTCATATGTTTCATATTTAAAGGGTATACAAATACAAGCACTGGCATTCAATACTGTCTATACATGGTACTTCAACAATTAGCTCAGTCAATTTTCACTTTTTATACCATGTATATATGAAATATACATAGTATATTAAGTTTAGTCCCAAGTTTGTAACTCTTAAAAATATTGATGGTACGAAAAAAATTTTGGTATAGGTGTTCATAGAATCTTCTAATTAGTCCATTGTTGGTTGTCCGTCCGTCCGTCCGTCTGTCAAACCGATAACTCAAAAACGAAAAAAGATATCAAGCTGAAATTTTACAGCGTACTTAGGACGTAAAAAGTGAAGTCGAGTCAGTCATATACCATGTATATGAAATATATCAAGGTATATTAAGTTTAGTCCCAACTTGGTAACGCTTGGAAATGTTACCAACAAAATTGTGGTACACGTGTTCATAAAATCACCAAGTCCGTTTTCGGTTGTCAATCCGTCTGCCGACACGATAACTCAAAAACGAAAAGTGGAATTTTTATAGCGTGCCTAGGGCGTAAAAAGTAAAGTTGAGTTCGTAAATGAGCATCATGGGTCAATTGGGTCTTGAGTCCGTAGGACTCATCTTGTAAATCGTTAGAGATGGAACAAAAGTTTAAAGGTAAAAAATGTTCCTTATAACAAAATAAACATATTTGTTTGAAACATTTTTTCGTAAACATCACTGTTTACCCGTAAGAGCGCAAATTAAATACAAGTATGTGTTATATGGCTATATCAGTATTATATGTGTGACATGTATGTATGTGTAATGTGACAGAGTAATCAACACTGTCTATACATGGTATTTCAACAATTAACTCAGTCAAATGTTTGTTTTCACTTTTTTTATTATTTATTTTTTTTATTAAATTACTTTGGTCGTGAACTGAATATACACTACAAAAGACACAGTCACGACTTTTTAATAATCGTTGTTCAGATGCTTCTGCTAGATATTCTCAGTACAAAAAATGTAAAAATTGACAAAATTCAAATAAATAATTGAATTCCTCAACCAGACCAAAATTAACCCATACTGGATAATGAAATAATGGGTATGAAAATTTTTGAGGGTAATTATATTAATTTTTTGTTTTTAAACAAATTTTTTTTTTTTAACGAGATGGAGAAGTCAAATATTCGAGTTATGAATAATTTTTACCTCCATATGTAATACAGTAAAGGTTAAGGGAGGGCGAGGAGGGTTAAAGTACAAAATTTTGAATTTTATCAAAATAAATATTTATACCATGTATATGAAATATACCAAGGTATACTAAGTTTAGTCCCAAGTTTGTAACGCTTAAAAATATTGATACTATGAACAAAATTTTGGTGTTTCTTAAAATCACCTAATTAGTCCATTTCCGGTTGCCTGTCTGTCTGTCGCCTGTCGTCCGTCCGTCTGTCATCACGATTAATCAAAAACGAAAAGAGATATCAAGCTGAAATTTTTATAGCGTGCTCAGAGCGTAAAAAGTGAGATAAAGTTCGTAAATAAGAAACATAGGTCAATTGGGTCATTTTCTAAACCGTTAGAGATAGAACAAAAGGTTAAATATAAAAAATGTTCCTTATAAAAAAATTTTTAACTTTTGTTTGAAACATTTTTCGTAAACATCACTGTTTACCCGTGAGAGCGCAAATTGTATAGAATGTATTATATGGGAACATCAGTTATATATGTGTGACATGTATGTATGTATAATGTGACAAAGTAATCAACACTGTCTATACATGGTACTTCAACATTTAACTCAGTCAATTGTTTGTTTTCTCTTGTTTATTTAATCTTCGGTAATACGAAAATTCTGCCAGATATCGGAAAATCTTATTCATACTTTTCAGCTACAATTCATCATCAAGTTGGAAATTTGATAAAAAGCTTTCAACCCTTAATTTAATCTGTTGTACTTTATTAAGTAATTTTATCCTTCCTCTCGTGTAACATAGCCTTTTTTTTCTGTATACGGAGGTCGTGCGGCGTTCAGATGTTTTTTTTTCAATGTTTACATTTTATTTTTAATTACTTTATATACAGATATTTTTTTGTGAACAAATAAATAATAGTGGTGTGTATTTACATATATTTTTTAAAAAAAAAGTTAATTGAAAAATCAGTGATTTTTCACACAAAAATACTTTATCAATAACATTTTTTTTGTTTTTTTTTTTTGGGAAAATTTTTTAAATATAATTAATTTAAAAAATTAATTTTCAAAATATTATTTTAAATGAAATAAATATTTTTAAGTTATCGTTAATTGTTGGAATAATGATAATCGTTTGATTGACTACAGGGCCGTTTTAGGACACTTGGTCTGTGTAATAGAACGTTATTCCTTGAAAGTTATAAGAATTGAAGGCCAAATATTTTACAAATCATTGGTCGGGCGATTAAATGAATACGATTTTCGTAAATTTTGGGTCAAAATGGCCTTAAAAACTGATTTTCATTAAAATGTGGAACAAATAAATTTTTTAATTTTCCCGAAATTTTTCAAAGGGGTACCCCTTAAAAAAATCGTAAAAATTCCAAAAAAAATTGTTGTCTCCAATTTGGATAAAAACTCGTTTTATACCTAATTTAAACCCTGCGAAAACGATCCAGCCAGTTAAAATGCGATTAGATTTATCGTTTTCAAGATATCTAGAATTATAAGAATTAAAGGCCAAATATTTTACAAATCATTGGTCGGGCGAT
Organism: Chrysoperla carnea; assembly: GCF_905475395.1. Classification (NCBI taxonomy): domain Eukaryota; kingdom Metazoa; phylum Arthropoda; class Insecta; order Neuroptera; family Chrysopidae; genus Chrysoperla; species Chrysoperla carnea. Next base: position 30,023,599 of record NC_058342.1, read on the forward strand.
TAAATGAATACGATTTTCGTAAATTATGGATCAAAATGGCCTTAGAAAATAATTTTCATTAAAATTGGGAACAAAAAAATTTTTTGATTTCCCCGAATTTTTCCAAAGGGGTACCCCTTAAAAAAATCGTAAGAAATTCGAAAAAAAAATTTGTCTCGAATTTGGATAAAAACTCGTTTTCAAGCTAATTTGAACCGCGCAAAAACGATTGTACCAGTTAAATTGCGATTAGATTTATAATTATCGAGATATCGGTCCCACAGTTTTGAAATTGAAAATTATAAGAGTTGAAGGCTACATGTTTTGCAAATCATTGATCGTACGTCAAAAGGAATTCGATTTTCGTAAATTTTGGATCAAAATGGCCATAGAAAATGACTGGTTAATATTTCCGGAAAAACAATTCGATTCGACTCTGTTTGGAGTGAAAATATTTTCTAATTGAAAAACAAATCATCCAAAATATTTTCTAGGTTAATATTATTGAAATCAATTTTCATCTATATACATTATAAATGTGAAAGTAAGCAAGTTTGTTTGTTACGCTTTCACGCTAAAACTAGCGAATGATTTTTAATGAAACAGTACTGCAATATAGCTGATATATCAGAATAACACATGAGATATAATTTACAAAGATTTAATTTAAAAATTAATTTAATTTGACATTACCATAAATTACAGATTTCTGTAAAAATAGTCAATATAAAATATTTCACTGCCATCTTTTCTGATATACTCAATGAATAATTACGACTATTATGCATTTAAAAAATTAGAAAACCATACATATATTTTACCTGTGTAAAACAATTCTTACCATTATTTCGAGTGTTATAGAAAGGAGAAAAACGAGAGCAATCTTTATCAATTTTTAATTTTAAATCCAGCGAAGCGGGTGGGTATCACTCTAGTAATTTATAATTATTATTCAAAATCATTTTTCATTACAAATTTTATTTAAAAAAAAAATTAATTACATATGTTGTTCCCACAAAATTTTCCACATGTAGAAAATGAATTTTCAATCCGTACAACATTCCCATCTACTGGACAACCAGATTTAAGAGAGCAATGTTCTCTATCAGATTAATGAGTGTACATACTTGTCGCGATTCAATGGTATATATCACAATGAAATCTAGAAATGGGGTGAACTAAAGTATGTTTATATATCGCAGCAACATTCAATTTTAGCCAGATTATAATCTGGCTAGTCAGGCGCCACACTTGATGCCCACAACTTTTCCGCCGTGATTGGTCCCAGAATCGATGGGTCTATTTTGTAGGGTCTGTATGGAGGAAGATTAAATCACCATACTTGCTATTTGTACCTGCAAAAGCTTGCAGGGTGTCAGGTAAGGAATGAACGGCGGCCATTCTTTACCTGATCATCAGAGATCCCTTGTTATGAAGGTTGCGTTCTCTTGACTTCCAGCCGACCACAGTCGACTTGCTAAGCTGTGGTTATGCACAGCTTGACCTGTCACATGCCTGGACAAAATCTCAATAATCAAAATGAGCTCGTCGTAGCCATTTCTTGATTCAGTAACGACGGAGTATCTTGCTATGAGAATGACAGGCTTCATTCTTATTAAAGCCACAGTGGTTCAAGCAAAATTATATACTAAAACAATAGGGAACATTCATAAAATTTAAATATGGTTCAAATTTTTTAGCTTTATTGGCTGGACATTTCATCTAAACCATTATTTTAGTAATTAATATCTTTTTAATTATTTAAAATTAATTAATAAAAGTTCAAATTCAGTGAGAGAAATTCAAATTTCTAAAACGGAAATTCAAATTTTAAAACGGACGTGACGTCATAGTATGTGGCTTGTCAGATTTGTTGGCATACTGTATGGTATTAATTACTTATATTTTGTATGTTATTACATTAAGTTATATTATTCTATGGCTTTTTATTAGAAAACTTAATAATAACGTGTTTAAATTCTGTGTTGTAAATTCATTTTTGAAAGTGTAAATTATACATTGAACTGTCACCAATTGACAGCTCACATATTAATACGTCATTAAGAGAGAGCGCCAAAAAGACTGCGTTTAAACATTTCAAAATTATTATCTATTTAAAATTTTTTTTTTTACACTTAATTTCAGCATTTGTTATAACGGTGTAAACAATGAATTAAAAATGTAAAAAAAAATATATGAATATTCCCTATTGTTTGACAATGTGGCCGCCATATTATAATCTGGCTAAAATTATGATATGGCTACGACATATACATAAGTAAATACAATGTTTGCGAATGTTAGGTTAGGTCTGACATTATGGTATTTTGTAAACAGACATTTTACAATTATAATCAATGTATAATGCCCTACGGATTTATACTTATACATTTGTATAATATATGTGAAAATGTTACTCCCAATAAAATATTGAAAATTCGAATATATTGTCTGGTAATATGCGAAATGTTTTTAGTTGATCTGGCATTCCAAAGGTAGCGGAATCGATTCCCGAACAAGTATACTTTTTATATTCCCTTGTTATTGTTAAAAAATTTTTAGACATGCTACCTAATATCGAAATAACTGCTTGGGCTACTATAAATTTAAACGGTAAGTACCAAATTCAAATGTGTGATCATTTCCCCTAATATTTGGCAATAATTATTTATCTTAGCATAAATAATTTATACAAATTACTAATATTTGGATTGGTTCATTAGTTATTTTAATTTTAGCCAAATAGAGTGAATAAAATTAGAATTATGCGAAAATTACTATTAAATTCAAATGATTATTTTTCTATTTTAAATTAAAATATTATCCTTCAGGTAGTGTTAAAATTACATGAAAATCAATTTTCGCCATAAGCGGATCGTTTTAAAAAGTGTATTCACATTATGTTAATCGACACGCTGTTCGACATAAGAATATCATATATTATCGCACACACACGAGAATCGAATCCATAACCACTGTTTGACTATTTTGATAGAAATATGAAATGAGAAGTATAAATATTATCAAAGATAATAAATGAGGACTCTAGGATATTTCGAAATAAATTTCGATTTTTGCCCCAAAATTAAAAGACAAAGTCAAAGTAGAAGAGAAATTATTACAAGATTTAAGGAACATATGAGACATTTAACTTAAACTTAAGATTTTTAAAATCAGTACTCAATTCTAGCGAAATAGACGCTTATGAAAGCATCTACATTCAAAAACTGGGTAATGAAACAATGAACTTGGAAAAAGGACCTATTCCAAATTCGGATTTAATAAAATTGCAAATTAAAGGTTGAATTTCTAGAATAAGTACTGGATTGTGAAAATAAAATATTATTTACTTTCAAGATTTATTTATAATTTTTAATTTAAGTTTGATGTTGTAACTTATCACTTTAAACGTCAAAAAATACTCGAATATCATTACGTATAAGGATCATGCGCAATTCGATCAATGTGCAGTTCGCCACCAAATTAGCAACGAGTAACATACACAATAAGAGTAATTACGATTAGCTAATTCATACTGATGATGACTATTTGTTAGTCGAAATACGTATTTATATAATACATAAAATTGAGCTAGGAAATTGGGGCAAAAATCTAAATTTATTTGGCAATGAGGAGGTTGTAGATTGAGCTCATAACCACCTGAAATGCGATCATTTAAATTTCTCTGGTATATTTCAATGATCATTTTGAGCTTATTGATGACAATATTAGTTTGAAATTTTGTTGGATTGAGTGATTTTGAAAATTATTAAGATTTTATGAAAATTTAAGTGATTTTGGCCAACTCAAAAGCGTTGTATGTTCTTCAATTAAAAACATTGCCTGTCTGTTGTTGTTTCACAAACTCAACTCACCATATCCAGAAGGATAACTTTTCCTAAACGAATACGGAATAACTTATTATCTAGGAGTGTTTTACAGGACATTGTTTTTGACATTTACTGATTAACTTTTTGATAATTCTTGAACAAAAATGTCTAATCAATAAATCGAAAAAATATTGAGTAATAACAACCGTTTGTAATAAAAGAACAAAAAAAAAAGCTTCTGAAATACTTCATAAGTTGTTGTTGTATGTATATGATATCAGTTTTCAGTATCGGTCAAAGTGTAGTGTTATATATTCCTTTCAAAGAATTTTTACAGGGTGGTGCATTCATTTGTTACATACTCACTTATACAGGACGGTCCATTCAAAATAATTCTTTTTATATTATATTTTCAAATCTATCATTTTCCGATGGAAATCGTTAAAACTAAGCAAAATCACAAAAACTATCAGTCAGTTTGTTTTGGCATTAATCAATCCTTAAAGTAATACTATCGGTAATAGACTTTGCATTTAGAATTTAATGAAACTTAGCATAGTTGTCCATTATTATATCATAATTAACCAGTTAAATATGTAAGGGCCTTCTGAGAACTGAAAAAAAGATATTTTATAGATATTTTAATATTGATCCTTATGGGAAATCACAGATTTTATTTTATTTCACAAAACTGGACGTTCAGATTTTCAGTTCTCTGAAGGCCCCTAAAATTTTCACTGGTTAATTATGATAAAATAATGGACAACAATGCCAAGTTTCATTAAATTCTGAATGCAAAATCTATTACCGATAGTACTACCTTAAGTATGTGTCATCACTTAATGACGAGAATTTTACACAAGCATGACTCGAACAAAACGAACAAACATGAAAATTCTGCACGAACGTGACTTAAATAGAACGAACATAAAAGTTTTTCAACTGACTTCTTATCATGATACCAAGAAACTAGGCTGAAAAGTTCTATAAACACTAAAATCATGAACAAAATCAATTCTCAGTACTTTAGTTGCTGAGGTCAAATCCATCGTGGTGGCGATTCAGCAATCATAATGCTAAGTTTTACTTTTTCGACCCTGACCACGCGGTGGCCTGACAAAATTCTCAAAAACCCGACCGCCTGACAAAACTTTCTAAGCCCGTCACTGCTGGGCGAGGCCCGATGAGATGACAACCCAATGAATGTTAGGTTAGGTTATATTGGCTGTCCATGAAGGACACACTTATTCTATAGAGCCCATTGTGATACCATATATGTGTTTTACCACCTTTTCCGCTGATAATTTCATTTATCAGCTCCTCAATTTCAGAGGCTGAGTGCACCTCCTTCATGCACTACACCAGCCCATCACAACTATTAATTAAATTAATTTTGTTGCGACGGCGGGAGTCGAACCTGCTACCCTTAGCATACCGCGGACGGAATTGGTAACTCCCTAACGAACTGAGCTAATAGGGCGATGAAAGTTAGAATGCACAAAAATTTTACTGTCAATTTTTTATGTTTGCCCTACAATAGAACCACTGTCTGTAATGCTTTGATTTTTTAGTATGTCACCCGGTATAACCCAGGTAACTCGATACTATTTTTGTGAAAGAAAATAAAAAACATTTTTACAGTAGCCCGTATCACTCACCTATAGAACAGCAGTTGATCATGTGATTACGTTGACGGCAATGGGTATACTCATTTAGTTCACAGTAGGAAACACTACTAAATATATACAATTTTTGTGTATGTATATTTGTCCTGTCTCTTTCTATTAGCATCTTGATAGTATAAATTTATTTTAATAAACTTAAAACGAGAAGAACAAAAAAAAAAAAAACATATTTTAGTTTGTTTGATCGTAATATCTATCTCAAGAAATTGTTTATTTTTATTTCACTGAGTTTTTACCTTCGCATTTTTTTTTTTATTAAGTGATATTTTTCGTCAATGGATATAGAGACCACCCACAAATACTTTTTTTGTTTTGTTTATAATGATGTGGGTGGAAGAAATGTGAAATATTTTCGAAATAGAATTTTTAAAGATTGACTTTTATGATTAAGTCCTTCGAAATTTAGGTGATGTTTGTGAACACTCAATTTTGCACCTTCAACCAAGAATTCAAAAATGAATTGTCTCGTTAAAGTTAAATAAAAGAAAAGTTAAATAAACTAAAGAAATTCTTTTAGTTTTTGAATTTTCGATGAAGTAGCCATGAGTTAGCCTGACTACAGCATAGAAAATTGTTAACTGGTTTCTCGCTGAAGTTTCTTTTATTTTTTTAATGAAAATGTAGAAAAAAATTTTTGGAATAATGCTTAATAAGGTACAGGTGTTTTGTTAAAAAAATCACCAAAATATGCTTTTTTTAGTATCCAAGACCCTTCCACCCTTAAAGTCATAAAAAAAGTAAATAATATTTATAATTTCGCACGATGTCGTTTATGGTAATGTGGCGTTAATGACGTGGTGGATGTTTTACCTTAAGGATGTACGAAATTTTGGATAAAAGGCTTGACTTTATATGAAGTTGGATTAAGTCTAAATAAATTCTGAAAATTGTGGAGGGGGGAGGAGGTGCCCGATTATTTAAATAAATAAATGACTTCAAAAGTAGGCATATTTAAGATTTGTCCCTTGGGAAAACGGTATATGGATGATCAGGAGCCTAAATGGCCGAGCGGTCTAAGGCGTTTGTCTTCGACTGTTTGTCCATTTAGACTTAGGTTGCGGGTTCGAATCCAGGCAGCGGCAGTGTGAACAATTTATAATTAGTGGGAGTGCAGAATTGATCACATTGTCGTCGCTTGGATAAGAACGAAGGAACCGACTCCACCCACATCAAAATGTAATTGTAAATATATTCGTAATTAAATAAATAAAGATTAACAAATAATGATGTGGGTGGACTCTGTTATAGGCGTATATGCCAGATATTTCGAAAGCCATGGCAGATTGAAAAATTTTATTCGTACCTTTCGTCTACATTCATGAAGTTATAACAAAACTTATCAAGTTGAAAATAAGGTATACAAATAATTTCAACCACAAGTCTAAACTTGCATTGGCGCTCGTACTACCTTAAGATGCTCCAGATAAGGAATTTAAATTTTGTGAACACAAATTTACAACAGATTGGAAAAAAGGCAATTTTATTTATGGATGAAAATATGGTTAATTCTCTAGCCACCATCATTGCAGTTAAAAACGTGCCTAGAACCAATTTTTTTTAAATATTAAAAAAATGTGACTACTCATGCTTATCACAACAATTATGCTCAGCAAAGCTACCAGTCATGTACAAACAACTTGGTACCATTATTTAACCCGTGGTTTTTTATTATATCTAACAGACGCGGTATCCAAAAAAACGATTATTTGATTGATAGTATCACTTATCTAACTATCTTTTTAAATATACATATTATTCATTATCCTCCATTACATTAATTAAAATTTTATAAATTAGAATTGAAACACTTTTTAAACGGCCCTTTTGTAGTATATATGTATAACATAACCTCTAAACATATACATTAAAGTAGGTATATACATGTAAACAATGTACAGAATGATTCAGTAATTGCTCTGTTACTTATACTTTTAAGACTCATATTACTTTTAACTGCTTTTTATTTGACTTGCAATGTTTGCATGAAAGAAATTCAAATTTCTCAAACGAAAATTCAAATTTTAAAACGGACATAACGTCATAGTATGTAGCTTGTCAGATTTGTTGACATACTGTATGGTATTAATTACTTATATTTTGTATGGTATTACATTGAGTTATATTATTCTACGGCTTTTTATTAGAAAACTTAATAATAATGTGTGTAAATTCTGTGTTGTAAATTCATTTTTTTAAAGTATAAATTATACATTGAAATGTCACCAATTGACAGCTCACATATTAATACGTCATCAACATAGAGCGTCATCTACATATTTATATTTTTTACTATGTTATAACGGTGTAAACAATGAATTAAAAATATTAAGAAAATACATGCAAATTCTCTATTATTATTGGATATTCAATAAAAACCCCCACTCAATTTCATTTTTCCGCCATATCCTACGTCAAAGGCCAACAATTTTTATACCATGTATATATGTAATATGCAAGGTATACTAAGTTTAGTACCAAGTTTGTAAATCTAAAAATATTGATGCTACCTACAAAATTTTAGTATAGGTGTTCATAAAATCACCTTATTAGTCCATTTTCGGTTGTCCGTCCGTCCGTCCGATATCAAGCAAAAATTTTTACAGCTCACTTAGGACGTAATAAATGAGGTCGAGTTCGTCAATGAGCAACATGGGTCAATTGGGTCTTGGATCCGTAGGACAGACACATCTTGTAAACCGTTAGAGATAGAATAAAAGTTTAAATGTAAAAAATGTTCCTTATCAAAAAATAAACATCTTTTGTTTAAAACATTTTTTCGTAAACATCAAATTACTCTACATTACAAGAGTAATGATCGCCAATAATGTATCACAATGTAAGTGGTACTCAATTTTAGTGAATATGAATAATATCTGACTATAATACATAACATTCATTAAAAGTTGTTTAATTTGTGTATGTGCAATGCAATGCAAGTTACATAATATATAATATTATGCAATAGTACTGAAGAACCCACCAAACCGTAATGAAGATGAACGTCTGAAATTAAGATTTCAATTAAAAAACTTTTCAAATCAAAACTTATTTCAGTTTATAATATTTTCAATTCACTCTCTATATTTATTATTATTTTTCAATATGTTTGTTTATTACTTCTTTATTTATTTTTACTAATCATTTTTATTTAATGGACATTGGTCATCAAATGAGTTATTTGATTGGAACGTAAAATGGAATATTACTGTTATCAGTTTATCATGGGGGAGTTATTTTAAGTCGAAATCACCATTGTTATAACTTTATTGTGTGCCTCTTTATGCAAGGCCGCATTGCTCATAGAGAAGGAAGCGAGACGGGTATACGACTCTTCTACCTTTCTCGCATTTTTGGACTAATTAGGTTATTTTATGAACACCTATACAAAAATTTTGTTATTTTCATCAATATATTTAAGCTTTACAAATTTGGCACTAAATTTATTATACCTTGATACATATATTTCATATATACATGGTATAAAAACTGAGGCTTTCCTTAATAACTTGCAATTAACTTAATATTTCGTCGACACTTAAAAATGACTGTTTTTCCTTTTTTCAAACATTAAACTAATTCGATGGAAATGTTTTTTGATTTGTTGGTAATAATAAAAGCTATAACATTTTTATATTTCGTTTATATCTAGAGAATTTATATCTTGGTCCGAAAATCGGAGACACATCTCGAACACGACAACCCTTAATTCTCACTAATTTGTTCCCTTCAACCTTTAAGATAATGCATCGCATATTTTTCAATTCTTCGAAAACAAACCCTGCAAGTACAATACGACCCTTTTAAATTATGTAAGAGAAAGCCACAGGTAAATAAAAAGAAGCACACGAAGGTGATGCCACTCATAGAAGAATAGAATAAACATGATGGGTCATCTTTTTAGTTTTCAGTAGAGAATTGTTCGTAATTTTTGAAACAAAAAGATTCACATCACAAGAAATTGTTTTGTTTCAATTCACATACATACATACACAGAGAACGATGGGTTCTTGTTCAATTAAACAATTGTTAAACAAAACTGAACAATCATTTAACATTAATTAATTAAACAAAAACGCAATTCATAATTCTAACTATTTGAAAGCACAAAATAGATAATACAATTGTAATAATGTATTATTGTTAAGTTGGTAATTGTAATAATGTATTTAAGTGTACCAGTGGTGGAGATTGTTGTTTTGTTTTTGTTTTATTCAGGGCTGTACACGCACATATCTTTAAAAAGAACTATTTTTAACCAACAAAAAATAAATGTATGACCACGTAAATCTTTTTACAGCGTACTCCGATTTCGGTAGCTTTTTTTTTATTAAGGTATTTGTAAACCTACAGTATTGTAAAAAAGCTTTTGTTTATTACACGGTACACATACTCAATTGCACAAAAAATGCATCAGATTACATATAATATTATATGTAAAAAGTGCATTTTTTGTGCAATTAAGTATACACATAAACCAAATAGATGCTTTGTAGTCAAGTAATGAGTTATTTTTAGCTTTACAATACCACACAACTACAAAAATATATAATATATTGTGTGCGAGTGCTGCTGATAAATTTGATAATATAGATATCGCTCTTCAATCATCAATACTGTAACTATAGTCGTATCTGTTCATCGAGTGCTGGATCTTGGATGAACTCATACTTAAATAAAAATTTTGTTTTGATATCATCGACAACCTTATATTTTTATGGTATTATTATAACCTACAAGATTGTCTAAATATTTTAGATAGTTTTTTATCACACTCTCTAGATTTTTTGATATAGAAATATCCAATTGAAAAGGATAACCTCTATGATTCATCATTTTTTCAGCCAACTTTGAGCGATAAAATAATAATAAAAAACCCGGTGGACAAGGGATTTTTTTGTGATTTTTGGGAACTTTGTAAATCAAAATATGTATTTATAAAGTTTTATTGAAATCCCTAATATTATCCAATCCTTGCATATCTCCTTAATGTAAAACCTCTTAATTTATTGAAGATAAAAAAGGAGAGAGAGTTACGTTTCAACAACATCAATGTCATACAATAATTATATATAATATTACACATTTAAACAGAGACTCAGTAGCTTAGTGGCAGAACACTGTACTTCGATACCAGCTCATGTATATTAAAAAAGATGGAGCTATCGAAGAAAGATTTTGATGGAGCTAAAGAAGTTTTACTTCAGTCGTGTGGCCTAAATCACGCTTTTTTTTGGATAGGGAATGATTGATTATTCACCCATAGAATTTTTATTTGTAAATCGATTTTTATACATATTCACCGATTTTTCCTCCAATTGTGGACAAATGTTTTGACCTCATTATTGCTTCATCAAAAGTCATTATCATCGGTTCAGTAGTTTTTAAGATATGGACTTATATGTGTAACTTAAAAGTATAAAATAAAAATTATACGCAACAAATAAAGCCGACCAAAGTATCGATTCCAATCAATAATTTCCTTGAGTGCAATTACACTTTTACGTCGACTCCTAAGCTCACTTTAAAATTATTTGTTACTTTTTTAAGCATGTTTTGTCGGTTTGATTTTGTAAAAAAACCTTTTATTTTACTAATATTTCAGGTGCAATTTAATTTCGTGCAAAAACAATAATAATCTACTTTTAATCTCATAGTGTTTTTAGTAATATTCAATTTTTTGGGATAAATTATTTAGAGTGGATTTTCACAAAAACTATTTGATACAATAAATCGAATTATTATCCATATTTGATTCGTTCTAGGAAAATATATATTTTGAAAGTTATAAACAATGCCATAATGTATTTTAATTGCATGTTCAATGGAATTCACTTACTCTTATGAAAATCCAACAAAGCTTCACATGATCTGATTTTCGTCAAAAATTGAATATAATTTGATTTTATTTACTGGAATCAAATCATAGAGAGAAATTGGAATCATGGCTTTTATATTTATTATTGTTGTTAAATTAATTTATACAGAATGACTTTTTGAGAACCTTGGAGCATTGCATTTCGAAAACTGAATAAAAATTATAAAACCGCGAAATCGACTCATTTTTAGAGGGAATGAAAATACAGTATTCAGTTTTTAATGTCATCACGGTCAAACAGTGTTCAACTTTGGTTCGAAAATTTTTATTTCTAGGCCTCAATTTTTAAGGCCTAAAATTGTAGCAATCAATAGTATAGAAAATAAGTAACTTAAACTTATTTGTTTTGGGTAGTACTATCGGTAATAGACTTTACATTCAGAAATTAATGAAACTTGGCATAGTTGTCCATTATTATATCATTATTAAACAGTTAAATTTTTAGGGGCCTTCAGAGAACTGGAAAAAAGATATTTTAAAGATATTTTAACATTGATCCTTATGGGAAATCACAGACTTTCTTTTATTTCACAAAACTGGGCGTTCAGATTTTCAGATCTCTGAAGGCCCCTAAAAATTTAACTGGTTAATTGTGATATAATAATGGACAACTATGCCAAGTTTCATTGAATTCTGAATGTAAAGTCTAATACCGATAATACTACCTTTAAGGTTAAAAATAATAAGACTTCAGATAAAGTTAATCTTCTTGCGACAAAGAAGTCTACATAAAAATATGAAGTATCATAAAGAACAAAGTTGAATGCTATATTTTCCGTTTTCGAAAAAGTAAAGATAAAAGCTTTTTAAAAAATCGACCTGTATAATTGAAAGCTAATAAAGAGTACCATATTATATTCTAATTATATTTTCGATGAAATCCATTTATTCTCGAAAAATCAACAACGTTTTACATGATCTGAATTCCGCCAAACATTGAATACCTTCATTTTAATAACTGGAATCAAATCAAAGGTAAAAGCTAATCAATTTTCGTTTGAATTAATAACCTGAATAATTAAAAATATAGTAAACAAAACATTTCTAGAAAACCATAATAATTTCTGGTCTAATAAACAATTTCTAATAAAACAATGAACAGTCTCTTAATTCATACAAATACAAAATTGCTTATTATTTACATCGAAATTATCGCCCTACTAGCTCAGTTGGTTAGGGGGTAACCAAGTCCGTCGCAACGGATTCCCGCCGTCGCAACAAATTAATTTAATTAATAGTTGTGATGGACTGGTGTAGTGCATGCACTCAGCCTCTGAAATTGAGTAGCCGATAAATGAAATTATCAGCGGAAAGGTGGTAAAACACATTTATGGTATCACAAAGGGCTCAAGAGCCTAAGTATGTTCTTCGTGGACAGCCAATATAACCTAACCTAAACTACATCGAAATTTCTAAACTCAAGTTACAAATTATGTTTTTTACAAGCTTTTATTTAGTTTCACCGGTCCCCTTATCTGTCTGTAAAAAGTATGTTTTGTACATATGTATGTGTTTGTTTATTTCAAAGCAGAGTGAGGAAGTGAGAAAATATATACTCTTATTACTTTGTGTGGAAAAGTGACTATCATTTTTTACTTACATAACGTAAGAAAACTGTTTTAACATGGTATTTCAACAATTAACTCAGCCAACTGTTAGTTTTACTCTGTTTTAATAAAATTTCCTCGGATATTGAAAAATTGCATTAATTTATAAAAGGATTTAAAAATTAGTTCATGTTGTAAATATTTGTAATGTATTCGTCTCCTGAAATCATATTATGGACTTTCCTGGATTATTTATAATGGAATTTATAACTCTGAAAATATTGTAATGGAAATGATGAGTCTATTATTAATAATCTGACATTATTCACATTAAAACCATGTTTTACTAAAAACTAATTTTCCTATGACACAATTTTGTTGGTAACTAAATAAAATGGCTTAAGATTGGAAAATTCGTGAAAATCATATAAATTAAATTTATTCCAATATGTATAGACAAATATATAATCGCAAAGCTTGTAAATATTTTGTGTTCGATATTATTACAAGCTTTTATTTAGTTTCACCTGTCCTGTTGTCTGTCTGTAATCAAATCTTGCAAGTCATATTTGATCTACTTCCCGGTTTCCGATTGAGCTGAAATTTTGCATGCACATTTAGTTTGGTTGACAATGCATGCTAAGGTTGTGGCGTAATGATTTTCCATCGCTTCTACCATATTTGATCTATATATATATTTTTTAATAATTATAATTTATATGTTAAAATTATTAACTTTTATGACTCGAAATCAGAATTTTTAAGTATATTTTTACATAAATTATAACTTTTTTCAAATTTCACGATTTATTTTTGACTAACGATAATACCCTATTCGTATAAATTACTTCATTGTTTGTAAGTACACCCCTGTCATTTTACCGTGTTAGTGGTGTTGTTATATTTACTTACTACTACCAATAGTGTGTGTGCCAGTGCTGCCATCTTCACGATAAAATGATGTGATGATGATACTAAAAGAAACAATTGTAAGAGCGTGTGAAAACTTACTTCTGTATTACACATGTTCGTTCGTTTTTAGTATCAACAACACATTGTCCATTTAGATTTGTGTGTGTGAAACACTTTAAGGATTCCGTTGTATCACTGCAAAGGTGTTTGTTTTAGTCATAATTATACCATTCAAATTTATCAATCACTAACATTATTTTTCTTGCTGATCATCAAGTTGTTCTAACTTTTTAGTCAGGCCCAAGGAATAATTTGAGTTTTTGTCCTCGAATTCTGTAATCAACATCGTTTTAAAATCCAAAACAACTAACAAAGTTTTGAACCTATATTCAGTTTCGACTCGTGTCCAATAGTTTTCAAAACTTATGTCTGATTTATTTTCTTTCTCGGAAATGTAAAACAATACTTTGTTGTTCGGTGAAAATTTAGATAATTTCGATTATAATTTAATGATTTATTCTATAAAGCAATGCATCCCAATTCTGGGCTGACATACCGGTAAAAATTCTGAAGCAAATGCTAGAAAGATGAGGTATTTGCATTCCGCATTCGACAGGGAATTGCTTGTAACATACGATAAAAATCGGAAAACATCAAATTTTTCACTGTAACTGTGTATTTTTTCACATGGAATTTACACCAATCGTCTCGAAATGGAGTCCAATTGCCAAAAAAGTCCAAAAAGATTTATTACCCACACCTTAATCTCTTGGAAATTGGGAAAAATACCTCTAAAACTAATTAATCTTAATTAAATTGCCAGAAATCCCCTTACTAATTTTTATACCATGTATATGAAATATACCAAGGTATACTAAGTTTAGTCCCAAGTTTGTAACGCTTAAAAATATTGATACTTTGAACAAAATTTTGGTTTAGGTGTTCATAAAATCATCTAATTAGTCCATTTCCGGTTGTTTGTCTGTCTGAAAGTGAGAAGTCATCTTGTAAGCCGTTAGAGATAGAACAAAAGTTTAAATGAAAAAAAATGTTCCTTATAAAAAAATAAACAACTTCTGTTTGAAACATTTTTTCGTAAACATCACTGTTTACCCGCGGGAGAGCGCAAATTATGCACAAATTGTATTGTATGTATTATATGGAGATATCTGTTATATATGTGTGACATGTATATATGTGTAATGTGAGAGAGAAATCAACACTGTCTATACATGGTATTTCAACAATTAACTCAGTCAATTGTTTGTTTTCACTTGTTTATTCTAGGAAAAATTCAAATTTCTTAGAATAATTAATTTTTCAATAGTATCAGGTAGATACCTGCTGTAGAACCTTCATATATGCAACAACATTTCATTATATAATTTTGGTCGATTCTGAGAGTTAATTCTTTGAAATCTATGATTTTCTATGTTAAAACATTTCACAATGCCATTGACAAATTTGATTTTCGATATAATCCTTTATGCATTGGTACCAACTTCATAAATAATTATATATCTGTTCCAATTTTATTTGATTTTCATAATTCTTTGAAATCAATTTAAAGGTTTTTCTTACTATAAACATACAGTTCTCAATTCGAGTATATTTATAATTAGTATTAGAATTTAATTTGATTCGATTCTGAGAATGATACGATTAAAATATTAAATAGATGCACACATTATATTTGAATTCGAATTATAAATAAGTATTAATTGATGTATTTCTGTTACGACTTCTGGGAAATAGTAAATCTGATTTACTGATAATTAGAGATATTATTTTGTAAAATCAAAACTAATAAATTCTAAACTTCGCTATGATAATTTTATTTGATTCCGTTACTTTGTTCTATATTGTCGCCCTATTAGCTCAGTTGGTTAAGGCGTAACCAATTCCGTCCGCGGTACGTTCAGGGTAGCGGGTTAGATTCCCGTCGTCTCAACAAAATTAATTTAATTAATAGTTGTGATGGGCTGGTGTAGTGCATGATATATGCATGATGGTGCACTCAGTCTCTGAAATTGAGGAGCTGATAAATGAAATTATCAGTGGAAAGGTGTTAAAACACATATATGGCATCACAAAGGTTCTCTATAGATCTAAGTGTGTCCTTCGTGGACAGCCAATATAACCTAATCTAACCAAACCTCGTGTCACATTTATAGAGTTTATTTTTAATGAATACGTGAGAAATAATGAAATAAGTTGAGCTATTTCAATCCTCAGAACAAAGCGACAGGAGTAGTCCAAGTTTTTGAGTAGTAAATTCGAAAACTAGAAAGTAAAAGGTTTCTAATGAGCACGATAAGACTGTAGATAATGCCTTTTTTACAAAATGACGGCCAGGTGAAAACCTTAAATTGCGAGAAATTCTATTTTTGGAGATGTATAAAAACGAAAAGTGGGAAAGTGATAAAAATTTAAAAAAAACAATATGTAAGAGCTTAAAAGAGACCAGTTTAAGTATTCGAATGATATGAAAAACAAGTGAAAACAAACAATTAACTGAGTTAGTTGTTGAAATACCATGTATAGACAGTGTTGATTACTCTGTCACATTACACACACATATATAACTGATATACTCATATCGTACATACTATACAATTTTCGCTCTCACGGGTAGTAAAGGCCCAATTGATCTGTGTTGCTCATTTACGAACTCGACCTTACTTTTTACGTCCTCAGCACGCTATAAAAATATCAGCTTGATATCTGACGGACAGATGACAAACGACAGACGACAGAGGACAGATAGACGGACAACCGAAAATGAACTAATAAAGTGATTTTATGAACACCTATACCAAAATTTTTAAGCGTTACAAACTTGGGACTAATCTTAGTATACCTTGGTATATTTCATAAACATGGTAAAAAATTTCAGTGCGATTATTATTTCAGATGATGACAGGGTTTTAAATTCAGAAGGGTCAATTTTGCTTAGAATGGGAATATCTTGGTCGAAAATGCTCATCATACGATAATTTTTTATAGATCATTTTCAAGAAAAATAAACAAGCTTTTGGTATTAACAAATTTGTTGTTAAATAATTTTTAAAACTTTGGTACGCTTTTAAACTTTATATAAAACTTAATGATATAATTATTCACCCTTGATGAGCAATTTGTGCTTAAAATAATGCTCTTTATTTCTTCGATTTTAATTTTTAAATAGGTAGGTATGATTTATGAACGGAGAAAACGAACTTGTTCGATATTCGACGTGGACATTATGTCTACGTAACCCTTTACCCAATGACCGTAAAACATAAAAAAATAAACGTATTTAAACGAAATATAATTTTATTGTATTTTTTCTTTTCTCTAAGGTAAACATATTCACAATATTTCGTATTCGAGTATACACTTTGGAACGAAAATACAAATTAAGTGTATATGATTGAGAAATATACACAGGGTGTGTTACAAATCACGTGGCATTTTTTTGGGAATTAATCTGAGAAGTCAAAATAAGTCGAATATTGTTTACAAGTTTTTCGATTCGATATTATTCGAATGTTAGTTTTTAATTTTGCGAATTTCTCGATGAAGATGATTGTAAACCTACAGTATTGTAAAAAAGTTTTGTTTTATTGCACGGTACACACATATAAACCAAATAGATGCTTTGTAGTCAAGTAATGAGTTGCAACTACAAAAATATATAATATATTGTGTGCAAGTGAGGCTTATAAATTTGATAATATAAATATCGCTCTTCAATCAACAATACTCTAACTATAGTCGTCTTTGTTCATCAAATGATAGATCTTCGATGAACTCATAATTAAATTAAAATTTTGTTTTGTTATCATCGACAACCTTCTATTTTGATGGTATTATTATAAACTACAAGACTGTCTAAATATTTCAGATAGTTTTTTATTACGATCTCCAGACTTTTTGATATACAAACATCCAATTGAAAAGTCTCACCTATATGATTCATCATTTTTTCAGCCAACTTTGAACGATAAAATAAAAATTAAAATTCCCGATTAGCAAGGAATTTTTTGTGATTTTTGTAAACTTTGTTAATCAAAAAATGTGTTTATAAAGTTTTATTGAAATCCCTAGTATTATTCAATCCTTGCATATCTCCATAATGTTGAGAAAATTGTCATCTTTCATTTTTTCAAATTTTGTGTTTTAGAACTTTGCTCGGTAATATTTTATTATTAAAAAATTTTTTAATAAGTTTTTATCAACATATTTGACCTGAGGAATTCATTTTAGGAGATATTGTACTGCCGTTGAATTAAAAACTAATTTTGTGTTTATTACAAAATAATGTTGAAAATATGAAATTTTGAGGTCAAAAATATTTTATTCTCTCTCGAAATCAAAAATTTGGGTTTTGTCTCCTTTAGTAGCTAGTTCATATGCCTGTGCTGATACATCTTGTATATATAGGGTATCCAGAAATGTATGTTACTAAAACTAACATGAGACGAGTATTTTGATAACATTTTGTGTAAAGTGATTCTAACAATTACTTAGAATGTATATCTTTCGAAAAATATATCTATCTGTTAAAATAATAGTAAGGGGTAGACACCAGACACACATATAATATATGTATTAGGGTTGTTCCAAATGTCGTGTTTACTTCAATAACATCCGTTGATATTGTTACGGATTTGTTACGCCGAATAAATATTGAATGTTGTGTATTTTTTAAGATCATTGCTCTTAGTCTATCACCAAAAATTGAACTACTTTGACATAATGAGAACTAATAAAGTATTTCTGCCATCTATTGAGAAAAAATCAACATATTTGGGAGACTTAAAACAAATGAACTTACTTATCAAAAATATATCAATAATATTTTTAAAACTATCAAAAAATTTTTCTAAGATAAATTAAATGATTTTAAGAAAAAAAGTCCTTCTAAGACCATTAGTTGTTCACAATCAAGTATTTAAATTTTATATTGCTAAAAACAAAAGAATGTCACATGTCAAAATACATTTTAAATTTAACCCTTAATAGTGGTGAATAAGAATGATTCGTTTATTAATTTTGATCAATGTGCAAATAACGTAAAAAGTTTCAACTTTGATGGGAAATATTCTTTTGAATTTGGAGAAAAAATTTTGAATTTAGTAGTTCTCAAGAGAGCGATTAATCTTAATTTTTATTAAACTCAGCTATCCAAACCAAAATAGTTCGAAAAAATAAAAATTTAAGATACATAATTAATTTGGCAGCAAAAATAAGTTTGGGCAACAGGTTTAAAGCGACACAAAAATTAAACAATAAATTTTTTTGACTCTTTAATTTTTTTTATCCACGTAAAAAGTAGAAACAAAGCCATAACAAAAATTATCAGGTTGGCAACATTGATTATATTTATCTGCGTATAGTAGAATAGTAGTCTTTTTCATTCAAAAACTTTTCGAATAAATTCTTTTATTGTTGTTTCTCATATTATAAAACAAGATTTTTTCATACTGATAACGGATATATGTTATCTGGGGGCTAAATCACCTGAGCGTTAAAGCTGACATACAACATTAATCTCGTTATAGGACTAATCTGTTTCTATTTCTCGGGGTGGAGTCAAAATTTATTCTAAAATAAATAAGAAAACATACTTGATTCTCATGTGGTATTTTATATAACTTTGACTAATCTGAATCGATAAAATTTTCCCATATTTTTAAAATATTTTGAAAGTATAAGCAATATAGTAAATTATTGGACAATTTAAATAAATTTGCATGTAGAAAATTTTATTTTAGTTAAGAAAATGCCCAGATAATACACATGCCTGATAACACTGTTAAAAATAGTGTAAAAATTTAATACAATAATTTCTAGTCATATTTTTTTTCAAAAATATAGACTTATGCACGGAATCGAAGGCTATAAGAAGGTTTCATAGCTCTCAGAACCCAATTTATGTGGTTTTAGAAATATCTGGTATACAGAGTGTCCCAAAATAGCCATATATAAATTTGAGGATATATTCCTTACAAAATTCTAAGACAGTTTTTCCTAAGCCTTTTTTTTTACAACTTAAAATTAACGGAGTTATAAATGATTAAAGACAGTTAATCAGAGCGAGCCCATGAAGTTCGTATATTTGTTTACTAGGAAAATCGATATTATAAAACCTGGGGGCACATTTAAGCTTTTTGAAGGGGATGCCTAGGAGAAAAACGCTTTTTTCGACATTTGTATAGCTTTGAACTTCAATACAGCCTCTCCAAATTAAGCCAAATGGTTGAAAATCTGTGCGTAGATTGATTTTTTTTGTCAAGAGTGTGCCTTTGAGAGTGTTCTTTTTCCAGCACCTCCACCCTATTTTTATACTTCTTTGCACATCTCGCCACAGCTCCTCCAAACTGAACTAGATGATTAAAAATTGGTATCTAAGTTAAGTTAGTGTTAGTGTTTTGGGGTAGAAACTTCTCCGTCAATCAACAATCCCTTTTACACCACAAAAACATATTTTCCAGCAGTTTTGTTTGAGGACGTATACGAAACTATAATGAGGGGGAAATATGACTTATTGAGCTCTCCTAACAACGAGTTTTTTTTTACTATAAAACTGATTTTAAATGAGTTATAAATTTTTATTTCAAACACATTAATGCTAGTCATAAAGATAATATTTTGTAGAGCATGTTATTATAATAAATGCAGTAAACTCATGTCTCGTCTAGTTCAAAAATGACGCTAGATGTCTTATCACTCCAATTTTGTTTGAATTAGATTTTGAATTATAGATCACGTAATATTTTGAGGTCGCTGTAATTTCCGTTTTTATTCAATTATTATTTGAAATTTATATGAAATCAATATCAATAAATATTGTCATATGTAGTTTTGTGACATTTTAAGGTTATGTTATAATAATTTTAATATAATCAAATATATACCTAGTCTATAGGGAGTTCGAAAATTAGTTTAATTGTTATTTAAATTTTTTTATAAATTCTAGCATCGAAGGAAATACGTTGAATAACGTATGGACGCAATAAATCAAACTTCTTTGATTGTGATACGCTTCTACGAACACAAGGCTTGAAATCGCTTAAATTTCAATTTCTCTACAATTTGTTATTCGTAAAAACTAAACCTCCAATCCTTTCGAAACATTCTTACACAACTGCCACTTCCAAAAAACGAAAGGCCGGACATTTTAGGATGAAAATAACAAAACTCCGAAATAGATTAACTTTCTTAATATTCATTACCTAAAATTTTGAATAAATGATTATTCGGCGAAAATTTTGAAGTTTCTAACCACAAAATCACATGATGAGGTGGCCGAGTGGTTAAGGCGTTGGACTGCTAATCCAATGTGCTCTGCACGCGTGGGTTCGAATCCCATCCTCGTCGATATAAAATATTATTTTAGACTTCGCAATTATATTTTTAAGAATTTTAACTTTTATATAGTAAAACGAAAGTAAGTTAATTTTTTTGGTATCATGAAAAAAATGATCGACGAGGATGGGATTCGAACCCACGCGTGCAGAGCACATTGGATTAGCAGTCCAACGCCTTAACCACTCGGCCACCTCGTCTTATAAATAAAAATAATTTTTTTTACAATTTTCATTAACAGCTGACTTAGTTTTATTAAAATAAAAATTTACATTTATGGAATTGAATATATTTTGTTTGAAAGGTAACTTAGTTTAGGTAAGGTTATAGTGACTGTCCTGGGGTGGGACAGACTAAGACCATAGGGTCCGTTGTGATACCGAAAAAGCGTTTTGAAAGGTGACTTGCTCGAGACTGTTCTCATCTATGTTTCAATATTCTGATCAATTTGGATAGATTCTCAGGGAAAACCGCATTTTTCGACGTTTTAAACGTCTTGCGCATTGGTCTTTTTAAGGGATAGAGCATTGGAAATTTAAATATAAGTTTAGATAGTATCCTAGAATTGGTCATTGAGGTTGTGGCTACCCAGATTTCCCGTTTTGTCGGGGGTTTTACAAATTTTGTAAACTTCACTTGTTCCGGCGAAGATTTATATGAACTCGAAACTTATAATAAAAAATTATAAGATATCTATAAACAAGGGGTTGGATAATAACTCCGCCTTAATTTTGCAATTTGATCCACATATGAAATATTATTCATCGATATAAATGTAGGTAATATAAGCTTTTTTGGTATATACATATACTCAAAACTTTTACTTTCTAAAGATGGTCTTTAATTGCCATTAATACTTTCATAAAGAGTAATCGTCAACGACGTCAACGAACACCATTAAATGTATCGATTTCGTGTATGGTTTTCTTCCCAACAATTGTATACGCCTACTGGTTACCGTGCACTATGTAAGGTCTCTCATTGCAAGTGATATCATCATGGATCTCAGGTATCCGTACGGTGCGAGTGACAGGGCAATTTTGGATAAAAATATCGATTTTTTTTTGATATCTGAAGTTTTTTTTCAAAATATCGCAAATTGAAAATTTTTAATTATTTAGCTTTCGATTTCGAGACATCGAAAAATTTGATCCTTATTTTTCGTCTTTATTGAAGTCATATCAAAATTCATCATTAAAGTTGAAAATCAGGTATAAATAACTTCAACCACAAGGATAAACTTGCATAGGCCAAATTTTTTTATTTTCTCCAAAACTGTACAAGATAGAATGTTGAAAATGTTTTTAATTTTGACAATCCAAAAGAGGAGTTCGGGAATAACATCCCGCGGGATAGCTAGTTTATAATATATGTATTTAGTTAATTATTTATTCATAATAAAATAAATGTATGAAACACGATTTTGATTTTAAAAGTTTTTATCGCTCTCATGATAACAATACAATAATCCCGTCAAAACAGAATTATCCTTTAACAATAATTCAATAACATACATTTTAAAACAACTATCTACCGTGTTATTCAAAATTATACAGTAAATTTTCAACTTCAAATTCAAAACGAACAATTTTATATCATGAAGTCATCTGACTAGGTTATTAAGACTGAAATAAAAAAAAAGGGTCCCGACTGTCATAGTTCGTCGACACTCATTTCTTTCTTCTTTACAATATGGCGATTGTTGGTCGCCATATTGAATTTTCATTACTACCATATCTTCAGTAACTTTCGCAAGAAGAAGCAAAATTCGTCAAAATCGGCCCACACGTTTGGTCTCTTGTGTGTCACATAGGAACATACATACATGCATACATATACGCAGTCGGGTAAAAATAGAACAAACTCAGAAGGTAAACTAAAAATTTTAAATTGAATAATTTTAAAAAACTTTTAAATGAAGAAATTGTATAAAAATTTAAAATGACAGCGTATCCAGGTGTTAAAATGACAGTCTTAACCACTCGGCCACTTCGTCCTGTACTGCCAATTCGGTCCATCAATCCTCCAATGTAAAGAATAGACAAATTCTTAGCGCAGGAGCTGCGCTAGCTAAGCGGATTCAAATAATACAAAAATATTTTTGATTTAGAAAAAAACCTACATTTTACAGAAAATATCGAAAGAAGGGAAAAATTTTACCGTTTATATTATAAGGAAAAACTGATAGCAAATTATTTGAAATAAATTATACATTTTAATATAGTTTTAGTATTCGACCATTTTATAATAAATTCTACGATTTATATTTATTACATGAAACCTAAGAAGAACAAATAACAAAATGCATTTTAGGTTTCAAATAAATTTTATTTCAAGTAAATAAATGATAATTTCGACTAATTTTAAACATATTATAAAAAGCAATTCCCTTCCATAAAAGAGACCTTTTTCGGTATGAAAACTTTATAATAAATCTCCAAAATGTATTTATAAAATGGTCGTCGCATAAAATACATACAATTTACAACTAAATAGTCATATTTCACAAAGTGTTGAAAATGTGAATTAAAAACATAGTAGTAATTTACACTTCTATGTTAAGTTCAAGTATAGTAGTTTTCTACACCAAAATCATCCATGCAGACGTAAATTCGTATCCGGTTAGTGTTGTACTTATTCAGTGAAAACAAATCGTGGTGAATAGCACCTTTAAGAGCAAGTAACCATAATAAGAAGAGAAAAGAGGAGTACCTCAAGTGGGTCCCTACCACATACACCAAGAGTCCTCTATGCTAGAGTACGACTGCCACCCGAAGACGCCTCGTAAGGAGGAGCTATTAAAGTCAGATGAAGCTAAAAGATTCGAGGCCAGACGCCACAAAGAAAGCCCACAGCATCTCCATCGGGATCTCTCCCTAGATAGATGGATCCAAGATTTTAGACCCGAACATTATGAATCTAACGCCCTTCAGATTTCTGCAAGTGCAAATAACATGAATGGAGGTTTCGTTATCCTTCATACAGGCTCTACAAGTAAGGGCATGTGACTTTATGATTTCTGTAAATATTACACTCCGCCAATTTATTAAGGGAACAAAATTGTTCCATTTTACCTAAATTTCAAACATCTTCGCGAAAAATCATCGAATGTGGAATCTAAATAGATCATTTTAAAACTTCTACTTCCTAGTTTTGCTACCTATTAATCAAAAATTAATGATCACCACCGTGTGAGATATGTTTTCCCTAAATTTTATACCGTTTGGTAAGTTTAAAAGCGTACCAAAATTTAAAAAATTATTTTACAAAAAATTTCTTTAATCCACTGGAAAACTTGAATTGAAAAATGAGCTTTTTGGACCAAGATATTTGCTTCCCAAGCAAACTTGACACTTTTGGATTTAAAATCCTAAATCTTTTGAAAGAATCATCGCAGTGAAATTTTTTTCATATCGTACGAAAACTTAAACTACCTTTCTTTAAGCCCTGGCACATTGTTTTGTAAAAACTTTTATAACTCCTCCGAATTTTCGCATATTTAAGAGGTTTCTTTAAAAGTTCCTGTACGAGCTTTTTAAAAGAAGATTTCCACAGTCCAGGATTCCAGAACGACCTAGAATGATCTAACTAGAGGTGTTATAAAATTTTAAATGCATCAAAAAATAAAAATATCTTGATTTTGTTTTTCGGTTGGAAAACAAAATAACTTCCTATCGAAAAAGATAAATAATATACACAGTTATATAAGATAATTGCCAGGATAATAATAGTTTTGGAAAATGGTAGCTTTGATGTTACATAAGTTGACCGTACCATATACATACATACATACATACCATGGTATATAGATGAATAGGTAACCAAGTCACTTTTTCAGGTCAATGTGTCAAACTTTACGGAAAGTGTTTAAAACTTTTCTGTATCTATTTTCGTTTTAAATTTATACACATTGAATAGACATAATACGGTGCTCTGTTTTTTTTTTTATGAGAATATACAAAAAAATTTCAGTTGAACATTTTGAACTAAAACCACATCGTTTGGGGTTCATTTAATTGACTTTGAAATATGTACCAGATTTTGCATTAATTTTGATTTGAATTTCTGAAATATACAAAGTTTATTATGATAAAACACACCGCTATTATAAATCAAGTATTCAATTCTCTACCTATAATTAAGACTAACTCACTTAAGGTAGTACTATCGGTAATAGACTTTGCATTCAAAATTTAATAAAACTTGGCATAGTTGTTCATTATTATATCATAATTAACCAGTTAAATTGTTAGGGGCCTTCAGAGAACTGAAAAAAATATATTTTAACATTGATCTTTATGGGAAATCACAGATTTTCTTTTATTTCACAAACCTGGACGTTCAGATTTTCAGTTTTCTGAAGGACCCTAAAAATTTAACTGATTAATTATGATATAATAATGGAGATAACTATGCCAAGTTTAAGGGTCATGGTTATTTACCTACAGACCGCGTAAAAATACAATGCACATACATCAAGGTAATCCGAATTACCTCATCCAAGTATAATCGTATTAATTTATTATTGTATATGCTTCGTTCGATTTTGGATTATACAATTTACAAAAAATTGAATGTAATTGAGATGTATTTTTATATTTACTGTATATAATCTCGAAGGAAAAACCAATTCACGTACATATGTATTTGCCTAGGCATTTTGAAGTAAGTTTATGCCTTATATTTTTCAAAAATGACTGAAAGACACTTTTTCTGAAAAAATAATTCTGAGTTAGTTTTGTATTAATTTAAAATTTTATAAAATGGAAAAGCCGACGAGGATGGGTAGGATCTGAACCCACGAAGATTAACCAGTCTCCGACCTGCATTAATCGATTAAATACTTTTTCCATGAACCATTAATCCTACGAATAAAAAAGGAGCTTTCTATTAGAAAAGAAAAATTAAGAATGTTGGCGGAAAACACGTAACGAAATGACTTAATCTCAATCTCGTCTGTACGCCATTGTATGTCATGAAACTTTTGAATCGTTATTCATGTATAAATAATTAATTATAGGAAAATTATCGGAAATTACTCAAATATGTCTAATATAAAATTTATAAATATTTTCTCAAAATAATGTTTACATTTTTGTCAAACATTGTATAAAAACAATTTTTTTAAATGATTTTATTAATTATGCATAATTTTTGTGTATGTAAAGGTATATAAAAAAAAAAACAAAGCGTAAGCGCTAAGAACTCTAGCGGCTAGATCAATAACTTTCAGAATTGTCTTCAAATCCCATTATTAAATTTTTCTCTTAAATTTTATTTGTTTCTGAGCCAATTTTTTTTACCTATGCTTGCTTTTATGTCCACGTAAGGTGATTTTGAAATTATAGCTACAAATTTTCACTGCAAAACAGCTTGCTTCTTTTTTTGACTTTTGACTTCAGCTATTTTAATCTATATCCTTATCTTAGTCTTAAAAGAAAAGGCGCAAGTTTGCGCAAGATTTTTTTCATAACCAACTTATAGAATACTATAAACTTTGCTCTGTTACAAAAAATTTTACCGGACAAAGAGGGGAACATAAACAAAAAGTATAAATTCAATGAATTTAAGTCACCTTTTTTAGCAGCAAATATGAATCACAAATATTTAATTATATTAATAGAAAAATTAACATTAAATACTAATAAATTAAGCACAAACCTTCGCCTTCAACATAAAAAAAAATCCTTACTTCATTGCACTAACAAACACAGGAAACGTAAATCGAATGACACGGTAAATCGAGAGAGAATCATACAAAACAGGCAGGGGGCGAGGTTAAGACAGCTCAAGTGACCTGCTGAGATGGAGTGGTTATCTTACTACACCAAAAAACAACTTTCAATGCAAAACAAAAGAGTTTTCTAATTTTTGTCCGGAAATTTGGTATAAATACTCCACTGTGTACCGAGTCAAAACGGTATTATAGTCATTAAAATTCTTAAATTCGATTTTCGGGTCGAAAACCATAACTTTCTACCATAAAGTAAAAAAAAAATAATATTTAACTATCATAATCATAATCATGATTTTAATTAAAAAATTTATTAGCTTTTTATACTAATGCAAACAATAATTTATTAAAAAAGCTACTAAATTTTATTTAGTCAAATATAAATTTTTTTTTGTAATGTAATTTATTTTATTTTTCATTTAATATTTTATTAGTACACGAAATAATACGAGATAAACTGAAATGAATTATCGAATCATTACAAAAAAATAAAAAAAGCTACTAATCATTCCACAAAAGTTTATTACTTTTGTAATAGTAGACTCTACCCGAAAAACGAATCTTTAAAAGTAACTTTTAATTTAGAAAGTCAAATGTAAGTAGTTTTAATAGGGTATTATCGTTAGTCAAAAATAAATTATGAAATTGGAAAAAAATTAAAATTTATGTAAAAATATACTTAAATATTCTGATTTCGAGTCATAAAAGCACATTTTTCTTTTAAAATATTAAAATTAAAAATCGTAATTTTTAAACTGTATATCACGTGACTTAAAACTCGGGTAAGCCTTGTTGTGATGTCATATCGGTATGAGCCATAGACCATCAGTTAGTTCAGTGTAGACAGCTGGGAATAATATATCCATTGATAATAAGTATTTATATTTATTATAACCAGATGTCTATGAATATATCTGTCAAACTTATTTGTGTTATTTCGTGTATTGATACCGATATTACGTTTTTGACAGTTTAAAAAAAGTTTAAAATTTAATTTAAGTTTTTGGCAAGAAAGCGTGTGTATTTTTCAAAAATAAATTTTTGGATGCTTTTTGTTAGCAAAATCAACATTTTGAAGTACTTTTTCAAAAATAGTAGAATACCCTATTATATCACTTGACAAAAATGTTTAAGGTAAATTTTCTCACAAATTGTCACACGTTGCAAATGGTAGCAAGCAATTAAAAGATTTATCTGCATAATTATCTTAAAAAATATAAACAGAATATTTTTCAAGTAGCCAAAATGTTTCAACTACAATTAGTGTCACATGAATTTGTCGTCAAACTTCTAATTTCAAGTGGTTATGTTTGTATAATTATATCAATATGGTAGACCTCCCAATGTTACTATTTTTTTTTTTCGGAGCGCACATGACCCGTTGAAGTGGCCTTATGTCAAGGTTTTAAAATAATACCTCTTAAAAACATTTAAATTACTTTAAAAGTGAATTGGAGTGTACCTATATATGGTGTGACTGAGTAACGTTAATGGACGATTTAAATTGAGAGTCGCCTTATTTAAACTAAACATAACTAGCTCGACTCGTGAGGAATTCCGCTCCCGTAGTGACTTTTCTTGTTTTTTTAAATGTATAATAGTCGTTATTATTCATTGAGTATATCAGAAAAGATGGCCGTGAAATATTTTATGTTGACTATTTTTACAGAAATCTGTAATTTATGGTAATGTCAAATTAAATTAATTTTTAATTTTTTTTTTTTAAATTAATATTTCTTTATAAATTATATCTCATGTGTTATTCTGATATATCAGCTATGTTGCTGTACAGTTTCATTAAAAACCATTCGCTAGTTTTAGTGTGAAAGCGTAACAAACAAACAAACATGCTTACTTTCGCATTTATAATATATGGGATATGATGGAAGCACTTCTTTTTTAATAGAATTTGTCCCATTTTTTGAAGTCGATCGATAATAGTAATAAAGAACACATTTATATTCTAAGCGATTACGTGTTTGATTTTTAAAAGAACACATTAAACTTTGTTGTTGAACGAATCAAAAGAATAAAAAAAGAAAAAACTTGTCTATAATTTGTGTTAATAATCTATTAATTGAATACATTCACACACATAAAATACTTTATTATAAAAGTGAAGATAAAATAAATATATTTAAATAAATTAAAAATAAATACAAATGAACACACAAATCTGTGAATTATCATATCTTTTAGTAGAGTTGAATTAATAAATTTTCAACCAAACAGAATATGATGATATTTTATGCATTAATCAATTCGTAGTCTATTCTTTACTGTATACTTTATGAACAGGAAGTAAATTGAACAGTTTTTAACTGTCATTTACAAAACTTTCAAAAAATATCAAATCATGGGCGTCGCCAAGGGGGGAGGGGCAGGTAGAGGTAGCTGCCCTTTTCTAGAGATTCACAAAAATGGTTAAAAGCATCCACTTGCTTGAAAAAAGGTCAAGTTATACTGAATTCAAAATTTCAGTAATCGGATGAGTTTAGTATGAAATTAAATCAAGCTACCTAGAAATTTTCAACTAACCACCTTTTATTGTGAAAACAAAGTTATTTACGAAAAAATATTTCAAACAAAAGTTGTTTACTTTTTCATATAGTACCCCTTAGAAAAAATCGAAATTTTTTGGTTTCAGAATCGGATGAAACTATGTTTACAAGGTAAATATGACCCGAAAATGCAAAAATCGGGTTAATTTGACAATTGAATAAGTAGTTTTTGAAATATATCCTAAAATATGGGAGCAATTTGCTATATCTCGGAAACTACTTGCCCAATCGTGATAAAAACCCGATTTTTGCCACTTTTGGGACAAAATTACCGTATTAACAAAGTTTTATGGGAATCAGAAAACATATTTTTGACTCATGTTACCAATTTACGAAACAAAACTCACTTTATGGGTTCGGAGCACGATATCCAAAAAAATTCAGCTCGATATCTCTTTTCATTTTTGAGTTATCTTGTTAACGGACAGACAAACGGAAATGGACTTATTAGGCTAATTTTATGAATACCTATATCAAAATTTTGTTTGTATCAGCAATGTTTCTAAGCGTTACAAACTTGGCATTAAACTTAATATACTCTGACAAAAACTAAATAAAATCATTTTTGATAACAAGTTTTTAGGAATGGGGTGGACATGCAATGAAAAGGAGAAAAAGGAATAGTAGAATAAAAAATTTTCTTTAAAAGTTTCAGCTTGATATCTCTTTTCGTTTTTGAGTTATCGTGTCGACGGACAGACAGACAAACGACAGATGGACAGCCGAAAATAGACTAGTTAGGTGATTATATGAATATCTGTACCAAAATTTTGTTGGTAGCATCTTTATTTTTAGTCGTTACAAACTTTGGACTAGACTTAGAATATCTTGATATCTTTCATATACAGGGAGTGTATTATTGACTGCAGAACTATTTCCTCCTGAAAAAGCTGAGAAATAAAAATAAGAAAATGTTCTTTACCAAATTTGGATCTGAGGCCTAATTTACGAGATAATTACCCTACTCTTATTATAATCAATTAATAAAAAAATACATTCTCCAAAATCAAATTCATCCAATAAAACACTATTTAAACAGAGAATGTGTTTTATCATAGTGTGGAGGAGTGATCTAAATGCAAAATTACTACACATCCAAATTTGGTAAAGAACATTTTCTTCTTTTTTTTCTCAGCTTTTTCAGGAGGCAATAGTTTTGCAGTCAATAATAGAACTTCCTGTATACATCGTATAGAATTCCATAATGTTGGGATTATATTTTAGGATGCTACATGAAAACTTGCCCAATTTACTTCCATTAATAATACAATTTACGTATGTACGTATATATAACATGTATTATGTGTATTTGTTATATATATATACTAATTTTATTTAACAAGAATACTAATTGGTGTAGAACACGACATTCGTATCAAAAGTGTTGACAAAAGTAATTTATACATATTAAAATAAATTCATGTTTTAAATAATGTTACAATAAACAAATAATAGGTAGGTAATCATTACTTATAGGTATAGTATAGGACTATAGGTACTGTACTGTACCTACTCATATACTTTTAAAATATTGAAAATTTATACAATTTTAATCATATTAATGGATATTGTAACGAAAAATAACGTAATGCAAGTTTTTTACCCTTTGTTTACAATACAAATTGTCATATTTTTTCGTAGACTAAGACTAGCCTCGTACATAAGTTTACGGTTTAGAAAAATTTCGAAATTCAAAGTTTTAAGGACTTTTTGAAGCTATGTTCCTTATCGCACGTTCTAATTTTTTTGCTGGTTGGGAGGTAAAACCTAAAAGAGTGCAAAAAAATTAAAACGACCCCATAAACGGACATCTAGGAAACTAAAACCATTAGATTTAACTCGTCATAAATTATTTTGCAATCTTTCAATTTGTATTTTTTCTCCAAAATTTATGTTTTTTCATTCAAAAAAATGAGTTGAGTTTTCAGAAGGTAAAGGATAATGGAGATAATTTAAAGTAAGTACAAGTAAGTTTTATCTTATGTCATAATAAATATCTTGATCAAGCTAAATGAAGGTTATGTAACGGAATGAAAATGTTGGCTCTACAGTCAGATTCATAAAATATCTCGAAAATTACTTATTTAATGGTCAAATAAACACGATTTTTGTAATTTTCGGGTCAAAATTACCTTATAAACTTAGTTTTATCGAAATCGGAAACAAAAACTTTTTTTACACTTTTTGCAATTTGTAAAAATCGAAAAAATCATAAAAAATTCAAAAAAACACAATTTTTGTAATTTTTGGTTGGGTTGGGTTGGGTTAGGTTGGGTTAGGCTGGGTTAGGCTGGGTTAGGCTGGGTTAGGTTGGGTTAGGTTGGGTTAGGCTGGGTTAGGTTGGGTTGGGTTGGGTTGGGTTGAGTGTGGGTGTGGGTGTGGGTGTGAATGTGGGTGTGGGTGTGGGTGTGGGTGTGGGTGTGGGTGTTGGCGTGGGTGTGGGTGTGGGTGTGGGTGTGGGTGTGGGTGTGGGTGTGGGTGTGGGTGTGGGTGTGGGTTTGGGTGTGGGTGTGGGTGTGGGTTTTTTTTCAATTTTATTGATCTGTATATTTAAAAATAAATTGCTGTGTGTTAGTCTCGCTAAAACTCAAAAACGGCTGGACCGATTTTCAAAATTTTTTGTTTGTTTTGTTCGCTATAGTTCAGGGATGGTTTAGAAAAAAACTAAACAGAGCTGATATTAGAGTCATCGTAGAGTTACTCACAGAAATGATAACCTGAACAAGTTCCAACATCATATTGGAAAAGACTATCTCCCGCGTGTGACAGATGCGGAGAAAATTCAGAAGAAACATCGATCCACTTTCTCTGTTACTGCTCGGCGCTCATACAGCAGCGGAGGAAATGGTTTGGTTCGGCCATAGTCGAACCAGAAGAAATTAAGAAACTCAGCGCTAGGCAAACCCTGGGTTTCAGTACATCAGTTGGTTTATAATAGCCACTGAAAAGCGTAGCGGGGATAGAGTGCAAGGGTCTATTTGGCGATGCTAGAGCATGGTCCGCTAACTTCCATACCCATACCCCATAGATGGAATTTGCCAATCACATTATTTTTCATAAACATTGGTTTGGCTGTTGATTTTGGGGCTTGCTCCATGACTGCCAGATGAAATAATTGGATACAAAAAGGGAATAATTTTGTAATTCTCTGTATTCAGCTTGTAGGGTATAAAAATATCAATCATCAATCTATCCTTCCTCGTAGCTAATTTTCTTTCTACTCTCTTTTGCATCCTTTTTATCATTCCAAGTGAAATCTATCAAAATGTATCGATTTTTCATGTTTCTTCAAAAATTTTATTGTAAAATTAAAGAAAATCTAAGATGTCAATTGAGGGTTAAATATAACAAATTTTTCGTTTATACTACGCCCCTGACATTAAAATAAATATATATGACATGATTGTAAATAACCCGAAAATAAAATTATCCCTAATAGAAAAGTTTGTTTAGTATTCTATGTTAACTTTATCACACAGGATATGTCTTAAGGAAATGAATCTGGTGGGGAAATTGTTGTTTGTATAAAAGCGAAATATTCATAAAAAAGCGGCAAAAACAAACGAAGAATATTATTTATAACAAATTTATTATAAATAAAAAGAACATAGAAATTCGAGCTAAGCATGCTCGAGCATCGGGCCTCGAAGCAATGGTTCAGAGCACCTAGCCAAATAGACCCTTGTACTCTATCCCCGCTACACTTTTCAGTGGCTATTATAACCGGCTGATGTACTGAAACCCAGGATCTACCTAGCGCTGAGTTTCCTAATTTCTTCTAGTTCGACTATGGCCGGACCAAACCATTTCCTTCGCTGCTGTATGAGCGCCGGGCAGTAACAGAGAAAGTGGATCGATGTTTCTTCTGAATTTTCTCCGCATCTGTCACATGCGGGAGATTGTCTTTTTCCAATCTGATGTTGGAACTTGTTCAGGTTATCATGCCCTGTGAGTAACTCTACGATGACTCTAATATCAGCTCTGTTTAGTTTCAAGATCTCCTCGGCTCTGTTACCGAACGAGTTTCCTTCACCCAACGGGCTTTTGGCGATTCGCCCTCCCTCGTAGCTGGCCCATGCCTTTAATTGTTGGTTTTTTAGATTATATTAACATTATAAGTTGAAAAATCTTTCGTGTTTAGTTTTTTAATGAAAGTAGAAACGGTCTTAAGGACGTTCATTATAGTTAGAAGGATAAAAGTTATGAGAAGGGTAAATCGATAAATTGGTCGATATTTATTGTCAATATCTAATATTTTAGAACTCTGATATAGATTTTTACGAATTATTTATTTTAAAAAAAAAAAATTATAAAAGTTTTTTTGTTTTACAATTTTCTTGCAAGAATATAAACAAAGTCGTTTTCATACTAAAAACAAAACCAAAAATTACAAATTGAACTTAAGGAGTGTTTTAAAAATACAGTGCAACTTCGTTAAGATGAACAAGTTCTGAGAACAGCGTTGTAGGGTATTACTCGGGTAGTGTATTATCGAATGTCATTCCATTTAGTGTTACCTTATTTGGAAACACTAACACTTTAATTTAATCAGAAACCCCCCATAGCATTATGTTTTATCTTTTTATTTATTTCAACTATACCCGATTATATTACTGGTAGCTCGGTTACTTAGCCTCTTAACAATATGAATTGACATAGCTCGACGATATTATCGTATGACAATATTAGTTTCATCAAAATCGGAAACAAGAGGTTTTTTTATAGAAAAATCGAAAAAAATTGAGGGTCTCAGAATTGGATGAAACTCTGTTTATAAGGTAAATATGACCCGAAAAATGCAAAAATCAGGTTAATTTACCGATTAGATAAGTAGTTTTTGAAATATGGCCTCAAATATGGGGTCAATCTGGAATATCTCGAAAACTACTCGTCCATTCGTGATATAAACCCGATTTTTGTAATTTTTGGGTCAAAATTACTATATAAACATAGTTTGATGAAAATCGGAAACCCAATTTTTTTTTCGATTTTTTGAAATTTTTTGAAGGGGTACCCCTCAAAAAAAATCGAAAAAATCCAAAAAATTTTTTGGTTTCAGAATCGGATAAAACTCTGTTTATAAGGTAAATATGACCCGAAAAATGCAAAAATCGGGTTAATTTACCGATTGGATAAGTAGTTTTTGAAATATGGCCTAAAATATGAAGCCAATTGACAATATCTCGGAAACTATTCGCCCAATCGTGATATAAACCCAATTTTTGTAATTTTTGGGTCAAAATTACTATATAAACATAGTTTGATGAAAATCGGAAACACAAATTTTTTTTCGATTTTTTGCAATTTTTTGAAGGGGTACCCCTTAAAAAAAATCGAAAAAATCCAAAAAATTTGTTGGTTTCAGAATCGGATAAAACTCGGTTTATAAGGTAAAAATGACCCGAAAAATGCAAAAATCGGGTTAATTTACCGATTGGATAAGTAGTTTTTGAAATATGGCCTAAAATATCGGGCCAATCTGGAATATCTCGAAAAGAACTCGTCCAATCGTGATATAAACCCGATTTTTGTAATTTTTGGGTCAAAATTACCATATAAACATAGTTTGATGAAAATCGGAAAACAAAATTTTTTTTCGATTTTTTGCAATTTTTTGAAGGGGTACCCCTTAAAAAAAATCGAGAAAATTTTTTGGTTTCAGAATCGGATATAACTCTGTTTATAAGGTAAATATGACCCGAAAAATGCAAAAATCGGGTTATTTTACCGATTGGATAAGTAGTTTTTGAAATATGGCCTAAGATATGTTGGCAATTTACAATATCTCGCAAACTATTCGCCCAATCGTGATATAAACCCGATTTTTGTAATTTTTGGGTCAAAATTACCATTTAAACATAGTTTTGTCGGAATTGGAAACAAAATTTTTTTTTTCGATTTTTTGAACTTTTTTTAAAGGTACCTTTTAGAAAAAATCAAGAAAATTTTTTGGTTTCAAAATCGGATGAAAAATTGTTTCTAAGATGAAACTAGTTTATAATTTTTTAGTTAGATACTCTTTTAAAAACTTCTACGAATGTCAAAATATACATTCTAATGTCACCAACTTCTAAAATGAGCTTACTTAACGAGGTTAGACTATACTTTTAAGAACGTGTAGTACAACTTCTTTTATTAACTGCAATGAAGAATCCCACCAAAACAAAACAACGAAAAAAATAAAAAATAAAACTAAATCTAAATAAACCTTTTGTGTAGCAGCAACTATCGCATGTAGTTGTATTGACCATAATACAAACAGCAAAACAGAAGAAGGAGTCAATTATGCAAAAAAGAAATACCTTTTATCATAGAGAAATTCGTGAAGTATATATAAATACACACCGGGTGCTCATAAAGCTTGAGACCACCCCTGAATTTGTTCAGTTCTTGATTATATAATATCTCACAGAATTTAGCATGACATTAATGAAAATGTAACACGTAATGCTCCAGAAGAAAAGTTCGATGCGAACGCTGACGTAAAAACGACTGATTATTAAATGTATTTAGTTCTTTTTGCATATCAATACAAATTTATTCTAATACTACGTCATCATTAAATCATTTAAGAATCCAAGTAAAAAAAACTTGATTTGACCTTGAAGTGACCTTCATGGTCAGAGATAAGGACAAATTCCAGGTCACCTTTAGATTGGTTAAGGTTAAGGTAAAAGGACCTCGCACACAATACATTGGTTGTTGGATTCTGTAAAAATTATTTGAAAACTATGGATTAAGGTAAGACAGTTTGTATCATGCTGATCAAAAGTTATCATGGACTTCGGATCAAACCTCAAGAACCCTCCCCTTTCAAGCTATGCCTACGTGGGACCGTAGCTCGAAAAGGAAGGGTTTTTGAGAGTTGAATCCATACGAAATTTTGATCAGCATGATCAAAACTACCTTGGTTTTCATTTCAAATCCATGGTTTTCAAAAAAATTTAACCGAAAACAAAAATCAATGTATTGTGTGCGAGGTCCTTTCAGGTCACCATTAGATTGTACGAGTGAAATTCTACAATATTTAGCTAGGTCATTTGTTTTTCAACAATTCTTTGAATAAATTCAGGGAAAGGTCTTCAATTTTTTGAACACCCTGTATACAACGGTTATGGCTAAGAAGTAGCCAAGCACACCGAGCAATGACGCAGTACACACAGAGAACTGAGAGACTAGAAACGAAAAGTACTGTGCGCTTACTACACCCACACAAATAACATTTTGCGATAATTATTTTCTATATATTCAAATTGAAATCTTATCAAACTGCTTAAACATTTCATGGAAGTACAGTCACTGTGATTCAAGTAAATTCAACCTAAAACAAACAAATGCGTAATCCTTAAAAACACCTTATGGACAAATTTTTGGACTAAAAACTAAACTAAGTATAGTATGATATATTTTATACTAGCTTGATACCCGCCCGATTCACTGGGCTTGTTTTACGCAGCTAAAAAATCAGCACAGTTTTCAATTTTTTAAATTGTAAAATAGTCATAATAGGATATTCCACTATTTTTGAAAAAGTACTTCAAAATGTTGATTTTGCTAATAAAAAGCCACCAAAAATTTACTTCGGAAAAATACATACGCTATCTTGTCAAAAACTTAAATTAAATTTTAAACCTTTTTTAAACTGTCAAAAACGCGGGCATCAAATTTGGTGACGTAATATCGGTTTCATTACACGAAATAACACAGATAAGTTTGACAGATATATTCATAGACATCTGATTATAATATATATAAATACTTATTATCTATCTATGTACACATTATATCCAGCTGTCTACACTGAACTAATTGATGGTCTATGACTCATACCGCTATGACATCACAGCAGGGCTTACCCGCATTTTAGGTCACGTGATATACAGTTTAAAAATTACGATTTTTAATTTTAATATTATAAAAGAAAAATGTGCTTTTATGACTCGAAATCAGAATATTTAAGTATATTTTTACATAAATTTTAACTTTTTTCAAATTTCATGATTTATTTTTGACTAACGATAATACCCTAATGATTTAGTATATCAGAAAAAGTGGTCACGATTTGTTTGACATTTGCTGTTTTAAATTTTTACAGAAATCTTTAATTTACGGTTCAATATGATGATCATTTTGCTCTCCATCTGTGATCATTATTTTGAACCATAAATAAAAGATTTCTGTAAAAATTTATAATAGTAAATGTCAAAAGTTAAAGTTTTTTTATTAAATATCTATATCTTTATAATTTATAGCTCATGTGTTATTCCGATGTATGATCTATATTGCTGTACAGTTTCATTTAAAACTATTCACTAGTTTTGGCGTGACAAACAAACAAACATCCTTACTTTCACATTTATAATAAATAGGGATTGAAGGTATAAAACTGTTTTAATAAATTATAACAGAAAGAAAATGACTATCGTGAAAATATTTATTTCGTAGAAAATTCATTATAAAGTAAATATTTTTAGTCATATTTTCTATATGTAAGTTATTTCCTGTTTAACACATATCAATTTGCTATTTAGCATGTCAATCCGTTATTAAAATACCATAAAATCAAGAAAATTTGCGTGATTTAACATTTCGATGAGGCACTAAAGGTGTATATAATTTATGGTACTTTTCATATACTGTTCTGTAACTACATAAAATTACTATCGAGAAAGTTTTTTTATTCAATTATGAATTTTGATTTGTTTCACTTAACTTTCGAAGTTACTTTTTAAGGTAAAATGTCCGTAAGCCCACTTATAGCGAATTAAAAAAATGAATGCTTTTGTGCTGATGATGGAAATTCGAAAAAAATTTTTTAATTGTTCATCGATCCTACCTTATAGGTGTCAAAAATGACCATCGTTAAAATTTATATACAGAGTGTTCTATAATTGTCTGCAGAACTTTCGCTTCCTGAATAAGCTGAGAAAAAGAAGAAAAAAATGTTCTTAATCAAATTTGGATCTGAGGCCTAATTTTCGAGAAAATTAACTAATCAATTAATAAAAAATATATTCATGAAAATAAAATTTATTCAATAAAACACTACTTAAACAGAGGATGTTTAGTTAGACAAAATTTTGGCACAAATAAAATAAACATCACTGTTTACCCGTGAGAGCGAATATTATCCGCAAATTGTAATATTATATGGGTATATCAGTTATATATGTGTGTATATGTAATGTGACAGAGTAAACAACACTGTCTATACATGGTATTTCAACATTAACTCAGTCAATTGTTTGTTTTCACTTGATGTATTTTTAATTTCTGTATTTTATAATATTAATTACAGTACTTAATTTTTTTTAAATATTGTGAACATTTATATTACGTGAACTGTACACATATTCATACAAAATATGAATATCTTATATTCTCTAAAATTTATGATAAAAACCTTTAAATGAATACATTTTATTAAAGACAATATGATCAAAGCTTAGAAGAACATAAATGAGAGTAGATCTTTGTTATTATTTATCAACAAAAATTATTTACCATAATGAACGAACGAATGAAACATATATCCATTTAACAAAAACCATCATCCCACACGCACTAAAAACACACCGAGAGCATCTCTTTTCTAAGACAATAAAAAATCAACCGAACAGGGAAAGTAAAATTATGAACACATTTTTTAAACCTCCATAAAAAGACTAACATAACCGTGTTATATAATAACAATAAAAAAAATTGACTGAGTTAATTGTTGAAATACAATGTATAGACAATTGTAACTACACTGTCACATTACACATACATTATTCCCTTGTAATACATACTATACAATTTTCGCCTAATTTGCGCCCTCACGGGTTAATAATGATATTTACGAAAAAATGTTTCAAACAAAAGTTGTTTATTTTTTTATAAGAAACATTTTTTACGCTTAAACTTTTGTTCTATCTCTTACGGTTTACAAGATAGGTCCTTCGGACCCAAGACCCAATTGATCTATGTTGCTCATTTACAAACTCGACTCACTTTTTTTGTCTTGATATCTGCTTTCATTTTTGAGCTATCGTGTTGATAGTCAGGCGGACAGACAACCGGAAATGGACTAATTAGGTGATTTTATGAACACCTATACCAAAATTTTGTTCGTAGCGTTCGACGCTTAAAGACGTAAAGAATAGGAATCCATAACATTTAAAAGAAAAATCAATAAAGATTACTTTTTGACTTATAGAACTTAATATCGAATAGTGGAATAATAGGTTATTTGTAGCCGTAAAAGAATGTTGAGCTTTTTTGCGTTCTTCGTATTTTTGGCCTTGATAAAATCTTGTAATTTTCTTTGCATGGAGGTTATTTAACATTGACAGTAGATTTTTAAATATATTTTTTTTTAATTGAATAGAACAGGAGAATTTATAAGAAGTAAAATGACCGTCAAGTGTCTTTGATTAAGAGCATATACATAAGGATTACAGGGTTTGTATAAAATATTAAGGCTTTTTATCTAGTTTAAAAGGAATACAAAGCTTGCCTCCATCATAATCATAATAATATTTAGTTAGAATGTATTCAAAGACAGTAATGTCCAATGATCGGATGTACACTTAGTGGTACTGTATTCTGTATACCAAGTAAGTTTTACATTTAAAAGGTTTCCTTCCTTTACTATGAAGATCACACAGAATGACAATCTGACTGTGCTGTATACATAGCTATACGACTCTAGATACAACTTACAAGTATTATTTTACTTTGTTTAAGAAATATAGATAATCGTAATATATACAGGCTGTGACTAGTATTATTTCTTCTTCTTAGCCGAAGACATTTGTTTGAGAATTCTTGATTGAAGAAAAACTCACTTTAGTTGTCGTATGTGGTAGGCTTGTAGTCTTAAAGAAGGAAGAACTGAACTCACATAACAGTCACGCTAAACTGTCAAAAATAAACCCTAAGAATTCAATATGAATTTATTCTGCTTGGTGGATCAGTGTTGCCTCTGCTAGACTTATTTTTTTATTCCAGGAGAGTTTTTATCGTTACTGTGTAAATTAATCAAATATTTTTGAGAAAAATGCGTTCTATTTCAGGAACTTTTACAAAACCATTTAAAAACCACTGTTCCTGTATGCTATCCCATAGGAACCGTGCATTTTTCCGGGATAAAAATTAGCCTATGTCATTTTCTGACGACTGAACTACCACTTCCTATGTAAAGAATCATATCGATCCTTTTGCTCTATGAAAAATGAAAACAAATCTTTGCGAAAAATCGTATAACAAACTTTCAAAGGAATTGAAGGGAATATATTTTAATAAAATGGATAATACAGCCCACAAAAATGCTGATCTTAATTTGAATAAAAACTTTGAAAAGCTGTATCCGAAACTATCAGCTTGGCATGATCTCAAATTCTTGCAAATTTAACCTTTTTTAAAAATAAAAACTGTATTTTTTTATGAAAAATCAGTCCTTCCAGGTCAAAAACGGCAAATACTGAAATAAGATCAAAATTTTCGAGGTTTTTGTAAACAATATATCAAAAATACCTGATTTGATACAAGGTTCACCCCCTTTTCAAATACACAAATACAGGGTGTTCTATTATTGACTGCAGAACTTTCGCTTCCTGAATAAGCTAAGGAAAAAAAGAAGAAAATGTTCTTTACCAAATTTGGATCTGAGGCCTAATTTACTGTATAATTTGGCAGTAACACTGTATAATTTGACTGAATTGTAACCCAATCTGTAACTCCGTTTCTAGCACTATTCTTATTCATATCTTATCACTTTTACCGTCATTTTATTATTATATATTTTTCTAATAAAAATTCTTAAAATTGACTAGATATTTACTTGAGCAGAACACCATTTATAGTATAAAAAAAACCGTACATATATAATACAAACAAAATAATCAAAATGCTTTTATGAAATATACTACACACACAAAACCTGCAAGGAACAAAAACAACTGATATGCCTATTGATAAACCTTGAATATATTATAAGTTGTTAAAGCATGCCTTTTAAACTGACTCTCTCATCTATACTCTAACATACAGTTTTGTTCTTTTTGCATCGGTGTACTACACTGACTCTAACTAAAAAAAGATAGTCTAATTACAGTTAAATAATAGTATCCTTTTAAAATTATACTTAGTAAATTATAACGGTAGAAAAAGAACAAAATTTTAGTCATACCATAACAAACAATACATTTGAGCTAACATAAAAAAAAACTTGAGAGCAACAGATCTCCATCACTAAAGTCATATTTCCCCTTTATGTTAATGTTTCGTATTGTTAGATGAGACGAGTAAACTTTTTTTACGTTTAAAGAGGTCAGTTTATTGACAATTTTCATATAAAACAAGTAAAAACAAACAATTGACTGAGTTAATTGTTAGAATACCATGTGCAGACAGTGTTGATGATGCAATCGTTTGTCTTGTGACGTCATGTAAGTAAATATATCCACTCTTAGATAGCCACACATTCATAACTGATATTCCCATATAATATATACTATACAATTTGCACCTAATTTGCGCCCTCGTGATGTTAAACAGTGATGTTTACGAAAAAAAATTTCAAGCAAAAGTTGTTTATTTTTTTATAAGGAACATTTTTTATATTTAAACTTTTGTTCTATCTCTAACGGTTTCAAAATGGGTCCTACAGACCCAAGGTTCAATTGATCTATGTTGCTCATTTACGAAGTCGACCTCAATTTTTACGTCTTAAATACGCTATAAAAATTTCAACTTGATACCTCTGTTCGTTTTTGAGTTGTATTGATAAATAAACGGACAACCGAAAACGGACTAAGTTGGCGATTTTATAAACACCTGTATTAAAATTTTGTTGGTAGCTTCAATATTTTTAAGCGTTACAAACTTGGGACTAAAACTTAATATACCTTGATATATTTTATATACATGGTATAAAAATGCGCTGAATACGCTGATGACAAAAAAAAGAATTTGTAAACCATGGGCTTTATTGTTAAAAATTATAATTTTGAGCGGCAAGTTTCATTGTTTTGATGTTTTTTTTTTTACTTTTTAAGGCAAATGATAATTGACAGACGGCTATTGACTCGCCTGACATAACTATTGCTAATACTACCAATCCCTCATTCCCTCAAAACAGTATAAACTATGACGTTTACATCGATACATACATAAAATTTCTTGCCGTGTAATTCAAAAAATAATTAATACGACTGAAATACAATGCTGACCGCAGAAAAAATTAATGCATAATGTTTTCTTAAAAATGTAGTTTTAACTAAATGAATTTTTTGTCAGACAATTTAATAAAAATATAGGTTCAAATATTTTAATAGACATGACTTTGAGAAATAAATTTCAATTCAAATATCATAACATATATATCATGCCTAGCAAGCTATAATAACTGTGCAGTCAGTGCCTTGTATATCTTGTTGAGGTACTACATGTTGCCGGTAAAACCGGCAACGGATACCTATTTCTTTGTAACCTAATGTTACTTAAGTGGATTATTTATTAGACAATTGTTATTGAAATGAAAAAAGAAATTCTTTTAAAATATATTTTATTTATGAATCTAAAAAAAATAAATGAATATAGAAAAAAATTATAATTGACGCTTCTGACTAGGAGAAAATAAACTAGTTATTTAAAGATCATGATATTCAACAGCTTCTTTTGAAGATTTCATAGTTTGAACTCAATTTTAGTGCAATAAATTAGCCGGAAAATACCATCAAATGTGGAAAAGTGGTGAAACAGCTCTGATTTAAAAATTTTTTGTGTACGTGTTCCTTAGACCTTTAGGAACATTCAGCCGCACTAACCTTGGCATAACAGAAAAAACTGAGGAAATTAGGGTAGTTTTCTCATCCCCAGAGCACTCCAAATAGTAACAGAGAAAACAAATCAATATTTCAACTCGAAAATAGTCTCTCGAAGGTTTTTGAGGTCGCTGATCATGAATTCAAGGTTAAAATGCAACTGAATACAGTTGCAACCCCATTAAAACTACCCCTGGAAGTGATAGACAGAAACTTTACTATATACAAAATTTTGCTTCAGAAATCGTCTCTTGTGGAGCTTTCAGGTTCGCTGTTCATTGATTTAAGGTCAAAAAGCAATTGAGCATGGTTTTAACCCCATTTAAGCTACCCTTAGAAGTGTCAATGATAAAAAACATTGAAAATTCTGAATTTCACCTCAGAAATTCTCTCTCTACGGTTTTGAAGTCGTTGATAACGAATTTCCGGGCAAAAAACAAGTGAATATAGTTCCAAGCCACCTCTAAAATCCACCCTTAGAAGTAACAGAGAAAAAATTAAAAATTTTTCCTCGAATATCGTCTTTTGGGGGGGGGTTTTTGGGGTCGCCGATCACGAATCCAAGGTCACAAAGTAAATTGGATGGTAGCAACCCCATGAAAGCTACCCCTAGTTTTTATGGGGATCCAACCATCCAAGTTACTTTATGGCCTTTGATACTTTTGGGTTGGGTTGGGTTGGTTGAATTTTCAATGAAATGGTAGAGTTAACTCAATTTTCTACATTTTTTAGATAGACCACGCAAAATATGGGTTGTGTTAGCGAAAAACTTTTTGCTAACACACACTATACAAAATGAAGTTATATTTTAAAGTGGATTAAACTAGTTTCTTATTGAATACTCATTCAAATCTATATCTAGATTTTAGATAGATCATTTAATATGTTTTAATCGAAGAAAGCTAGACATTGATAATATTATAAGATAAGAATTGTATTCAAAACTATTAGTTCGAACTTATAAGTGATTTTAATCGCTTTCACGTAGCACATTTAGGTCATACTACTATTACTGCTATTGTATTGTGTTTATGTAGACTACTATCATCTATATGGATGTAGACGTGCCTTCAATTTATTTGAAGTGAAATGGTAATGGCGTAATTATGTTAATGGCAGGAATATTCATTTTGCGTTCACTTTTTTTTTTGTTAAGGATGTATGAGCATGGTAGTGGGGGCACAAATTTAAAAATAGATATTTTCAATTTTGATGATAAATTTATATTATTACTTGACGATATAAGACGAAAAGTAAGAATAAAATTTTTCGATATCTGGCTTAATTTTCAAAATATCGAAAATTGAAAATTTTGTTTAATTATTTAGCTTTCGATATTTCGAAAACCAAGACACATATCGAAAAATTTTATTCTAATTTTTCGTCTACATTCATGAAGTTATAACAAAATTCATCATCAAAGTTGAAAATAAGATAAAAATAATTTCAACCCTTAATCTACCC
Source organism: Chrysoperla carnea (assembly GCF_905475395.1). Classification (NCBI taxonomy): domain Eukaryota; kingdom Metazoa; phylum Arthropoda; class Insecta; order Neuroptera; family Chrysopidae; genus Chrysoperla; species Chrysoperla carnea. The sequence goes on from NC_058342.1 coordinate 30,068,347, forward strand.
TGCTCTTACATCCCTTATATGGACGGTGACACTTAGTTTTTTTTTCTTTTCTAATTCATTGCTAATATGTTTACTTTCTATTAAAAAGTTTTTTTTAAATTTGTTTTCATTCATTCCAAATGAAAATTATCAAAAACTTCCAAAATATGTCGTTTTTTGAGATTCCTCCATAAGAGCCAATGTATTTTATATCGATTTTTAATGACTTTTTTCTCAAAAACTTGCACGGATACCTAAGCTGAAATTTTAACCACACATTCTTTGAGTAAAAGACTACCTACAAACAAATTTTGAGCCTTTAAATTAAACATTGTTGTCATGCTCATACATCCTTAATATAGTTTTGTACTAATTTTTATTTTTAGGCCGATACATAATTCAATCAAATTAAACATTAGGCCTTGCATTAAATCAGGTATTTTTGTTTTTTTAATATGTTGGTTGCAATGTACATTGCCTATGGTAGACACTTGCAAAATTTCTCAAAAAATCGATCGAAAAGATTTGAGCCTCTTTAAATAAGTATTTCTAGCCATTAATCTAGATAAGCAATTTTTTCAGGTGGGCTGTTCTCCACTCTTGCTCCTCTGGCAAAATTCTCAAAATACTTTTACCAACAAATAGAAAAATTTGTTTAACAAAAATTTTGTCAAAACACGTATTTTATATTTTTGCCCTACCTTTACATGGGCGAGAAATCATTGGCGAACAAAATGTATTGTTATCAGAATTGTACCATTTTTTAAATTTTAATCGATACGATATTTCAAAGGAAGAAAAACGTTTTATCACAAATAACCCACTTTTGAGCTAGTTTCAATTTATTTTTCCCATTTTAAATTTGGTTGAGTTTCTTGCAAACTTCACTTTATTGTTTCTTTGATGGAAAACTTTTTCAGACACATTTTTTTTATATCGAAACATTTTTTCTTTATTCAAATTCATATACTCCAAGTATAAATAAATAAAGTTGGGTTAGATTAATTTCACAAATACTAATTTGCTGTAGAGTTGGTTCAATTTGTGTTAGATCTTACCAAGAGAATGAATAATAAAAATATGTAACGTGGAATGAACTAACTCTATATGATTTGTATCATATTTTGAACAGTAGTGCCAACCTTGATAATTTTGAGCTACTAAACAAATATTTTCCATTCATTCACAGCCATGGATTCTTTTGTACCTTTATCTTTATCTCTTTTATACTTATTTAAATGTACTTATTTATCTAGCGTCTCTTTTAGAGGCATCTGGTTGTTGGCGTAAACATATTCTAAGTACCTAAGTATATGAATGTATGTAGAATACTAAAAACTTATCGACAAACAAACTATTTTAAGGCATTCAAATATATAAATTATTGTACCATTTATGTATTAAAGTTAGGTTAAGTTATTACTTTTGTGAATAATATCAATATAATACATGGCATAAACTATAAGTGTGTGTATGAGTGTGGGAGTGAATATGTAGGGGAGGGTGTAGTATCTAGAATCAATATTTACATTTATGCATTATGCGAAAACATTCGTTATAGTAAATACCAGATATTTATCTTTTTCTGAGGGAATATTCTGGACATTTCAACTTTAACCGTTATTTGAGTAGTTAATATCTTTTTAATTACTTAAAATTAATTAATAAAAGTACAAATTCAGTGAGAGAAATTCAAATTTCTAAAAAAGCAACTTAAATTTTAAAACGGACGTGACGTCACAGTATGTGGTTTGTCAGATTTGTTGACATACTGTATGGTAATAATTACTTATATTTTGCATGGTATTACATTGAGTTATATTATTCTACGGCTTTTATTTAAAAAAAACGTGTGTAAATTCTGCCTAGCAGTCTTCTGCCTACTTGCATTCTGATACCGCTATTTTTTAATATAAATGCTCTCTAATAAATATCAATATCTCTATACAAACTACAGAATGATTCAAGGTACAATTAACTCTAGGTACTACATCTTACCCTAACTATGTGTGTGTGTTTATTGTATACGTCTTTTGCATAAACAACATTCTAGAAATTTAATTATTTTAGAAAATGTCTAAAACTTTTGAGTCTTTGGTGTTTTTTTTTCTATATCAGGGAACGTATCATCGGTATGGTACTCGAGAAATCAAGAACAAGGCAAAAATTATTAATTAAATAAGATATTACCTTTGTAAAGATATTCTTAAACAGAGTGCCCGAATAACAGCGATAACATTTTACACGTAAAGCCAGAAATATTTCAGTATGAGTAAAACTTTTTTTGTTAAAGCACAGCTTATATGAATATTCGAATATCTATCGCAATTATGTTGGTACGATTGACTTTAATTATAAATGAATGTAGATACATTCTTCCTTCAGGAAACATTCAGGAAACGTTATTCTAAGATTAACGAAGTATTAAGGATGTCCAAGCGCGAGAGCAGTTTTGGATAAGCGTTTGCTTTTAAAGCGTTCTCGTACACGGACAGATGGACAGACAGACAAATGACTAATCGAAAAAGGACGAATCATAGTCCAAATCAGTTTTGACGACATTATTATCGTCGAATATTATCGACTAATTTCAATTCTGGCTAACTTTGACGAGAATACTCCGTGAGAGTGTGATTGGGTAGGGGGACGGGTGTATTCTTTTCTATTGTACACAACTTAGACCTTTTTATAAAGTAAAGAATTCAAAACATAGATCCTAAACTAAAATGGTAAATCGTTTGTAGGCATATATACACTTACATTCATATTTTCGCTTAAAAAGACACCTACACTGGTACACAGGTACACACATACGGTAAATTAATAATGATAAAATATTTTGTATTATAACCCTCTGGTGTATTATAAAGTAACTAAAAAGTTATAATTATATCTGAGAATAAACTGCAGTAGTATTTAGTAGTTGTAACAGAATGCTGCTGTTATACGAACCAAACCATTCATAGGTAAGTTACCAACCTACAATATTTATATAGTCGGAAGGCTTAAGGATGTATGAGCATGGTAGTGGGAACACAAATTTAAAAATAGATATTTTCAATTTTGATGATAAATTTATATTATTACTTGACGATATAAGACGAAAAGTAAGAATAAAATTTTTCGATATCTGGTTTAATTTTCAAAATATCGAAAATTGAAAATTTTGTTTAATTATTTAGCTTTCGATATTTCGAAAACCAAGACACATATCGAAAAATTTTATTCTTATTTTTCGTCTACATTCATGAAGTTATAACAAAATTCATCATCAAAGTTGAAAATAAGATAAAAATAATTTCAACCCTTAATCTACCCTGCTCTTACATCCCTTATATGGACGGTGACACTTAGTTTTTTTCTTTTCTAATTCATTGCTAATATGTTTACTTTCTATTAAAGAGTTTTTTTTAATTTGTTTTCATTCATTCCAAATGAAAATTATCAAAAACTTCCAAAATATGTCGTTTTTTGAGATTCCTCCATAAGAGCCAATGTATTTTATATCGATTTTTAATAACTTTTTTCTTAAAAATTTGCACGGATACCTAAGCTGAAATTTTAACCACATATTCTTTGAGTAAAAGACTACCCACAAACAAATTTTGAGCCTTTAAATCAAACATTGTTGTCATGCTCATACATCCTTAAGGTATTTCCAGACTAAAACTTATTTTTGCGCGTATTGTGTAAAAAAGTAGGGTTGCTACCTGATCAGACAGTTATGAGCGGCCGGTTTTTTGGAAATTTTGCCGGGCTAGGATCAGAGTCGCGTGGTCAGGGTCGACAAATAAAAATTAACATTATGATTGCTGAATCGCCATCATGATGGATTTGACTTCAATGAGAATCGATTTTGTTCATGATTTTAGTACATAGGACTTTTTTGAATTTACTGCTTCTCACTGCAAACTTTCAACGACATAAAGTATTGCTTTATTGAAATAATAAATATTGGAGAAGGCCAATACTTGTTTACTTATCAATATTGTATCAAAAAGTGCGAAATAGGAACCGTTTTGTCCGGACTATAAACTATAGATAGGTAACACATAACTATAGGTATAATATTTATATATATATATAAATCGATGAAGTTAATTACCCGAATCAGGTAGAGTCCTTTGTGAACTATTATTTATTGTGCATAAAATTCATATATTATACGTCATAGAATAACAATATATCTCATCCATATTTTCTAAATTATTCTATTGTAAAATGAAAGATTATTAAATGTAATATTTCAATTATTTTAGCATTTAATTTTCATAAAATGGGTTGGTTCTATGGATGAAAGGAAACCTTCTACTATCTACTATCATGCACAGGATGGTCCAAGTTATAACAGCAAGACTTCATCAAATGGTAGAATAATTTTATAGTAATGATAATTTCTTAAGTATCAATTGATATTTGGGAGTTTGCGAACTGGACTTTGTTTCTCAAAGAGGATATCTTAAAAAAGGCCTAGGTTAGATGGAGGGAGGAACGTACTTGTAGTACTACAAGACAGATATCCGTTCCGAAGATCTTATATCACTTTCAAGGGCCTCTATTACCAAAATAGTTGTGGCTTCTACAGGACACTGGCTAGGTGGCAGGCACGCTGAACATCTGGGCTTGACAGTGTATCATGATTATTGCAGGAGCATTTTCAATGGGGAGGAGGAGAAAATGATGTCTCATCTTCTCTGTCATTGCTCAGTTCTTGCCTCGAGAAGGTGTACTCACTTGAGCCAGCCTTTCTTTGACGATCTCTCCGACCTGAAATTCGTTAAAGTCAAAAGTACTTCTGCTATTCTTAAACAGCTCCAAATGGATCATGTTGTAGTGGCCAGGTATGGGCGAACCCTTTTTTGGTATCACAACGCACCCTGTAGGTCGAAGTGTGTTGAATTATCCTGAATATTAAATTATCCAGAACTCATAGTGTAAATTCAATTTTTCTAAGCAAGCTTTTTGTGCAAGCAATATCGTGTTACTTCCAAAATTTCGTTGCACGTATATTTACGTTAGAGAACTGATCATTAATTTAACGTTACCTAGCATTTGATGAAGTTTTATAACTTGGAACACCCTGTTTGCATTGTGTAAATGAATATTATGTTGAAAATTATTAATAATATATATCTTAGAATTCTAGTTCAAAGGTTTACGGAATGTGTTTTTTTTTCTTGTTTATAAGGTGATTGTTGCATTAAAACAATTTAAGGCAACTGTCCTGATAATTTCATATTTAAAGAGGATAACTTAGTATGTGTGTAATAATATACCTTGGAGAATTCCCACTACACGAACAGAAAAGTGAAGTTGGTTTTTCAAATCTTTAGAAGTTCGGAAAACATGATCATTGAAAACTACTTATTAAATTAAAGAGGAAGATATTAAAACTTAAACTTTGATGAAATTTCGATCAAAAGGGGATTTCCAGAAAACATGGCCTATGCATTTTCAACATTTTTAAGATCTTATACACGTGTATAGCTTCTTCTAATTAAGTCAGCCAGACAGAAGCACAGATACACAGGTTAACTTTCTAAAATCCCTCCTTTTTGCGTAAATTGGGTAAACTTCTTTGTGCTAAACAATATCATTCAGTTCTAATTATTGTATCGATTTGAAACCTTGCAAATATATACAATTCTGATTACAATACAAATTAATTGTTTCCGTGAATGTTTAAGTAACTAGTTTTTTGAAATATTTTCTAGAAAATTAAATAATTAATATATATTGTGCCCAATTAACAAACTTTACAATATATTCAATGTCTCATAAAAGTTAAATATTTTGCTCTTTCAAAAATAATACGATATAAACGGTGCCTCAAAATCAATGCAAGATTTGAATAGTGGATCATCTGTGGGTCATAGTATTGAAACTAAAAAAACCAGAAAAATGTGACAATTTTGGGTTAATAATAAAAGTTTGCTCCTTTTAATTAATTTTAAGAAGTTATCTCCAACGAGTTCACGATTACCAACGCCTTGAGGGAGGGTGTTGTATCATCAGACACAATGGGGATGATGACTGAATTTTTTTTATCACTCTAGGAGAAAACTTGACAGAACGGACTTAAAGTCTTTATTAGTTCATGGCCTAGACCCGTTTTTCGTAGAACAAATTCATTTGTCCTTTATGGTATATCAATCGATGAAAACTATACAAGTTGTATTTATCTATCAAAATTATATCTTGCGTCAGTTTTGAGACAGTTTTTAATTAAAAAGAAATAGTTTTTCTCGAAATCTGAAAAGTCGCTTAAAATGATAATAATAAAATGCAAATTATTAAAAATACATTAAAATATTTAGAAAAAAGACTTAGAAATAATCTAGAGTCTCAGTAATCCGAGCATTTAGACGTCCGACACGTCGAGTAATCCGAACATTTTTTGTCTTCCATGTAATACATTTCATCATGAATTTTTCTATTTGCAACGTGCATGAGTTTTATTGAAAACGTTTCCATGGTAACTATATAATACTTATTTAAATAAGTAATTATGATAATTTACATTTAAAAAATAATATTTATGCAATTTCGTTTCTTATTTTCACAATTTTTAATGCAATAAGTTTAATTAATTGACTTTGATTATAAAATTTACATGCAAAGAATTGCATATTAGTCATAACAGCCTCCTTTAACGCTAAAATTATCCATTGGAAGCGCTGGCGTCAATTTTATTGTCCTTACCATGATTATGCACACGACGAATACAACTTTAGTAATCGGATCAAATCCAGTAATCCGATACCCCTTAGTTTTTAATGATTTCAGATTATTGAGACTCTACTGTATAGTCTTTTAATATAGTTTTATAAATAAATTATTCAATTCTTCTTACCCTTATCAGCAGTTTTTAGCGAAAGATAAAGATTGTACTCACCTGAAAAAGACAAAAAAAATTAATTTATTAAAGGATTCAGAAAATATTTAAAAAATGAGAAATATAAATAAAAAAAAAATGAAATTATTAATTTACGATTAGATTGTACGATCTTACTACTTTTGTGTTACGTCATTTTTTCAGGAATTATTCAGGTACGGTCCCGAACTTTTTGCAAACTCTGTATATTTGTATTCATAGATATCATTGTAGTTTGAATTTTACTTAAAAATGTTTTAAAAAGAAATTTTTTTGTATTAAAAGAACAAAAAAGTCGAGGACTTGAAAAGGCTCTCAACGAATGTAAATTTATAAATATTACTTCCATAACATAATCTAACACGTCAAAATTGACAAATAGGTTTTTTTTTCTGTACAGAATGTAACAATCTTTCTTCAACAAATTTGAAGTTTTCATTATTGTTTGCTCAAAATATGCATAAATTTTAAGGTTATGAGAAAATTTGAAGAAAAAAAAATGTTACATGACATAAACTTCCATTTAAACTTTTTTCTCATGATTCCAAAATTTATCAAGTGTGAATTTATGAATTTAAGAAAAAATATTATTAAAATAATTCTCGATTCTAATCTTATGACTGAAAAATTTTGTCTCATAAAATAAAAACCAAAATTAATCAAAACGAAAGTTGATGATTGGTTCAAATTTTAAGAAATGGGTTAACGCTAGACATGTTTCACCGTTAGCTCAATATATTCCCGATGTATATAAGTCATTGTCCTTAAAATTCCCAGTATAAAATATCTTTTGTTTTTATAACATTTGATTAAGCTTTACATTATAACACAATAACATAAATATTAGTGATGGGTCATTGCGAGTGATTCTAAATATACCATACTTAAACCAACAAAAAGTTTAATTGATGTTTAAAATATGAAAGAAATGGATGAAAAAAGTGAAGAGTTTTTGAGGGTTAAGTCCATAAGAACTTTTCATCAACATGATTAAAATTACCTAAACCCAAATTTTTAACTGAAACCAAAAATCGAAATCTCGTGTAAGCATCGCCTTTGAAGGGTCGTGGCTCGGAAGGGAAGGGTTTTAGAGGGTTGAGTCCATAAGAATTTTTAATCAGCATCGAAAATTTTAATCGAAAACAAAAATTAATGTACTGTGTCCGAGGTCCATTAGTGAATCATTCATATTATGCCCCGTACAAGATATTCGAAATTATTGATTTTGTATATAGAAAGTCATAAAATTTCTCACTATAATACATATGACAATGTTTAGTGTAGTAAAACTAAGCATAATATATCAACCGAATAGAATTTTCGATACAATCTTATATATATAATATATATTTCTATCTACATGTAAAAATTGATATATGTTCCTTAAAACTGTGTCAAAACCAAATTTATCTAATAATCAGTGAGGTGGAGAAGTTATTCTCAATGCATGCATGTATGTATTATGCTTGTGAAAAAAAATCTACGAATTTGCATATTGTTGTACATTTTTTTTTTCAACAGTCTGGTTTGATAATGTTGAAATATATGCTGTAAGTGATTTTTTGATTTTAATAAATTGATTACCGAAATTTTTCATTTGCGTCATTGAATTGTTAGCATGTGGGTAACGATGAAGTCAAACACCGATTGGATGATAGGTTAGGTTATATTGGCTGTCCACGAAGGACACACTTAGACTATAGAGTCTATTGTGATACCATATGTGTGTTTTACCACCTTTTCCGCTAATTATTTCTTTTATCAGCTCAGAATATTTAGCTAATCGCCAAATGTGCTGGATTTTTTCTGTATTTTGGGTAAGTTTAATTTTATAATTGTCTCCAAAATACAGTAAAATTCAAAATACATGTGACGATTAGCTGAGTATTTTCCGCGATATATCCCGAATAACTCCGAAAAAAAAACTTTACGTAGAGTGCTTTAGCGATATTACAAAAACTATCCGCCCAATTAGCAAATGAAAGCAATTTGGTTTTTACTTGTTTAGTCAAACTTTTGTTTGTAACAAGTTTCATCGAATTCCGAATTAATTTTGGCCCTCAAAAATCAACTTCATTTGACGATCGGAACAATAATTTCTGAGTTATTGAGTAAAATTGTTTCTGAGGTTTGATATCCCAGATGTATCCCAGACGAATTTTTTCAATCGATAATTCGGAACAGATACCTTGCTTTCTTCTGGACCTAGATTTGCCAATAATTTGGTTGGATTCTTATCCAACCAAATTATTGGCAAATCTAGGTCCAGAAGAAAGCAAGGTATCTGTTCCGAATTATCGATTGAAAAAATTCGTCTGGGATACATCTGGGATATCAAACCTCAGAAACAATTTTACTCAATAACAATAATGTGTTTGTGACAAAATACTGTTGACTTTATGAATTATGTGGGACAAAATTATCTAATTTGCCCTACAAACTTAAGTAACCAATAAATTCTATATATGTATACCTACTTGTGCACCCATTTGTGTGTCGAACAATATAAGTTTGTATGTTACGTTTTTATACCATGTTTATATGAAATATACATAGTATATTAAGTTTAGTCCCAAGTTTGTAACGCTTAAAAATAATGATGCTAGGAAAAAAATTTTGTCATAGGTGTTCATAAAATCACCTAATTAGTCCATTTCCGGTTTTCCGTCCGTCCGTCTGTGGACACGATAACTCAAAAACGAAAAAAGATATCGAGCTGAAATTTTTACAGCGTACTCAGGACGTAAAAAGTGAGGTCGAGTTCGTAAATGAGCATCATAGGTCAATTGGGTCTTGTGTCCGTAGGACCCATCTTGTAAACCGTTAGAGATAGAACAAAAGTTTAAGTGTAAAAAATGTTCCTTATCAAAAATTAAACAACTTTTGTTTGAAACATTTTTTCGTAAACATCACTGTTTACCCGTGAGGACGCCAATTAGGCGGAAATTTTATAATATGTACTATACTTGATTATCAGTTATGTATGTGTCACATGTTTGTATGTGTAATGTGATAAAGAAATCAACACTGACTATGCATGGTATTTCAACAATTAACTCAGTCAATTGTTTGTTTTCAGTTGTTCATATTAATGAATTAGTTTTGGCAGCAATTTTATTAGTAAGATGATATTAAAAGTGAATTTACATTCACCTACATCGATCGGATGAATGACTATACTTGCTATATTTGAAGTCAATATAAACGAATTCCACTGTACATAGATGATACATGTACACTTGGATACATTAAGACATAAAATAATCATTCCCTGGTGTAACATTGCCTGCTTTGTAAAATCGCATAAATTATTAACACCTACAAGAAAACGAAATTTGTGCTAAACACCGCAGTGTTAAACGTCATTATTAGCGTATTTTGAGTTTCAAATACACTAGCTGAAACTCATTTGCTTCGCAGGGCAATTTCAACTTTAAAAACAAAATTATATTACCCTAACTTATCCTATCTTTTGTTCACAATTTCATTACTTTTAAATTTTGTTGTGGAACCATAATTTTTATACCATGTATATATGAAGTTTGTAACGCTTAAAAATATTGATGCTACGAACAATATTTTGGTAAAGGTGTTCATAGAATCATCTAATTAATCCATTTTTGGTTGTCTGTCTGTCTGTCTGTCTGTCTGTCCGTCTATCATCATGATAACTCAAAAACGAAAAGAGATATCAAGCTGAAATTTTTAAAGCCGGCATAGGACATATAAGGTCGAGTTCGTAAACGAGCAACATACTTCAATTGCGTCTTGGGTCTGTAGGACCCATCTTGTAAACCGTTAGAGATAGAACAAAAGTTTAAATATAAAAAATGATCCTTATAAAAAAATAAACAAGTTTTGTTTGGAACATTTATTTGTAAACATCACTGTTTACTTACGAGGACGCAAATTAGGTGCAAATATCAGTTGTGTGTGTGGGGCTATTTAAGAGTGGATATCTTTCTTTACCTACGTGACGTCTAAAAACAAACGATAACGTTATCAGCACTGTCTGTACATGGTATTTCAACAATTAACTCAGTCAACTGTTTGTTTTCACTTGTTTTTTTTGTATATATATATTTCATAAAATGATTTTAACAATAACAAGCAACTTTTGTTTGATAAACGGTTATAAAAAAGTCACACAAATGGGAAAAGACATACACAAAGGTATTGAAATAGTTGGATAAAAGAACAATTGGGTTATTCCAAAGTAAACTTCACGCGAACAAAAATTATTTGAATTTGTTTATTTTTTTCAATCTTTTCTTTTCCGAAAATATAGACTTGTGTATTATATTTAAGGTCAACAGGTAGAGATAGATTGAGTTATAAATCAGTTTTACAACCCCCATAGATGGTATTGAAATTCGGTATGTAAGATTCATTAGAAATTGGTTTCAATAATTTGGAAGGGATTCCCCGGGATTCATCTGTATAACCACTTCAAGTTAAGCTCGATATTTTGTGCCACCCCTGAAGCCCTAAACTGATTGATTGGGCTGATCAATTATTAGTGAATAGCTCCAGGTTTCCATCCCGTCTGTTTACGTAGATACTTAAAACTTTCTAAAACATGAGAAGACAAAGCTCTCATTTCGATCAAAAAGATTCAATCATTAATGAGGGGAAGACATGTCGTTATTGATGGAGCTTTGCTGCTCGTTAATTTTTATACCATGTATATGAAATATACCAAGGTATACTAAGTTTAGTCCCAAAATTTTGGTATAGGTGTTCATAAAATCACCTAATTAGTCTGTCTGTCTGTAATCACGATGACTCAAAAACGAAAAGAGATATCAAGCTAAAATTTTTATAGCGTGCTTAGGACGTGAAAAGTGAGGTCAAGTTCGTAAATGAGCAACATAGGTCAATTGTAAATCGTTAGAGATAGAACAAAAGTTTAATTGTAAAAAATATTCCTTATAAAAATTTAAACAACTTTTGTTTGAAATATTTTTTCGTAAACATTACTGCTTAACCGTGAGGGCGAAAATTAGGTGTAAAATGTATAGTAATTATTATATGGGGATATCGGTTATGTATGTTTGACATCTGTGAATGTGTAATGTGATAGAGTAATCAACACTGTCTATTCATGGTATTTCCACTATTAACTCAATCAATTGTTTGTTTTCACTTGTTTTTTTCTGTGTATTTTGTAGTAACATACAACAATTGAACAAAAAACACATAGAAAATAAAATTTATTATTTACATTTGAAAATTTAACGCCATATAATGTACATAATTGATGTATCATCTTCAATTATTTATTATAAATAACAAGCTATTATACATAAAATGATTTGAAGAAAGAAAGAACAACAAAGATTTGTTTTTATTGTGTGTTTCACTCTAAATATGTATGCTTGTGAGAGGATTGAAATTGTAAGTTGCGTCCCCAATTTCCTGAAAATTATTATAGTAATTACCAAAGCAATCCTCTTGTATAACATTGAAGGTCTAAAACTAAAATTAAAAAAATTAAAATTAAATCAAGCAAAACTTTCTCTCTGCCCTAAAAATGAACAGTCCTAAAACTTGTCAGCAATTTTTGCATGTTATATTACATCCCTCTATAGAGAATATTTATGTATTTTTTAAATATTTTTAATTCATTGTTTACACCGTTATAACATAGTAAAAAATATGAATACTATTTAAAAATGCTGTTATTAAGTGTAAACAAATATTTAAGATAGAGAATACTTTAGAGATGTTTAAACGCAGTCCTTTTTTCGCTCTCTGTTGATGACGTATTAACATGTGCTCTGTCAATTGGTGACAGTTCAATGTATAATTTACACTTTAAAAAACTGAATTTACAACACAAAATTTACACAAGCTATTATTAAGTTTTCTAATAAAAAGCCGTAGAATAATATAACTCAACGTAATACCATACAAAATATAAGTAATTAATACCATACAGTATGTCAACAAATCTGACAAGCCACATACTATGACGTCACCACCGTTTTAAAATTTGAATTTCCGTTTTAGAACTAGGAATTTCCGTTACTGAATTTCTACTTTTATTAATTAATTTTAAATAATTAAAAAGATATTAATTACTAAAATAATGGTTTAGTTGAATTATCCAGCCAATAAAGTTACGGAAAAATAATATTTGAACCAAATTAAAATTTCATGAATTTTCTCTATTATTTTCAACTACAATTAAATTTTCAGCGAATCCATTTTTAACTTTTGAAAGTTGGTAGTTCATTGTTTTTTATGGTTCTCTTTTACTTAATAAATAGACCATTATAGTAATTCATTTTTCATACAATAGTTTTTTATCCTCATTTGTTGTTAGAAAACTCACGAAAGGTTTCAATATTAAAATAGTGACTCAACATTTATATCAAATAAATGAGGACGCATCTTGAAGGTACATCTATTATTATCGGGATGTAACACACATATACCGATTTCCAGTATATATGGTATGTACAAAGTTAAGGTATAATGTATACATATATAAGTATTCATTTGTAATGTAAGAACACATTTTGTATATTTCAAACTATATACAATAATAAAAATAAAAATGTTTATAACAAAGCAATGAGACATTATAATAAATAGCAAATATTTATTGGATGGACAACATTAGATTACATTATGAAATACATTTAAACATAATACTGAACTTTATAAAATGTTATGTGAAAACCGACACCAAACATTTAAACTACGAACTTCTCAACTCACAACCATACCAATACCAATACCAACAGTCATACATACATACTACGTTACTACAGTCATTTTAATCATCTCTATCTCTATATATTATAAATGCCAAAGTAAGCATGTTTGTTTGTTTGTTTGTTACGCTTTCACGCTCAAACTAGCGAATGGTTTTTAATGAAACTGTACACCAATATAGCTCATACTTCAGAATAACACATGAGATATAATTTATAAAGATATATTAATAAAAAAAAATAAAAAAATTTAATTTAATTTGTCATTTGACATTACCATAAATTATAGATTTCTGTAAAAGTAGTCATTTGACATTACCATAAATTACAGATTTCTGTAAAAATAGTCAATATAAAGCTATCACTTATGTGCTTAATTCCGTGACCAGGGCTCCATATTCTTGAAAACAATTAGAGCTACGTTAATTTTGATCACAAATTTGAAAAGTACGACCCAAATTTAGTGGAATTACATACTTGATTCATCAAAATTGGATAAAATTTCGATGTGATAGAGCAAAATTAATTTTTTTGGATTTTGATGACGTCATAAAGTTAAAAAATTCGATTTTTTTTGATAATACAGGCAAATTTGATCCGATCTTATTGGAATTTTTTTTTGAATCCCACTAATTTTGAATCATTCTTTTCAGCTGGCATGTTAGTTTTTTACTAGCTATCACTTATGTGCTTAATACTGGGACCAGAACTCCAAATTCCTCACACCTATTAATTTGTTTTCGTGTACCTACAATTTATACTATTATCTGTCCAAATATCTATCAAATTGTAGTGACGTAGTGCTTGACCAATGCGCATGATCCTTATGCGCAATAATATTCGAGTATTTTTTGACGTTTAATATAATAAATTACAAAATCAAACTTAAATTAAAAATTATAAATAAATCATGAAAGTAAATAATCTTTTATTTTAACAATCCATTACTTATTCTAGAAATTCAACCTTGATTCTGCAACTTTTATTAAAACTGAATTTGGAATGGGTCCCTTGTCCAAGTTATTTGATAATATTTATATCATCAGGCATGGCATTTGGAAAAACAGACTGTTAGCAAATGTGATCTACTAATCCCTCAAATCAAACAGGATGTATGAGCATGGTAGTGGGGGCACAAATTTAAAAATAGATATTTTCAATTTTGATGATAAATTTATATTATTACTTGACGATATAAGACGAAAAGTAAGAATAAAATTTTTCGATATCTGGCTTAATTTTCAAAATATCGAAAATTTTGTTTAATTATTTAGCTTTCGATATTTCGAAAACCAAGACACATATCGGAAAATTTTATTCTTATTTTTCGTCTACATTCATGAAGTTATAAAAAATTCATCATCAAAGTTGAAAATAAGATAAAAATAATTTCAACCCTTAATCTACCCTGCTCTTACATCCCTTATATGGACGGTGACACTTAGTTTTTTTCTTTTCTAATTCATTGCTAATATGTTTACTTTCTATTAAAAAGTTTTTTTTTAATTTGTTTTCATTCATTCCAAATGAAAATTATCAAAAACTTCCAAAATATGTCGTTTTTTGAGATTCCTCCATAAGAGCCAATGTATTATACATCGATTTTTAATGATTTTTTTCTTAAAAATTTGCACGGTTACCTAAGCTGAAATTTTAACCACATATTCTTTGAGTAAAAGACTACCTACAAACAAATTTTGAGCCTTTAAATCAAACATTGTTGTCATGCTCATACATCCTTAATATGTATAATATCCTGTTTGTATGATTGGAGCGGTGAAAGCCCAAGATGACTGTACTATCTGCAAAACATATAACATTGTTATGTTTGGGTTATATGTTTGTATATGAGTATAGCAAAAATATATTATGTGTGCATATTTGGTCATAGATATCTAATGTATAGATATGTGATGTTATTTATTACTTGTGGAAGACGAGACAGAGGAATGTCTTATTCAATATATGAGGTGAATCTTCGATCGGAATTATGTGATGGAAATGTGTGAAATATCTATGGATAATAATAGAAGACATTGAGAATCCTAGCATATAACGAAAATTAAACAGAAATCTTCGAATGCCAGTCTAAGTTTTCTCCAATCAAGCCTCAACTAAGCTTTTTGTTCCAGGTTTCATATAAAAATTGCATAGAAGTTTCATTAACCTGTGCTTATTTGGCTAAACACAATTTAAACAGAAATTTTCGAATGCCAGTCTAAGCATTCCTCAACTAAGCTTTTTGTTACAAGCAGGTAAAAGTTTCATAGAAGTTTCATTATTATACTTACGTAAGTGTTTCACTTAAGATTTCATCATCTGTATTATCAAATGAAGTGTCAATTCAAAGACACTTTATATAGGAGTCTTTTTATACAGGAATAACAGATTTCAGGGATAAAATAATCCTTCGGTGACCCTGCATAATTTTCAATTCTCAACCTCCCGACAAAAATTCAGCAATCATTATGCTAATTTTTTCTTTTTGGACCTTGGAAAAATTTTTAAAAACCCGACCACCCGTCAAAAACTTCTAAGCTTGTCTCTACCGGACGAGGCCTCGTCCGGTCATACCAGCTCTCAGAAATAAACAACGGAATACTATCAACTGTAAATAAACTTGGTTTAGAAATGTACGGTAAATTAAGTGGCAAATTTCATTTGTGGGCCAACATAAACTCGTCTGTATCCAACAAGAGATGAATACTATGTGATACAGAATTCATAATCTATGTATAATAGCTCAGTGACCATAATGATAAAGATAAAGTCTCCCACCGCAGCACATATATACAGCTAAATATAACGACCAATAGACATACCCAATTTTTTTCCTTTTTTTTTTTTTAAATCAACAAACTTTGTTGAACCTATTTTTCTCGTAGTGAGATATTCTTCTCGTTTTGTACAAAACACAAACATATATATAGAAAATGACCGTAAATCTAACAATGTTGACCACGAATCATAAATTATGTGTAAAAGTCTAGTTCATGCTTCATGTGACTCTTTCATACACGCAAAATAATATATTTTTACTTCCTTATACAGTCAAGTCTCGACAGACATGTTACCGAGTGCTCATATGAATACTTCCAATTGAAACATGTATTGGTTCTCCGAAAGATGTCATTTTATAAAGAATAACCAATGTTGCGTTTAAAATAAAGTTGTTTCTTTTGGAGAAGAAGAAATAAGTTTAACGATTTTATTATACAACCGATGATGTACAATTCTTAAGGTAGTTGACTTGTAATAAGTTTAGACTTTTATTGTACTAAAAAGTAGAAAATAATTTTATCTATGAGTCATTCATACCCGACTTATTGTAAAAGTTTGAGGCGCTTAATATCAAGAATGAAACGAAAAATAGTTAGGCATGTGGAGTAGACGAAGCGTTCCGGTTAATTTTTAATATTTTAAATCAAGCGTCTCAAGCTTTTACAATTAGCCGAGTATGAGTAAATAATAGATAAAATTATTTTCTACTTTTTAGTACAATAAAAGCTTGTCCCTTAACAAGTATTTTTTATTAAAATTTTTATTTGTGTATGTTTTATCAAATAAGCAATTTTTATGATTAATTGATTATTATGAACTTTATTGGTTTGACTTCAATCATATTGTACATAATATGGAAATCAATGAGTTCCATATGTACAATTCAGGAGTACGATTTAGACGACTGAAGAGTACCTTTTTTGAAACTCTTTCCACCGTCATATCATTTTAAACATTTGCGCAATGATTTTTTACAATAAACTGAAATAAAAATGTTTTCGTATTAAAACCTTCCGAGAAGAATACGGAACAAACAAAGCATTTAAAAGCCACCAACGTACTAGGGAGACATTTTTTACGTCGGTTGTTATAAAAGTTATAATGGAAGCGCCGGTTAACAACATATTTACATAAGCAATAAAAAATTAGTTTCGTACACAGCTAGGATCAATACCTGAAGATTTTCATAGGGTTGACTGGATTTTTATCAACCATTTCTGTCTTCTGTTCTGTGATGAAATTTCTCAGCCCCCTGCATGGGGTGAATATTTATAGAAATCAGAGCCATTTATAAATATGCAACCCACGTAAGGAGCGCAGAAAGTTAGTTACTCATCGAACATTGTTTACTGCAGCCGGCTTTAGTTCCGTCCATAAAACTTGTGTCGTGTCCCAGCCAGAGCCTCTTGCAATCTTTGGCCACAGATTTCACTAAATGAGCTGTTTAAGACAAGATTTACAAGTTAAAGAAAATTTAATTTTTTTTGACAAATAGGGATTAAATTGAATAATTTTCCCGTTTTGCCTTATAGTTGGAACAATGAGAGACGCTTCAAAGGATAAAATGAAAAAATATTTCAGACAACTTTTGCAAGTGTACTTTTTTGTTTTTAACTTCCAGGCTTGTCTTTTAAAATATGTTTACAAAAGTAATTTGTTATAAAAGAATTCGGTTGAAATTTTTTCTATGACCACCCGGTGTACATCGCCTCTTTTCAAATGAAGAACCTTTTTCCTCTAAACAGTTGCTCAAGAATATATCTTTCATTTTTTTCTTATATCTTTTTCATCACAGAGAAAAAAAAACAATCTGTGATTGGTCATAACCCGCCTACGATAAAACCGGGTGTTCATGCAGAAATATTTGTAAGATTTGTGACCCACATTTTATGTTGCAAAATTTATTGATATGACTCGACGACTAACAACGTACAACCCCCACCACTACTCTCTGATGACGCTTCGATGCACATGTATACAAGAAACATATGTCTCGTTTTTCGTTTCTTTTTTATACCCTGTATATATGTAATATATCTCAAGGTATACTAAGTTTAGTCCCAAGTTTGTAACGCTTAAAAATATTGATGCTATGAACAAAATTTTGGTATAGCTCTTCATAAAATCACCTAATTAGTACATTATCGGTCGTCTGTCTGTCTATCGTCTCTCGTCTGTCCGTCTGTCATCACGATTACTCAAAAAAGAAAAGAGATATCAAGCTGAAAATTGTATAGCGTGCTGAGGACGTGAAAAGTGAGGTCGAGTTCGTAAATGAGCAACATAGGTCGTCAATTGGATCTTGTAAACCGTGAAAGATAACCGTGTAAACCGTGAAATAACCAACTTTAGTTTGAAACATTTTTTCGTAAACAACACTGTTTACCCGTGAGGGCGTAAATTAGGCATAAATCGTATAGTATGTATTATATGAGGTTGTCAGTTATGTATGTGTGACATGTATGTATGTGTAATGTGACAGAGTAATCAACACTGCCTATACATGGTATTTTAACAATTCACTCAGTCAATTGTTTGTTTTAACTTGTCTTTTTTTTGTATTTTCATGCATAATGTTTGTGATCCACAAATATTTATTATGATGATTTTTCTTTTATGTCAATTTTTCCGAAGATAAATTTCAAACGATACACTCTCTTGTATCGATGTATGAAATATACTTCGTTTATGTTTTATTAGGCAACTCTTAAGCTGTATTTTATTTAGGTATATTATTATTTATATTTATTTCCCAATACACGAAAAAAATAGTTATTTTTATTAGTTTTATATGTTTTTACTAGACCGTTTTAGTTTGAACCCCCCACCCCCCTTGTTAATAAAAACAAAATTTAAGTTTTTTGTTCTTTCGTTTAAGTTCGTTATCAAATAAAAAAACTTATATAATTATTAGTCATATAATTATAATAAAATTATTTTATATTATTTTAATTATTTAAGCAAATTATTGTTTTTCAATTTCATTATCACTTCTATTTTATTATATTTTCCAAATATGGTTTTGTGGTTACGATATTCTCTATATTTCTGCAATTTATACAATTTTAAGGATACATCATTAGCCTAAATACAGTACTAAATGCTTTTCATAATATCAATTCACGAGAGTTGAAGTTCTTTTAGAAGGTATAAAGTGGGTATTAAACACTAATTGCAATTTATGAAATCTGTGCGTTATTATTGAAATAATCCGATAATGGTTATACCATGGTACAGCGAATATATAACTGACATGGTATGATCGTTAGATGAACAAAAATTGAAAAATAATAGTTAAAATTTGTAATATCGATATTTCCACAATGTTTTCTTAAACATTAATTACCTATATTTAAAAAACATTACTCATTAATTAAACTTGGGATTTCAATAAAACTTTATAAATACAATTTTTGATTAACAAAGTTTTCAAAAATCACAAAAAATTCCTAGGTCATCGGGCTTTTTATTATTATTTAATCGTTCAAAGTTGGCTGGAATGATGAATCATATAGGTTATCCTTTTCAATTGGATATTTCTATATCAAAAAATCTAGAGATGTTAATAAAAAATTATCTAAAATATTTAGACAATCTTGTAGTTTATAATAATACCATAAAAATATAAGGTAGTCGATGATATTAAAACAAAATTTTAATTTAATTATGAGTTCATCGAAGATCCATCATTTGATGAACAGAGACGACTATAGTAAGAGTATTGATGATTGAAGAGAGATATCTATATTATCAAAGTTATAAGCATCACTTGCACACAATATATTATATATTTTTCTAATTGTGTGGTATTTTAAAGCTGAAAATAATATTTACTTATTATATGTACCGTGCAATAAATCAAAACTTTTTTATATTACTATAGGGAAACAAACACCTTAAATTAAAATAAAATGGTAGGCCTTGATTGGGAATATCATAAAGTATGAATATAAAAGTATCGAATAGCTGATTATTTTATTAATATTTAATAAAAAAAATACTGAATTACTACCGGATACTGAATTACTATCCGGTATCCGACCGGATAGTGAAAACAGGCCGGATAGGCCAGATACCGGATAGTTACCGGATATCCGTTTTACCGAATAAATCAATTTTTCAAATATTGAACAAAAGCCTATTATCATGGAGCAGATATTTACCTGCGCAAGAACATATCGTATTAATTCTCTCTACCATAACATTTTGAACCAATTGTAGATGATTTGATTCCAACGAAATAATATTTTATGTACTAATCAAGCTTTTAACTAGACTTGAATTGTTCAAAGTTCATAAATTCGTATTTCAATTGAACCGTTTTACCAAAATGATGTATCAATCCTACCTAATAGGGATTAATCTAAAGTAGTGATTATTGAAAATGTATAAACACAAATTATATACTGCGTAGTTATCAGGAATTTATTTCGAAAAATTATTTCATTGAAATCAATTTTGTTGTTTTAAACTATTCCGTTCTAACCTTCATTAATTTGCTAGGTAACAGCTTTATTGTGAATAGGTATATAATTCGGCAAAATATACATTCATTAAGGTAGAATGTCCGTAAACCACTTTTTTAAATATTGAAATACAATTTTGACTATATCTCAAGAAAAAACCTTCGTTCGAAATTTTTTTCCCGTTATTTAAAAAGGATATTGGTAAAGTTGGAACTTTTTGCAATGGTAAAATGTCCCTGTTGACTAAAACTGAATTTTAAATCATATCTTAAATTTAAATCAACATTTCTACAGATTTTGTTCAAAACTAACTTAAGAATACCTTAATTTATGACTAATTCTGTTGTCACAAATATTGTACGTTTAAACTTGACTTTAACGGACATTACACCTTAAATATGAATGGCGATATATAAAGAGTATCTCTGATTAATATTAAAATAATACTATCAGAAATATAAAGAAACTAGCTTGATACCTACCCGCTTCGCTAGGTTTAATAGTAAAGACTGGTAAAGACCACCGTGTTATAGCCTTCACCTTCTTTGCTCTCACTTATCCCCCTTCCATAACTCTCGAAAAATTAATACGGATTGTTTTTCACAAATATATGTACAATTTTCAATTTTTTAATGCAAAATAGTCATAATTCATTGAGTATACCAGAACAGATTGGCATGAATTGTTTTTTTATCATTTTAACATTTTTACATTTACCTTTTTTACAGCAGTCTTTAATTTATGGGTCAAAATGATGCTCATAGATGTCGTAGTGAAATTAGTCTGATGTATGGGCTATATTATTGTAAAGTTTCTATCAAATATATTCAGTAGCTTTTGCGTGAAGCGTCACAAACAATCAAACAAACAACCTTACTTTCACATTTATAATATATAGAAATATATTATTTCGATTTGAATTGAAATTACAGTAATTTATAGATTGACAATTATTAAGCAAAACAAATTTATATGTTCTTTAAATCGGTAATACTGGTTATTTTTTACTTTAAGTGCTGGGGATGTTCGTAATCAAAGTTTGAAAGTACCAAAATTTTTATGTTGTAAGCTGGAATTGTAAAACGTTTCTTTTGGGATGATATTTATGAAGCTCTTCATTTCACTAAAAATTTACCTGGTTTACAAAAAGTGAAAGGTAAATGGAAAAACGTAGAAAATACCCGAGCAACATGGACTATTTCGGCCAGTCTATCATATAATTACAGTTTATAATAAGCATAGTTATTTCTATGGTAATTCCAGGACCCCGATTTCTATACAAGGAATTAATGTTTTGACATATAACCTTATAATATCAAATGTTTTCGGTTCTATTCAATAATAATTGTTATAGTAATGTCAAATTTGTGATAGAAATTTATTATTTTCACTCGAAATCAAAATATTACGATATATTCACGTTTTAAGATGTTTGATATTTGAAAATTCAAGTGATGGTTTTTTTTATTTTTGCTTGGGGTAGGATGTTTTTTCGGAAAAAAGTCACCAACACTGCTTTCTGGAAAATAATGATTCCAAGAACCAATAGAGGTGTATTGATATTCGTAACCCATGGGCTTCAAACATTTAAAATGACCAAATCTCTTATAGTGACCAGCCGTCATTAACTTTTATCGGCTATAACGATCAAAGCTTTCAAAATGAACTTTTTATACCATGTATATATGAAATATACATAGTATATTAAGTTTAGTCCTAAGTTTGTAACGCATAAAAATATTGATGCTACGAAAAAAATTTTAGTATAGGTGTTCACAAAATCACCTAATTAGTCCATTTCCGGTTGTCTGTCTGTCTGTCGTCTGCCGTCTGTCGTATAACGTTTTAATTGATTTAGCCTATATCGTCCAGGCTGGATAAGTCAGTTCAAGCAATCGCGATCTTTTTTCGCTTATGAAGATACAAGAGTTTTTTTTTCACTTTTAGAGGTTTTAGACAAAAGCAATATTAGAAACAATTTTAGTTAATTCCAAATGGAAGGATTATCCATAAATTGCATATGTCAAATACGCTCGACTGTCGCTTATAGAGGCCCAGTCAAGCAAATATCAATCAGTCTCAGTTATAGAGGTTCAACTGGGGGGAAGAAGGGAAAAAGGCTTTCCCTTATAGGGATTCATGTTTCTCCTTTCTAATAGGGGTTTAAAAAGATGAAAATGGGAAAGGCGGTTGTTCTGGCAATTATTCTCACTTGTAGACTTTTCTCGCTTATCCAAGAATGATTTAGTCTGGTTGGGCTGGAAAGAGCTGGTTCGACAATTTACTGATCTGGCCCCCAAAATCCATCTCCACTACGGTTTCTAATAGTAATATTACTATCTCTATTTAAAGAGAAAATAATTAAATTTAAACAAATCAAATCAAATAATTTCATAGAAATCAATGGCATTGTTAAATAGGAAGATTATAATCATATGAATTCATGTAACCGTAGACATTAATTTCAGAGTTATGTATTATTAGACGCACAATATATAATCGACAATATATCCTATATTCCACCACCTTCGGGGTATAGACATTCTGGTGGATGCTGAATTGTGAATGTATTCAAACCAGGGGATGTTACAATAGGTACACACAATAAACGTAGTCCTTTCGGTAAATAATGTTTTACCGAAACCTGACAACTAGTCACCTCGTTCCATGCATAAAGTCCCCATATTGTACAATGTGTGTATGTTTGTTGACTATACAGGATGGATGTCGGGACAACATCTCATCCCTTTCACCTTTTGTGTATTATGTGGATTTGTATAAATCTGCAACCTTGCCTGTGTTTAATTCAATACATTCTGCATGAGACTAAAGGTATTTATCAAAAATTACATGCGAATTTTTAAATCAACTGGTGTCATTTTTTTCGCCAAAGTTTAGGGAAAATTGACAACCCATAAACCTCCTACACACTTTCGCGATGTAGCACAAAGATAGGCGAGGAACGAGAATGTTAAGGTGATGATAGTTCGATAAAAAAGCGCATTTTTGCACCCGAAGTTGGCCGTTTCATTTTGAAATACAGTAAAAATACTTTCAAACAATTTCCTAATGATTGGAACAAGTGCAGCTTAATATTTGAATTTACAATAGAATAGGATTGAATTTAAAATTTGAATTCATTGATACAAAATCAATGAAGTTAAATAAACAAAATCATTACGAAAGAGATTGATTTTAGTTTCAAGCCATGCATTTTATTTATGGAAAATAAAATTGTACTTAGTTGGAATATCGTGTAAATAAAGCGAACCGATGAATTAAAAGAAAATTTCTTGCGTTGGTTTAAATAGAAGATTTGGTTATTATTATAGCATATCTAACATGTCTAGTCTATATGTGATTGAGCCAACTACATGAAGAAAATTTATAAGTGGTAGAACTAATGAAAAAAGATTGTTTAAAACCGTGTTACATTTCAAAACAACAATATTTGAAATTTGTTCGACAGTTTGTGTCAACTTCACCACTCAAGTCCGTACGGTAGTTGTATCACATCCGTGGCACCTTTCGCCATATTTGATCTCGCGATGAGGTTGAGGTAACCTCATTTCGGTTGGTATTAAGCTGGCCACACTATCAACTTATATGAGGCTTATATTTATCATTGAGACTTTGTTATCATTATCATAAACATGAAGATAATTGTGCCAGCTATACGCACTGAAACTGAAAGCTACCATAACAGTTCAATTCTGAAATCTTCTTTGAATACTACATTGAAAATGGACTGAGCCCAGTTTGTAGTAACAATGGTAGACGAATTCTATAAAACTTTTGCAAACTCAAACCTGAGTTAATCTGAGTTATCATTTTGTTTATGATAAAACAATTAATGAAACAAAAAACTCTGAATTGTTTATAGTCTAGGGTTTAGATGTCACATCGGACATTCGGTACATTTTACTATAAAATATTAGTACAATGTCAAGGACAACTGAAATGGGCAGTCAATTAAATGATAGGGTTTACTATGTGTGTTTAAACAATGTATATTTGCGAATTGTGCATTGTACATATGCAATCATAGTATCATAGTTCTGGGCATTGAAACTTTTAACTACATGTATACATTCCATGTTTAACAAAAAGAACAGAATACTTCGCAAAATACGGTAACTAAAAAGACTTGAGTCCTTAATAGGGAAATTCATGTGTTTTTTTAAATATATTTAATTCATTGTTTACACCGTGATAACATGTTTAAAAATGCTGTAATTAAGTGTAAAAAAATATTTAAAATAGATAATAATTTTGAGATCTTTAAACGCAGTCCTTTTGGCGTTCTCTTTTGATGACGTATTAATATGTGATCTGTCAATTGGTGACAGTTCAATGTATAATTTACACTTTAAAAAACTGAATTTACAACACAGAATTAACACACGTTATGGTCAAATTTTCTAATAAAAAGCTGTAGAATAATATAACTCAATGTAATACCATACAAAATATAAGTAATTAATACCATACAGTATGTCAACAAATTTGACAAGCAACATACTATGACATCACGTCCGTTTTAAAATTTGTATGTATGTCGTTGAAAACTATCTCTGGGTAATATTTCGTGCAAAACTGCATTGAGTTACATGTTCTGAGAGATATAATAAGTATGAAGCCACTTACTTTGATTATTTAGTACTTTTGATAAATTTTTTGTGGTTAATTTGTTTCTTTCAATCTCAGCTTTAACCTATCTAAGCTGCTGGTGAGCTTATAAATAACAATTATATTTACGAAAAGCAAACTTTCATATTGTATGAAAAATTTAATCTATAAGTAATAATAAAAAGAAATCATGTTTACGGGTTCGTAGATTTATTGTAGACCACACTGTCAAACAAGAATAACCATACATGATCAATTGAAGTATTGAAGCACATTACGTTGAGAACAGACGACGCAAAGCGACATGGAATAAGTGTATTATTCTTCTTACAAATATTATTTAAAGAATATAATAATAAAAAATAATCATAAATAAGTACTTTGATTCATTCGCTTGGTAGAAGGCGACATTATTATAGTGATCGGTTTATGTGTTGATTGATAGAATGTCCAATTTGCATAATAAATATGACATCTATATACATATTACTCTTAAAGAGGTGCTGTGATAAAACTTTTTTATTAATTGTTTAGTGGTCAATCTGTTCATGAGTTTTTCTTTTTATACACTAAGAAAAATTTAGAAAATCGTGATAGCTCCACGCGGAGTTCACAAATTCGAAGTTGAGTGAATATAATTATGATTCACACAAGTCTGTCGGAATCAAGGTAATTATGTAGCTTCTTTTAAACCAACTGCGCAAGGAAATCGAAGTTAAGTTTTAGATGCAGTTCAGACAACTATATTTGGATTGAATGAATGAATGAATCTGTTTTTGACACCAAAATAAATAGTACAATTAATAGATCTTCAATAGTTGACCTGGAACTTTTTACATTTCAAAGTGAGTATCTTTTTCTTACTTACATGACGTACAACATGACTGTCCATACATGGCATTTCAATAATTTACTCAGTCAATCGTTTGTTTTCACTTGCTTTTTTTTAAAATTTGCATGCATACAACTTGAAACTTTTACCACATATTCCTTGCGTAAAAGTTTTCCTTAAATTCTCAAACTTTTTTTAATCTTGCGTGATTGTATATAGAAGTCGTATGACGTCCAACGAATCATTTTTGTTCTGTCAGTAAATATATCGATTAATAATACCCTATTGACGGTGTGTTATACAAACCGCGTCCGTCATACACAAATAAATTTTGATTGGTATTAATGAATGTCTAATTATGTTTTCAACGCCTTTAACCCTTTTTCAGAAATGTATTTCTTTTGTAGTTTGAACGTTGTATGAAGGTATGCGTATATGGTGTTATTTTTTTTAGGGATATACCGTTAATTTGATGATCAATCGCAAGGCGTTATGCTGCCCGCAAGGCAATTACCGTAGAAATAAGTAAATTATTTGAATATTCAGATAAAAAAAAGTGTTTTTTGCATTTACATTCAAAGAAATATTGTTTTGGTAGCAAAAACATTTAAAACTTTTTTTGGTTGTTCAATCGCAATACATTTTTGATGAAGAATTTTATCTGAGTTCACACGAGGCCAGATTTATTTCACGCCAAAATATATATAAATAAAGTAGATAATACCTAATTAGTATTTCTGCGTTTAAAAAAATCCAGGCGCTATAACCATCCCCAATAATCTCTTCAATTATTCTAGTTTCTTATTTTTGGCATTTTTAACTTGTCAGCACTCGTGCAACCGTTCCGTAATCTTTAGTCTCATGATGAGAGATTTATTCACGCGTTCGGAACAAGCGTCAAATATTTCACGCGTTAAATATTCTCTAACTTTGTAAATCATAATATCTACATAATTTTATACGCGATTATTGAATGATGTTTGAGAGTGAAAATATTATTCCTATCACAAGTTTTTTAATTAACTGAGTACGACTTATATTTAATTAACGAAAGTACACGAATTGGCCCGAAAGTTTCACAGGCTAATATTTTTTGTCTACACTTTTACTCTCGTGATGAGAGTAGTTCTCACAATTTCTGAAAGACTAGAACAAAATATATTTAAAAAACTGTATATAGATTTAAAAACATTTGAAAAATAGATAAAATTATAAGATTCAACCGCATATACCATTTGAAAAATGTAAGTTACTCATAACGCGAGTGCTGATGGGTTAAATGCAACCAACTATAAAAAATAAAATATGTCGATAAAGAAGAATGCAATGAATTTTTCGATCTAAACCAGTAAAAACCATATTAAACCCCCTTAATTATAAAATTTTTAATCCTATGTCAATAAGTAAATAATTTTCAATGTGTTTTATAAAATTATATAACGGGTATGAAAAACAACCATGTATATATCACTTAATGTTTTTTTTATTAATAAAATTAAATGTTTCAACATCGTTCAACAAGGGCGATCAACTTGAAAAAAAAGTCAAATTGCTTTCGGACAAAAGTCCATTTTGAGGGTAGGATATAATTATTGTATTTTTTTCAATAATCCTAACCCTTTTATTACCCAATTGAAAAGGTCAGAAAATAAAAAAAATTAAATTAAATATGTAAATATTTGATACATGTAACGCCACGTGTATCTTTTATTTATTTACTAAACGAAAATTAAATCAAATTATATTAAATTTTAGTAATATTACATTGAGAGTATAAAGGGGTTGACTTTGCTTCTGCATTTCTATCCCCCCATCTAATAAAATTTACCGGTACTGTTTGTACGTTAACGTGCTTTACATAATTTACACTTTTAATGTCATCAATCTTTAAAGTGTGATCTTTTAACGTGTAAATTAAGTAAAATAGTTTAACACGAATAGGGTATTATCGTTAGTCAAAAATAAATTATGAAATTTGAAAAAAGTTAAAATTTATGTAAAAATTTACTTAAAATATTCTAATTTCGAGTCATAAAAGCACATTTTTCTTTTATAATATTAAAATTAAAAATCGTAATTTTTAAACTGTATATCACGTGATCTAAAATGCGGGCAAGCCCTGCTGTGATGTCATATCGGTATGAGCCATAGACCATCAGTTAGTTCAGAGTAGACAGCTGGGTATAATATATCCATAGAAAATAAGTATTTATATTTATTATAATCAGATGTCTATGTATATATCTGTCAAAATTTATTTGTGTTATTTCGTATAATGATGCCGATATTACGTCATCAAAATGGATGCCTGCGTTTTTGACAGTTTAAAAAAGGTTTAAAATTTATTTTAATTTTTTGGCGAAATGCGTGTACATTTTTCCGAAATAAATTTTTGGTGGCTTTTTATTAGCAAAATCAACATTTTGAAGTACTTTTTCAAATATAGTAATTGTGACAACAGAAAAAAATTTTACTCAAAATATCTTTTTTTTCAGAGATATTTGTTTTAAAAGTCGGAAATCGGTTTTTTATGCTCAGTAGATAACAGTTATAGTTTAAGATACAATTTAAACGTGTAAACACTGTAAACAGTGTTTGATGTAAACATGTTTAACATGCAAATAGATAGCGTAAAATAATATTACCAAAGAAGTGATCATTATGATACGATATAATATCTAATCTTAAACACTATAATTATAAACTTGAATTCAATTATATCGTCATACTAAATATATATGTTTTAATTTATCGATGATATAATATTATATGTATATTATCAGTATTGAATATTTTACAATTAATTAATATTTATAATAAATCAAATTAATTTATAATTTTCAAATAATTGTTATTATTAACTAATAACTGTATATACTAATAATGAAATGATATTTTCTATATGTTTTAATAATTATTATATTAATTATTAATTTAGAGTATGGTAATTACACTAAAATACACTTGAACTATTTTGGCTTTATCATCAGAGATAATTAAGTCTTTTTGGAATTTTTAATTATATTAAAGTATTTAAGTTGTGAGTAACAATTATTTTATATACTTTATAGTTTAATTAAAATGCGTGTACGATTAATTACTCAATTCTTGACATTGTTACTTGATATCGAAGTGGATTAATTTGCGTTGTAAATTCGTTAGTTACTTTTTGTTTTTCATTTTTCGTTCGATTGAGCGTTGAAATTGTTTAATCAAATTTTTTACTTCGATGATTAATTTAGACAAACAGTAAGAGAAATTTTTGGATTTTTGACTAAATATTCAAAATACTGAGTAACTAAATCAAAATTTTCAGTCCTCGATATTTCAAAAACTATGTCAGATATCGAAAAATTTACAGATTCGTTTTATTCATTGAAAATTTTAATGGGTATTAGATTGTGAATTATTAATACAAAATTTTGGTCTTTAATAGACCATTTTTTTACCCCCAAACTAAGAAAAAGGGGTGTTATAAGTTTGACCTCTATTTGTGTGTGTCCTTCTGTGCATCTGTCTGTCTGTCTGTCTGTGGAATCATAGCGCCTAAATGGATGAACCGATTTTGAGTTTTTTGGTTTTATTTGAAAAGTAATTTAATAGAGAGTGTTTCAAGTGCAAATTAAGGGTTCAGTATCCAAAAAAAAGACTAAAAATTGACGATGATATTCCAAATCGGCTCAGTTTGTAAAAGACTTTAAAGAAAAAGACAATTTAATGGAGAGTGTTCTTAGATATGTTTCAAATGCGAGTTGAAAGTTCCGTAGAAAAAAAATTTTCGGGGGATTTTTAAATTTGGTAAATTTCACTTGTTTTATTAACTTGTTCCCCCACTCCCTAAAAGTAATGTAGCTGAAAAAATGATAAATTCTCTCTCTCTCGAAAAAAAAAAAACATAAAAATTCCTTGAAAAATAATAATTACATATAAATATGTGTATTTATGTGATTTAAAGTACTCTAAACTCTAAACGAGGTAGAAGGTAGAGATATGATTTAAAATTTATCACAACACAAATATCACATTTCTGTGTACTTGCACTAAGTACTTATTAAAAAATAAAAATTTACAAATAAATTAAATAACATTCAACACTGAACAAGCAAGGTATGTTGTACTGTTTCGTATGTTATATATGTATATGTTACCGGCAATCTGCCAAACAGTAACAAGTACAGCTAAATATTTATATTTACAATAGATTGAATTTAAAATATGAATTCATTGGTACAAAATCACTGAAGTTAAGTACACAAAATCATTACCCCTATGAAAAAGATTGATTTTAGTTTAAAGTCATGTATTTTATTGATGGAAAATAAAATTGTACTTAGTTGGAAGATATAATCGTGTAAATCAAGCGAATATACAAATTAAAATAACATATCTTTACGTTTGCTTTAAATAGAAAATTAGGTTAGTACGAAAACATATCTATCAAGTTTTGTCCATATGTGATTGAGGCAACTGCATGAAGATTGTTGTTAACAGTTAACAGAGAGTTTGAAATAAACATATTGATTTTGGGTATATATGTAACAAGCATCGATAGCGTTGTGTCCTAAGTAGACATAGAACACTGCATAAACAAAAAAAATTTAAAAAAATAAATCTATCAGCAGGTATAAACCTTTTATTTTTTTACCTGCTCGTGTAGTTGTGACAATCACACCAGTATTTGTTATAATATTAAAATTATTAAAACAACAATATTTGAAATTTGTTACACAGTATATTACTTTCGTACAAACAACTGATGCGTTTGTGTCAGCTTCACCACTCAACCCCGTACGTTAGTTGTATCAGATTCGTGGCACCATTCGCCATATATGATCTCGTGGTGAGGTTGAGACAACCTTATATCGGTTAGTATTACGATTTTTTTTCAGTGCAGTTTTATTGAGAAATCTTGTATATTGCCTACACTCTTTAGGTAATATATAACCTATGTATTCTATAAAATATCATATTATATAAATTACCGGTAACAGATATATATTGTATATGTTGTTCAAGCTATAAGTTACAACATAACAGATATATTCATCTATCCTCCATATGTATATGTCATGAGGTTTGTATTATTACATTGCGATAACAATAATACATGCATTACTGTAAATTAATGTAATCTTGGCCATTTAAATTCAACTTGGATGTATGTATGTATCTATAGTACATGCATGCTATACACAACATGTATACCTCTAAGTCTGTCTACATGTCATGTGTTATATAGATTGATTATTTAGTATTCAATCAGTTTTGGGGCACGTTTCTTGGGTTTTCTGTCACTGGAATCCGTTATACGTTACCGGACTCATATCCGATCCAAAAATGTATATGGTTGCAGTAAATTTTATTTTGTAGAAAGTGCAAGCATTGAATCTGTTTGCAAACGAAGACTGTTTGAAAATGAGAAAGCTGAGACGTCGGCGGTTAAGTGGTTTAATTTTTTTACGCCGTTCTAAAAATAAGTTTCTTATCGTGGTAAATAAATTTTATTATTCAACTGATCGTGCTATGCGCGTTTGTAGAGCAATATTACTGTAAAGCGACTTGTAGTTATATTCATTTTAGACATCGAGCTGCGGTGTCCGAGTGGTTAAGGAGATGGACTCGAAATCCATTGGGTTCTACCCGCACAGGTTCGAATCCTGTCCGCAGCGATTCTTTTATTTTAAATTTTAATTTTTGAAATGCAAATAGAATTAGATTTATTGACTGCTGCATTCATGTTAAACATCGAGTTGCGGTGTCCGAGTGGTTAAGTAGATGGACTCGAAATACATTGGGTTCTACCTGCACAGGTTCGAATCCTGTCCGCAGCGATTCTTTTCTTTTAAATTTTTATTATTTCAATGAAAATAGCATTCGATTCACTGATTGCTGCATTCATGTTAGACATCGAGCTGCGGTGTCCGAGTGGTTAAGGAGATGGACTTGAAATCCATTGGGTTCTACCCGCACAGGTTCGAATCCTGTCCGCAGCGATTCTTTTCTTTTAAATTTTTATTATTTCAATGAAAATAGCATTCGATTCACTGATTGCTGCATTCATGTTAGACATCGAGCTGCGGTGTCCGAGTGGTTAAGGAGATGGACTTGAAATCCATTGGGTTCTACCCGCACAGGTTCGAATCCTGTCCGCAGCGATTCTTTTATTTTAAATTCTTGTTATTTAAATGCAAATAGAATTCGATTCATTGACTGCTGCATTCATGTTAGACATCGAGCTGCGGTGTCCGAGTGGTTAAGGAGATGGACTTGAAATCCATTGGGTTCTACCCGCACAGGTTCGAATCCTATCCGCAGCGATTGTTTTATTTTAATTTTAATTATTTCAAATGCAAATAGAATTAGATTTTTTGACTGCTGCATTAATGTCAGACATCGAGCTGCGGTGTCCGAGTGGTTAAGGAGATGGACTTGAAATCCATTGCGTCCGCAGCGATATTTCTATTTTAAATTTTAATAGGCTAAAATATAAACAGTGGAATTTTAATAAAAACACTGACTTAATTTCTTCTAACAGAAAATCGATACGAATTTTTTGAAGGATGATTTATTGAAAAATAAAATTTGAAAGTTTTTGGTTCATTTTCGTTGTTTTGGTATCAAAATATCTAAGAGTTAGGTTAGGTTAGGTTAAAGTGGCTGTCCTGGGGTGGGACACACTTAGACCATATGACCATGAACCATTTGGAGCTGTTTCAGAACAGCAGGAGAGCTTTGACGTCGACGGACGCCAGGTCGGACAGGTCGTCAAAGAGAGGCTGGCTCAAGTAAGTCTATCTCCTCATCTATCTCCTCAGTCAAGAGCTGGGCAGTGACAGAAAAGGTGAGACATTGTCTCCTTCTCTTCACCACTGTGACAGCTTCTGCAATAGTCGTGATACATTGCCAGGCCCAGACGTATAGCATACCTGCTGCCCAACCACTGTCCTAGCCGCAACAACTACGCGAACAGAGGTCCTTGGGAGTGATATAAGATCTTCGGAACGCCTGCGATTGTACTCAGACCATAGATAAGAGTTAAGATTAGTATCAAAAAATGTCTCTCTTGGGATTATGTACACAATTTTATAAACACCCCATATACATCAGGTATGAACGAATGATAGATGTATTACTGGATACGTGTATATATATGATCATATAACATAGATATTATACATATATATATATATATATATATATTTTATAATACAAAATGAATAATTAAAATATTACGAATAAATGATTATAATCGTTAGAATATGTGTTATGTGTTACGATTTGTGTTATATCGTTCTGTTCTTATAGTTCTTATAGGTATGTGACTATGTGAGCATTGTTTGCTGTCAATTCATCAATTATACAAATTATGTATATCAAATGGAATACTTCAAGTAATTTAATAAACTTTATATGCAGACTTTTTATTTTATTTTTTATTTTTTGTAGATAAATATATAATCAAAATCAGTTATAGTGAAGATACCACGAATGTAGGTCTTTTAAAAGTCATGGGCCCCAGATATGGCCCTTTATGCCCATTTTTACCATTTGTTTTGAATGATTTGTCCCGAGTTAGAGGTAAATTCTAAAAAAAAGAAATGCATGCTGAAAAAATTAGTGGTTTTTATACTGTTTCACTTCGTTTTTGGTTTTTCTGAATTTACGGAAAATCCTAAAATTGAATTTTTAGACCAAAAAATGCAGTTATTAAATCAATCACAAAAATTCTCTTAAATTGAGGTCAATATAACCTAAAAATACCATCCATTGTAAGTTTGGTCAATACCCCAACTTCTGAGCTAACTTAGAAAAATTCGGACTTCGAAAAAATGGTAAGTTTAGAATTATTTTAGATTGACTAAATTTTAGACGCTAGAATAGACTGCGGCTCAAATTTTGCGGGCAGCTGTTCTCATCTAGAACCGGAGATATTGATCAACATTCGTTTGAGGCTACCCTGAGGGCTACCTAGAGGTTTGTGTAGATGTGGACACCGTTAGTTTAAATCCAAATTTGCGACCTCCTACCTTTCAATAAAAAAATTCTACAACGCTTAGAAGATCAAAAAAAGGGCTCGAGTTTCATTAAATTGCGACATATATATCTCCAGTTCTAGATAGTTTACACACCGAGCAAGTAAAGAATGTCTCAGATTCTTATGTCTGTTCCCTTCGGCTTCGTCTCGAGCGACAATGAACATGATATCTGACACATTCTTTATTTTTTCTCCCTAGGTATGTAATATACCTTTATATAGAGATTCAGTCACGATCTTTCATAATCGATGTCGTTATAATCAATTCTAACTGTATTTATTTATTTCAGCAGTTACTTCAATATCAAGTATTAATTAATATTATTAAATGTATATTTAAGTGATTATTATAATTAGTTCTTTACCAATTTGATTTTTATGTCTAGTTGAAAACTTGTTCAGACAATCACACCCTTTTTAATTATTATGTAATTGAAGAGAAATGAAACATGTTTTTTTTTTCTGTACGTAAACAGATCATATTTTATTTAATAGAGAATCGAAAAAGGGAAAATAACAACTAACAGAGTAAACAAGTAAAATACCCTGCATTAACTGAATTGGATATCAATGTTTGAATTTATTTTTAACCCTCAAACTAAAAAAGGGGGTGTTATAAGTTTGACCGCTATGTGAGTGTGTTTGGTGGTCTGCGGCATCGTAGCGCCTACACGAATTAACTAATTTTGAATTTTTTTGTTTTCTTTGAAAGGTAATTTAATGGATAGTGTTTTTAGCTATGTTACGTATCCGAAAAACTATAAAATGACGATGATCTTCTAAATCGGTTTGGAAAAGGCTTTAAGGAAGAAGGTTCTGTAGCCGAAAAATTTGTCGGGGGTTTTTAAAATTTTGTAAATTTCAATTTTGAAAAAACATGCATTAAAAATTTAATACCATTTACGACCAAATCTTTGGTATACACACTGTATAATGTAAATACAATAGAGATCATATTTGTACGCATAGTTGTAACTCGAGAAGTAAATTACTGCTAGGTATACTAAATATTTAAAAAACTTTGATATGATTTAATTAAATGTTATTTGATTAGTGTTTTATTATTAATTAAAACAATTAAAATTGTATGATATTAAAGCTGTTACTTGTAACTTCATATCTGTTAATTTTTATATAAAATCAAAAAATATATAAATGTCCTTAATGTTTAAAGGGTTTTTATACCATGCATATATGAAATATACATAGTATATTAAGTTTAGTCCCAAGTTTGTAACGCTTAAAATATTGATGATACGCACAAAATTTTGGTATAGGTATTCATAAAATCACCTTATTAGTCCATTTTCCATAACTCAAAAACGAAGAAAAAATAAATCAAGCTGAAATTTTTACAGCGTAATCAGGACGTAAAAAGTGAAGTCGAGTTCGTAAATTAGCAACATGGGTCAACTGGGTCTTGGATCCGTAGGACCCATCTTGTAAACCGCTAGAGATAGAACAAAAGTTTAAATGTAAAAAATATTTCTTATAAAAAAATAACCAACTCTTGTCTGAATCATTTTTTCGTAAACACCACTGTTTACCTGTGAGGTGTTTTGCATATATTTATCAATTAAAAATTGATGTAATTATCTATAAAATCAAGCCAATTATATTTTCCTTGGAACATAAACAACGATATATACAGAACTTTCCTAAATGATTTAAAGTTATGTTCTCGGTTTGAAGAGTTTCAAGAAAAACTAGAGCAGTAAAACTGTGTATATAAACTGTTTTCTTTGTTTAAGTTGATATACAATGGAACCTGTTAATGCTGTTGGCATTGTTTTCGCCACGTCCATACTAATCTAAAACGATATTTCCGTCTAAATAGGGGAAATTCATGTATTTTTTTTCATATTTTTAATTCATTGTGTACATGAAGTTGCTGTAATTAAGTGTAAAAAAATATTAAAAATAGTAAATAATTTTGAGATGTTTAAACGCAGTTCTTTTGGCGCTCTCTACTAATGACGTATTCATATTTGATGAGCTGTCAATTGGTGACAATTCAATATATAATTCACATTTAAAAAAAATTAATTTACAACATAGAATTTACACACGTTATTATTAAGTTTTCTAATAAAAAGCCGTAGAATAATATAACTCAATGTAATACCATACAAAATATAAGTAATTAATACCATACAGTTTGTCAACAAATCAGACAAGCCACATACTATGACGTCACGTCCGATTTAAAATTTGAATTTGTCTCACTGAATTTGTACTCTTATTAAATAATTTTTAGTAATTAAACAGTTATTAATTACTAAAATAATGGCTTAGTTGAAATATAATATTTGAATCAAATTTAAATATCACGAATATTCCCTATTGGTGAAAAAAAAAATTTCTCGATTTGTTTTTTTTTTTTTTTTCGTAGGGCTCTTTGAAAATTTATTCATTGAAGAAATTTAGAACAGTTTAACTGTAATAACCATTCAGGTAACCAATATTTCAAAACAACAATAAAATGTGACATCATAATACTCTGTACTCCATATAAATATTGTTTTCGTTGTGTAGACCGCCAGTGAAATAGTTTAGAATAAGAGATTAGAAAAAGAGACACTTGGTGACATATGACAAGCAGCTTACAGCATACATACAACTTACAGGACATTGTAAACTATTTTTTTGTTGCTTTATTTATATACTTTCTGCTACAAATTTATTGTTTTCACCTCGAAAAAGTAAAATTCGAAAATTTTTCACCTTGAAAATTTTTTAGTATGTTATAGTTGGCAAAACATATTATTATATTTTAAAAATATTGGGGCATCTTATCGATTAATTAAGAGAGTAATTAATTAAATAAAAATTTACTACGTATCATAACCTGTTATGAGAATGTTTATGTTATTTAGTGTATTTTTAATTAATTAAACTTCTTAATTGATCAGTAAGGTACCCAAATTTTTGTTTTATACAGTTTTTCGCATTTAAGATGAAGACACCCTCACACTTTCGTCATTTAGAGGAATATCAATTTGAAAAGTTTCACTGTCATACAAAAATTTCAAAACTCGAGTCCATTTCACGAGAGTTTTGAAAGAGAAGTTCATTTAGGAGAGTAGGTAGTTTTCGAGGTATTCGCCTTATATTTGAGGCCATATTTTCAAAAATATTTATCCGATCGTCAAATGAACCTGATTTTCGCATTTTTGGGTCATATTTACCCTATGCACCAAGTTTTATCCAATTCTGAGAGTAAAAAATTTTTCCGGTTTTTTCGATTTTTTTGAAGGGGTACGTACCCCATAAGAAAATTGCAAAAAATTGAGAAAAAAATATTATTTCCGATTTTGACAAAACTCAGTTTATAAGCTAATTTTGACCCAAAAAATTCAAAAATCGCGTTAAATTCGCAATTGAGACGGTAGTTTTGGAGATATTGCAAATTCACCCAATATTTCTGGCCATATTTCCAAAATTACTTATCCGATTGTTAAATGAACTCGATTTTTGGATTTATTGGGTCATATTTACCTTATAAACCAAGTTTTATCCAATTCTGAGAGTAAAAAATTTTTTCGGTTTTTTCGATTTTTTTGAAGGGGTACCCCTTAAGAAAATTGCAAAAAATTGAGAAAAAAATATTATTTCCGATTTTGACAAAACCCAGTTTTTAAGCTAATTTTGACCCAAAAAATTCAAAAATCACGTTAAATTCGCAATTGGGACGGTAGTTTTGGAGATATTGCAAATTCGCCCAATATTTCTGGCCATATTTCCAAAATTACTTATCCGATTGTTAAATGAACTCGATTTTTGGATTTATTGGGTCATATTTACCTTATAAACCAAGTTTTATCCAATTCTGAGAGTAAAAAATTTTCTCAGTTTTTTCGATTTTTCCAAGGGGTGCGACCCCTTAAGTGGCGAAAGTGTGAATGTGTCTTCATCTTAAATGCGAAACACTATCTGTATATATAAAAATAAATTGCTGTGCGTTAGTCTCGCTAAAACTCAAAAACGGCTGGACCGATTTTCAAAATTTTTTTTTGTTTTGTTCGCTATAGTTCAGGGATGGTTTAGAAAAAAAAATTGATTACCTTTTGTTTCGGACAGTTTCTTAAAAAACTAATGTAATAAAAGGAATAACAAATATCTTGGGTCTTTGTCCAACTTATTACTGTGTGTCCGAAACAGTAATGAATCGTAATTGAAATGGAAAGGACCATTTCGGAATAATTAGATTCAATGCGGAATAATTTCAGAGACTGAACGGAATGAAAATGTTGGCTCTACAGTCAGATTCATAAAATATCTCGAAAATTACTCATTTAATGGTCAAATAAACACGATTTTTGTAATTTTCGGGTCAAAATTACCTTATAAACTTAGTTTTATCGAAATCGGAAACAAAAACTTTTTTTACACTTTTTGCAATTTGTAAAAATCGAAAAAATCATAAAAAATTCAAAAAAACACAATTTTTGTAATTTTTGGTTAGGTTGGGTTAGGTTGGGTTGGGTTAGGTTGGGTTAGGTTGGGTTAGGCTGGGTTAGGTTGGGTTAGGTTGGGTTGGGTTGGGTT
Organism: Chrysoperla carnea; assembly: GCF_905475395.1. Classification (NCBI taxonomy): domain Eukaryota; kingdom Metazoa; phylum Arthropoda; class Insecta; order Neuroptera; family Chrysopidae; genus Chrysoperla; species Chrysoperla carnea. Next base: position 30,107,213 of record NC_058342.1, read on the forward strand.
GGGTTGGGTTGGGTTGGGTTGGGTTGGGTTGGGTTGAGTATGGGTGTGGGTGTGGGTGTGGGTATGGGTATGGGTGTGGGTGTGGGTGTGGGTGTGGGTGTGGGTGTGGGTGTGGGTGTGGGTGTGGGTGTGGGTGTGGGTGTGGGTGTGGGTGTGGGTGTGGGTGTGGGTGTGGGTGTAGGTTTTTTTTTTATTACTGGCGAGTCACCCTCCTTAATGACTGTCAAATTTCTCGGCTAATATTACTAAATAAATTTTTCTGTACTGAATCAAAAAGTTATTTACCTGGCTTCTAACGGGCATATCTAACACGACATTTTTTTTATTTATTTTATTTTTTTAAAACTTACGTATATGATTGTGAATAATACTAAACAGAATTGGTTACGAAAATTTTTCAACGTAAAACATTTTTGTAATACATATTTAGAGAAAAATTTTCTTTTTTCTGACAGCTTACTTTAAACAATATTTGATTTGAAATTGTTGAAAATTTCTACGAAATATAATTTTTTTTTGTTTCTTAGAATACTTAAATAACCTTTAAACAGGGATGCAAATAAAGACAAGGCTTTGTACTTTTTTTCGTTTCCAAAAATTTGAGTACATCAACGGCTAGAGAGAGTCAATTTAAATATTTTTATATTATTGCAATTAAATTTTTTACTACTTACACGATTTTGTCGTAAAAACAGTTTTTAGAAGCAATTTTTTTCATATTTGACTTAACGATTATCATGTTAGTCATATACATCGAGCTGCGGTGTCCGAGTGGTTAAGGAGATGGACTTGAAATCCATTGGGTTCTACCCGCACAGGTTCGAATCCTGTCCGCAGCGATTCTTTTATTTTAAATTTTAATTATTTAAATGCATATAGGATTAGATTCATTGACTGCTGCATTCATTTTAGACATCGAGCTGCGGTGTCCGAGTGGTTAAGGAGATGGACTTGAAATCCATTGGGTTCTACCCGCACAGGTTCGAATCCTGTCCGCAGCGATACTTTTATTTTAAATTTTTCTTATTTAAATGCAAATATAATTCGATTCACTTATTGCTGCATTCATGTTACATATCGAGCTGCGGTGTCCGAGTGGTTAAGGAGATGGACTTGAAATCCATTGGGTTCTACCCGCACAGGTTCGAATCCTGTCCGCAGCGATTGTTTTATTTTAATTTTAATTATTTTCAATGCAAATAGAATTAGATTCTTTGACTGCTGCATTCATTGTAGACATCGAGCTTCGGTGTCCGAGTGGTTAAGGAGATGGACTTGAAATCCATTGGGTTCTACCCGCACAGGTTCGAATCCTGTCCGCAGCGATTCTTTTATTTTTAATTTTTATTACAATTAGATTCATTGACTTTCTGTATTTAGTGTAAACATCGAGCTGCGGTGTCCGAGTGGTTAAGGAGATGGACTCGAAATCCATTGGGTTCTACCCGCACAGGTTCGAATCCTGTCCGCAGCGTTTATTTAAATTTTTATATGTCTAGACAGTCTATTTAAGTTGGTTGGGTTGCACCAGTTGCAAATAAATTGTATTTTTATCTAAGCGAATCAACAAATCTAGTTTATCACAATTTTTCTTGTTCACAGAGAACACAATTTTAAGAAAAAAGGAAAATTCAAACAAATTTCCCGACAAATTTAAAAGATGATGGAAGAAGAATATTATAACGTTAATGACATTTTCGTAAAATTTATCGTCAGATAAATTGTGTTCATCTTTAGAAAAATTATTTGAAAGTGAGTGTCTGCACACGGATTTTCTTCAATAGATTATTGCATTAATCCGGTATGGAAGCATGAAACACCCATCTCCGTACAAGAAGTACCTCTACGATACCGTATAGTGTTAAAGATTGTATCAACAAAAATATATTAGGTACACTCTTGTTCAACAAAATTGAAACTAACATGATATATTAATTCTTTTCAGTATGTACACAAAATTTCATGTTTTAACCAATGGATTTCAAGTCCATCTCCTTAACCACTCGGACACCGCACCTCGATATAAATGATATATATGGTGATGGTGGAATTTGTTCTGAAAAAAATTGCTTCTACAAACTGTTTTTACGACAAAATCGTGAAGTAGTAAAAAATTTAATTGCAATAATAAAAAAATATTTAAATTAGCTCTCTCGTGCCATTGACGTCAGAAAATGTTTTTACCGAAAAACTGCACGAAAAAAAGTAAACAGACGCCTGCTCTTTATTTGCATTCCTACTTTAAGGTTATTTAAGTATTCTAAGAAAGAAAAAATTATATTTCGAAGAAATTTTCAACAATTTAAAATCAAATATTGTTTAAAGTAAGCTGCAACTTACTGTCTAATTTGAATATAGTTACTAGTAGTGCTTTTATAAACTATTTTAACGGCATAGCACTCACTAGTATTTTTAGAATTAAAAAAATTAATTCATATAAAATTATGTAGAGGTTATGATTTACAAAGTTAAAGAAAATTCAGCGCGCGTTAGACATAAAAGAGGTGAAAAAAACCAAAAATTTTGAATTGAAAATTCTTTGAAACGTGCAAATAATTTTGATCACGAATATACAACGTCTTACTAAAAACTTACAACCAACAAGCAACCACTAATGGGATCAATTTATCATAATATTCGAAGAATGGGGGGAAAATATGTGTACTACTAGATATTTAGCAGATACGAGAGAGATTATTAGCGGAATCTGTTTAAAATATTATACTTATATAACATATAACCACGTTATATAAACCACCACCAACGTCTATTAACTAAGAGTATTCAAAATTATGATTTTAATGGATTCGAAAATTTTAATTGTATATGCAATCAAATTAAGTTTTAGTGTATATTAATTGAAAAAAATATATTTATATCCAGCAGACAAACTTTATATGTTTTCAAAGTGATTAACAACTTCCGTTTTATTAATTCAATGATATTATTTTTGTTATAAAAATTTATTTTTTATTTAGGGTTCAGTTATTCTCTCTCTTAATTAAAATTTAAAATAAAAGAATCGCTGCGGACAGGATTCGAACCTGTGCGGGTAAAACCCAATGGATTTCAAGTCCATCTCCTTAACCACTCGGACACCGCAGCTTGATGTCTAAAATGAATGCAGCAATCAGTGAATCCAATTATATTTGCATTTAAATAATTAAAATTTAAAATAAAAGAATCGCTGCGGACAGGATTCGAATCTGTGCGGGTAGAACCCAATGGATTTCGAGTCCATCTCCTTAACCACTCGGACACCGCAGCTCGATGTCTACCATGAATGCAGCAATCAGTGAATCGAATTATATTTGCATTAAAATAAGCAAAATTTAAAATAAAAGAATCGCTGCGGACAGGATTCGAATCTGTGCGGGTATAACCCAATGGATTTCAAGTCCATCTCCTTAACCACTCGGACACCGCAGCTCGATGTCTACCATGAATGCAGCAATCAGTGAATCGAATTATATTTGCATTAAAATAAGCAAAATTTAAAATAAAAGAATCGCTGCGGACAGGATTCGAACCTGTGCGGGTATAACCCAATGGATTTCAAGTCCATCTCCTTAACCACTCGGACACCGCAGCTCGATGTCTACCATGAATGCAGCAATCAGTGAATCGAATTATATTTGCATTAAAATAATAAAAATTTAAAATAAAATAACCGCTGCGGACAGGATTCGAACCTGTGCGGGTAGAACCCAATGGATTTCAAGTCCATCTCCTTAACCACTCGGACACCGCAGCTTGATATATATGGTAGATATGGTGATGGTTGAATTTCTTCTGAAAAAAATTGCTTCTACAAACTGTTTTTACGACAAAACGTGAAGTAGTAAAAATCATTATGAAATTAAACTACGAGACCTTTTCAGGTGTCGTTCCGTTAAACCTTTAATCGATTTTTTTTAAAGTGTGAAAGATTCACATGACCTTCGTTCAAATAATAAAAGATCTGTATCATCGTAATATTTTAACTTAACCCTTCACGTCACGGTAGTGTGTAAAATCATGTTTTTTTAATTTATATTAGAAAAGTAGGGATTTTAGATAAAACTTTATTTATTTAACTTATAGTTAACACTCTTATTCTAAATGCTGCTCAGATACTCGTAGAAAATGTAATTATTATTCTAAAACCTTTACTAAAAAAGCCCATCCTTAAAAATTAGACATAATCTACTCATTTACAAATAAAATTTACAAAAAACCTCCGACAAATTTTTCGGCTACGGAACCCTAATCTCGCATTTGAAACGTATCTAAGAACACTCTCCATTAAATTGCCTATTTCCTTAAAGCCTTTTCCAAATTGAGCCGATTTGAAAGATCATCGTCAATTTTTTTTTTTTCGGGTATGGAAAATTCTACCACTTTTATTGTGATAATTTGTTCTCCTAAAATTTAGGGACGTCTCAATCTTTTTGAACAACCTCTATCTAAATTCATGCAACCAAGTTGCACGATTTGAATTTAAGCCCACGTTCACATTAAGATTTATGAGTTAACCAAGTAGGCCATCAAGGCCACTATTAACAATGTCTTTCAAAGTCTGGATCTGTTTTTAATAATAATAATAATATCAATAAAAACAGCAGACTGAAAAATGAAATTTATATGAAGTAGTCATTCTTTTAAACAACTAAATCAGATCTGGGCATGTTTTATTTATACAATGTGTTTAAAAAGTATTCTGAATGGACTAATTATATAATAACATAGGGAACAGCTAAGTCAAGTGGTTTTGTATTCTTAATAATTCCGTGTAAAATTTGTAATTCAAATAATTTTAGCTCTTTAGCCTAAGGCGTTTAGCGGTCTAAGGCGTTTGCCCTTGACTGTTTGTCCATTTAGACTTAGATAGCGGGTTCGAATCCAGGCAGCGGCAGTGTGAACAATTTATAATGAATGGAAAGCAGAATTGATCACATTGTCGTCGCTTGGATAAGAACGAAGTAACCGACTCCACCCTCATCAAAATGTAATTGTAAATATGTTTGTAGTTAAATAAATAAAGATTAACAAATAATGTGTTAAGTAAACTTATTTATAAAAGCCATGTGCACTAAGTATTAAAATTTAAGCTGCAGTTAAAATTTTAACTCAAATACTTAAAAATTGAAGGCACTTGCCCTAAAATTAAGTTTCGAGAAAAGCTCGTTTGAAATTTTTAGTAACAAAATCTTAACACCTACAAAAAAATCGATACCAAAAATGCATTTAAAAAATTGACTCTTTCGGAACATTTATCTCTTAAAAAACATTTATTTGGCAAAATTGTATTTATTTATTTTGTACTGGATTCGAAGAAAAAGCTTCCAATTTTCTTTGCTTATTCCATTTGTATTTTATTTTAATATTTTGTTAATTTAAATCAGGACTTGAAAAAATTATATATCTGTCAAAATTTAATCATCGATTTGTTAACCTCACGTTCAAAGTTCATTTGATTGGCCATTGCCTAATTTAGCAGCAAGATTCATTAACGAAATGAAACCTCGATTATTATCGTTTATAGTTTTGACAACTTTATTATTAAATTTAGACTTATTTTGAATTTTTATAAGAAGAAAAGTTTAATCAAAGAAAATTAACTACAATTTAAACTTTAAACTTTACAACTTGATTCAATTTGTGATAACTAAGTTATGCTTAAAGAAAATTGTTTTAACAAAAGTCGTTGCCATTTTTGTGGGGAACACTTTCGTAATTTAAAGTTTAGTTTTATACGCCTTACAGCTTTTTAGAAATACAGAAAGTTTTATTGGATGTCTGTTCGAAAACAGTTAAAGATCAAGTTTTAAATTCCAAAAAATGTGTCTAATAAAAATAAAAACATATTCTTGTTCGAAACATTTTTTCGAAAAATTCATATCCATTATCATAAATAATTGTCAAATAAAATTTTATATTATTTATAAATTTTATTAAACGTCAAAATTAATATTTAATACTGTCAACTAAGAATTCTTTTTTAATGCTCACCTTGCAACATTAATTTATAGCCCGTAAGCCCATGCCTAAAAACCGTTGAAACTTTGCTTTACGCGTGTTGTTTATTTCTTGTAAGACATAAGAAAATTATCGATTTCGGGGTATTGTTTTTTCCGGGGCTAGGCAAATTTTTGATTACGTTCCCAAACTTCAAATTGACAGTTGTTCATTTTTTGTTATTCTAATAAGAAGGTTATCGAATAATTTTTGGAAAAATAATTTTTTCCGATATTCAATAAAACCTTATGTTTACGAGTTATACATTTTAAAAAACGTAAAAGCGATTGTTCCAATGGTTGAAAACTGCAAAAATGAAAATTTTTCACCTACAAAAATTAAATTGCTTCTTTGAAGCAAACTAGATAAAAGAATTGGGAATTTCTTAATAAATTAAGACGTTGGGTAGACAACAATGTCATTTTTAACCCCGAGAAGTAAAAAACGGGATGTTATAAGTTTGACCGCTATGTGTGTGTGTCTGTCTGTCTGTGGCATCGTAGAGCCTAAACGGATGAAACGATTTTGATTTTTTTGATTTTGTTTGAAAGGAAATTTAATGGAGAGTTCTCTTAACTATATTAGGGTTTCGTACCCGAACAAAACTAAAAATTGGCGATGATCTTCCAAATCGGCACAGTTTGGAAAAGACTTTAAGGAAAAAGGCAATTTTGTAGATTTCACTTCTTTAAATTATTTTTCAGTCTTGAAAACGACTATTTACGACTGTTACGACTGAGTAATCAAATATTCAACTAATTCAATTGTCGTTTTTTTAGATTTTCTGATAAAATTAAAAATTTTTATTTATTTTTTCTTGGAAAGCACAAGTATTATATAATTATTATTATATAATTATATATATTTTCACTTAAATCCGGAGGAATATCTTTGCCCGACACGAAATCGGTGCCAACAAGAGTCGATCAACCATTTTCAAGTTATTATACGATGGTCTTTCGTGTACATGATCAAAGAGTGAACGTTAATGAAATGAATAAAGTTTTCATGAGTGGGCTTACGGACTAATAGCTTTCTTAACATAATATGGTATGTGTATCGTGAAAGTCTATTTTACAATGGTTATGAAGTAAAAATTTGTGACTATTAATTTGAATGGACATAATTTTTATACATAAATAACAGATTTTGAACAACTTTGTGTAGTTATATTCATAATATAATAATATAAATAATAATAATTCTCCGTTTATTGTATTTAGTTCAACAACCTGATAGTGTAGTGAGAGACTATCTTATTTTTTTATACTTATGTTACTCATCTACCACGCTACGACTTACATTTATATACAGTGGAACCTGGTTAAGAGATATTCTCAAAGGTAGCTCAGGACTGCGTCCTTAAATGAGCTCGTGGAACAAATGAATGTAAACTTGGTATGGGTACCGGGACACAGAGACATTCCAGAAAATTGTGAAACCGGCGACCTTGCTAGAAATGGCACACCGCTGCCAGACACAAGCATCAATACCATTTGCGAACTGCAAGTTGCTCCTCAAAGAGGATATCTTAAAAAAGGCCAATCTTAGATGGAGGCGGTACTATAAGACAGACATGGTCTGAGTATAATCATAGGCGTTCCGAAGATCTTATATCACTACCAAGGGCATCTGTTAGCAAAGTTGTTGCGGTTGTTACAGGACACTGGTTGGGCGGCAGAAACAATGTCTCATCTTTTCTGTCACTATACCTTCTTCGTTCTTGCCACGAGAAGATGGACTTACTTAAGCTAGCCTCTCTTTGACGACCTCTCCGACCTTAAGTCCGCCGTCGTCAAAGCACTCCTGCTGTTCTGAAACAGCTCCAAATGGTTCATGGAGTAATGGCCGGGGATGGGATAACGCTTTTTCGGTATCACAACGGACCCTATGGTCTAAGTGTGTACCACCGCAGAACTGATAACGATTGATAACGATTTGAGCCTTTCTTTTCGGCGTTTTTCAAATAAACATCCGAATGATAGCAAAGCAAAACTTAAACTTGAAGTTCAAAATTAGTTAATTGCGGAATTTGCGAATAAGAATAAGTAAGTAGACAAACAGACAAAACGATGTTATCTCAGTTACAGAGGATATTGCATATAAAATGCACTCGCTGTTTCAGTTATGGAGGTAGCTATGATGATAAAATCGAAAGAACGAATCCCAAATATAGAGGCTTGCTTCGTCCTACTCACAGGGATGCCAAAGTGTTGGGACCTCCGCATATGATTTCCAGTTATTGCCGTTTCTCACTCATCCTGGTTTCATTGTAGTATAAAAATGTATATTTTTCATTGAATTGAAAAACATATTATAATCTATATTTCTGTGTTCGATGGTAGGGTATTATTTATACAGATATGTATACTAAAAAATCACTGTTTGTGTTACTAATGTTTAGGGTATTGGGATCATAGGGAAAATTCTGGAATGAAGTACTTATAGGCTGATTATGCTTAAGTTAAAATTAGGCATTTCCGTCAGAAATTGAATCCGTCTGAAGTTTTTCATACATATTTCTCTTTAAAAACACATAATTATCAAAGTAACAAGTGAAAACAAACAATTGACTGAATTAATTGTTGAAATACCATGCATAGTCAGTGTTGATTTCTTTATCACATAACACATACATAACTGATATTCAAGTATGGTACATACTATAAAATTTCCGCCTAATTGTCGCCCCCACGGGTAAACAGTGATGTTTACGAAAAAATGTTTCAAGCAAAAGTTGTTTATTATTTGATAAGGAACATTTTTTACATTTAAACTTTTGTTCTATCTCTAACGGTTTACAAGGTGGATCGTACGGACCCAAGACCCAATTGACGTATGATGCTCATTTACGAACTCGACCTCACTTTTTACGCCCTGAGTACGCTGTAAAAATTTCAGCTCGATGTTTTTTTTCGTTTTTGAGTTATCGTGTACACAGACGGACGGACGGAAACCGGAAATAGACTAATTAAATGATTCTATGAACATCTATAGCAAAATTTTGTGCGTGGCATCAATATTTTTAAGCGTTACAAACTTGGGACTACACTTAGTATACCTTGCATATTACATATATGCATGGTGTATACAAAGTGTTCGTATTAATGAACTTTTCGGATTATCGATTGTGCCAATTTCTGAAACTCTACTGTAAAAATCAAAAAGCATATTATTGACACCAAACAATCGAAAACACAACTTGTATGTTATGTTAAGATAGGTGAAATACATACATTTATACAGACTTTATGTATTTTTACTGGGAAAGATCTATCACTTCGACATTTGTTTCATTCAAGTGTTTTACATCTTAGATGTTATAGTGGATGTACTAACGTATTTCTCTTTTGAATTTTTTTTTTCTTAAAAAAGTGATCATATATACTACATACGTTCATACATAACACTCCACTGATGGTGATCGACACGGACTGAATGACTATTTGTCTGTTACCCATGATACTTCATACCTTTTAAATTATATAACACATATAGTGAATACTGACGGACTCAAGTGCTATCAAAAAATTGATGGTCAAGTGTGCCGTGCTAGATGGGTTTTTGTTCTGTAGTGTTCATTAATGGGGTACTTGCATAATTTTCTTTTCTTTATTGAAATAATAAATCAAGAAATCCGACTGCTAAAGAATTTGTGAGAAAAATATAATTTAAATGGGAAAGACAAGATATCTTCCATGTTCTTAATATTCCCCTTCTGATATTCTATATCATTTTTTTTGAAAATTCATATCTCAATATAAGGAATCATTATCAAAGAAAGTTCTTTAATGCTCGAATGTTTCCTCTTCGAAAATAGGGAATATTCATGGCTGGATTTATCTCTTTTTAATTACTGAAAATTAATTAATCAAAGCACAAATTCAGTGAGAGAAATTCAAATTTCTAAAACGGAAATTCAAATTTTAAAACAGACGTGACGTCGTAGTATGAGGCTTGTCAGATTTGTTGATATACTGTATGGTATTAATTACTTATATTTTGTATGGTATTACATTGAGTTATATTATTCTACGGCTTTTTATTAGAAAACTTAATAATAACGTGTGTAAATTCTGTGTCGTAAATTCATTTTTTTAAAGTGTAAATTATACATTGAACTGTCAACAATTGACAGCTCACATATTATACGTCATCAACAGAGAGCGCCAAAAAGACTGCGTTTAAACATCTCAAAATTATTATATATTTTAAATATTGTTTTACATTTAATTATAGCATTTTTAAACAGTATTTATATTTTTTACTATGTTATAACGGTGTAAACAATGAATTAAAAATATTTAAAAAAAATTCTTGAATATTCCCTATTATCCGGATTATTTTTTTCGAATCCTGATTTGTTTTAACAATAACTTTTATTCTTTTCATTTTTTGGTGTGTTACTTATCGAAATAATGTTGTTATTACCCGTTTTAGTTCTTGTCTTGGAAAAGGTAAACATATTTAATAAGGGCAGATTGCCACGATATTAAATCATATGTCAAGTGGACACATGAAGTTTAAAGCAAACATACTATTAAAAACAAATACTGAACCCTTAAAAAAAGTATATATAAGCAGTCAATATAAGTACTATTTTAAAATCATATAAAAGACGTATACTTTATCATAATTGAATTTTGTAAATTGCAAAAAGTATGCAATATCCTACTTCATTTTGAGGTTATTTACATTTTTTAAGAGGTATTTAACTTATACACCATACATACACAAAACTCGTGAACCACAGAACTCTATCCGTACAGTCATATTTTCCCCCATCAATTGTTTCTTACAAGTCCATGCTGTAATTTTTCCGGTGAAATAATTCACCAGATATCGTGTTGAAAAAGATGCTCCTTTATATATTTCGTCCAAAACTCAACTTATATCGTTCCGCAACCACCGTATTCACTTGATCTGGCGCTGTGCGACTTCTGGCTGTTCAGCAAGCTCAAAAGACCGCTCCGGGGACACCGTTTTGATACGATAGAGGAGATTCAAGCCGTAGCGAAAACGGAACTGAAGACAATCCCGGAAAGTGACTACAACCAGTGCTTTGAAGATTCTAAAATCGGTTGGCATAAGTGCATTGCATCGGGAGGGGATTACTTTGAAGGGGATGAAATTGATTTGGAAGAATAAATAAGGAATTTTCAAAATAAATACAATGTCATCTTATTTTTGGCCACAGTAGTATAACAACGATCCGTCTACTAAACAACACTATATAAAAAATTTAACTTGAGTTGGTGGCTGAACATTAGTCTATATTTTCGAGGAACAACTAAAAAATGATATACGTTTTTTTATCCATTTGTATGGTCTCAATTAATGAAAAAAAAAGTTGACTCATCTTTCACCGAATGAAGAACGATTCATTTTAAAAAAACGTGTAAGTATCTGCTATTTCTTTAAATGAATACGAAATGTCAGAGAATTATCATTTTCATTAATAAAATTGATTTGATTTTGTTTTAAATAAAATATATTAAAAACTAATCAAACAAAAATAAGTAGTAACGACGTTAATGTTTTAAATACACTGACTATTCGTTGTGTGCGTAGTCATGGTAGGGACAATAAAATCGATACTGAAAATTGTTATACACATTGCATATTGCATATAAATAACAGCTATGATTGTCAGTCAGTTCGGTGTTAGAACAGAGCTGGTCAGTCAACCTTTATTTATGAACAATAAATATATCAGATTCATTTATGATTTCCGTGGTATTAAAATGAATTTATTAAAGCTGATATTACGTGAACAGGGCGAAGGTGTTTCATTTTGTGCTTACATTTGTTGACTCAGGGGGTTGGAGGGAATATTATAAAAACAAAGAAATGTTAATTTTGATATTTACTATTAGAAAACCTTATTATCTAAATCAGGCTCCATCAGGTAAAAAACTGATGTCAAAAGTGTCTCTTCCCATGGAAGTCTGTATATTGCATATGAAGCTGCATATAGATGCAACGACACTAATACATTGTCTAAACAAACATGGTAATAGATTATATAATCATATACTCAAGAATAATCACTTAATATATAAATAAATACATATTAACTCATACCTAGAGAGAGTCTAATTGTTGCATCTACTTCAAAAACTTTAAAAGAAGACAAAAAAAAAAATACTACAAAGTCGAGTAGGCGTTTATATTCATGTCTAATACTTCTTATACCATATACATAATAGTATTAAATACAGCCAAAACTGGTTATAACGACAGCGCTTTTAACGCTTATCTTTAAGTCACGGAGAAATCGGGGTTTAAAATTTCTTATTCAGTGCAATAATATTATCTACTTTAGAAAAAATAGGGAATATTCATGTATTTTTTTTAAAATATTTTAAATTCATTGTTAACACCGTTATAACACAAAAAATATAAATACTGTTTAAAAATGCTTTTAAGTGTAAGAAAAATATTTAAAATACAGATTAATTATGAGGTGTTTAAACGAAGTCCTTTTGGCGCTCTCTGTTGATGACGTATTAATATGTGACCCGTCAATTGGTGACAGTTCAATGTATAATTTACACTTTAAAAAAATGAATTTACAACACAGAATTTACACACGTTATTATTAAGTTTCCTAATAAAAAGCCGTAGAATAATATAACTCAATGTAATACCATACAAAATTTAATTAATTAATACCATACAGTATGTCAACAAATCTGACAAGCCACATACTATGACGTCATGCCCGTATTAAAATTTGCATTTCCGTTTTAGAAATTTGAATTTATCCCACTGAATTTGTACTTTTGTTAATAAATTTTAAGTAATTAAAAAGATATTGTAGTCTTTCCTTTCATTACGCATATAAACGCGTTAATTTAGATGATAATAATTAATAATTTTCATTAATTTCATGCCTTCACAAAAATGGAATATGACGAAGAAACGGTTGCTAACAAAAAGTAAGCCAACTTTTGGGTAGGTATCATCAATATCGTTATAACAGTTTTTGACTGTAGATATAGAGAGAATTATCAACTGATTTCTCATTTATGACATAAATTTATGACCACTTTTTGACCACCACAAACCATATAATACGTTTTATTTAAAACTCAAACAACAAAAACATAAGGCAAACAAAACGAGAGAATATTGTTGTATGTATATGTATAAAGCATAACAATAACGGGATAGAGTGTCACAGAGGAAAGTCTGTTTATTGTAATAGGTATACTCATACATACTGTACTGTAGCAGACAATGTTTGTTAAGTTTGTACTCCATCTTTGTAGCAACACCAAAAAAAATAATGGAAGCTTCATTAAATAATGCTCGACGAAAGGGCCTTGATCAATTTTTCCTCTAACCTGATTAATTATATTAATAACATCTAAAAACTCGACTCGATATGGACTGTCCGATTATAATTATAATAAAAGGTTTGTCAAATCAAAGGCTGCAATGTTAAGACAGTATTTCCTGAAGTAGGAAATATTTCTTATTCTAAGATGTGACATAAGAGTACTTAACATTCGCCACAAGTCTTCTATTTAGCTTAATGGAACCGGTTAAAGCGATGAAATGGAAAGGTTCCGAACGAATCTGTATACATGGTGTTCTATTATTGATAACAAAAAATTATACCAGTGAATTAAGCTTATCAAGACAAATGGAAAAGCTCTTTAGCAAATTTCGATTTGAGGCCTAATTCGAGAGATATGACTATGAAAAAAATAGAAGGATTTATACATTCACAGACCAATCAAACTCATTAAACGAAGTAGGTGTCACTAATTGATTCCAAATTGATTTAAGTGGGTAGGCAATACTAAAAAAACTATTTCGTTATAAATAAAGATAACATATTTATTAAAGTGTAGATAAGTATCAAATCTCATTTTCTTGCACTGCTAATTTGAAATTCACCTGTGCTAGAAGTGAAGGACAGCCAGTACAAAAACAAATGGAATAATATTAACATTTGTAAAATGTGTAATGTAATCTTTCGTTTATTTTTTTCTTTCAATTTTTACTTTTTATTTATTTTTTTATTTTTAAATACTGATAACGTGGTGAATACTTCTATACTTTTTTTTTTTTCGTTGGCAGCACCATGTTTAAAACAAAATGTAATTAATATAAACGGATTGTGTGGTTATCTTATTTTCTATGAGTTTGCATAAAATAAAAATTTATTATACTCCTGCATTTTCTTTTGTTTTTCCTCTAACACATACTATATGAGAGAAAGCCGGAGTGAATATTTATTATTTAGTATAATTTTCTGGTGATTTTTTTCTCTGATATTTTTTTAAAGATTTTTCTTGTCGAAGTCAATAAAAAATCTATTCACGATCGAATCCAAGGAGGGTTTTAGGAATATATTCTTATATTCGGCTTACAAGTATGTAAGCTTCGGTAAATACATCTCGATATTCTAAGATAAAGTATATGCCCATGTGCAAACGAAAACCTTCAGCACAGGAAAAAAACTTAATATATTCTTAAAGCTGCGCTGAATTTATCTGAAATAAACATCAAAACACTCTTCGAGTATATCGAATCGATGAAAAATTTTGGCTATCAGGAATCGATAGGAACGAAAAAGCTCACAAGTTGGGCAAAATACGTACATGTACTGTTGTAAAGGATCCAAAACCATTTATTGGGTTATTCAAAAGCACAATTAAAGGTGAAATGTGGATGGTACACGAGTCCAACCGCTATTGGAGAATTCATGACCACGCAAAGATTTTAATAAAAGGCTTTTAATAGAAAAAGGGTTTTTGAACCTGGGATGAGACATGCTTAGACCATAGGGATACGATACTGAAAATTGGGTTGACCCAGCTCCGGTTGCTTCTCTATGAACCCTTTGGACGTCTTTATGACTAGCAATAGTTTTGACGTCAACGGACTTCAATCCGAGATATTGTCAAAGAAAGACTGATTTAGATGACAGACCCAGTCGTTCAACGTGCCTGTCACTTAGCCAAAAGCCGCACGAGGCTTCCTTAAAGAGGTCCTATGAAGCCAGATGAGATCTGCGAAAGACCTATGATTGTACTCCAATTATATTGAATTTTGAACTGTGTAGTTTGATATTTTTTCTTTAATGATTACAAAAATTTATTTCTAAATAAACTTTGATCATGAATTTTAAATAAACCTTAAACATTCACTATTGAATATAACTTAAGTAGATTTTATTTAAATCTTTGCTGTTATTTTCAATTTTTAAAATATATTTGCTGCATGTTTGAAAAGAATATGGAAAATCGTTTGTGATCGTCATTTACAATAAATCAAAACATGAACATAACCTATCATTGCATCTGGCATTTTAGTAATAAATATACATTTTGATACCCAAAGTATAAATCCGATAGTTTCTATAATATCTTACAAAGGCAATCTAAATACTAAAGAAGTTCGGGAATCTGGCTTTGTGCTACGCAAGGTATGTAAAGCATTTCCGTTCAAAGCAGACTTTCATATACACTCTATTTCTGTGTTACTAATAACTTTGAAACTATCTTAAACCATTGACATTCTGTCGGGCGATTATTACGACAGGTATAAACTTTGGAAAAAGATTATACTATGTATATGAAATGTACCGAGGTATAATAAGTTTAGTCCCAAGTTTGTAACGCTTAAAAATATTGATGCTATAAACAAAATTTTGGTATAGGTATTCATAAAATCACCTAATTAATCCATTTCCGGTTGTCTGTCTGTCGTCTGTCTGTCCGTCTGTCATCACGATTACTCAATAACAAAAAGAGATATCAAGTTGAAATTTGTATAGCATGCTGAGGACGTAAAAAGTGAGGTCGAGTTCGTAAATGAGCAACATAGATCAATGGGGTCCTGGGTCGGACCCATCTTGTAAACCGTTGGATAGAACAAAAGTTTAAATGTGAAAAATGTTCCTTATGAAAAAATAAACAACTTTTGTTAAAAATATTTTTTCGTAAACATCACTGTTTACCCGCGCGAGCGCAAATTCTGCGCAAATTGTATAGTATGTATTATATGGGTATATCAGTTATGTATGTGTGACATGCATGTATGTGTAATGTGACAGAGTAATCAACACTGTCTATACATGGTATTTCAACAATTAACTCAGTCAACTGTTTGTTTCCACTTGTTTTAGGGAAAATTCTAAGCTATTTTTCAAAATATTTATGACATGCTTTCATTCATCAAAAATTGTACTCAACTCGCGTTATTTCCGAGAATGAAGGTAATGTATCTAAGTTTTTAAATCGAATATTAAGATATTTTATACAATCGTTTTACCGATTAACTGAATTTTTATTTGAGTAATGTCTAGCCAGTTTAGAAATTGAACGATTTTCTTTGCCGCCGTAACATACGTATATATGCCTCAATCAAAGTATAAAGGTTACAATAGACCGCAGATAAATTGTACCATTTGTGTATATATTTGTATTATGAATTGAAACAATTCGTATATATGCTTTTTTTTTTCAAATATATATTTCTATTTTTTCATTTTATTGATGGTTTTAATATATTTATACGGTATGCATTACGTCTACATTTACATTCAATTATAAAAGAATAGTATTTATATTAAATCGAATTTTTTTATTTTTATAAGGCAAATTGCAAAGTCCATCCAGTTTGAATCCAAACATCGGTGAGCATATCGACTATACATTAATAAAGTATATTTGCCATCTATCGAACAAAAAACTAGATTTAAGACGCCACTTTTTTGAAATCCAATACTTTTGGGTCAAAATTTTCAGTGGTGAATTTAAAGTATGACCCAAATTTAGTAGGATTATATACTTGGTTTATTAAAATTGGATAAAATTTGGATATGATAGAGAAAAAATAAATTTTTTTAATTTTCATGACGTCATTCCATTTTTTTGATTACACAGACAAAATTGATCCGATTTGATTGGAATTTTTACGAAGCCCTCTAATTTTGGGCTAAACTTTTCATCTGTGATGTTAGTTTTTCGCTACTTACTACCTATGTGCTATATAACGAGACCCGGACTTCAAATTCTTCAAAGCTATTATAGCTACGTTAATTTTGACCACAAATTTGAAAAGTATGTTCCAAATTTAGTAGGATTACATACTTTGTTTGTCAAAATTGGATAAAATTTGGACATGATAGAGCAAAATTTAATTTTTTAGATTTTGATGACGTCATTAAGTTAAAAAATTCGATTTTTTTGATTACACAGACAAATTTGATCCAATTCTATTGGAAATTTTTTTAAGCCCACTAATTTTGGGTCATTCTTTTCAGCTGAGATGTCAGTTTTTTGCTACCTATCACTTATATGCTTAATTCCGGGATCAAGATTCCACATTCTTGAAATCTATTAGTAATAGGCTAATTTGGACCACAAATTTGAAAAGTATGACCCAAATTTAGTAGAAGTACATACTTGGTTTATCAAAATTAGATAAAATTTGGATATGATAGAGCAAACCGGAAATGGACTAATTAGGTGATTTTATGAACTTCTATACCGAAATTTTGTTTATAGCATCAATGTTTTCAAGCGCTACAAACTTATGACTAAAATTAGTATACCTTGGTATATTTCATATACATGGTATAAAAATTCAATATCACTTAGAATCTTCGTTTTTCTTATATTCTAAAGGTGTAAATATTTCGAGATAAATTGTTAAACATCTTTATTTATTGAAAAGAGAATATTCATAGCACATTCATAACTACACAATATTATGATTGGTTACTCAGCAGGTAATATTTGAAAATATTGTGTAGTATTGATAACGGTCATGAATTTTAATTAAACTGATTTTTCATAAAATTATAATAAGATATAAGTCAGCAGTGGCGGATTAAGGAAGAATGTCCTTTGACACATCGTCCTATTAGCTCAGTTGGTTAAGGCGTAACCAATTCCGTACGCGATAGGCTTAGGGTAGCGGGTACGATTCCTGCCGTCGCAACAAAATTAATTTAATTAATAGTTGTCATGGGCTGGTGTAGTGCACGAAGAAGGTGCACTCAGCCTCTGAAAAGGAGGAGCTAATAAATGAAATTATCAACGGAAAAGTGGTAAAACATATACATGGTATCACAATGGGCTCTATAGTCTAAGTGTGTTCTTCGTGGACAGGCAATATAACCTAACCTAACCTATACTAATAGAGAAATCATAATAGACAGTCCTTAAACTGCTTTTCGCAGAAGGATGATTTTTATTGAAAGAGTAATTTCAAACTTTTTTAAATTTTATGTGACATTTACCTTTGGTAGTTAATTATTTTTCATAAAAAGTCAATTTATTAGCTTAAAACCGAGCGCTCTATAAGAATTGTTTTTCTTAAATCCGCCACTGATTACCACGCCTTGTGTGTATACATTCAAGTTGATAACATTAGAACTATAACTTAGTCTTGTTTCGTGTTACAAACCATTATTAAGTTTATTTTAACTATCTTATACTTTTTTTAGTGATGTCCCGGATATTAAAGGATATAAGTAATTTGTACACGGTTACTCAAATATACGCTTTTTGCTCTTGAGGATATATACTGCATGTGTGTCGCCAAAAGGGGCAGGTAGGGGAGTTTTTAGGAAAAGGGCGCTCATACGACGAAAGGGAGAAAAAAAGAATAGTAGAAAAAGAAATTTGTCGGTAAACACCCCACACGAAAACACAAAAAAATCCATGGTTCTCTCACCAGAATAAATCCGGGTTCCAGTGTCTGTGATCCCCAAAAAATTTAACTCTAGATCCACGTCTATTTGCAGGTAAATTAAATGGTACAATAGATCTTATTTTAAAACAAGTGAAAACAAACAAATGACTAAGTTAATTGTTGATATACCATGCATAGTCAGTGTTGATTTAGTGTTGACGGACAACCGGAAATGGACTAATTAGGTGATTCTATGAACACCTATAGCAAAATTTTGTGCGTGGCATCAATATTTTTAAGTGTTACAAACTTGGAACTAAACTTAGTATACCTTGCATATTACATATATTCATGGTATAATAAATTTTGGCGTTTCATCTTCTATATTTTTACTTGTACCTACAATTCATTCTTCATATTCTCCATCGACTGGCAATTGTGCACAAGTTGGACTTGAGCAAAAAATTACTAGACAAATTAAATTAACGTCAAGCGCCGTTCTTTACAAACCGTTAATGTTGTTAGCACTGTCAAAAATGTATGTCATATGAAATAAAATTGTATATAAGCTTTAAATGATACCAATTATTAATAACGCATCGTAATTGGTTAACTATCATAGATAACATGATAGCCATTTAAAATTAAAATGCATAAACGTTCGAATTGAATTGGATAAATATCTTAAATATTGTTTTGCGACCTACTTAAATTAATTGAGTTAGTGTGATCGTTACCGCCCGCCCAAACAATGTATTATCAAATGAATGAATTCGAAATAAAATGACTATTTAACATGAAATATATTCTATTTGCCATTTAATTGAATTATTTCATATTCCACTTAAATAAGAATTAAAGTAAATCAAATCAACGTTTTAGAAACAGAGTATGAACATACATACCAACATACCAACACACATCAGTTTACCATATGCAATAATAGTTACATTTATGTGAAATTTTATAATGTGAAGTCTGTTTTACCTGCCCACAGTCGTTATTTTTATCGATAGTTTTTCGCATTTTCTTTTAACCATTTTTATATATTTAGAAAAACAAAACTTCATAAAAAAGCAAATTGAAAAATTTCGAAACCAAATTGATTCCCTATTCATGTTTTTTTTTTTTTTTTTTATATTTTTAATTCATTGTTTACACATAGTTATAAACATAGTAAAAAATATAAATACTATTTAAACATGCTGTAATTAAGTGTAAAAAAATATTTAAATTGACTTATGTTGCTCATTTACGAACTCGACCTCACTTTTTACGTCGTAGGGTATAAAAATCTCAGCTTGATATCTCTTTTCGTTTTTGAGTAATCGTGATGATAGACGGACAGACAGACGACAGACATTCAGACAACCGGAAATGGACTAATTAGGTGATTTTATGAACATCTATTACAAACTTGGAACTAAACTTAATATACCTTGCATATTACATATATGCATGGTATAAAGATATTAATTACTAAAATAATGGTTTAGCCGCGCTCTTACGGGTAAACAGTGATGCTTACGAAAAATGTTTCAAAAACAAAAGTTGTTAATTTTTTATAAGGAACATTTTTAACATTTAAACTTTTGTTCTATCTCTAACGGTTTACAAGACCCAATTGACCTATGTTGATTGACCTCATTTACGAATTCGATCTCACTTTTTACGTCTTAAGCACGCTATAAAAATTTCAGCTTGATATCTCTTTTCATTTTTGAGTAATCGTGATGATAGACGGACAGACGACAGACAGATGACAGACAGACAGACGACCTATAATGGACTAATTAGATGATTTTATGAACAGCTATACCAAAATTTTGTTCATAGCATCATTATTTTTAAGCGTTACAAACTTGGGACTAAACGTAGTATACCTTGGTATATTTCATATACATGGTATAAAAAGTCTCTTCCTCATGATTAGGTTACAATGCGATGATAGGATTGTGTGAATTATATTTGTAGCTGGATGCAGTTGAAACAGACCAACATCATATGAGTATATTTTCTGATATGCTAATTTAAAAACTCAATATTTCAGTATACGCGTATATGAATTTTTAATCAAATTAATGTCCCGTTTATAACGTAGTTTGTTATGTTCATTGTATGTATATTATGGTCGGTATGGTTGTACGGTCGTGGTCGATCGGGGGAGATGACTTTAAATGTTACATCGCAAAAAAACATCATCATACACAAATTTCAATTTTAATTTTTTTATTTTTAGATTCATCAAATGAGTATTGTCTGTGGTTTTTACACCCACATTAATAGTGTGTTGCATAATATGTTCCGTTATTAGTACACACGCGTGGGCGTGAGGAAAACATGTTTTCACTTTATCAACATTATACAAGGTGTTCTGTTAACGATAGCAGAAAATAATACCAGTAAATTAAGCTTATCAAGACAAATGGAAAAGCTCTTTACCAAATTTCGATCTGAGGCCTCATTCGAGAGATGTAGCAATGGCAAAAATACAAAGATTTATGAATTCACATACCTATCAAATTAGTATGTCTCACTTTAGAATATAGAGGGGACTATCATAAAACAATAATTGATTGTAAATTGATTTAATTGGGAATTGATATTTTGTTGTCTTTATTTATAAAGAAAAAAAAAACAAAAAAAAAAACATATTAATCAAATTATTTCTCCAATTCAGAGACACTTAGATGAAGGAGGTATCAAATTATACATACGTTATTAATTTGATCTCAAAAATACTACAATCGGATTTTTTCGCCGGTTAGATTAGTACTTCTTATGATATCACTCTGAGAAATCACTGTGTTTTCAACAAATAAATTTACCATAAAACACACACAATTCTGGCAGACTAAAAAATTAAGTTTTAATTTTAGAATTTGAATATGACATGTGAATAATTAGTTGTGTAATTACGTTTACAAAATAGTTAAAAAATAATTAAGTCAAATCAGTATTATCGAAAAATTTAAATCGTAACCTATTTTTCCAATTATATTTGATAAAAATTTATGTCGAATAGAAATGCAAATCGAAATCAAATCCTAAATTTACATTAAAAATAATGACATGTTTAATTATAGATAAATTTTAAGTGGGTTATCTATTACCAAACTCACTATTTACAATTTTTAATTGACATAAACGCATATTTAATTTTTCACACTAAGTGAAATAAAATCGATATTAAATGAAATTTACATAATTTAAAAGTAAAGCTTGAAGCAAAGCTCAAATTGTTCACTTGTTCTACATAGAAATAACAATTCTGTAAGAACTGTGGTTAAACTTTTACGGGAAAATTATGGTCAATTGAATCGTCCTAGTGAGCGAACAAATCGCATCATTAAGCAAAAGCTCGAGGAAACTGGAAGCCTTGAAAATAGGATAAGGCGTGTACAGCCAAGAATACGCCATTGAATTTCTTTTTGGGGGGTTTTCTTAAGAGTCGGTGCTTGCGGAACTTTTTAGCGAAACTTGCGAAAATACATAGAAAATTAATTGGCTAAAGTCTTCAGTCTCTTCTGTTGCAAGGATAAAGGCTTAGTTTCTTTTTAATATCATTCAAATATCTACTTTTTTCAAACTATGTTTTCCTGGAGTTATATAATTTCTTTGGATTTTATAGTTTTGCAGCGTGGTGAAATTTTTTATGAATAAATAAGCAATCAAAATTCATGTTAACGTTTCACCTGTTATTGAAGCCGTAAAAAACTGCCTTAAACAACATGACAAATTCATTAAACTCAATTTATTAATATATTTTTGGTGTAACAAGTGTACCGGGGCTTGTCGCTTATAACAATTAAATACAAAACTTAACACCTACAGGGTGTGACATCGAGCTTGTGTTTCATAGTACTTTTATAATTAATTTAAAAGTTGCATTTATTTCAGTGAGATAAGATGGAAATCAGCGAAATTCTATTTGAACTTATTCAGATTAAATATGTAATACATAGGTATAAATGTATTATAGGCAAAGCTTAGGTTAAGGATTTTAGAATTGCTTGTTATAGATGTTTACTCATTGAAACAGGCTAACATGTTAAAAAACTATCATATCAAGTGTTTCTGCAAAAATCATTTGAAAAATCGAAAATTCTGAAAAATCCTCGCAGTCTTGAAAATTGTTAAATTTAATTGATTCTTATAGATTTTTATCCACTGGAATTTTGCAGATCTAAAAAGTAAATCCGAGGGTGACAAATATGAGATCCGCGACATTCTTTACTTGCTCTCGTGTTGTGTGACAACTTCGTCTATCGTCTCATGTTTGTCACCCTCGACTTCGACACAATAAACAAGAGATCTGAGATATTCCTTACATTTTCTCCCTGAATGTATAATACACTATTTTTGCAGATCTGTGCCATCGATAACACATACTGTAATATGCATAAACTGAATAACTTTAATAAAATAATTTTTGTTGTAGCGTCTACGTGTAAATTCACAATATATGTGTTGCGTTTGTAAGAAAAGAAATTTTATAAAGTGAACATTGGCTTCCACGCAAAAGGGGTTTTAATATTATCAGAGGCGCATATACAATACGCACAGCAGGATACTTTCTGTAATTTGAATATAAAATATTTTATTTTTGTAGGCAGGTATATCAAAGACACGATGGTTCAAAAAAATTCAGACATATTTGGTTATGAATAGAGGTCAGGCAAATGCATATATAACAAATTTAAGGGTATATGGTATAAAAGACTATTTCCAAGCTCCTTACAATTCTTTTGAACTTCTATAAAAATTTGGTAATGTTTTCTCGAAGCGAATAACCACCAACGTGTTTAAGTAAAAAATCTGAGTGTAAATTTGATTAACTTTGAATGAGGAGTAAGTCTTAGACGATCTTCTGTACTGCCACCAATTTGATCTATTGTATTTCCTATGCTTCAACTGTCAGAAGCTCTACAGCTTTAATAAACTTTAAGATATCCCTGGAAGAGAATTCATTTATTTCTCTTGAATAGAAATCAGTCTATCTCAAGGGATGGTGTCGTTTGAGAGAGACACTTTCGCGTACACACAGAATGATTTTGTTTACCTATGCTTGCTTATTGAGTTTACACTGGCCAGTAAGCAGGTTAGTAAAATTAAATGATTTTCCCCAGTTGAAAGTGATGTAAAGCCTTTTTTCCATGAATAAAAGCCTTTTATAAGAGCCTCCAAGAACTCGTTCGACTCTTGGACCATATATACCTTTATTTTGTTTTTAATTGTGTTTTTCGGTACTCAAAGGTTTTGGGCCGTTTATCGGAGTATATACATCCATTTTGGGCTTATTTGTTAGCCCCTTCGTTACCTTCGATTCTTGAGTCAGCCCATAATGACTCTGCTAAGTTAACCCAGCTTTTATGCTCTCCAAAATTATTCAGTTTAGTTTCGATGCACTCCAAAACTGTTTTGTTTCCATAAACTTAAGCATTCTAAAAAATTGTAAAAAAAAATCAAACTTTCAGCCTCTGATGTTTCAGGAACCAAGTCTGATATCGAAAAATTTTAGGCACTTACCTATACCGTCTACGTGGAGTTATTACCTACTTCATGAAAAAAATTAACATCTACCTCATTTGCACTACTCATAAAACTATATTCAATTGTTATGTGGATTTCCCAGTGTTACACTAATAAGCTCTTAAGGTGAGGACATCTACCTTAATCTATGAAGAACAGGAGTCTTAGTTATATTTTGTTTCGATTGACGAACGATAATGTTGTTCGATGTCATTAAATAATATTATTTTTATTTAGTTAGAAAACAAAAATAACTAATAAAAAAGTTGTATATTTAATCAGATGAAAAGTAGTTTATTAAACTTTAATATTATTAACGAAAGTATATTTATGAATTACGAAAATATATTTCCGATGGAAAAATTTTTCCTACAACAAATAATATTGTTTTTCTTCTTGTGTACTATTTATATCTTTGTCGGTTTTCTTTTTATACCATGTATATGAAATATACCAAGGTATACTAAGTTTAGTCTCAAGTTTGTAACGCTTAAACATATTGATGCTATGAACAAAATTTTGGTAAAGATGTTCATAAAATCACCTAATTAGTCCGTTTCCGGTTGTCTGTCGTCTGTCGTATATCTGTCGTCTGCCTGTCCGTCTGTCATCACGATAACTCAAAATCGAAAAGAGATATCAAGCTGAAATTCTAAAGCGTATTTAGGATGTAAAAACTGAGTTCGAGATTGTAAATGAGCAACATAGGTCAATTGGGTCTTGGGTCCGTAGGACTCATCTTGTAAACCGTTAGAGATTGAACCAAAATGTAAATGTTCTCTATAAAAAATTAAACAACATTTGTTTGAAACATTTTTTCGTTAACATCACTGTTCACCCGTGAGAGCGCAAATTGCATAGGATGTATGTTATGGCTAAATCAGTTATATATGTATGACATGTGTAATATGACAAAGTAATCAGCACTGTCTATACATGGTATTTCAATAATTAGCTCACTCAATTGTTTGTTTTCACTTGTTTATAAATGATTGAAATTTTTTCTAGAATAACCGATAAATATCGAATTTTTTTTTTTTCATAAAATAAGACAAAGATATTTACGATATTTATGCAATTAGAAAATATCATATTTTTATAATGCATAGAAATTTTCCGTTTTTCTTTTCTTTTCTAGTTTAAATATATGAATTTAAATTCAGTTTTATTAATATTTTTTGATTTCCAAAGATATTTTAACTTATATTAACATTCTAAAATCAAGAATTTCTTTAAAAAAAAAAACGTCATTTAAATTATTTATCATATTCAGTATCAAACATATGAATGACTTTATATTTGACTTTTACAATACAATAACATATTGTGTGCAAGTGATGCTTATAAATTTGATAATATAGATATCGTTCTTCAATCATCAATACCCTAACTATAGTCGTCTTTGTTCAGCAAATGATGGATCTTCGATGAACTCATAATTTAATAAAAATTTTGTTTTGATATCATCGACATCCTTATATTTTTATGGTATTATTATAAACTACAAGATTGTCTAAATATTTTAAATAGTTTTTTATCGCATTTTTCAAATGCGAGTTTAGGGTTCCGTATCCGAAAAATTTGGCGGGGGCATTTAAAATTTTGTAAATTCACTTGTTAAAATATGTCTCTGTGTACTTTTACTTTTCATTTTCACAATTTTTCGATTATTTTAACTATCAAAAATAAAATAATCGATTCATCGACTTTCAAAAATATCGAGAAAAAACATCGATGTTTGATTAATTTTTTTGCTTATTCGTAAGACTTTATATTTGTCTTAAACTATAAATTTTTTTTGAGGGTTATAAACTATTCATACATTTTTGTTGTTATAAGTGTAGAATATATTATTGTTTTGTTTCATAAAAATTCAAACATAAAAACGTTATACGTTATACGTTTTAGTAAGTTTGTTTATTTATTTTCAGACTTTTATGATCGGTTTCATATGTTGTCTTAGGTCTAGAGTCGGGCTTAGTATTTGTCATTTCAAGACGACTGAAAATATTTGGTCAGGTACTTAAGGATGTATGAGCATGGTAGTGGGGGCACAAATTTAAAAATAGATATTTTCAATTTTGATGATAAATTTATATTATTACTTGACGATATAAGACGAAAAGTAAGAATAAAATTTTTCTGGCTTAATTTTCAAAATATCGAAAATTGAAAATTTTGTTTAATTATTTAGCTTTCGATATTTCGAAAACCAAGACACATATCGAAAAATTTTATTCTTATTTTTCGTCTACATTCATAAAGTTATCACAAAATTCATCATCAAAGTTGAAAATAACATAAAAATAATTTCAACCCTTAATCTACCCTGCTCTTACATCCCTTATATGGACGGTGACACTTAGTATTTTTCTTTTCTAATTCATTGCTAATATGTTTACTTTCTATTAAAAAGTTTTTTTTAAATTTGTTTTCATTCATTCCAAATGACAATTATCAAAAACTTCCAAGATATGTCGTTTTTTGAGATTGCTCCATAAGAGCCAATGTATTTTATATCGATTTTTAATGACTTTTTTCTTAAAAATTTGCACGGATACCTAAGCTGAATTGATTTTAACCACATATTCTTTGAGTAAAAGACTACCTACAAACAAATTTTGAGCCTTTAAATCAAACATTGTTGTCATGCTCATACATCCTTAAAAAAGTAAAAAGCTAAAAAATGTCAAATTTGGGAACAAAAAGAAGCTTTTGAAGAATTATTACATGGTCAAGAAATCGCTGACTTATGATGAGTATTAATGTTATACATTAAAAAAAACTTTAAATACGATCTCCACGAAATTTGGCGCGCTATTTTATAATACCAGGTTAGGTTAGGCTAGGTTAGGTTAAAATTGGCTGTCCACGAAGGACACGCTTAGGCTATGGAGCCCATTGTGATACAATATATGTATTTTACCACCTTTCCGCTATCTCAGAAATTAGAATAAATTTTAAACCTAAATCTCAGAAATTAGAATAAATTTTTTCATAGAAGAAATATTTCTTTAACACGGTCTTCAATCATTCGTAAATAACTGACAAATACCTGAAATGGCCCTACACCTATTAAGTGTTTTGGTTTGTGTTGTGTATTGTATGTAACATCGAAAAAGATTATCGCTATTAAAATTATAACATATGGTAATAAAAATTGAGTAATTTCATGTATTATAACAAAACAACAATGTTATGATATATTATATGAAGATGATTTGAAAGTTACTACAGAATCGTTAAAAACATCAAAAATTATTTTATGATGAAAGCATACATTGAATTTTACAAGGAATTTCAGATAAACACAAAGTGGAATAGCCTAGTGTGCTTTGTCAAACTTCTCTTGCATACCGGTTCAAATAGATAAAATCACGATTGATTATTTTTATACCATGTATATGAAATACAAGGTATATTAAGTTTAGTCCCAAGTTTGTAACGCTTAAAAATATTTATGCCATGAACAAAATTTTTTGGTATAGGTGTTCATAAAATCACCTAATTAATCCATTTTCGGTTGTCTGTCTGTCGTCTGTCTGTCCGTCTGTCATCACGATTAATAAAAAACGAAAAGAGATATCAAGCTGAATTTTATAGCGTGCTTAGGGCGTAAAAAGTGAGGTCAAGTTCGTAAATGAGCAACATAGGTCAATTGGGTCTTGGGTACACAGGACCCATTTTGTAAACCGTTAGAGATAGAACAAAAGTTTAAATGTAAAAAATGTTCCTTATAAAAAAATAAACAACATTTGATGGAAACAGTTTTTCGTAAACATCACTGTTTTCCCGTGAGATTGCAAATTAGTATGTATTATATGTGAAAATCAGTTATATATGTGTGACATGTATGTATGTGTAATCTGCCAGAGTAATCAACACTGTCTATACATAGTATTTCAACAATTTACTCAGTCAATTATTTGTATTTACTTGTTTTAAAAATTAAATTTAATTAAAATTATTTTGTTAAGTTTACATAGATTTCCATAGTTTTTATTACTAATGTAAATTATTTTATTATTAATAATTATTATAAATTATTCATAATTATTCATTAATTAATTATTCATAATAAAATATAATTGTTAAATATAATTTTATATTTATTGTCAAATAAAGTTTTATATTTTCAATAATAATCTCATTATTGAGGTTAATTATTTGGTTAGTTATATGCCATTGTTAAAAATTATAACTCTAAGCCACGTAATCGCATTAATTTTACTAATTAGTTCTCACATATTTCTTTTAACTTGTAACTGGTAAATTTTACTAATTTTTACATAAGCAGTTTTCAGTATGTATTAGAATTATTGCAGTGAGAAGCGGGAATTTCAAAAAAGTACAATTTCTTCATATTTAATTTATTTCAACTGCACCAAAAATATAAGTATGAAGTAATATAAATATCCTAGAAATTTGCACATTTTTCCCATCATTTTCGCACTGACTGTCAGTCCGTTTGTTTTGGCATTAATCCTTAAGTATCTATCAACACTTAATTACGGGTAGAGATAAAAATTTTGCACAAATATGACTCGAACAAAACGAACAAACATGAAAATTCTGTACGAACGTGACTTAAAGAGAACGAATATAAAAGTTTTACAACTGACTTCTTATCGTGATACCATCAAAATAAGCTGAAAAATCGTATAAACACTAAAATCATTGTACACGCAATTTGCTGGCCAGCATAACTTTCTAAGTTCTTCACTGCCGGGTGAGACCCGAGCAGGTAGCAACCCTATTCATAATTTCCTAAACTCTTTGTAGAATGTAAATCAATTTGATAAAACTGTGTAAAACGAGGAAGTAATATGCATTGTTTTTACATGCCAAAATTATTAAAGTTTATTGTTTTTTATTTATAATTCATAGTGACTCATCAACTGACAATAACAGTGTAAAGATGAATGTTGTACATTAAAATGACTTGTTTGGCTGAGAAAATGTTGCTAAGATTTTATAAACATAAGTCTGTAAGAAATAATTATCTATATAAATCGCAAAATATTGTATTTATTACTAGAGTGATACCCAACCGCTTCGCTGGGTTTAAAAGTAAAGATTGATAAAGATTGCTCTCGCTTATCCTCTTTCTATAACACTGGAAATAATGGTAAGGATTGTTTAACGCGTAATTATTTCATTCAGTATATCAGAAAGATGGCCGTGAAATATTTTATATTGACTGTTTTTACAGAAATCTGTAATTAATGGTAATGTCAAATGACTACTTTTACAGTAATCTGTAATTTATGGTAATGTCAAATTAAATTAATTTTTTTTAAATTTTTTTATTATATATCTTTATAAATTATATCTCATGTGTTATTCTAATATATCAGCTATATTGTTGTACAGTTTCATTAAAAACCATTCCATAGTTTTAGAGTGAAAGCTATATCCACGAATTGTCAAGGAAATTAGTTAGTATGTATAGCTTATAACGATCATCGGGTATAATGACAAAATTTATTGGTCCCAGCAATGTCGTTAAAATCGATTTTGTCTCTATTATTATTGTTGGTAATAACAAAAGGCCTTGGCGTAGTCTATATAGTCATGACATAGGCTGTTGACTATTGCTAGACAAATCGATAAAATCCTTCAAACTAAAATAAACAAATGAAAAGTAATTATTGACTGAGGTAATTGTTAAAATACCCTATATAGGCAGCGTTGAATATTAGTGCTTTTCAAATACGTTTCAAAAAATTAAAATATTGAGGATAAATATTTTTGAAAGAATTTTTGAAGAAAAAAAATTTTACCACGAAAGTTGACTCTTTGACTAATATTATCAGATGGGTTTTGTATGAAAACAGAGGCAATAGACTCACTATTTGAAGCTACCTATGCAAATAAAATCTATCTTTTATATTATTTGAGAAAATGTAAACTTAAGTTTTCCCCAAATTAGGACCCTCTCGGGAAAACAAAGATATATACGAAATTTTTTGTCTTTCAAACAAAAGTTGTTTATTTTTTAAACTTGTTCAATTTGTTGCAGGTTAAAAAAAAGATGAGTCCGTAGGACCTAGGACCCGATTGGCCTTTGTTACTTGTTCAATAATTTCAGCTTGATAACCCTTTTCATTCTTGAGTTATCGAGATAATTGACAGACGGACAAACAAACGAAAATGGACTAAATGAACACATATACCAAAATTTTTATATTTAGTATCAATATTTCAAAGAGTTACAAACAGCGGACAGAACTTAATATACTCGGAGCTATTTCATATATAAGGTATAAAAACGTAGGTTGATGCAAACTCAAAGTCAAATATAATTTGCACAAATACCACTCAAATGTTTAACAACACTTTTAATAAATATATTTTAAAAAAAATACACTATCTAAATTACCTAATATCGTGACAAATTAAAAAAGTAGACTCGTGAGTAACAAAGCTCCACCATTAAGGTCATATTAACCCCTCATAAAATTTTGTTCAGCGTTAGAGGCTTTTTATTGGAATTTTAGAGGCTAAGTGTATCTCGTTCATGCATATACCAGCCCATCACAACTATTAATTAAATTAATTTTGTTGCGACGGCGGGAATCGAACCCGCTACCCTAAGCATACCGCGGTCGGAATTGGTTATGCCTTAACCAACTGAGCTAATACTTAACCTAACCTAACCTAAAGTTACGGGGAAAATATTTGAACCAAATTGATATTTCATAAATATTCCATATTGGCAATAATAATAAACTTTCTCTGTTGACATTTGATATGGTGTTTAAGTTTATATTTTCGTGAAAAACATAAACAAAAATAATGTGGTTAAAAAGTAAGTAAAATAATCGTTAAATGTCATAAACTTTTAAATAAAAATTCTTTCAATGTGTGAATTGTATGCTTATAATTAAAATTAATCAGTTATTTATCAGTAATAATAATTATAATACTAATAATTTTTTTTTTTTGAATGTTTTTAATGTCTATTTGAATGTGTATAAATAAATATATTTAATATCTATATAGTAATAATAATCATAAAAAAAACACCTGTCTGTATTTTAAAAAATAAAAATAGATACATTAAGTGGTTCGTTGTTCAATCTATACAAAGGTTCGTTTGATAATGGATTCTGCTCTCAAATAGCAAGCATGGGCAAACGTGGTTTAGAGAACACACTCATACTTCTGTATCTAAAATACGAATAAGACAGTGACAACCTAACCAGTGATAACCAAAAATACGAGTAAGACAGAGAGGCAACATTATTTTTCTACCTATCTCATTACTATAGGAGAAACTGAGATAGGTAGACGAGTCGTATAACCGACTCGCTTCTTCCTCTATGAGCAATGCGGTCTTGGATAAAGGGACATACAATAAAGTTTATGGCACCTAATAAAGTTATAACAATGGTGGCTTTGATTTAAAATAACTCGCCCATGCCTGAAATTAAATTGATATTAATTCAGAGAACAATTTATTTTTGTGTGATCCTTTAAAATATTACTTTATTTGTGAATATTTTATAATTTTTGTGTTCATATTTTCAATGTTTGTGTTTATGTTGCATAAGGATTGTCGAACTAGTTTTCTTACAAATAGTCGCGTCATTTTAGCATTTTAAGAAGAATTTTTTTGTACCTCGACCTATCGGGTTAATTTATTTTTAAAATATCCAGGATATGCACCTTCCTGGATATTTTAAAAAGAAATTATTAAAATCTAGATCTAACTTGCTGCAACTATAAAGTTTGGCCATTGCTAAGCGCCAAATAGGTCAATTTCCTTTGTCCATTTTTGAGATGATTTTTGAAAATTTTAAAACTTTAAAAATATTTAAATGGGCTAGTGACGTAAACTCGGGGGTTTTCGGGGTCGCTAATCACTTTTCCGAAGTCAGAATTTAGATATACTCCCGTCTTTCTGAGATAGTTCGTTCCGCTGGTCCAAATAAACAATAATTCTGTAAATATTCAACAAAATTTATCAAAAAAGTATACTCGGGGGTTTTTGAGGTCGCTGATTACGATTCCGTAAATATTCAACAAAATGGGCCAAAAAGGCTTCTCGGGGGCTTTCAGGATCGCTGACTATAGTTGCAAATTCCGAATTTTTATAAACTCCCATTCTTCTGGGACATTTGGCCCCTGCTGGTCCAAAACAGCAACTGTAAATATTCGACAAAATTCTGAATTATATCAAAAAGAGGGGGGCGATTTTATGCTTTCGATATTTCATATGCTATGTAATACAATGTGTTGAGATGGCAAAAGCTTTTAAAAGAATCATATGATGAACTTAGATAAAAATATGAAACAAATGTAAAATTGGTTTCATAATAAAACTAAGTAGCTTGAAATGTGCGAAAGTCCAAAGATTCAAATAAAAAAGCTGTATAGGTTGAAAAAATGCACGCACACCCTACTCGAGTTTGTTACAACACCCTAAAAAGAATTGTTTTTTATATAATTATTATTATAAAATACATAATTAATCATTGGACACATCATGATACAAAATGTATTTTTTAATTTTTTAAATGCATGTAAATACTCCTAATAATAATTAATATTTTTAAGACCTTTTCGCCGCTTATAACCTATACCTATAGGTAACTATACCTATTTGTATACTTGTATTATAGCTATATATGCACATATACTTATATAGTTTTCGATCAGTGAAGATCTCTTTTATTTTATAGGCGTTATATAATTATATCTATCTTTTGTTCACATTCACTGTTCGTCATTTACTTTGTTCTGTTCATTTTGTTTTCTTATTAGGATTCCGTAGCATATAATGCTATATCGATTGATAATTTATATGCAGAAAAAAAAAAAACAAATTAACGTTGAAACTAAAAATCTTAAACGGGAAAAATTTCTGCCGCCTTAATTCCAAGTCTATACTTTTTCTATCTTAATAATTTTTATACCATGTATATGAAATATATCAAGGTATACAAAGTTTAGTCCCAAGTTTGTAACGCTTAAAAATATTGATACTATGAACAAAATTTTAGTATTGGTGTTCAAAAAATAACCTATTTATTTTCCATTTCAGGTTGTCTGTCTGTCTGTCCGTCTGACAACTCAAAAACGAAAAATATATCAAGTTGAAATTTTTACAGCGTGCTCAGGACTTAAAAAGTGAAGTCGTCTTCCTAAATGAGCAACATAGGTCAATTGAATATCTATGTTACTGCGTCTTCACATTCCCGTCAAGGCGCAAATAAGGTTCGAACCTTGTATAGTATGTATTATATGGGAAAAAAAGTATTGTGTGTGTCACATATATGTATGACTGGCTACCTCGCTTTACACACATGACAATATTTCCGACCAAAATATCAAGTCCTACAACAGATCAGCTGTCTTTTGTCTTTCAGTGGCCTTCAAAGACATTCCTGCAAGTCTACCCTCTCCCATTTTACTCCTAAGAAAGTTTTTTAGACGTCTGAGTGACGGAAATGACCTTTCAGTTGTTGCTGTGGTAATTGGCCAGGAAAGACTAATCTCAACAAAATGTGTTATGAATGGAAGAGTTTTACTTAAATCATATTTTAAAAACAGACCAGCATGCTTGCAAAGTACCGGTTTTTCGATGGTATCTTGAGAGTTCCTAAAGTTAGTAATTGCAAAGGCTCCATATATTTTGTATCCATTTAATTTGTAGAAAGAACATGAGTCATTTGAATGTGTATGCTATTTGTTTTTGTGGTGTTAGATATTTTAAGACGATTTTTATGATGTTAACGAATATGTTAAATTTCACATAATATGTAGTAAATAAGCTATTTCAATTTTTGTACGGATTTAAAGAAGTCCAAAATAGTAAAGAAGTATTAGTTTTATTTTGTTTTCAAACGCACGTGCTCCCTGGCTCCCCCCCCCCCCCCCATTAGGATACCTATCTTCCAGATATGGATGTTAATGAATGCTGAACTACTGGACCTTTGATTAATTCATTTCCAATATATGGTTAAATGAGTTTTTTTATTTAAATGGTTTGATTACTTAATACACTAAAGCTACAGCTACGTTAAAACAAAAAACAGAATGAAGTCCATTAAGCCTGATGCGATACAATACAAAAAAGAAATATTGTTAATTTTTTTTCTTCTCTTAACAAAAAAAAAAAAAAAAATTACCTGTGGGAATGACTGAAGACAATTAAATTTCCATTTATTGATCAACGAGTTTATTTTTTGCATTAAAATGTATGAGAATTTTCCATTAAATGTTAGTATCTGTTAGAATTTTCCACTTGCAAACAACAAATTGTTAAATGGGTCTGTATGGTAAAATTTAAAAAAATTGTTTAATTTTTAAAGATATACTATTCGCACCGTGCGTGAATTTATAGGAGCCGCTTCCATGGTAACGATACACTACTTTAATTATAGAATTGTATGGATGCATAAATAATTGTATGAATTGCATTTATGACTTACATTGAAAATTTAATATTATTGTCTCCCAAATTTAAATAAATAATTATGATAATTTACATTTGAAAAATAATATTTGTGCAATTTGATTTCTTATTTTCACAATTTTTAATGCATTAAGTTTAATTAATTAGTGTTTTTCAATAATTTTAATTTGACATTTTCTATAACATTAACATGTAAAGAACTTAACATAATTCGTGATCATTTCGTCAAAAACTCAACCCATATCGTTCCGCAACCACCGTATTCACCTGATCTGGCACCGTGCGACTTCTAGCTGTTCAGCAAGCTCAAAAGACCGCCCCGGAGACACTATTTTGAAACAATAGAGGAGATTCAAGCCGCAGCGAAGACGGAACTGAAGGCAACCCGGGAAAGTGACTACAACCAGTGTTTCGAAGATTGGAAAATCCGTTTTCATAAGGGCATTGCATCGGGAGAGGATTACTTTGAAGGGAATGGAATTGATTTGGAAGAATAAATAAAGAATTTTTAAAATATATATAATGTCATCTTATTTTTTGGGCACAGTAGATATTCGGTAAAAAACATTGATCAGGGTGGGGGGGAGGTTTATGCGTTTAGTGATGGAAACGAATTTTTCATGTCCATAATGAACTAAAACAGTTAAATTTTTCCCATTTTCTTTCTTAAAAATTTTAATAAACCATAATGACTAATTAGTAACATAAAATAAAATTTTAATGCCGTCGATATAAGGAAATAAAAATTACTGAATAAATATAAACGTGGAATATTTTTAAAATTTATTAAAGATTATAAAAATATATCGCGCAGGGTAATAGTTTGCAAACATGTGGACCAACTATCTAAATAAATATGGTCTAAAGCATTTAACTACTATCAATTAAGGACAGCAGCATAGTGACGATGGTATACTAAAAATTTCGTCGATAAACCAAATGCTTTTTAAATAGATACTGGTCATTAATTCTATGAATTTTTGTAGTAGAATAGTTAAACGGTGGTTACATCGAAATTATTTTTCTTGGTATAAATATTACTCAAGGAAAAAGTTTGTAAATGAGCAACATAGGTCAATTGGGTCTTGGGTCTGTAGGAGCCATCTTGTAAACCGTTAGAGACAGAACAAAAGTTTAAATATAAAATATGTTCCTTATAAAAAATCAACAACTTTTGTTTGAAACATTTTTTCGTAAACATCTGTAAACAAATTGTTTACCCGTGAGAGCGCAAATTATGCGCTATTTCGATAAACAAAAAATACAAAACGATAATAGAAGTTAGTGTAGAATCATATCCAGTGTTTTTTTATCAAGCTGTGAACGATCTTTTGAATTTTATATAATTGATGGACACTTATAGCAAAAATATTTCAAAATGCTTGTTAAATCAAAAAATATCACACACAAAAAATTTCACAAAGTATTTAAAAAACATGACATGGATATTGTGGACAACACAGGAAGTGGGAGAAAAATTAATTACAAAAAAAAAAAAAAAAAACAGAAACATTTGAACGCCATAGGGCAGGTGAAGTTAATAAATAGCATTTAATTTATGAGCGAGTTTGCTTATCTATTTTAAGATCTAGATTACCCATTGACTTACAATTACTAAAATGTTAAAAGGCATAAAAGGTGTGACTTGGAGAAATAGAAAGTTAGTCTTTTTTTATTAATATTGTTACAAATATTGGATGCATTCCATTGTCACTATTTAAGGATGCATGACCTCAAGGGTGGGGATAAATATAAACAGGCTCATCGCCAGTTAATGGGTTAGAGGCGAGTAACTGAAAAGATAAAGAAAATGAATTAGAAGAAAAAAAACCTGATTGCTCAACATGGTAAAACGAATTTTTACGCTTCCCTTACTCATGTGAATCTTTGGAATTTGGATAAAGCAATGCTAATAAGTTTTGAGGAAGAATATATTTTATATATAATTATTTCAATTCGTTGTGTGCGTAGTCATGGTAGGGACAATAAAATCGATGCCAGCGCTTCCAATGAAAAATTTTGGCGATAAAGGAGGCTGTTATGACTAATTTGCAATTCTTTACTTGATAATGTTATAGAAAATGAGTCAAAATCGGTTCATTAGTTTAGGAGCCACGATGCCTCAAACAGGAAAATACACACGTTAAACTTTTAACACTCCTTTTTTTTGCATAGAGAGGTAAAAAAGCTCTAATATTTGGCAACTTTAAAATATATATTTTGGATACAAAGTATATACATACAAAATAACTTTTACGCCCGTGTAACATTCCAGAATATATGTCATTTCGAATTACTTGAAAATAAAAAATTAATTAAAAATTTTACAATTTTAAACGAAAAGTAAAAAAAAAAAACAAATTTGATTTGAAATACTCATACAACATCCATATTACACCGTTCAAAAGCCAGTAAATTTTTCATGGCTCAAAAAGATTCTTCAGTAGTCAAATATCGTGAATTAAGTAT
This sequence comes from Chrysoperla carnea, assembly GCF_905475395.1. Taxonomy (NCBI): domain Eukaryota; kingdom Metazoa; phylum Arthropoda; class Insecta; order Neuroptera; family Chrysopidae; genus Chrysoperla; species Chrysoperla carnea. The sequence continues at coordinate 30,144,294 of NC_058342.1, forward strand.
CGAAATCGTTGACTCATGAAATATTTACTTGTTATAAGAACAACAAGAGAGAAATAAACATGTTTACTAATTAACCCAACATTTTTTACAAAAATTTTATTTGGCGGATGGATTTTCTTCAAAATTTGTCTCATTTTAATGAGTTTTAATTTATAAACCTTGATTAAAACTTGCAAAAAAGGCAAATGTTAACCTAAGTAGTTTTATGGTTACTGAGGTGTGAGGGAGGAATCGAATTTGTTCAAGTTTTTATTTTAGTAGAATTACCCAAATTTCAACACATAAATTATAAAGAAATGTCATTTTAGTCAGTTTTGCTTCTCTTTTGATCACTGGCTAATTTCAATTTTATAATCATAAATGTCTCCTTATTTTCGAAAAATGGATTTAGGTTAGGTTTGGTTTGGTTATATTGGCTGTCCACGAAGAACAGACTTAGGCTATAGAGCCCATTGTGATACCATATATGTCTTTTACCACCTTTCTGCTGATAATTTCATTTATCAGCTCCTCAATGTTAGAGGCTGAGTGCACCTCCTTCATGCATATTCTATGCACTACACCAGTCCATCACAACTACTTATTAAATTAATTTTGTTGCGACGGCGGGAATCGAACCCGCTATCCAAAGCATACCGCGGAAGGAATTGGTTACGCCTTAACCAACTGAGCTAATAGGGCGAGAAAAATGGATTTACTTGTAAGAGAAATTGTCAAAAGACGTTCATTTTTTAATAGTTAAACCTAAATCTTTCAAACTCAGTACCAAAGAAGATATTTTACTTTTGAGTAATTGTAAATACAAGAAATTTTGGAAAAACTTAAAAAAAAACTTTACAAATTGTCCAGCTATAAAATAAATTTCCAAAAATTGAAATAATAAATTCAGTAAAACCGGAAAATTGAAAAGGTTAGAAACAATACATCCGTTTCATTTTTTTTTTGCATTGGTCTTATGCATAGAAGTAAAAACTATAAAATCTGCCTTACTAATTAATTAAAACAAATAAAATAAGACATATAAAAGAAGAGAGATAACACTACCGAAGATGTAACACGATTATGACGAGAAATGCTTAAACGACTGGAACAGTAACAAACACTATTAACCGGATAACATAGCAAGCTGAGGTATCTTCCTCTGTGTATGTTCTACTATTCTACGATATGTATACGTTTCAAACATCACACAAAATGCCATTAAATACATGGATAATGCTACATATACACGGTGATTCATTTCTAAGTAGTTTTGTACGAAATATTGCAAAGTGGTAGATTTCAACGACTCAACGTCACCCTTATACGCCATTAAGGTAATTGTAAGCCTACAGTATTGTAAAAAAGTTTTGGTTTATTGCACGGTACATACATATAAACCAAATGCAGGCTTTGTAGTCAAGTAATTATCTTTAGCTTTACAATACCACGCAACTACAAAAATATATAATATATTGTGTGCAAGTGATGCTTATAAATTTGATAATATAGATATCGCTCTTCAATCATCAATAAACTTACTATAGTCGTCTCTGTTCACCAAATGATGGATCTTTGATTAACTCATAATTAAATTAAAATTTGGTTGTTATATTATCGGCAAAGCTATATTTTTATGGTATTGTTATAAACTACAAGATTGTCTAAATATTTTAGATAGTTTTTTATCACACTCTCTAGATTTTTTGATATAGAAATATTCAAGTGAAAAGCATCACCTATATGATTCATGATTTTTTCAGTCAACTTTGAACGATAAAATAAAAATTAAAATTCCCGATTAGCAAGGAATTTTTGTGATTTTTGTAAACTTTGTTAATCAAAAAATATACTTATAAAGTTTTATTGAATTCCCTAATATTATCCAATCCTTGCATATCTCCTTAAAAGTCTTAACTTGAACAAAAATAGTGTATTGCATTTTTAGAGTCTTTCAGACCCCTAAAAGAGTGGGGGAGGCATTTCCTAATAAAAACATCTTAAATTTCGGGTTACTTTAGCATTTTGACCTATTTAAAATCTTTTCAAAGTTATCTAAATTACTTTACGATAAAAAAAACCCTCTCTTTTAAATTTGCTGCTTCTCACTGCAAACCTCCCCCCCTCACAACAACACCACCTTCATAATGTGACGGGCGAGAGGTGGCAACTCTAGCTTTAAACAGCCCTACCCAAATTCCTATAGCTCTTGTTTAAAATATGTTTTCGTGAATGGTTTGAAAATATTTGTAAAGAGAAAGTATAAAAATGTAACACCGTGTAACATATACACGCTCAGTAATAAAATGTCGACCCCGTAATTTACAATATCCCGTGTTTGCCGTTCCATCAAATTTTAGATTGATTTACGATTACATGAATGACAATCAATGCCGAAAAAACATAGTTTTTATTTCTTTTTGTACGTTATACAATCTTATCGATAAATACGGTTTATGTTTGTTGATGTTGGATGTTGTTGTTCTTTTTATTCCAATAATAATGTTATAATTTATGACTTGTGTCTTAACAATGTTATGCTTTTTCACTTATTAATAATTTAACAAGGTGCATTATCGGCTTCACTTTTTTTTAATGGTTTTTGCCATTTTTTTTAGGTTATATTACGACTATATTTCATTTTACATATTATTATCCACCAATTATTATTAAAAATTGTGTAAATATAAACGAGATTGGTTGATAGTTAAGCTTAGACAGTAGATAAATAACGGTAATTCAAATTTTATTTTTATACCTTGTCTGTAATATATACCAAGGTATACTAAGTTTAGTCCCAAGTTTGTAACGCCTAAAAATATTGATGCTAATCACCTAATTAGTCCATTTGTGGTTTTCCGCTCGTCAGTGCGTCTGTCTGTGGACACGATAACTCAAAAAACGAAATGAGAAATCAAGCTGAAATTTTTATAGCGTGCTCAGGACGTTAATGAGGCTAAGTGCGAAACACTAAACTCGCGCTTGAATCGTATCTAAGAATATTCTTCCTTAAACTACCTTTCTTCTTAAAGCCTTCTCCAAACTGAACCGATTTTGAAGATCATCGCCTATTTTATAGTTTTTTCGGGCACAGAAATATGGCTAAGAACACTTCCCATTAAATTACTTTTCAAACGAAACCAAAAAAATCAAAATCGGTTCATCCACGGTACGATGCCACAAACAGACAGACACACACATATAGTGGTCAAACTTATAACACCTCTTTTTTTTAGTTCGGGAGTTAAAAAGAGTATCATTTTCTAAGAAATCTTCAAGATATAACAATTCACAAAGATTATTTTTTAATTAACAGAATTATTGAAAAAATTGAAGGAAAATTAATCACTTAAAAAATAAACACAAACTAAAGTCAATCAAGTGATTTTATATTTTAAAGAAGTTGTTCAAACTTTTAAGAAAAATAATAGCTCTGAGGAAAATATAAATGAAAAATCACATAACCTAAAAATAATATTGTGGGTGTTGTCCAATATACTACGAGCTATGCATACTCAGACGCCAATCCAATTTTATATATCCTTACCAATACCACTCGAATATATACTGTAGCCGTTGTGCGGTGAAGTAGTCTTGAATGAAAAAGATGTACTTACCTGAAAAAAAAAACATAAAAAATATTAGAAAATAGTTACTTTTATAAGAAAATTAGGTGGGAATTGTAAGAGGATGTTTAGTAGTTTACAAATAAAACTTTGTGTCTACGAGTGATAAAATTTTTCTATTTATTGTGGACAAACTTGAAAATATAGATTTTTTAGGTGGAAACTGTTTGTAACGGGTGGACCGTAATTTTATTCTTTTAAAAATAAGTAATATTCATGAATTTTCCCGTAACTTTATTGACTGGACATTTCAACTAAACCATTATTTTAATAATTCTTTTTAATTAAAGTACAAATTCAATGAGAGAAATTAAAATTTCTAGAACAGAAATTCAAATTTTAAAACGGACGTGACGTCATAGTATGTAGCTTGTCAGATTTGTTGACGTACTGTTATGGTGTTTATTACTTATATTTTGTATGGTATTACATTGAGTTATTATTATTCTACGACTTTTTATTAGAAAACTACATAATAACGAGTGTTAAGTCTGTGTTGTAAATTAATTTTCTGTAAACTAACGGATTTGGGATGAATTTTAGCATACAGATAGTTTAATACCTGGAGTAATGTTAGATTTCTGTGGGATTATCAATAAAAATACAACAAACATCAGAGCTTAAAAAACTTAAGATTTGATACAGGTTTGTACAGGATAATCGGAAATGAAGGCTTTAAGTTGTAATTTTTAAGAGTCAGAGCTTGTTTTTGAAATGTCCACTATTTGGACTGAACTGTGGATCTCTATCAAAGAATGTTTGACAGAAACATTGAGTAGCTTTTATGAATAAGGAAATAAAAAGAATTCTGTTTTCAATTAATGAAACTATTTCTTAATATCAATAAATGAGTTTACATGAATCTAATTTGATTTGATTTTTATGTATCAATGCACAAGGAAAACTGGATAGAGGGTTTGTAAAATTTTGATGCCTAATAAGACAATTTTTTTTAAAAAGATTTACTGAAATTACGTGTCTATTTTGAACTGCTTTAGAAGGCAAAAAATTATAAACTAACTTAGAAATCAATTCAATTGATAGTGGCAATTTTCGAAATAAACTCGATAGGGGATAAATAGCCCCATTTCAAAAGCAACAGAACTCTTTATATAAATATTTTATCCAAAAAATAATATTCTAGAAAAGAATAATATATTTCGATAGGAAAATAAATAATGCATTCCCGAATATACATTTCTAATGTATCATATTCAATTTTATTAGCAATTATTTAATGGTATACAGCTAAGGTTTTATGTAGCCGTGACAACCATCATGATTGAGCATCGTTCATAATACCGTTACGATAATCATTAACCATTGTATATGTGTGTGCATGTGTCTAGTATATGTTTAAGGGAATGCTGACTGATGTCGAAAAGTGAAATCCATCTATCTAGAAAATATCTGGTTATAGAAAAAGTTTTAGTAAATAATAATAACAATAATACCCATTCATCCCACAGGTTGGGCAAAAGCCTTTTCCAGAATACTCCACATATCCCTATCTAGAGCCCTTCTTGACCAGTAATCACCCACAAACGGAACCAATTCGTCCCGCCTTTCCTCCGGATACGGTTATAAGGTGTCCATTTTTGTCTGATTTCGTTTTCTTATCAGCTCTACGTATGCCCAGGATTAAGCGTTCCATGCTTCTTTGGCAACCTAGGAGTTTTTTGTATTCCTTATTTGTATAAGGGCTTGTTTGTGAGCCGTAAGTTAAAATGCGCAAGACACACGTGTCCAAAAGATTAATTTTTAGGCTAAGTGGATAAATAACTACTCTTGAACTACATGCTTTATCCTCAAAATCTATTCTACTCGTTACCTATTCTTGCTTGAACCAGCAATTCGGCCGTACTATCAAAAGATAGGATCTGTCCTAGATATTTAAAGCTTGTGACATTTTCGATATTTGTACCATCAATTGTTGTATTTGTACCCAATCTTACATTTGACATAGACTTCTAGCACCCCCTCCCCTTACTCAACTTCCTATTTAAAAAAAAATATTTTGTCCAAAATTGCTCTGGCGCTCGAATGCTCTTAAGAATGTACAATCAGTGTTCCGGTAATTTCATGTATAATATTTTTTAAAAATTTGCAATTTTGATGATATAACAAAATTAACCGAAAAGTATGAATAAAATTTTCGTTATCTGCCTTAGTTTTCGAAATATCCAAAATTTCGGTTGAATTGGGTAAACGACTGATATTGAATTTGTCTCATTATCCAAAAAAAAAAGAATGTAAAAGTAAACTTGATACCATAAAAAAAATTGAAAGTTAAATTAAATTGGAAGTTATAAGCAATCAAAGATTGTTGCCCGTCTTTATCTTGCAAAACAGAGTTATATATTTAATCTCTATGACGATTCTAAACAATAATGTCACTTTTAAAATATCTATCTCCCTTTTTATACCATGTATGAAATATACATAGTATATTAAGTTTAGTCCCAAGTTTGTAACGCTTAAAAATAATGATGCTAGGAAAAAAATTTGTGTTCATAAAATCACCTAATTAGTCCATTTCCGTCCGTCCGTCCATCCGTCCGTCTGTGGACACGATAACTCAAAAACGAAAAAAGATATCGAGCTGAAATTTTTACAGCGTACTCAGGACGTAAAAAGTGAAGTTCGTAAATGAGCATCATAGGTCAATTGGGTCTTGGGTCCGTAGGACCCATCTTGTAAATCGTCAGAGATAGAACAAAAGTTTAAATGTAAAAAATGTTCCTTATCAAAAATTAAACAACTTTTGTTTGAAACATTTTTTCGTAAACATCACTGTTTACCCGTGAGGGCGCCAATTAGGCGTAAGTTTTATAATATGTACTATACTTGATTATCAGTTATGTATGTGTCACATGTTTGTATGTGTAATGTGATAAAGAAATCAACACTGACTATGCATGGTATTTCAACAATTAACTCAGTCAATTGTTTGTTTTCACTTGTTATTGATTGGAATTGATGATAAATATGCTCTAAATAGTAAGATTATTTATTTCGATAACTACTGTCATGCAAGCTCGAATTTAGACATATTGGAGACGAACCGATTTCACTTTTCTCTTAACTAAGAAGATATTATACAGTCTGTCCACAATGTTGAATGATCGCTTGTTAGAATTTTTATCACTATGGAGACTGAGAAAATGCAGAAGGCTTTTTTTTGTTCGTATTCAGCTGCTTATGTAAAAAATTATCATTTTCTTTTTAAGATAGATTTTCTTAATTAATTATTATTATATACAAACACTTAAGAAAACAACAATACATTTTAAGTGAAAAACTGTTACCCATTCATGCTTATCCTTGCTGAAACCAGAAAAACGATATGGTGACGCTTAGTCACCCCTCGGCACTGGCAACAATTGATTTCGATTTAATATTTAAATTATAAAATCTGAATACAATATTCTTACCAGTGTCAAAAGGTTAGATTTATCCACAAAAGATGGATGATCGAATGAAGTGTTTGCTAGAAGACATTTCACATCTACGAAGCAGGAGTGATGAATATATTCTTCTTCCTAATTTTTGAAACCTTACACATAACATAAATTTTGCCAAAATTCGTAGTATACGAAAGCCGTTAGGAAAAAGGTGAGGTTATTTAGGAAACCGAGGTAAAATGATGCTTAGGGCAAGATAAATCAGTTCAAAATTTACGATTGAGAATGGTAATGAAACTTTTGAGAAACTTTTTGAATTTCTGAGAGCAATTCAAAAAAAACTTACTCAGAATGTCTGTCCAATAAAGTTTTAATATTATCAAATTTTCCCCTTTAGGAATTAAAATATTTTTTTAAAGTCTCGTTTCTGATTTGACTTTCCTGTAGAAAGGCCAGACTACTATTCGTTGTGTGCGTAGTCATGGTAGGGACAATAAAATCGATGCCAGCGCTTCCAGTGAAAAATTTTGGCGATAAAGAAGGCTATTATGACTAATTTGCAATTCTTTACATGTTAATATTATAGAAAATGTTACATTAAAATTATTGAAAAACACTAATTAATAAAAAATTGTGAAAATAAGAAATCAAATTGCACAAATATTATTTTTCAAATGTAAATTATCAGAATTATTTATTTAAATTTGTGAGACGATTATATTAAATTATCAATGTAAGTCATAAATGCAATCCATACAATTATTATTAGTTGTATGCATCCATACAACTCTATGGTATCGTTACCATGCAAACGCCTTCAATAAAACTTATGCTCGGTGCGAATAAGACATATTTCACATATTAAAGACGTGACATTTTTAGTTCATATGAGTATCAAAGTCGTAGCTAGACATACATCATTGAAATAAGTATTTTTTATTGCAGTGATTTAAAAAAATTCAAATTTCAAATTGAAATATATATGAAATATTTTTTGCTTGTAATATACAAGTCATTTAAATCACGTATTTCATTATTTCGAATCCCAATAATCTTTACTAAATAATTTTATTTCGATTAAAAATAAAATGTGAGACACTGTGATGAAAAACTTTTAAGCATTCGTTTAAAAATATATTTTTATATCAAGCACATATGTAATATGCAAGGTTTACTAAGTTTAGCCCCAAGTTTGTAACGCTTAAATATATTGATGCTACGAACAAAATTTTGGTATAGGTGTTCAAAGAATCACCTAATTAGTCCATTTCCGATTGTCTGTCTCTCTGTCTGTCCGTCTATCTGTCAACACGGTAACTCAAAAACGAATAGGGATATCAATCTGAAATATTTATAGCGTAATGAGCAATATAGATCAATTGGGTCTTGGGTCCGTAGGATCCATCTTGTAAGCCGTTAGAAATAGAACAAAAGTTTAAATGTCAAAAATATTTCTTAAATAAAAATAACCAACTTTTGTTTGAAACATTTTTTCGTAAACATAACTGTTTAACCACGAGGTCGTAAATTGTATAGCATGTATTATATATAAATATCAGTTATGTATGTGTGACATGTATGTATGTGTGATTATATTTGGAAAATCAATACGATTTTTGTATCTTAGAATTTGATATGAAATAATCAAAAATAGTTTCCATGAAATACACAAATATCAAGTTTGCGTACTTCTAATTTTGAAATACTTTGTCCATTATTAAATGATTTTTTTTTTCTTATTTGAAATTGGAATGTAAAAAAATTAAGGGGTTTATTTAATTTAGAATTTGAAAATAAATAAAGTAATTGAAAACGTGATAAAAAATTGTATTTAGTTGCTACTAATTTCCCTTATTTCTCATTCAACATTTTTTATTTAATCTTACAGAAAATAATATGCCTTTTATTTACAGAGTGATCTATTTTAAACGTGCCAGACATTTCTCTTCGAAGTTCTTGAAGGGGAAAATACATTCTCGATATCAGATTTGATGAGTGGATAGTCACATACTAAAATGAAGGTAATAGCAGATTTGGTTGGTAAAAAACATTAAACTTGTTTAAAACCCTTTTTTCCTAGTTGCATAATGGAAGATATTTCTGCAAATAACTATAGCTTTCAATTTAACAAGTGAACACAAACAATTGACTGAGTTAATTGTTGAAATATCATGTATAGACAGTGTTGATTACTCTGTCACATCTCATTTACTCATTTACGAACTCGACATCACTTTTTACGTTCTTAGCACGCTATAGAAATTTCAGCTTGATATCTCTTTGCGTTTTTAAGTAATTGTGATGACAGACGGGCAGCTACAGACGACAGACGACAGACAGACAACCGGAAATGAACTAACTAGGTGATTTTATGAACACCTATACCAAAACTTTGTTCATAGCATCAATATTTTTAAGCGTTACAAACTTGGGACCAAACTTAGTATACCTTGGTATATTTCATATACATGGTATAAAAAGACGAAGTTGACCTTCATTTGACAATGAAACAACTTATATAAAACTTAAAAACTTGATACTAGGAATTTCAAAACATATTTTTTTTAAATGCACTCCTTAGAAGAAAAAAACCTTTCACGGTTAAAATCGATCACTCTGTATTGTAAGGTGTATGACAAAAAGATTTTACCAATTTTTTTTTTTTATAATATAAATATTAATTTTTTATATTTTAGTTTGATGAAAATTGATTTGAAAAACCTTTCAAACGTTTCAAATTTGATTTCGTTCTGTTTACTTAATGTATTTGTCTTTTCATTTATACATTCTTATAAATTTTTAGTCATATTTTTGACGAAAACATAGACTTATGTATTGTATCGAATATCAACGGAATGTGGTGGGAGTGTGTTGCACAATTCAGAGACGGATTAAAAATTTTTGGATCCGTTGGCAGTGTATAAAATTAGCAAGCTCACCGAAATAAAAATTTATCTATAAGGACGTGTAGTCGTCATGAATTTACCGTAGAAACTTTATATTCCCTCTAAATTGAATAAACGGTTTAAAAATTTGTATTACATGCTTCCAGGGTTACTTTCCGCCATCTCAAAAATCCATTTGATTTGAATTTCAAAAAACTCTGACGTATTAAATTTTTGTTTGAAAATAAAAATTGGATGGACAAATTTTCCAAGTCAACATGTACAAAATAATTGTTAAGGCAAAATTTGTTTTCGCTTTTTCAAATATAATCGTTGTGTGCGTAGTCATGGTAGGGTCAATAAAATCGATGCCAGCGCTGCCATTGGAAAATTTTGACGTTAAAAAAAGAAGTGTATCGTTAACATGGAAATGCCTCCCATAAAACTCACGCACCGGCGAATACGCTTTAAACAAATTTTTCACCGAATATTTGGATGGTTTAAATAAGAAAGTATGTTTTAATGGTTTAAGTTAACGGAATGACTCGTAGAATTAAAACTATTTTTATATTAATTAAAAGAAATTTGACGATCCACTTTTTCAATGAAAATTCCATTATAGAAAATCTTTTCTTGCCGTGAAAAATGAACAAAAAGTGTAGATAGCAAAAAAAAAACAAGCGGTTATGATTTTCACATGTAATGTACGTTAAAAAATATAAAACGAAGCAATATAATGGGTTTGTAGACGAATACAGCAGCAAATCTGTAGTTTGACAGCCACTGAGTGTCTTCTTGTATATATAGTGATTGATTACCCTCTATAAGTCTATATCATCTATATGATGGAGGTACACACCCCCAAATAAAAACCTCAACCCTTAGATATCATCAATATATATGTATGTATAAAATTCTATTCACTGACTGTGTGTATATTTCGGAATAAAAACTTGATTTTTGTTACTTCTGTGTAACAAAATAGAGGTTATGTTCTCGACAGGGCCGAAAGAAGAGCTGAAAAGGTCTTGCAGCTAACTCAAATTCGGGGCCCCCAAGTTTTTTGTCGATAAAAAAGTCATCACTCAGACGATTCTATTATTTTTGTCGACAAGAATATAGGAATCGAGATTATGTTAGACATATTAATTAACTTACTTATGTGCTTAGATTTAGATACATATTTGACGTATAATAAAATTATAATATAAATTTAAAATTAATCTACAGTAAAAAATTCACTGCCACGGTTGCACGATAGGTTGCGTACAAAACTAAATTTAGAAAGAAAGGGAGTGTAATAAAACTTGGTTTTTATGGATTTTTTTGTAGTAATTTTGCAGTTAGGTTACTCCTTCACACTATGATAAAACACATTCTCTGTTGGATGAATTTTATTTTGATATATATTTTTTGTTAATTTATTGATGAAAGAGTAGCTTAGTTATCTCGTAAACAAGGCCTCAAATCCAAATTTAGTAAAGAACAATTGCTTCTGTTTTTTCTCAGCTTATTCAAGATGCGAGAGTTTTGTAGACAATCATAGAACACCATGTATAAGTCAACAATTCTATGGTGTAAGCTTTCCATCCATGCTTTTTATTTTGTACACATAGAGGTTAAATAACGTTCATAGCAGTTTTTTTTGTTCATATATTGTTTTTATTATTTATGTATTGTCCTCTCAAAATGACGAAAACGAACAAAAAAAAAATGTCAAAAAGTCTCTCGATATCTTATTAATTACTCCGCGTTCAATGTTCGGAAATTCATACCTCATTTGGTAAAATCAATGTTCATTATTACACCACAACCCCAAAGCATAATGAAAGATTACACGTACACACACACACACAGTCTGTTACTTAAACGTATTCACTCAATTAACCACTCGAAGGTAAAGATGTCATGGAATAAAGAAGTACTTTAATAAATATCTCTTTTGGAAAATATATTTAGTTTCTTTAATTCATTTTATCTTTTACGAATATCCATGTCGATCGATGTTTTAATCTTACAAAGTGCTATTACATCTCAAGACACTACTCCCCGAATCTATAATCTGAAAAACAGGCTAAATATTAAGAAATATCTTGTCTAGTAATCTTAATTAAAGAGAATTGAAAAAAAAAAAATTCGAACCCGGACTTCTTGGATTCATGTCAAGCGCCCTACCAATTAGGTCATTTGAGTTTTAGACACCAAGTGTAACTTTTAATACATCTGTAACGTTCCACAAATACTCAGTAAATGTAGTTAAGGATGTATGAGCATGGTAGTGGGGGCACAAATTTAAAAATAGATATTTTTAATTTTGATGATAAATTTATATTATTACTTGACGATATAAGACGAAAAGTAAGAATAAAATTTTTCGATATCTGGCTTAATTTTCAAAATATCGAAAATTGAAAATTTTGTTTAATTATTTAGCTTTCGATATTTCGAAAACCAAGACACATATCGAAAAATTTTATTCTTATTTTTCGTCTACATTCATGAAGTTATAAAAAAATTCATCATCAAAGTTGAAAATAAGATAAAAATAATTTCAACCCTTAATCTACCCTGCTCTTACATCCCTTATATGGACGGAGACACTTAGTTTTTTTCTTTTCTAATTCATTGCTAATATGTTTAATTTCTATTAAAAAGTTTTTTTTTAATTTGTTTTCATTCATTCCAAATGAAAATTATCAAAAACTTCCAAAATATGTCGTTTTTTGAGATTCCTCCATAAGAGCCAATGTATTTTATATCCATTTTTAATGACTTTATTCTTAAAAATTTGCACGGTTAACTAAGCTGAAATTTTAACCACATATTCTTTGAGTAAAAGACTACCTACAAACAAATTTTGAGCCTTTAAATCAAACATTGTTGTCATGCTCATACATCCTTAAGTAAAGAGAATTGAAGAAAACACACTCGAACCAAGACATTGATTAGATGACTAGTCAAGTGTCGGCCGAACTACTTTTATAGACATTTTTTATTAATAAACAATACCCAATTTTAAGTGGTACCTAAACTGATTTCATATACACTAAAATTATACAATTTATCACTTTTCCTAATCATAATGTACACATAAGAAAACTTAAACTCCCTGGCATTTGTGCAAGAAAATTATCTATACAAAAGGAGTAGCTATGTAAGCATAGATCTTATTAATTACAGTGCATATTATATTTTCCTCTTATGACATGTGCAGTGTGCACGTATTGTATATAATCGTATCAAATTCACTATAGAACAGTGCTTACTGCTTGCCTTTACCAAAGTCGCCCGACTCCGACGTTTGATAACGATGATCATCCTAGAAAACGATACGACGATACAATATAAGCAACGTTATAAGAAAAACAAAGAAAATCAAATTGATTACATTTCCTTTCAAAATTCAATGTTCATACAATGCGTTGCAAAATTTTCTAAAATTGAAAATGATTAAAATCGTAATATGCAAGGTATATTCAGTTTTGTTCCAAGTCTGTCCGTCCGTCTTTATACACGATAACTCAAAAACGAAAAAATATATGAAACTGAAATTTTTAAAGCGTGCTGAGAACGTAAAAAGTGAGGTCGAGTTCGTAAATGAGCAACATAGGTCAATTGGGTCTTGGGTCCTTAGGACTCATTTTGTAAACGGTTAGAGTAAAGTATAAAAAATGTTCCTTATCAAAAAAAACAACTTTTGTTTTTTTAACCTTTTGTTTTTTTTCGTTGAGATCATTTTTTACCCGCGAGGGCGCAAATTATACGTAAATTGTGTAGTATGTATTATATGGGAATATCAGTTGCGGCCAGTTCATCTTATATTGTCAAGTTATAACATTATTCACCATCAAAATTGAAAATGTATATTTTTTTAAATTTGTGTCCCCACTAGCGTGTTCATACACCCTTAATTAGTCGGACACAAGGTTTTAATTTTAAATAATTTTTTTAAATTTTCACTGACTAGTGTTGGGGAAATCTATGAAAACATAATAAACGAGAACTTAATTTAGTGAAAAGCGTCCTTGAGCGCAAAAGAGATTATGATCCCTAAAACTTTCCCTTAAAACTTCTCTTAAACTTTCCCTTAACTCGCATTTGAAACATATCTAAGAACCCTCTGCATTACATTAGGTTTTTCCTTAAAACCTTTTCCAAACTGAGCCGATTTCGAAGATCATCGCCAATTTTTAGTTTTTTCGAGTATGGAACCCTAAATTCGCACTTGAAAGCTAAGAAAATTCTTCGTTAAAGTACTTTTCAAACAAAACCAAAAAATCAAAATCGTTTCATCCGTTTAGGCGCTACGATTCCACAGACAGACACACAGACGGTAAAATTTATAACACCCCTTCTTAGTTCGAAGGTTAAAATTGTATCACCCAATACACATATGCTTTGAAAGACAGTCCACAAAATAAATTGAATCAGATAAATATCATTTACTGAATATGCCAAAAGTGAGGAATCATGTTTGAATCACCGAACCAATCCTTTTTGATTTTTCGGTGTATTGTAAACAATAGTCGTATAATTACATTTCTACTTTGTAGCAGCATACAGACGTAAAAACAAGTTGTTTAATTTAGTAAACAGCTTAAGCCATTGACCAATCAGACTGACCTACGTTCATTTATCTTTAAAACAAAAAGAGGTTATAATTCATTTTTTAAAAGATAGCAACTCCATACACTAAAAGTAACTCTAAACCCTAAACCACATAGACTTAAGGCTGTTCGAATAATCTGTTACTTTTAAATTGGATCTATCACAACTGTAATAATAACAATCAGTGTTTGTAGATCTGTGTGAAATAAGTAGGCGAGTTTCAAGATATATATGTATTATTTATTAATCGTATTCACAGATCTTGAAAATTTAAATTTTCTAATCTCTCATTTTGTGTTTTTGTTTTTTTTGACATTTTATTTAATGAGATTCTTTTTAGGATTCCGTTACTTTCATAAACTAATCGACGAAAAAAAAAATTAATTATGAATACTTCAAAAACAATTGAACATTAATGTAAAAAATTACAATTAAAAATTCACAACCAAATTATTTAAATTGTATGTTATTAAAAACAAATGAATGTCATGTGTCAAAATACATTTTAAATTTAACCCTTAAATAGTGGTAAAAATGAGAATGAAAAAATATATATTTTACAAGAGAATAGAAAAGTGGGAAAGGGCGTTTTAAAACATAAAATATGCAATATTCTAGACATATTTTTCATGTTTACATAATTTATTTATGTATATGATAAAAGAAAATTAGATAATGATAAGAGAAGTTTAAGATAAAGACACATGACGAAAAAAGTGTATATCCTATGGAATGAATATGCTAATCATTCAACGGAAAAACTAGTAAAAAACAAGTGAAAACAATCAATTGACCGAGTTAATTGTTGGAATACCATGTATAGACAGAGCTGATTACTCTGTTACATTAAACATGCATTCATGTCACACATACATAACTGATATATCCATATATAATATATACTATAAAATTTGGGCATTGCTTGCGCTCTCACGGGTAACAAAAATTGTTTATTTTTTTATGAGGAACATTTTTTATATTTAAATTTTTGTTCTATCTCTAACGGCTTGCAAGATGGGTCTTACGGCCCCAAGACTCAATTGATCTATGTTGCTCATTTACAAACTCGACCTCAGTTTTTACGTGCAGAGCACGCTATAAATTTCAGCTCGATATCTGTTTTCGTTTTTGAGTTATCGTGAAGGCAGACGGACAGACAACAGACAGACTGACAACCGGAAATGTACTAATTAGGTGATTTTATGAACACACTAGAGTGATACCCACCCGCTTCGCTGGGTTTAAAAGTAAAGATTGATAAAGATTGCCCTCGCTTATTCCCTTTCTATAACACTTGAAATAATGGCAAGGATTGTTTTACACAGGTAAAATATATGTATGGTTTTCTATTTTTTTAAATGTATAATAAGTCATAATTATTCATTGAGTATATCAGAAAAGATGGCCATGAAATATTTTATATTGACTATTTTTACAGAAATCTGTAATTTATGGTAATGTCAAATCAAATTAATTTTTAATTTTTTCTTTTTTTTATTAATATATCTTTTTAAATTATATCTCATGTGTTATTCTGATATATTCGCTATATTGCTGTACAGTTTCATGAAAAACCATTCGCTAGTTTTAGCGTGAAAGCGTAACAAACAAACAAACATGCTTACTTTCGCATTTATAATATATAGAGATAGAGATATACCAAAATTTTGTTCATAGCATCAATATTTTCAAGCGTTACAAACTTGGGACTTAACTTAGTATACCTTGATATATTTCATATACATACTATAAAAAGAAGAAAATGTGAAACAAACATAGATAAATACATTCTAAAAAAAACTCGAGATTAAAATGCTTATATTCAGATATATTTAACGTTGAAATCCCTGAAACGTGCTTGAAAAGAATTATTATGATTATTTCTAAAAATAAAACTAAAAAAACTTGTTCAATCTATAGCAAATAAACAATATTTATAATTTGAAAAGAATTTTATTCTGATGTGTGTGTAGTGTTATGTTGTGTTATTAGTTGTTTGGTGTTTTTAAAACATTGTTAGTACAAAAATAAATTAAATGTTATAAATCATTTTTGAAAATAGTTTAAATTATCAGGTGTAAAATATGTTTACAGTGTGTACCATTTACAATGTTACACATTGTTTTATCCTCTATGCATCTCATTCAAATGTGGAGATTCTCTTTTTAATGAACAAAATAAGATGATTTATCTATAAAAATTCAAACTAATGTAATAATTTTTCATAATATAAGTATTTTTATATTTAAAACAAAAGAATGTCATATGTCAAATTACACTAAATTTAACCCTTAAATAAAAGGTTAGGTTAGGTTATATTGGCTGTCCAAGAAAGACACACTTAGGCTATAGAGAACCTTTGTGATACCATATATGTGTTTTACAGCCTTTCCGCTGATAATTTCATTTATCAGCTTCTCAATTGCAGAGGCTGAGTGCACCTCCTCCATTTTAGTGAAATTTATAAAATTTAAAAAACCCTCAACAAATGCGATTTATTCCTTGTAAACCAATTTTTGGAAACTTAGCTATAAAATGTTCTCAATCAAGGCGGTTCGAACGTTTAGGGTCTACGATGTCACTGAGAAACACACAGACGCACAAATAAACGCTTTAAACTTATAACACTCCTTCTTAAATCAATATCAAATTGATGGTCAAGGACATTAGATGTGATGAAAAGGACACTTAGAGAGCTATCATTTTTTGGGACAAATTTTTTAAAATATTTTAATTGAAATTAAAATATTTGAGTTTGTTGTTTTGACTTATTATTTTGAATTACCTAATTATTTTATCCTTTCGAAATGAATTGAGGTTTATTTGACCATTCATTTCCATATGTTAAAATTATATCTCATGCCTTTTCAAAACTGAATCGATTTTGAAGATCATCGCCAATTTTTTAGTAATTTCGAGAACGGAACTCTAAGCATAGAAGAGTCTAAAATGTGTATACATGTACGGAGGTGCTGTGAGGCTCAAATCAGATAGTTATTTTTAACACACTTATGATTTATTATTAAAGTTACACATTTATGTTTATAAGTTTTCAAAACGAGATCAGACTATTAATAGACAATATACTATTGAGCTTTCAAACAAAACCAAAACAAAAAAAAGAGGAGTGTTTACACATCCTGTAGGTAAGAAGTTGTCTTGAGCACAAATTAAGTTTATGTGTAGTATATAGTTTATTGTATTAAAATTTCAACGGAAGCTTCTTGTTTTTTTTATTATTTTATTACTGATTTGAGAGTTTGTTTACATGTTGCAGTCAGCCAGAATACAGTAGAGAGCTTTCTAATTTCACAAGAAAAAGGAAATGAATGTACTAGCACACAGCATGTATCGTAAACATTAAATAAATAAATGATTCTAAAAATGAAAATATATTCAAGAAAAATTGAAAGTGTTTCTTGTTTTCGAATTTGTTATTGTTTATATCTACTGATAACGCAAAACTAAATTTTTTGGATTCATAAAGTTAAAAAATTCAATTTTTTTGATAGCACAGGCAAATTTGATCTGATCTTATTGGAATTTTTTTTTAAACCCACTAATTTTGGGTCAATCTTTTCATCTGTGATGCCAGTTTTTCGCTAGCTATCACGTATGTGCTTAATTCCCAGACCAGGACTCCACATTATTGAAATCAATTAGAGATAGGTTAATTTTGATCACAAATCTGAAAAGTATGACCTAAATTTAGTAGGATTACATACTTGGTTTATCAAAATTGGATAAAATTTGGATATGATAGAGCAAAATTAATTTTTTCGGATTTCGATGACGTCATAAAGTTAAAAAATTCTATTTTTTTGGTAGCAGAGGCAAATTTGATCCGATCTAATTGGAATTTTTTTTGAAACCCACTATTTTTAGGTCATTCTTTTCAGCTGAGATGTCAGTTTTTTGCTAGCTATCACGTTTGTACTTAATACGGAGACCAGGACTCCACATTCTTGAAACCTGTTAGAAATAGGTTAATTTTGATCCCGAATTTGAAAAACATGACCCAAATTTAGTAGGATAACATACTTTGTTTATCAAAATTGGATAAAATTTGGATGTGATAGAGCAAAATTAAATTTTCTGGATTTTGATGACGTCATAAAGTTAAAAAATTCGATTTTTTTGGTAGCAGAGGCAAATTTGATCCGATCTAATTGGAATTTTTTTTGAAACCCACTATTTTTGGGTCATTCTTTTCAGCTGTGATGTCAGTTTTTTGCTAGCTGTCACGTATGTACTTAATACCGAGAACAGGACTCCACATTCTTGAAACCTGTTAGAGCTAGGTTAATTTTGATCCCAAATTTGAAAAATATGACCCAAATTTAGTAGGATAACATACTTTGTTTATCAAAATTGGATAAAATTTGGATGTGATAGAGCAAAATTAAATTTTTTGGATTTTGATGACGTCATAAAGTTAAAAAATTCGATTTTTTTGGTAGCACTGGCAAATTTGATCCGATCTAATTGGAATTTTTTTTTAAACCCACTATTTTTGGGTCATTCTTTTCAGCTGTGATGTCAGGTTTTTGCTAGCTATCACGTATGTACTTAATACCGAGACCAGGACTCCGCATTCTTGAAACCTGTTAGAGCTAGGTTAATTTTGATCACAAATTTGAAAAATATGACCCAAATTTAGTAGGATTACATACTTTGTTTATCAAAATTGGATAAAACTTGGATATGATAGAGAAAAATTAAATTTTTTGGATTCTGATGACGTCATAAAGTTAAAAAATTCTATTCTTTTGGTAGCACAAGCAAATTTGATCCGATCTAATTGGAATTTTTTTTGAAACTCACTAATTTTGGGTCAATCTTTTCATCTGTGATGTCAGTTTTTTGCTAGCTGTCACGTATGTTCTTAATTCCGGGACCAGCACTCCACACTATTGAAACCTGTTAGAGCTAGGTTAATTTTTATAACAAATTTGAAAATTATAGCCCAAATTTAGTAGGATTACATACTTGGTTTATCAAAATTGAATAAAATTTGGATGTGATAGAGCAAAATGAAATTTTTTGGATTCTAATAATTTTTTATCGAATTGTAATTTATGGTAGGTAATTGAATTAAAATGCCCTTACAAAGTATACAAAAATTTAGAATTTTCTAGCATGAGAAAACAACTTTAAACATACAAACTTTTTGAAATAAACGACAAGAGAAAATCCATAAAGCACAGATGATAGATATTTTACAAAAGCTTCATGTACGGTACATACGATTACAAACTTCAAACAATGATGAGAACAACAGATCTACCTATTATTCCTTATTCTTATTCTCCAATAAGTCTATATTGTACAAAAATTTGTGTATTTTGATATGAGAACACACAATGTTTTGTAATCAATTTGTTCAAGTTATTGAATTGTTTTATTTTATATACTTAAGAGTAAAAATTTATTATGGTTTCAAGCAATCAAAAAACTTTATTTTGTCTTAAATTTGCTAATGAGAATTTATTTTAAAATTGTACTTTATTACAATCAAATACACAATGTGTTTCAAAAGTCACACGGGAACTCAAAATGTTGTGGGTAATTATTTTCTTTTTTATTTTCTGAACGTAATTGTAAACCTACAGTATTGTTAAAAAAGTTTTGGTTTATTGCACGGTACATACATATAAACCAAATACATGTTTTGTAGTGAAGTAATGAGTTATTTTTGGCTTTTGATTGATAGTTATTTGATGATAGGGAGAGTAGTTTTTATGATATCGCTAATTTCAAAGCGATTTCATGCGATATCTCGAAAACTAATCATCCTGTCAATTTTCTTAAGGGGTACCCCTTAGAAAAAATCGAAAAAATCGGAAAAAATTTTTAGTTTCAGATTTTGATGAAACTCAGTTTATAAGGCTAATTTGATCCAAAAAATTCAAAAATCGGGTTTATTTGATGATACGGCGAGTAGCTTTTAAGATATCGCTCATTTCAAACCGATTTCATGCGATATCTCGAAAACTACTGATTCAATCGGAAAATAAACACGATTTTCATAATTTTTGGGTCAAAATTACCTTATAAACTAAGTTTTATCAAAATCGGAAACATCAAAATTTTCTCGATTTTTTGAAATTTTCTTAATGGGTACCCCTTAGAAAAAATCGAAAAAATCGAAAAAAATTTTTAGTTCTAGATTTGGATAAAACTCAGTTTATAAGGCTAATTTGATCCAAAAAATTCAAAAATCCGGTTTATTTGGTGATAGGGTGAGTAGTTTTTAAGATATCGCTAATTTCAAAACGATTTCATGCGATATCTCGAAAACTAATCATCCTGTCGGAAAATAAACACGATTTTCATAATTTTTGGGTCAAAATTACCTTATAAACTAAGTTTTATCGAAATCGGAAACATCAAAATTTTCTCGATTTTTTGCAATTTTCTTAAGGGGTACCCCTTAGAAAAAATCAAAAAAATCGGAAAAAATTTTTAGTTTCAGATTTTGATGAAACTCAGTTTATAAGACTAATTTGATCCAAAAAATTCAAAAATCGGGTTTATTTGATGATACGGCGAGTAGCTTTTAAGATATCGCTCATTTCAAGCCGATTTCATGTGATATCTCGAAAACTACTGATTCAATCGGAAAATAAACACGATTTTCATAATTTTTTGGTCAAAATTACCTTATAAACTAAGTTTTATCGAAATCGGAAACATCAAAATTTTCTCGATTTTTTGAAATTTTCTTAAGGGGTACCCCTTAGAAAAAATCGAAAAAATTGGAAAAAATTTTTAGTTTCAGATTTTGATAAAACTCAGTTTATAAGGCTAATTTGATCCAAAAAATTCAAAAATCGGGTTTATTTGATGATACGGCGAGTAGCTTTTAAGATATCGCTCATTTCAAGCCGATTTCATGTGATATCTCGAAAACTACTGATTCAATCGGAAAATAAACACGATTTTCATAATTTTTTGGTCAAAATTACCTTATAAACTAAGTTTTATCGAAATCGGAAACATCAAAATTTTCTCGATTTTTTGAAATTTTCTTAAGGGGTACCCCTTAGAAAAAATCGAAAAAATTGGAAAAAATTTTTAGTTTCAGATTTTGATAAAACTCAGTTTATAAGGCTAATTTGATCCAAAAAATTCAAAAATCGGGTTTATTTGATGATACGGCGAGTAGCTTTTAAGATATCGCTCATTTCAAGCCGATTTCATGTGATATCTCGAAAACTACTGATTCAATCGGAAAATAAACACGATTTTCATAATTTTTTGGTCAAAATTACCTTATAAACTAAGTTTTATCGAAATCGGAAACATCAAAATTTTCTCGATTTTTTGAAATTTTCTTAAGGGGTACCCCTTAGAAAAAATCGAAAAAATTGGAAAAAATTTTTAGTTTCAGATTTTGATAAAACTCAGTTTATAAGGCTAATTTGATCCAAAAAATTCAAAAATCGGGTTTATTTAATGGTAGGGCGAGTAGTTTTTAAGGTATCCTTCATTTCAAGTAGATTTCATGCGATATCTCGAAAACACTCGAACCAATCGGAAAATAAACACGATATTCGTAATTTTTGGGTCAAAATTACCTTATAAACTAAGTTTTATCGAAATCGGAAACATCAAAATTTGCTCGATTTTTTGCAATTTTCTAGAGATAGAATCTCTAGATGTTTTGATATAGAAATATCCAATTGAAAAGGATAACCTACATGATTCATCATTTTTTTAGCCAACTTTGAACAATAAAAAAATTAATAAAAAGCCCGGTCTAAAAAAATGAGATCTTCTAAGACTTGCTCCGAACTCAAATCTAATATATTATATCTGAAAGTCCGATGACAAATTATTATATCATACATCTAAATACGGGTACTTTAAAATAATAATTACGGTTCGAATGTGTCGAATAAAAAAATATGTCACCGAAATGAATCAATTGTCGCGTTAATTATAATTAATGATGATATTTTGGTGAATAATATGGAGAGAGAAGCATAATGTCATTAATATATTTATACTTATATAAGTTTCTATAACAAGACTTCCGTTATGCATTCCAATCATTAACTTTTAAAATATAATAGAATAAGTTTAGAAATTCTAGTTGTAAGAGCATACATCGTACACAATATAATTAGAGACTTGTTGACATTATTCAAGTAAATTGATGATCCAACTATTAAAAGGGTGCATAATAAAATAATTCTGGTTTTGGACATGCTTACCATAATCAAGAATCTTTTATAATCATTTGTGTTCTTTTATTTAGCCAGACAAAATATATTAAAAGTCATAAACGAAAAAATTACAAAATAACCAAGTATAATAAAAACAATGATTTTATAATGAGTTCAAATCTTTACGTTGGTAACATTCTTTTGTTTTAGACTCCTTTTTTTCTTTCTTGGATCCCCAAAATTCGTCTTTTATTGCGCAGACTAGTCTATGTCAGGCATGGGCAAACGGGACTTAAAATACAAGTAAGATAGTGACAACCAAAAATAGAAGTAAGACAGAGAGACAACATTTTTCTTCTACTTATCTCTTTACTATCAGAGAAACTGAGATAGGTAGAAGAGTCGTAAGCCCGTCTCGCTTTCTCCTCTATGAGCAATGCGGACATAGACACACGATAAAGTTTATGGCAAAGTTTACTTGTCTATATGTATTTTAAAGTAGGATCACCCTGGTAGAAAGTGCCCGATTACTGCACGACTTGCAACCAGGGCCCGATCAGGGAATGAAAAGAAAGCCCGATGACGTGAGCCATGAAAGGTGACAGACCTGGGCTGATTATACTGCCCCAACTTATACAAACCCTGCAAGGTAACTAGTATCCTGCAGGAGCAATAAAATCATAGCCCTCCGTATCACAAATTATTAAGTACTCCCCATTTATAACATATAATCTTATTGCAAGCAGTGGCTCTCAAACAAGTACGCTTGTTCATTTACCTTTTTTTGATTTGCTTGATTTTATTTTGATATTTTTATCGATCGGTCTAGCTAATTAATTTCTGCTCGACGAAGGCGAATAACGGTAACTCCACTTAGCACAGCGGAACGAAGCGGGGAGGAGAAAAAGTTTTTTCGTTGTATTATTACAAAAGCGGTTGAAGTGTCCATGTACTTTCCATTCTTAATTTGGCTTTTATTGAGCTTTGTGATACCCCATAAAATGGTTCTGAACCGTTTAATGTTGTAGGTACGTACATCCATTTTGGCTAATTTGTTTGCCTCTTCGTTGCCATCGATTTTTAATTATCCAGGCACCCAGCCCAAATGACTGTATTTTCAGTATTTGTAGCTTATTAGTATCTGTAGAATTTTGAAGACTTCAATTGTGAAGAAAAGTGATAATTTTTCAAATATTTATGAGTTCCTCAGAAAAATATCAGAGTTGTTTCTCATTCGAACCACTCCTTTGTGGAGAAAATTTACAATGTTGATAACAAAACCATTCAAAATCACAAAAACTTACCAGACTGGCTTGCTTACGTAAGCATATCGTATTATACTTATATAATGTGACCGATAAACAATGAAAATTAGTGCTGGTATGTTCATTTTCCGAATTTTGATTCAACAATTAATTAATTTTAGTAAATTCATCAAATTTTTCATTATATAACTAGTAATGAAGGCAATAAGGCAAATCTGGTTGCGCCGGTCATTATAGCCGATATATCGACCAAAAGCGTCAATGAATTTTGTTAAACGATGTTGTTATAGCTGATATAATCGTATATTTGTTTATGAAAGGCCTCAGCGGGAACCATTCAATTTCAGAATCACATGTTCAAACAATTCATGGTCGAAGGGGATCCAGATTTGGTGGAATCTAGTCTCATTTGAGTACACCTAGTGAAGGTTTTATTTTCTTTTTTAATTTCCCAAAATTAACTTTCATTTATTTTATATATGTACCCAAAAATTTCGATCTTTTCTGTTTCGTAATATATTTGGAGTAAACGGTCAACATACTGAATCATTTGATACCTACATTCAATAAGATGAATCAAAGTTGATCAATGTAGCACTAAAGAACACGTTAAGATCTTTATAAAGTAGTTTCACTTAAAAAACAAAACATTATTTTTTCTCATAAAGTACTTTTCTAAGTACTGTTTTTTTTTTTTTAAAGAAAAAATTCGAAAAAAAACTCTCTTGAAAACACAAAAAATATTCGAGTATTACAAAAAGAAAACCTCATTTTAAAAATAGTGTTTAAGACGATAATAATTATTATTATAATACGTTAAACTTTTTTAAAGGTTGTTCGATTTACTCGCAATACCCTTATAAACAATCAATATTTAACCTAGATACTAACAATTTAATTTAACCTTCCGGTAAAAAAGAATTAAATTAATTACTTAATTTAGTTCTAATATCAAATTTTTGATTGCATCTTTTCATTATACCATGTATGTATGAAATATATCAAGGTATACTAAGTTTAGTCCCAAGTTTGTAACACTTAAAAATATTGACACTACGAACAAAATTTTAGTATAGGTGCTCATAAAATCACCTAACTAGCCCATTTCCAGTTGTCCGTCCGTCCGTTGTTTGCCTGTCCGTCTGTCATCACGATAACTCAAAAACAAAAAAAGATACCAAGTTGAAATTTTTATAGCGTGTTTAGGATGTAAAAAGTAAGGTTGAGTTCGTAAAGGAGCAACATAGGTCAATTAGGTCTTGGATCTCGTAAACCGTTAGAGATGGAACAAAAGTTTAAATGTATAAGATATGTTCCTTCATGACTATTTACCCGTGAGAACGCAAATTAGGTTCGAATATTGTGTGTGTGACATGTATGTATGGCTTCCTTTTTTAAGTAAGGATGGCGTAATCAACATTGCCTATACATGGTATTTCAACAATTAATTCAGTCAATTGTTTGTTTTTCACTTGTTTATAATGAAATCGAATAACCTTAAGATGATAATTATAATATGGAGTTAAACTTCTTAATGCTAAATACAAAACAAGTTACCGACAAGCGACCGCAATAGCAAACATATAGTACATCTAGTAATAATTAATAGTACACTTTAGTATATTTAATTGGCGACGTTAGGTGAATATATACTATGTATGTATATGTATATACTATATAGGTATATACTATATAGGTAGATACTATAAAACTTTTTGAATACAATGTATATACATATAGATTATAGTATTGTGAAGGTATGCAAATTACATGTACAATACGAATGAGAATGGATGTATTTGTGAGAATAATGAATTCTCTGTTTTCTAAATAGCTATTCTTATTTTAGTCATAAAATATCTAATTTCTTCAAATAATTGTTTTGCCTTTCAAAATATTTTGTGAACATTATTGCATGAATCATTTTATATTGAGTGGAACATTTTTAACAGGTTCTGTTTCATCGCCCAAGGGATTCAACACGATTTTTCCGAAATCTTTTTGGAAATCTTACGCTTAACAATTCATATTTAAAGTATTTTATCCCTAAAATACACAGTTTTTATACCATGTATATAAGAAATCTTAAATAGACAGTGTCAACTGCTGCTGAAAAACTATAAACTATTAGCTGCGACAGAAATGTGGTTCCTTCGTCCCTCCCAGCGGATATCATGGACTCAACGAACAACAAATGAACTTGTTCTACGAAAAGCGGGTGCAGGCCGTGAACTAATAGAGACTTCAAGATTTCGTCAGCTTAATTTCTTGGGACATTGAACTATTTTTGTGAATCTCTAAAAGAAGGCAGCTGTCCTTATCTTCCTCCCTTTGGTGACGCCCCAGAAGAATCCCGAAGAATTAAAACATCAAGTCCCAAATTGAGGATATTTTGTAATACAAATTCAAATAAGTGAAGTTAAATATTCCATCCGGTATATAACATTCATTATGATTATTCATGGAACGCAATTAGTAAATTTGTAAAGGCCTGTTTTACATTAGAATCAAGTTGAAAATATTTTAAACAATTATCCTTATATGCATTATCAACACTATTATTGTTTGATATGATGGCATCGCATGGCTTTGCGTTGCTTTGCTCTGCTTGGCTTGTCTTCCACACATTGTGTCATATAATTGTGACACAAATGTGTCACACACAAAAGTATACTCATGTACATCGTAATTATACCGGGTGTTCTAAAATTGTCTACAAAACTTACGCTTCCTGAATAAGCTGAGAAAAAAAAAGAAAAAAATGTTCTTTACCAAATTTGGATCTGAGGCCTTATTTACGAGATAATTAACCTACTCTTATATCAAATAAACGTAAAAAAGAGTTTTTTTTTTTGTAGTAATTTTGCATTTAGGTCACTGCTTCACACAATGATAAAACGCATCCTCTGTTTAAGTGGTGTTTTATTGGATGAATTTAATTTTGAATATAATTTTTACTAATTTATTCGTATAAGAGTAGGATATTATCTCGTAAATAAGGCCTTAGATCCAAATTTGGTAGATTCATCATTTTCTTCTTTTTTTTCTCAGCTAATTCGGAAAGCGAAAGTTCTGCAGACAATTATAGAACACCCGGTATACAGTAATTGTTTTCGAACATTATTCAAATCTATTAAAAGTAATTTTCATTTAAATTTTTGTAAGAATTACTTGTAATAAATTTTCGACTAATTCTTGTTCCTTAGTTATTTCGATGACGACTAGCCTATATATAGGCATTTTAGGTTG
The DNA here is from genome assembly GCF_905475395.1 of Chrysoperla carnea. Lineage (NCBI taxonomy): Eukaryota > Metazoa > Arthropoda > Insecta > Neuroptera > Chrysopidae > Chrysoperla > Chrysoperla carnea. Next base: position 30,171,481 of record NC_058342.1, read on the forward strand.
TATAGCAGTGTTGAGTTTCATACCTAACTGTGGTCAGATGAAAAATGTTCCGATTGTTGGACGTTTTCGATTATCAAGACTTAACTGTGTTTTATAACAATCAATCATTTACAATCACTTATTACATAATGACTTCTTTCCAACAACCAAAGAAAAATCACAAAAGCAACAAAAACCATTTTAAATTTATGAAAAATATTCTGATGATACACACGCTTTGTATAAAAAACAAATATGACTATCCACCTAACCTACGTAAAAAAAAGTCAATACTTGGATGATCAAATTGATGAAAAATGTCACCTTAACAAATTTAAGTTTACATAGTTAAAAATTGATTGGATCCTAGTTTTGTGGTTACATATGAAAGTCTACCTACCGATCCATTATTTACATTTATGTATCATTATAAATCCCCCCTTAAATAAGTAACGGGTACATTATCGATCATACTGTCACAAATGAAGTAATATTTTTTTATACAATTTGTTAAATAACAATAGATACCTTTGTATATTTTATATACAGGGTGAGTCATTTTAATCTATAATCTCAAATAGCTCGTTTTGTAGTTAGCCAATCAAAAAATAGCTTCTTATTAATCTACCCCCAAATTCCGCACTTAACTAATTTTGAGCCTGAATGATCTTCAGTTATAGTTTTGCTTTACTATCATACGTATGTATGAAAAATGCCGAAACGAAGGCTCAAATCGTTATCAGTACGGGAAAAACTGAAGATAATATCCGTTTATGAAATTGGGAAGACACGCAATGTCTGTGTCGAATTTAATATTCCAAAATCCACATATTTTTGTTGAATAATTCAGAATAAAGATAAAATTCAATCACCATGTCCTGAAGATCAAGGAAAACTAAAACGTGAACGTTTATAAGAATATCCTGAACTTGAACAGTGTTTGCTTATAATTTTCTAAACAATTTGTGGAGAAAGTAATGAGACAGATTTTTATTTATATACCTGGATATCTGAGACACTGAGTAAGTGGAATACCTCTGCAAGTGAGACAAAGTTGGAGGTCCTTTGATGTCTCACTTTACCAGGCTCCACGTAGTTATGTAAAATACTAATTGTTTAAAATATTCTTCCAAAATATCTCTTGAAAAACTCTTGAATGTTCGTAATACATTAGAAAGGTTATTTGAGTTGATCGAAACGGATAGTGTAATCACGGACAAATCAGACTATCTATATTGTGTTGAAGTTTGTAGTAATTTTGCATTTAGGTCACTCCTTCACACTATGATAAAACACATCCTTTGTTTAAGTAGTGTTTTATTGGATGCCTTTTATTTTGATAAAAGTGAAATAAATAAATAAAAAGGATCAAAGTTAAGGCAGAAAAATTTCAGTGTAGACCGAGTATTTAAGATGAAGAAGTTCTTTTTTAAATATTCCACCCTATATAAATCATGTAATGAGTTAGTCTTAAACGTAAAGTATACAAACAAACAACAACAAAAAACCCAGAATTATTTAATATAATATGATTATAAACATTATTAAATCGGATAAACCATGACATTTAAACATGGATTAAATCATATAAATTCATCCCCCACCACCGCGACCACATGGAAAAAAACAAATTTTACATAAGTTATGTGTAAAACGATCATTTTAACAAAATTATGTCCTGTTCTAATTTGGTTGACAGTATGCAATAAAATTCTACACACAAAAAAAAAGAGGCAGAGCTCTCATTCGATTCGTACATTCTACAGAGCTACAAAATACGAGTTTATTTATGTGCATTATACATATGGATTGATGTACAGTCAAAATTGGTTATAGCGACATCGATTAAAATCACAAATTACACAGGTCTAGAACTAAAAAAACTACACAGGAATGTTTTAACTACTTAGTGCAAATTTTTGAACACTGAAACTGAGTAACTAAGTGATTAATTTTAAAACTCAGTAAAAGTTTGAATTCAGGGGAAAATTGTAGCTTAAGCATTCCAACAAATAAACGATATCTGATTAGTTTGGGATAACCCATACGAGAAACATAGGACCCATACGAAAATATGCTCGGAAATGCATGAAGAATTCTATAAAAAAATTCCAAAACTAAATATTCTAGGCCCCGGCGAGATTCGAACTCACGATCTCCTGTTTACTAGACAGGCGCTTTAACCAACTAAGCCACGGCGCCGTTGATTAACTTCAAAAAATGATTTTGTAATATACTTCCAAAACAAGAGCAAAACAAACAATTGACTCAGTTAATTGTTGAAATACCATGTATAGACAGTTTTGATTACTCTGTCACATTACACATACATACATGTCACACACATATAACTGATATAAACGTATAATAGAATTTGCGCTCTCACGGATAAACAGTGATGTGTAAGAAAAAATATTTCAAACAAAAGTTGTTTAATTTTTTATAAGGAACTTTCTTTACATTTAAACTTTTCCTCTATCTTAAATGGTCTACAAGATGGGTTACGGACCCAAGACCCAATTGACTTATGTTGCTCATTTACGAACTTGACCTCACTTGTACGTCTTTAGTATGCTATAAAAATTTCAGCTTGATATCGTTTTTCGTTTTTGAGTTATCGTGTTGACAGACGGGTGGACGAATGGATGGACAACCGTAAATGAACTAATTAGGTGATTTTATGGAACACCTATACCAAAATTTTGTTCGTACCATCAACATTTTTAAGCGATACAAACTTTGGACTAAACTTAGTATACCTTGGTATATTTCATATACATGGTATAATTAACATTAGTAATAATTCGTCTTCTATCTCGCTTCGCTTATCGCATCCGCTTAAAGGCTGACGTTCTGTATCTTCATATCTCCATGCCTGGACTATAGTCCAAAACATTTCTACTATAGGTGTTGTATGGAGACAACAGTTTTAATGTCGATGTAACCGATTTCGACTGTAGATGGGTATTTGGTTGAGAGAAGAATCGAACGAGACGACACATGTGGTCTGTGGAACGTAGTCGAATGATATTAACACATTGAATGAGACAAAACCCAATACTTGTCATAAATAAAAATAGTCACCCATATTTACATGAGATAATATAGAAGTATAGTTATTATCGACATTTACTAGTCAAGTGGAAATTTATCTCATATATCGTTTTATTTATTACTAACACCACATACACCATCCACTGAGAGATATTTTCATATAAATATATTGAAGATATATTTTAAAGACGTTTTATTATAATACCTCTAGCAGGGCTTCTTAAACTTTTGTAATTCACGACCCCATTTATGATTGCGAGTTTCTTGACGACCCCATACAAATATAAAAGAAAAATAAATTAATACTTTTTGATGATTTATTTATTAGGTAACAATATACATATACATATGAAAATATATAAGTTTAGAATTCGTTTTGAAACATACAAAAATCTAAAATTAAAAATTGCACAAAAAATTATAAAATTGTATTTATTATAGTTTCAAAAATAAAAGTGGATTCTGACCGTCTTAATTCTCTCGAATATATTCAAGTAGTTGCGTGGTAAGTATTAAATTAAAGTATAAGTTAAAAATTTCATGAGATAGATGTGCCTGTTTTTTATTGCATAACAAACCAAATCTTGGTGGAATGTTTGAAACTGCTGGACGTAAGACCTCTTCAACATTTTTTATCGCTGAACGATATTGGGATTTAATATGTGTTAAAGCTGTTTCTTCAGCAAGAATACCAAGAAATTTTGTTGATAATTATTTCTCGGGATTATTTTGGCTTTTAGAGATTGACAAAAATAAATTTATATTTTTTATTAATTCCAATAACATTTCATAATTTATAGTAAATGTTATTCAAGTTATTATGTATAATACTCTTAATAGAAATGCAGGTACAAACAATCTTTACGAACTAGAAGATTTTATGATATATTTATCTACAATAATTGTTATTTTATCTTTATAACAATAATTTTACAAGTTAAAAAACATTTTCTGTTAAATTGTATTTTTACCTCTCGCGACCCTAGAATTTTGCTACGCGACCCCAAATGGGGTCGCGACCCATAGTTTAAGAAGCCCTGCTCTAGATGGACGGATGGACGGAGGGACGTACTTGTGGTACTACCGATATGGTCTGAATACAATCGTAGGCGTTCCGAAGATCTTATATCACTTCCAAGGACCTCTGTTCGCAAAGTTGTTGCGGCTATTACAGGACACTGGTTGGGCAGCAGGCATGAACGCCCGGGCCTGGCAGTGTATCACGACTACTGCAGGAGCTGTCACAGTGGTGAGGAGAAGGAGACAATGTCTCATCTTCTCTGTCACTGCCCAGCTCTTGTCATGAGCAGATGAACTTACTTGAGCCAGCCTCTCTTTGACGAACTCTCCGACCTGGAGTCCGTCGACGTCAAAGCTCTTCTGCTGTTCTTAAACAGCTCCAAATAGTTCATGGAGTAGTGGCCGGGGATGGGCCAACCCTTTTTCGGTATCACAACAGACCCTATGGTCTACGTGTGTCTCACCCCAGGACAGCCACTCTAACCTAACCTTACCATGATACCTCTAACGTTATGAAAATACAGCTAGCTAAGACTAAGGTATTTCTAACAACATGTGATTAAAAGTAGATTTGCACAAAATAGTGCAAAGAGTTAATTTTCGATGACATGAAATTACAAAGGAAATTGTAGAAACATCTATCATCTGTATTAGCCGCGTAATTTAGTTCGTAAAGGATAGGAATCCATCATTCCATAGAAAGTGAATAGTACAAGCGGCAACGCTGTTTTCAATTTACCAATGTGTTCCTTGCTATACTGTGTACACAAATGAGCAATATATGATAATATTTGTTTTAGCTTTCGCAGATGCACTAATACAATTATTATTTAGAGAGTTTTATTTTTTTCTCTTTCTAAGATATTGCGTTCTCTCTTACTTTGATAGAAATACCTTATGCTGTTTTTTGGTTACAGATTTGTGGAATAAAACAATTTCCGAAATTTTTCTAGATTGATTATAACAAATTTGATTTAAATAGATAGTTGCGACAGATATACATCGAATCGTTTCTATGTATTAGCATTTATTCAATTCAGTATTGGGTAGATATTGATTCTTCTGCAACATAATATTGTATTAGTTATTTATAATGTTACGATACTTTACAATTGTTATGTATCGTGTATTATTTCTGTATATAAACGTAAACAAAGGTATTTTATGTCTTCAAATACCATAATGGTATTTGGTCGAATAGAAAATTTGTTTCGACATTTAGTTAAGGAACTGACACACTTTTTTATGTTCTAAATAAGAGTATTCTTATATGTTTGAAAAAGTACTTCAAAATGTTGATTTTTCTAATAATAAACCACAAATATTATATTCTGGCAAAATTAACACACTTTCTTGCCAACAAATTAAATTTTAAACCTTTTTGATTCTGTCAAAATCGCTGTCATCCATTTTGGTGACGTAATATTGGTATTATCAACAGTCATTACTCCAAAACATTTCGAAGTAGTAATTCATTCTCCCCATAGCGACTCGTACCATAATCTACTTCTATCTAGCTGGCTACCAAACTGGATTCAATTAAAAATATCTAACATCCTAACTGGGTGCTATCGATTACAAAATGAAACTAAAACTACGCGATTCGACAGCCAATCCAATTTTAACCTTTTTTACTTTGTGGTCGACAATATTCAAAAATGCTAAGTTTTCGAGCCAAATAAAGATGAAACAAAAGTCTCATTCTATCACCACCCATCAACGTACCAACTGCCGAACTTTCTTTTTAAACATAAAAACGCATGTCAGCTCCTTAAATAACACATACAGGTTGAATTTAAGAAACAAGGATGGGAGATTTTTTTATTTATATACGTTTAAAAATAATACGTTGAAGTATATATTTTTAGAACTTAGAAATCATTAGAAAAGTAATTTTATTTCTATAATTATCATATATTTTTCTATTAATTAAAACTTTTCTATTAATTAAAAATTAAAAACTTTTTTTCGAGTTCACGGTTCTTGTTCAATTGAAGGGCACTGGAAAAAAACAAGCAATGTCACACAAACAGAGAACCGAGAAAAAGTTCATAAAGTATTTCCTAGACTCGTCTTGGAAAATGCACTTTCTACTTATGAATTAAGATAAAATGTCCGAGGGTAGCAAAAATTTCCAACTTTTATAGCGAAAATTATTTAAGCATTTCTCACGGGAGCGGTTATTCTGAACAGCTACTTAAAAGTTTATATCATGAAAGAATAGTTTTACAGACCAAATATGCCAAATATGAAAACCCTCGTTTTTCTCTTACATCCTGTATATGGGCAGTTTTGTTATATTTTCATAAAGAAATTATTTATATAAAGGTTTAATTATTTTTAAATTTTGATTGTGAATAAAAAATACTGAATATCGTTTTGTTAGAATAATTAGTAGGTTTTATATCATCGTACAGTAAAATTTTCTTTTTTCTATTTATGATAAAATTACAGTCGAATATCTTTCACGCTTAGTTTTTATTTTAGAGGTACAGTAGCGGTGTATCTTGAGAGGATTTTCGTTACAAATATATGGGTTGTTCAACAAGCTAAGAAAAAAAATGAGTCTTATGTCGGCGCCACATTTTTTTTACATTCTTAGTTTCATGTCTCATCCTGAGAATTCTTAAATAATATTTAAAACAAGTGAAAACAAACAATTGAACAAGTAAATTGTAGAAATACCATGTATAAATAGTACCATGTAGATGACGCAAACGTTTCTTTTTTGTCACGTAAGTAAAACAAGATATCTACTCTTAGATAGCCACACATTTAAAATTGATATTCCCATTTAATACAAACGATAAAATTTTCAGCTAATTTGCGCCCTCGTGGGTAAACAGTGATGTTTACAAAAAAATGTTTCAAACAAAAGTTGCTTATTTTTTTATAAGGAATGGAAGTCGCTTATATAAACTTTCGTTCTATCTCTAGTGGTTTACAAAACGGGTCCTGCAAACCCAAGACTCAATTCATCTTTGTTACTCATTTACGAATTCGATCTCACATTTTATGCCTTAAGCACGTTATACAAATTTCAACTTGACATCTCTTTTGATCTCTTTTCCTCTTTTCGTTTTTGAGTTATAGTGTTTACGGGTTTCGGGTATGAGTGACTCATAGATAAAATTATTTTATACTTTTTAGTACAATAAAGTCGTCCTATTAGCTTAGTTGGTTAAGGCATAACCAATTCCGTCCGCGGTATGCTTAGGGTAGCGGGTTAGATTCTCGACGTCGCAACAAAATTAATTTAATTACTCGTTGTGATGGACTGGTGTAGTGCATGTTATATGCATGAAGGAGGTGCACTCAGCCTCTGAAAAGGAGCTGATAAATGAAATTATCAGCGGAAGGGTTTTAAAGCACATATATGGTATCACAAAGGTTCTCTATAGATCTAAGTGTGTCCTTCGTGGACAGCCAATATAAGCCTACCTAACCTAACCTAGTACAATAAAAGCTTCTCCCTTAAAAATAATTTTTTATTAAAATTTTTTTCTATGAAATATACAACCCTTAAATTAGAAACACAATATTACAATCGAACACACAGAAAACGTTGGCTATCTATAACCAATCTAATAGGCTATGCAATACATACATGCATACATACAATTGAAATAAAGAATATTAAATGAGATTTACCTACATTCGAATAGAAACTAAACCTCGAATTGAATCGAATAGAGCAAATAATAACCCTTTATTACGCTTTTATATAATTTTCTTTACCAACCTAATCGTTTATTGAAAATCATTGTACATGTCAAAAAAAAAAAAAAAAAAATTAAAAAAATCGTATAATTTTTTTCATTTGAATATTTAATACGCGTCCATAATTACTTATTTTGGTTAAATTTTTTATTATTTTCAAATTATTATTAGTCTCCTATTATTTTATTACTTTTTATGTTTGATAAACGGATTGACATTAAACGGTAAATATGGTGCATGCGAAAAATTACTTTGTGTTTTACCAGATAATTTATGCAATTGTAAACAAAAGATATTTTATAGAGGAGTTTTTAGTACCTTGTAATATGAATTCAAACGATATCGTCCCTGTGGTAGTTGCTCCGCGATTACAAAATTTACAAAGTTAGGAAAATAAAAAATTAAATGCATATCAAATTATATATGAAATTCACACAATTTAAAAAACCCCCCACAAATTTCCCGGGTGCGGAACCCTAAACTCGTACTTGAAACATATGTAAGAACACTTTCTATGAAATTGCCTCTTTCCTTAAAGTATTTTGAAGAAGGTCGCCAATTTATTTGTCTTTTTCGGGTACGAAACCCTAAGCCCGAGCTTGAAACATAGCTAAGAACGCTCTCTATTTAATTACCCTTTTCCTTAACGCATTTTGAAGATGGTCGCCAATGTTTTTGTTTTTTTCAGATACGGAACCCTAAGCTCGCACTTGAAACATAGCTAAGAACACTCTCCGTTAAATTTCCTTTCAAGCGAAAGCAAAAAAATTAAAATCGGTTTATCTGTTTAAGCGCTACGATGAAACAGACAGACAGACAGGCACACACACATAGCGGTCAAACTTATAACACCCCTTTTTTTGTAGTTTGGGGGTTAAAAATTTCAAGTAGACCACACCCTTTATGAGACAATTGCGATTAAAATTGACATATTTTACATGTACAGCATGAGAAAATCGTGAAAAATATAAGAAATATCACCACCGTTATCAAAAACTGATACCATCGAGAATTACAGGCTAAAAAAATTGAAAATTATTCACCACATAGTTTCAATGGAAGCTCCAAAATCATGACACATTTAAACTTAGAATTTTGTGCACAAGATTATAGTAGAGTGTTGTGGTTGTAACAGAAACAACTATAGTAGAAGGATTGAAAGCAATTAATCACATACTAACAGTCACTGATTGTATGTATGAATCTTAATAGATATTCTTCCCGTAACTTTCGATTTGGCCCCAATTTCCTAGATCAATTGTTTTATTATGTAAATACGTATTTCGATTACCAAGCAGAAATTGATTTCGAAATATTCTTAAGTTTTCATACTTTTGACAATATCGTAATGGAGCAACTACCTTAAAAATGATAATTTAAATGACAGTATTGAGTGTTTGTTTATATTGACGTCTAAACAAGCAAATCAAATTAATACTTTGAATCATCTAAGCACGCAACTTGGCCGTTTGATTTATATAGAATAGACCGTTTTTTTAAATTTCGAAACTCATAAAGACAGCCAATCTGTAAGGCACTTTGAATTTTAATTTATTCGTGCACGCACTAAACGGAAAAACCAAAAATATTATATATCAAGAAACACTTTATTAAACAGAATATAAAATCAAACTTTTCAACTTTATGTAGTATTGGAATGCATACCGGGTACAGCTAGTTTCTTATAATTATTAGTTATTAATTTATCTTATTGCTGAACATAAACCAATAAACAAATTTAATATCGGCACATAATAAAAACCACTGTATTTAACCCTCAATTTACAATTCAATATCTATCTTTTCGGATGACAAGAAATCTAGCGTTACCTTACTTATTTGGGAGACACTAAAATTTTTATTTTAACCATATCGGTGGTTACAGGTGTAATAAAGTTATAAGTGTTATTTTGAAACATTTTACGTTTAATTCTAACATAAATTATCAAATTTTAACAAAAAGTAAGAAACTAATAATCTTTTTTTCATACTTATCAAAATAATTAAATGTATCATTCATATACATTCCCACTGTTCAAAGGTTAAGAAAAGGTATTTTGACATATGACATTCTCTTGTTTTAAGTAATATAAGATTTCAATCCTTGCTTGTGAAAAATTACAGTAGAACTGCGATAGCTCGAGCCTAGAATTATTTAGACTTTGTAACTCGAATAAATTGTTTTTTTCCAGGGAGGAAGCAAACTGCGTAAGCCGTAGTAAAATATAATGTCGTTGTAGTTAGTATAATATCTCTCTGTATCTTGAACTACTTGTTAAGTGATCCTAAGTGGTCGAGTGGTCAAGAGCGATAAAGTTTAACCTTTTCGAATCCAGAAAGCCGCAGTGTGAGCAATTATAATTAATGAGGTGGTAGAATTGAACACACTGTCATCGCATGAATAAGAACGAGGTAACCGATTCCACCCACAACATACATGTAATGGTATATATAAATATAGTTTAATAATAATGATGTGGGTGGCCTCTGCTATAGGCAGATATGTCAGAGAAACGGAGATTAAACCCCATTATTATCATTATTGTTATTACTTGTTAAGTCAAAAACTCATTAACTCCTACTACCTTGAGTTTTCGAGGTTCCACTGTATTACATCATTTTGAGCTATAAATAGGTAAAAATATAAATTTTTTGTGTAAATTTCTCAAAAAACAAGTAGAAACAAACAATTGACTGAGTGAATTGTTGAAATACCATGTATAGATAGTGTTGATGACCCAATCATTTGTTTTTTTACGTCATATAAATAAAGAAAGATACCATCCACTCTTAGATAGCCACACACATGTAACTGATAATCCCATATAATACATAATAAAAAATTTGTACCTAATTTGCGACCTCACGGGTAAACAGTGATGTTTACGAAAAAATCTTTCAGACAAAAGTTGTTTATTATTTTATAAAGAACATTTACATTTAAACTTTTTTTCTATCTCTACGGTTTGGAAGATGACTCCTACGGACTTAAGACCCAATTGACCTATTTTTATTGCTATTTACGAACCTTAATTTTTACATCCTGGGCACGTTATAAAAATTTCAACTTGATATCTCTTTTCGTTTTTGAGTTATCGTGTAAAATTTTGTTGGTACCATCAATATTTCAAGCGTTACAAACTTGGGGCTAAACTTAAAATACCTTGTATATATTTCTTATACATTGGTATTAAAATTAAGTTGCATTTATCCAGTTGTATTTTATTTATGTACATAAAGGGCCAAATTTCTACATATAGTTTAAATTGTAAATAAAATTTTGGTTTGGTGTTGATGGCCGCCTATTGGTTTTTTATTACTGAATTATTATTATATACAACATAAAATTTAATTATCCAACCATAATATATTGTTATCTTTGTCTAACATACATTTGTGTGTAAGATGTTTGATTACTTATTATTATGATTATTTTGAAATTTACCAAAGTTTGTGTTTATAGTTGATTGTTTATTATGCTACACTTATAGTGATGCCGCCATATTCAACTTTAATTTGATGCAGAGGCCCTGTTCAACACCGTGTATAGATTTTAGAAAGAAAGAACAAAATTTGTAACGTTTAGACATATTTACCGAAAAACAAAAGATAGTGGAAAAATAGTATATTAAAACCCCTAGGCAATGGATAAGCAAAAAATAGGTTTAGAAAGAGTTTTAAAAAAAGGTGGTAAACTTTAGAACGGGCTAGTAACACGGAATATTCATGAAATTTAAATTTGGTTCAAATTTTTTTTTCCGTAACTTTATTGGCTGGACATTTCAACTAAACCATTATTTTAGTAATTAATATCTTTTTTATTACTTAAAATTAATTAATAAAAGTACAAATTCAGTGAGAGATATTCAACTTCCTAAAACGGAAATTCAAATTTTAAAACGGACGTGACGACATAGTATGTGGCTTGTCAGATTTTTTGACATACTGTATGGTATTAATTACTTATATTTTGTATGGTATTACATTTAGTTATATTATTCTACGGCTTTTTATTAGAAAACTTGATAATAGCGTGTGTAAATGTGTTCTCAATCATTTTTTTAACGTGTAAATTATAAAATGAATTGTCACCAATTGACAAGTCACTTAATAATACGTCATCAACAGAGATTTGTGAACAAATTCTGAAAAATTTGACTGTAAAATACCAGACTTGAATATTTTTGAACAAATCGTTATTTTAATGTAAAATAATTCAAAAATAATCTAACCTCTTTCTTGTAAAATTACTGGTTCAGATTGAAGGAAAAATTGAAGAAAATTCAGGTACTCACCTAGAACAAATATAAAACAAAAATTAGAAAAACTATAACTAACGACATAAATCATAATATCAATTTTTTTTAAGCCTTTAAAAGACTTATTCGATCCGTGTGTGAGTTTTATTGGAGGTGTTTCCATGGTAACGATACACTACTTTAATTATAGAATTGTATGGATGCATATATAATTGTATGGATTGCATTTATGACTTACATTGAAAATTTAATATTATTGTCTCACAAATTTAAAAAAAAATTATGATAATTTACATTTGAAAAATAATATTTGTGCAATTTGATTTCTTATTGTCACAATTTTTAATGCATTAAGTTTAATTAATTAGTGTTTTTCACTTTCTTGAAAGTGAACTAGTGGCTTTTTAAAAGTGGGTTTAATATTTGTGGGTAGTACATATTTAAAAAGCTAGTGTAGCGCCACTTTCTCATTAATTGATTATGAGCTATTCAGGCTTCCGTAGTAAAACAACCTTCTAGTGGCATCATTAACAAATAAAAACCATCATACATTAAAAAATTATCACTTACAAACAATTCTCATAATAAAAAAATCAGTGTTAACATTAAGTAGGCGATTAAAAAACAAACAAACTAAAAAACTTGTTACATATCTCGTATCGTTCGCTTGGCTTTCGCCCTTCACGTTGTTTATTATTATTATTATTAATTTTTTTTTCTTTTTTTTGAAGTGTCAAAAAATGTACCATATAAAAAAAAGAGAAGAATATCCGATAATTATCAATCGAAAAATATTTTGTATATTAAAAATTCAATTTAAATAAACAAGATGTGTCGTTTGATCGATTATATGTCAAGTAAAATTTTCAAAATTAATAAACATACACAGAAATATGTGTCCACACATAGGCACTTCAAAAATGTGTTATAAAACAACGCCTTTAAAAATATTTATCAATCTTTGATTTAAGGGGGGTTCATTAAGTGATGGTCAAAAATCTCTGAATAAAATCTGAATAAAATTATAGGAAGAATAAAAAACTCTCTCTTTATTTGCCACAGGTTCTGATCTAAATTGTTTACCAAAGAAATCGATTTCTGAAACCAAAATTAATGCTGCTTAAAAAAGGTCTTCCGAATCCAATCTCAAAAACTCAGAAATCGTTTTGATGATGATCTCCCTCACAAAGATTGAATATTTAAATTCCGTGAGTTTGAAAAGAAGTATCAAATTTCTTCTTATATACAAGTTTTCAAGATTTTCTACGTTGCTTGAAAAGTCTATATGTATCATTCGGCTAACTCAACTAAAATTCCATTTTCAGCCATGAACATCCTAAAAAATTTTCTTAGTTTTCGAGATAGCGATATTAATACAGGTCAATAGTTCTAAAATGTGGTTTTTAATCACAGAAGAATCTTATATAGGAGGCGCCGGGATACCGTTGCACCAGGTACCTCTGAGAACAATTCTATAGCGATGTTCGTGTTTAGTGATCTCAAAAACCTCTTAATAACGAGTTTGGATTGATTATATGACGAAGTTCTCAAAAACTCCAGGAAGCGATGGGGATAGCGTTGCACCAGGTACCAATAAAAACCAAGTGACCAGAAAAACTCTCGCGTAATGAGTTTGAATCGATTATATAACAAATTTTCCGAGAACTCCACTAGACGAAGAGAAACCTTTTAGCCTGAGCACCAGGTATCATTGAGACCAATTTTTTTTTTTTTTGAGATAATATTCGTGTTCAGTGACCCCAAAAATCCCCGTGCAACAAGTTTGAAATCATTTAATTCATTTTTTATAAATCATACTAGGTCACTAAATTTCCTGAAGCTCTAACGAATCGAATACTGAAAACCGAATTCAAATCCGACTTCCTGCTCAAATTTTTCCGACATTTTTTGTGCTTTGTTTCTTCGTCCAACCTGAAAAACTCTCAATATGTCAGTAGCGTGTTTATAAAGAGATAAAAGAAGTTTGATACTAAAACAAATATTTCCATTAAAACAATCAATTATATGACATCCGTCACTGGTTTGACAGAATACCCCCTTAAAAACACAAACACACATTTTGGTTAAAATCTCTTGTACGAGGATTGTTTGTGTTACGGTCCTCATCACTTTGTAACACACATTCTCTGTGGGTAAACGTATCTATAGCCTGTGTAGAGGGTATTGATTGTAATTGGTTAAACTTAATTAACAGATGCTAATAACGTGTTCAAAAATAATTGCTGACATGAAGTTTCCAAACCACAGAAATGTATACACGTCATGATAATAATAGGCGCGGGACGACGATGTGTGTATGATCGTTGGTAAAAAAAGACAATCAACTAACAAACAGCTCTCTAGTTAGAGCAACTCTTCATGCATACTATCAACAAAAAGGTTTTCCATTAAGAATGATACAACTTTCAATTTAAATTAAACAACTTGTATATCAGATATCAATCAGCTGAGTAGAAGAATGAGATAAGGCGCCCTAACTATTATCTGGGAGGTTGTGAGTTCGAATCCAGGCAGCGGCAGTGTGGACAAAATAGTTAATCTTTGGTTTTTTTTTTTGGTTAATAAGGCAATAAACTTATTCCTTATTTTCAAGCTTATCAGGCTAGAGAAATAATATTAACGTTTTATTTTGTTCATTATGAAATTTGCATATCATTTGTATTAAAATTGTCTATAATAATAAATAATAATAATTATGGGGTTTAATCTCCGTTTCTCTGACATATACGCCTATAACAGAGGCCACCCACATCATTATTTATTAATCTTGATTTATTTAACTACATCCATATTTACAATTACATTTATGATGTGGGTGGAGTTGGTTACTTCGTTCTTAACCAAGCGACGACAATGTGACGACAATTTTACCGCCTCCATTAATTATAATTCACACTGACGGTGCTTTGATTCGAACCCGCAACCTAAGCCTAAGTAGACAAACGACCAAAGTCTGTCGCCTTAGAGCGCTCGGCTCTTTGTCTATAAATAATAAAAAAAGAAAAGAAGAAAATTGTCTTTAAATAGTAAGAAAAGAAGAAAAGCCCACGTTTCGACAACGTCCACGTGTTAATCAATTTATTTATTGAACCAGTTAATTTGAACTTTCTTATCAAACGATGGATAATTCCACTCATATTCATCAAATCAGTCCACGGTAAATAATTTGAACTGAACACTCATTTTGATAAAAAAAAATTCAATAATTTATGTGTTTAACATTGCGTGTAATGTTTCATGACGAATTTTTCCATACAAGACACGTTGTCCAGCGAAGCTGCGTCTGAAATTTAGCTAGAACTAATATATAATTAAACATAGCTAAATTATTATTCGTTGTGTGCGTAGTCATGGTAGTGACAATAAAATCGATGCCAGCGCTTCCAGGCGATAAAAGAGGCTGTTATGACTAATTTGCAGTTCTTTACATGTTAATGTTATAGAAAATGTCAAATTAAAATTATTGAAAAGCACTAATTAATAAAACTTAATGCATTAAAAATTGTGAAAATAAGAAATCAAATTGCACAAATATTATTTTTCAAATGTAAATTATCATAATTATTTATTTAAATTTGTTAGACAATAATATTTTTTCAATGTAAGTCATAAATGCAATCCATACAATTATATATGCATCCATACAATTCTATGTAGTGTATCGTTATCATGAAAACGCCTCTAATGAAACTCACGCACGGTGCGAATACCATATTTTCTATAAATGCTTAAAGTAATATCATTCTCAATGGAAAACCCGTTTTAAACATGAAAGCTTTGCGCTCTATTGGTAATTTAATTAATATTTATTCAATTTTATATCAAACTGTTTTAAACATTCTGTTGTTTGTTTTAAATGTTTTTTTATTTTTTATTTGTTTACTTTATGTCTTCTCTTTTTCTTCGTTAAGTTTTTTTTTTTTCGTACTTTACAATTTGTAAATTAGTGATAAAGTGAGTAAAATTGATACATGAAATGATTGCTTTTATAGAAGTTATTATAATTACTTTAATATTCTTATAATTTATTTTATGGAAAGAGTTCTGGAGTATTGAAAAATCTGGAGAAATTCGTCAAAATTGATGAAAAATCTATTTTACGTTTTAGGGGGTATCTGATTGAAAATGCAACTTTAGTGAATAGGGTATTCTACTATTTTTGAAAAAGTACTTCAAAATGTTGATTTTGCTAATAAAAAGCCACCAAAAATTTATTTCGGAAAAATACACACGCTTTCTTGCCAAAAACTTAAATTAAATTTTAAACCTTTTTTCAACTGTCAAAAACGCTTGCATCCAACTAGGTAACGTAATATCGGTATCATTACACGAAATAACACAGATAAGTTTGACAGACATATTCAAAGACATCTGATTATAATAAATATAAATACTTATTATCTATGGATATATTATACTCAGCTGTCTACACTAAACTAACTGATAGTCTATGGCTCATACCCATATGACATCACAGCAGGGCTTGCCCGCGTTTCAGGTCACGTTATATACAGTTTAAAAATTACGATATTTAAGTATATTTTTACATAAATTTTAACGTTTTGCAAATTTCATAATTTATTTTTGACCAACGATAATACCCTATTTGTGGAAATATTAGTTTTTTATCAATAACAAATAATTTCGTAATAGATTGGTTATGCTATCACTAGTGCCACCGGTAGCGGCATGGCGGGCATAAGAGGGGCTGCGATCCGATTTTATCCCAAGATTATTATAATGATGGCGGGCTCAATCACTTAACTAGTCAAATTAACGTATAAATTTCATCTTTTACGATATTTTTAAATCATTTTTTTCCGTGATACGAATGTTTTCATTATTAGTGTTTAGTAATTTTATTCCTAACTTACGTTTAAATTCAACGAATATAAATCAGTTGACAACTTGACTAGTCACGTGACGGCCGAACTACTTTAATACAACATTCCTGTCCAGTGAAAAACATAGAACGTTTTAAAAGAGTAAATAAAAACAGTTGAAACATAAAATTTTTGAAATAATATTTAATAGTAAGTAAATAAACACAAAATATTTCAATTAATTGAGTGGTGTAAATGAAGTTACTATGAGCATAGTAGAGCTACCCATGTAGCTCATATATGATGTTGATGTGATAACTTTGTATTCATTCAGTGTTCATGAAGTTGTCAGATATACATAAATGTTGATCACATTTTGACAGTAGCACCCTAATTTTTCACACTTAAATTCGCATACACAAAAACCCAATCCCTTTGCTATATCATATGTTTATATACATGTCAA
The DNA here is from genome assembly GCF_905475395.1 of Chrysoperla carnea. Taxonomy (NCBI): domain Eukaryota; kingdom Metazoa; phylum Arthropoda; class Insecta; order Neuroptera; family Chrysopidae; genus Chrysoperla; species Chrysoperla carnea. The sequence goes on from NC_058342.1 coordinate 30,188,823, forward strand.
CTGTGTACTGTTCTGTGTTAGTATGTCTAATGTAGTCACAATATGTTGACATATATACATATGTTACCTAATTTAAGTGATTTTTCAAGGTATATTAAAGTAGTTCGGTCGTCACGTGACTAGTCAAGTTGCCAACTAACTTATATTTATTGAATTTAAGGTGATTGTAAACCTACAGTATTGCAAAAAAGTTTTGGATTATTGGACGGTACATACATATAAAACCAAATACATGTTGTGTAGTCAAATAATGAGTTATTTTTAGCTTTACATTACCACACAACTACAAAAATATGTAATATATTGTGTGCAATTGATGCTTATAAATTTGATAATATAGATATCGCTCTTCAATCATCAATGCTCTAACGATAGTTATCTCTGTTCATTCAATGATGGATCTTCGATGAATTCATAATTAAATTAAAATTTTGTGTTTATATCATCGACAAACTTATATTTTTATGGTTTTATTATAAACTAAGAGATGTCTAAATATTTTAGATAGTTTTTTATCACACTCTCTCGGGGATTAAAAAGTACTAACACTATTTTTTTTTCTGTCTAAAAAATAAGAATGAAAAACATTTGTAGGTAAATATTCGAATAATTGAAGCAAGTATTTTTTCCCAATAAAATACAGTTTTTCTCGCAAGGTAGTTTATTAACATTTATGACTTTTCACAAACTAAAAGTTTAACATAAAACAAGTATGGAGTGTGCATGTTATTGACTTGTACGTAATACAGAAAACTTTTTTAAATTTTATTCTAAATAAAACAATTAGTTTTGAATATCAGAATAATTTTGTTGGAGAAAAGCAACAAATACAAAACATAAACACATAAACTCGAACTGTTAAATCATTTAATCATTTTATGTTGGTATCCTCGACCAACTGGAAAACTCTTACCTCTATGTATCAAACTTAAGTAATTAGGAGACATCGACTAATTCGCACCATGCTTGAGTTTTATTGTACGCGTTTCCAAGGTAACGATACACTTTAATTATAGAATTGTATGAATGCATATATAATTGTATGGATTGCATTTATGACTTACATTGAAAATTTAATATTATTATCTCACTTTAAATAAATAATGATGATAGTTTTCATTTGAAAAATAATATTTGTGCAATTTGATTTCTTATTTTCACAATTTTTAATGCATTAAGTTTAATTAATTATTGTTTTTCAATCATTTTTACTTGACACTTTCTATAACATTAACATGTAAAGAATTGCAAATTAACAGCCTCTTAAATAGTGAATTTGATTATGATGATTGCGTATCTATCATGTCTAGTTCATATGTGATTGGGCCAACTTTATGAGGATTGTTGTGTCCAGTTAACAGAGGGTTTGAAATAAACTTGATTGATCATTTTTTATAATATATTTGGTCCAAATACAAATTTGGGACAAATCTCTTATTATCCTCATATACTTGGAGCCACCGGAAAGATTAAATTAAAGTGTTATTAAATTCGATAGTTTACAGAGTTGGTTGCAATAATGCTAAGGTTAAAGTTTAATCTTGATTGATTTCATAATTTTCGTACATAGAGGAAGTATGAATAATTACCACCATATTTTTGATTATTAATAATAATTTATATTTTCCATATTTCACCAATCATTTAAATATTTTAAAATAATAATATTTCAATAACAACAAAATATTATTAATTATGAATTCATGTATAACATGGAATTGACAGGTTGTTGTTTTTAAGTGAAAATCTGTTTTTTACATTGGCTGTTAATTAATTAATTTTATATCAAAAGTAAAACACCTATCATCTCCCCATATCTTTTGTGTTTATAAGTGGCGGCTTATATATAAATTTTACCTAGGAAAATATATGTGTATTTCTAACACATATTATAGGATATATGTTACCGTCAATATGTATAATGCGGAATTATATACAACCATAACTATTACGTTCAGGCAATCTGTTAAATATTATTTATTTCATACAATATTTACGGAGATATGCAGGGATTGGATAATACGAGGGATTTCAATAAAACTTTATAAATATATTTTTTGATTAAGAAAGTTTCCAAAAATCACAAATTTCTAGGTCATCGGACTTTTTATTAATTTTTTTATCGTTCAAAGTGCGTTGAAAAAACGATGAATCATGTAGGTCATCATTTTCCATCGGATATTTCTATATCAAAAAATCAAGAGAGTGTGATAAAAAACTATCTAAAATATTTAGACAATCTTGTAGTTTATAATAATACCATACAAATATAAGGTTGTCGATGATATCAAAACTAAATTTTAATTCTATGAGTTCATCGAAGATCCATCATTTGATGAACAGAGACGACTATAGTTAGAGTATGGATGATTGAAGAGCGATATCTATATTATCAAATCTATAAGCATCACTTTCACACAACATTTTATATATTTTTGTAAAAAGATAGCCAGACACATTTATATGAATGTGTTATGTATACTAAATATGAGAACTGTCAAAATATGCGCAAAAGGATACGCAGTAGGAAAGAAAATTCATCGAGCCTCTCTCTTGGCTGTCCACATGTGAGACAGTATTACATATGTGATAAAAACGTACTTGTAAAATAATAAAAAATTCATTAAAAGACGTTGAAACTTGGTGGATACGACTTACAACATGACTAAAAATTGCTAAGAATTTCTGTGTTATGTGATTTACTGGTAACATATACATGAATATATGAGAACGAGTTAAGAGTTTACGGTGTATGGTGGTAGGAGCCTGCTTGTACTCCTTTTAAATAAATCTATCATATCATACGTAAACCATACGCGTACATTTATGTTTGATTTTAATTGGAATATCATAAAATTTTAATCAATATTCAACTATTAATATACTCTTCAATGGTTTTACCTCGTTTTTGTTTTGTTGACAATTATTTTGTGAAAATTTCGATTAATATGGTCCGTAGTCAAATTTAAAAAACATAAATGCGAACAATTTCTTTTAAACCAGTACTCAAGTACTAATATAAATACACAATTTAATCTCCTCCGTATGTTGATACCTCCCACATCTAAGTGTCTCTGTATTGGTGAAATAATTTGATAAATATGTAACATTTAAAGCTTATTTTTATTTTAACAAAATAGTTTTTTGTTTAGTATTGCCTATCCAATTAAATCAGTTATTGTTTTATGATAGTCCCCTCTATATTCTTAAGTGACACCTACTTTGTTTAATGAGTTTGATTAGTCTGTGAATGCTTGAATTCGTCTATTTTTCCCATAGTCACATCCCTCTAATTAGGCCTCAGATCGAAATTTGGTAAAGAGCTTTTCCATTTGTCTTGATAAGCTTAATTTACTGGTATAATTTTCTGCTATCAATAATAGAACATCCTGTATATACGATATTAAGTTTTCGATTAAAAATTTAAATAAAAAATACTTTTACTGTCCTAAAGAGTATAAAATAATTTAATACGTTTAAAATTCTTCGTTTCGTTTCAAATAGACAAGTATTAAATGAAAATTTGGAGTAAGGACCACAAAATATTTAAAAAATTTATCGTATATAAAATGTATATAATACAGGAACACAGTAAGTATTTTCTTCAATGTATATTGGGAACGGAAAATTAGGATTAGAAAATTAAAACCACTATAATTTATAGCAATATTTTAAGATACTAAAATTGTGTATAGGCTAAAATTAGTTTTTCCGTATTTCATATATTAGTTTGCTGTTAATAGCTTTTCGTATACATAAATTCAAGTAGACTTTTGTATGTGATTCAATTTGGGGTTCCTAACTACCTGTGTTTTAGATACTATAACAGTGAAGCTTATAAAAGCTTCGTGCTATAATGGTTAAATTATGCACTTAAATTAATATCGTATATGAATTATGATCACATGAAAAGCGGGGTATTGTGTTTCTTGAAAGTAAGAATCGTTTAGTTTATATACAAATTTTTTGGAGGTTCACCGACGGTCATGAAAGAGATTAATTTAAAAATGTGTTCTTGTGTCATACAAATTTTCTTGTTTGTTTCAATGCAAAACAGACAAAGGTAGTACGCCCGTAAACTTATTTTCTTTTAGAATGCAAAAACATTTTCACAAAATGTTAAAAATTGTGATAATTTTCGTGTTTCTTGGAGTCATGACCTTATATGATCCAGACAAAATGTTCAATTTTAGCAACTCGACGTATTATGTTAGTCAATATTTATTATGAAAATCCGGCTAGACCCTTTGATAAAATTTTGAAACAAATCCGCCATTGGCCAAATATTAATAATTTTGTAATTTGAGCTCCTGAGTTCAGTTAAAAAACTTAACGGAATTTGGAAGTGGTAAACTTATTAGAAAAATTATTTCGAACTGTTTTCTAATAAAGTTTTATTTATTAAAGACAATATTTTAATATTTTTGATTTATTTACTTGTCTTAAGGCTGGATAAACATCCAATCATAATTTAGAACTAATTCTTGATAAATTTTTATTAGAGAGGTGATCAAATAAATTACGGATTACGAATAGATAATCAAGTGAACTTTTCAATTACAAACGAACTGTTTTTTTTGTGAATGAAAATATATTTCGATTGAAAAATCATAAATTTATATCCGTTTGACTTTAGTGTTAAACGATTTTTAGTCACACTTTCCCCGAAAACATATACTTATAAATGTAATCGAAGGTTAACGGGGAAGGGTAGCGATGTGTTACAAATCCTTTTTATTACCCACAAAAGGCAATTTATGGGTACCTGGTTTTTTTTATATTTTTTACGTCCATGCTATAAAAATTTCAGCTTGATATCTTTGCGTTTTTGAGTTATCGTGTTGTCAGACAGACAGACAACCGCAAACTTAGTATATCTTGATATATCTTCACATATAAAATGCTTTGTCCTGAATGACTGACTGACAGATCAACGCACAGTCTAAGCCGCTGAAACTTGGAGGATGTGTTCTTTATATGACGTTAGTTCCCGACAAGAAAGGATTTTATGAAATTCTATCCCTCAAGGGAAGAAAAAGGAGGGTAAACTTTGTATGAGATAACCTGATTCCTTACTCCAATCTACTTCAAATTTTGCATAAGCATTATTTCACAAAATTGAGGGAAGATGTGCTTTAGTTAAAATCAGATAGACAGAACTTTATCATTTTTTGAAGAAAACACTCATATCAGAACTCGCAACCGGATCTCTTGAAATAGACAAAGTTTAATTAAAATGGGGATGGGGGGGGGGAGTAATGTGACTTTATTGATGGAACCATGCTGCTCACGTGTTTTTATGTCTATGTATGATGAAAACATATGAACAACTATTCATATAAATACTCGTATAGGTAGAGGGTAAATAGGTTTTACACATATAACCATAAAATTTCAATTGAATAAACTTTTTGTGCCGACAATACGGTGAACAATAGTATTTAATAATTGAAAATTTAATTAAATAAATGGAAAAAGGTATATAAGATTCATTTAGAAACAATAGAAATTCTGTTTTACATACATATATAAATATATGTATATGCCTACACAGGATAGGCTATTTAATTTTATTCATTCTCAAATTCGAAAACCATTGATCAAGAAAGTTGGGGTTGGAATACGTAATGATTTTGGTGTTTGGAAGGTTCAATTGATATACTGATTGACAAATTGGAAGTTGAGTCAATTGAATTATGATTCATACAAATTAATTACTATCGTAATCAAAGTAACTATGTAGCTTCTTTTAAACCAACTGCATGAGGGAATTGAAGTTAAGTTTTAGGTGGGCTTCAGTCCACTAAATTTTAAATGGGTATTCTACTATTTTTGAAGAAGTATTTCAAAATGTTGATTTTACTAATAAAAAGCCAGCAAAAATTATTTCGGAAAAATACACACGCTTTCTTGTCAAAAACTTAAATTAAATTTTAAACCTTTTTTAAACTGTCAAAAACGCGGGCATCCAATTTGATGATGTAATATGGGTATCACAATACGAAATAACACAAATAAAGACAGTTCTGAAATATAGAACTCCGAGAGTTGATTTTCAAATCGAACCAAATTAACGTCAAATGCTTTCGCTTCAAAACAAAGCTACCAACGATTGGATTATATTTTGTTGCAAAAATAACTTTAATTGAACACATTTCTTCAATAGAACCAAATTTTTTTTTTTGAATCAATAATAATAATAATGAAACTAAATTAATAATTATTAGGATGAACCGCTAATGATATACAGTCAAACCTGGGTAAGTGAGAACTGGATAAGTGAGAAAACTCTATAAGTGAGAGTAATAGCCATGACCCGCCATTTTAAGCTCACAAAACATCTATTAGCGAGAAACAGAAACCTCTGTAAGAGAGAGTCGTTTTTCCCTCATGGACCTCTGTAAGTGAGACTGCTACGATAAGCGACAGTCGAGCTTTATTTATTTATATTATTTAGGAGACATATTTACTACATTCTTACTTGTTGTGGCTTGTTATTGCTGCGTACCTCTATAAGAGAGAAACGCTACCCATGTACCTGCATTAGCGAGAAACTCGGGTTAGTGAGAAACCTCTATAAGCGAGAATGAGATTGTGCTCCTTTGAACTGTCGCTTATCCAAGTTTGACTGTATCTCAATTCCTTACGGATTCCTTATTAAGTAAGTGTCTATACGGGCGTCGCCGTATAAAACTCTGCCGCGCAGTTGAGACAACATCAATTCATTTGACTCAAAATATCTTTTTTCTCAATGTATATTTTCATATGCCTCAAAACAATCGTGCTAATACGTCCTATCATTTATTACTCATATGTTTGCAAAATGTGTTTATTAAAATTTATATGTTTTGATCTCAAATATATTGACTCGTTGCGTTGTTATGTTTATTATGAAATGGTTACCTCTGTGCTATATGTGTGTGTATATGTTGTACATACATAACGGTTTTACGAAGAATTTTATCAGAATATAAATTTTAAAATTAAACGAATCATCACTTTTATCTAGTAATAAAATTGTGGACATGAGCTCACAAGTCAGATCAGTAACTTTTTGGTACCAATTCTCAACTTTGATTATGAATTTTGTTATAGCTTTATGAATGTAGACAAAAAATAAGGATAAAATTTTTCGATATCTTCCTTCGTTTTCGAAATATCGAAAGCTAAATAATGAAACTAAATTTTCGATATTTTGGAAATAACTTCAAATATCGAAAAATTTAATATTACTTTTCGTCTTATATTGTCACGTTATAACATAATTCCCCATCAAAGTTAAAAAAATAAATTTTTGTTGATTTGTGTCCCCACTACTGTGCTCATACATCCTTAATTAGTCGGACACAACGAGTTTTTTTGTTTTCAATAACTTATTAAGGTTTTAACTTTAATTTAAATAGTTTTTTTAATTTTCACCGACTAGTTTTGGAGAAATCTATGAAAACATATCATCCAGCTACCGTTGTACCATAAAACCAATGTTAAATATGCCTATTTTTGAAGTCATTTATTTATTAACAACCCCCCCGCCCCCTCATGCAATTTCATACAAAAAAAAGTCAAGCTTTTTCTTTAAAATTACCTTGGTGGTCGTACATCCTTAGTAAAAGAGAATTGAAAAAAATACACTCGCACCAGGATTCGAATCCGGACCTCCTGGAGTCATGCCAAGCGCCTTTTCCTGTTCGGTTATATGATCTCTAGACATAGATTGACTTGTCTTAATCAGTGGTCTACGGTCTGAACTTCCGAGTACTATGAGAAATAACATTGTAACATAAGACCTTTTGTGCTGCCACCAGTTCGATTCCTTGCACTTCCTTTTGTTTCAAAGGCGCTCCTGAGACCCTACAGCTTTAATAAACTTCAGGATATTCCTGGGTGACGCATCATTTATTTCACTTGAGAGGAAATCTTTTTTATTCCAAGGGAAGGTATCGTTTGCGAGAGAGGCTTTTACATTCACACAGAATGAGTATTCCAGTTTTCTCATGGAAAAATCTACAAAAGTTCACTGTGAGAATGATTTTGTACATGTGCTTATTCCGTTTACAGTGGCCAGTAAATATTGCAAAAAAATCTCTTACCTTTATCCATGAAAAATCTCATAGTCTAGATTGTAAGTTCTAGTTCATAGAGTTGGTCATTTTAATTGTGCTTTTCGATACTCCAAGAATTGGTTCTATTTTGGGTAGTTTATTAGCCTGTTCGTTCCCACCGATTTCGAGCCATACGAGCACTCAACTAATTATGACTTTGATATGTTTACCCAGATTTTTAGTGATTCGATACACTCCAAAATAGTTTTGGAGTTTCGTTTTATTTTTGTGGTACCGGTGAAGGTATTTACCAAGGCTTTCCGGGCGAATACATAAACTTTCCTTTCAGACAGTTTAAAATATAATGTGTGTATGGAAAATGATTATATGATTTGAACCCTGAACCACACAGTCAGTAACATCATCAGTCAGTAACAAATAACACAGTGGGCAGGATGTTTCACGATATTTTTAATTGTAAATTATTTGATAAAATATGTACGGTTTTGTATTAATAAATATTAATAACAATTATAAATTTATTTATACGATAATTCAAATAGTGTAAAAAACTATATACCTTGTGTTGCTTGCATGCATTACATCCTGGATGCACGAACTAAACTTTATTTATCGTCAATTAGCATGTCACATCCGCAGCTTCGCTCAAGTATTTACTGTTATTATACTAAAAAAGTAAAAGATCATTTTCACTCTTATTAAATATTTCTTATTAGACCGGTTACAGCAAGAAAAATTGGTTATTTTTGCATGGTATATATTTGGTATTTGCGTGAGTTTTATTGGAGGCGTTTCCATGGTAACGATACACTACTTTAATTATAGAATTGTATGTATTGCATTTATGACTTACATTGAAAATTTAATATTATTGTCTCACGAATTTAAATAAATAATTATGATAATTTACATTTGAAAAATAATATTTATGCATTTTGATTTCTTATTTTAACAATTTTTAATGCATTAATTAAGTTTATTTAATTAGTGTTTTTCAATAATTTTAATTTAACATTTTCTATAATATTAATATGTAAAGAATTGCAAATTAGTAATAACAGACTCCTTTATCGCCAAAATTTTTCACTGGAAACGCTGGCATCGTTTTTATTGTCCCTACCATGACTACGCACACAACGAATAATATCACGTCAGATTTTCTTGTAAAAAGTCGGAAATTCGATTAATTGAAAGAGTTCACAGGAATGATCCTAATTCCTGAAATTGAATTGGACGTTAAATAACCCCTGAATTGTCAATTTACCTGTTTTGTCTTGAAAATGCATTCTTCTAATGTTTATTTTTACCGAGTTATGATCAATTTCTGAATTCCTGAATTTGTTGATTTTTTAAACGATTTTTCTCATTAAAGACGCTTTATTTAAACTAACTGAGCCTGCATACAAATTTTCAACAATGTATCTTAATTTGGAAGGACTGTGGAGATGCGAAAAGCCACTAAAACGTCTTAAATACTAATTTTTTCCCCTGGAAAATCTACCAGATTGCTGAAAATAATCGATTTATAGCATATTTCTTCCTAATGTAGAATCCTTTATGGTGAATTTCAGCTTATTTGGTCAAAAGGAGTTCACTGTAGATGCTCTAATCTAACGAATCATAAATTCCCAAAACTCAGGAAATCATTTTCTTGGGATTAGAAAACAGATTCGTATTCACCTCAACGATTCACTATCTCTTAATTTTTGAGTTATCGTATTCATGGATGTATCTGTATCTTTTGTTTCTACCAATAATATTTCTAAGCGGTAAAAACTTAACCACCTAATATATCACATGTATACAGAGTATAAAATGCTAATATGAAAACTTGTAGTTTTTTTCGTTCAGTTTGAAAGGGGTAAGTTCGATAAAGATGCAAAGTTAACATGGTATACCTTTTGAAATGAAAGTTGAATCTTATGCAAAGTTTTTAATCCTTATTTTCATTAAGTAATTACTTTACGTAGTTGGTAGTTACTTAGTAGTTATTTTCTAGAAATCTTACATCTTGTCTCATCACAACAACGCTATTCTTCAAAGTAAAAACCGGCAATATTATACGAAACGTAATCCTTTTCTGGCGGCAAGAATTTCAACAAAAAGTTAGCAAATATTTTATTATTAAGTCAATTCGTAAATAGACAAAGAACACATAATATTACAATATAATACATTATTTTGTTTATACATGATACAGAGTGGACCTAGACTCAATAAAAATTAGATTTAAATTATTTACAAAATAATAAAAAATCCCTTTAAAAGTAATAATGTGTTTCTAAGAACATAGATTATGATTTCAAGTTTCAAAATAAAAACAAGTGACAACATACAATTGACTGCATTAATTGTTGAAATACCATGTAAAGACAGATTATGAAATCGTTGATTTTCTTAAGTCATGTAAGTAGATAGCCACACAGAACTGATATTTCCATAAAATACAAACTATTTAATTTGCACTTGATTTGCGCACTCGAGAATAAACAGTGATGTTTGCGAAAAAAATGTTTTAAACAAAAGTTGTTTATTTTTTTTTATAAGGAACATTTTTTACATTTTGTTCTATCTCTAATGGTCCTACGGAATATAAGATTTCCTTCGTACCTCTTAAGTTATTTCCAAAAAATCGAGAAATTTGTCTACAATATCGATGAAATTCATTATATAAGATAACTTTGAAAGAAAATTTAAAAAATCGGGTCTATTTGATGACTGGCTGAGTCGCTTTTGAAATGTAATCCAAAATTGGACACAAAGAGTGATTTTCTCAGAAACTATGCATCCAATCGATACATAAAAATTACCTTATATACAGAGTTTTATCGAAATCGGAAACAAAAATTGTTTCCCAATTTTTTCGATTTTTTCTAAGGGGTACCCCTTAAGAAAATTGCATTATTTCATTATTTAAGATAATTTTGACCCAAAAAATCCAAAAATAGGGTTTATTTAATGATTAGATGTGGGGCTTTTGAGATATAATCCAAAATTGGACACGAAGAGCGATTTTCTCAGAAACTATGCATGAGTTTGATCGAAATCGGAAACAATAGTTTTTTCCCGATTTTCTCTAAGGGGTACCCCCTTAAGAATTCTTTCAGAAGCTGTTACAAAGGGGAGGGAAATGTCTTAAAGGCGATGAAGTCATATGAGTCAATTATATATTGATGACCATTCCAACCTGAAGTCCATTAACGTCAAAGCATTCTTAAACAGCTCCAAATGGTTCATGGAGTAGTGGGCGTGGATGGGCCCACTTTGGTGGTATCACAATGAACCCTATGGTCTGATTGTGTTCCATCTCAGAATAACCACTCTAATCTAATCTATCAGCCTTGTCAGTTTGCTTGACTCCGTGCATATTTTAGTGACCGGGAAGCAGTCAAAACAGACCTGGACGACGCGACGGTACTTATAGCGTAACATGAACTTCGAATATTTCTAGACAGTTTTAGTATTTATTGAATGACGAAAATATGTGTATAGTTTTTTATTTTTTTTAATGTATAATAGTAATTATTCATTGAGTATATCAGAAAGATGGCCGTGAAATATTTTATATTGACTATTTTTACATTTTTATACCTGTCATTTATGGTAATGTCAAATGAATACTTTTACAGAAATCTGTAATTTATGGTAATTTCAAATGTCAAATTAAATTAAATTTTTATTATTTTTTTATAAATATTTCTTCATAAATTATATCTCATGTGTTATTCTGAAGTATGAGCTATATTGCTGCACAGTTTCATTAAAAACCATTGGCTAGTTTTAGCGTGAAAACGTAACAAACAAACAAACACACAAACAAACATGCTTACTTTGGCATTTATAATATAATAGATGTAGACCAATCCTGTATATTGGCAAGTTTGTTATTTGTGTAAATTGTGCAAAGCAATAAATACTTTAGAAAATGAATATAACACATGCGAGAAGAGAAGTAGTTTGCTGATTATGGAATGAGTTGAGGAGTTGAGCAAAGAAGTTCATTAACAAAGAAATATGTATGTGTGAGTCTTGAATGAGTTAATTACAGTTGTGAGTAAAGTTTCGTTCGCAAGTATTTATAGGTCGCGGGTAATAATGGTTACAAGCAAGAAGCAAGCAACCAACTAAACGTTTAGCTTGTAATAAGAACTTTAAAGAACACAAACGTCTATTGAAAATATGTTTATATGTGTTTTTAAATCATATGTTCGTATATACCGTATTGGAAGGAGGAGTATGTATAGATACCTTACTAAAACAGGGTGTTTTGCAAAAATATTCATAGACGGGTTGTTCTACAAACTAAAGAACAAAATCAATATAATATTAAATAAGAGAATATTCATGAAATATAAATTTGGTTAAAAAAATTTGTTCCGTTTTTTTATTGGTTGGACATTTCAACTAAACCATTATTTTAGTAATTAATATATTTTTAATTACTTAAAATTAATTAATAAAAGTACATATTTAGAGTGAGAAATTCAAATTTCTAAAACGGAAATTCAAATTTTTAAACTGACTTGACGTCATAGTATGTGGCTTGTCAGATTTGTTGACATACTGTATGGTATTAATTACTTATATTTTGTTTGATATTACATCGAGTTATATTATTCTACGGCTTTTTATTAGAAAACTTAATAATAACGTGTGTAAATTCCGTGTTGTAAATTCATTTTTTAATGTGTAAATTCTACATTGAACTGTCACCAATTGACAGCTCACATATTAATATGCCATCAACAGAGAGCACCAAAAGGACTGCGTTTAAACATCTCAAAATTATTCACTATTTTAAATATTTTTTTAAACTTAACTACAGCATATGTATATTCCCTATTGCCGAAGGAAATGAAGCTATTGCTTTTGTACTGAAGATGAAATTTAGAACAAATTTCTTCAAATGTTCATTGATCCTGCCTAATAGATATGATCCTACCTAAATTACCCTTGCGATTTTTTCTCTAGACGCTTTTCTCTCGACAGTTTTCGAAATAAAGATTCTTGGAAAACTAAAAATGCTATATTATTCGATTTTAAGAAAAACGTGTTATTTTTTTCAATCTTTGAGGGAATTCGCCTCATTACGAATTTAATTTTTAACGAAAATGTTAAAAATAATTACCTTAAAAAAATTCACTGTATTTGGTTTCATAAACTTTGGTTTCATAAAGGCTAAAAGCAAATAATTTTATTATACCATCTATATGAAATACACTAAGGTATACTAATTTTAGTCCCAAGTCTGTAACGCTTAAAAATATTGATACTAGGTACAAAATTTTGGTATAGAAGTTCATAAAATCGTTTGTCATCTGCCGTTTGTCCGTCTGTCATCACGACTACTCAAAAACAAAAAGAGAAATCAAGCTGAAATTTTTATAGCGTGCTCAGGACGTAAAAAGTGAGATCAAGTTCGTAAATGAGCAACATAGGGTCTTGGGTTCGTAGGACCTATTTTGTAAACCGTTAGAGTTTACTGTTTACCCGTGAGAGCGCAAAATAGGCGCAAATTGTATAGTATGTATTATATATATATTTGATATAGGAATATCAGTTATATATGTGTGACATGTATGTATGTGTGATGTGACAAAGTAATCAAAACTGTCTTTACATGGTATTTCAACAATTAACTCAGTCAACTGTTTGTTTTCAGTTGTTTAAGTTTAAAATTGAAATTAGATACGTTGTTTTATTTTAAAATGACCAAAAGTGGTTGAAAATTAATATGCAACTTGTAGTTCAATTATAATTTAACAGGGATGTGGAAATGGAGCAAACATAATCTGTATAATAATGGTTTTACGTTTGTGTATTGTTTATACAACATTAAATAATGTGTTTGTTTAATTAATAGTCTGATTCATGTAGGTACCGGAGATCCAAATTCGAATTTAGCTCGTCTCGACCTCTCGAGGCGACGTTTTTGGTACAATTCCCTTTGATTAGTAACGAGTATAAAATTTTTTAAACCTTATCACGCTCCTTGCATATGTGACACGAAGCGAGACGAGGCGATACACTATCTTGCTAAATTCAATCATAGATTGCAATAAACTCATTTTCCCCTCGATCTTTTTAAAGCAAATGTTCAACGTTTTTCTTACTAATGGGAGGATTATTTACAAACACCTTTCACTTCGTATACACAACACATCTTCACATATTCCATAGGGATTATATTTATAAGTAATATTGCCAATAGTATTTCGTTGTCAATTTTAAATCAAAGTTACATAACATATTGGTTTTCAATTTTTTTTTTCCACAATTTCGTACAATAACATGGAAGGTAGATGGTATATACGATGGAAGTAGGTTAGGTATCTACTTTAAAATGAATAGATTTTACCTCCAAAAAGCTGATGATCCATGCTGCATTTCACCATCATCGAGTGTGAAGTATATATATATATATATATTGTATATATTATGTATGCGGGAAGATTAATAAAATGGTGTTGGAATGATGTGGGGTGATTTGTTTTAGACTAAATGATGTGGACACTGATATTTCGAAATAAATTTTCGTTGAAATAATTATTAGAATTATATCAGAAATTACATCATTTAATTTAAATGTATGTATGTACTATTTGGTCACAATCAAATAATTAAATTTTATGTTATTAAAAACAAGTGAATGTCACGTGTCAAAATACAATCAAATTTTGTATTTGCTTTGGTAGCTAAGCCCACATAATGCACTCACTCGTTCGCTTAGGATTTTATAAGAAAAGTAGTCTAAAACGCATCCAATTGGTTAATATTTGTACGTTTTATTTTGAGGTGTAGCCCTACTCTTCCCTCTTTTTCACAACAGTGTCCAAGATAATCGTACCGTCTGGATTTTCATAATCAGTATTAGTGGCTGTCCATCCCCAGGAGGATTGGCCCATCCCCAGCCACTACTCCTTGATTCATTTGGAGCTGTCTTACAACAGCAGGAGTGTTTGACGTCAACGGACTTGAGGTCGGAGAGGTCGTAAAAGAAAGACAGACTCAAATAAATGAGTCCATTTTCTCATGGAAGAAGGTGGACAGTGGCAGAGAAGATGAGAAATCGTTTCCTCCTCCAATGTTACAGCTTTTGCAATAATCATCGATGTACTGATAGACCCACAATCGATACTACCTCCAGTTTTGATTCCAGTAAAAACATTCAATTTAAATTTATTTTTGAATGTCAGCGTCTATCGCACCCAGTCTATAACTAGAAATATACACAAAATTTTCGGGGAATTTCTGAGAAAATGACAAATTAGAATTGACATTGACTTCTATCATCATCTTTATTACCCACCATACTATAAGCTTTAAAATATGCTTTGATTTATGTGTTGATATATAATGGCTTTTCTCTTATTGGTGTATTTGGTAAACAAAGTGTGTCTGTTGGTACGACTGAATGTCATTCAAAATCAACCAAATCCAAATATGTATAAACATAAAATTGTTTTATACACTTTATGATATACTTTTTAGATTTTAGACATAATGATTATAAAAAAACCATCAAACAAAATCGAGAAAAATTAAGTTTTTATGAATTTGAACAAAAATATCGATATAAGATCATTTTTGCGAACAGTTAATAATGCGATCTGCATCGTGGCTCTGAAGATGGTTAGTTAGGTTAGGTTATATTGGCTGTCCACGAAGGACACACTTAGATCTATAGAGCCCATTGTGATACCATATATGTGCTTTATCACCTTTCCGCTGATAATTTCATTTATCAGCTCCTCAAATTCAGAGGCTAAGTGCACCTCCTTCTAGCATATATCATACACTACACCAGCCTATCACAAATATTAAACCCTAAGCATACCCCTACCCTAAGCATACCAGAAACTGGCTCTGAAGATACTCTGAAAAAAAATTAAAATAATGACAACCTCATTCCGAAGTTGGCTGTTTCATATTGAAATAAAGTAAAAATACTTTAAAACAATTTCCTTATGATTGGAACAAGTACAGCTAAATATTTTTATTTACAATAGAATGGGATTGAATTTAAAATATGAATTCATGGATACAAAACCACTGAAGTTAAATAAACAAAATCATTATTTCTATGAAAGAGATTGATTTTAGTTTAAAGTAATGCATTTTATTGTTGTAAAATAAAATGTACTTAGTTGATATAATCGTGTAAATAAAACAAATATACAAATTAAAATAACGTATCATTGCGTTTGTCGCATATCTATGATGTCTAGTCTATATGGGATTGAGGCAACTTCATGAAGTTTTTTGTAACCAGTTAACAGAGAGTTTGAAATAAACATATTGATCATAATTATAAGATTTACTATGTTTTTTGGTACACATGTAACTAGCATCGATAGCGCAGTTGGTTAAGTTGTAGACTTAGAACACTAAAATCAATAGTAATTCGACTTGAAGAAGTCTATTTTTTTTAAATAAACCTATTAAAATACATGGAATCTTACTGGATCATTTTGTATAGTTTGCTAAATAGACGGCTACAAGTTATTCAACTCCCGTTGGTAATTATACTTCGTGCTTAGCAAATTATCAATTAAATATAAAATTTTACGCTTGTATGTAACATAAACATGAAATAATATTTACAGCATAAATTACTAAATAGAAATATATATCTATTAATTACTAGTTTTACTACTGAATCGAATAATCTATATATTTATAAATATATATTTTTGTATATATATACATATGTATTTATGTATAGTCAAAATCACTTATAGCGACGAAATATATCAACGAAAGATTCCGACCGAATTTGTTTATGTATCTCCTTAAAAAAATCGCTAAAATTCGAGAAAAACTTTATTTGTCATTAAATTGGATAAAAACATCATTTTGGTTAGGCAAAGACTAAGCGACCCATTGTAGGTACCAACTAAATTCCAAAATATATAAAATTGAGGAACTGATATTTTGAGAAAAACAAATGAAAACAAACAATTGACTGAATTAATTGATGAAATACCATACATAGACAGTGTTGATGGCTCTATCACATTACACATACATACATGTCACACATATATAACTGATATAATACATCCTATTCAATTTACCCCTAATTTGCGCCCTCGCGGGTAATCAGTGACGAAAAAATGTTTCAAAGAAAAGTTGGTTCTGTTTTTATAAGGAATATTTTTGACATTTAAACTTTTGTTATATCTTTAACGGTTTACAATATGGGTCCTACGGACCCAAGACCCAATTTCCCTATGTTGCTAAATTACCAATTCGACTGCACTTTTTACGTCCTGAGTACGTTGTAAAAATTTCAGCTTGGTATCTTTTTTCGTTTTTGAGTTATCGTGTCCACAGACGGACGGACAGACAACCGGAAATGGACTATTTTAGGTGAATTTGTGAACATCTATATCAAAATTTTTGTTCATAGCATCAATATTATTAAGCGTTACAAGCTTGGGACTAAGCATAGTATTAAATATATGCATGGTATAAAAAATCAGTCGTTCAAATAAACGTGATTTTTGTAATTTTTAGGACAAAATTTCTTAAGAAAATGAATTTCATTGTGATCGAGGGCAAAAATTGCTTTACGATTTTGTAGAAAACTTCAAAGGGACTCCCTTAAAAAATAGCTAAAATTGGGAAAAATTACATTAATATATCGACTATAACAAAACCGGACAAATTTTCTTTACGATTTTCTGAAATGTTTTGAAGAAGTCCCGTTGAAAAATCGGTAAAATTCGAGAAAAATTATGTCAATGTATCTAATATAACGACATATCGTTTATAACAACCCAAGGATATTCAAACATATTATTATATGGGCATACTTTTTCAGTCAAACAAAAAACGGTTGTAGTACTATTATGGTAGCGAATTTTTGGATATGTAAAACTCTGTTTTTCTTTGACAATTTTCATGTACAAATTTGTATATTTTTTATGAAATAAACTATTATACAACTTTGAACACTATTTATTACTTTATTTTGAGTTTTATTAACTTTATTTTGCAACTTTTATAACTTATATATCGGTTATAGTAAACATATGAAGAATTATCGGTTATAACGACAAGAAGTGTTGGTCCTTTCAATGTCAATATAGCCGATTTAGACTGTATATCGATAAATATATACATATATGTATGTTTGAAAATGAACAAATCATAAGTTTAACTTGTTCTGTTACTAACTGATGGTTAATCATTTTATATTTTATGCTAAAGGCATGTTATCATTATCGACAATGCATTCTGATCAAATGAATCAAAAGAAATGATTACCGTACTAAATACTTACAGATTTAGAAATCAAGTACTTCATCCGTAAACTTATTTTTTTAAAGGATTTCAGTTTAGCCATAAACATTTATATATCATAAAATATTACAAATGTAACAACTGGAAAGCACAAGTAAGAAGAAGGTTTTGTTTTTGGCTTCGAGAAGCTTCACATTGAACTTAACACAATTTCTTAAAATACTCGTTCTATGAGTTAAATGAGCAGAATTTTTGTAAATTTTAATTTCACAATAAACCTATTCGCACCGTGCGTGAGTTTTATAGGAGGCGTTTCCATGGTAACGATACACTACTTTATTTATTGAAATGTATAGATGCATATATAATTGTATGGATTGCATTTATGACTGAGAATTCAGGGTTTCGGACAATTAATGCACCATCCCATACTGCACTCATAGTTCGTAATAATTTCGTTAAAAACTCAACCCATAGCGTTCAGCAATGACCTGGTGCTGTGCGACTTCTGGCTGTTCAGCAAGCTCAAAAGACCGCTCCGATACGATGACACCGTTTTGATACGATAGAGGAGATTCAAGCCGCAGCGAAGACGGAACTGAAGGCATTCCCGGAAAGTGATTACAACCAGCGTTTCGATGAAATTGATTTGGAAGAATAAATAAAGTTCCAATGCGAGTTTAGGGGTCCATAACCGAAAATATTTCGGGGGTTTTTTAAATTTTGTAAATTTCACTTGTACTTAATTGTTATGCGTTCAACTTTACAAACTTTTTAGTACTTTTTAACAGTAACCGAATAACCTTAAAACATATTGTAGAAAAGCGTTCAAACATAAAAACGAATACGATGTAAACATAAGGTATAAATATTGTAATTTTTCAAGACGACATGGATGTATAATCACAAAAAACATTCTTTTATTCATAATATGCAAAAAAAAAAATTTATATTTTTTTCCATATTATTACCGATTATTATTTTTTTGATTGATGAAATATAACACAGAGAACAAGCAAGCAGTGAGAACGCGCACACCAAAACCCTTTTGTATGTATGCATACTACCAACATTCAAAAAAATAAAACTTGCGAGCAAACAGAGCTCCATCCCTAAAGTTACATTCTCCCTCATTGGGTACTTCTCATTATTAGGTGCGATTATTATTATCCAATTTTTTAGTTTTCGGGCACATGAAAGTATTTACATAAAAAGGCGGTAAGAAGAGTCGAGGAGACGACATTAGTAAACTAACAAGACTTACTACAAATTTTCGAAGAATATAAAAAAAACCGCGTAAATCTATAATATTTCAATTTTAAAAAAAATTAGATTTACGGCACTTTCAAATAAAAAACATAAAAAAACTAATTGACGAACAAATTTTATCTTTTACGATATATTTAAAGCATTAAAAACATTTACGTGATACAAATATTATTTTTATTATTCCAAAACTTGCGCTCTCACGGGTAAACAGTGATGTTTACGAAAAAATGTTTCAAACAAAAGTATGTTTTTTTTATAAGGAACATTTTTTACATTTAAACTTTTGTTCTATCTCTAACGGTTTACAAGATGGGTACTACAGAACCAAGACCCAATTGACCTATGTTGCTCATTTGCGAACTCGACCTCATTTTTTACGACCTAAGCACGCTAGAAAAACTTCAGCTTGATATCTCTTTTCGGTTTTGAGTAATCGTGATGACAGACGGACAGACGACAGACGACGGGCGACAGACAGACAGACATGGACTAAAAATGGACTAATTAGGTGATTTTTTGAACATATATCAAAATTTTGTTCATAGTATCAATATTTTTAAGCGTTTCAAACTTGGTACTAAACTAAGTATACCTTGGTATATATATCTCATATACATGGTATAAAAACAAGTTCATCCTTAAAAGGGGATCATAATACATCGTCCATCCACCTTGTTGACCATTTATGAACAACATAAGTTTATATTTTAAGAGAAAATATGTCTAAAAAAAAAAAAATAAAAAAAATAAAACACTTATGAGATTCAACACCTGCTAATGACATCAAAACATTTTTCGCTTTTATTATATAAAAATTTTTCCTCTATACATATATCTATAGTCATCATGTAGTATTTTTGTACTAAATAGATTATTCTAATAAAAATTTGTTACTTTCGGGGGAGGAATAAATATTTTTCGTATTCAACTTCTTTTTTTTTCTGCCAGAGAATATTCTCTCTTTGTTGGTGTTGTTGTTATTGTTGCGAATGGGAGAATAATATTATCATAATAATCATCATTTCCGACTTCCATTTCTTCTGCTCACACATACCGACAGTGAAAATGTTTTTTTTTTTTTCTTTCTATTCATCGTATGTTAATTATTGTTATCATTCTATGGGTTACACATTTTTTTTAGCCTGAACTGCAGTGTTGTAATCGATACATGTATTTGGTGCTTTCTTAACGGAACATAGTGGAGTATTTATACCAAATTTCCGGTCAAAATATAAAAAAGGGATTTCTCGAAAAAATCATAAAAAAATTTTTGTTTCAGATTTTGATAAAACTCAGTTTATAAGGCTAATTTGATCCAAAAAGTTCAAAAATCGGGTTTATTTGATCATAGGGCGAGTGGCTTTTAAGATATCGCTCATTTCAAAGCGATTTCATGCGAAATCTCGAAAAATACTGATTCAATCGGAAAATAAACACGATATTCGTAATTTTCGGGTCAAAATTACCTTATAAACTAAGTTTTATCGAAATCGGAAACATCAAAATTTTCTCGATTTTTTGCAATTTTCTTAAGGGTACCCCTTAAAAAAAATCGAAAAAATCGGAAAAAATTTTTAGTTTCAGATTTTGATAAAACTCAGTTTATAAGGCTAATTTGATCCAAAAAATTCAAAAATTCGGTTTATTTGATGATAGGTCGAGTAGTTTTTAAGATATCGCTAATTTCAAAGCGATTTCATGCGATATCTCGAAAACTATCCATCCAATCGGAAAATAAACACGATATTCGTAATTTTTGGGTCAAAATTACCTTATAAACTAAGTTTTATCGAAATCGGAAACATCAAAATTTTCTCGATTTTTTGTAATTTTCTTAAGGGGTACCCCTTAGAAAAAATCGAAAAAATCGGAAAAAATTTTTAGTTCCAGATTTCGATAAAACTCAGTTTATAAGGCTAATTTGATCCAAAAAATTCAAAAATCGGGTTTATTTGATGATAGGGCGAGTAGTTTTTAAGATATCCTTCATTTCAAGTAGATTTCATGCAATATCTCGAAAACTATCCATCCAATCGGAAAATAAACACGATATTCGTAATTTTTGGGTCAAAATTACATTATAAACTAAGTTTTATCGAAATCGGAAATAATCAAAATTTTTTCGATTTTTTGCAATTTTCTTAAGGGGTACCTGGTGTTCAAATAAACGATTGTGCTTTTTAACCAAATACCCTGCTTATTTCGAAAACAGCAAGAAAATAATTTGGAATTTCTTGTAATTTTTTAAGGGACTAGATAAAATTACAATGCCATGTGGCATTTAGAAACATAACTAAGTGACTCTGTATCAAATGTAGAAAGTTTTAAAAGCACAAAACTTTGTCAAACAAAACTATTATTATATCTACATCAAAATGTTTAAAGGCATTAAATTAAATTTAAATAAGGAACAAGGAACACAACATATTTGTAATCGCTGATCTGATTTTAATTCAATTAATATTTCACCCTCTAATTTGTCATTTAACTGTCTTACAAAACACTCTCAAACATTGACAATAAAATTCACTTCATTAATTAAATAACAGTTAATCGTTTTCGTATTTATAACGTACAAGGTGGCACACAAAATACGCAATTTTCTTAAATAATAATTACTATCGTCTAAGGCATTTGTCTTTGTCTGTTTGTCCATTTAGACTTAGGTTGCGGGTTCGAATCCAGGCAGCGGCAGTGTGAACAATTTATAATTAATGGGAGTGCAGAATTGATCAGATTGTCGTCGCTTGGATAAGAACGAAGTAACCGACTCCACCCACATCAAAATGTAATTGTAAATATGTTTGTAATTTAATAAATAAAGATTAACAAATAATAATGTGGGTGGCCTCTCTTATAGGTGTATATGTCAAATAAACGGAGGTTAAACCCCATTATTATTATTATTATGATAACTATCGTCCTCTGTTTATTTAAAACACTATTGTCTTATCTTAACGAAATCCTAAGGAAGTTTAGTATGATAACCAAAAATTCATTGGATTCTTTTTTATCGAAATATTTCGTTTTAAAATATCAAATGCGAATCCAATCACTAAAACAAATCTAGTTAAGGTTGCCACCTGCTCGGGCCAAGCCACCGCGTGGTTAGGGTCGAAAAAGCAAAAATTAGCATTTGATTGCTGAATCGCCATCACAATGGATTTGACCTCAACAACTAGAGTAGTGAGAATTGATTTTGTTCATGATTTTAGTGTTTATAGGACTTTTCAGCTTATTTTGTTGGTATCACGATAAGAAGTCAGTTGTCAAACTTTTATATTCGTTCTATTTGAGTCACGTTCGTGCAGAATTTACCATGTTTGTTCGTTTTGTTCGAGTCATGCTTGTGTAAATTTTGTATGTCTGTACCTTATGATTTAAAGTTGATAGATACTTAAGGATTAATGCCAAAACAAACTGACTGATAGTTTTCGTGCAAAATGATGGACAAAATGTGCAAATTTCTAATATATGCATATTCCTGTATACTTATATTTTTAATGTAGTCGAAATAAATTAAATATGACGAAATTGGACTTGAATTTTCCTCTTCTCATTGCATCCACACAACCCCCCCCCCCCCCCACAAAACCAACTTCATTATGTGGCAAGCGAAAGTTCTGACCAAGGTGGTAACCCTAGATCTGACGATCATCTATATCTAAAGCTGATCCATAACGATTACGTATCAAATGAAATTCGTTTTTGAAAGTTAATTTAAACTCATGAATCATCCGGTCGATGCATACGATGGTAGGTTTTTTTTTTGATTATATTTACACAAATTAATAATCAGATAACAATCACGAAACGGAATAAGAAATAATAGAAAATAATATATTAGAAGAAAAAGTGATGAAGAAAGACTACATTCAACGATCCAGGAGTTAATTGTTGAAACACCATGTATAGACAGTGACTATTACTCTCTCACATAACACATACATACATGTCACACACACATAACTGATATTCCCATATAATACATACTATACAATTTACGCCTAATTTGCGCCCCCACGGGTAAACAGTGATGTTTATAAAAAAATGTTTCAAACAAAAGTTATTTTTTTATAAGAAATTTTTTTTATGTTTAAACTTTTGTTCTATCACTGACGGTTTACGAGACTTAATTGACCTATGTTGCTCATTTACGCACATGACCTCACTTTTTCCGTCCTGAGTACGCTGTAAAAATTTCAACTTGATATTACTACAATTTAATCGACAAATTACTAAAAAATTCAATTTTGAATTTAACAAATTCAATAAACGAGTTAAAACGTTGTTTGTTTTAACCCTACGGACCATATGAAAAACTATTAAAAAACCTTCCGAATATGAAAAAGTATGTTTTATTATTCATAGTATATAGGGAAAACTGGTAAAAGTTTTTGATCGATATGATTAATGATGGTATTTTGTAAATTTTCAATAACCAGTGTTTTTTTTCTATAAATAATATTTTCAGACCAAATAATAAATACCTTCTCTACCTACAATAAACATGGTGTATAAACTCACACGTTTCTACCTTTTTAACAATCATCTATCCATTCAGCAAGCCACCAACACCCCCATATGCCCCTCTTATACCCCCTTACCCCCATATAAATATTGTTTTATTGTAAACTATTTTCATAAAATTGATGAATATAAAATCTAGTTCGAATAATTAATGTTTAACAACAAATTTCTTGCATAATTAATCAACATATTGTTTTTTTTTGTGAGTGGGAGCCTGAGTCTTGTTTTTACCTCTATGTTTAGTTCGCAGGAGTAAACAAAAAACGGACTGGTTCGGGGGACTCAAAATTTATATAAACTATAAATATTTATAATTGATTATGTAGATAGGAAATAGAACTATTATTCGATTTAATTTTTAAACCGTCAAAAACGTGGGCATCCAATTTGGTGACGTAATATCGGTATCAATATACAAAATAACACAAATAAATTTGACAGATATATTCATAGACATCTGATTATAGTAAATATAAATACTTATTATCTATGGATATATTATACCTAGCTGTCTACACTGAACTAACTAATGGTCTGTGGCTCATACCGATATGACATCACAGCAAAGCTTGCCCGTGTTTTAGGTCACATGATATACAGTTTAAAAATTACGATTTTTAATTTTAATATTTTAAAAGAAAAATGTGCTTTTATGACCCGAAATCAGAATATTTAAGTATCTTTTTACATAAATTTTAACTTTAGTCAAATTTCATAATTTATTTTTGACTAACGATAATACCCTATTTAACCTACTAGCAGAAAGACTCATTCTATTTTAAATGAATTTATTTCGAGTGTTCAAACGACCTATTAACTTATGTACAGAGGTTGTATGACTATTTTAACCAGATTTTTTCTGTAGTTTGTTGTTTTGAAAACACTTTTTTTCTACCATGATTTTGTTCAATTGTTAACAATATCTAATTACAATGAATTTAATATGTTATTTAGTAGCTTTGTGTAATCTATGCATTGTTTTTAACAATATTTTATTTTGTTATGTTAAATTAATTCAGTTTATTTTATTTATAAATGAGGATAACAATTGGTTCATTATCAATTATGTATTTGTTTACGTATGTTAGTTGAACCATGGTCAAGGTCTGTTGTTGTGAAAAATAATTGTAAAAAATAATGTTATTTGGACACGATATAGTTCATTTGTTTCATGATATCAACCCTACTACCCTCCTGTTATGAGTATCTTGCCCACGCTCATGATAATAATTAATAATTAATTTTATTAGTAAGTTTAATAAATGCAGATGACGTTACTAGTAGAATTATTTATAATATAATTTTTATTGAAAGCATTCTTACTAGCACGTAGCCTTTAAGTATATTTATTTTCTAAATAAAATCGTCATTTTTAATAGGCAAAGAATTAATTCAATATACATTTCAGTATAATTAATGACTATGATTATTATTATTTTGATTTTTCTTTTAAAATTATTCAAGAACTAATGGGTCGATTTTAAGGATCTATAACTTGTTGGATTCACCACTGCCCCGAATAGGAGAGTAATTAGTAACGAGCAAATCTCTTCCTCCTCGGAGTAAGAGGGGGAGGGCCAGAGTTGAAAGTTTGTATAAAAAATCAATCGATTGTATGGATACTCAACCGATTTTAAAAATTATTTCGCCTATAGAATGAAACGATGTCAACAAATATTATGGGCAATATTATATGATCTAAAAAAATTAGGGCCCAACACCAAAAAATTAAAAATCACGAGGGAAGTGGTGAGGGCTGTGTAAGTAAAGGCTATAGAGCGATACTCTTACTTTTTAAAGTTGAAATTGCTCGTCATTCACGGCAACACGATATTCATTGACTGTCAGAGCGTACGAAGTTTGCCGGGCCAGCTGGTAGTTCATAAGTCACAGTAATGTTTTCACAATACATGGGTTTATAAAATGGGTATATTAGTTAATAAAGTTAAAACAATACTGAATACGGACACATACCGTTTTATCTTATGTTCTAGACACATTTATAATTGTTATTCAATAAAATACATTATACAAGAGTATTATTTGTTGTGTTGACACGCAGTTTTTTAATGTCATTGGTGTGTGTCATCGACTGTATTTGTGTAAGTGTATCTTATATTATTAATTATTTCAAGTTGTGATAGCTAACTGCTATATAACATCATACCCATGTTATTATATGTACTCGTTGTGTATTCAACACTTTTCCACATTTATTATCATTATGTTCTTATCGCACGTTATGATTTGTTTGCTGGTTTGAAGGTAAAACCAAAAAAATGCAACAAATAAAAACGACCCGAAAATCCGAGGTGACCTCGAAAATTAAAACATTTTTAATCAATTCAGCTTGCCATGAATTTTGAGAATATGCAAAAATATTTTATAATACGTCAATTTGTATTTTTTGTACAACATATATTCAAAAAAATGAGTAGTGAGTTATCAGAAGTTAAACATAATAGAGATAATTTAAAGTAAGTGCAAAAATTTATGTTATATCATATTAAATATCCTAATCAAACAAATTGCGGTTAATGTAGGCACATATTGGGTTGACTACTAAATCAGAAATATGTCTTTTTAAACTAATATTACAATTATTCAAGTACAGAGTGTCTTTTATCTTCTATTTGGTAAAATTTATTGATTATTTTTCGCCTATTTACAAATTTAAATGAAGTTTTTTCTCTAGAATTACTATTCCTTATCGTTTTTGATTTGTTATCTTCCATGGTTGGTCGGAATAGGAAAGAATTAGCGTCAAAACTTTTGAGAAATTTTCTTACTTACGTGATTGAATACTACGTTAAAGTAATTTTAATAAAAGCTGGACTTACCTAAAACAAAACAAAATAAATAGGGTAAGAATATTTATAGAAAAATATAGTAATAAAAACTTACAAAAAGTGAAATAAGAACTAAAATACTAAATTATTAATACACTCTTTATACACTATACTATACTAATTTTCCTTGCTAACTCGAAACAACTCAAGAAATATTTTATTTTTAAAAATAGGGTATTCCTTTATTTTTGAAAAAGTACTTCAAAATGTTGATTTTGCAAATAAAAAGCCACTAAAAATCTTTTTCGGAAAAATACACACAATTTCTTCCAAAAACTAAAATTAAATTTTAAACCTTTTTTTAAACTATCAAAAACGCGGGCATCCAATTTGATGACGTAATATGGGTATCACTGTACGAAATAACACAAATAAGTCTGACAGATATATTCATAGACATCTGATTATAGTAAATATTAATACTTATTATCTATGTATATATTATACCCAGCTGTCTACACTGAACTAACTGATGCTCTATGACTCATACCGCTATGACATCACAGCAGGGCTTACCCGCGTTTTAGGTCACGTGATATACAGTTTAAAAATAACGATTTTTAATTTTAATATTTTAAAAGAAAAATGTGCTTTTATGACCCGAAATCAGAATATTGAAGTATATTTTTACATAAATTTTAACTTTCTTCAAATTTCATGATTTATGTTTGACTAACGATAATACCCTATTGAATGTAGCCAAACTGTCTTGAATAATATTTCAGTCACAAGCAGTATACATATGTTTTATACATGTGTAGTGTAGTACGACTGTCGAAAGCTGTCGTCTTTCAAGAAAAAAAGAATTAATTAATTCAATTGATAAATTTTTATTATATATGTTGGGCTATTTTAAGCAGTTTTGTCACCTAAATAGTAGTCAGTCAACTTTTTGAATTATTATTTTTATTTA
Organism: Chrysoperla carnea; assembly: GCF_905475395.1. Lineage (NCBI taxonomy): Eukaryota > Metazoa > Arthropoda > Insecta > Neuroptera > Chrysopidae > Chrysoperla > Chrysoperla carnea. The sequence goes on from NC_058342.1 coordinate 30,216,695, forward strand.
TTTCAACATATTGACTTTTAAAGGTAACAAAAAAAAAAGAAAAAAGATTTTATTTTTAAGATGCTTAAACTTGATATTTAATACTTGGCGAAAAAAAAAAATAAAATAAAATATTATATCAATGAAGAATAAAACCAAGTGCGAAAAGTTAACATTTAGTTGTATTTTAATTTTGTTCTTTGTTTATTTTTTAACCCCCGAACTAAAAAAAAGGTGTGTTATTAATACCGCTATGTATGTGTGTCTGTCTGTCTGCCTGTGGCATCGTAGAGCCTAAACGTATGAACCGACTTTAATTTCTTTTGTTTCGTTTGAAAGGTAATTTAAAGTACCCAAAAAATTGGCGATGATCTTCCAAATCCGCTTATGGTGCTACAGACAAACAACAATCTCAGTTATAATTAACGCAGGAAAAAGAGAAAAAGAGAAAACATTTTTTTGATTCCGATGATAGATACTGAAAATCTTTTACAAGGTAACTTTGACCCCAAAGTTAGGAAAATCAGGTTTATTTAAATGTTTGACTTTCCCGATTCACAATACGAGATCCTTGATTCCTATGATATTCAATTTCATTGCTGAAAAATCAATATCTTAAGAATCGCTATTTGTCAGCACTAAAACGATGTTTTCGGTCAAATTGTCGATAATAATATCATCGACTTTTCTTTGAAAAACCTTCACAAGGAAAAATCGAATTCTTAAGCGAAATTTTAAAATTATTTCGATATATCGTTCGTATACACTTTCGAAAACTTCATCCACAGAAAATTGATAACAAAAAATAAAAAGAAAATAAACTTTAATTAGCTTTATGTTCCTAAAGGAAAAATTTTTTAACGTCCACACTATACAAATGAGCCTTACGTGCGAAGTCATTTATTTCACCATTTTAATTACACAAATTGTTAGTCATACTTTTTGCTACAATTTTTTTCGTACTCTGTGTTGTAATAATGATCTGTTCTTCTTAAAAATTATACATACTGTTTTATGAAAATTGCAAAAACTAATTACTTAGAAAAATGCACTTTTTTTATTCGTTTAAGTCGTAGAAAAATCTAAGATTAATTGATAATAATAGATAAGATAAAAAAATCTAACAGACCTATACTTTGTTTAGAAATACATATTCTGAAAACATTTCGAGCTAAAGAGTTGACATACATTCTTATGTAGAAATCCTAAGCATATGACTCATATTCATGCCCATTGGTTGGATGATTTCAGGCTATCAATTAATAATTCTACGGTGAAAAATCAAAAACTATTCAAATATCCTAGGTTGTTATCGATTGAGTTAGTAGATTTTGAATAAAATGAGTCCTTGGATCGATTTTTGTCGATATCCCAATGACACAGAAAAAATTTTCTGAATTTCTCGATTTTTTCCTTGGGGTATCCCTTCAAAAAATTGCAAAAAAAGGTAAAAGAATCAACACTATACATGGTATTTCAACAATTAACTCAGTCAATTGTTTGTTTTCACTTGTTTATATACAATATAGTCGAACCATGATAAACTTTACAGTTCGTGAATATATTTCGGCCATTCTATGGAGATTCGATGTTCGATTACACTGTATTAATTTTGAATTACTTGTTAACAAAAGTTTTATAATGGGTTTCGTAATTTGTTTGTTCGAAATAGAAATGATATATATAATAATTCGGAAAATGATATACGTATATTATGATTCTTAAGAATTGTTCTCATATTTTCTGCAATCTGGTGAAAATTACTGAAGATTTGCAACTCAAAAACTACATAGGATTTTAAACTGTTTCTTATGGATTTGTATCCACTGAAATTGGATAATGTGTAAAAAAAGGCTACCTCGTTACGTTTTCTTACAAAAATAATTTTAAAAAACGGAAATTCCAGCTGTCTTGGAAATCGCTAGTTGATCTTATCCCAATAAATTTACGATACCCGACTAATTTATGATAATACACGCAGGAAACAGAATACTAAAATCGAAAACGTGTTCGAAGAACCATCGAGAAGCAAAGCAAAATGTTTCAAAGACAAAAAAATTTCGAAGACTGTGAAGAGCGGTAAAATTTGCACGGGTAAAACTTGCACGGGGGCCGGTAAAACTTGCAAAAAAGGTAAACTTGCACGGGTTAAAAAGGACGTTCGTTATCGAGCCAAAACATCTTGTGAAATCAATTTTTGCATAACATAATTGTGTAATCAACACTGTCTATACATGGTATTTCAACAATTAATTCAGTCAATTGTTTGTTTTCACTTGTTTATGATTATAATTTTGATTTCAGATCTTCCATCTATACAACTAAAGATACATTGAAAGGATACATTACCTATTTCAGGAATAAGACTTCTCAGACTTACTCCTAACTTCTTTTCATTTTAAATAATTTTTTAGGTTACATAATTTTTTTATCAATATATGCAAAAAAAAATCAGATGTCTGAGACACTGATTGCTCATTTGTTTCCATCTAAAATATACGAAGAAGTATATATATATCGTGTATTTTATACAAAACATATTGTATCCATCCTCATCTCATATACAATATTACATAACTTACATGTCTGTCTGTCTGTCAGTCACAAAAGTGTCTTTGTTTCTCTTGAATGGTTCATATAATATCAGTGTGGGAATTTATATATTCTAATATCTAGAGTCAAGTTTAGATGTAATAACATAAATTACAATACAATCTAATGCTACATATCGTTGTGTCGTAGACTCCAATGCGATGTACTCGTAGAACTACACAGTAGAATTATATGCTACAGTCAAAATTAGTTTTAAAGATATTAAGGATGTATGAGCATGACAACAATGTTTGATTTAAAGGCTCAAAATTTGTTTGTAGGTAGTCTTTTACTCAAAGAATATGTGGTTAAAATTTCAGCTTAGGTATCCATGCAAATTTTTAAGAAAAAAGTCATTAAAAATCGATATAAAATACATTTGCTCTTATGGAGGAATCTCAAAAAACGACATATTTTGGAAGTTTTTGATAATTTTCATTTGGAATGCATGAAAACAAATTTAAAAAAAAACTTTTTAATAGAAAGTAAACATATTAGCAATGAATTAGAAAAGAAAAAAAGTAAGTGTCACCGTCCATATAAGGGATGTAAGAGCAGGGTAGATTAAGGGTTGAAATTATTTTTATCTTATTTTCAACTTTGATGATGAATTTTGTTATAACTTCATGAATGTAGACGAAAAATAAGAATAAAATTTTTCGATATGTGTCTTGGTTTTCGAAATATCGAAAGCTAAATAATTAAACAAAATTTTCAATTTTCGATATTTTGAAAATTAAACCAGATATCGAAAAATTTTATTCTTACTTTTCGTCTTATATCGTCAAGTAATAATATATATTTATCATCAAAATTGAAAATATCTATTTTTAAATTTGTGCCCTCACTGCCATGCTCATACATCCTTAAAGGATTGAAAAAAATACATTCAATTGGGCCATTCGAGTTCTAGACACAGAGTGCAATTCTCTTTAATTAAGATTACTAGACAAGATATTTGTCAATATTTAGTTTACGCTGTATGTATCGTATTAAAAATCATCAATTATAATCGAGACCATGATGTAAATAAATATCGTATACATGACTAATTGTAAACAAAAACAAAAAGTAACATTAAAGGATCTCTAGAGAATCAAGAGCATTAAATAATCAACGCTATGTTCAAAATTCATTTTGGGTTGTCAGGCACTACAGAAAAAAACAAGTGAAAAGAAACAATTGACTGAGTTTATTGTTGAAATACCATGTATAGACAGTGTTGATGATCCAATCGTTTTTTTTTTACGTCATGTAAATAAAGAAAGATATCATCCACACAGATAGGCACACACATGTAACTGATAATCCCATATAATACATACTAAAAAATTTGCGCCCTCGCCGGTAAACAGTGATGCTTACGAAAAAACATTTCAAACAAAAGTTGTTTAATTTTATATGAGAAACATTTTTTACATTTAAACTCTTGTTCTATCTCTAACCGTTTAGTAGATGGGTCCTACGGACCCAAATTACCTATTTGACTCATTAACGATTTCAACCTCACTTTTCGTTTTTGAGTTATCGTGTTGACAGAAAGACGGACAGACAATCGAAAACGTACTAATTAGATGATTTTATGAACACCGATACCAAAAATTTGTTCGCAGCATCAATATTTGTAAGAGTTACAAACTTGGAACTAAACTTAGTATGCCTTGATATATTTCATATACATGGTATAAAAACAGAATGTGATTTAGCACTGTTTTCCATTTCCTGTTATATATTTATATTTTGATTTATTCAGGACCTTGCCAATTCGTGATAATAACCGATCCAATTCGTCGTTCTAAGCGATGTCACTATGTCAGTATAGTCGAATTCGACTGTATATAGATTTGTGTAGTGCCTTGCTTGTTATACAAAAGTATGAAATTGAAATGATATATGAATGTTATTTAATTTATTGTTGTTGCAATATTATTACCATATTTTGGATAACATTGCATATTGGCACACATATTTTCTATACCCAAATATAGAAAGGCATTAAATAATATTATAAGAGGTTCTTACTTAAATGTACAACGTTCACCATTCTTATTAAGAAATGAAGAGACATAACTGAAACATCTTGTACCTAAGCAATGGTAACCGTAATTTTCTTCAAACTTCGTTAATTAAACTTTGAAAATCTGTGCCTAGCAGACATCATTATTTCAATCCAGAAGCTTTCTAAGGGATTAAGGGGTACATACAGGGGTAAGTACAGCCTATGATTGGTATTTCCAAAAACTGTCCAAAAATCTAAAAAAGGTTTTCCTTCTTAAAACAATCATTTCTAGGCCTATCTCACCACTGGCGTAGCCGGAAAATTTAACTTGGAGGCTATGCCTCAGTTTTATTTGCTAAAATTCATAAAACAAGATTTGTTTTTCTTCATAGGCCAGGAGCCACTGTGAGTATAAAATTATAAAGCCTCGTCTGCAATCTCGCGAACTAGCACGAAGTCGTGCGAGGAACGATGATGTGGAGGTGATACTTGTGGTATCTGACCTGCTCAATGAGAACATTAGGCACTCAGACTGTTACAGGCTAGCATAATCTCCACATTATCGCCATTACTTTGTTTGTGTAGTAGCTTGCGCACAGAGAGGTTTCGTAGCAGCGGTTGCCACTTCGATACCAGCCATAATACTCGACGTGGATATTCCGCGAGAGTATGGATACGAGGTAAAGACAAGCGTGCGAATATTAGTACGAAAAATTAATGAAGAAACAATAATGGATGAAAATTCAAGACATTTTAAATTTTCTTTATGTTTTTATTGTTAAGATAAGAGTTCAGAAACCCCTTCAATCTCACTAAGAAGACAAGAAAACCACACAAGAAAAAATACTGCATATGTTACGATAATACATCTGAAAATATCGATTTACATAACTACCAGAAAAACCCAAAATGTTACAAACTTATAAACTCGTCACTGAGATGGAAAATTGTATATCAAATTTTTTTTATGTTACAAGAAAAAAAGTCAGCAAATACTTAAATTAAGGTAGTATTATCGGTAATAGACTTTGCATTCAGAATTTAATGAAACTTGGCATAGTTAAATTTTTAGGGGCCTTCAGAGAACTGGAAAAAATATATTTTGAAGATATTATAACATTGATCCTTATGGGAAATCACAGATTTTATTTTATTTCACAAAACTGGACGTTCAAATTCTTAGTTCTCTGAAGGCCCCTAAAAATGTAACTCGTTAATTATGATATAATAATGGACAACTATGCAAAGTTTCATTAAATTTTGAATGCAAAGTCTATTACCGATAGTACTACCTTAAGTAAGAACAAAAAAAATTGCTTGAATTTAGAACTACCTATATATACTTTTTGAAATGTTTTAAAAATTAAGATTGTTTGAAAATCCTTTGAAAAGTTTCAATCATCACTAATTTTTTTTTTAAACATAGTTTTGTGAGACTTACATATTATTAATAAACTTAATTATCATAAAAATATATGAAACCTTCATTTATTTAACCATTTATTTTGAACTTCTTAAAAGAATCTATATATACAGCATGTCTTTAAAAACATAATATTAAAATTTTTCTCTGTTCAAACATATAGAAAGCCCAAACTTCATGAAGGTTAGGTTAAGTTAGGTTTTATTGACTGTCCACGAAGGACACACTTAGGCTATAGAGAACCTTTGTGATACCATATATATGTGCTTTACCACCTTTCCGCTGATAATTTCATTTATTAGGTCCTCAATTTCAGAGGCTGAGTACACCTCCTTTATGCATATACCATGCTCTACACCAGCCCATCACAACTATTAATGAAATTAATTTTGTTGCGATTACGGGAATCGAACCCGCTACCCTAAGCATACCGCGGACGAAATTGGTAACGCCTGGGCTAATAGGGCGACAAAACTTCATGAATATATAAATACCTTGGTGATTAATTAAAATTGTACTATTATTGGATGATTACATATAGGGGAGGCCAGCTGCTCGGGCCACCGGGTATTCAGGATCGAAAAAGCAAAAATTAGCATTATGATTGCTGAATCTCCACCACGATGGATTTGACTTCAGTATTTAACTAAAGTAGTGAGAATTGATTTTGTTCATGATTTCAGTGTTTAAAGGACTTTTCAGCTTATTTTGTTGGTATCACGATAAGAATTCAGTTGTAAAACTTTTATATTCGTTCTATTTGAGTCACGTTCGTGCAGAATTTACCATGTTTGTTCGATTTGTTCGAGTCATGCTTGCGTAAAATTGTCTGTACCTTATGATTTAAAGTTGATAGATACTTAAGGATTAATGCCAAAACAAACTGACTGATAGTTTTCGTGCAAAATGTGCAAATTTCTAATATACTTATATTACTACATTTTTGATATTTATATTATTATATCAACCACTTGAAAAATAAAGTTTTAAATCGTGCGTGATCAAAGTGATCATAACGCGAATGTTAAACGGGTTAAACAAAAACATTCTGTAGATGTCCAAAACATAAGAGGAAAAAAAATGATTATATAAGAGAGAAGAGTGAAGGGTGATGAATTGAATGAAGTTTATAAATTTACACCAAACACCAGGTGGTATCAACTATTAACTAATGTACTTATTTACATAAGACGACACTTAATCTCATCTGGGAACTTTGACGTGTTGGTGTTGGTGATCAATAGACATACGATGATGGACCCTTAAAATTTCTTATATATGTTATCTATTAGTTTTTATATATTTTAGTGATGTTACGGATATTATTGATTTGATGAGCATAACAAAACTATTTGATGTATTCATGTCCTCAACACGCTGTTAAAATTTCAGCTTTATATCATTTTTCGTTTTTGAGTTATCGTGTTGACAGACAGACGGGCAGACGGACAGACAACCGAAAATGGACTATATACAGGGTGTTCTGTTATTGATAGCCCTAAATTAAGCTTGTTAAGACATATGGAAAAGCTCTATACCAAATTTCTATCTGAGGCCTGATGCGGAAGATGTGACTATGGGAAAATAGAAAGATTTATGAATTCACAGACCTATCAAATTCATTAAGTTAGTAGGTGTCAATTTAGAATATAGAGGGGACTATCATAAAACAATAATTGGGTAGTGAATACTAAAAAAAATATTTTGTTATTATTTATAAAGAAATCAAAAATATGATTCACCAATAGCCAGTTAGATGTGGGAGGTATCAAATTATATATTAAAATAAGTCCGGGATGAGGGGAATAAATTGTGTAATACAGAACACAAAATCTTAAACATTGTCTCACTTTACAACTTCAACACACAACATATATACTTTGGTTTGTCTCGGTGTATTTGTATCTCAGCATATATAATTCTCAAAACGGACAATTGTCCGTCTTGCCAAATATATGCCTACATATGTGATATTCGCACGATTAGTTGCGTACAATACTTAATTTACCAAGAAACATAGTGTATATATAGGTTTTAATGGGTTAGTTTTTATAACAAAAGTAGCCCAATAGAGTTTTTTCCTTCCACTATGATAAAACACATCCTCTCTTTAAGTATTGTTTTCATTCAAAATGTTATTGAACTGTGATTCGCTAAAGATATATTAATTTATTTTGTTAATTATCTCGCAAATTAGGGCTCAGATCCAAAAGTGGAAAATAACTTTTTCCTTCGTCTTTATGAGCTTATTCTGCAGGATAACGATCTGCAGTCAATAACAAAACACCCTGTATATGCAATAGACAATATCTCCCCAATAGCTTTCAACCCACCGCTTCGGTTCTACTACCCTCTTTAATTTATAATATAGCCTTCGGTAATGTTATCCTTTATAGATTTATTTAGAAAATTTTCGGATTGTGGTTTCCTAAAACTGTAATTGTAAAATTTAATACCAAAATATTTCATTTTGATATATAAATAATCATAAAAGCCAAGAATATTTAGGTTTTAATTATCCCAAGTATTCCAAATAGGTTTTATTCCAAGAAAGGTGAATTCGTAAATTATACAAAGAAAAGCTGATTCGATTATCCAGGAAACAATGATATGTAGAATATGAGAGAAGTTTTGTTTGAATTAATTTTTTTATGTATGAAAAAATATTTTTTTTTTATGATGCTAAAAACAAACTTAATGTAATTAATTTCAAAAAGGGAAAAATTACAAAGTTTAAAATAGAAGCTTATACTGTTCTTAAATGCTACCAGAAAATAAAAAAGTTGTGTTGCAAATGTAAAAAATTAAGGGTTCGGTACAACGATAAAAGGACCAATATTTTATTTCATGGGATTTTCATAGATATATAATCAAACTTTCGCACTTACAGATCCCATGCGAGCTTATCCGCTGACTTTGTTATGTCAGGACGCTTAACAAAATAAGGCTACTATGTTCATCCTTACAGAATTTCGCCCAGATAGAAACGGATAAGTGGCCGAACGAGTAAAGGCACAACCGACTTTAGCCGTTTGACTACTTAGACTGCGAGGTTGTGGCTTTGAATCCAAGCGGACCATGTACCCCGCACACAATACATGGATTTTTTCACAGAAAATATTCCAAAAGTGAATGATAGAAAATTGCATGGATTGCACCCTCGCAGAGAGAGAGGACATCTTAAAATTCCATTGTTAGTGGTTAATATTTGTGGGTTTATATGAAGAGTTTATTTTCGAACGTTTATTCCAAGTAGGTACGGAATCCTTAAATTGTTTATGTCGAAAATTTAACGAAAAACTACCGTATACATGAGTTTGTTTACATAAATATGTGAAAAATAACGTTAGACAGACGTGTGTGTAGCAGCGAGATACCGGATTCGAGAAATTATCCTGTAGAACGGGGTTGTAATTACTCGCTTGTATTTATACACATAAGTTTACCAAACGTAGGTATATACATTCATATGTGTAATACACACACATACTTACACTGTAAAAAAAAGTACTAAGAGTTCGAAAAATTTCATTTTTCACAACGCAACCCCGATTGTTGATTAAGCTTTACAGTACAAATAAAAATTTCATCGTGAAAATCTTTTTTTTTTCAAATTTTGCTTATGTTTAACACAAAAACTGGAGGGTTTAGAAAAAATTTTTGACCCCTGTTATATGATACTTCCGAAGCTATTCGGTCAAAATCACTTATTTGTTTAAAAAAAAATTAGTTTAAGCCATATCTACCCCGTAACCCATCAGAAACGTAAAAATGTAACGTTTAGGAGCATTTTTTAAACGGGATTCTGCAAAAATTTGCCATGCGAAATTAAAGCATGCTCATTAATTAAATTAATTTTGTTGTGACGACGAGAATCGAACCCGCTACCCCAAGCATACAAAGACGAGATTGGTTACGCCTTAACCAACTTAGCTAATAGGGCGACGTTTACTTAGTTTACAGTGTTTACAGTGTACAGTCATCACACAGTCAAGTCGACATACAGAAAAAATTACGATAAATATTTTTATACTACAAAAAAAAAAAAAAAAATTAAATTACCCTTCTCTGTTCTTAAAACATCATCCACATGGAACAGAGGATACAAAGTACAAAAATTATGACTTGTGCACGACACTGCCCATGTGTATCGATTATGGTTATTTGTCACCATAATACACAATTTTTATACCATGTATGTATGAAGTTTGGTCCCAAGTTTGTAACGCTTAAAAATATTGATGTTACCAACAAAATTTTGGTACAGGTGTTCATAAAATCACCTAATTTTGTTCATAGTATTAATATTTTTAAGCGTTACAAACTTGGGACTAAACTTAGTATACCCTTGGTACATTTCGTACACATGGTATAAAAATAATTGTTGCTAAAAATATCTCAATTAAAAAGAAAAAATTTTTTCTATAAAAAGTTGAATGCGTGACCAATCATTATTATAGCAATATAATGACACTCTTTTCGATTCGAAATATTTCAAAAATGCCATAAATTTCTTCAAACATATGTGCCCGGCCCGCCTAGTCTACGTACATAGACATAAATCGTATATTTTTTTTGCTTATGCATAAGAATCGTTCAGTAATATAAACGGGGCTTAAAATAGAATATCTCGGACAGAATAAAATAAAAGTAAAATAAAAAAGTATGTAGTCAGCCTTTGCATTTACTTTGCAATTAACTTGATTTTACCATACGCTCTTTACTGTTATGTTTAACTAAATAAGTTGTTTAATATCTGTTTTTAAACTTTATATACATCTTTTTGTCATAGAGTTCTATACGACGTATATTTGATTAGAGTGACCGAGACCATATACCATTTTATACATACAAAGTTTTCCATTAAGAAGTGTCATTTGAATTCCTACCAGACCTATTAGTCCGTTAGTCCGTTTTCACCCATAGCTGCAATCCGTTCAGATTTGATTGGGGTTTGCTTCCCATATCAACATAAATCCTCTGGAGTTCAGTAAATAAAGAAATTTCAGCTCAGAAAAAAAAAAAAAATACAGAGAGCAAATCCGTAAAAAAACAATGGTGTAAGCGGTCATTAAAATGATATAATCCACGGAATTCCAATTGAAATTGACAAATATAGATTTTTAGTAAGAAATGTGTTTTTTTCTAAAATTAAACTGACACCTCTTAATGGAAAACCTTATATATTTTGCAAAACCAGTTATACATGTGTGTATTTACGTCTATGTAATATTTGTGTATGCTCCGACTTTGCCCAAGTGTCGTTTAACGCGGTAATTTTTATTTTATATTGTTTTTTTACTTTAGTCAGTCCATAGTCAGAAAAGCGGTAGAAAGTCGAGAGCATAGAATCCGGAGTTAATTTTTCCATTGTTTTGTTTTTCTTTAATCCGAAAGATACCCCTACTCTCTGCATGGGAAATGAGTTGAAGCCTAATTTTCGAAAAAAAACGATTCCAGAGGAAAAGTCCTCTAGTGAAATTTTTTTCTCATTTTCTTATTTCCGAAGCAAAAAGTTTGTACAAAGGTTTTCTAAAAACTTTTGGAAAAGGGAGCAAAAGTGAGAAATTCACCCTTTGAGAAGCTTCTAGGCTTCTCAATGATGCCATGTATGTCTAAACACTGCAGATTTCCAAAATCTATAGTAGAAGTTACGAAGATATTTTAAAAGAAATTTCGATTGCCATGCGCATTCCAGAATTACAAAAGAGTTATTTTTACCCACTTTGACGTTTAATTCTACCAAATGGGTGATCAATGAGGATAAGATTCAAGCTAATTCATCAATGGTAAGGTTTTATCTAACTTATTATAAAAGATTTAAGGTGAAACTATATATTTTTGTTTTGTTTTTTTAAATCAAAAATTATTTAAAGATTAAATAAAAATATTTATGGAAAAACAGATGGAAGTAAAACATAAACAAGTGAAATTTACAAAGTGAAAAAGCCCCACGAAAAAATTTTCGGGTACGAAACCCTAAATTCTCACCTGAAACATAGCTAACAGCACTCTTCGTTAAATTAACTTTCAAACAGAACCAAAACGATCAAAGTCGGTTCATAACACCCCCTTTTTTTGTTCGGGAATTAAAAAAATGTTGATTGTTTTGGATGCATTGGCCTTCAATGTCGATTGCAAAAAAATATCACAGATCATATTTCCGGAAAAATTTAACAATATTCACAAATTTTTTCGAAATTTCATTTGTTCTTTGATGTAGCAAATGTATACCCGGCCTTATAAAAAACACTATTTTCATGTTCACCCAGACACATAAGTTTTATACAAATTGGTTGTTAGTTATTATATAGTGAGCCTATACTTGAAAAGATAAACTGTCAAAATTTCAAAAACAATTCAAAATAAGTTGTAATAAGTAAGTAGATGGTATATTAAGGGGTCAAATGGGTATTACAGTCAAACCTGGATAAGCGAAAGTTCAAGGGAGCACAATCTCATTCTCGCTTATAGAGGTTTCTCACTAACTCGAGTTTCTCGCTAATGCAGGTACATGGGTAGCGTTTCTCTCCTATAGAGTTACGCAGCAAAAACAAGTCACAGCAATTACGAATGTAGTAAATATGTCTCCTAAATAATATAAATAAACAAAGCTCGACTGTCGCTTATAGAGGTATAGGTAAGTAGCAGTCTCACTTACGTAGGTCCATGAAGGAAAAACGGCTCTCTCTTACAGAGGTTTCTGTTTCTCGCTAATAGAAATTTTGGGAGCTTAAAATGACGGGTCCTGGCTATATTACTCTCACTTATCCAGTTCTCACTTACCCAGGTTTGACTGTATATATAAATAGTTAAAATTCGGAACGATGAAAATCGTGGTTAAAACTTATATGATAACACCATTTGTTAATACTTGACCTTCTATGCAACTTTCTGAATATCCTAACTAACCGAATTGTGGTCGATCTAAATATGTATATCATATATTCGTTTTAAACACAATCAATTTTCTACACATAACTTAATGAAAATGTACAGGGTGGTCCAAGTTTATAGCAGCAGGACTTCATCAAATGGTAGATGGGTTTATGAAAAGAGGTATTATGTGTACCGGTAATTATAAAATATGTCGCCCTATTAGCTTAGTTGGTTAAGGCGAAACCAATTCCGTCCGCGGTATGCTTAGGGTAGCGGGTTCGATTCCCGCCGTCGCAATAAAATCAATTTAATTTATAGTTGTGATGGGCTGGTGTAATGCATGGTATATGCATGAAGAAGGTGCACTTAGCCTCTGAAATTGAGAAGCTAATAAATGAAATTATCAACGGAAAGGTGGTAAAACACATAAAAGGTATCACAATGGGTTCTATAGCCTAAGTGTGTCCTTCGTGGACAGCCTATATAATCTAACCTAACCTAATCTATTATAAAATATATGTTTTATCGTAATTTATATGATTTTACGAAATCTTCAGTCGAACTTTATGGTATGAATTGTGATTAAGGGAGTAAGGACTTTTTTTTACGTCATTAAAATCACGTCTACCGTTTTTTTATTTTGATTTTCAAAAGTTCAAAAAATTGACTTGTCTACGCCATAATACAAGAAGATATGGCAACACCACTATTATTATATTAAATATTAATTGAAAATCAGTTTCTTGATAATTATAAACTTTTCCGAGACAAATTATCTTAAGTAGTAAACTAATCACAGCTTTTAAGCCTTTTTCTGAAAAAATTAACACAAATAAGAAATGTATTTGTTCTAAATCATTTTGTTTCCGAAAATAATATACTTTATGACATAAAATAATTAACGTTTTATCACAAATTAACAGTTTTTGAGCTCATATCAATTTCATCTTCTTATTTTAAATTTGATTGACTTTCTTGCAAACTTCAACTTGTTTTTTCCTTTAATGAAAAACTTTTTCAGATACATTTATATCGAAACATTTTTTTAAATTCAGTTACTCCAAGTATAAATAAATAAATTTTGGTTAGAATGATTTCACAAACAAACGCTTCAGCTTAGAATATTAGTTAAGATTCCGATTGCATATTATGGAAGTAAAAAATGAAGAAATTTTCCATCTAATACATCTGTAACGTTACACAAATACTCAGTAAATATAGTTAAGGATGTATGAGCATGACAACAATGTTTGATTTAAAGGCTCAAAATTTTTTTATAGGTAGACTTTTACTCAAAGAATATGTGGTTAAAATTTCAGCTTAGGTAACCGTGCAAATTTTTAAGAAAAAAGTCTTTGAAAATCGATATAAAATACATTGGCTCTTATGGAGGAATCTCAAAAAACGACATATTTTGGAAGTTTTTGATAATTTTCACTTGGAATGAATGAAAACAAATTTAAAAAAAAAACCTTTTTATTAGAAAGTAAACATATCAGCAATGACATAGAAAAGTAAAAAACCAAGTGTCTCCGTCCATATAAGGGATGTAAGAGCAGGGTAGATTAAGGGTTGAAATTATTTTTATCTTATTTTCAACTTTGATGATGAATTTTGTTATAACTTCATGAATGTAGACGAAAAATAAGAATAAAATTTTTCGATATGTGTCTTGGTTTTCGAAATATCAAAAGCTAAATAATTAAACAAAATTTTCAATTTTCGATATTTTGAAAATTCAGCCAGATATCGAAAAATTTTATTCTTACTTTTCGTCTTATATCGTCAAGTAATAATATAAATTTATCATCAAAATTGAAAATATCTATTTTTTAATTTGTGCCCCCACTACCATGCTCATACATCCTTAAGAAGTATTGAGACGACATGATAAATATTCTGACTGAAGTCTAAATGTTAATACATACATACATACATACATAACGTGTACATACATACGTACGCTTACGAACATTACATTTACACATAGCACACATAAACACGTATAAGTGTAGATCAGGCCGTCCGTTCATCAGACAAGGTTATGTAGTGTAGAGAGAACCATGGCATGCACTTAAGAAGGCGGTACCAAAACTATCATTTAAAACTTGACGGTGCGAAAAAATTATAAATAACTCATAAAAGGAGGTTCTTTTTAAAAAATAATACTTTTTTATATTAGTTTTGTGTTCAACACATTCAAGTATTATAGGATAGTCGCTGAGTAATCAAAATATACGAATCGTTAATAATTGATCCGACAGGTCATTTAATTAATTGAAATCAACCAGAACGATTTCTTACATGTTTTCGTTTACGAAATTTTAAATTCGAAAAAGTCCAATTTCGTAATATTTAATTTATTTCAACTACATCAAAAATGTAAGTATGAAGGAATACATGTGAAATTTACAAAATTTAAAAAAACCCCGACAAATTTTTCGGGCACGGAATCTCAAACTCGCACTTGAAACATAGCTAAGAACACTCTCCGTTAAATTACCTTTCAAACAAAACCAAAAAAATCAAAATCGGTTCACCCGTTTAGCCGCTACGATGCCACAGACAGACAGACACACACACACACACACATAGCGGTCAAACTTGTAACACCCTTTTTTTAAGTTCGGGAGTGCAAAAATATATTAAAATTTGCACATTTTGTTCATCGTTTAGCACGAAAACTATCAGTGAGTTTGTTTTGGCATTCAACACTTAATCACAAAGTACAGACATAGAAATTTTACACAAGCATGGCTCGAAAAAAACGAACAGACATTAAAAATTCTGCACGAACGTGACTCAAATAGAACGAATACAAAAGTTTTACAACTGACTTTTTATCGTGATACCAACAAAATAAGCTGAAAAGTTCTATAAACACTGAAATCATGAACAAAATCAATTCTCGCTACTTTAGTTAAATACTGAGGTCAAATCCATCATGGTGTAGATTCAGCAATCAAAATGCTAATTTTTGTTTTTTCGACCCTGACCACGCGGTGACCTGGTAAAATTTTCAAAAACTTGACCACCCGACAAAATCTTCTAAGCCCGTTATTGCCGAATCCAAGCAGGTGGTAATCCTAGGAAGGAAAATTGAATGAAGAAAGTCCCCAAAAATTACGAGAGCGAATTGGCTAATAAAAGTTTTTTTTTCCTACCAGGCCATGTGTGTTGCTCCATGCTGCCCGACTATTTCTCTTACTCAATAAGTCTACACACAATCACTTATTTAATTTTGTTATTGTGTGTGTGTACACCGGTTCAACTCATTCACTTCTGTGTTCGCTTGAAAATGTGAATTTTTGAAAGTTGCTGCCCAAAAAATATTGAAAAACCAATCAAAATCTAGTTGTAAATTTGTTACATGCTTTGTAAGCATGTATGTTAATTAATTTTTTTAAACATTTTATGTGTTTAAAATTTATTATAATATTTATATCTTCTTTCCAAATTTAAAGATCTTTTGCACATTATTAAATGTTCACCTGCTTATTTCATTTATATTTTTAAGAAACCATCAATAATGGCAATAACTTTTAAACTTATTACAAAAGACATCGAAATACACCTTGAAAGGCTTCAAAATTTTGCCATATTTACATATACATATGTATATACTAGGGTGGGTCAATTTTTAGGGGACCGAAAAAGTTGATGTTGCGTACTCGTCTCGGTGTTCTTTGAAGCATTTTAAGAATTTTTGCAAAGGAAACCATACCTCTAAAATAAATTTCGAGCTTCCAAATTTTTCATGGTAGATTTTTTTCTAAAAAGTGGCTCAGATTGTTGTATGAAAAAGACAAAAATAGTTTTTTCCCTGTGTAACCGGGGGTTTTTGGGATTGAGGAATCCATTTTGGGGTGTTATTTATATTTTTGAGTGCTTTTGAGAGGCTTCCATATATTTGTTTTGGATTTTAATGATTTTATCGCCTTCTAGATCATATGTTTAACAGAGTGAATATAAATTGTGAAATTCTTTAAATTAAAAGATTCAAAAACGTATTTCATCTCGAAAAACTATTCTAGACAATTTCTAGGGCTGTCAGAAATTTTGTGATATAAAATATCAGTACCTACTAAGATATAGCGCTTGCGCAAGCTGTTTTAGAATGTTATCAGTGGCAGTACAACCGGTATCTATGTATGGTTGTGGACACAGCGCCGGATCAAGGGTAACGCAAGTGGAACGGGCGCTCCAGGTACCAGATTGCAAGGGGCGACAAAATGACGAATGCCCAAAACAATTTCGCATTTTAAGTGTTGATTATTAAAATACAAGTTAATTTTAGGGAAAAAAGGCGCCGAAAAACGATCTGGAGGTAGTATCGGCCCTGTGTGGACATTTATTTTTTTGTTTTGTATATAAAATATATATTTTTTTCATTGATTTTCTTCTTAGAAAAATAGCAAAAAAAACGAAAATTTTGCATCGAAAATTTCGGTTCAAAATCGGTGAGTTGATAGCCTTAACAATTTTCCACCCTTCTATATACACAACACATAAATGTTAAAATGTTAAAAATAACTTTAAAAAAAATAATTACCAAAAAGCACTTTCGTAAATGACTTTGTATTAAATTTTTAATAAACTCGAACATATTCTGTTAAATGTCTAAGTACCCTGTGAATATTATTCAAACTAAAATTGCGTGCGATTAAATAACGTATACTCCATAGATATGGTGTAGTTAAATTTACAAGCACCATAGGGAATTAACTGTTAAAAGATAGAATCCCATCTAAACTTGATGAAATTAAGATTAGAATAATATATCTATCAGAACAGGAAAGATGATTGTTTTAAAGTTTCCATTAAATTTTTTCACAAGTGGAATTTACAAAATTTAGAAAACCCTCGACAAATGCGAATTATTTCTTGTAAACCGATTTTTGGAAAACTTAGCTAGAAAATGAATCACTCAATCAAGTCGGTTCGACCGTTTAGGGGCTACGATGTTACTGAGAAATACATAGACGCGCAGATAAACACTTTAAACTTATAACACTCCTTCTTAAATGTGATGGTCAAGGACATCAGATGAGATGAAAAGAATACTAAGCTATCATTTTTTGGGATAAATTTTGGAAATATTTTAATTCAAATTGAATTATTTGAGTTGACTTTGTTCTTTTGAATTATTGTTTTGAATTACCAGATTACTTTACCAATTCAGTTTTCGAAACGAATTCAGCCAGGTTCATTTGACCATTTATTTTAATATCTTTTAGTTTTTTCGGGTACAAAACTCTAAGGTCGCATAAAGCTAAGAACACTCCCCGTTAAATTTCCTTTCGAATGAAATCAAAAAAATTAAAATCGTTTCCTCAGTTTAAGCGCTACGATGCCGCAGACAGAAAATTACACATTTTTTTACTTCCCCAAAAAAAAAAAAAAATAAAATGACCTGTATTTTAACGTTATTCAATATTCCAATTGGTTTTTGAAAAAAAAATTGCTGAAAACTTTTTAAAAAATCACTCTGTACATGGTAGGAGGTTTATGAAGAATTCATCGTAGAATATAATGTAAATAGGCTTCGAATGTATTTTGTGTTTCAGAAGAAACTCATAAAAATTATCGATTTTGTCTGAATGGTTATTTCTTTTGAAAGAACTAAAAACATCTTAAAAGAATTAATAACATACTAGAAGTGATAATTCCAATTTCAGTTTTCTAGATAATTCGAGACTTTCGCTTGTTTCAAGCGTCAAATATTATTTTGAAGTCCGTTGACGATATGAAAAATCTGCAAGAAATGTGTATAGACCTTTGCTGGAAGATTTTGGGCAATTTACTCGTCCTAGTAAGAGAACAATTCACATCATTGTAGAATATTTCGAGAAACCTGTAAGCATTATAGATAGGATAAGGCGTGTGTGTCATTGGAGCCAGTTATGCGCCATTGGATCTATTTTTGTGGGATTTTCTTAAGAGTCGCGTCTATATCAACAAACTTGCAATGTTGGAGCACCTAAAAGCTAATATCCGCTAAGTTATAATCAAAATAACCCTCTGAAACTTACGAAAAGTCATAGAAAATTACCTCGAACAAATAAAGTGTTGCAGAAGGTATCACAATTATAATAAAAAGTGGTCCGTTTCTCTGACATATACGCCTATAAGATGCCACCCACATCATTATCTGTTAATCTTTATACATATTTTACAATTACAATTTTGATGTGGGTGGAGTCGGTAACTACGTTCTTATCCAAGCGACGACAATGTGATCAATTCTACCGCTGCCTGGATTCGAACCAGCAACCTAAGTCTAAGTAGACTAACGATCGGAAGACTAGCGCCTTAGACCGCTCGCCCACTTTGGCTCTTATAAAAGTATGGAGCGGATTGTATCTAATTAATAAAAATTAACGAGTTCGACTCGACTGTCAGTGAGTTAAATTCTTGAACGCATAGTAATATTGAATTATTCGTGTAGAAGACACTGACACAAGTATAAACGAGAGGTAACGAGGGATGGAAATGAATGTTTGATTTAGGTGAAGTGTGCTTCAAGCGATGTTCATTCAGCTGCTGTGTTAAACTGTTTAAATATTAGAAAATTAATACATTTCGTGGTAAATATTACAATTCGATGTGCAATAAAAAAAAACGCAAAAATTGATTTACAAAAGAGTTTGGTATTACTCATGTCCACAGAATTTAAATTATTTTTTAAAGTACTTCGGCCGTCACATGACTAGTCAAGTTCTTCCAACTTATACGAGATAACTATTGAATCGTCCTTCACACTTTTACGAAGTAGCACAAAGTTGGGCGAAAAACAAGAATGTCGAGGGGACTCTGGTGTTATCATGCCTGTCCTTGAAAGGCAACCACTAGGCAAAGAAAGACAACAAATACGATTGTACCAGATTCTCAAAAAGAGGATCAGTTTTATATTAATTTTAAGCCACCCCAAAACAACTGAATTCCGAATTATTTTCCCTCCTTTCTTGTCCTTTGTCCTTTGAAACACGAAAACTGTAAATTTTAAGCTAAAATTTTCTTAAATGAATCAATTACAATAGTTTTTTTTCAAGAACAGTATGTATTATAATAAACCAAAAGTTTTTTTTATAAATTTTAACTCCCTTTTAAGTTTGTTTACTTTTAAGCACAGAAAAAAGTTAAATTTTTACAACAAAGTTTCAAAGAAGTTGTATGTGAATATTTTATGTGAAAAAGTAAATTTTCCAGTTGTAAATTTTTTAAATAATTTTTCTAAGAATTTTCATTTATGGAGAAGAGTTGTTATAACATAAAGATACATTTGTTTATCGAGAGAACAAGCTCATCTTAAACGAAAATTTTTGTAGTTTAATTCTCTAAATAGATATTCACTTTCATTAAAGTGCAATGAGCAAACTTTCATTCTGGCAAACACATTTTTAAATTTGAACGCACTTATCCATGCTTTCATGGTTATAATCTATCCAATTTGTTCAAATTTCTAAATATATCAGTTTGCACGCCTTGGGAAAATTATGAAAATAATATCGTAATTATGTGGGGACTTCCAACCACAAAGCCTTACAGCAAAGATATATTTAGCTGTAAAATTAATTCTAGCAGTGTGAAGGACTATCCCTTTTAAATTGATAATAATTAAATGTTTTTATCTTTAATTGTAGAATGAATCCAATGAATTGATTGAATCCCATGCAACTTTATTATAGTTAGACTTTTAACCACCAGGCGTCATGACCAAAATGGTCAGTGGTGAATAACAATGTGAAGTTCAAAAAATTCATATCTTTAATTTATTTAATGTTTTTATCTGAAAAACAATTGAGTTTGTCTTCCCACTTTGGTCAATGTTGAAAATTTACTATGACTACTGATGTATAAATTTCTATTTTTGGTATGCTAATGATTATCACGCTGGCAAAATTGAGTAACCCACCAAACGAAACATGTGAAGTAAAATTTGAAAGACCTCTATATAAAGTCAAACCTCGGTGAGTGAGATCTAGAAAAAGGGAGAAAACTCTACAAGTTAGAGTATTTGCCTGTTATGTTCCCTCTAAAACCTCCATAATTGAGAAACAGGAACTTCTAACAGAGAAAGCCGTTTTTCTCTCTTTTCTCTTGTGGACCTCTATAGCTTAGATTGATACTTGCCTGTATCTCTATGAGTGATAGTTGAGCGAGTGAAAACCTTTATAAGTGAAAAACCATTCCTGTACTGTAAGAGAAGAACTGGTTAAGTGAAAAACCTCCGTTAGCCAAAAAGAAATCGCTATCGATCCTTTGAATTTACCCTTTACCAAGACTGGCATACTTAAGCTGACTATCGAATAAATATATAAAGGAAGGTAAAAACCTCCTTAAATCAAGTATTTCTTCTTTCTACTTGTTTTTTTCTGACACAAGGATGAACAGAGTTTTTCGTTCTTTCGACGACGAAAAACAAATATATCCTCGTTTGGTTATCACGTTTAAAGCGTTAATGGCTCTGAGCCCTTTCTATCATTCGAATTTGAATGGTCAAAAACATTTCTACTTAAGAGCATACAGATTCTTCATCATCGATTGAATATACACCCTCCACAAACTACGATTTGTATATGGAAGTAAACAATTGCAAAAACCAATTCAATGAATAAATTAAAAATACTGTCAATAATTTTGTGTTTGATTTTAATACAATTCGATTAGTGCCTGTTTACGATGTCTGTACGTATTCACATATTGTGTTTACGATGAACGCACACTTCAGTGGACACCACAAAAGAACACACACCAAACAAAATAAAATTAAAAAACATATTTAAAAATTTTATTATTATTTTGTTTATTATAATAATAACAAGTTTGTAATAAAAAAATATAAAAAAAACCGGAAGAATTATTTAAATTTAAAACTTATAAATAAATAATAAAAATAATTACATTAATTAGGCATGAATTTCAAACATCTGTCAATAAGTATAACCTTATAATTTATCAGTAATAAAATTAAATGAAAACACTCTAACACAGTATTATGTAGCCATGAGTATTATTAAACTTAATTTATTGGTTGATCTATTTGCATTTATAAAATGTGAAATTAGTTTTTATGAATATTTTAATTAGAAATCAATATTAGGGTCATTCTACGATAACAGATATTTTTTCCTATAGAAAAGAGCCATGACAAAAATTTTTAAATTTTAAGGAGATATGCAAAGATTGGATAATACTAGGAATTGCAAAAAAACTTCATAAATACATTTTTTGATTAACAAAGTTTACAAAAATTACAAAAAATTCCTAGGTCATCGGGCTTTTTATTAATTTTTTTATTGTTCAAAGTTGGCTAAAAAAATGATGAATCATATAGGTTATCCTTTTCAATTGGATATTTCTATATCAAAAAATATAGAGAGTGTGATAAAAAACTATCTAAAATATTTAGACAATCTTGTAGTTTATAATAATACCATCAAAATATAAGGTTGTCGATGATATGAAAACTAAATTTTAATTTAATTATGAATTATATGTGTGTACCGTGTAATAGACCAAACTTTTTCACCTTAATCTAATTATATAAGATTTTTATTGAGACAACTAATTTGTAAACATCTGCAAAGTGGAAAGTCAATTTTTAATTTTCGTCATCGTTTTATAAGATACCAAGGAAAAGATTGCATTGTTTATATGGAGGTCTTTCTCGTGAACTCTTCAAAAACAAGAAAAATGACTAATTTATTGATATGAGCAAATTGAAATGTTATTATTCATGTAACCAGTACAGTGGCATTTGGTTAAGTGGGGCCTGGATAAGTGAGAAACCTCCATAACTGGGACTCATGCTGAGATCCCAACACTTTGGCACTGAATTACCTCTTTTAGAAGGACGAAGCAAACCTCTGCAACTTTTTAACAAAAACGATCCGGTAAATGAATCGATGATTAAAGAAATGGCACAAAATTTCGCGCGAAGGCTCCGTTTTCATAATTTTTGTAGCAACAATGATATTGATAATACGTTAAATTATTTAATAATCGCACCTCTACAACTGAAATAAGCAGCATTCTGACCTCTATTAATGGAACCCTCTGTAAATGAGACAGATATTTATCTATACCTGGATATCTGGGACACTAAGTAAGTAGGAATACCTCTATAAGGAAGACAAATTTGCGGATCCCTTGCAGTCTCACTTAATCAGGTTCCACTGTAGTATATTTTCCCCGTTCTAAATCAAAAATTATTATTTTGTGTACCATTGGAAGAAAAACTAGATTAATCCATGGGTATGGGTATGGGTATGAAGGTTAGCGGGCCATGCTCGAGAATCAGGCTGCGAAGCAATGGTTTAGAGCACCTACCAACAGATGTACTGAAGCCCAGGATCTGCCTTCTGGTTCGACTATGGCCGGACCAAACCATTTCCTTCGCTGCTGTATGAGCGCCGAAGATTAATTCATGAAAGTAGAAATTTAAAAATGTTGAAAAATTATGGAAAATCAATAAAATTCTGATATTATCGAAATATAAACAATAATATCGAAGATTAAGATATTAGCGATATAAAACCTTGTAACCGGATCAAAATGAAACATGAACATTAGGTATAAAATTGTATAATATTAGAGATCTAAAGATAATGATTATTTAATCTTGACTTAAGTCACTTGTTTGCTATAATGTTATCGAATAAAATCGATCATCACAAATAAAGCATATGAATGGGTATTATATGGTGTAAATATTAAAGACAATTGGTGTGTAGGCCGAAGTAATTACAATTCCACATATCACTATAAATTTTAAAATATTCTTGACAGAATGGAGTACTTAAATACAGTGTGACTTAAGTTTTAAATACAAGAAATACAACATCTTTTTTTACCCTGTATATATGAAATATATTCGAATATATTCACCCGTTAGCGTTCCCGTTAACCGTTATGTAATTTATAGTTCCGTGATGAGAGATTTTCTCACGCGTTCTATAAATACGTCATAACAATCATTAATTACACTGTAAATATTTATTGAATTAATTCTTTACGTATTAACAAGAAAAATTGACAAAATTTAAAAAATCTTGGACACTCTTTATTAAATTACATTTTACCCTAAAGCCTTTTACAAACTGAACCGAGTTTGAAGATTATCGCTAAATTTTTAGTTTTTTCAGGCACAAAACCCTAATTTTGCACTTGAAATATAGCTAAGAAGACTCTCAAGATTAGAAACTCTCGTCCGATTTATTCTCATTATTGCACATGAATACGTGATGGATCGTTATACCTGGAACATAGTGTACATACATGATACATGTATCGAAGAATATTTTCAATGTTGTAAAATAACAAATTCTCGTTTCAATGATATGATAGTTTGCGTTTGTACATAACTAATACTTTAATACTTATTATCCAATTTTCATAATATTTAATGCCTACAATTTCAATTATTTTTATTTACTAGTTATGTTTTCGTTTTTTTTTATGATTTTTTATTTTTTGGTTTAAATTGCCTCAGTGAATTATCGATAAATCAAAAGAAGTTTCTTAACTTTGTGTACGTAAAATCAATCCTATGTAATTTACGAACAGACTTTTTACGCTTTCATTATTTTCGAATTCTGTTTATTGTTAGACGGACGTATATCAGATATTCTCAGCGTTTTGAAAGCATTTTAATTTTATTATTGCTATTTTAAGTAGGGCTTTTATCATTATCACAGAACTAAGAGATGCGAAAAAATCTATAAAAATTAATTGATAAGTACATAACATATGGCTCCTCCACACTTTCGCAAAGTAGCACGAAGTAAGAACTTCCCCATCGACATTTAAATCAAAATACTCATCAGATCAGGTCAAGAGATATTATGGGTGGATATCTTCCAACTTCTGTGTAGGTCATCTGAAGGACCAAAATATTGATTAAATTTTTTATCAAGAATTTAATGTTCTTTCAATTTTGTGTTTAATCATATATAATGTGAAGGAGTGACCTAAAACAAAATCTGATACATCGTATCAACTTACAACTATACATAGTGAGATTTGTCTGTGAGTCTAATGTCCGTTTTGATAAATACATGCTAAGGTATACATATATAGGCTGAAAATGAAATCGACAAACTATGGTAAGTGGGATATCGAATTGAATAGGTATTTGAAAATCTATACTAAATGGGTAAGAAAAAAAAAAGAAAAAATCAAGTTCTGCAGTTTGCATAGCGACTTTGCGACTCATTAAAAGCTGCATCGGCTCGATTATTCCAAATAATGGGTCCCGACTGTTAAAGTCGCTATGTAAACTGCTGGACTTGTTTTATTCTTTTCAAATTGTATTTAGCTATTATAAAAATGGCGTATTCAAGTAAATGAACAAAAATCAGTTGAAGTAACATTTTCTTAAAGAAAAGAAACTTGCCTAGCTGTAAAAATGAACAACGCCAGTTTTCCATGGGCAAACGAAGTGAAATATCTGGAAATTCACTTAAACAGATGGCTAACTTGACGCAAGCATATCTGGTCTAAGAGAAAACAATTAAATTTAAAATTTCCAAAAATTTACTGGCTTTTAGGCCATAAATTATAGTTATCATTAGACAATAAAGAGCTAGACCTGTGTGGACTTCAACCATGGGGAACTGCTAGTAACAGTACGATCGAAATTCTTCAACGGTTTCAATCAGAAGTGTTACGAGCAATTAGTGAGTCTCCCTGGGATGTTCGTTATGGCGGCATTCATCGTAATCTCGTAATCCCAAACGTTGAAGTTATCAGTTTCTTAGACAACAGTGAAAGGGTAAATAGACTAAATAGACAAATTGCTCTAGATTTAAGATTTAGACGCAAATATTTTTAATTACAGTTTGCATACTATTATAAACTCGATCAGGTGATTATCAGTGGGTAATTACCCTTCAAGATATTTATACAGCAGACTTATTTATAGTTCCTTTAGGAACTAATAATTGAATATTAGGATACCAAAAAAAGGTATATATTTAACTCATTTTGATTGTTTTTTTGATTAAATAATTATTTTGCTTTTTACCTACGGACCATAATAACAAAAGCCATACATGTATTTTATTATCGTAATATAGACATAGACTTCTACTATACAGAATGTTCGATTTACATCTAGGCATATAATTATGACGAGTATGACAGAATACATGCGTTAAGCAATGTCTCTAAGTGAGAAGTATTATATACATGTGTTGAAGCTTCGATATGCGTTAGATATTTGTATGAGTGGGAGTTTCTTAGTTGAATAGATGAACTACAACAGATAAGCCACGATACAAGTCACTTTTACAATTTCATATAACACCTATAATACCTCTTACTTAAATTGCATTGCTAAACGCATGTACTCTGTCATACTCGTGATATTTATATGCCTAAATGTAAATCGAACATTCTGTATATATCATTTTGATGTTATATAATATTGGTTATTAGCAACTAAAAGATCGTAGTAGTGAAATCCTCTCTCGTCCAGTCAATTTTATCGTTACATAATTAGTTTGGAAAACGTATATCGTTTTAGGTAGTACAGATAGTAGTTAGCTCGTGTCGTCGTACCGTCTCGACGATCATAATCAAATATTTGTAACAATATTGAGTGTTAATTAGAAAATTTTGATATTAAAATGGGAAAATATGTATAACACAGATGCTAAAAGGGAATAAATTAATGATATGCTCTACGCTTTTAACGTCCATGATCCGTGTACTCTTCAGCCTTGCCAACCTACGTTCATATATTTTACCATACATTACATGTAATTAATTTTATGCAATTTTGAAACATTTCATTATTAATTTTTTTTTAGATTTTATGCAATATTTTCAATTTACAAGTGTTTTGTTTCACTTGGATAAGTTTTTCATTAAAATGAATTTTCGTAATTATTTCTAAAATATTTAATAATACCTAATATGGTTGGTCATATTTTCTCGAGCATGTGGGAGTAATTAAATGTATCCAAGGTCAGTGAAGAGGCGAAATATTTACCAACGATACTTGAAAATGTTGGAGGAAGCGTGTCCTGGAAACCTGACAATATTAAAAGGCAATTTCTTAACATTGAGCCAATAGGGAATATTCCTGAAATTTTAATTTGATTCAAATATTTTTTTTGGCTGGACATTTCAACAAAACCATTATTTTAGGTAATTCATATCGTTTTGATCACTTAAAATTAATTAATATAAGTACAAATTTAGTGAGATAAATTCAAATTTCTAAAACGGAAATTCAAATTTTATAACGGACGTAACGTCATAGTATGTGGCCTTGCGATTTGTTGATAATTGTATGATATTAATTACTCATATTTTGTATGGTATTACATTGAGTTATATTATTTTACGGCTTTTTATTAGAAAACTTAGTAATAACGTGTGTAAATTCAGTGTTGTAAATTCATTTTTCTAAAATGTAAATTATACATTTAAATGTCACCAATTGGCAGGCCAGATATTAATACGTCATCAAGAGAGAGCGCTCAAAGGACTGCGTTTAAACATCTCAAAATTATTCTCTATTTTAAATATTTGTTTATACTTAATAACAGCATTTTTAAACAGTATTTATAATTTTTATACATATCATTTATGACATCTATTAGGTAGGACCGATGAACATTTGAAGAGGTTTTTTCAAAAGTCCATCCTCAGCACAAAATAAATAGCTCCATTTCCTTCGACAATTCGCTAATAAATAATCAACAAGAGTTTAAAATTTGTACATAAAATGACGCTCAACTTCTACACTACAACCATGTTAGCATTAAAGATGATATCTGAAGTGAACATGCTTTTTAATGTAAATGAACCTTACAATTATAAATTAAATTGTGAGAAAATGAATGTCATATTTTTGGGTACTGCTGCCAAAACATACAACACACAAATAACAGAATTCATATTATATATATATATATATATATATATATATATATATATATATATATATATATATATATATATATATATATATATAATATAGATATATAAAATTTGTTGGTGTGGTCAAAATATTATATTTAGTGAAATTTATTGGAGTGTTATTTGATAACATCGAAACCGAGAAGACCCCATTTTATATAAATATCGTCTTAATAACTTTGTGATAGTTTTATATTATGAGAATTTATTATCAAGTCATATTTTATTTTCATTGATTTTTTTATATAGAAAATTTAGTTTATATTTTTATTATCTTTTTAAAGTTTTATTACGTGAATCCCAGAATTAATTCAAACGCTACTCCTCAATGATAATTAGTATTTTTAATTTCGTAAACACGCCAGTTACATGAAGGATAGAGTTGAGTTTATGGGCCAGTTATCAAGTAAAAACAAACAATTGACTGAATTATTGAAATACCGTGTATAGACAGTGTTGATTATACTGTCACAATACACAAACCAATACATAACTGATATTCCCATATAATACATACTATACAATTTTCACCTAATTTGCGCACTCACGGTTAAACAGTGATGTTTATGAAAAAAAAATTTCAATGAAAAGTTGTTTACCTTTTTCTAAGGAAAATTTTTTACATTTAAACCTTTGTTCTATCTCTAACGGTTTACAAGATGGGTCCTATGGACCCATCCGCCGGTCTGTTGACAGACAGACGGACAGACAACCGAAAACGGACTTATTAGGTGACTTTGTGAACACCTATACCAAAAGTTTGTTCGTACCGGCAATATTTTTAATTGGGTCCCTTAAATTCGACATGTCCTTTTGGAAAGTGACATATTCTTATAATATATACATATTTTCTTTATTTTTCTCACTACTAGATGGCGCACATTACTACAAACTAAATTATTAAAATGCAAGTCTAGATGCATTTTCCTCAAACCAAAAATTAAAGGTTAAGATCAAACATTTGAGCCATACTGTAAATATAATGAGTAAATTGTGAGCAAAAATAATAAGTGTAGAGGAATATGAAAATATATATAAAAACTTAACTGAGGCGGTCAAGTACTATTGTATTTGAAAATTTATGTTTTCCACATAATTTATGGAAAGGTTTATGTACACGATGAAGCTGTTAAATACAACACACACACACACACAAAAAAAAAACACTTATCTTCTGCAATAAGTACTTCATATATACATATCTGTGCAAAACTATCTTTACACAAAAAAAATCGTGAGCAGCGAAGCTCAAACACAAAGGTCGTATTTTTCCCTCTTAAGGTACTTCTTATAATAAGATACTTTTTATTGGAATTTGATTTTTTCCCATTTTCGGTGCCAAACACTGCTAAGATCCATAATATTCCGAAATAGAAAGGAGAAGGAGTAGCTGAGACATTCATTCTACAAAAGGCACTTCTTAGAATCTCAGTACCTACCCAAATCTTTACAAAACATTAATTGCAAATAGGGGAGCTGGGATTTTTAAAGAACCCCTTAAAAGGTATCCCCTTGGCACTACTTAATCTACCTACAGGTTTTCAACCGCAAAGCCAGAAAAACCGCAAAAATCCATTATATTTTGACATAGAAAAAAGTAAAAGACATTTTCTTAACAATAACTTAAGTTACATATCAATTTTTAACCATTTATTTGAATTGGCTCAAGAGATCAAAGCAGCAAAGATTTAAAAACGTCAAAAAAACGTTTTTTTTTTTTTTTCCGAATTTCAACTGATTTAAACTTGAGGGAGCCGCAGATTTTAACACACCATCACTAATCGCCATTGACCTACAATGCATAAGTCTATATTTTCGGGGAAAATATGAATAATAAAAAATAAAAATAAAGATATTGTATCCCTTATTGTGTCCTAAATAAATTTATTAAAATTATTGAAAAGTTTATTTTTTTATTTAAAAATTTCGATGCTTGTAATTTAAAGGATTTATACCAGAAATTGAAAGAAAATATTTTAAAGTTTGGAAAGCAGGTCGAGTATCTGTCACTTATCTTTCTCGATATTATGGAAAATATTTCAAAATTTTTTGTAATCTCTGAACTTTTTGTATAATCTCTGACAGTTTAGAGAAATAGATTTTTGTGGCTGCCATACATCCATCAGATTGTATGTTGTTATAATTTTCGGTTTTGAGTTAACTTAAAAGCATCACAAAATTTTCGTTCTTACATGGTGACGAGTTTTCTAGTAATATGAACAAAACTTCGACTTACCTAAAACAAAAAAGAAGAAAATGTTAAAGAATTAATAGAAAAAATATAAACGCGGAAAATTTGTTTTAGTCTGAGGCATAAAATGAGTTTATTTGTTTTGAAGCAAACCAGAGATATTTGTTTTTGGAAGTTTTCCAGATCTGTCTTTTCCAGCTTGGCTCTTATTTGTCACTTTAAAGCTTCAGAAAACACTAATGTTTTATCAACGAGTGAATTTGTGGAAGAAGAACAACTTTCTCCACAAAATTTAAATAAATAAATGTTTCTCCGATTCATTTTTCATCTACGCGAATTCTTCGCATTTTGTCCAAATTTCATTTTCGAATTTTAAAGCTATAAATTTTACACTACCCAAGTCTATGAGTACATCAAATTCTATCGCATCATTTGGTAGCTTAAATAAAACAGTTTTAACTTCTTTTCTCATGTTTGTTTTAATTTTTTAACAGAGCATTATGAAACTAACATTCCTATTGTTTGGATGGGCGGATATTTTGTGACATCCTGTAAAGACTACCTTAATAATTTATAGTATGACAAAATAACTCATCTATTCTGCGTTCATCCAATCAAAATATTGAAATATATTTACGAACAACATGTGTGCACATTTTAAAACGGAAGTGGAGATGATCACTATAAATACATCTTATTCTCCTGGGAGCTGACATTCATCTTTAATCGTCTGAGAGATAGAAAGTTGATAGTTGGTTACAAGAAACGACTGTGACGTCTCTACATTTAGATGGGAAACACAGCGTTGTTGAGAGATTATGCTCAGGATCTTTGTGGGACCTCACAGCTCGGTCAAGTATATCAAATGAAAACGCTGAGATTGTCAGTGTATTTTGAATCCCCGAGAATATGGTTGTAAGTTTAACAAGAACGGATGAACCACTTGTGATTTTCCAGGGATAATAAACCCAGTTTTTGACATGTTTAGAGCTTCGCTTATCTCTAAAGCCCTCCGAAAAGTTCATACAGTATTTAAGAACTACTTATTAAAGCTACTAATTATACTGCCCTTGCAACTATTTTTTCTTTAACTTAAGTTTCATCAACACATCTTACTAACCATAAGACGGTCAGCATTTTTACATAATTTGGCATGTCAGCTCTTTACTATACAAATTTTAATGTATATTTTTTTTAGTAAAAAAATAACTTTTATTTCTTTAATTATAAATAAATTAGTGTCAATAAATCATAATTTTAGATGGATTTTATAATCCAATCTTCTAAGACTTCATCATCAAATCAGTCTATGAATTGTTATTATTGGCACTAAAACAACTTTAAAAAAAAAATTCTAAAACACATTTGAAAAATAAACTAAAAGTTTTCTTTTAGATGGCTTTATTTATTATAAAGGCTAATTCTGAAAATATAACATATTTCAATTAGATCAAATACTGACTTTAATTTATTTTTAAAGGTTGAACTAAAAGAATTGAGAATCAAACGCGGATTTTCACGTGAAAGTCCAATACTAAACTAATTGAGTCAAACCATCTTTACTTTTGTCTTCCAACATCTAATAATATGTTAATTATTAACTTGAAAAAAGTTTAATTAACTGAATAACTGCACCGAGCCACTGAGCTGGTAAGGAATAAAATAGGCTACTGATATTTTAATATAACAAGTCGGGTTTCGCCCCCGAAAAATTGTGAAAAAACGCAGAAAATTGTGAACAAAAGGAAAGATAAGTGTGGAGAAGGGAAGTGAATGCTTTAATGCGGTAATTTTTGTTTTTAACCCTTGAACTAAAAAAAGGAGTGTTATGAGTTTGACCGCTGTGTGTTTGTGAGTGTCTGTCTGTCTGTGGCATCGTAGAACCCAAACGGATGAACCGATTTTAATTTTTTTGGTTTCATTTGAAAGGTACTTTAAGGGAGAGTGTTCTTAGCTATGTTTTCAAGTGCGAGCTTAGGGTTCCGTACGCGAAAAAACTAAAAAACTGGCGATTATAACACATAATTTTAACATATAAATAATAATTATGGAAATGAATGGTTATATAAACCTGGCTCAAAAAAAGTGAAATGGTAAAATAATAATTCAAAAGAACAAGGTCAACTCAAATATTACAATTTCAATTAAAATATTTCCAAAAATTTGTTCCAAAAAATGGTAGCCCTCTAAGAAGCCTTTTCATCTCATCTGATGTCCTTGACCATCACTTTGATATTGATTTAAGAAGGAGTGTTATAAGTTTAAAGTGTTTATCTATGGGTCTGTGTGTTTTTCAGTGGCATCATACCCCTAAACGGTCGAATCGACTTGATTGAGAACTTTTTATAACTAAGTTTCCAAAAACCGGTTTACAAGGAATAAATCTCATTTATCGGAGGTTTTTTAAATTTTGTTACCACTTGTTACTAAAATTATTTTTCGAGTTCTTTTGCTGTTTCGATACTTTTCTAACACCCTGTACGATAGAAACAAACGTTTTCACTAATAAAGTAATCAAACTGAAGAACGAACAAATTTAATTCAGCCAGGTTCGATATATTTATTAGATACATCGTCGATAATATGTACAGTACACAAGTAACGTAAATTTAATGTTCGATAAGGTAACAAACAAACTCCACTTGTGATAGAGACAAACATAAAAGTGGTAACCAACCGTAGCCGTAACGCAATGTGCACGTCAAAAGTTTTCAATAATATCTTAACTTCATTGACATGGGAAATTAATGTATTTTTTTTTTCTTTTACTTTTCTTGTTTAAATAATTTTTTTTTTGTGTGTACATAAACTAATAAATTATGGTATTAATTAGATTATTTTGTTTTATTGATTTATATTAATTAATTTAGTTTATTAGTGGAAAAAAAGGTTCCTCAAGTTTGTAACGCTTAAAAATTTTGGTGCTACGCACAAAATTTTGGTATAAGTGTTTATAAAATCACCTAATTAATCCATTTCCGGTTGTCCGTCCGTCCGGCTGTCAACGCGATAACTCAAAAACGAAAAAAAATATCAAGCTGAAATGTCTACAGCGTACTCGTAAATGAGCAACATAAGTTAATTGTGTCTTGGGTCCGAAGGACTCATCTTGTAAACCGCTAGAGATAGAACAAAAGTATATGTGTAAAAAATGTTCCTTATAAAAAAATAAACAACTTTTGTTTGAAACAGTTTTTCGTAAACGTCACTGTTTACCCGTGAGAACGAAATTATGCACAAATTGTATAGTATGTTTTATATTTGAATATCAGTTATATATGTGTGAGATGTATGTATGTGTAATGTGACAGAGTAATCAACACTGTCTATACATTGTATTTCAACAATTAACTCCGTTAATTGTTTGTTTTCACTTGTTTAGTTTTTGATTTGGACCCCCTTAGGAAACTGTTGTTGTTTTCGAACATTTTTCAGGTTTTCACGTATTACTCAGGTAAAACAATTTTTTGTTTGCAAAACGTGGTTTTACACTCTCCCTACGGGTCCAAATAACATACCAAAAAATCAACTTTGCATCGCCTTCCGTCCGCCATTGGTACTAGTTTTCGAAAAATTTTCGCAGTTTTTTCTAGAAAATTTTTCTACCGCTTATTTCATAAAATTTTCATAGGGCTCACTATCATCTCTCTATCTTTTATATTTTTGGAGAAAATGGACATCAAAATTTTGCCCTCACGAGAAAACTATTGCGCCTAGAAAAGGCCTATTGCGAAAACAATGAGTTACGTCTTTCGTTGCCCTTGAACCTACTGTACATAAGTATAAATGTATCCACATATATAGATGTGTGACGGAAATGAAACCAATTCGTACAGTTTTAAGTTTTGAATTGTAATAATTCAATTCAAAATTTAAATTATTTGATCTGTATAAAGTTCAAGTACTCCATGCATAGTTCAAACACAATTCTCTGATATTCATTTCAACATTTTCGACTACTCACAAGAATAACTGAGTGAGTGGATATACCGATCAGTTTTACTATAGCAAAAACGGAGCTCAGTTTAGTGTGTATGGGTAGTTCTACAAAAAAAGGAATCTTCCTCAAATATAACATGAAAAATATGTACATTTTTTGAACTTAAAAATTTAGAATTTAAATCATTTTCTAAACGTGATAATGCCATTGGAAGTGCCAGTCTTAGGAACCTGCAGTGTTTCTCGAACAAAATTCAGTGAAAAGTTTAATGTGCTTTATTTAATACGACATTAAGCCCACAGATTACACCAAAATAATTAAATTAATTTATTTTTTCCTGGGAGACACATTACTTAGTATCTTATTTACCAAAAATTTATTTAAAAAATATTCCCAGAACGTCCCTAGGGTTTTATATCAAGGGTGAGTACACACTAAACGACGATAAATTGAATTTCGCAACTTGAAAATCCAAAAATACCGGGTTAAAATCAAACTCACTTTCGTCCTTGGTCTACAGAACAACCCATATTCTGGGTTATGTTTGTATATTAGATGCTTTCCTTTTCATACCAGATCTCAGCTTAAGTCACCGTAAGTATTCATGAAGTTGATTTACAGTTTTTTATTTCATCGAAAGTTTTATCCGAATGATTTCAAAACCGTTTTGTTGGCGAAAAAAAGATATGCTGATTGACTATCATCGGCTCCTTCTTGATTGTGTAAAAATCGGAGGATTGGTAATTATAAAGAAGCGCGCCTTCAATCATCGATACTCTAACTATAGTCGTCTCTGTTCATCAAATGTTGGATCTTCGATGAACTCGTAATTAAATTAAAATTTTGTTCTGATATCATCGACAACCTTATATTTTTATGGTATTATTATAAACTACAAGATTGTCTAAATATTTTAGATAGTTTTTAATCACACTCTCTAGATGTTTTGATATAGAAATATCCAATTGAAAAGGATAACCTATTCGCACCGTGCGTGAGTTTTTTTTGGAGGCGTTTCCATGGTAACGATACACTACTTTAACTATACAATTGTATAGATGCATATATAATTGTATGAATTGCATTTATCACCTACATTGAAAATTTAATATTATTGTCTCACAAATTATGATACTTAACATTTCAAAAATAATATTTGTGCAATTTGATTTCTTTTTTTCACAATTTTTAATGCATTAAGTTTAATTAATTAGTGTTTTTCAATCATTTTAATTTGGCATTTAATATAACATTAACATGTAAAGAATTGTAAATTAGTCATAACAGGCCTCCTTTAATGCCAAAATTTTTCATTGGAAGCGCTAGTATCGATTTTATTGTCCCTACCATGACTACGCACACAACGAATATGATTCATCATTTTTTTAGCCAACTTTGAACAATAAAAAAATTGAATAAAAAGCTCGATGACCCAGGAATTTTTTGTGATTTTTGTAAACTTTGTTAATCAAAAAATGTATTTATAAAGTTTTATTGACATCTCTAGTATTATCCAATCCTTGTATACCTCCTTAACCAGGTGTTATTAAATTCGCACCTCACCTAAAACGGAGAACTTATTTGAATGCTGAGAATGATCTTAGAATTGAATGTAAATGGAAAACAGCTATTATAAGTTGAATATTATTGGATGGTCGCGTTTATTTCACACACAGTGTAGTTAGTATGTAGAATAAAGTATACTACATTTGGTTCGGTTATGATGTTATAACAGAAGACGAAATGGGTTTTAAAAGAGAGGTGGACGTATTTAACGGAATAATCTATGTTTTAAATGTCATTTGTAATATATGTTGGTTGGTTTGAGATATATTTAAATTAAATTTGAATATTTTTAGTGATGACGCCAAAATATCAATCTTTGTATGTACACATACATATAACCTTGTTCCATGGATATGATCATGGAGGTTATAAAGAAGGAGAACGATCGCTATAGAAAATATTGTCCCCAAAATATGGATAAAATAAGTGAGGCGCTGGGATCGCTAAGTTGTCTATCAACGTTTAATATACGTGTATATAATATCATTCAAAGTAAAAAAAAAGCAAATAATGAAATTATTATTAATTATTATTATTATTTACTAATAAATAATTTATAAATTATCTATTCTACTTTATAAATTTATCTATACTACTCTGAATGGTACTTCATCTACTTGTACTCATAAACAGCTAACTTCGCAGATACTACTTACCGACGACAGCGCGGCTGGTGGCTGAAAAATGAACTATAAATTCTACAAATTTTCAGGGACAGACGCGCTAATGCTTTAGCGCGTAGCGATCGTTCTCCTTGTAACTTGGAGTAGATAACTAGCGTAAACAGAATATTATCTAAGTTTTCGAGTAAAAATTAATAGTGTTTGCTGTGATTGCGTTCATGTACTGATCCGTGGGTTGGTCATATCTTTAATGGGGTTGAGTTAGCATGGATCTGCTGTTTTTTTGGATTTTTGATAACACGATAGTGTCCGTATAACCTTACCCTCCTCTATTATAATATACTAATTTTTATTAGTTTTTTAAAACTTTTCTGTCAATTAGTTTTTTTTAAACTTTTTCATGTACACTTATTAGTAAAAGTTTTGCCTTTCTTATTTGTTTTTATTAGCTGATAGACCGTTTCCTTGCGAAAAGTCAACTTTTACTGTCTCAAGACAGTGAGATTATTTTTTATCTAGCTATAGTTAACTCTGACTAGTACATGTTGGTCAAACTTCGACACTTAAAAACTTTTTAAAAAAAGCCAGCAGCAGATGACTTTTCCTAGGAAGAGCCGTTTTTTCTTCGATTCTTCACAATTATCTTATTTTAGTTAGTTTTAAACTGTCTGTCAGAAAAACTAGCTGTTGGTTTTGTACCGATGATGAAATTTCGTAAAATTTTCTTATTGCGTCTACTTTTTGATTTAGAACATAATCAGGACAGAAAACCTTTGTCTATCTAAATTCTAGAATAACGAACTGCCTATTCACAATGCATTCAACAGATGATAAATGCCACCGAAAAATATGTTTGAATGTTGTTTAATATTTATTCGATCTACTGTATAAGAACAATAATGCCTTTTTGGCACTGAATCGCGGCACAGCTATTTATTATATTCGAGAAATATTATATTATTTTTTTTTTTTTAAATTCGTATTCCTAAGAATAAAAAAAACACTGTATTGAAACAAAATATTTAACACGCTTTTAAATAATGATCATTTTATTATATTTCAGAGTTGAATTTTTTTTTCTTCTTTCGTTTAAATTTTTTTTCTCTGATTTAATACGCTTGCAAAATTATGATTATAATCTTTCATCAACACATTCTAGCAATAAAAGTGGAAAAATTATATCGTAATATAGGTATGCAGTTTTTTTTTTTGACTTTAACATTAGTCGTGTCATTTTAGCATTTCATAAAGAATTTTTTTGTACCTCAACCTACCGAGCCAGTTTTTTTAAAAAAAATGATCAGGAAGGTCTATATATCGGAATCTACATCTAACTTTTGCCGCTTGAAAGTTTTGGTTTTTGCTATTTATAATAGGCCAATCATTAGAATCCATTTATGGGGTGATTTTTGAAAATTTTAAAGAACGTATACTCGGGGGTTTTCGGGGTCTCTGATCACTATTCCGCATATCAGAATTTCGATATAATCTCCTCCTCTTGGGGTAATTTACTTCGCTGGTCCAAAATTGCGATATTCTGTAAATATTCAACAAAATGGATAAAAAAAGTATACTCAGGGGTTTTTGGGGTCACTGAGCACGATTCCGAAGTTTGAATGGGGAAATACTCCCCCCTTATTAGAGTTTTTCGCCCTTCGTTGACCTAACAATGGACCATCGGGGTGAATTAACCCAGGAAGGGGGAGTATATTGAAATTTTGATTCAGAATAGTGATCAGCGATCCTGAAAACCCCCAAATGAACGTTTCTGGCCCATTTTGTTGCATATTTTCAAGGTTTTAAAATTTTCAAAAATCACCTATTATAATAATGGGCTTTTTTGGCCCCATAGCAATGGCTGAAAAATTCTTTATTTTAGGCTTTTTTGATCTAAAATGATTCGTCTACATGGGCTATAATGATTTATATATACTTTTAATATAATTATAATGTTCATTTTTAAATGATCAGTAGGATACCTAAAATGTGACAAATTTATTTATATAGTTATTTATAACTCTCAGTATAGACTCATAAAGAGTTTCTGCCATCTATTGAGCAAAAATTATACATTTGGGAGACTTAAAACAAATGAACATATGCGTCCAAAAAAGTGCTCACATTATTTTTTAGCCCCCGAACTAAAAAAAAAGGAGTGTTATAAGTTTGACCGCTATGTGTGTTTGTCTGTCTGTGGTATCGTAGCTTCTAAGCGAATGAACCGATTTTAATTTTTTTGGTTTTTGTTGAAAGGTTATTTCTACCTATTCAAGTGCGAGCTTAGAGTTCCGTACCCGAAAAAAACTAAAAAAATGGCGATGATCTTCAAAATCGATTAAGTTTGGAAAAGGCATGACATAATTTTAACATATAAATAATAACTATGGAAATGAATTGCCAAGTAAACCTGGCTCAATTCATTTCGAAAAGTGAAATCTTTACTAAGTAATAATTTTTCAAATTAATTTTGTTTCGCATCGCTCCAAGAGCTGGAATCGTGTCCACCAGCGTGCCGTGTTTATTTTTGTAGCCCCCCTCCCTTCACTGGCCTGTAATTCGAAGAGTTGTAAATTTTTTTCTTACAATTTTTTCATTATATTTTTAAAATGTTAATAAATATTATTTGACGAAATGGTTACGAAATATTTTTCACTTTTTTATAAGTTCAATCACGAAAAATTCCTAAAAAATTAGCAGCAAAATATCGGTGGCTGACAAAGCTTCGGAGCGAAATTTAGGACAAAATAATGAAAAATGATTAATTCATAAATATCCAAGGTTATGTTTTTTTACAGTACTATATATTTCTAGAATTTAATTTCGAACACATAAAAAAAAAACATACGTCGAGTATTTAATAAATAATTGGTCAGGAACAAAAACGCAGATAACTATTTCAAGCCACATTCTTCGAAACAATATAAAAATAAATACCACATTTCTTAAAATAATATTTTTTCAAATAATTATGAAATATTAAAAAAGCTATTTAGCTTGTGGCCACTTTATGTTTCGTGTATGTTTTGACAATATTTTATGGCTCATTGTGGTTTTCCATTAATTCTTCTAAGTCTGTTAGATTAATTATTATTAATGAAATAAATTTGCGTCTTGTTTCATTCATGATGACAAAAGATTTGGCATCGATCCAAATAATTTTTGGTGTGTATTATCGTTAAATATTATTTTTGACACTAAAATGTTAATTATGTTTTTACAAAATAAAAACTTTACCGTGTCGTACTCTTTACGTCTCGTATTGATCAAAGTATTTATGAAAAAAGTTGTTGATTTTTTATTTCAGTTTTTCTTTATATAAAACAGATTCATCAAATGTTTATGTTCCGTACAAAGTCGTTAATCTGTCTATGTCAAATATTTTTCACTATAAATAAAATAGAAAAATCATTTATAAAAACCATTTGAAAACATAAATAATTTTTGCAAATATTTTTGCGGCTCAAATACAATCATACAAATTATTCGTTATATGCGTGGTCATGGCTGGGACAATAAAATCGATGCCAGCGCTTCCAGTGAAAAATTTTGGCAATAAAGGAGGCTGTTATGACTAATTTACAATTCTTTACATGTTAATGTTATAGAAAATGTCAAATTAAAATTATTAAAAATCACTAATTAATTTAACTTTATGCATTAAAAATTGTGAAAATAAGAAGTCAAATTGCACAAATATTATTTCTCAAATGTAAATTATCATAATTATTTATTTAAATTTGTTAGACAATAATATTAAATTTTCAATGTAAATCATAAATGCAATCCATGCAATTATATATGCATCCATACAATTCTACAATTAAAGTAGTGTATCGTTACCATGGAAACGCCTCCAATAAAACTCACTCACGGTGCGAATAGGTATAATAGGGATAAACATTTTGAAAATCAGGGCCGTAACGAGGGTGTACAGCGCCGGTGGCAAGTATTTAAGTTACGCCTTATATGTTTCAGGATCGGTTCTAACGATTTTAATGAAAATTCATATACTGATAGTATTTAACATAAGAGTAAAGGCAAAATTGGGCAGAGTAGCCATAATCGTGTCAATTTTAACCTTCATTTTAAAGAGTTTGTACATTTAATTGATAAACTTTTTTAATTTATTCAAATGATAGAGTATCAAATTAAAGTATTGATTTCTCTCTACGTTTCCGAGCAAAACATACTTTTAAGGAACTCATTATACTTTCCTAAATGATTACTTGGATATTTTGCATAAGGAACTGATTAATCTCAAAAATCCAAATTTATATAA
The DNA here is from genome assembly GCF_905475395.1 of Chrysoperla carnea. Lineage (NCBI taxonomy): Eukaryota > Metazoa > Arthropoda > Insecta > Neuroptera > Chrysopidae > Chrysoperla > Chrysoperla carnea. The sequence goes on from NC_058342.1 coordinate 30,257,097, forward strand.
ACAAAATTGGATTAAAATTGTACTTATTATTAATACATTCGCTGTTCATAAAAATGTATCAAAAAGTACCATTTTGGCAATTTTGATCAACCAAGTATGTAATTAAATCGAATTTTTTAACTTTATGACGTCATAAGAATCCAAAAAATTTAATTTTGCTCTATCAAATCCAAATTTTGTCCAATTTGGATAAACCAAGTATGTAATCCTACTAATTTTGGGTCATACTATTCAAATTTGTTATCAAAATTAACCTAGCTCTAATAGGTTTAAAAATGTGGACACCTGGTCTCGGAATTAAGCACATAAGTGATAGCTAGCGAAAAACTGATATCACAGCTGAAAAGAAAGACCCAAAATTAGTGGGTTTCAAAAAAAATTCCAATAAGATCGCATCATATTTGGTTGTGTTATCAAAAAATCAAATTTCTTAACTTTATGACGTCTTCAGAATCAAAAAAATTTAATTTTGCTCTATCAAATCCAAATTTTATCCAATTTGGATAAACCAAGTATGTAATCCTACTAATTTTGGGTCATACTTTTCAAATTTGTTATCAAAATTAACCTAGCTCTAATAGGTTTCAAAAATGTGGACACCTGGTCCCGGAATTAAGAACATTAGTGATAGCTAACGAAAAACTGATATCACAGCTGAAAAGAAAGACCCAAAATTATTGGGTTTCAAAAAAAATTCCAATAAGATCGGATAAAATTTGGTTGTGTTGTCAAAAAATCGAATTTTTGAACTTTATGACGTCATCAGAATCCAAAAAATTTAATTTTGCTCTATCAAATCCAAATTTTATCCAATTTGGATAAACCAAGTATGTAATCCTACTAAATTTGGGTCAAACTTTTCAAATTTGCGATCAAAATTAACCTAGCTCTAATAGGTTTCAAAAATGTGGACACCTGGTCCCGGAATTAAGAACATTCGTGATAGCTAGCGAAAAACTGATATCACAGCTGAAAAGAAAGACCCAAAATTAGTGGGTTTCAAAAAAAATTCCAATAAGATCGGATCAAATTTGGTTGTGTTATCAAAAAATCAAATTTTTTAACTTTATGACGTCATCAGAATCCAAAAAATTTAATTTTGCTCTATCAAATGCAAATTTTATCCAATTTGGATAAACCAAGTATGTAATCCTACTAAATTTGGGTCATACTTTTCAAATTTGTTATCAAAATTAACCTAGCTCTAATAGGTTTCAAAAATGAGGACACCTGGTCCCGGAATTAAGAACATTAGTGATAGCTAGCGAAAAACTGATATCACAGCTGAAAAGAAAGACCCAAAATTAGTGGGTTTCAAAAAAAATTCCAATAAGATCGGATCAAATTTGGTTGTGTTATCAAAAAATCGAATTTTTTAACTTTATGACGTCATCAGAATCCAAAAAATTTAATTTTGCTCTATCAAATCCAAATTTTATCCAATTTGGATAAACCAAGTATGTAATCCTACTAAATTTGGGTCAAACTTTTCAAATTTGCGATCAAAATTAACCTAGCTGTAATAGGTCTCAAGAATGTGGAGTCCTGGTTCTGGAATTAAGCACATTAGTAATAACTGACATCACTGACATCACAGCTGAAAAGAAGAATCCAAAATTAGTGGGTTTCAAAAAAAATTCCAGTAAGATCGGATCAAAATTGCCTGTGGCTTTGCAAAAAAAAAGTACAATAAAATTTTTGCAATGTCTTCATTACGCAGTGTACATCCACCTTAATATCACAGACATTCCATAATAAAAAAGTATTCATAATAAAAGTATCTTAACAGTATTGGGCTGTGATGTGTTGTAGTGTTCTGTGCTGTGCTGTGCTGTTTAGACTGGTTTTTAGTTATTTTTTTTATATTTATTTTAATTTTAGTGATGCAGTAAAGAAACACTTACTTATCAAACTCAAATTGATTTCTTATGTTTTAAAGTAATCAAACCAATGATAATAATCCCATATAATACAAAATCACACATACTTTTTTTATAGTCTAGTCAAATTAATATTTATTATATCACAAAAAAAAATATTGAAGAATTTATCCTATATAAAGTGATTATGAAAATAAGTTTATCAGAATATTTGAGTTTTTCCAAATTTGACTTTATTCCCGTCAGCACTTTCCTTATGAGCATTTTACTCAAGCTCGATTTAAAACGATAATAACTTTTATTTTTAACCCCCGAACTAAAAAAAAGAGGTGTTATAAGTTTGACCGCTATGTGTGTGTGTCTGTCTGTTTTTGATTTTTTTTGGCTTCGTTGGAAAAGTAATTTAACGGAGAGGTGTTCCTGTTCCCGTGCTTTCGTCACTTTACGGATATTCGGTGCCATACGGTGCGAACCGTTGAAATTTATTTTTCAAAAATTTTGCACTGTCTTAATATTTAATTGTATAATAATTAATAATTATAATTTTTGTTGAAAGCATTCTTACAAGTACATAAGCTATAAGTATATTTATTTTATACATAAAATCGTCCTTTTTAATATGCAAAGAATTAATAAAACAAACATTTACAGTCTAATTAATGAATGTGATTATTTTGATTTTTGTTCTAAAATTATTCACTTTTTCAAATTCAAAATTAGGAAATTAAAGAATATTTCACGCGCAAAATATATCACGCAAGTGCAAAGCACGTGAGCACATCTCGCTTCAAGGGACTAAAGATTACTTAACGGTTGATGGGAGTACTGACGACTTAATGGTACATACAAGAACATATTTATACAAGGACGTGAAGCTTGAATGGAGATGGTAGCAGGAAAAAAAGCGCTTATCTGGGCGAGATCTAGCCCTCGGTCTGTCTTTTGTCTTTAATTTTTTGTCTTTTTTTTGTTTTGAAGCAATTGGAAGTGATTGCAGACAATTTCATTTGTTTTCAATCACTGCGACAGCTTAATTCGCTGTAGAAAGTACGCAACGACCGATGACTAGACCCTGTCCTGATAGGCGGCGTAAATTCAGCCATGGGCGCTTTTAGCTCGTAAATAAGTGTAAGTAATGTACTCTAACACACCTTCGATTCGGGTCGAGTCAAACAAGACGGGACGAGGACTTTGTACTACTTCGCGAATATGAAGTTGGCTAGAATAATAAAAATACTTTGTTGGAAACAACTTTGAATAAAAAATTTGGTTGTGTTTTTTTTTTGTCAAAATGACTTAATTTGACTGGATTATTATGTATATAAAGATTGAAAAAGAAGTATTATGAAAAATGAATAATATAACATCACCTATAATTCAAATAATATTATCACCAAAAAGGTGACATAAAACTCATTAAATTTGAAAAAAATACAACAAATGTATTTAAATAACAAAAAAAGAAAAAAAAAATCGAAGTGTGTTATTTACAACTTTTATTAACATTCTTTCTTTAATTATGTTTTAATAGACACAAATTTGTACAAATAACCAACAACGGCGAGGCGATATAGACGAGATGAGATATACCTGTACCTTCAAATATTATTGTACTTTTTTATATTTTTATTATTTACATACATTGTTCATTAACAGATATCACTTAATTTTTTACTTCCATAAGAAACTGTCAAAGAATGGAATCGAATATTACCTAATCCAACAACCTACAAGAAGAAATATATGCTAGCAAATACGGAAAATCACCTTTGTTGTTTTGATGTTCGGGGATGTTCTATAATCGTTCGGCGTTGCTAGATGTAAATTCTCGACAAAGATGATAGCTGGAAATGCTTTTTTAAAGATATACTAGCAGCCAAACCTGGCGTTGCTCGGGTTAAAATACATCGCATGTTTAATGGTATAAATAATATTAAAGGATCTATTTTGTAACGTAAATATTAGAGATTTCTATATATCGCCGAATATCGAAATTTCTAGTACCAGAACACTCTAGAATATTCAAATAGTTCGTCCTTTTTCACTTGTCAAAAATTCACTTGAATTTGTTTCATTAGTGTTCATTCTTAATTTCAAATAATCTTCTCTCGACTGTAAACACGATCAGACTGACGGAAAGTCATTGGATTTTGTTTTGATTTGTTATCAGCTCCTACAATTTCAGAGGCTGAGTGCACCTCCTTCATGCATAATCTATGCACTTAACCAGCCCATCACAACTATTAATTAAATGAATTTTGTTGCGACGGCGGGAATCGAGCCCGCTACCCTATGCATACCGTATATGGAATTGGTTACGCCTTAACCAACTGAGCTAATAGGGCGACTATATTTTGTTAATTAACTTATCCCCAGCCTCCCCTAATTATAAAATGGAAGTACACATGATGTGATGCATTAAAATTGAAAACAAATATTGTTCATTAACAGATCTACTCACTCGTATCACTCAATTTTTCTGTCTGTACAGTTAAAATTATGTTTTCAAAAAAAAAATGTATTTTATAAAACACACAACGTGCTTGGTTCTCTGAATAAACAAGACATTTCATTTATTTATTTATTGATTTTAAATAAAAATTACAGTTGAATTATTTATGATTATTGATTTTTTTTTACGTCTCTGTTTTTAAGAAGAACTCTTTAAAAACATTTAAAATTTTTATCTTACTAAAATAATAAAATACGTTATTGTGTATAAGAATACCCACTATTTGGTAACACAATTGTAAACGACTCGAAGAACATAAAACGGATATCCTGTTATGATCGATTTTGATTATATTTTGCTAAAAATAATTTTTGCTATTCATACATGTTGGATGTTCAAAAAGTTGGAGACTGGAGAGTTTTAGAAAAAAAAAAAAAAAACTAAGACAAAAGTTATACGATTTCGATCATACAATCTACTGGCGGCCTTATATTTGACTTTAACTTTGATCATAAGCATGAAAGTGACTGATGTGTCTAGCAGGTTTACTTGACATTTTTTTTACTCGTTGTGCTGATATCTGAGCGTAAAAATTGAATACAGTGCCATTCAAATTAATATCTGCCCCAAGAGTAACAAATAAAAGTTATAAAATTTAAAAAACCCCAGACTAATCCCCCCCACTCGATTTTCTTTAAGCCTCGCCTCAGTTAATAACACTATCGATTATGTCACCTTTCAAACAATCAAAAAATCAAAATTGGTTCGCCACGGAGGCCGACACACAATTGCACAGCTAAACACATTGAATGTATAACACTCCCCTTTTAATGTCGGGAGTAAAGGTGATTGTAAACCTACAGTATTGTAAAAAAGTTTTGGTTTATTGCAAGGTATTAATACATATAAACCAAATAGATGCTTTGTACTCAAGAATGAGTTATTTTTGGCTTTACAATACCACGCAACTACAAAAATATATAATATATTGTGTGCAAGTGATGCTTATAATTATATTATACTCTAACTATAGTCGTCTTTGTTCATAAAAAAATTGGATCTTCGATGAACTCATAATTAAATTAAAATTTTGTTTTTGTATCATATCGACAACCTTATATTTTGATGGTATTATTATAAACTACAAGATTGTCTAAATATTTTAGATAGTTTTTTATCACACTCTCTAGATTTTTTGATATAGAAATATCCAATTGAAAAGGATAACCTATATGATTCATCATTTTTTTAGCCAAATTTGAACAAAAAAAAAATTAATAAAAAGGCCGATGACCTAGGAATTTTTTGTGATTTTTGGAAAGTTTGTTAATTAAAAAATGTATTTATAAAGCTTTATTCAATTTATACTGTTATTCAATTTTTGCATATGTTAAACTGAAAATGAAGTAAAAATATTGAAATCAGTTTAAGAACCATATTATTACATGGACTGTTTGATAGGATATTTTAAGCAACATATACTTATTATATAAATTTACCAAGGTTGTACATTTCTTGACTTTATCAAAGTTCATTTAATCAAATCTAGTTAAGTTCTTACTTGATGTAAAATATATCTAGACACATAATCTAATACCTAAAAGATACATAAAAAAAACTAAGATAAAATATCTAGATTCTAACTAAATACATGACATCATTGGTGATTAGCATTCCATACAAATACTGTCTTTTTATAATCTAAGATAATAAAATGATTTGGTTTATAATTAAAACATTTGCATAAATTAGTTACACAGTAAACACAAAATCAGTAAACACATATAACTTTATATACAATATGCAAAAATTTTAATGGAATTTATCAAATCAATCAACGAGAAAAAAAAAACTAATTACGTTAATTGATTCTTGTGACCTTTTCACAAAAAAATTTATAATTAATAGAAAAAAAATGTAGATAAAACATCAATTCAATATAAGAGAAATTATTATTTTAAAAAATTATTATTTTTAACAAAATATTGTTTGAGAGAAAAAATTAAATTGCTTTCCCGTAATACACTTCGCAACAAGTGAAATTTACAAAATTGGCAATGATCTTCAAAATTGATTCAGTTTGGAAAAGGCATGTCGTATAATTTTAACATATAAATAATTACTATGGAAATGAATGGTCAAATAAACCTGGCTCAATTCATTTCGAAAAGTGAAATGGTAAAATTATTTGGTAATTCAAAAGAACAAAGTCAACTCAAATATTACAATTTCAATTAAAATATTTCCAAAAATTTGTCCCAAAATATGATAACTTTCTAAGGATCCTTTTCATCTCATCTGATGACCTTGACCATCACTTTGATATTGATTTAAGAAGGAGTGTTATAAGTTTAAAGTGTTTATCTGTGCGTCTGTGTGTTTCTCAGTGGCATCGTAACCCCTAAACGGTCGAACCGACTTGATTGAGAACATTTTTTAGCTAAATTTCCAAAAATTGGTTTACAAAGAATAAATCGCATTTGTCGGGGGGTTTTTTAAGTTTTATAAATTTGACTTGTTAATATTTTCGATGATGTTTGAATTTTAGAACACATTTATTCACCGCTTACAAAATCGCTTGAATTTGGAAAATCGTAATTTTTGATAAATAACTAATTAAGGTAGTACTATCGAAAATAGACTTTCCATTCAGAATTTAATGAAACTTGCATTAGGTTGATCTAGTTGTCCATTATTACATCATAATTAACCAGTTTTAGGGATCTTCAGAGAACTGAAAAAAATATATTTTAAAGATATTTTAACATTGATCTTTATGGGAAATTATAGATTTTATTTTATTTCATAAAACTGGACGTTCAGATTTTTAGTTTTCTGAAGGCCCCTAAAAATTTAATTGGTTAATTATGATAATAATAGACAACTATGCCAAATTTCAGTAAATTCTGAATGCAAAGTCTATTACCGATAGTACTACCTTAAGTAGAAACGTGTTATAAACCTTCATCCTTATTTTGAAGTCAGTTAATAAAATTGAATACTATTTCTTGGACGAACACATGATGAGATGACCAAATTGAAAAACAACAGTATTTTCTGTATATTTTTATAAAATAAGTTTTATAAAATATACAATTATTTTTGCGGTTAGAGAATGAAATTGAATATTTTATTGTTTTCAAGTAGTTAAAATAGAAATTTTTTAACCGATTAAAATGTAATATTATAAAATTAGCATTTTTATTACATTATGTGTTATGTGTTACATTATGTGGAGTTGTTGGATCCATGTTCACAAATACATGTATTAGTCGAGGACGAGATGGCGTTTGCGTATCGAAAGTATTCGAAAAAGAACATTGCATACAAAATTCTTATTGAAGCCAAAACGACTATAAACATTTTTTTACAGCAATACAATCAAAAAATTTAAAAAAAAAACCGATAAATTTTTCGGGTACGGAACCCTAAACTCGCATTTGAAACGTATCTAAGAACACTCTGCATTAAGGTATGTTTTTCCTTAGAGCCTTCGCCAAACTGAATCCATTTTGAGGATCATCGCCTATTTTTTAGTTGTTCCGGGTACGGTATCCTAAACTCGCTCTTGAAACATAGCTAAGACCATTTCCCATTAAATTACCTTTAGAACGAAACAAAAAAATTCAAATCGGTTCATCGATTTAGGAGCTGTGATTCCACAGACAGACACACAGAGACACAGACACACAGACAGACAATAGGTTAGTAAAACGAAGCCAAGCTTTCCTTTGTTGTTACATCCTTGAACTGCTTGGATGGATCTTTTCAGAAACAACAATGGGAAAAGTACTATCTACAAGGCTTACAGTTTCCTCGAGCTTTGATGATGTGTATTGTTCGATTAAATTGGCCATAATCTTCCCGGAAAAGTCTATACACAGTTTAATTATTTCTGTAGGGCGAGTGAAAAATTTGAGCATTGCTGAGCTTTAGTTAAAATAAAAAAAATGGAATGTCTCAAACTGACATTTGCAAAAACAGGCAAAAGTATTCACGGCATTCTAATTTACAGTCTTGCAAAAAAAGAAAACATAAATTGAATTAACGCCTAGTTTAATAATGTTCCTGATTTAATCATTATCACATCAAAATGGGACAAAACTCCTCCAGTTACGGTCCTGTTTTCTCGAAAAAGTAGTGCCATTGAATACTAGACTATTATAGAAGGGTTTCGATATTATTTCATTTACCATTTTTATTGTTTATTACAGTCGTCATTTTTTTGATTGTTACAAATTATTATTATTTTATATTGTGTAAGATTATGTCTTTTTAAAACAATATACATTCATTTTGTATCGCATGACAATTATTGCTCTTTGACTCATGAATATACAGAATGTTTGATTCACATCTCGGCATTTAAATATCACTCTCCAAGCGTATTAAAGCTATCTCAACGCATATCGAAGCTTCAAGACATGCATATAATATCTCTCACTTAGATGCATTGCTTTACGCATGTATTCTGTCATACTCGTGATATTTATATGCCTAGGTGTAAATCGAACATTCTGTATATGGAAAGACAATGTTTACAGTACATTTTAGTAGAATCAACTTCACATCCGAAAAAATGAAAAGGAAACTTTATAAAAAATAAGTGAAAGCAAACAATTGACTGAAATAATTGTAGAAATACCATGTATGAAAGTATTGATGACGCAATGTAAGTAAAGAAAGATATCCACTCTTCAACATAGATAGCTAATATTCCCATATAATAAATACTATACAATTTGCACCTAATTTGCGCACTCGCAGGTAAACAGTGATGTTTACGCAAAAATTTTTCAAATAAAAGTTGTTATATTTTTTTATAAGTTACATTTATTTACATTTAAACTGTTGTTTTATCTTTCACGGTTTACAAGATGGGTCCTACGGACCCAAGATTCAATTGACCTATGTTGCTCATTTACGAACTCGCTCTCACTTTTTACGTCCTGAGTGCGCTGTAAAAATTTAAGCTCGATATCTTTTTTCGTTTTTGAGCTATCGCGTTGACAGGCAGATGGACTGACAGACGGGCAGACAACCGAAAATGGTATAGGTGTTCATAAAGTCACCTAATTAGGTGATTCAAATTCAAATCAGATAAATTTCGCTAACTGGCGATAAAAAATTGTACTATTAAACAGGAAGAAGGCCGCTTTTTCAGTAGTTCCAATTTAAACTACCTGATTACTCACCATTTATCAATAAAAGCCAATTGATCTATCAAAAAATTAACATTGCGGTAAATTAACAAGTAAATTCAATCACTACATTATTTATCAATCACTAATCAATAATTAATTTTTATTGAAAAAATTTCGATTGCCCTTGAATTAGTTCGCTTTTGAAATTTTGACGTTCCGAAAATTTTGCCGCCCTAGGCCCGGGCGTCATGGTCCTAAGTCTAAATCCAGTACTGGCTACAGCCTGTTACTTGGTACACATTTGTAAATAAAATACATCATCACATATACAATCATAAAAAAATGATCACTGTTTAATATCAAAATATTTACGTAATTGGATAAACAAACAAATAGGTATATATGTATTATACGTACGTATGCATGTATGCATGTATAAAATGTATGTATTGACTAATTAGCCTTAGAAATGTTTATTTTAATTAATTAAATATTATTATTTTGTTTAATGAATGCATTGGTATTGTACGAATATATGTTTTTGAGTGAATGGTTGGGATGCGTATATATGTTACCGGTAAAATATATTGTTATACAGGGTGTTCTGTTATTGATTAGAGAACCTTGGCCTACAGAATAAGCTCATAAAGACGAAGCAAAAACTTATTTATCAATTTTCGATCTGAGGCCTACTTTGAGAGATAATTAACCAAATCAATTAATATAATATTACTACAAAGTAAATAGTTTTAGCGAATCACAGTTCACTTAGCTATTAAAGGCTGGTATTGTGTTATTACATAAACTATTAGTAGGTTGTCCTTCATTCTATATACATATTCAAAATAAAAATACTCAAAAAATAAAAATTTGATATAAATGTATAAGCATTATTGAAACGAGATCCTGCGAAAATTATTCATGCCAAGGACAGATTTACCGAGTCTAGTTCATATAGTTATTCTTTTGACGAAGCTTTGTAAGCCCTGATCTCTAATGTTGAATTTAAAAAAAAAAATAAAATACTTCATTTTAGAGTGAAATTTACGTTTTCAAGAAATTCAAGAAGACATGCGAGAAAAAAGAAGCAAAATCTTACACAAAAGAAGAATATTCGAATGGTTTTCGTTCCTATAAAAATAATATAGAATTTTGTAGAATATCTTATTATATACATTGCCGATAACATATATACATTTAATGTTTTACCTATACGCCTATCGATACATTTTACATTACCGTTCATTACCATGCTTTCGCCAACGGCTTTCCATCATTCCCTTAATTTTATTATTTTAAATAATTTTTTTTTTCGATATCATGATTGATAATAAATTTAAATTCAGTATTGAATAATAATAAGATATTACATTTGAAACAAATATAATTGTTATACATATTATTTTACAATCAAATTTCCTTTTTTTTTCACGTTTTTAAGCATATGAAATATTTATATCTAGAAGGGGGGGGGCAGAGTGTCTATGAAAAGGCACTTTTTAATATCAAAGTAAAAATCAAGAATTCCGAGATGAATATGGCTCTTAAACCGCTGATAAATGAGGTTTTTTCTCTGTCAATCTCTCGCAAACTTTCAAACAAACAAAAATAAATCAAAATCGGTTCAAGTCCATTTTGATTGAGAAATTTGTTCGGAGCAAGCCAACCAATTAGACTGTGCTAGAGGGAAATCCACTAAAACACAATTGAGAAAGGTATTACTTTTGATAGGACATGAACTACCACTTTCATAACATGGGGGTCTCTGATGATCCCATTTTTAGAATATGCATGGAGGACGATGAAACCTCCATAAATTTTATCTGCACCTACAGAAACCTGCAGGGTATCATGTATAGAATATTTAGATCCGAAACCTTGGATCCATCAATCCTGAGGACAGTCCCAGCAGAGAAGTTGCGGGCTTTTTGTGTGGCGTCTTATTGCGATAGAATTCTATAGCTTCATCGAATTCTATATCTTCTTCTCGCCTCTCGAAGAGCATAGACGATTTCTTGGCCTAGGTGCTAGGGACTCATTTGCATTACTTATCTTTTGTATTATTATTGAATCAAAATCGGTTTATCCAATTTTCTAGCTACGATGCCTCAAACAGAAACACGATAAAGTTATTACATTTCTCTTTTTGTTGCAACGGGGGTTGAAAAAGTAAAGTTTTTTGTATATTCATTCCATGACTGCACAGCCTTAATGATAAACCGTGAATGAGAGATGATATCTAAGGGTGTTAAAATCTATAAATTCGCCACTATCAGCTAACAAAAGTAGATCTTCAGGTAAACAGGTATTAATATACATTTGATTTATTTGAAAAATATTCTTTTCATAACCCTCTTAATATACTCTTTTGTATTATAAGATCCACTCTATACACAAAATATATATAATACAATCGATAAATCGTACAATGACCGAAAAAATAGATAATATTTTCCGTAGTCTCACCTTAAGATTTATATCATCTGATGATGTTAACCAAAACTATTAATATTTCTTTTCTAAATACATTTCACGAAGCCAGAAAAGAATAAGTCGTGATGGATATGACCTTCAGATTCATAGGTTTCTGATTAGCGGTCAGATTCATAGCTTTCTGATTAGTAATGCGATTCGACTAGGATTTTGTGACTCAAATCGCTTGAGTAAGTTTATTATGTCATCCGAGTCACTCGAACTTATTATTAACACTCCTTGCAACTTAAGCAAGACTTGCTTAAACATTTTTCATGATAGGTTAGGTTATGTTAGGTAAAATAGAGTGATGTTTCGATTTTGGTTGGTTTTGAGCGATCATTTCGTATCTTCCAGCTCAAAAAGTCAAGGTCTTTGATGTTTCCTGACGCGATTCTATTTATATAAAACTTTTCGCCCTTCTTTCCTGAGTTTTTATATTATTTAATTACGTATGTCGACTACCAAGTAGTCATCATCAGTATGAATTGGTCTTAAAAATCACGTAATCCGTTTTTGCCAAAGGGATTCGAGGATTTTATCACCTAGTTTTGGCTAAAAATAGGTAAAAATCTTCCAAATCTAAATTAAACAAGTGAAAAAAAAAAACAGTTGACTGAGTAAATTGACCATAAATAGACAATGTTGATGACGCAATCGTTTGTTTTTTTTACGTCAGGTAAGTAAAGAAAGATAGCCACTCTTAGGTAGCCACTCATACATATATACATGCCACACACATCTAACTCATATTTCCTTATAATACATACTAGAAATGCTGTATTGATTTCTTCCGATATCATACAATTTTCGACTTCGATTTTCGGAGCAAAAACTAACTTCTGATAGAAAGTTAAAATAATATTTTTATAAAACATCTGTATTATTTCATACCATATATTGCACAAAAAAAAAGCTCCATCATTCAGCTCTAGCTATCATAGTGCTTACACTACATTTAACACTGACGCTTTGAAACCAATTCAAAAAATTGTATGAATTGGTGTAGTAACGAATCATATACATATATAGGTAATCTCTATATATTATAAATGTGAAAGTAAGCATGTTTGTTTGTTTGTTTGTTTGTTACGCTTTCACGTTTAAACTAGCGAATAGTTTTTAATGAAACTGTACAACAATATAGCTGATATATCAAAATAACACATGAGATATAATTTATAAAGATATATTAATAAAAAAAAAATTTTTAATTATTTTAATTAGACATTACCATAAATTACAGATTTCCGTAAAAATAGCCAGTATAAAATGTATCACGACTATGAATAATTACGACTATAATACATTTAAAAAAATAGAAAACCATACATATATTTTACCTGGGTAAAACAATCTTTGCCATTATCTCGAGTGTTATAGAAAGGGGATAAATGAGAGCAATGTTTATCAATCTTTTAAACCCCGCGAAGCGGGTGGGTATCACTCTAGTGTAGTATATATATCGTTTTTGGTCGGATATAAGTTTATTTATTAGCTATAAGCTATAACTTTGGACTCGTTCTATTTATAATTACGATATGTGCGCACCCAACTAAACCACACATCTTGTACCTACCCATAAAAGAGATATTACCGAAAGATTATTAAAGTTTTTCTCTGACCACTAAAATATTATACTCTACAGTATAACCTATATAATCGTATCTCTCATGGGAATTATGAGTTAAAACAGTTTCTTGAACTCCACTGTTTGTAGACTATTAAACGTCATTTTTTCGCATGAAGGACTTACTTAGAATTGTAAAGTATCTCAGACTTCTATTGGGAAATTTTAGAAACTTACAACAAATGAACATACATATGTCAAAAAAATTATGTGTAATTATTTTTAAAATTATGAGAAATATCTTTTAAAATAAGTGAAAGCAAACAAATGATTGAGTTAATTGTTGAAATACCATGTATAGAGACAGTGTTCATTACGCAATCTATGGATTTCGATAATTATATTCGCACCGTGTGTGAGTTTTATTGGAGGCGTTTCCATTGTAATGATACCCTACTTTAATTATAGAATTGTATGGATGCATATATAATTGTATGGATTGCATTTATGACTAACATTAAAAATTTAATATTATTGTCTCACAAATTTAAATAAATAATTATGATAATTTACATTTGAAAAATAATATTTGTGCAATTTGATTTCTTATTTTCACAATTTTTAATGCATTAAGTTTAATTAATTAGTGATTTTTTAATAATTTTAATTTGACATTTGCTATAACATGAACATGTAAAGAATTGAAAATTAGTCATAACAGCCTCCTTTATCACCGAAAGTTTTCACTGAAAGCGCTGGCATCGATTTTATTGTCCCTGCCATAACTACGCACAAAACGAATAGAGTTAGATAATTCTATAAATATAAAATCGAACTCTTGAATGATAGTAATATTAATTACATTTAATAATTTGATATATAATTCTAAAAAACTACCCGTCATGTTACTGTCAGTTAGTAATGAAAATCTACCTATTTTCAATACCTGCAAATGATGCGTTATTTTTTAGAAAATTACATGAAATTATTTATCAAATTTTATGCAGAAACTGATACTGATAATCAATGATTTAAATGTCAGAGTAAAATTAATATAATAAATACAAATGTTATAAATTGATCAGATTATTAATAATATAATATTACTGCTGTGTAACTGTATTATTAAAAACATTTATTCAATAAAGTCTCCGTACATCGTACACATCAAATATAAACGAAAAACATATTTTCCGAATAAAATACAGTCTGGGACACAAAAAAAAAAATATGTATTACCTTATATAAAGTATTTTTGCAAGTACTTCTGAATTTTGTGGGTGAAAATTACATCATAAACTGATTTTGATCAAGATCGGAAATGAAATTTTTTTTCTCCATTTTTTGCAATTTTCTTTAGAAAAAATCGAAAAAATCGTAAAAAATTTTTTCTCTCGGATTTTGATAAAACTCAGTTTATAAGGTCATATTGACCCACAAAATTCAAAAATCGGGTGCATTTAACGATAAGACGAGTAATTTCACAGATTTCGCTAAAAATCGCATAAAAAAGGTAGATATCTCAGAAACTACTCGTCTAACCGTAAAATGAACCCGATTTTTGAATTTTGTGGGTCAAAATTACCTTATAAACTGAGTTTTATCAAAATTGGAAATGCCATTTTTTTTCTCGATTTTTTTAAATTTTCTTAAGGGGTACTCCATAGAAAAAATTATAATTCATTCATGAAAAAAAAACAAATGTCGATCACTTTGAAAGTTTCCCGAGAAAATTTTGACTTTCACGCGATTTCTTACTCTACCCGAAGCTTCAATCAGCTGTTACAAGCAGTGCAACGTAATGTCTGACATCCTTCAGAAACGTCAAAATGTTTTTTTTATGTATAAAAAGAATCAATGATAAATCCGATCATCGAATCACCGATTACTTTTATACAATTAACATTATTGTGAATTCTTCCATAAGGTACTGTGTTTAAAATCACAATTTTAAAATGAAATAATTCACAGTTTTGCCCTATAAGAGGCCTGCAAAACTATGTTTTGTGTGATGAAGGGACCCCAAAAAATGAACATTCAAATGTACTAAAAGTTACTACCCGGCTTGTACTTTCTTAAACGGACTTGAATTTTCTAAAACTTAACCATATAATGACTTTTTAAAATTGTAATAGTTTAAAAAAAATATACGCGTAACATTTCTGGTGTGCCACCCTATTTGGGGAAAATATATTCCGTAATACATTTATTATATCATGTCTAATATACTGCTAAACACCAACACACAAATATATAGCATTATAAATGCCTACGTTTCATTTGATATTATACAATTCTGATTTGAATATAATATAATAATAAATTTAGTTCATGCAAACATAGACTATATATTCATGTATAGACAGTTTTCAACTCAATATTTTTCATAGATTGTGCTCTTTATCATTCCAAACATGAAGGTTATAAGAAGGAGAACGATCACTATAGAAAATATTGTCCCCGAAATATGGATAAGTGAGGCGCTGCGACCGCTAAGTAGTATCAATAAAAGCGGGCTGTTGTGCGCTAATTTGAAATGATATATCAATTTGTACATTATGCAACTAACTTCATCTACTTGTACTCATAAACAGCTAACTTCGCAGATACTACTTCTTGATGACAGCGCGGCTAGTGGCTGAAAAATGAACTATAAATTCTACCAATTTTCAGGGACAGGTGCGCTAATGCTTTAGTACATAGCGATCGTTCTCCTTCTTTATAACCTTCATGATTCCAAATATCTCTTAGTCAAAAGAAAATGTAAGAAACGAAACGCTGTATAACGCCCGTTGAGGAGATGTGCAAGGACTGGATAATGATGGGGATTTCAATAAAGCTTCATAAATACATTTTTTGATAAAGTTTCCAAAAATCGTGAAAAATTCCTAGGTCATCGGGCATTTTATTAAAATTTTATCGTTCAAAGTTGGCTGAAAAACAGATAAATCATATAGGTTATCCTTTTTAATTGGTGATAAAAAACTATCTAAAATATTTAGACAATCTTGTAGTTTATAATAATACCATAAAAATATAAGATTGTCGTTGATATCAAAATAAAATTTTAATTTAATTATGAGTTCATCGAAGATCCAATTTTTTTATGAACAAAGACGACCATAGTGAGAGTTTTAATGATTGAAGAGCGATATCTATACTATCAAATTTTTAAACAGCACTTGCACACTATATATTATATATTTTTGTAGTTGCGTAGTAATGTAAAGCCAAAAATAACTCATTCCTTGTTTACAAAGCGTGTTGGTTTATATGTATGTACCGTGCAATCAACCAAAATTTTTCTACAATACTGTAGGTTTACAATCATAATACGTATTTCGACTACCAAGTAATCATCATCAGTATGAATTAGCTAATCGTAATAACTCTTGTTGTGTATGTTACTCTTTAATAATTTGTTGGCGGATTGCACATTGAAATTTTCATGTACCCACAATTTTATACTGTTCTAAGTATCTGTCAAATTGTAATGTCAGTGACGCTTGGCCAATGCGCATGATCCTTATGCGCAATGATTTTCGAGTATTTTTTGACGTTTAAAATAATATATTACAAAATCAAACCTATTATAATTATTTAAATAAATCATGAAAGTAAATAATCTTTCATATTCACAATCCATTACTTATTCAAGAAATTCAACATTGATTTTGAAAATTTTATTAAATCCGAATTGGGAATAGGTTCTTTGTCCAAGTTCATTGTTTCATTACCCAGTTTTTGAGTGTAGATGCTTTCATAAGCATCTTATTCGCAAGGATTGGGTACTGATTTTAGAAGTTTTAAGTTCTATTTGTCAATTTTATGATCAAAGCTAAATCCCATAATTTTATTAGAACAGTATTTCGGAGTCAGTGAAATAAAAATTTTGGAAAATGTTGGTGACGCAGGGAAAATAGTTTTTGCCCATTTTTAACACGCTTTTATTAGCTTCACTTGTAACTAACTATGTATGTAAGAAAAGCTTGGAATCTTATTTGACCCTCTTCGCGATCTTCGATTAGGATAAATTTTTGCACACGCTCTGAGTGATGACAATACATGAAACATCATTACAAATCCAATATGGCGACCTCCCCAAGATGGCGGACTGGCTGTTTGAAATTCACCCCCATGATATGGATATCAAATGAAAGGGTTTGCTGTCAGGAATACGAAAAAAAGAGTCACAGTGACTTAAATCCAATATGCGAACGTCCAAAATGGCGGACAGGCTATTTGAAATGCACCCCCATGATATGGGTATCAAATGAAAGGGTTTGCTGTCAGGAATACGAAAAAAATAATCACATAACTTAAATAAAAAATGGCGGAGATTTAAGATGGCGGATTGGCTATTTGAAATGCACCCCCATGATATGGGAATTAAAAGAAGTAAACGCTCCATTTGTAATTTTTAGTGCGTGCTAAAAGCGTGTTTTTTAGTTTTTTAAACTATTTTATACTTATTATTGTAATTTTGACACGAAGTAAAATAATTTCTTTGTAATTTTAACGAAAGGACTTTGGTGAAAATTGATAAAACGTTTGCAAAGCATATTTTCTATCAGGGTTTTTATGATATATATCAATACAAAAATGATTTTAAAAAATTTAATATTATTTAGTAATTTTTGGCGTTTGTTACCGTATTTCTACTTCCCAAATTTTGATGGCATTGGAGTAGAGTTCAGAACAATTTCGTTACTAAAAAGTAAGTATAAGTAAGATTCAGAATCGGAAGATGATCTACCTTTATCTTCCTTGCAGTCAAACCACGCACAATTATGAAAATACATTTTTTATTTTTATTTGATAATTAACAAGTTATTACGAATGACTGATAACTGATTTGATAATTAAAAGACTTATTATACTCTGCAGTTATTATTTGTAATAATTATTGTTTTGTTGCCTAAGTGTAGGTATGACCATTGACTGATAACAATTTATAAAATTGTTTTTTGTTTTAAAGTTGATTTTTATTTATAAAAATTTTATTATTTTTAATTGATTTTGCCTGATCTAGAAGAATATTTTATGTTTTGGTTTCATTTGTCTGATTTGAAGTGCCTAAGTAAATAAAACCTTTAAAACATTTTAGTTTTTTTAAATATCAAAATTTTGATATATATCGGATATATATCAAAAATATCCGATATTTTGATATTTATAATAAATATCGGATATTTTCGAACCCTGTATTTCTATACTAATTTAAATATTGATGATGCAGACAGACATATTTGTTCTAAGCTATTAAATTGCATTTCATTTACAAATAAAACCCCTTTTGAGTGAGATGTAGTAGCCGAATTGAGTAGTTAATGATTGACCACCGACTAGTTTCATATACCTAATACAAAGTCTAATGTTATAATAATGCATACCATACACTCATACACTATACGTGAATGTTAGCCTGATGGCCAAGTCAAAAGCTTGCTAATTATTGGATATCAGAAAGTTTATATGTTATATATATTGTTATTTGATCAATTTTAATATTTACCAGGGACGGATATACAAAAGGGGAATTGAATCAATCCTCTGGCTAAAATTTACCATTCAACCTTGACAGTTAATATAAATCAGCCGCCATATAAGTAAGATATGTAGACGGGTTTTAATATGATAGGGTTGTCTACTCAAAAATTCTTAAAAACGATTATTATACAATTTTTACTACGAAAAATATCCTCTTTTTCTTCGTTAAATAGTCTGTTGTTCTGGTTTTTATGGTTAGAAACAAAGTCCCAATTTTTTTTATCTAGTAAGGATCATAAATTGATAAAAAATTTAAAACTGAGAAAATTTTTAGCGATATCTCAGAAACTACTCGTCTTACCGTTAAATGAACCCGATTTTTGAATTTTGTGGGTCAAAAGTACCTTATAAACTCAGTTTTATCAAAATTGGAAATGCCATTTTTTTCTCCATTTTTTAAAATTTTCTTAAGGGGTACCCCTTCGAAAAAATCGAAAAAATCGTAAAAAAATTTTCCTTTCGGATTTTGATAAAACTCAGTTTATTAAGTAATAATGATCCAAAAAATTCAAAAATCCGGTTCATTTAACGATAAGACGAGTAATTTCAAGGATTTCGCTAAAAATCGCATAAAAAAGGTAGATATCTCAGAAACTACTCGTCTTACCGTTAAATGAACCCGATTTTTGAATTTTGTGGGTCAAAATTACCTTATAAACTGAGTTTTATCAAAATTGGAAATGCTATTTTTTTCTCGATTTTTTGAAATTTTTTTAAGGGGTACCCCTTCGAAAAAATCGAAAAAATCGTAAAAAAATTTTTCTCTCGGATTTTGAAAAAACTCAGTTTATAAGGTAATTTTGACCCACAAAATTCGAAAATTGGGTTCATTTAACGATAAGACGAGTAGTTTCTGAAATTTCGCTAAAAATCTCAGAAAAAAGGTAAATATCTCAGAAACTATTCGTCTTACCGTTAAATGAATCCGATTTTTGAATTTTGTGGGACAAAATTACCTTATAAACTGAGTTTTATCAAAATTGGAAATGCCATTTTTTTCTCGATTTTTTGAAAATTTTTTAATGGGTACCCCTTCGAAAAAATCGTAAAAAAAATTTTCTCTCGGATTTTGAAAAAACTCAGTTTATAAGGTAATATTGACCCACAAAATTCGAATATAGGGTTCATTTAACGAAAAGACGAGTAATTTCTGAAATTTCGCTAAAAATATCATAATGAAGGTAGATATCTCACAAACTACAATTTTTTAAAGCTCATTTCTATAAAACAATTATGTTTTACGCAAACATTATGGAATTCGGTATACACAATCTTAAAATGGAAAAGATTGGATTGATCCAAAATTTTCCTCGAAAAAATTTACTCAAACATTCGGGAAATTTTTCAGTCCGAGAAAGCCGGACCTGGCTGTGAAGCTACTTGATCAGGGATTTTATTGAACCAATCTGTTATGTATGAAATAAAAAATAGCGAAATAGTGTTAATTGTGGAAGGGCAATCATCTGGTTAACTTGCTCCGCCATTATCAAAATATCCTTAATAAAAAAGGTAATTCTGGCATTGTAACTCGGAAACAGGATAAATTTTCAAACCAAGCGAATTCATTTTTTAAAAGTTTCAATTTCCGTCCAAAACATAATTAATTATTTGTAGTAAACAATTCTGCTCGTGAACAAATAAAAGCGGTAAATTGGGCTATGAGTTCAGTGATAGTCAAGTATACGCATAGTATTTTAACAATTAACTCAGTTGTTATCCTCATTTGTTTACATACCTTAGTAAATATTACACTGAGTGTACTCGAAGTAGTAAAGTTTATCATTGATAAATGTATCCTCGAATTATGATATTAAAATGAAACGGATTAAACTCTTAAGGTTGTTAAGGATAATCTTTTAACCGAAGTGCATTGATTTACTAAACCTTATAAATTATTGCATATAACATTCCAGAATAATAATTTGAATTTCTATAAATCTGTTGTTTGATTCGAGAACTTTTCATAAATTTGTTTTCGAAAAACATTCTCATTTGAAACAATGAGGTTACATAACAATCGTACTTAGTTTTAATAAAACCACACGAGAATATTAAAACAAGGAAAACAACATATAATGACAGAGAGAAATAAACAGAATTTTACACATTAAATAAATATATAATATTTTAGAAACTATTGTTAGAATTTTCGATATACATATAATAACTATTGAATATAGGAATAAAACCTGGGAATATCAATATCGAGAAGTAACATTTTCAAATAATCTTTACCGTGGCGTTAAAAAATAACTTGATTACTGCCTGGAATCGTAATTAAACGCAATAAAGTAGGGATGCGAAAATATCTAGTTCTTATAGCAGCCGTGGTAACTGCGCTTTCTCAACATCAATTTTAGAAAATTATACGATCATATTGGAGTGATATTTTCCAAAATATCAAGTATTGTAGAGGAAAGTGATCTATAATGATCCCCAGGGTAAAATTATCCCTCATTGTTTTAAGCAAACCATCGATAGATGGTTTCCGCGCGATCGAATTAATCGTTCAACAAAGACTTATGGTGATGTATAAGCTAATTTGTGTTTCGTAGCAAAAACTGCTTATAATTTATGGCAAGACAAATTTCTACGTAAAATTTCTTTTTGTGTATTAGTTTTTGTCGGCTGGCTGGTTTTACTCTTCGCTTTTGTTGGCTTTTAATAATATTTTAACAGTCGCATAATAAGTTTTAAGGTTAGTTTTTATGACGAAATTCAAATATGTCATTACGGGTAAAATGATCCCCTTTATATATACTAAAATGATCCCTATTTTGTATGTAAAATTATAATAGATAAAATACATTACTCTATACAAAAATATAGAGAATAACTTCACAACTAGGACATATAGATTAATTTGGACGCATTTATTCTCATAGCCATTCTGTAGCCGTGGCCAAAGTTGGTCAAGCGTCCTCAATGGCTGGAACAACAAGACTTCGTTTATATATGGTTGAGGCTTGATTAAGGAATGTGTTAAAAAAATAAACTGTCCAATGGAACCTCGTTCGTTTATATTATTTTTGATAGCACAGTTAGAACTGAAATGTTGTAAACAGTGGATATAATATTCCCCCGAATTCATCGGTACCATGTGTTAGTTTTGATATAACCACAAGACAATCTTAAATCGGGCACTAAAATATGAAATAAAACCAATTGAATTTAAACGTCAATGGGTGGAAATTGGGCAATCAAACAATGGAACGATGAATTTTCTATAGATATATGTATACTTATTTTATAGACATGATATAGAAACTGTGAACACAGCAAAATTGATTCATATCAAACAATAAGCCAACAAATATCCATATATTTTGGTTCGTGGTTATTGACTTGTTACGTTCGTTTACTTTATATTCCGTTTATTTTCAAAATTTATATCAGTCAAAAATTTTATTTTATTGTATAACAAGTGAAAACAAACAACTGACTGAGTTAATCGTTGAAATACCATGTATAGACAGTGTTGATGACCCGATCATTTGTTTTTGACGTCATGTAAATAAAGAAAGATGTCCACTCTTAGATAGCCACACACATGTAACTGATATTCCTATATAATACATACAAAAAAATGTTTCAAACAAAAGTTTTTATTTTTTTGTAAAAACATTTTTTACTTTTAAACTTTTCTTCTATCTCTAACGGTTTGCAAGGAGGGTTCTATGGAACCAAGACTCAATTGACCTATGTTGCTAATTTACGAAATTAACCTTACTTTTTATGCTCGAAGCACGCTATACAAATTTTAACTTGATATCTCTTTTCGTTTTTGAGTTATCGTGTTGACAGACAGACGGACAGATGAAAAGACAACCGAAAACTGACTAGTTAGGTGATTTTATGAACACCTCATTATTTTTAAGCGTTACAAACTTGGGACTAAATTTAGTGTACCTTGATATATTTCATATACTTGGTATAACAAATCGAGAGTAACACTGATTATAGCTTTTGAATATTAATTTTATTTACCTCATCAAAATTGTATTTTTATGAGAAATAATAAACAGTCAAAATCGGTTATAACAAAAGGGAAGGGACCGATAATTTCGATCTTTATCGCTGACTTATTTCAATAACACAATAACAATTGGTCGCTATAACCGATGTATGAATGAATAAAGTCCAAAATTGTGATTTTTAACACGGTACCTTATGGAAGAACTGACAAAAATGTTAATTCTAGAAAAATTAATTGGTGATTGAGCTTCAAAAAAGTTTTCATCATGAAGAAAATTTGTCAGAGATTCTGTTTATGCGAAAAAATCATTACCTTACGACGCTTTCCAAAAAGAAATAAATTTTTGATTGTTTGATGTTTAAACGTCAAAAACTAGTGAAATTGACGTATAAATTTTATCTTTTACGATATTTTTAAAGCATTAAAAAACATTTACGTGATACAAATATTATTTTTATTCATAACTTTGATTTAAATGTAATGAATATAAATTAGTTGCTAACTTGACTAGTCATGTGACGGCCGAGCTACCTTAAGTCTTCAATTCATTAAAATTCAGTGAAGACCTTTATTAGTACTTATTTAGATTGGTATTACCAAATTGGTCATTTAAATAAATTAAAACCAAATTGGTCATTAATAAATATCATCATCAGAAATTTAATCTATTAATGAAAATTATAATGCGATTATGAGGTTACAAAAATAATTTTAAAAATTTGTATAACATGATCCCTGAAAAATGTTATATCACCAACTTATAAACTCAAAGACAAAATTAACCGTTCCTAAATTTCGAACTTGTATCTCCACGAAAAATCATCGAATTCGGAACTAAAATAGCTCATTTAAGGGTTAAAGTTATATGCAAAATGTATTTTGACATATGACATTCCATTGTTTTAAAACCTGATTATTAAAAATTAGTATAAAATTTTGGGCTTTTATACGAAACGTTTTTCTTAAAAATATGTGATTTCTCTTGTTAACAAAATATTTTCTTATTTTTTTAAAGATTTAATTTCGTTTTTTTCTCAAGAGATGGGAGAAATTCGCTTTCGAAATAGTTTTATATCATTTTTCTTGGATCATAGTATACATTCAAGTTCTATCCCTAAAATTTCGTATAAAGATACAGCACATAAGCCAAAATTGATACAAAATGATTATAGAGTTACCATGATTGTGCCTCATCTAAATTCAAATGTTTTCTCATAAAAGTACTACTCATTATTATTGTATTATTTAAATATGTGACATAAGTATGGACCTTTCAAGTATTCAAATATTCTAGTAATTATTAAATAATCCTCTTAAAAACATTATTTTCCTTAGACAAAATATCTATGTATATGACGAATAATACTCTAAGTATAGTAAACGTTTCGGATACGAAATATTAAATACCAAATATGTAGGGTTTTCTATCAAGAATGGTAGAATTCTAAACAGTGCGTTAAATCTGTCAACGCTACAACGTATACATTTTATTAATTTTTTTACTGTTAAAAGTTGGCTAAAAAAATGATGGACCATATAGGTTATCCTTTTCATTTGGATATTTCTATATCAAAAAATCTAGAGAATGTGATAAAAAACTATCTAAAATATTTAGACAATCTTGTAGTTTATAAAAATACCATACAAATATAGCTTTGTCGATGAGTTCATCGAAGATCCATCACTTAATGTACAGAGACGACTATAGTTAGTTTATTGATGATTGAAGACCGATATCTATATTATCAAATTTATAAGCCTCACTTGCACACAATATATCATATATTTTTGTAGTTGCATGGTATTGTAAAGCTAAAAAAAATTCATTACTTGACTACAAAGCATCTATTTGATTTATATGTATGTACCGTGTAATAAACCAAAACTTTTTTACAATACGGTAGTTTTGCAATCACCTTCAATATCACCAACTTTGAAAATTTATAACAGTTAACAGAGACGGCCAATGCATCTACGTTTATTCATATGTCGTTCGAAATGCCTTAAATTAAACAACTGGTATATTAAATATTATTAAAAGTTTTTTTTTTAATTAGATAAGTGTTTTATAATAATCTGTTTATGAAAACAACCACGTAAAACCGCAACTTTGCTAGGAGGTAAAATAATATTTTTCGAATACTCGACCGCATAAATTCGTCGACCGCAAATATCATCGAATGACGTTGTTTGTGCTTAATTTTAAGGACACTACGATCAAATTATTTCAACGTGCTATGTATAAAAGAACTTAAAAATTTCTACGACGTCAAAATTTGTTTCACTTAAGTTTAAAATTCTGTTCTTAATGTAAAACCCTTTTCATTATAACCAAATTTTCAAAAGCTAAATATTCTTATATTTCGTGTATGGTTCAACTAATAATATCAATTCATTTGCATAAATTAGTTTAGCTGTATAAAAATTTTTGACAATATGGGAGATTGGGGTAAATACACAAATATATGGTAGAAGATTCCGCGCGAGAAACTTACCAAAAACAAGCGAAATTTGGAACTTTTTTTGATTATCTATGGTAAATAAAACCTTAAAATCATGAAAATACAGATCTTTAATCTATCAGACAAACTTTTATATTAAAACCGGAAATCAATTTGACAAATTACCCTTTGATACACATTTTACTTTTTATTTCAAAATAAGGTTTAATTCGATATATAGTAGTAAGAAACGCTATTTGAAAATCTAAATTTTGGATCGGTTTTTTTTTTGGTTTTCGGTTGGAGCGAAATTCGGGAAACTTGTTTGTTAACCATAATGATCTGGAAATTTTTAATTATAAAGGTCTCATTTCTCTTATTATAATTTTCAAAAAAGATAATAAAATTTTAAATTTCTTAATATTATCCAAAAATCAGATTCCAGGAAAATCGAAAAGATCATGAAAAGTTTTGATTTGAATAAAGTTTTGAATTTATTAAATTTTAATCAATTTAAACCAAATAATTGTTATAAAAAATAAAGTTTTAAAATTATCTCCCATCCTCTGTAAGAAGGTATAAATATTAGGGTACTTTTGTGAGACAAAAAGCTACTTCAAAAATTATACACCAAACAAATATTATTTGAGATAAAGATAATAATTATAGCTCTGAAATATTTCAAAAATTACATTCATAAAAAATTAATACATTTTCATTACTTGCCTGACACTTTAAATAATGTAATAATTATTTTTAAATAAAACTCAGATGCTTACCTAAAACAAAAGAAAAAACAAATTTGTTAAAAAAATACATGAAAATCTTATGAACTACAGAAAGAAAATTTGGTTAAGAATGAACAAAGACATTACTACAAAAGATCCAATATTTGCTTGTGGTTGATGCTTTACAAGTATTGAACAATTTTGACTCATTTTTCTTTTAAAATATTAAAATTAAAAATCGTAATTTTTAAACTGTATATCACGTGACCTAAATGGGGGCAAGCCTTGCTGTGATGTCCTATCGGTATGAACTATAGACCATCAGTTAGTTCAGTGTAGACAGCTGGGTATAATATATCCATAGATAATAAGTATTTTTATTTATTATAATAAGTTGTCAATGAATATATCTGTCAAACTTGTTTGTGTTATTTCGTATAATGATACCCATATTACGTCATCAAATTGGATGCCCGCATTTTTGACAGTTTAAAAAAGGTTTAAAATTTAAGTTCTTGGTAAGAAAGTTTGTGTATTGTTCCAAAATAAATTTTTTGTGGCTTTTTATTAGCAAAATCAACATTTTGAAGTACTTTTTCCAAAATAGAAGAATACTCTATTCTTTATGAATTTTTTGTTTTACATAAAAAACATACTTTAAGGTTTGCGTCTCAAATTCTGTTGCGCCTGTATGGCGTGCCTACTCTAACACGCCCTAGTTCCATCCCTGCTCCACTATTTTAATATTTTGTTACAAAACCCTACATTTAAATACGAATTTACTTAAAAGCGTGCAGTAAAATTAATCTCAATTGTAAAAAAAAAAATAATCTAAATACGTCTGAAATTGTGTGCTCAAGATATAAATCTTTTACCGATACTTTATAAATTAATTTTAACAGAAAAACTTTTTTTACACACACACACACAACTCACAATACAGATCGATCAACCTCCTGAGCTATTAATAGGGATTTAAACATTTTTTATTTATTTATCTCTATATATTATAAATGCGAAAGTAAGCATGTTTGTTTGTTTGTTTGTTTGTCACGCTTTCACGCTTAAACTAGCGAATGGTTTTTAATGATACTGTACAGCAATTTAGCTGATATATCAGAATAACACATGAACTATAAATTATAAAGATATATTTTAAAAAAATAAAACATTTTTATTTAATTTAAATTACCATAAATTACAGATTTCTTTACAAATAGTCAATATAAAATATTTCAAGGCAATCTTCTCTGATGAATAATTACTATTATACATTTAAAAATATAGAAAACCATACATATATTTTACCTGTGTAAAACATTCCATTATTTCGAGTGTTATACAAAAGGGATAAACGAGAGCAATCTTTATCAATCTTTACTTTTAAACCCAGCGAAGCGGGTGGGTATCACTCTAGTATACATATATTATTTGATTATTTACCGAATACAATTTTTTATATTTATAAGCTTTTATCCTCCTTAGGTTATTAAAAATTTAATCATCTGTAAAATGTATTACATAATTTACAGCATCTTATATAATATATGCACAGAGAGTAGCTCTCGAGAAAAAAAAAATTTTTATGGATATTTTATGTTATGTCAACCCTTATTGATTGTCTGTATTTGTTTTTCCGTTTTCTATGATAGGAAAAATTTGGTTTTTTTGAAATTGGTGAGTAAGGTTCCCGCTATTCCTTCTAGATCTCTGTCATGATTTTGTGCGTTTCGTTTCAGCTGGTCAATTCTGTACTTGAGTTTAAAAAAATTTCCTATTAATAAAATATTATATAATTGTAATAATATATAAATATTATTGAAAATAAATAATTAAATGATTGAATTTATTGGAAATAAAATTTCTTGGAACACAGATTAAGGATGTAGATTAAAGTTTGAAATTTTTTTATATCAAATTTTCAAATTTTATAATGATTTTTATTAAAAATTGATGAATTTAGACGAAAAGTAAGCGTACAATTTTGAAAATCTGAATACTTAAACCGTTATTTATCATAATTTATCAGTTAAATTTTTAGGGACCTTCAGAGAACTGAAAATCTGAACGTCCAGTTTTGTGAAATAAAATAAAATCTGTGATTTTCCATAAGGATCAATGTTAAAATATCTTTTTTTCAGTTCTCTAAAGGCCCCTAAAAATTTAACTGGTTAATTATGATATAATAATGGACAACTATGCCAAGTTTCATTTAATTCTGAATGCAAAGTCTATTACCGGTAGTACTACCTCCAAAAGAATCGGTCGATACAGTTTTTTGTTGTTTAAATTTCTTTGTTAAGATTTTAAGATTTTATTAGATAATTTTACGATCAAATATAGGTGAAAATTATCAAAATATCCCCTCTATAATATAAACCACTTTGCGATAATTACAACGTTAAATATTGATACTTTTTTTCAAAAACTTTTCAGATAATTAATTTAAATGATAAACTTGATTAAAGAAAAGAATTGAACTTACATTTTAAAATTAAACAATTTTTCTTCTCAAAATACTCTTGATATAAACTCAAGTTAAAATATACTGAAGTGACAAAATCTTGAAATGCACTAAATCGAAATTATTCAAATGACAAACTAAAACCTAATGAAATACTTTATTTTGTTTTCTAATCATTTTATAGAAGACATCATATCGCAATTGTGTAAGCAATCGAACAAATTTTACCTTTTACAGCGCATATTCAGGGGTAATAACAATTAATAAGATTGTCATAAAATTTTAACATGTTAGGAGAAGTCATACTGATAAAATGTAGTTAAGGATTACTGCTCACTTTGGTGAATTACTTATAATTATATTATACTCATTACTAAGGTGGGTCGAGGGGAAGCTTCCAATGCTAAATGCATGGATCTTCTTTACCATTACCTTCTTTAAAGAAAAAAATTTCATCGAGTGAAATTTTAATAATAATTGCCACACAAGCATAAAAACCCTTTAATATTATGAAAAAAGTGAATAAATATTGTGTGATAATAATTGATTTATATGTATTTTATTTTATTTGATTTTCTTGAAGTCCTTTTTATGATAAAAAAATCTTGCAACACTGTAATATAAAATCACGACGAATGTCAAGTTGGTACTACTGTTTATATTATTTATATTTATATATTATAAAATAATTAAAATATTTTTATCTAAATATACTAATTTTTATACCATGCATGTATATAATATGCAAGATATACTAAGTTTAGTCCCAAGTTTGTAACGCTTAAAAATATTGATGCTACGAACAAAATTTTAGTATAGGTGTTCATAAAATCACCTAATTAGTCCATTTCCGGTTGTCCGTCCGTCCGTCTGTGGGCACGATAACTCAAAAACGAAAAAGATGTCAAGCTGAAATTTTTAGAGGCGTACTCAGGACGTAAAAAGTGAGGTCGAGTTCGTAAATGAGCAACATAGGTCAATTGGATCTTGAGCCATGGTTCCGTAGAGCTCATCTTGTAAACCGTTAGAGATAGAACAAAAGTTTAAATGTAAAAAATGTTCCTTAACAAAAAATAAACAACTTTTGTTTGAAACATTTTTTCGTAAACATCACTGTTTACCCGTGAGAGCGCAAATTATATAGTTTGTATTATATGGGTATATCAGTTATACATGTGTGACATGTATGCATGTGTAATTTGACAGAGTAACCAACACCGTCTATGCATGGTATTTCAACATTTAACTCAGTCAATTGTTTGTTTTCACTTGTTTTGTGTATTTTTAAAATATCTTTTAAAAAAATTGATACTAAAAATATTTTTAGTTTGTTTTTTTATTAAATAAATGCATAAAATTTAAGCTTCTAGATTATAATTCTAGTATTATTTGAGTGCAAATGAATCATTTTGATAGAAAGTTTACTAAATTCTATTGCATACCTATTACATCAATTGTTTCATTTTAATCTTCTTACATATATCAACAATAACACTTAAACTGGATAAGTTTACAAGAGGTATTCATACTCTCTATTATTAATGATCATACAGATTACCAAAATTGAGATCCACATCTTCCATTCTAGTCAAATAACGATCTACACAGCAATTACCATTTAGATTTCAACCCTAGAAAATTTTAATGTTTCAAAAAGTGGCATTTCTTTCAGGGAACCAATAGAAAACGTAATACAGAGAGTGAATCGGTAAAACGACGTAAAGTCATTAACAATAGTTGCATTTGCCATTCAAACGAGGTGCTCGTGTTTAAAAATTTAATAATTGTTCTATTTCCAATTCATAGATAGTGCTCGTGTAGTAAAATTTATCCATAGTTATAATTTATACAAATATTGTTTCAATATAGAGCGGGTTTCATTTCTGTCCTCGGTCCTCCGAACCAGAGGTTTTTATACCATGTATATATGAAATATATCATGGTATACTAAGTTTAGTCCCAAGTTTGTAAGGCTTAAAACTATTGATGCTACCAACAGAATTTTGGTATAGGTATTCATAAAATCACCTAATTAGTCCATTCTTGGTTATTTGTCCGTTTGTCTGTCTATCCGCCTGTCTGTCTGATAAATATATCTGGCTGAAATATTTACAGCGTTCTCAGGACGTAAAAAGTGAGGTCGAGTTCGTAAATGAGCAACATAGGACCCATTTTGTAAACCGTTAGAGAAAGAACAAAAGTTTAAATGTAAGAAATGTTCTCTATAAAAAAATTAACTACTTTTGTTCCAAACATTTTTTCGTAAACATCACTAGTTATGTGTGTATGACATGTCTGGTTATCTAAGAGTGGCTATCTCTCTTTACTTACATGACATGAAAAAAAAAACGATTCTGTAATCAATACCATGTTGAAATATCACGTATAGACATGGTATTTCAACAACTAACTAAGTCAATTGTTTGTGTTCACTTGTTTATAATCAAATCTTCACAAAATTTAGTGTGGAAATGGCTTCAGAATTGTAAACAGTTGTAAAATCATTATAAATATCAAATCTGCTTATTTATCTTTCGATATGAGTAATCATCTTTTCTGCATTCATTCGACTCGTTAGATGAATCTCACTTCATTACAACTATCAATTATTATACTTAGTCGTGTCATTTTAGCATTTCATAGAGAATTTTTGTGTACCTCAACCTATCGAGCCAGTTTTTTAAATGATCAGGAAGGTCTATATATCGGAATCTACAATCTACATAACTTTTTGCCGCTAGAAAGTTTTGGTTTTTTCTATGGGCCCAATAGACCAATCATTAGAATCCATTTATGAGGTGATTTTTGAAAATTATAAAACCTTGAAAATATGGGCCAGAAACATATATTCGAGGGTTTTTGAGGTCTTTGATCACTATTCCGCAATCAGAATTTCGATATAATCTCCCCTTCATAGGGTAATTTACCTCGCTGGTTCAAAATTGAAATATTTTTGGGGTCACTGATCACGATTCCGAAGTTAGAATGAAGATGTACTCCCTTCTTTTGGGGTTATTCGCCCCCGCTAGTCAAAAACAGCAGGATTCTGTAAATACTCGACAAAATGGGTTAAAAAAGTATACTCGGGGGTTTTTGGGGTCACTGATCACGAATCCGAAGTTAGAATGGGGATATACTAACCCCCTTCATGGGGGTTTTCACCCTCTCTTGACCTAACACTGCAATTTTCTGTAAATATTCAATTTGGACCAGAGGAATGAATTATCCCCGAAGGGGAGGGCTTATATCGAAATTCTGACTTCAGAATATTGATTGACTGGCCCATTTTGTTGCATATTTTCAACGTTTTGAAATGTTCAAAAATCACCTATTATAATAATCGGCTTTTTTGGCCCATAGCAATGGCCAAACTTTCTAGCGACAAGAAGTTAGATGTAGATTTTGATTTATGGACCTATGGAAAAAAAAAAACTGGTCCAATATGTTGAGGTACATAAAAATTCTTAGTTCTAGCCTTTTTTGATCTAAAATGATTCGTCTACAACTATCAATTATTATACTAATTAATATAAGTTTCTAAGTTCATATTCGAAAAGATTAATTGAATGTACAAATATTAGAAAATACCTTCTTGTAAGTTTGTTAAAGATTTGTAATAAAATACAATCAAGGAGACATATTATATTTAATAATATTTATTGATTCGAATCATCGGAGACGTATTCGATGTAGTATCTAGATTCTAGACAACTATTGCAGCATGAATTCTGAAGTGTTACATAGGTCCGATCATTGCTATTGTACAAAATAGAGGGGTTGGGATTGTAAATATAATGGACGCGGTCATTCAAATGTAAACAATGAAAATGTTGTTGTTCAAAATCAAGTCAACCAAATTTTCTCAGACGTTCGCAATTAGAATTGAGAAAATAAACACAGTTTTTAAAAACTAAGAATTTTAATGGCACTTTTGGTTCATTTTGACCGATGCAGAAGGCGTTTTCGTTGAAAGTGCTTTTAAACTGGGGGGCTTTTTGCTGGCCTACCGTAAAATAAACTTTTTACCCGACTGAGCAACGCAAAGGAGTGGTAATGTTGTTACCAGGCACACTAGAGACCAAACGCGTCGGCCGATTTTGATGAATGAGATGGCAATCAATTTCTCTTAAACCCGCGAGTGCTACTGAAGATATGTCAGTAATGAAAATTCAATATGGCAACCTCCAAACGCCATATTGTGAAAATGAAAAGTGTTTCTATGTGGCGTGGGTCAATTTAAATGATTCTGACATCAATCGATTTTTCTTAACTGTGTGAGGGCTACTGAAGACGTGGCAATATTGAAAATTCAATATGGCGACCACCCGACGCCATATAGTAAAAAAGAATGTACCTTGTGTTCCTATGTGGCACACTAGAGACCCAACGCGTTGGCTGATTTTTATGATTCTGATGCCAATCGATTTGTCTTAATCTTGAGAGTGCTACTGAAGATATGGCAATAATGAAAAGTCAATATGGCGACCACCAGACGCTGGCGAACTATGTCAAGTGGGGTATCATTGAATAGCTATTAAATAAACAACTCGATTAACGTTCTAACCATTAAAATCGGTTCTCGAGTTTGATAAGAAAGGACACATACGAAGATTTTCATAGCGACTACTCTCAATACTTTAATAGTCGGGACCTATTACACCTGCTCCAAGTTTCCCATTAATGGGTCCCAACTGTTAGCTATGTAAACTGTTAAGAGAAATGATATATAAGATTATATGATGGAGTCGGTTACTTCGTTCTTATCCAAGCGACTACAGTGTATTCAATTAACCACCCCCAATTAACTAGTTTTGTTCACACTGCCGCTGCCTTTATTCGAACCTGCATCCTTCCAACCGATAGTCAAAGCAAATATTTTGATGAATATGGTCCATATACTCAAACACAAACAAATATAAAGCTAACCAAAGCAATCGTACATGTTATATAAACCGTAATGTTATATTATTTTTGTTTGAATTTCTCTACAGCACTAAATTGAATATAATTATATGATTATTATTATTATTATTATTATTATTATTATACATTTTATGTATAATAATTGTAAACAATGGTAGCAGGTAGTTGATATTTCCATTTAAATGTTATTTGTCAATAGAAATTCAATACCATAAAGTCTACAATGGTCCGAGTCAATAGAAGGTACACTATATAGGTGTATAGGTGTATATATAAGTTTGTATATGTGTATGTCTAGGTATACACTCGTATTTTTGTTATATGGGGTGTTTTGTAATTGTCTGTAGAACTTTACACTTTCTGAATAAGCTGAGAAATATAAGAAGAAAATGTTCTGTATCAAATTTGGATCTGGGGTCTTATTTACGAGATAATTAACCAAAAAAATATATTCATCAAAATAAAATGCATCCAATTAAACACTACTTAAACAGAGAATGTGTTTTATTATTTTAAGTGCAAAATTTCTACAAAAAAAATCTCTATTTGGCTATTTTTATATTATTATAATTCTAATCCATTAAAAGTTTTATTACAATGCCTTTCCATGAAAATTAACTTTTGTATGCAACCTATCGTGCGCATATCACATGCCTTCAGCATGCAGTTGATCGAAACGAACCGTGTACTCACGGACAAATCACACTATGTATATTGTGTTGAAGTTGTAAGTTGATACGATGTATAAGATGTTGTTCAAATTTAGGTCACTCCTTCACACTTTAATAAAACATTTTATTGGCTGAATTTTATTTTGATGAATGTATTTTTTTATTAATTGATTAAAATAATAGTTAATTAATAAGTTACGAGTAATTATCTCGTAAATAAGGCCTCAGATCCAAAGGTTTTTTTTTATTTGGTAAAGAACATTTTCTTCGTTTTTTTCTCAGCTTATTCGAGAAGCGAACGTTCTGCAGACAATAATAGAACACCCTGTATGTATAAATAGTCAATACGAATAATATAATATAATGAATAATATTATTATTATATATATTATATAAACATGGCGTGTCTTAAAATTTTGTAATATCGAATATGGCTGATTTTTGTTTTTGTTTTGTTTTTGCTGTAATAAAAGCTCATGTAACAAACAGAAGAGAAAAGTTATTTTTCAAATAACTACAAATAAAAGTCGTTAAAGATTTGTTTGTATTCCTTTCTTGTAATACAGAATTAAGCATGGAGTTATTATGATATCTCTGTCTAATTAGTAATTTTCAATGATTATATATCACCCGTAGTTTTTGGTCAACTTTACTTACAAAATCAAGATTGAAATAAAATTATGTGTAATTCACTTTTGGGAAATTGTTCTTCTTTTTTAAAATCATATCCAAAATTTAACAGATATAAGAGATGCCTTAAGGGACCGAATGTAAGCCTCTTGCTTTAAATATTGAATGAAAATGATTCTTTTATAATCAATTTTGAAACACCCAGTAAAATATGGGTGATTACAAATAATCATATCCAAGAGGTATGTTTTAACTACGATACCACCGAGCTACACTAACCATGACTTTCGGGTTAGAAAAAATCAAAAAAATTCGATAACAGGCAGTTTCTAAAGCAAATTTAATCCAGAAAATGCATCAATGCGGTTTATTTGGCGGTAAGATAAATAGTTTGCAAAATATGGACTGAAATCGATCCCATTATGGCTTTATCTCAGAAACTATTCGCCCAATCGCAAAGTGAACCCAATTTTTCGGGTTAAAATTTGCTAAAAAAATGAGTTTTATCGAAGTCGAAACTCATTTCGCAACTTTTTTTAACGGTACAAAAATCGATACAAAATATTTGTTTCGGAATTCGATAGCACTCAGTTTCTAGGGCAAAGTTGATTAAAAAATATGGTTTATTTGAGGGTTAGATGAATAATTTGCGAGATATGGACTGAAATCCCTCCCATTATGGTTTTATCTCAGAAACTATTCGACCAATCATTATACTGAGCCACTTGAGTCGACAGAAAATATTTCAAGGTATTAAAACAGACCTAAAATGGTTATTTATAAAACACAATTTGAAAAAAATTTCAAGTGAAAAATAACAAATGCGTTTTTGTGTAATTCTCTTTTTTATTATTATTGGTATTAATTTCACATCTAAAAAACAACAAATTGAAACGGATGTTTTTTATATAAAAAAAAAAATCGCTGTTATAATCGGAATAAAAAGAGGGCTGTTTAGTTGATTCACACCTGGAGTGAACACTACACACTCATTTTGGGTATGTGTGTTTAATAAAAAAAAAAATAGTCACTTAAATATTTTTATTTATTACAGGCAAGAAATTATTTTTAAAAAAATGCGGTCAAAAAAATGTAGAGCTGTCAGGAGGTCGCGTCATTATTGTTCAATGTTTTGTATATTTTCTCTCACACATTTCAACGGCACAATAATGTCCCCTTTAATTTAAATCAATCAATTGAAATGTCAATAATTTTTTGTATTCACCTTGTTTTTAAATGGTTTTGAATTTGTTTAGATCAAATTCAAGATTGTTTGGATTGAACTGTCAGGCATAAAAATAATTTTTATACCATGTATATGAAATATGCAAGGTATACTAAGTTTAGTCCCAAGTTTGTAAAGCTTAAAAATATTGATTGAGCAAAATTTTGGTATAGGTGTTCATAAAATCACCTAATTAGTCCATTTCCGGAGATTGATAAATAATTTTCCAAGAAATTAAATTTTCAATAAGTAGTACAAATTCATCATCAACAAAAAGAATACTTTACGTGTTGCAAATTCTAAGAAAACTAAATTCTTGGAATTCAAGACTTTTAAAAGTGGTTTCAATTTTATTGGAAATATTCTGTCTAGAAGGAGTCGAAAAATATTTCACTGAAATTTTCAATAATTTATTAAAGTTTTAACTTTAATTTAAATAGTTTTTTTTTTCATCGACTATTTTTCGAGAAATCTATTTAAACATATCATCCATCCACTGTTTTACCCTAGAATCAATGTTAAATATGCCTACTTTTGAAGTCATTTATTTATTTAAATAATCGGGCAAACCCCGCCTCTCCCAAAATTTTCAGAATTGATTTAGATTCAGTCCAATTTAATATAAAAATCAAACCTTCTCATTGATTAATAGTTAAACGAAGAGGGTTTCATATTAAAGGGTTTTAACTGTAATTTTTTTTTTTTTTTTTTTTTTGCACGAAACTCGCAAGTGATTCAGGTTTTGTGTTTAAAACTACCTCCACAAACATTGAGCGTTTATCTTTATTTCAATTTGTACACATTATTACAATTTTAATATTTTATGTGGGTGGACGATACAGAAATATGATTACTAGGATTTTGATCAGACAATATATAAAATATTTTTTAACTTTCAAACAAACTGGAAATTATAAAAAAGGAATAATGGAGAATTTTACAAATATTTTTACTACAAATTTTATAGGACAAAAATAAATGATCTCTATAAGCGATATGTACATTTTATATTACAGTGAAAATATGTGCACATGTTGTAAGGCATCTATTCGCACGGTGCATGGGTTTTATTGTACTCGTTTCCATGGTAACGATACACTATTTTAATTATAGAATTGAATGGATGCATATATAATTGTATGGATTGCATTTATGACTTACATTGAAAATTTAATATTATTATCTAACAAATTTAAAGAAATAATTGTGATATTCAATCATCAAACTTGAAAATAAAATAAAAATAATTTCAAACACAAGTCTAAACTTGCCTTAGCGCGCGCTTGTACTACTTTAAACAATAAAATATATCAAAGTTTCAAACAATGCACCTGTGAATGTTTTAATTGTCTCGAATTGTAAGACTTATAAACCATTTTACTAAACTGACCATTTTCTGACCTACATTTGAACCTAACACCAAAGAGAAACTGATACACAGTAATTAACTGAATGAACTAATAACTTTTCATACCATTTTCCATCATTTTCTCAACATAACAATTATAAATGCTAAAATAATATTATGATTTTAGCAACAAAACGGGGATAATAAGTTCATAGAACAGTAGGAATAAAAGTTCATAATCACATACGAACGAATATTACCACAATTCGTTTCACTTAAAATATTTGAATGAGTGGTGCCTGCTGCTTGCAACCGGTTCTAAAGATTATATTTATAAAATAGAGATTTTATGAATAAAACGGCGTATTAATAATTATTATATTTTCAATGGAAATAATACCATTGTTTTGTATTTGAAACAATAACTTAGAAAATCATATCTTTACTTCGAATACGTTGTTGCAGTATACAGGTTGATTAACTAGAAAATAAACGGATATATTATTAGTTTCATACTTTTAAGGTGGTACAAGCGCCAAGGCAAGTTTAGAATTATAGAATTGTATGGATGCATATATAATTGTATGGATTGCATTTATGAGTTACATTGAAAATTTAATATTATTGTCTCACACAAATTTAAATAAATAATTATGATAATTTACATTTTAAAAATAATATTTGTGCAATTTGATTTCTTATATTCACAATTTTTAATGCATTAAGTTTAATTAATTCGTGTTTTTCAATAATTTTAATTTAACATTTTCTATAACATTAGCATATATAGGATTGCAAATTAGACATAACAGTCTCCTTTATCGCCAAAATTTTTCACTGGAAGCGCTGGCATCGATTTTATTGTCCCTAGCATGACTACGCACACAACGAATAAATTTTTAATGCTTAGTAAAAATAATTAACTAAAAAAACACGATTGCCGTGCTAAGAAAACGAACTAAAAAGTAGCAAGCAAGTTTTATTAGAAACTTCAGTCGAATTCAGTCGAAAAATGTCGAAACCTACGACATTTTTCGAAAATTTAATGGATTTGGTTCAAATCATTCTGAGAACAGTACTCATTTTAATTTGCAGAGCCTAAGTGGTTTCAAACTTGAAAAGGAAATTAAATTTGAGCTTTTGTTGTTTTTCTGTAGGTGGAAACAACGTAATCGTGTATAAATATAACTACTCTCGATTCACAAAAATGATTGCTGTCCCAGCAACCACGCCAGGGACTATTTGACATATCGCAACTTATCGTCCAAGGTGTAAAAAAACCTCGTAGAAAAGTTACCGAAAGGAACGTCCCAAAATTCTGTCTTAAAATTGTTTACACATAACTACGCCTACGGTTACGTCATTTCATTTATAAACCTGTAACAATATTATACCGATAAATGAATTTTCCGGGAAAAATTTTAATTCTATTTTCAGTTACAATGAATTTAAAGATTATTTCAATCCGTAGAATAATGTTATACGATATATTTGATTTTCAATATTCCAAGTATCTCAGAAACCAAAGATATCGTCTTCATTGTTTAATTTGTAAATAATTTCAGATAAGTAGTCGAGAAAATGCATAATACTCACATTCTTTGTTGAAAAAGTGTATTCTTAGAATGAAAACATATGATAGCTAGAGTGATACCCACCCGCTTCGCTGGTTTTAAAATTAAAGATTGATAAAGATTGCTCTCGCTTATCCCCTTTCTATAACACTCGAAATAACGGTAAGGATTGTTTTACACAGGTAAATCATATGTATGGTTTTCTATTTTTTTAAATGTATAATAGTAATTTATTGAGTATATCAGAAAAGATGGCCGTGAAATATTTTATATTGACTATTTTTACAGAAATCTGGTAATGTCAAATTAAATTATTATTATTATTTTTTAAATTATATCTCATGTGTTATTCTGATGTATGAGCTATATTGCTGTACAGTTTCATTAAAAACCATTCGCTAGTTTTAGCGTGAAAGCGTAACAAACAAACAAACAAACAAGCATGCTTACTTTCGCATTATTGATATATAGAGATGAGTATTCGTGGGTAGATTATTATTTTCGATGTGATAGTTCAAGTTCTACTAATATCAATTATTTTAAAATATATCACTAATCCGCTTATTGTCATAAACATTATTGTTGATAAGAAACCATTTTAAATGGGAGCGTACATGCATGTATACACGAAAACAATGTTATATATGGAGGTAGCCACACTACAAGTTTAGTCGAATGATATTTCGACTACACGGAATATGATTTGCTTCCCAAATTGATAAATTTTAAAAATACTTTTTATAGGACAAGCTTTTATTGTACTAAAAAGTAAAAAATAATTTGATCTATGAGTCACTGATACCCGACTATTGATAAAAGCTTGGGGCACTCAATTTAAAATATCAAAAATGAATCGGAACGCCTCATCTACTCCACATGCCTAATAATTTTCCAATTCATTCTTGATATTAAGCACCTCAAGCTTTTAATAACAGGTCGTCTATTTTATTCGTTATATGCCCATTTTCGGTCTAGCTGTGAACACCTTATTTTTCCACTTGTTTAATACTTCAAGAGAAAATTCAAAGAAAAACAGTGCATCTGATAAACACGCCTGAAAGCCATTCCAACGATAACTTTCTAAGGAAAGTATATATTCCTCTTAAAAAAACATTTGCGTGGAATTTTGCTAGAAGGAATGTAAATGATCTGCATTTACGTTGGAACTACATGCTTTATAATAAACATTATAATACATTTATTTTCATTAATTTATTTACAACCTTTTACGCTATTTTATTGTTACAACAGACAGTCAACCATTCGCATAAAATTTATTCATAAACAGTGTGTGTCAATTTGAGTGTAACCGTCCTCTTATTTTGGAGTAGAGACAAAAATTTCATTTTTTGTTTTTTGTCGTAATTTTTGCTAGTAGAGAAGATATCAGTAAGCATAACAGTGGAACCGAAGCTATCATTAAATGACCTACTGTGATTCAAATTACATTGCAATAATCAAGTTCCACTGAAACTAAAACACACTGTATTTATAAGATAATTATATATATATTATGTTAATGAAAAAACAGTATAAAAGCAAAATTTGTCAGCTTTATTTCCAAGAAAGTATTTATTGTTACAATTAACAAGGGCACCGTGGCTTAGTTGGTTAAAGCGCCTGTCTAGTAAACAGGAGATCGTGAGTTCGAATCTCGCCGGGGCCTTGATTGTTCGGTAAGAGGAATTATTTTCTTTTTTTTAATTAAATCTAAACAACACTAATTTAATCGAATCATTGTGTTAGTAGTTTTACTGTGGGTTCCGCTTTTGTGGAAAAGAGATTCTTTTTTCTAAATTAGTATAATTATGGATTATTAAGTTAGAATTGAAATACTTGGTAGATCATGTTAAATGTTTTAATTCAAAAAATTAAATTAGGAGACACTTAGGCTCCGGTGAGATTCGAACTCACGATCTCCTGTTTACTAGACAGGCGCTTTAACCAACTAAGCCACGGCGCCGTTGTTTTCGAAGCCATAAACATTTTTTGATTGTTATTTGGAAGTACAAATTCGTGACTCTTACAATCTTTTTTCTAGAAGATTAGGGTCGTTCTGGTATTAGGACACTAAATGCCAAAAGGAAAAAAAATGACGACTTTACTTTTGTTGTTCATTTACGAACTCCACCTCGCTTTTTACGTTCTAAGTACGATATAAAAATTTCAGCTTGCTATTTTTTTTCGTTATTGAGTTTACGTGTTTACAGACAGACAGACAGACAACCGGAAATGAACTAATTAGATGATTTTGTGGACATCTGTACCAAAATTTTGTTCGTAGTATCAATAGTTTTAAGCGTTACAAACTAAACTTAGTATACCTTGATATAGTTCATATATACATGGTATAAAAGTGAACTGTTAATGATAAACTATTTAAATTTTATTTCGTTAAAAACAAATGAATGTCATATGTCAAAATATATTTTAAATTCGGGCATTAATTTTGAATAAGTTTGGTTTAAACTATATTTACTGGACGGGTTTAATTAACGTGCCTGCGTCCTCAAAATGAGGTTTCACCAGATGGCATCGTAGTTTACAAGAGTAACTAATAACTGTTAAAATTATTAAATTTATTAAAAGAGTAGCATTTATTAGACACTTAATATAAACAAACATATTAGTAACATGCAATATAATTATTTGATTCAAACATTTTCATTAACTTGTACATTTGGATTATTATTAATTTTTGTAATTTATATTATTAAAATGTTGGTTAAATCATTTCATTGATATGGAAATTATTATCAATATTATTTAGGTAGTAACTTTGTAATGCGTTTCATTATAAATTCATTCATATTATTAAAATATGTTTTAATCTCGTCATATTTTCACTACGCAAATTACATATTTTACCTATTGAAAGGTATGGACCAGCAAGATGAATACATAATGTTTGGTTACATAATTTACCTATCTTGCTATAAACTACTATTCGCACCGTGAGTTTTATGGGAGGCGTTTCCATAGAAACGATACACTACTTTAATTTTACAATTGTATGGATGCATATGTAATTGTATGGATTACATTTATGACTTGCATTGAAAATTTAATATTATTGCTTATCTCTTTCTTTGTTTCACACATTGATGTTCATAAGAACTCTTCTTATGCATATATATCAAGACGCGCAGCGTAAACCGCTCCTCGCACAGACCTGAAACTTTGGGGGGGGGGAGTTCTTTGCATGACGTAGGCATCCAATAAGAAAATATTTTCTGAAATATTCTAAGGGAGTGAAAAACGGGGACAAAGTCTGCATGAGACAACGTGATTCCTTGCTCCATTCTACTTCAAATTCGGCATAAACCATGGGTAAAAAATCGGGTAGCCGCTAGTATGCACATATAACGGGATTTTTTACGTATTGAGTTATCATGACAATTCTTTTCGTATAAAATATAGACAAAATGTGTGATCATTTTAAATTTTTTCTTGAAATGAATACTTTTTTATTTTTTAGACTTATTTTAAAAATATAATTCTAAATATAAAAGCCGCTAAAGTTTTATAAATTTATTTTCTAAGTTTTATAAATTTCTTAGTTGCAATTGCGAAGGAACTATCTTAAAATGTGTTTATTAGATGGTAAAATAAATCTACATAAGTGTCACTTCTTAAAACAAAATTCTAAAACATATTTTACACTAGGTTAAATGAAATCGTGTTTGGTAAGGGTGCCTTTATGTTAAATAGAATTTTTTAAATGAGATGTTAATACGATTCATACACCTATTAAGAAATATGGTATAAAATATTTGTAGCCTATCGTATTGTAAATGAGATTGGTGGCGCTACATTGCTTTCATATTATGTGGTTAAAATATCAATGCGGTTTTCATTTCAATTCATAACTAGAGGTATAATAACTAGTACACTTTACTAGAATACCGAACGGAATGACTGACTGACTTGTACGGTGAAACCACTGAAAACTAATTAAATATTTTAGGTGACATTTTACCAAGATATTTGTAATATAAGTCATCACAACTAACTACAAACACATAAAATTGTTTTCTTGGTTTTCTTTGAACAACACCCAACTCACAAGAATATAATGAAAACATGGTCGGAGCTGAGTTTACAACAACCGAAGACCGAACTTTTATCTTATTTTTAGTTAATTGCACGTTCTTCAACATACAAATTATTTAGAGAGAGAGACTTATTAAAACAAAGGAATTTGTTTATTAAAAACAAGTGAAAGCAAACAATTGACTGAGTTAATTGTTGAAATACCATGTACAGACAGCGTGGTTTTCGTTATGTAAGTAAATCGAGAGTTTGGATGAGGATTTAGATAAATCTCATCTTTCAACATTACCATTTTCGCAATAGTTTCTTTTATCACGTCTTGTAAGTCAAGAGAGATAGCGAGCAATACATACATGTCACACACACATCTACTACTACATAATAATCGAACCTAATTTACGCTC
This sequence comes from Chrysoperla carnea, assembly GCF_905475395.1. Taxonomy (NCBI): domain Eukaryota; kingdom Metazoa; phylum Arthropoda; class Insecta; order Neuroptera; family Chrysopidae; genus Chrysoperla; species Chrysoperla carnea. The sequence continues at coordinate 30,300,602 of NC_058342.1, forward strand.
TCACGGTTAAACAGTAATGTTTTCGAAAAAATATTTCAAACAAAAGTTGCTTAGTTTTTTATAAGGAACATTTCTTGCAGTAAAAATTTTGTTATATCTCTAACGGCTTACTAGATGGCTCTTTTACGAACTCGACCTCACTTTTTACGACCTGAACCCGCTGTAAAAATTGATATCTTTTTTCGTTTTTGAATTATCTTAATAATAATAATAATGGGGTTTAACCTCCGTTTCTCGGACATATACGCCTATAACAGAGGCCACCCACATCATTATTTGTTAATCTTTATTTATTTAACTACATACATATTTACAATTACACTTTGATGTGGGTGGATTCGGTTACTTCGTTCATATCCAAGCGACGACAATGTGATCAATTCTATCGCCCTTATTAATTTTAACTGTTCACACTGCCGTTGCCTGGATTCGAACCCGCAACCTAAGTCTAAATAGACGAACAATCAAAGGCTAACGCCTTAGACCGCTCGGCCATTTAGGCTCTAAATTATCTTGATGACAGGCGGGCAAACGGACAACTGGAAATGGACTAATTAGGTGATTTTCTGAACACCTGTACCAAGTATTTCTAAGCGTAACTAACTTGAGACTAAACTTCGTATTGGTACCTTGATATATTTCATATACATGGTCTAAAAATTGTATCATCTATTTTTGTAAACTCCACTCCGACTAGCACTCATTGCTTTGCTAACTGAAGAATTATGATTGTTTGTTTATACAACAGAACAGAATAGAACAGAGTTGTGAGGAGGATGACTTTTGTGTGTTTCCATTCATGTTATTCCTCATTTGCATATGAATCATTATATTCCACACACAAATATTTTCAAATCTTATAAATAATTTGAAATTAAAATGTACAATAAATTTATTACTCATAATGCAATTTGTTGTGTGATCCGACTTTACTTGAATGTGATGGTGATTAATGATCATTGAGATGGGAAGGTTCTCATCGCGTTACACTACGGCAAACATTTATAGAAGGGGAATTTTAAATATTCCTCAATTTTTTTACCTGCAAAGTAAACTGAAGAATTTACGAGCGCCAGGGAAACTTAGAATTGAAGGCTTGAGTTGCAGGATTGTTGAAAAAACTATTTAAATTAAAGTTAAAACCTTAACAAGTGAAAACAAACAATTGACTAAATTAGTTGTTGAAATACCATGTATAGACAGTGTTGATTACTCTGTCACATTACACATACATACATATCACATACATATAATTGATATACCCATTTAATGGTACAATTTGCGCATAATATGCGCTCGCACACGGAAAACAGTGATGTTTATGAAAAAATGTTTCAAACAAAAGTTGTTAATTTTTTATAAGGAACATTTTTTACATTTAAACTTTTGTTCTATCTCTAACCGTTTACAAGATGGGTTCTACGGGTACAAGACCCAATTGACCTATGTTGCTCATTTACAAACTCGACCTAACTTTTTACGTCTTCAGCACGCTATAAAAATTTCAGCTTGATATCTCTTTTCGTTATTAGACCGACAACCGGAAATGGACTAGTTAGATGATTTTATGAACACCTATACCAAAATTTTGTTGGTAGCATCAATTTTTTTAAGCGTTACAAACTTGGGATTAAATTTAGTATACCTTGATATATTTCATATACATGGTATAATTATTGATAAAAACAAAGCAAACCTGTTGTGCCCGACTTATTAAAGATGTATGACCACGACAGTGGGGACCCAAATTTAAAAAAAATATAAATTTTCAATTTTGATGGTGAATTAATAAAATTTTTCGATATTTGCCTTGGTTTTCAAAATATCGAAAATTTTGTTTAATTATTTGGCATTCGATATTTCAAAACCAAGGCAAATATCGAAAAATTTTATTCTATATTTTCGTCTACAATCATGAAGTTATAACAAAATTCACCATCAAAGTTGAAAATAAGGTACAAAAAAGTCTAAGCCTACCTTGGCGGACGTACTACCTTAACTAACCATTCAATAAACTTGGACATGTTTTTTCAAATTTTTCAATTCGAATTATTTTAATATTTTAGGATATAAAATCATATCAAACACAAATTTTCAACACTGAAAACAATTCCCAATTTCTATTCGGCTGTCTAAATACAATAATATCAATATTCTCATTGGGAAAAACTATCAATCAAATTGAAATATTGAGGTTATAACATTTTATTATTAGACCATTTCCATGACCTATTATTTAGCTACTTTAAAATTTCGTTTTATTTTTAGTCTTATTATTCACAGCTTTCATGCAACCTAGTATTAAGCACCACCCGGAGCAAATGAGAGCAAATGTAAACTACATACAAATTAACCCAATTCAATGAAAAATAAGAATATAAATAAATAACAAGTAAAAACAAACAATTGGCTGATTTAATTGTTGAAATATCATGTAAAGACAATGCTGATTACGCAATGATTTGTTTTTTTACGTCATATATACATACATGTGACAAACACTTAACTGATATTCCCATATAATAACATACATATACTATCTAATTTGAGCTCTCACGGGTAAACAGTGATATTTACGAAAAAATGTTTCAAACAAAAGTTCTTTATTTTTTTATAAGAAATATTTTTTATATTTAAACTTTTGTTGTATCTCTAACGGTTTACAACATGGGTCCAACGGATCCATGACCCAATTAACCTATGTGACTCATTTACGAACTCGATATCATTTTTTATGCACTGAGCACGCTATAAAAATTTGAGCTTGATATCTTTTTTGAGCTGTTGACAGACAGACAGACGGACAGAAAACCGAAAAAGGACTATCTAGGTGATTTTATGAACACCTATACCAAAGTTTTGGGACTAAACTTAGTATACCTTGATATATTTCATATACATTGGAACAAAAAAAAAATTTTTCCTCGAAAATTGACCCTCTTGATATTATTCGATGAATTAGAATTTGAAGCACTGTCTATGTTGGTAATGACATTCAGAAAAAAAATTTTCAAACAAAAGCTGCGAAATTTTTCACAATGAACTTTTTTTGTATTTTGATATCTCCCTCTCTCTCTTACGATTTACAAGATGAGTTCGTAAGTGATCCAAAAAGCTTATATCGCTCGTTTTTACCTCTTAAGGCTCGAATTTCAGTTCGATATATCTTTTTTAGCTGCGACGAACAAACAGACTGATATACTGATAAATGAAAATCTTCTCCTGACATCTAAGAATTCTAGCTATCAAAAATTGTTCATAAATATCCTGGAGTTAAATTTTCTATGCATAATAAAGTTACGATAAGTAAATTTTGATTCGTGGAAAGCAAACTTCATGTACTAAGTGCACAATAAAAGACAATCTATAGTTCTTTTCAACAACAACAAAAAAAAAAAGTATACCATTTGTGAGAAAAACCTTTATTATATACAATTCTAAGTAAGCAAAATAATTCTAGAGAATTGTATAAATTCGGAGAAAAAAGACGGTTTTTCATTACAATCTCGATTTACATATTTAAGTAGTTTTTCCTTACAAAAGCGGTCATTTATATCCGACAAGGGCGTTAACACAAACTGTTATATAATTCACAGTATAATTAATTATTAAACCTAAATTCATTAGAAATATATAAAATTACTGAGTGTATCAGTTATCAACATAAATTTCGAAGGTCAATTATTTTTTCCATCTACTAATTCTGTTACAATTTTACAGACTTAGTATTTAAACATTAAAGCAGGTAAGCCCTCACGAGCGTATTCAGCCTTTGGTACCAGGAGCAACAATATAGGAATTTTGGGTGTAGAGAAGGGCAAATTAGATAAATTTCGGAATATTTTTTTTTATTATTTGGGTCCTAATTGAACGGCAACACGGGCGTACTTAATGTTTAGTTCAAGGAGAGCTAAGCAAGTTTTTGATTTAAAGGGAACAAATAAGAGGATTAATTTGGCATAAACGCAAATTAATCCAAGTAAATCAACGCAAATCCATATCCAGGTACGCCCTTGTAAACGTTGACCAAAAGTTGAGGTTAGTAAGTCTCATATTAACCCAAGAAATTGAATTGGATGATATTGGAATGATACTGAATTGTAAGTTTTTGTGTATGAAACAAGTTTGACTTTTTGAAACATTTTCTTCTGCTTTGATTTTCTTCGAGCATAATTTTTTTAGTTTGTTGGGATTTAATCAACTTAAAAATTTCCCTCTAGAGTTAGCATTCCCCCTATTATTAATGGGTAAAAAACTATAAGCAGCCGATAAAAAATCCTGTGACGTTTTTTAACCATGTATGTAATATACATCAAGGTATACTAAATTTAGTCCCAAGTTTGTAACGCTTAAAAATATTGATGCTACGAACAAAATTTTGGTATAGATGTTCTTAAAATCCCCTAATCCGTCCATTTCCGACTGTCAGTCTGTCTGCTCGTCTGTCATCACGATAATTCAAAAGCGAAAAGAGATATCAAGTTGAAATTTTTATAGCGTGCTTTGTAAAAAGTGAGGTCAAGTTCGTAAATGAACAATATAGCACAATTGGATCTTGTGATAGAACAAAAGTATAAATGTAAAAAATGTTCCTTATCAGGCAATGAACAACTTTTGTTTTGAAACATTATTTCGTTAACATCACTGTTTACCCACGAGGGCGCAAATTATGTATGTACGTGTAATGTGACAGTGTAATCGACACTGTCTATACATGGTATTTCAACAATTAACTCAGCCATTTGCGTGTTTTAACTTGTTTTTGTTATCTTTGAACATTCAGTGCGATATAATTTTATTAAAACTTTTCTACATTATCCAGAATATTAAATATGCATTAAAGTACACCATTAAAAGACGATTCAATTAATAAATTATTGAAAAGACAAAATTTTCATGTGCGGGTGCACACAGCGTGAACATAAGTACGTACAACGCACATAACTTAATATTTACCCCCTATTAAAATTTTCAATTGTGGAAAATTATGATCGTAATAAACAGACAAATTATTCCGTAATAAGATTTAAAATAATTTATTCAATACGGAGGTTTAAATTGAATAAATTTTAAATAAAATGACCGTGATCAAGTGACCATTTTATTTTTGGTTTATTGTTTTTCCTCGAATTTATTTTGATGGTGATGAAAGTGGTTAGAAAATACAATTTATCCTTTTTCTTCATTGTAATTTTTTTTAGTTCAAGTAATACGGGATTCAAATTAATTTTTTTTGTGTATCACAACTATTTCAAAAAGGTGGCACAGTGTGGAGAAGGAGGACGCGACGTCTCATCTTTTCTGCCGCTGTCCAGCTCTTGCCATGAGATCCTTGCTCTCTGACCTAAATTCCGTTGACGTCAAAGCACTCCTGCTGATCTTAAACAGCTCAAAATGGTTCATGGAGTAGTGGCCGAGGATAGGCCAACCTTTTTTCAACCACAGGACAGCCACTTTAGTGAACCATAGAATGGCAATATTGATTACTGTGACTGGCTTTCCGCAGGGCATGCGACCAATCGTTAAATGAACCCGATTTTTGAATTTTTTGGGTCATTTATACCTTATAAACTGTGTTTCATCAAATTCCGAAACATAATTTTTTTTCTCGATTTTTTACCATTTTTTGAAGGGGTAGGTACCCCTTGGAAAAAAATCGAAAAAATCAAAAATTTTTTTCAGTTTCAGAATTCGATAAAAATTAGTTTATAAGGTAATTTTGACCCAAAAAATTCAAAAATCGAGTTTATTTGACGATTAGGCTAGTAGATTTTGAAAAAAACGAGTAATGGGATCGATTTTTGGCGATATCTCAAAAATTATCCGTCCAATCGTTAAATGTACCCGATTTTTGAATTTCTTGGGTCAATTATACCTTAGAAACTTTGTTTCATGAAATTCGGAAACAACAAAATTTTTTGGATTTTTTGCAATTTTTTGAAGGGGTACGTACCCCTTGGAAAAATCGAAAAAAATCAAAAAAATTTTTCTGTTTCAGAACTCGATAAAACTCAGTTTATAAGGTAACTTTGTCCCAAAAAATTCAAAAATCGAGTTTATTTGACGATTAGGCTAGTAGATTTTGAAAAAAACGAGTAATGGGATCGATTTTTGGCGATATCTCAAAAATTATCCGTCCAATCGTTAAATGTACCCGATTTTTGAATTTCTTGGGTCAATTATACCTTAGAAACTTTGTTTCATGAAATTCCGAAACAACAAAATTTTTTGAATTTTTTGAAGGGCTACTTGGAAAAAATCGAAAAAAATCAAAATCGATAAAACTCAGTTTATAAGGTAACTTGGTCCCAAAAAATTCAAAAATTGGGTTTATTTGACAATTGGACGAACATTTACTAAACTGTGTTTTATTGGGCTGGTAGATTTTGAAAAAATCGAGTCCTTGGATCGATTTTTGGCTATATCCTAAAAATAATCCGGCTTTTCAAAAATGCTGCAATTCCTCTTTATTTTATGTCATTAAAAAAATGCAAAAACGGTATTGTATATAAGTTGTTTTTTTTTTTTTGTACTTCGTAAAGTTTTTTTTAAAATTAGGTCAATGGATCACATGATTTACAAGAGAAACATAACACAAGTACATAGGCATACACGCATGTACACATGATATTTCATATATGAAGCATGTTATAAAGAAATGCACGTAAAACACATTACACTCCTTGGGGTTTGCTCTAAGGGGTTTAAATAGTTGTTGCAACATAAATGCGTTTTATTTTTGTAAAACATACATTTTTGTTTACATTTTACTTCAGTAAGTACATCGTTGGCTTAATTTAGAAGTATTTAGTCCTAGCACTAATGTACTCAATTGAAATTTTTTATAGCAAATTCTTTCAAACGCCTTCTGTTTCATTCTCTTAAAATGGATTTTTGATAAAATAGTTAAGAAGAAAATTTTTTTGGTTCGACATCTCAACGATATTGTTTTTAATACGTAGATAAATGACAAAAATCTCCTTTTCAACAAAGTACTTCGTTGTTATACCCTGTATATTTGTCTGTCCTGCTGTCCGTTCGTGAGTACGATTACTCAAAAACGAAAAGTTGAGGAGCTGAAATAGTGTTTTTAAGGCGTAAAATGTAGATTTGATATCTGAAACGAACAACATGATTAGTTTATAGGCTCGAAGACTCAACTTTTAAACTGTAAAAAACAGAAAAGTTTGAATATCCATGTTCTTCAAAACTGTACAATATAATAGGTTGATTTGCAGGTAGATTCAAATTTTTGATTCTAATTTCATATCAAACTTATCAAAAGGTCAATTTTCGGGGCAAACTAATTTTTATACCATGTATATGAAATATATCAAGGTAAAAGGTTTGTAAACCTAAAAATATTGATGTTACCTCCAAAATTTTGGTATAGGTGTTCATAAATCACCTAGTTAGTCCGTTTTCGGTTGTCTGTCCGTCTGCCTGTCAACATGATAATTCAAAAACGAAAAGAGATGTCAAGTTGAAATTTTTATAGCGTGCTAGGGACGTAAAAAGTAAGGTTGAGTTCGTAAATGAGCAATTGTTTGTCTTCACTTGTTTAAAGCAACATAGGTCAATTGGGTCTTGGGAAAAATCCATATAAAAAAGATCCTTATTAATAAATAAACAACTTTTGTTTGAAACATTTTTTCGTAAGCATCACTATTTACCCGTGAGAGCACAAATAATATGCAAACTTTTGGGAATATCACATGTGTACAAACGATTGCCTCATCAAAACTGTCTATACATGGTATTTCAACAATTAACTCAGTCAATTATGTTGTTTCGCTTGTTTCTTTACATACAAAAGACATGAAATTTTTCCATTTTTATAACAAAGTATTTCGTTTTTGTGTCATAAAAATAATATTTTATTTAAAAAGAATCTCGAATGATTCAATGAATTGTTGTAAAAATTTACATGGTCTACAAAGACTCAATTTTGATAACCACAAAAATTTTAAGAAGAGGAAATCAACAATAACGACATTTTTGTATAAATAATTAATACGTGAGACACATATTTTGAATCACCTGTGTACGTAGGAGAACCTTAAATATTGACGACACAAACAAAAGTTGATATTTTTTCTTCTTCTTTCTAATAAAGAACGCATTCAAACAATCATCATTTCCTATTGCAAAACCACTCATAAATATCGTAGAAAAAATACCAAGAAATATATAAAACAAATGTTTACTCATTAACCATCGTTATTATTGGTTTTGTTGTCAGAAAAAGAAAAGGACCTTATACTTTTAATTAAACACTATAAATAAGAATATTTATTGTTGGTGGGTTTATTGTACGAAATATTATTAACAATTTTTATTATTATTGTTTATTAAATTGTTTTTTGATGTTATGTTTTGGCAATAACAATACAAGCATGGCCGTCGCCTAGGAATAGCATGAGAGATTCACAAAAATGGTTTAAAGCACCCACTTACTTCAAACAAGTGAAAACGAACAATTGACAGAGTTAACTGCTGAAATACCATGCATAGGCCGGATAGTCGGCCCATTTTGCCGACTCGTCCAAACATCCCTAATTAGAACATAAGAAATCAATATAAATTTTTATCCTAATCAAATAGTCTTAATTGGGCAGATAACTGATTTCGAAATTACCAGATTATCCGTGAAAAGGAGAAAGTTAACTTGATACCATAACATTTGAAAGCTAAATTACAATTGATTAAAAAATAAAGAAGTTATAAGCATTCAAAGATTGTTTCCCGTCTCTTTATTGCAAAACATAATTTTATTTGTAATCTCAATGGCGATACTCAACAATGACGTCACTTTAAAAGTATCTTCCTCTTTGTTTAATAAGAAAGATTCTCTAAAGATTTTCAAAAATCAACTTCACTCTTTTGTCCGAGATACGAGAATTCTTCTAAGTGAAAACAAAATATGGTCATCATCCCAATGATTACTTTTCGAAAATATTTTAACATGTCTATAACTTATTATAAAATAAAAAATGAGCATAATACCGATAATATATTAAATTTTAAACCATTAAGGGATCTGAGAAAAAATTCAATTAATATTCAAAGAATGTAAAATTTAAATTAATTAAACACACCTCAAAAAAAAGTAATACTTGATATTCAAAATTCATCCCAATTAATTATTGTTGTATTTTTAGTATTTTTTTCCCGAGAATATAGACTTATGTACTGTATTGAAAATCAATAAGGTGGGGTAGGGATATATTGTAAATCCGTTCATTACCCCTCGAAGACAATTTATAGATTTTTTTGGAGATTTCTGATTTTGTTTCTCCCTACTTATGGACAATCTCAGTGGTCATTTATTATTCAATTGATCTGAAATTCATTTTGTTGAGTTTTTTCAACGTTTTAAAGCATCATCTTTTAAAGTAATTCGGCTGTTTGAACAAGTACAGTGAATGTTCATTTGCGGTAAATAATAGTTCAAAGTCCCTTGATTACAATAAACGCAGTTTTGGGGCCTCAAAATTGTGAGTTACAAAGTACATTATGGAAGAATTCACAATAATGTGCATTGTACAAAAAATAATCGGTGATTGAGCTTCAAAAAAGTTTTCAACATGAAGAAAATTTGCCACTGATTCTGTTTATGCAAAAATAAACATAACCTTACGACGCTTTCCAAAAAGAAAATATAAAAAACTTTGATTTTTGACGTTTAAACGTCAAAAACTAGTCAAATTGACGTATAAATTTTATCTTTTACGATATTTTTAAAGCATTAAAAAATCATTTACGTGATACAAATATTATTTTTATTCATAACTTAAATTCAATGAATATAAATTAGTTCCTAACTTGACTAGTCATGTGACGGCCGAACTACTTTAATAAGAAATATATAATGAGGGGGAAATATGACGTTATAGATGGAGCTCTATGCTCATAAGTTTTTTTTTTCACTCTCACAAGAAATAAGGAACTGCGTTTAAAATAAATATATTAATTAGTTAATTACGTATCTTATATACAACTTAATTAATTTTTTTTGACAAAATCTTGTTAAAAAATACATCTGCCAAAATTCAAATCTAACACTTGTATTAAACGATGCAATAGATGAATGCCAAAAAATGTTCCGTTAAATATAGTTTCCGACGCGTTTTATTTCAAAATTGTCTTTTTGAAAAAAGAATTATTTTTATTAAGTTTGTTGTGTATTCAGTCCAGCATGAAGCTATTAAATTTATTTAAAAAATATTCACTTTTATTTATTTTGTGAGTCGTTAATTGGAATGCCAATTCTTTTGAAATTGTTATTTTTTTATATTAAAAAAACATTTTAATTTTTCCGTTTCATCTTTGATATTTTAATCAGTTATATTTTAGGATTATTTGATATGTTTTAAATATATGACATGATTAAAATGCTAAGTCAGGCAAATTTTCCTATCTTTAGAAAAATTCAGCTCATTTGACGATAAAAAGATATCTCTTTGAGTCGAAATTATTCTATACAACAATAGGGTCATTTACCCTTTTTTATGTTTTTAATTCATTGTTTACACCGTTATAACATAAAAAATATAAATACAGTTTAAAAATGCTGTAATTAAGTGTAAGAAAAATATTTAAAATAGAGAATAGTTTTGAGATATTTAAACGCAGTCTTTTTTATTATGTGAGCTGTCAATTTGTGACAGTTCAATGTATAATTTACACTTTAAAAAAATGAATTTACAACACAAAATTTACACATGTTATTATTAAGTTTTCTAATAAAAAACCGTAGAATAATATAACTCAATGTAATACCATATAAAATATAAGTAATTAATACCATACAGTAGGTCAACAAATCTGACAAGCCACATACTATGACGTCACGTCCGTTTAAAAGTTTGAATTTCCGTTTTAGAAATTTGAATTTCTCTCCCTGAATTTGTACTTTTATTAATTAATTTTAAATAATTAAAAAGATATTAATTACTAAAATAATGGTTTAGTTGAATTGTCCAGCCAATAAAGTTACGGGAAGAAAAAAATTTGAACCAAATTTAAATTTCATGAATATTTTCTATTATATTGTTCTGTTTTTTGTAAAAAAAAAAAAACCTGACATATACAGAATTCCAACCGAAAGTATTAAGATCGGTATAAAATAACATTTTCAAAAAAAATAAATAAACAAAAGAATAAAAAAAATTCGTTAAAAGCAGCAAGTCAAAAATGGTTTACCCTAATTGAATATTAATTCAAACAAAAATAACCTGTCAATAATATTTTTGTAAAATGTTTTCATTCCAAACACACATAAACACAAAATAATGATTTTTTTTCAATGGTCCCTTGTGATATTTATTATGACAACAAACACTGTCAAATAAAAAGAAACCCGTAGCGCAGAAGTTGCGTAAATTAAGCGAATTACCATTTCACATTATTGAAAAAGCTTATCTTTATAGAAGTATATTTAATTGACGAAATTTAAACGGATAAGAACGAAGTAACCGACTCCACCCATATCATAATGTAGTTCAATAAAGATTAACAAATAAGGATGTGGGTGGCCTCTGTGATAAGGCATATGTCATAAATACGGAGGTTAAACCCTCATTATTATTATTAAATTTTTAACGATGGTCATTTTTGACATCTATTAAGTAAGAACGATATATATTTAAAGAAAGTTTAGGGAAATAGCAACATCAACTCAATTTTCTCATAGCTTATTACGTTTTTGCCAGATACAAATACCTTCTGAAGCTGTTCTGAATACTTATAATATCACATATCATACGTTCGACCTTGACGGTGGCACGTATTTTACAAGAATCAAATTTGAAACGTGCACACAAGTCATTGACAAGAACCCATTTAAGTCAATTTAACGTTTTCAGACCTACTAATCTTAAAACGTTCATTGACTGACGTCAGCTTCATTGACGTACCAAGTCGTGGCAAACGTTCAAAGCGATAAAGAAATTAGAATGAAATAAAAAAGGGCTGGATGTGCATGGTAATTTTCCCAATAACATACAAAATTTCCAAAACTTTATCTTAATTTAGAGGGACTGTAGGAGGTTAGGTTAGGTTAGGTTAAATTGGCTGTCCTTTGATGGGGTACACTTAGGCCATAGGGTCCGTTGTGATACCGAAAAAAGATTATCCCATCCCCAGCCACTACTCCATGAACCATTTGGAGCTGTTTAAGAACAGTAGGAGTCCTTTGACGTCAAAGAGAGGCTGGCTGTAAGTCCATCTCATCATGGAAAGAGCTGGGCAGTGACAAAGAAGATGAGACATTGTCCCCTCCTCTTCACCACTGTGACAGCTCCTGTAGTTGTCAAGGGCTGTAGAAATGAGAAAGTATCTTAAAGTTTCGAAAAATACGATTTTTCGCCGGAAATCTCTCCAAACTCCATAGGTTCACTCGCTAAAAAGCGACGATGCTATAGATAGAAATACATACACTCACCTTAAACTTACGACAGCCCTATTTTTGTTGTTTCGGATGTTAGTAAAACAATAGCTTCATTTTTCTAAGGAGGAAAGTCGCCAAGAAAAAAATGAACTTCAATATGAAGAAAGGGACTGCTAACAAGCAAGCCAAAGCACTCATAAGAAATCTATAACAACAATAATATTTTAGGAGGAAGTTTCAACACCTTTTAAGAATATTGCATTTATAATTTAGTTGATAAATATTTGTACAAAGCCAAAAAGGTGTTTTCTATTATTCATCATTGTAAGTGTAGTACTGTGTTGGACTTTTTGTTATGTTATTGTTATATTAGAAATTATTATATTTGACTTTTGTATGTTGGCTGCTCTGTTCGTAGTACTGGAAGAGCTAAAAAATACTGGCATGGTAAAAAGATTATGGGACAGCTTCAAAATTTTGTCAATGAGCGTTTCTACTGTCTGTTATTTAAAGAATAATATATCGAAATGTACTTCGTTTCTACCGAGTGTTTTAAGAAACCTCATCTAGTTTTTTAACTGATTTAGTTTCGATAGAACAGGTTAAGTTCGGATATCAAACTTCTCAAGTGTTCCTGAGGAATGAACAGTTTAATCACGACCAACTTAGTATGAAATTATATTTAAAAAAAATCTATACATATAAAATGCTTTGCTCCGAATGACTGACTGATCAAACGACGGATCAACGCACAGCACGCATCGCTGATTGCAGGGAACTGAAACTTGGAGCATGTGTTCAACCACTAAGAGGGTGAAAAACGCGGGCAAAGTGGAAACAAAGGCAGTGAAGGCTATAACGTGGAGGTCTTTGCTTTTAAACCTAGTGAAGCGGATGGGTGTCAAGGTAGTAATCCAACTAAAACGATAGACTGCCTTTATAATCCAAATCTCTTAGACTCAAAATTCTAAGGTAAAAACGTTTGAGCTTTGTTGATGTGTTTTCAAAACCTTTTTACAAGAAAGACAAAATTTTCAGGGCTTATTTCCAAATTTAATTGTTTAACAATACTAAGCATTTTTCGATTTAAAAAAAAATATCTGGTATTGAATTACAATAAAAATTAAACCTAGATTAGACACGCAATTATAATTACTTAAATTCAAGCATTGGAACACGTTGTTAATTTTGGTACCTTACCCAATAGATGGCGCCCTCATTATTTTAATAAAATAATTATAATGTTAGAGATATTAGACTGACAGCTTTAGGTGTGGTAAAATAACTTATTCGTATTTGCTTTTATGAAATAATATAAAAGTTTTGTTAAGTGTGTGTAGGACTATGCAGCAAAGGATTTGTTTTGACAACACATAATTTTCATTGGTGTGTCATCTCAAATTTTTATACTTTGATTTCAAAAAAAAGTACTTTTTGAACATTTTCAAGCCCGTAGATTCGTATGAAAAAATGTGCTACTAGTGATGCTAAGGTCAGACATCAGAATAAATTAAACGATCTAATCAAGTGGCCGGTCGAAATTTCTACACGATATGTGTTATTACGATTAAATTCAAATTATTGTTGTGCGCAAATTTAACCAGCAGTAGGGAAAATTTTGTTTCTATTCAGATTTCAAGTGAAACATAATATGTGGCTGATATTTCAAATTTAAGCAAAATCTAGAATCTCCAATCAAAATTAAGCAAAATCTAAAATAAAGAGGAATATATTGTAAAAACAATATCTCTCGGCAAACGGAATGTAAAAAATCCTGACGTCACTCGAAACGTTGGGTCTCAGTGATCCATAAATTTTAGGTCCAATTTACAAAACATTAATTAATTAAAAAGAAATTTGATTATTCTTTATTGATTGAAAATGAGAATGGAATTAGCAAAAAATATAATTATATTTGAAGTCTCGAAAGATTTTTCTGGATTAGAGTGGCCGTTCCTACTGCTTGGATCTTCAACGTTTAAACTACAAAACCATTGTTCATTACAAGTAAAATATTTCGAAGGGAAAATTTAACCATATTTTATTTCTAAAGCGTAAATATTTGAATCAAATAATCTTAAAAATCTAAATTTCTCACCTTTTTCTGATCAATTTAGGTAAAAAGTTTCTGGTACTTACCTAGAAAAGAGAAAAATTGAAGTTAATTAAATCTGCATAACCAAATTATTACTTACAAAATAAAAATATCATTCAATTGTTATTTCAAAATTTAATCGAAAATTTTTAATTAATAATTAATAAGGTTAAGTTTTTCAATGAATCAACAATCGATGATGGAAATTATTGCATTTTTTTATGGGAAAAAATTTTTAAATGTGAGTAATCGACACTTTCTCATATTTATTCACAAAGAATGGATTTACATTTACAATTTTGTATACCATGTATGTATGAAATATATCAAGGTATACTAACTTTAGTCCCAAGTTCGTAACGCTTAAAAATATTGATGCTACGAACAAAATTTGGTACATTTGTTCATAAAAGTTAGTCAAAAATAAATCATGAAATTTGAAAAAAGTTAAAATTTATCTAAAAATATACTTATATATTCTGAATTTGAGTCATAAAAGCACATTTTTCTTTTAAGATATTAAAATTAAAAATCGTAACTGTTTATCACGTGCCCTAAAACGCGGGTAAGTGATGTCATATCGGTATGAACCATAGACCATCAATTAATTCAGTGTAGACAGCTGGGTATAATATATCCATAGATAATAAATATTTATATTTATTATATTTAGATGTCTATGAATACATCTGTCAAAATTATTTGTGTTATTTCTTATAATGATACCGATATTACGTCATCAAATTGGATGCCCGCGTTTTTGACAGTTTGAAAAAGGTTTACAATTTAATTTAAGCTTTTGGCAAGAAAGCGTGTGTATTTTTCCGAAATAATTTTTTGGTGGCTTTTTATTAACAAACTCAACATTTGGAAGTACTTTTTCAAAAATAGTAGAATACCCTATTGTTTTCACTTGTTAAATATAATTTTGGGCAAACATGGTCATTTGTTCTAAGTGTCCCATATACTGTCCTGTTAAGATGCTGGAGTATATCCTACAAATCCTTCGGTAAAAAAATAATAATTATTATGATAAATCCTATATACGTTATTAAAATATTAAAAATTTATTTACACGAAACATTTTAATTCTGAATTATTTGTTTTTTATCATCATAATATTTGTAGAATATTTCTATATATTGAATTTTCGTGTATCAATATTTGAATTGTATTTAACAATTCACCAGCTAAATGTCGACGAGTATAACGACGGCTAACATAACGTATTACCTACGTATATATTTTTACAATTTTTACGTTAGTTGAAATAACATTATTTTTCAAAAATAAATATTACGAGCTGTCAGTCATTTAAAATCATAACGTCCATTACCGTAATTTATTTAATCATAAAACAACATTTTTTTGCTTGTTTTTTTTTTTTCGTTATTTAAATTTTTTTTTGGTAAAAAAGGAAATTTTAGACATAATGAAATATTTGCAAGAATTCATATTTACATCATAGAAATATTTCCCTAAAATTTTATGACGAAATTCGAAATAGAAACAAGTTTGAAAAAGGGACTTTAAGACATGTAAAAAAACATCCCAACGGACTCACTATGTCACAAAAAATAAGGTGACATTGTATTTATTTTGAAAAATTATTTATTTATTCTTCCAAATCAATTTCATCCCCTTCAAAGTAATCCCCTCCCGATGCAATGCACTTATGCCAACGGATTTTCCAATCTTCGAAACACTGGTTGTAGTCACTTTCCGGGATTGCCTTCAGTTCCGTCTTCGCTGCGGCTTGAATCTCTTCTACCGTATCAAAACGGTGACCCCGGAGCGGGTCTTTTGAGCTTGCTGAACAGATACGGTGGTTGCGGAACTATATGGGTTGAGTTTTTGACGAAATGATCACGAATTATGAGTGCAGTTTGGTGCATTATCATGGTGTAAAAACCATGAATTGTCTTTCCACATTTCCGGCCTTTTTAGGCGGATAGCGTTACGCAAATCACGCATAACGTTCAAATAATATTCCTTGTTGATTGTTTGGCCGGGTGGAAGGAATTCATAATGCACAACAAACGCGCGCAAGTTTAAATTCAAATTTCACCTTATTTTTTGGACACAGTATTATAATAGTTATATTTTTAATATTGAAAACAGTTTTTTGTTTGCAATTCTAAACGAAAAATTTTCTTAATCGAAGTTATCAAAATGAAAAACTTTATACCAACATTTTATACTGTACTAGAAAAATGTTCTTTTGACAACCGAAACTGTCTATTACGCAAATAACGATTCATGCTGATATGGACCATAATAATTTCAAAACAATCTTTAACAGCCAAACAAATTTATGTGTTATATTATGAATAATTTATCTCTCAAAAAGTTATACTATCAATGTCTAGACAATTGGTGGCATTTTGCTATACTATGAAATTGAAGTTTGTATACAAATATCTTTTTTGTTTACACGCTAGCGAATAAAATAGATAATAATTTTGAGATGTTTAAACGCAGTCCTTTTTGGTGCTCTGTGTTGATGACGTGTGTGTGAGCTGTCAATTAGTGACAGTTCAATGCATAATTTACACTTTTAAAAAATGAATTTACAACACAGAGCTTACACTCGTTATTATTAAGTTTTCTAATAAAAATCCGTAGAATAATAGAACTCAATGTAATACCATACAAAATATAAGTAATTAATACCATACAGTATGTCAACAAATCTGACAAGCCACATACTATGACGTTACGCCCGTTTTAAAATTAAATATGCGATCTAAAGAAAAAAAAGTGAAAACAAACAATTGACTGAGTTAATTGTTGCAATACCATGTATAGACAGTGTTGATTACTCTGTCACATTACACATACATACATGTCACACACACATAACTGATATTCCCATATAATACTTTTTAATATTTATAAGGAATACTTTTGTTCTATCTCTAACGGTTTACAAGATGGGTCCTACGAACCCAAGACCCAATTGACCTATGTTGTTCATTTACGAACTCGAGCACGCTGTAAAAATTTCAGCTTGATGCCTTTTTTCATTTTGAAGTTATCGTGCCCACAGACGAACGGGCGGACAACCGAAAATGGACTAATTAGGTGATTTTTTGAACACCTATAACAAAATTTTGTTCATAGCATCAATATTTTTAAGCGTTACAAACTTGGGACTAAACTTAGTATACCTTGATATATTTCATATATATGGTATAAAAATTATGTATCGTGTGACTAAACACGGAATAAATTTAATTGAAAATGGCATCGAATATTCCTTAATCAACGGAAACAAATTTATTAAATTCAATTATTTAGTTTATTTAAGTGTGAATCAATTTTGTTAATATGTGCATCAATGTTTACATTTTCGAAACATTATTATTTACATTTGGATTTCAATCTTGAATAGTTCGAAGTTCGACCTAACCAAAGTTATAGACTGAATTCTAGGAATCAATATCTAATAATATCTAATTTAGAGGTTTAGATTAGATTACATGTAGACATATATACATTGTGTGTGCATATAATTCATTCATACGAATATAATTTTAGTCGATTTACCGTAATAAATGTTATCGAAAATGAAGAAAATGACTTTATGTTATATAACGAACTTCGAGAATATCAATGACGTAAAATTTTCTATAAATAGTCATTAAGGTTGTTGAGGCGCTGCAGAAAAAGAAACATCACTACAGTTTCTCAAACCTGTAGATATTTTGCTCCATAGACGATAGAAGTACTTTATTAGTTAGTCTATGATCATGCAATGCATCATGGTGCAATATTTCAATTACTCAAAATATCTATTACAACAAAACGCTTTCAAAATATCAAAAGGGATCAGTGTGATGAATCCGACGATAACGTGTCGTGGGTTGACAGACGAAGACGAAGGTGGAGAAACAAATTGAAAAAGCTTACTTAGAATATTCAGTAATGTAAGTTGTCTGTCAAAACTACAGACTAAAGTCACAATAATCTGGTAAGTATGTAAATGCAAGTATAAAAAACTCGTGAGCAGAACTCCATCACTAAAGTCATATTTTTCCCTCATTTAATATTTCTAATTGAAATGAAAATCGCGGAAAAACATTTTTAGAGGAATTTTTATACTGGAAATGAGGGCTTGGAAAATGTTACCCCAACATGCTAATCCCTTTGCTTAATTTGGAGAGGTTGTAAAGATGTGCCGAACCATAAAAATATCGAAAAAAAAGTTTTTCTCCTGGACATTCCTTCAAAATTGCTGAAATGAGGCCTCATTTGAATAACATTAATCCGTCATATATGCAACTCTACTCCCCGAATTTCAGAGTTTATAAATCGTGTTTAAGGTTTCATGAAATGTATTTTTATCCCATCGTTTTCCGATGACTTTCGATACAGTACATCAGTCTACATGTACAGGGACAATATGACTAAAAATTGCATATATAAGCAAGAGAAGCGTGTTTATATTCAGTAAGCTGAGAATCAAGCTCTTAACTGAAGCTCCAAACATAATAAAATAAATATTATGTATCATTGTTTGAATGACATTTTATGAACTTTATCTTAGGTAACAAAACAAACTTAGGGAGATAATGATTTTCTTTAACACATATCGTCTATACATCATTCCCCTTACATCCTGTCCTCTCCTTTCACTCTAAATTCAATGTCCTTTAATACTCACGAAACTTAATAACGTCGATGCTGATCAATGGATGTGTGTTTAGATCATCGTAGCTCCTAAATGGATAAATCGCTTTGAAAGTGATTTTTAGTAGTAACTTTTTTCTAGATAGCAGGTCTTTGCATCAATGGACCTGCTATATTATGAGCGATCAGAAAAAAGATAATAAAAGTTAATTTTTTTAAATTTTGCAACTAGTGTGCTAAGGAATGTAATAATTGGACAAATTGATAATTTAATAGTGTGATGTTTTCAAAATTTTTAATCAACTTGTAAAATAATTATGAGTGTGGACCAAAACAATGAAAAAATTGAAAATTTTGTCATGAAAATCAGTTTATAGAAAAAAAAAAAAAAAATTTTCTAATAATTTATTTCGATGTCTCTAGCATTGCATCAAAGCAGGTATTTTTGTTTTCTTTGGTATGTTGTTTGCAATACAGGAAATGTTAAACACAAATTTTCGACCCCGGGAAATCGTGAGGAAAATAAGAGAAACCTCGTTTTTCCGATTTTGACCTAGAAGGCCTGGTTTTTCATCAAAAACAGTACAATTTTTTTTAAAGAAGGTTAAATTTGCAACAACTTGAAATTAAGCTGGTTTTATAGGACCGATAGTTTCGGAGATACAGCTTTCCAAAGTGTGTCTATTTTTTCAATTTGTATACATTTGGTGTCCATTTTCTCCGAAGCTATAAAAGATAGGGAGTTAAAAATTAGCAGGTACAGCTTTCAACTAATGATCTTGTGAAACATTCTGGAAAAATGAAAAAAAAATTCTGGAAAAAAATTTTCGACAATGAATTTTTGCGTAAAAGTTTATAACTTGACAAAATAGATAAACTTTGAAAAACTGTATCTCCGAAACTATCGGTCCTAAAAAAGTCGATCATATTTCAAATTGTTGCAAATTTAACCTGCGTTAAAAATGATTTTCATGAAAAACCAGTCGTTCCGGTTAAAAAACTGAAATAAGGTCAAAATCTTCAAAGTTTTTCTTATTTTTCGGTATGATCAAATCGTTTGCCGAGGTCGAAAACATAGATTTAACATATCAAACAAACAAAAATACCTGATTTGATGCGAGGTTCGGAGATTCACCCCTTTCCCATGTATAATTTGATTTTGAAACGAAAATATTAAGGTGTCTTCATTTTAAATGCGGCAGACTGTATATGTACACAAATCTACCAATCTCTCTTTGTACCTTTTAGATTTAAACAACCTTTAAAACCCTAACATAAGATTATCCACTTTATAATATTCGAACTGTACACACATATAATTCGTCGAACAATAGTGTCACAATATGATATGAAAAAAAAAAAAAATAGGTAATAGTTTGTATATAAATATTATACATAATCACATCGTCGTTTTGAATTGTTAGGGGTTGCAAAAACTTTTTGGTGGTTAAAATGTCGTCAACAATGATGAGACTTCGAGGGTGGGATGTGATATAAAATTGAAATATTAATACATAATAGTTATATGAGGAAATCGATTGAAGAAAACTATAAATTGACACAGTTGATTGATTACTTTGAATTTTTATACTTATATACTTATAGGGGGAGAGAGCATGGAGCATATACATACATACCACACATAGATATTTGAACGTAATTTTAATGTAACATGTAAGGTCATGGGGATCAACAAAATGTCGGTTCCTGGCATATATTACTTCTATATACAGACAATTTTACACATGTGCTAAAATTTTGTTTTCGTCGAAAACTGATCTACAAGAAAAACAAGTCAAAACAAACACTTGACTCAGTGGTGCAATGAGGAGGGGGCAAGGGGTGAATCATGCCCCGGGCGTTACTCACAAAAGACGCCCAATGATTCGTAAAACAAAAAATTGCTGGATAATTGAAGAGCTTAGTGGATGAACATGTTAAGTGACATTTTTGAGGAATTCGAGATTTCCATGTGGATGAACATGTTCTCATGCTCTCCTTTAAACATAGCATGTTTCCCCTTTTCGCTAACCTTTCAAATAAAGCTATTTTCAGTGGATGAAGTTGTTATGTCTTGCATAACTTGTTATGCAAGTTAAAAACTTTACAGCTGATTATCTCGATTCCAATTAATTGTCTCATAACATCTTCATCCACTAAGCTCTTCAATTTTTATTTTAATCAGGTGAGCGAAGCGATCCTCTACTGGGTTAAAATGAAACTTTTTGGTGGTAAACTTTACAAAAAAAATACAAAAGATTTAGACATAAAATGAAATGTTGTAGTTCCATATTTATGTCTAGATGTGTTATCAATCATTATTTTTAGAAAAAATTATATAAATAATAAAAAACAACAGTATTTTTTTATTTATTACATGTATGTATACAATCTATATTCATGAGACAGTGGCAGCATCTATGAGCTACATCTAATACTAATATTTAATTGGCTACATTTAATATTAATTTTAATTGAGTGGCCATCTGTAGATTCTTTCAAGTATTAAAAAACGTCATAATGAAAAATACAAAAAACGTGATATGACAATCAGACAGACACACACACATAGCGGTCAAATTTATAACACGCACTTTTTTAATTCGGGGGTTAAAAGTATGTTTGCTTGCCGCAAACTACAAGTTGAAAAGTGTCGTTGTCTATTCAACAGTGAACGGATCGGTGCGGCTTGAAGCATGCAACATGGAATGGTCAAATTTAATTGAATTTTGTGCTACGTTTGTCGCACGCCTACAATAAGGAACACTTGACATCAAATATCGAGCCACAGGTCGCTGCTCAGTGTTGCTTCAGTGGAATTGCACCTTAACGGTTTTCTTATGTCTCATCTCGTTAAAAATACCTTAAGTATGCCGTAATATTTTGTAGATGGAGGTCGTATGGCATTGACACTATAATTTTTTTTTGTAATAATTCAAAATGTGTCTTTACCATCTATAATCCATCTATCGAACACATGATCGAAAAATTAGATATAGTAATATGTAATATTTAGTTTCTTTTGTGTGGTTTCGGCGTTTCAGGACATGTGTATTTATTTGTTTTGCGTAAAAATAGACTTGTTTATTTATATAAATAAATGAGTCGTTATGAAAAACGACTATAGATATTCTTAGATGTTAGACTATTCCTGTACGTATTTCATTTGCAATTGATTGGCATGTAATTTTGGGAAGTTAAAAATTCTGTCATGTGGCATCATAAATCCTGAATAACCTACAGGATTAACAAATTTTTGAAAATGAAAATTTATTCATCGAAGGTTTCAGTCTGTTATAAAAACTGACTTTATTTTAGTTTCAAACACGAAAAAATTATTCTACTAAAAATTCAAAGCAGATTTCAGTACGAAAGGATTGCGATTATCATATTATTTTCTGGTAAATTCTAACTATGTTATTAAAACCTTTTAACCGCAAAACCTGTTGAAACTACTTGAATAGAGTTTGGAAGACTAATAGTTTGAATTAAGGAGACGGTTATTTCTTACTGCTAGAAATTTATTTTATTTAGGAATCCTTACATGATATATCAGTACATAGTATAAAACAAAGTCACTTCTTAGATCTTCTTATGCTTAGATCTTTAAAACTACGCAACGGATTCTGATGCAGTTTTTTTCTAATAGATAGAGTGATTAAAGAAGAAGGTTTTTAAGAGGTTAAAATAGGGATTGAAAGGGATGTGCTTCAAAAACTTAAAAACTTGTGCATCGATTAAGCTTAAATATTAACAAGATATACAAGCAGCTTTAAGGATGATTTTTATCTATTTTAACCCTCGCGGGGTGAATATTTTCAAATATACCCATGTAATAACCCAAGTCTAAGTAGGCAAACGGTGAAAGTCTAAACGCTCGATCACTCGACCACTCGACCACTCGACCACTTAGGCTCCCGGCTTCTTTGTTTTGAATAAAATGGATAAAACTTTTATGTAGGTAAAAAAATTGCTATACAAAATTTAAGAATGGATGCTTCTTCCACATGTTGCAATAAATAAATGACAAAGAAATTTTCATTAAATATTATTTAGAAAAATGAAAAAGCGATTTAAAAATAGACAACAGTGATTACTTACCACTAAGAAAAGCTTAATATTAGGGTAGGAAAACAAAATATATGTTTACAATTACGAAACTTATTGTATAGAGACAAACAAACAAAAAAATTTCTATGTTTTCCATAGCAAAAGAAAAATGTTTTTAATATTATTTGAGTAATGAAAAGCAGCAATAATAATATTACATACAAAATTGTTTATGGAAAATGAATGAGTTTTTATTTGTGTATGTGTGTTGCAAGAGGGGCTTGCGAACGTTCTAATCTAGGAGCCAAACTAAACTTTTCGTAGCTGATGGATGTTCATAGGTACACCCGTTTTTTTAGAATGGTAAACTCAATTTTCGAAGGCTCTATGAATAATTTTCTTAAAAAAAGGAAAAAATGTCTGCCAGGGAAATCTCTTTTACAAATTATTGACTCCTTTTAAACAAAAAAAAATCTTCTTTTTTTTTTTAGTAAAAGTGAGTTTTTAGGAAAATAATTTGTATGTACGTAAACTCGCCAACTTGTGTATTTATGAAAGTAGTAAAAAACGATTTTTTTGAAAATTTTTCCTGGGAAACTTTGGGTTTACACAAATATTTTGGAATAATTATACCATGTATAGCAAATATACCAAGGTATACTAAGTTTAGTCCCAAGTTTGTAAGGCTTAAAAATATTGATACTACTAACAAAATTGTCTGTCATCTGTCCGTCTGTCATCACGATTACTCATAAACGAAAAGAAATATCAAGCTGAAATTTTTTAGCATGCTGAGGACGTAAAAACTGAAGTCAAGTTCGTAAATGAGCAATTTCTCGGTACGTAGAACCCATCGTGTAAACCGTTAGAAATAAAACATAAGTTTTAAATGTAAAGAGTGTTCCTTATAAAATAAGAACTTTTGTTTGAAACATTTTTTCGTAAACATCTTTTTATCCGTGAGAGCGCATATTATGCGCAAATTGTAGTATTATATGGAAATATCACTTATATATGTGTGATATGTATGTATGTGTAATGTGATAGAGTAATCAACACTGCCTATACATGGTACTTCAACAATTAACTCAATTGTTTGTTTTTACTTGTTTTTTGTTTAAAATGAACCAAATATCTAAAAAATATTTTTCTTGGGCAAAATAATTGTTAGCACTTCTTTAGAGCCCTTCGAAAAGTAACCGTACAAAAATACATAGCGAAAGCTTGCGTACAATTATGGATATCCACCGGCCATGAATTAAATGGCGCTTAGACTATTTATAGTAGTAGGCGACATCATATTTCATACACTGGTTGATTCGAAGTATTATTTCGACAAACTTGACAACAATAGCAAGTCCGTCCCATGCTGTGTAATTGCTTATACTATATATAATAATGGTAAAACTATTTTATGTATGAATTCGGAAAATATTTTATGTCTAAACAAAATTAAAATTTCTTAAACCTTATTTCAACGACCCCCAACATATTTTTTTATCTTATGAAATATTGTATCATACTATCTTTCACCAAAAATTGATTTTCATTCGGTATAGAATTCGAACGTTTACAAGTATAATATTTTGAAAGTGAGCCATCTTAGGAATATGGCCATTTTAGGCGCAGATACCTTACAGTTAAATGCCAGCTTTCTAAAAATCCCTGTTTCTCATTTATAGAAGGTGAACATGACGAGAATTGGCAATAACTCTCACTTCCAATATCTCCTTTTGTTTTTCCGATGTTTTTCTTTTATATCCATCCTTTTATCATCCCGCTTTGAATCTATAAGTATTCGACATCAATCCTTATATATAGAATTAAGGGAACGCTAAACCCCCAATTTTATACTAAACCCCCATCGGATAATTTTTGGGGGGAACATTTTTTTGTTTAAAAATTCGTTTCAAAGCATGTAGATTCTAAAAATCGAAAATATCCTAGCGAAATCAGTAGAAGAGTACTTTCGAAAATGAATTAACATACCCGAATGTTCGATTCCGTTATCAATGAATCAAATGTTGGTGTCAAGTACTCGAATATCGATGCCCAGGCAGTGAAAAAAGTGGTTCAGATGTACCAGCGATTTATTAATGATAGTGAATCAACTATAATAAATGAATACCGATTCTGAATGGCTAAATGGAAAACAGAATGTGAAAATGATTCCGCCGTACCAGAGTCGGTAGCTTATCTCGTTGAAGCATGTCATCAGGAACAGGAAAGATTATTCGGGCCTGCTTTCCTAAATATCTGGAAATCGATGATATTATCAACAATGTATCCTGGCGTTTATTTAATTTGAAGTTTTGAAAATTTCATCAAATTTGGTTCAGCAGTTACGAGTCTAAATGTGATACTGTGGTGTGTAAACAATCGCACATTTAATTTTAACATTTTACAGGTTTATTAATTTACAAATACACTGTACAAAACCTTGGCCAGGGCGTAATATATTATCAACTTTGTAGGAATGTATATCGATCATGAGTTCATACTCCCATTCGCATTTGTCCGATTTTCGTGCCCATCACATTTTTTGAGGGCTGGATTCGCGCTTGTTTGGCCACCTAATATTTGTCAGTGAAACATTTCTTGAATGGAAATCATAAAAGTTCCCATTAATTCAAGACTTAAATTATTACCGTATCTAAAGCCACTAACAACCACTATGCTGCCATAATCATAAAAAATTTATTATTTTTGATGTCGGAAGTATTATAACTATATGACACATATAAAGTTAAACTACAAGAACTTTGAAGTATAATAATAATTCAATATCCTAACAACAATCATGTAAGTTTTCTCAAAAAACATCGTACGCAATTCATTATTAAGGAAGAACAAGCGTGGTAGCAACTTTCAGTAAAAGGCTTGACTTTTTTATATGAAGTATATATACGTTTTAATGAATTCTGAAAATTTGAGTGAAAAGTGGGGATATTTTGATAAAAGTTCAGACCCTAATAAAAACAATTAATAAACAAAAAACATGTCAGTCGATTTCATTAAGGATGTTCGATCAGTGTTAAAGTAATTTCATTTATAAAATATATTTTTTAATTAGAATTAGATAATGAATATTAATAAATACTATAATTTGACGAAATTAGACGAAAAGTAAAAATAGTCAATATTTGGCTTAGTTTTTGAAATATGGTAGATTGAAAATTTCGATTTAATTAACCCAGCTATCGAAAAATTTTTTTCTTTTTTTTTCGTTTAATCTACCTTGCTTGTACTTCCTTAAGTAGTACAGATTAATCAAAATAATGGTCTTACCAAAAATAGAAAAAAAAAAGTAATAATTAAGTCTATTCAAAACTTCAAACAGTACAGTATGGTTCACTATAAATTTTCGTGTAACTAAGAACCCCAAATAAGAACTCGGTGATATAGAAAATAAAATTGTAAGACGAAATAGTTTCTTGACTACCATTTAAATTTTTATCATAAGTGTATACAACTTGTACACTTGTATGCTGTCAATAAAGCATCTGTTGTTTGAAACTAACAATAACCTGACAGGCAAAGCACACAGAATGATTATATATCTACTCAACCAACTACATCATACGTTTTCCGGTTTTTTCGAGCTACCATATGGAAATTATACTATATAATACGTATAACAGACTAAGCATCTATTGTTGGAAAATTGCAATAACCTGACGGACACAGCACACTATACAACATCTAAGGAGTAAACTCCAGACGTGCGTCCGAGGTGACACACACAAACAGGTTCACACTGCTTTTATAAATGATACAAAACAAATTTTTGTGTAATTTTTATAAACAGAAATTTAACCAAATATAGCAATAATTGAATTCCTTACGTATAACAGTAATGACGGAGTGATTACGTTCTAGACCGGATATCTAGAGGGCTGAGGTTTGATTCCCGTTTAAATGAAAGTAATTAATTTGCGATAATCTATGGAAGTGCATAGATTTCAAACAAAATAAAAATAGTAATTCTCTCTACCGTAGAGCTGAGTACTGATTTTTGAATTTTAGGTACCAAATGACAGACTTCAAATTATTTGTTATTTTCGATCAATTGGTCTTCGTATGGTAGTATTTCGAAGTCAAAACGAATTTTGTCTTTTTAACCCCCGAACTAAAAAAGGGGGTGTTATAAGTTTGACCACTATGTGTGTGTGTCTGTGTGAGTGTTTGTCTGTCTGTGGCATCGTAGCTCCTAAACGAATGAACCAATTTTGATTTTTTGAAGTTGCTTGAAAGGTAATTTAGTGTAGATTGTTTTTTTTTCATTAGATATGTTTCGAATGCGAGCTTAGGGTTTCGTACCCGAAAAATTGGTCGGGAGTTTTTTAAATTTTGTAATTTTCACTTGTTTTTGAAGATGAAACAAAAACTATAGCACTCCAACAAGGCATGTCCAGTTGATTCAATTGGAAATCATGCACTTAATACAAACCACACAGTGCCATAATAAATCATGATCAAAAAATACACCGTTTTCTAAATCCAATTAACACTAAAACTTTTTTGATGTTACCTTCATGCACGAGGTAAAAATCGTAAATAAATATATAGAAACACAACATATATAGAAACCGACCGACAATACAATAGAAAAATGAATAAAAAAAAAAGAAAAATAATAATATAAATGGCAAATAAAAATATTGAAATATTAGTTCAACATTGTGTTTAGTTATAATACACTTTTATTTTTTTTTATTACACATTTTTATTGTGTTAAAATTCAATAAGCAACAATGTATTGTAACATGTCATAAATATATAATAAATACACTATGTAGTCAGTAGTGTGTTTGGTGTTGTATATATAACGCGATGCTTCTTGGATGTACATTTTATACAATAGTTTAACACCTCTGTATACTAGGAAACTTAAGGATGTATGAGCATGACAACAATGTTTGATTTAAAGGCTCAAAATTTGTTTGTAGGTAGTCTTTTACTCAAAGAATATGTGGTTAAAATTTCAGCTTAGGTATCCGTGCAAATTTTTAAGAAAAAAGTCATTAAAAATCGATATAAAATACATTGGCTCTTAACGACATATTTTGGAAGTTTTTGATAATTTTCATTTGGAATGAATGAAAACAAATTTTAAAAAAACTTTTTAATAGAAAGTAAACATATTAGCAATGAATTAGAAAAGAAAAAAACTAAGTGTCACCGTCCATATAAGGGATGTAAGAGCAGGGCAGATTAAGGGTTGAAATTATTTTTATCTTATTTGCAACTTGGATGATGAATTTTGTTATAACTTCATGAATGTAGACGAAAAATAAGAAAAAAAATTTTCGATAAGTGTCTTGGTTTTCGAAATATCGAAAGCTAAATAATTAAACAAAATTTTCAATTTTCGATATTTTGAAAATTAAGCCAGATATCGAAAAATTTTATTACTTTTCGTCTTATATCGTCAAGTAATAATATAAATTTATCATCAAAATTGAAAATATCTATTTATAAATTTGTGCCCCCACTACCATGCTCATACATCCTTAATTTATAGTAATTACAAAAATAGCTGGCGCCTTGACGCAGGATATAGCGGAAAAATGAAGTTGTTTATTAATTAGTTTTAGCTTTTAATCGTAGAATTACCGATAAAAATGAATATTCGTGTATTTTTTTAATATTTTTAATTCATCGTTTACACCGTTAGAACTGCTATAAGTAAGTGTAAACAATTTAAAACAAACAATTGAATGAGTTAATTGTACTAATACCATGTATAGACAGTGTTGATTACTCTATCACACATACATACATGTCACACATGTATAACTGATAATTCCATATTAGTATATACTATAAAATTTGCATCTAACATAGTGTGTGCCTTCGTGAGTATAACAGTGATGTTTACAAAAAAATGTTTCAAACGAAAGTTGTTTATTTTTTGATAAGGAACATTTTTTACATTTAAACTTTTGTTATATCTCTAACGGTTTATAAGATAGGTCCTACGAACCCAAGACCCAATTGACCTAAGTTGCTCATTTACGAACTCGACCTCACTTTTTACGTCCTCAGTGTGCTGTAACGACGTACAACCGAAAATGGTCTAATTAGATGATTCTATGAAAACCTTTACCAAAATTTTTTTCGAAGCTTCAAAATTTTTAAGCGTTACAAAACAAAATTTAAATGCAAAGAAAAGATAGTAGTATAATAAAAGCACGGAGATAAATAATTTCAAATTTTTTAATCAAATCGCATCTGTCTGCCAGTTGGGAAATGTAATATTCCAAATTTAAAAATATTTAAAGAGAATTGATTTACTATAACGGAATAGATTTCAACGCTGTTTGCATGCTAACATGAAAATAATATCAATAAATATTTTACTATTAACTTTTCCGAAAAACTTGTTTTTATACCATGCATATACGTTATATGCAAGGTATACTATGTTTAGTCCCAAGTTTATAACTAATAGTCCATTTCTGGTTGTCTGTCCGTCTGTCTGCCAACACAATAACTCAAAAACGAAAAGAGATATTAAGATGAAATTTTTAAAGCGTACTCAGGACGTAAAAAGTGAGGTCGAGTTCGTAAATGAGCAACATAGGTCAATTGGGTCTCAGGTTCGTAGGACCCATCTTGGAAACCGTTAGAGAAAGAACAAAAGTTTAAGTATAAAAAATGTTCCTTATAAAAAACTAAACAACTTTTGTTTGAAACAGTTTTTCATAAACAGTACTGTTTACCCGTGAGGGCACAAATTAGGCGTAACTTGTATAGTATGTATTATATGGGAATATCGGTTATATGTGTGTGACATGTATGTATGTGTAATGTGACAGAGTAATCAACACTGTTTATACATGGTATTTCAACAATTAACTTAGTCAATTGTTTGTTTTCACTTGTTTTTATTTACGTTAGCATGCAAATATACCTTAGATTATTTCGTTTGTACATTGCAAAAAAAAGCGTATTAATAAAAACGTGTCATTTTTCAGTTATACAACAAACACAATAAATAGCTGTTATATTGATTTTTACCAAAAAATAAATAAATGAAATAAAATCCACAAAGAAATTTGAAACTTTTTTTACTGTTAAGCTACTGACTACTTGTTTTTAACTATTTTTTTAACGTTTTTATTTATGTATTTTTTTTTGTATTTTGTATTTGGTAAACTATGCCACGAAATTCGATCGTTTTAATAACAAACAAAAAAAAAAACTTCCTTTATCAACTTATTTCAGCCGACTTATAGTTCATCCACTAAACATATTGTGGTCAGGATTGGATGATTGATTGAGAAATCTATATCTTCTAATATTTTTACAAATGTTATCATCAATTGATTCTAGATATTCGATGTGTATTTTCAAAATAGTGATGCCACGAGAAACGAGACGAAAATAAGTCAATAAGAGACAAGATGCGCATAAGAACTCTAATCTAAATTCACGTTATCGCGTCGGTGCTACGTTAACTAAGCTAATTCCTTCAGAGATTGAAAAAATAACATACTTTTCTTAAAATTTCTTGAAAACAACTATACTTTTATTAAAAACTAGACTGATACCCACCCGCTTCGCTGGGTTTGAATGTAAAGATTGATAAAGATTGCTCTCGTTTATCCCCTTTCTATAACACTCGAAATAAAGGTAAGGATTGTTTTACACAGGTAAAATATATGTATTGTTTTCTATTCTTTTAAGTGTAAAATAGTAATTATTCATTGAATATATCAGAGAAGATGGCCTTGAAATATTTTATATAGACTACTTTTACAGAAATCTGTAATTAATGGTAATGTCAAATTAAATTAATTTTTTAACTTTTTTATTAATATATCTTTATAAATTATATCTCATGTGTTATTTTGATACATCAGCTATATTGCTGTACAGTTTCATTAAAAACCATTCGCTAGTTCTAGCGTGAAAGCGTAACAAACAAACATGCTTACTTTGGAATTTAAAATATATAGAGATAGAGATTTGGTATGAAAATTCAAGTGAAAATTCTTCAAATACAAAAATAAAAATTGAAAAACATTCAAAAATTCTTTTTTCTATTATAAACTACCAACATAAATTATGATTATTATTTATGAAAATCCATTGTACAAAACAATAGATTCGTTAATTTCAAATCGAATAGATTTATTTCCTAACAAAAACAATTTTTACTCTTCACAATATCACAAAATGGTAAATATGAAATATTCACAGACCATTTAATCGTATATAGACGAATGTATTAAGTATATTTACTGATACAAAAACAAAGATAGAGATATTCAATGAAATTGAATATATCCTATCTTTATCTCACCAAAAAAAACTATTGTCGTCTTTGTTATTGTATTTTCAAACTCATACCATCACATCCAGAGTGAATCCTTTATCAACGATAACACATTGTGTGTTATGTTAATTTTTTCCTGAAAATGACATTATTATCATATACTCCCAAAAAAGGCGGCATTCTGACATGATGCATAAATATTTAAATAACTCCGTACTATAATTGTAATTAGTTTGAAGTTGATGGGAAAATTTTTCACATTGTGTTATTTTTCATGAAAATTTTATTTAAAAATTATTTGCATTTTTATACTTTTTCTAGTAATTCTATTTCTATTAGTTTTTCCTATAATGGGTAGTGTAAAACATAGTGGCTCAGTTGGTTAAAGTGTACCAGTTTTTTCAATTTTAGGTATCTCTTACGTGGAGTTTTGTTAAAGATCAGAAAATTCTATAAAAAGAACCGGACCAGGTTGGGGGACTCAAGACAGAACTGAAACTTCACTCGCTGTATATTGACCCTCATTTAGAAAAAGAGCGCCATCTGTAAATGAGAAATAGAACTATTATGACATTTTAGAACACGAGCGCTCTCTGTGACTGGGAAGAAGAGGAAGGAGAGGGGTGCCGGTATATGGATGAAGAAGGTGCATTTGGTCCGATAAAATAGTTGAGAAACTGAAATAATACTAGAAAAAGGACCTCTGCTCTCCGAGTGTCAGCACTGGCGAACCTTCCTTCTTCCTAGTTTGGCAATGTAAATTTATGATAGTGGCTTTATTACCATCGACGGAAATAGCAACTTGCATACGATTTTTCTCGTTTATTTTCCCAGATCGATGCCTTTTTTAAACGTACACAGAAAAAAAAATGTTTTTAAACAGAAGGTTTAAATGCAAGGTTAGAAAATACATCCTTCGTTCTTTGAAGACAGTTGAAAAACGATGCAAATTAAGTGGTTCCAGAAACGCAATAAAAAAAAATTATTTTATAGCACAATTTCGAAATGTTCCTCATGTTTTCTTCTTCTAAGAACAAATATATTTTTACTATTTTTGTTAATGTTTTCAAATCGAATAATATGAGAACAATTTTTAACCATTTTGATATCAAAACAAAAGAATGAAAAGAAATATCCAAAGTATGTCTATAATATTAAATGGTGTGTGGAAATATTGTTCGTTTCATACACAGATCCTCTCATTGACTCTAACCCATCGACAACACATCCTATCCCCGCCACAATCATTAAATAAAACATGGAAACCAATAGATTGAAAAGTTATAAAGCAGCTTTTGTCTAACAAAATAAATGAATTTGTATGTTGTATTTGAGTATATATGTTACCGGCAATGTTTATGATTTAATCTCATATAAAATCCTTTGAAGATTGTCAGATCATTTCGTTTAAGGTGATTGTGGTTTATTGCACGGTACATACATATAAACCAAACACACGCTTGTAAACAAGTAATGAGTTATTTTTAGCTTTACAATACCACGAAACTACAAAAATATATAATATATTGTGTGCAAGTGTTGCTTATAAATTTGATAATATAGATATCGCTCTTCAAGCATCAATACTCTAACTGTAAGTCGTCTTCGTTCATCAAATGATAGATCTTCGATGAACTCATAATTAAATTAAAATTTTGTTTTGATATCATCGACAATCTTATATTTTTATGGTATTATTATAAACTACAAGATTGTCTAAATATTTTAGATAGTTTTTTTATCACACTCTCTAGATTTTTTGATATAGAAATATTCAATTGAAAAGGATAATCTATATGATTTATCATTTTTTCAGCCAAATTTGAACCATAAAAAAATTAATAAAAAGGCCGATGATCTAGGAATTTTTTGTAATTTTTAGAAACTTTTTTAATAAAAAAAAAAATGAATTTATAAAGTTTTATTGAAATCCCTAGTATTATCTAATCCTTGCATATCTCCTTAAATACGATATAATGTACCTTTAAAAAGCAGTATATCAGATAAAAAGGGGACCTTTTTACTTTAAATGGCAGAAATTGTTTATTATTAACGCGCAAGAAATGTATACTGTCGTAAAAAATATATATTTCTAAAGTAATTCGACTGTTTGAACAAGAACGGTTTCGATTCGAATCTGTATAATCTGTGAAATTTTAAAAATAATTTAAATGTAATTTTTGACACATAGGTTTATTTGTTTTAATTCTTCCAAATCTGTATTTTTTAAAAACAAATTTTCTTCATAGAATACTTGCATTACATACTTTATCGGTAACGTATACGAAATTTTGGTGGTTAATTCTCCGGTTATAAATCGATATACACAAACAAACAAACATACACATTGTTTGCTGAGAACAGGCATAAAAAAAGTAATATAATTTAAATTAATTATTAATTACGTACGTGAATGTGTATATAGGTAAAAAATCGATTATAGGGGGTAAGACTAGTGAAGCGGCGAATCGTGAATTCAACCACGGAAAATGAAGTTCATTACAGTTTTTACTGTTAATTATTCACTAATGAGATACTGACTTTAGGACAGACAGATTGCATCTATATAATGTATAATACTGACTACCTGTGTTTATAACGGATGCTTACGAAAATAAACTTTTGTTGTAGACCGGGCGCAAGTACAGACAAAGATTGGTCACATGTCATGCCTTAACTTATTTTCAAACAATCTATTTGTGATTGTCAACTATTTTAGCACTTGCTGAATTCATTTGTACTTTTGGTGGGTACTAAAGGGAAGATCGATCCAGGCATTTGTCATCCCTGAACCCTATTTGGAGAATCATCGACTATTTTCTAGTTGTTCCCAGTACGGAATCCTAACCTCTCACTTAAAACATAGCTAAGAACACTCCCCATTAAATTATCTTCCAAACGAAACAAAAAATTTATTCATTCGTTTAGGTGCTACAATGCCACAGACAGACACACAGACAAATTCGATGAAATTTCTCAAGTGGATGGACTAGTAACTTCACCCCCCACCTATCGCATCTGATATATTGCCAAAAAAATTTGTCATGATGCATACTGTATAAACATACTGTAGCCATGCATATGCGAATAACTTTTTCTGGGTACTGCTCGTATGTAATTTGCTCTTTTATAAAACTTTTTTTATTCGTCCACAGATGTCATTTACGTAGAAATTAGTGTGTGAAAATGATGTTAATAGTGTGTATTCGACATACAGTCAGGAAATACATGTACAGCTGACGTAAGTGGAAAACTAGGTCTTTTAAGGAATTCTTGTACCTACTCTCATTAATAATATATACGTTTGAATTAAATATATATATACTAGCCGTTATTCATGCAATTCGTTGAAAAATTCTTAAGTTTTAAACAAATAACCCCACACAATAATCGTTTTTGTCACCTGATAACCCTCCTCAAGAGGGAGTAAGTATGGAATTTACACCTCTACGGTTTCGTATATCAGTTTAATTCTCTAAGATCGTCTCTAGTGGCATAAACTCGTAATGGAGGGGAGCTCAGAGGTGTAGAGCTGCAGCTAAGTTAAAGGGTCAATGCCAAAACTAACATTGCTTGCATTTCGTTCCTCTATTCACTCTTTCTTGAACTTCCTTAGGGGTATGTTCTACAATGGAAGTGTAGATTTCTATATTTTTCGAGTTTATGAAAGCTGAGGGCGAAGGCTTAACTTTTGAGGGGATGGGTTAAATTCCCTTTAAAGGGGGAGGGTGCAAATATAGAAAAACCTCCTTTCAATTGACAATGAAAGGATCTTATGTAAATTTAACGTCAATAAATCAAGTCTTACAAAAGTTAAACACTACAAGTTAACATTACAAACAGACGCATGCCCGGTATTTTTTTTTTGCATTCATTAACACACAAATTTGCACTTAGTACATATTCCATGGAAGGAAATTATTATTCACTTTCAGCATTATTTAAATAAGGTTAGATTTAGTTATGAAAACGTGAAGAGTTTAGAATAGTTATTCAAATGTGAGTACAAATAATTAAAATACAGGGTTAATCATTTCAGATGCTGGAACTTCAATCTGTCGAGATCATTTGTTGAATGATACTCATTTATGACTATATCGCTTTCCTTATAAGTCGTATTTGATAAGATACCGTTTTGGGGCCTTTTGAGGGTCAAAAATGTGTATTAATTCATTTTAAACTGTGAATTTTACAGTGCCTTATTAATGTTAATTGGACAAAAAATTATTCGACTATTGAACTTCAAAAAAGTTTATCATAGTTTTGCTTATGAAAACATAAAAAAACTTTGGTTTTTGACGTTTAAACGTCCAAAAATTAGTCAAATTGACGTATTAATTTTATCTTTTACGATATTTTTAAAGTATTAAAAAACATTTACGTGATACAAATATTATTTTTATTTATAATTTTACTCATATGACGGCTGAACTAATATTCTTAAAAGATTAAAATTTCTCGGAAACTTTTAATGTCTAGTTTGTTCATAAATTCGCATATTAAAGTAATTCGTAGGTTCTCAATTGTTATTCTTATAATATTTCGATACGGTACACTAAAAAGTAATTTCTTAGCAAACCACACAATATTGTGAAAAAAATTATACAATAAACCGAATCATACTAATAAAAAAGTATTTCCCCATACATATACTTAGGTTAATGGGTGCAGTTTACATTTAAACCATTCAACGCAACAACCTATAGGTACTGAACAAAGGTACAGTGAACACCGTTAAAGTAGTTCGGCTTTTTGAGCAAGTTCGGTGAATGTTTTTGGGCCTCTTGGGGGCAAAATTGTGAATTATTTCATTTTAAAATTGTGATTTTTAAGAAGAACTCACAATTATGTTAACTGTACAAAAATTAATCGATGTTTGAGCTTCAAAAAAGTTTTCATTATAAAGAAAATTTATCATAAATTCTGTTTGTGAAAAAAGCATTACCTTACGGCGTTTCCAAAAAGAAAACATAAAAAACTTTGGTTTTAGACGTTTAAACGTTAAAAACTAGTTAAATTGACGTGTAAATTTTATCTTTTGACGTGATATTTTTAAAGCATTTTAAATCATTTACGTGATACAAATATTATTTTTATTCATAACTTAGATTTAAATTCAATGAATATAAATTAGATGCTAACTTGACTAGTCATGCGACGACCGAACTACCTTAAGTGGAATCAAAAATTTGATATAATAAATGTTAAAATTAAACATTAAAGTTTCAAAAGTTTTAATCAAGGGTAAAATTAAAGTGTTAGTATCCCTCCCCTATAGTCACCCTATTAACTCAGTTGGGTTAGGTGTTACCAATCCCGTCCACGGTAAGCATAGGGTAGCGGGTGCGATTCCCGCCATCGCAACAAAATTAATTTAATTAATAGTTGTGTTGGGCTGGAGTAGTGAATGATATGAAGGAGGTGCACTCAGCCTCTGAAATTGAGGAGCTGATCAATTAAATTATCAGCGGAAAGGTGGTAAAACACATATATGGTATCACAATGGGCTCTATAGATCTAAGTGTGTCCTTCGTGGACAGCCAATATAACCTAACCTATGGTATTTGAAAAATATTCAGTTTACAGGAGTATGAATTACTTTTAAATGGAATTTGTAAACCCTTTCTTCAAATTTTAACGAGGAAAAGATCACCAGAGATTATATTTCATATTTAGAGGGGGGGAGGTTGGAATTAGTGAACAAACTATAAAAACCGCTGGTTTAGGTTGTTAAATATAATCAAAATACACATATAACCAGTATTGACTGTAATAAAATAAAATAAAAAGGCTACAAGGTATTTATATATAGGTTCATATATTGGCGTGACATTCAGGAACTTAAAAAAGGTGTTACATGGTTATACAATGTTATTACTGTCAAATATAATCATTGTTGATCACTTAGGGTAATTTATTTATATTGGATAATAAATAATTTTAACCTAATAATTTACAAGAATGTACGGTGCTATGTTGGCTTGTATGTATTTTAAAAACGATATTCTTTTATAGGCAACTAATCATAACGAGGGCTTCATGCCATATGTTTTGTATCAGCTTATTTGTCAATTTTTAGATACTTTTTTCAGTGAATTCAATTTGTTGTAGAGTAATTTTTGTCAAATTTTTTATTAATGTAACTGAATAATTCACTGAGGTAAAGAATTTTAATCTTAGGACGCATCAGTTTCTTGTTGTCGCTGTTTTTGAACGCCTTAGAAAAATCGAAAAAATCGGAAAAAATTTTTTGTTTCAGATTTGGATAAAACTCAGTTTATAAGGCTAATTTGATGCAAAAAATTCAAAAATCGGGTTTATTTAATGATAGGGCAAGTAGTTTTTAAGATATCGCTAATTTCAAAGCGATTTCATGCGATATCTCGAAAGCTAATCATCCTGTCGGAAAATAAACACGATTTTCGTAATTTTTGGGTCAAAATTACCTTATAAACCAAGTTTTATCGAAATCGGAAACATCAAAATTTTCTCGATTTTTTGTAATTTTCTTAAGGGATACCCCTTAGAAAAAATCGAAAAAATCGGAAAAAATTTTTCTGTTTCAGATTTTGATAAAACTCAGTTTATAAGGCTAGTTTGATCCAAAAAATTCAAAAATCGGGTTTATTTGATGATAGGGCGAGTAGTTTTTAAGATATCGCTAATTTCAAAGCGATTTCATGCGATATCTCGAAAACTAATCATTCTGTAGGAAAATAAACACGATTTTCGTAATTTTTGGGTCAAAATTACCTTATAAACTAAGTTTTATCGAAATCGAAAACATCAAAATTTTCTCGATTTTTTGCAATTTTCTTAAGGGGTACCCCTTAGAAAAAATCGAAAAAAATCGGAAAAAATTTTTTGTTTCAGATTTTGATAAAACTCAGTTTATATGGGTAATTTGATCCAAAAAATTCAAAAATCGGGTTTATTTGATGATAGGCCGAGTAGTTTTTAAGATATCGCTAATTTCAAAGCGATTTCATGCGATATCTCGAAAAATAACCATTATGTCGGAAAATAAATACGATTTTCGCAATTTTTGGGTCAAAATTACCTTATAAACTAAGTTTTATCGAAATCGGAAACATCAAAATTTTCTCGATTTTTTGCAATTTTCTTAAGAGGGAGCTAGAAAGAATCGAAAAAATCATAAAAAGTTTTAAGATTTTGATAAAACTCAGACCGTCAACCTACTTTTATATCTAATACCTACTTTTAAAGTAATAAAAATTATAATAAAAGTCTTCTTCAGAAACACAGTTGTTGGTTACTTTAATCGACGGCCTTCAACAAATGTAACGTGACGTATACACCTTTATGGTATGAAGCCCGCGATATGCATTTGAAAACGTTATGCTTTTTATAAGCAACTAATCATATAATAATGTATTAATTCGAAAAAATAAATATAAGAATAAAACTTAAGAGTATTTTTATTGGCTTTGTAATACTTGCATATAGCGCCTACGTTTGTGCGAAAATTGAGAGGTGTTACTATTTATCAATGTCTGTAGTCTTCTTAAAAAAGATTGAAGTCAAATAATGTGTTATTTTTAGCTTTACAATATCAAGCCACTACAAAAATATTTAATATATTGTGTGCAAGTGCTGCTTATAAATTTTATAATATAGATATCTCTCTTCAATCATCAATACTCTAACTATAGTCGTCTCTGTTCATCAAGTGATGGATCTTCGATGAACTCATAATTAAATTAAAATTTTGTTTTGATATCATCGACAACCTTATATTTTGGTGAAATTATTATAAACTACAAGATTGTCTAAATATTTTAGATAGTTTTTTATCACACTCTCTAGATTTTTTGATGTTGAAATATCGAATTGAAAAGGATAACCTATAGGATTCATCATTTTTTCAGCCAACTTTGAACGACAAAAAAATTAATAAAAAGCCCGATGACCTAGGAATTTTTTGTGATTTTTGGAAACTTTGTGAATCAAGAAATGTACTAAGTTGTACTAAATGTATGTAAGTTTTATTAAAATCCCTAGTATTATTCAATCCTTGCATATCTCCTTAAACTCGGATACAAAAACCCGTCTTAATGGCGAAGTTGAACGAGACACCACAGGTATCACTTTCTATGTGCTATTTTGCGACAGTGTGGATGAGGCTTCACAATATTATTACTCGGGCATTCGAATAACTAAAGAATAACCATTCTTCTTCATATGAGTGTCAAGTGAGCTTGTACATAGTAAATAGATTCTTCACATAACATATTCCAAAATTACCCGATGCATATTTTGTATATTCTTCTCGAATTAACTGACATAAAAATTGCGCATTATATTCTGACACTAACAACGAATATATATTACCTGTGAACTTTGTTTATTGTGACAGTACCTACTATAATATTCATAAAATATGTTCAATCGTATTTGAAAATACATAAAATACTCTCTACTTTATTCGATGGCACTAGCCTTAGTTATAAAAATTTGTCCCTTGCTTTAAAATAATAAAAACCTTTTTTTTTTTTGAATGAAAGGAAAAAGAATCAGTAGTGGCAAAGCATCGAGAAAAAATAAACAGGGTGTCAAGGAATATACAACCACATGTTAATAAATCGTCTTAAGTTTCTAATACAATATTTTATAAAGACATACGTCTACCAATAACCTCCACCCTTCAAATTTATAGTCCGGATTTTCAAATTTCGTTACATCAGGCAAATGGTTTTATTTATTGTCATTGAATCTTCAGATAATTTTGGTTAAGTTTAGTTACGCTGCGTTTAGCTATGTCTGTTAAATTTAAATTGAGGCTCTCGAAGTGGCTGAAAACTATGCCAACCACCGGATTTATATGCGTTATATTTTTCATAAAAAATAAGGATTATTATTATTTTTATAAAAAATAATTTTAGTAAAATTAGGCTTTAGTCACGTGACAGCGCAAACACCAATCAGAAAGTATTGAAAGTATTACGTCATGCCATGACGAATGCTATGTAAACAGCATTACATTTTAATAGAACGAAGCAGGTTATTTGATTACAACTGCTCAAACTGTCATTATGTCATTTTTAGAAGTAAACTTGAATTGATTTCTGAAAATGCAAATAGTGCTTTTTTGGTATAAATCAGATACTATCGTAACGACTAAACCAATTTTTCAAATTTAGGACAAAAGCCTATTCTAGCATTGCGCAAGGACTAAAATATCAAGGCTGAAGTTGCCAATTCTGACCCAAACTCTGCAATACCTACTTTTGTAAATATAAAATGTCCACTTTTAATTTTAGTCAGAAAGTATAGAGATACTCTCGGTGTAGTTGCATGGTTGGCTGAATTAGTTTTCTATAAAACTTTTCTATTTTAATATGAGAAAATCTGATAAAATTTGAATATAGAAAAAGCTTTGAATTGAATAAAATGCATTTATTTACTTAAGTGCTAATATTAAAACAATGGAAAGTATATAAAGCTTTTTGAAATCAATTAAAAGGTGTTGCATATTGTTCAATGATAATGCGAAGCTTTATATATAGAGAAAAAAAACAATAAATATAGGTCATTTTATCGCTTTTTTTATGTTCGCCGTTATTGTGAAAGAATTTCTAGGAAATTTTTATTTTTACATTTAAATGTTTCACTATAGGGCGGGATTCTAGTTAGAATTTCTAGTTGATTGTTCTAGAACCTGTATATAAGCTGAATTATATGTATTTAAAAGTCATTGTATTTCGATTAACTAAAGTATCGTCAATAGTTATCGTTAAGTATGTACCTGGATACAGCCTTGGAGGTTCTGTTATACATTATATTAATTTTGCTTTATTAAATATATTTTTTTAATCTTTAACACAAATAATTTTGACAGATATATTCATAGACATCTGATTATAATAAATATAAATACTTATTAACTATGTATATATTATACCCAGCTGTCTACACTGAACTAACTGATGGTCTATGGTTCATACCGATATGACATCACAGCAGAGCTTACCTGCGTTTTAGGTCACGTGATATACAGTTAAAAATTACGAGTTTTAATTTTAATATTATAAAATAAAAATGTGCTTTTATGACTCGAAATCAGAATATTTAAGTATATTTTTACATAAATTTAAACTTTTTTCAAATTTCATGATTTATTTTTGACTAACGATACCCTATTATTATTAACGTAACGTTCGGTTTTAAAATTATATTGAAATCACAGAAATCAGATAAAATCTTCAACTTTATTAATATAGATAGGTATACAATATCAGTATTACATAAGAAATAAAGATATAACCGTACATGTAAAAGGCTACCTGCATAATTCAGTCAAGTCAATTAGCAACCTCAACCGATTTATAAATTTGTGGTAGCACATACTAAACACATTACAGGAAGGGAAGTCAAAAGCGAATCATCATCATCATCAGTTTTCATTCAAAAACAAAAACAAAAAATGTTTTGAATTTTTTGTTTTGTTTTGTTCACGCAATTTGTTCAAA
The DNA here is from genome assembly GCF_905475395.1 of Chrysoperla carnea. Classification (NCBI taxonomy): domain Eukaryota; kingdom Metazoa; phylum Arthropoda; class Insecta; order Neuroptera; family Chrysopidae; genus Chrysoperla; species Chrysoperla carnea. Next base: position 30,342,544 of record NC_058342.1, read on the forward strand.
CTTTTATTCACACACACACACACACAGACAAACATTTATGTATTAAATCTGGTCGGGGTAGATTTTTGTTTTTTAGTAGTATTTATAGACAATAAAAAACATAAAACATTTAATTTCCCCCATACCGATGTTTAATTTCCTTTAATCCATTATTATGTTGTATCCTCGAATTTATATAGTTCCACCAAATACGTAATATCGGGTGTTGCAAAATTTTCTTTTTACAAGTATACACTTTCGATAATTATCCCAAAAACTTTGCCTTTGCCGATGCGAGCAAACCCCCTTCCCTTCACTCAAATTTCAATAAAAAATTATTTATAAAATACTAAATTAATTGTAAACAAGTGAAAACAAAAAATTGACTGAGTTAATTGTTGAAATACCATACATTGTCACTGTTGATTTCTTTATCACATTACACATACATACATGTCACACATACATAACTGATAATCAAGTATAGTAAATATTGTAAAATTTCCGCCTAATTGGTGCCCTCACGGGTAAACAGTGATGTTTACGAAAAAATGTTTCAAACAAAAGTTGTTTAATTTGATAAGGAACATTTTTTACATTTAAACTTTTGTTCTATCTCTAACGGTTTACAAGATGGGTCCTACGGACCCAAGACCCAATTGACCTATGATGCTCATTTACGAACTTAACCTCACTTTTTACGTCCTGACTACGCTGTAAAAATTTCAGCTCGATATCTTTTTTCGTTTTTGAATTATCGTGTCCACAGACGGACGGACGGACGGACGGACAACCGGAAATGGAATAATTAGGTGATTTTATGAACACCTATATCAAAATTTTTTTCCTAGCATCATTATTTTTAAGCATTACAAACTTGGGATTAAACTTAGTAAACCTTGATATATCACGGGATTTCACCTTTTCAAGACATTTTATTAGGTCAAATTTTCTTTGGATTTATTGATTTCATTCGAGGGGTCATAAAAATATAGAGAATAAGTTACTTATATTCCGAGTTTTAAAGAAATTTATTTTCTTACAATTTTTTTAAGCCATATTATGTACATTCATGCAAAGTAAGTCAAAGACAGTAAATCTCGGCGAGTTTAGTCAACATTCTACCTCCGCCGAGGTCGAGGCGAAAAAAAACACATGTTTTAAAAAACGAGGAGATGCGAGTTGAAACTAACACCTCGCCTCGTATGAGTGTATTCGTTATGTGCGTAGTCATGGTAGGGACAATAAAATCGATGCCAGCGCTTCCAGTGGAAAATTTTGGCGTTAAAGTAGGCTTTTATGACTAATTTGCAATTCTTTACATGTTAATGTTATAGAAAATATCAAATTAAAATTATTGAAAAACACTAATTAATTAAACTGAATGCATTAAAAATTGTGAAAATACGAAATCAAATTGAACAAATATTATTTTTAAATGTAAATTATCATAATTATTTATTTAAATTTGTGAGACAATAATATTAAATTTTCAATGTAAGTCATAAATGCAAATCATACAGTTATATATGCATCTAATCAGTAAGTGTAGTATGGTATATTTTCGGACACTCAGTAGTGAGTACATAGTAAACGATCACAAGTGACTTCGTTCATTCGAGAGAGTATTTTCGGGTGAATATATGGTAGATATGGATATGTTTATATGGAGTACGTATTGTGAGTTGTTGGTTTTAATATAATATTCTACTCTCAATAATAATAACTCATATACATATTTTCTATGTTCAAAATCTAATGTTCTTGAAATATTTTGTATTATACGAACACAAAATAAATAAATGATTTTTTTTTTTAGTAGGCAAGTAAATTCAATAATAACTTTTATTTTTTTTTTTATTTAAACAAAAAACACACTCAAATTGGCATGATATGAATTTAATTTAGTCGAGATGGTATGGACGCTGGCATTCTAACATGAATTCCAAAACAAGTGAAATTTACAATATTTAAAAACCCCCGATAAATGCGATTTATTCTTTGTAGGCCGATTTTTGGAAACTTAGTTATAAAATGTTCTCAATCAAGTCGGTTCAACCGTTAAAGAGCTACGAGAAACACGCAGACGCACAGATAAACACTTTAAACTTATAACACTCCTTCTTAAATCAATATCAAAGTGATGGTCAAGGACATCAGATGAGATGAAAAGGATACTTAAAAAGATATCATTTTTTGGGACATATTTTTGGAAATATTTTAATTGAAATTGCAATATTTGGGTTGGCTTTGTTCTTTTCAATTATTGTTTTGAATTACTTAATTATTTTACCATTTTATTTTTCGAAATGAATTGAGCCAGGTTTATTTGACTATTCATTTCCATAGTAATTATTTATATGTTAAAATTATATGTCATGCCTTCTCCAAACTGAATCGATTTTGAAAATCAACGCCAATTTTTTAGTTTTTTCGGGTACAAAACTCTAAGCACATGAAACATAACACTCCCCGTTAAATTGCCTTTCAAATGAAACCAAAAAAATTAAAAGCGGTTCATCCGTTTAGGCGCTACGATGCCACAGACAGAAACACACATAGTGGTCAAACTTATAATACCTCTTTTTTAGTTCGGGGGTTAAAAATAATTAAGTTCTTTAAAAGTTTAACCTTTTTAAATTTTTTAAATGTAATCTAATTTACTTTACGATATAATCCCTTTTATCCTAATGGCGCGGAGGTTACAGCTAAAATTTTCCGCTTTGATTAAAGGGTAATTTTAAATAACCCAGTCTGGGCTCGTGGACATTTCCTGATACGGCATCCGAACAACCACCAGTTCGGGTCTTCGAATTTTTCCCTGACGATTTTCCCGATCGGACATTTAAGCTAAGACCCTCTCAAAACACATTAAATTCTGTTCCGGTAAACAGCCGAGGTAATTATTTAATTACTCGGTCAGATTTCGTGGTCCTTTCCCGATCATGAAGCCGAACAATCGCAAGGTCGGGTGTTTGATTTGTTTCCCGGCGGTTTCCCCGGTCGGTCATTTAAGCTAAGACCCTACCAAAACGCATTACATTCTGGTCAGGGAAATAGCCGGGTTGGTTAGTCAGGCCCTAATATCAAACCGGGCAAATTCAACGAAACCCTATCAGGTGCCTCAAATCATTTCTAACAGGGAAACCATATAGAATTGTTTTAGGATAATTTTCTGAAGGAAAATGTTTCGTTTTCTGAATTATCTAGTCTATGTTAAGTGTTTGTGAATGAGAGTCATAGATAAAAATACCCATTTAATGTGAGTTCTCTATCAATTTAAATTTGAATTACCTGTGTGTTCAATGTCGTATTTATGAGAGAAGGTAGATTGGACGAATATGGAATGGAAAATGAATATACCATGTGTGTTTGTACCATCTAGGCATATACATATGTGTAGTATGACAGAATACATCCGTTTAGTAATGCATCTAAGCGAGAGGTATTATATACATGTATTGAACATTAGTTGCAAGATGCTTGGAGAGTGGGAGTTATCAAATCAATTAATAATATTAAAACTTACAATCTCTGAATGCATACAACAGAAGATCTGTCGTATCGTATCTGTAATCTTACAATACATGTATATAATACCTCTCGCTTAGATGCATTACTAAACGGATGTATTCTGTCATACTACAGATTTGTATATGCCTAGATGGTACAAACACACATGGTATAGAAAAAATTGAAACTTTAATGAAATTTATTTAGAACATTAAACTCTAATTAATTTAGTACACGAACAGGTTTTCTAAAACAGCTATTCGTGACACAACCAAGTGTCAATTACACGCTTACGAAAATTAGAGTATCGACTTTTTTTTAAATAGAGAGACTAACGATATTTGTCGATTTCAATTTTCAACGAAGAACGTCCTTAAGAAATTGGGATTTTTATACCATGTATATATGAAATATACATAGTATATTAAGTTTAGTCCCAAGTTTGTAACGCTTAAAAATATTGATGCTACGAAAAAAATTTTAGTATAGGTGTTCATAAAACCATCTAATTAGTTGTGATGACGATAACTCAAAAACGAAAAAAGATAGCAAGCTGAAATTTTTATAACGTGCTAAGGACGTAAAAAGTGGGGTCAAGTTCGTAAATGAGCAACATAGGTCAATTGGGTCTTGGGTCCGTAGGACCCATCTGGTAAACAAGAGATAAAACAAAAGTTTATATGTACAAAACGTTCTTTATAAAAAAATAAACAACTTTTGTTTGAAACATTTTCTTGTAAACATCACTGTTTACCCGTGAGAGTTCCAATTATGCGCAATTTTTATAGTATGTATTATATGAGAATATCAGTTATATATGTATGACGTGTATGTGTAATGTGTAATGTGATAGAGTAATCAACAGTTTCTATACATGGTATTTCAACAATTAACTCAGTCAATTGTTTGTTTTCACTTGTTTAAAAGCAATTTATTGTACCTTTTTTAATGAATATGACTGTAACACTTCTTCAAAGGATCCTCCAATAATATGAAAGATTTAAAAGTATATTTTACCAAACATGAAAGATAATGTTTTAAAAAAAAAAAAAAAAAAACATTATGGAGGTGTAACTCTTATTTCAGAAAAACACGTTATAATAAAGATAAATTTGATTTCACAATAATTTTTTGATCAGTAATTCACAAACAATGGTACGTCGTTCATCTCTCATGAAATGTGGTCTCTTCTCCAACATACATAAATACATAACAAGTTAAGTGTTAATGACCTTTATAATGCATATACATATTTTTCGTGTTCCTCGACATTTCTTTAACCTGTGTGTACAAACACTAGCAAGACGATATTTTATTTGAGAGTCTCAATTTCAAACCAATGTAAAGCTTTGAATGAGTCTTAACAATCATGGAGTCTCGATGAATAAAATCTCTCTAAAAATTACTTAAAACTTTCCGCGGGAAACATGTGAATTTTTGGTGTCGCCAGCCGATGGCAAATTGAGGGGCAAATTGAGTTATGGAGAATAGGAAAAGTATAAATTCTAGGTATGTTTAAGTAAAAATATAGGAAAAACAAGTGAAAACAAAGAATTAACTGAGTTAATTTTTGAAATACCATGTATAGACAGTGTTGATTTCTCTGTCACATTACACATACATACATGTCATACATATACTAATGATATTCTCATATAATACATACTACACAATTTGCGCTCTCACGCGTAAACAGTGATGTTTACGAAAAGAAGTTCCAAACAAAAGTTTGTTATTTTTTTATAAGGAATATTTTTTGCATTTAAACTTTTGTTCTATCTCTAACGGTTTACAAGACCCAATTGACCTATGTTGCTCATTTACAAACTTGACCTCACTTTTTACGTCTTAAGCACGCTATAAAAATTTCAGTTTGATATCTCTTTTCGTTATTAGACAGACAGACCGACAACCGGAAATGGACTAGTTAGATGATTTAATGAACACCCATACCAAAATTTTTTTCATAGCATCAATATTTTTATTCGTTACAAACTTGGGACTAAACTTAGTATACCTTGGTATATTTTATATACATGGTATAAAATTTATTTTTTATTTTAAAATGAGACTTATGAGCTTATGAGAGCTTTTGCTATCTACCCTCCTTGCTCCCCTCCAAAAAAAAATAAAATAAAATCCCCGTCGATTTTTTTGTCTAAAGAACAATAGATGCCCCTTAAAACGAATACTAATCACAGAGGTAATGTGGAGATATCATAAAACTTTAAAAAAAAATAAAAATGATACTATAATAATAAGAATATCATTTATGACTTGTGATTTATTGATTATCGGCAATAATAACCAATACTTGTAAGAAGGCCTGTTTCATCTTTTACAACAATATTTTTTTGGATGGAATTTTAAAAGATTGTTGTAGTCTGAGTATGGGTGTACTCGTATGTTATCAGGACACCAAAACATTCTAGCAATTAACCAGTGTGGATCGTTTTTGAAATGGTATTTAATGCTTTTTCCTTATTCATTTGCGGATACTTGATTTGGTTGATACTAAATGGATTTATTATTACCTTATTACCTTTCGACATCGTTTCGCTTCGACTTCAATTCTTATTATGGCTTCATATATGTAAAATCAAGTTAAGTGTTGCATATACTTTTTTTAACGAATTTTGAGAAGAAAGTATGAATAAATCAAAATTAAATATTTTTAATGAAAAGCAAACTCCACTCTGATGTAGACTATTTGGGTTTCAGTCAAACCTGAATAAATTAGACCTGGATTAGCAAGAAAACTCTATAAGTGAGAATAATAGGTCCTTCATTTTCTCCCTCTAAAACCCCTACAAGTATAAGAAATAGTAACAATAGTAGTCTATAAGAGAAAGTCGCTCTATCTTCTTTTCTCTCGCGAACCTCTAGATAAGAAGCTGCTACTTGTCTTTACCTTAACGACTTTTCAGCGTATTTGGCCTATGCCATATATGATCCCTTCTTCATTTCTACCCCCTAATCAAGGTAGAGCAGGATTGTATTTCAATGATCAACACTTAAAATGCGAAATTGTTTTTCGCATTTGGCATTTTGGCGCCTTTTGCAACCTGGGGCCTGGAGCACCCGCTTCACTTGCTCAACCCTTGATCCGACACTACGTGGACCTAAACGACATTGTTTTTACATTAAACCCCTTTAAGTGAAAAAAAAACCACTCTTGGACCTGTATAAGCGAGGAACTGGTTTAGTGAAAACCTTCATAAGTGAAAAGCAGGGATAGCAGTCCCTAGAACTTTCACTTACGGAAGATCGATTTTCTTTATGCAAATGACATTTCATCTTATTTCAGCCTTTGTCTAATGTGATTTATTTTAAAATTACATGACTACAGTTTAACAATAAAAACAAGTAAAAACAAACAATTGACTGAGCTAATTGTTGCAATACCATGTATAGACAGTGTCGATTACACTGTTACATAACACATACATAGCTAATATTCCCATATAATACATACTTTACAATTTGGGCCTAATTTGCGCCCTCACGGGTAAAAAGCTATGTTTACGAAAAAATGTTTCAAAACAAAAGTTGGTTATTTTTTTCTAGAATACATTTTTTACACCTAAACTTTTGTTCTATCTCTAACGGTTTAAAAGATGGGTCCTATGGACCCAAGACCTTGAATTATGCTGCTCATTTTCGAGTTCGACCTCACTTTTTACGTCCTGAGCACGCTGTAAGAATTTCAACTTGATATCTCTTTTGTTTTTGAGTTATCGTGTTGTCAGACGGACAGACGACAGACAAACAAAAATAGACTAATTAAGTGATTTTATGAACATCTATACCAAAATTTTTTTCGTAGAATCAATATTTTTAAGTGTTACAAACTTGGGACTAAACTTAGTATACCTGGTATAACAAATATGGTATTCAACAATGGAATTATAATTTCTTAATTATGACTATCATGGAAGAACCATGAAAACTTGATGCAAAAATTCAAAAAATTGATATACCTCATTATATATATTCTATAAATTCTTAAACAATGAAAACGTATATGCGACCATTAAGAAACCAAACCTTCTAAATTTTTACAAAACAGACCATAAACACGAAGAAAAAAAAAACGAAATACACAAATACATTCAATTTACTGATTTGATACAAATGAGAACCATAAAAAATATACACCCAAAACCATAGATTATACTATATACTTTCACAAATAATAGTCGTAAAAATCATTCATTGAATAAAATACCATAAAAAGAAAAATCTGGTGTGAACACCACACATAACCTCCATGAAGCGATTGTAATCTGTGTGCTCGTTAATTATTGTCGGTAATGTGAATAAATAGGGAATATTCATGAGAATTAATATTTTTTTTCCGTAACTTTATTGGCTAGACATTTCAACTAAACCATTATTTTAGTAATTAATATCTCTTTAATTACTTAAAATTAATTAATACAAGTACAAATTCCGCGAGAGAAATTCAAATTTCTAAAACGGAAATTCAAATTTTTTTTAAACGGACGTGACGTCATTGTATGTGGCTTGTCAGATTTGTTGACATACTGTATGGTATTAATTACTTATATTTTGTATAGTATTTCATACAATTATATTATTCTACGGCTTTTAATTAGAAAACTTAATGATAACGTGTGTAAATTCTGTGTTGTAAATTCATTTTTTTAAAGTGTAAATTCTACATTGAGCTGTCACCAATTGACAGGTCAAATATTAATACGTCATAAACAGAGAGTGCCAAAACAACTGCGTTTAAGCATCTTAAAATTATTCTCTATTTTAAATATTTTTTTACACTTAATTACATAACAACATAAAACAAAATTTGGTTTTTGACGTTTAAACATCAAAAACTAGTCAAATTGACGTATTAATTTTATCTTTTACGATATTTTTAAAGCATTAAAAACCATTTACGTGATACAAATATTATTTTTATATTTAAATTCAATATAAATTAGTTGCTAACTTGACTAGTCATGTGACGGCCGAACTACTTTAAGTCTCTAAAATGTGTCTTTTTTTTGCCAAATAGATGGCAGAAATTCTTTATTAGTCAATACCTCCAAGTTTCCGACTTCGTTTTGAATATGTATATGGAAGTCAAAAGAAAAAGCAATCAAACTTATAAATAACAAACATATACATACAGAAAAATGTATAAACAATATTTTTTAAAGAAAAAACAGACCCTTTTTTCGTGATTGGAGAAAAGTATACACACACACACATACATACTAGGCTACATAGCACATAGGTGATGAACTATTTACTTCTTAAATTTCATTCAATTAGTAAATATTTGTTTAATAGAAAGCATTCAGCCATAAAGTATTGAATATATTGATTTCAATATGTGTATATGTGTATAATATATATGTATGTCTCATATCTACACGATAAATATCAATTGTATCGGCTGATATCTCTTTGTTAGAACATAAATAAATTCACGGTAAAAGTTAAGCATTGTTACGTTCAATAATTTTATTGTGAACTATCTTATAGCATGTATTAAGCATATTAAATAACAAGTGAAAACAAACAATTGACTGAGTTAATTGGTGAAATACCATATATAGACACTGTTGATTAAACTGTCACATTACACATATATACATGTCACACATACATAACTGATATTCCCATGATGTTTAGGAAAAATTTTTTCAAGTTAAAGTTGTTTATTTTTTTATAAGGAACATTTTTTACATTTAAACTTTTGTTCTATCTCTAACGGTTTACAAGATGAGTCCTACGGACCCCAGACCTTGATCAATGATCTTCATTTATGGATTCAACCTCACTTTTAACGTCCTTGGTTACGTATGTGTTAATAGCATTGTCTGTTTCTTGCCAAGCGTCTTTTCAACAATCGAAAAAATCTGATTTTAAAGTTTACTAAATTTGGTACAAAAATCGTTGACACAAATTAGAAATTATTTAAAAACATTGGTAAGGGGCTTGGCATAAATCCTGAGTTCGATTCCTGATATGTATGTATTTTTATACCATGTATATATGAAATATATCAAGGTATACTAAGTTTAGTCTCAAGTTTGTAAAGCTTAAAAATATTGATGTTACGAACAAAATTTTGGTATATTTGTTAAAAATAGGTGTTTGGTATAGGTGTATAAAATGACCTAAATAGTCCATTTCCGGTTGTCTGCCCATCCGTCCGTCCGTCTGTCGACATGATAACTCAAAAACGAAAAGAGATATCCAGCTGAAATTTTTATAGCGTGCTCAGGAAGTAAAAAGTGTGAATAAGTTCATAAATGAGCAACAAAAGCCAATTGAATCTAGGGCCCATAGGACCCATCTTGTAAACCGTTAGAGATACAACGAAAAGTTTAAATGTAAAAAGCATTTATTTAAAAAAAAATTAACAACTTTTGTTTGAAACATTTTTTCATAAACATGACTACTTACTTTTGAGGGCGCAAATTGTATAGTATGTATTATATACACTCCGAATGAAAACGTGAAAAAAAAACAAACGAATGTGTAATTAACACTGTCTATACATGGTATTTCAACAGTTAACTCAGTCAATTGTTTATTTTCACTTGTTTTCAATTCTCTTTAATTCTGAATAAATCATACATTCATGATTTCAACTTAAAATCGATCAGCAATTACACAATCTACATTTTTGGTTTATAGACTTCTAATCTATGAATAAAATATAATATATATTGAGTTCCGCATAATGTTTCTATTTTGTTATAGACACTTTCTACATCAGCGCCATTATGCGGTAATGGTAAATTTGTATAAATTTTAAATCAACCTGAATTTTGTAATATAACGATACTACAATATTACAATTTATTTATACACACACAATGTATACACACATGAGAGAATCAACCGAATTCACATGGTTCAATCAAATTGTCACACTGATTGAGTAAAAGACTGAAGAACAAGTCAAATAGAAGGCTTTGTTCCATTTACAGTTTAAAAGCTGATTCTGTTGAATAAAAAATAAAAAAATAAGAATTTTATTTAATTTTTGATTAGTTACTTGATCGGGAGTGTATAGTCATGTTTTAAGAAAATATGTTCACTTTGAAAAGATTCTTAGAAAAAAATCTTTAGGACCTTGTTCATTTCTACGGCACCACCAAATTAAGATTGAGAGAAATTACTCCTCTTTTTATATCGAAACATAATGTATTATGCAATTTTTACAATTAGAAAAGTCACCCTCATTAGCTCAGTTGTTTAAGGCGTAACCAATTCCGTCCCCGGTATGGTTAGGGTAGCGGGTTTGATTCCCACTGCCGCAACAAAATTAATTTTATGTTATCTCAACTGTGCGACTTATAGGATTTAAATGGGGATGCAACCATATTTAGTTACTTTTTGTCCTGGAATTCGTGGTGATCGACCCCAAAACCCCCGAGAAACGATATCCGTCGAGAAAAATTAAATTAAAAATTTTTTCTCTATCACTTCTAGGAGTGGTTTTAATGGAGCTGGAGCGACATTCAGTTGATTTTTGACCTTAAATTCATGATCAGCGACTCCGAAAACCACCGAGAGACAATTTCTGAGATGAAATTAAGAATTTTCTAAACTTTTTTATCATTGACACACCTAGGGGGTAGTTTTAAACGGATTGCAAGCATCTTTAGTTGCGTTTTAATCTCGGATTCGTGAACAGCGATCCCAAAAGCCCCTTACGAGACGATTTCTGAAGTAAAATTTCAAATTAAATAAATATCTTATCTCTGTCACTTCCACGGGTAGTTTAAATGGGGTTGCAACTGTATTCATTTGCTTATTAATCTTGAATTCATGATCTGCAACCTCGAAGGACCTCGAAACCCTCTTTTTTTAAATTTTTTTCCACTGTTAATTTTTGGAGGAATTTGGGGATGGGAAAACTATCCTAATTTTCTTAGTTTTCTTTGTAATGCCAAGGTCAGGTGAATGTTTCCAAAGGAAACTGTATATGATATGCAAAACGCACATGGAAGTATTTGAAATATATATTAAGTGTTAATCGAACAAAGAAATACATTGCCATATTAACTTTACACATCAATTGTATTTCGAAATTTTGGATTATATATATTCTTCTTCGAAAATTCGTTATTCGTTTATTAAAATACTAAAACAATATTAAGAAAGTACGAGTAGAGTAGGCTAGGTTAGGTTATGTGTGTTTTACCACCTTTCCGCTGATAATTTCATTTATCAGCTCCTCAATTTCAGAGGCTGAGGGCACCTTCTTCATGCATATACCATGCACTACACCAGCCCATCACAGCTATTAATTAAATTAATTTTGTTGCGACCGCGGGAATCAAACCCGCTACCTCAAGCATATCTCGGGCGGAATTGGTTACGCCTTAACCAACTGAGCTAATAGGGCAACGAGTAGAGTAAATTTAGCTTGAATCTAACCTACTTTTTTATCAACTATTCTGATTCGATATTTCGTGTGCCTATTCCACTAAGGCCAGGAACCAAAACTGGTATAATACGGTCAGGGAATTTCAAAAACTACGGCCCAATAGTAACATATTTATGTAAAAAATGTCGGCATACAAAGAACAATAAGTAGACATAATTAGACAAACAATTTTTACTCTCATTTACTTATATGAAAAATACTTAAAAGGCACTAAGTAATTTCATACTTAAGGTTGTGCGAGCACGATCATCCAATTAAATATCATGTTAAAGAAATCTAACAGACTAAATTGTTTAAATATCCTGTATATGCTTGAGCTGTATACAACTACGGTAAAAAACAACAACTAAATTAGGTTCAACCATCAATCCATAAGCGTAGAACGTGACGATTTTAGATTTCAAACCTCTCATTTTTCTACGCCCATAGAGTGGGGTAGTTGCCTCTCTGTGAATTCCTATAGAGATTCACAAAAATGGTTCAAAGCACTTACTTGCTTTAAAAAAGTAAAATTCTACTGAATTCAAGACTTCAGTTTCGGATGAGTTTAAAATGAAATTAAAATAAATCAAGCTTCCTAAAAATTTTCAACTAACCATCTTTTATAGTTTTTGAGAAAAAGGGAACAAAATTTTTGACCCTAATTTAGACTCTCACGGGAAAACAAAGTTACTTACGACAAAATGTTTCAAACAATAGTTGTTTACTTTTATATATGAAATAATTTCCACAAATTATTTTCTATTAATTTTCAGATAAATTAATGGTAACGTCTAATTTTAAAATAAAATAAATTTTCGCGTTTTATCTCCTAAATTTTTACTTGTACTAACAATTCATACTTTTCCCATACTCCATAAAGCAACTTACGCCTCTTTTTGCCATCGGTTAAATTTAGACTCAGTAAATCATGTGACAACAAAAGATATCATTCAAAAATTGTTGCCCATCTCTTTCTTCCAAAATAGAGTTTTATGTGACGTAATTTTTTAAGTATTTCCCTTTTTGTTTAATAAAGAGTTTTCAACTTTTATATTTTGCGTCCTCCTAAAGATTTTCAAAAATCAACTTCACTTTTCTGTCCGTGCTTTCGTGTAATGACCAATCTTCATTTGTAAATGTGATCACCATCAAAATTTGCAATTTTTGTAACTGGAAATAGTCCGATCAAAAAAGCTAATATTCGAGTAAATTCTAGATGCATATCATGCACAATTTATCGACTCATGGCTTACACTTATTTTAAAGTTACCGTGTCCGTTCTTCCGTTTTTTTACTTGTAAAAATAAAAACAACACACTAAAAAATTGTATCTTTTGAAAAACGTATAAAATTCACATCTAATATCTATAATCATAATCAAGAAACATATAAAGAAACCCAAATAAGCAAACAGAAAAACCATTTGAAGGAAATATAATATAAAAAGAAATACTTTCTAATATTTCTACTTTACAAGATTTTCAATAAAATCAATTTGGTTAAAACCACTTTACGATTGTAAAACTTGTATTTTATATATTTGTATTATCATTATGATGATGATGATTATTATTATTATAAAAAAAATGCGTTAAGTAGTATTATGTGTTTCTGTAAACCATACTAAATAGGATTCCGTATGGTTAGTTAGTTATTAAAACAATTTATTTAATATAATCATAAAATTTTTACAGGTAATAAAATTATCTTGTCGACTTGTTATACCATGTATATATGAAATATACATAGTATATTAAGTTTAGTCCAAAGTTTGTAACGCCTAAAAATATTCATGCTACGAAAAAAATTTTTGTATAGGTGTTCATAGAATCACCTAATTAATCCATTTTCGGTTGTCTGTCCGTCTACCAACACGATAACACAAAAACGAAAAAAGATATCAAGCTGAAATTTTTACAGCGTACTCAGGACGTAAAAAGTGAGGTCAAGTTAGTAAATGAGCATCATAGGTCTATTGGGTCTTGGGTCCGTAAGACCCATCTTGTAAACCGTAAGAGATAGAACAAAAGTTTAAATGTAAAAAATGTTCCTTATCAAAAATTATTCAACTTTGGTTTGAAACATTTTTTCGTAAACATCACCGTTTACCCGTGAGGGCGCCAATTAGGCGGAAATTTTATAATATGTACTATACTGTATGTGTCACATGTTTGTATGTGTAATGTGATAAAGAAATCAACTATACATGGTATTTCAACAATTAACTCAGTCAATTGCTTGTTTTCACTTGTTTGCTTTTAGAATTCCGTAGTTATGATTAGGTCAGTTTAGACTGTAGAGTCAAAATCACATTGTTTCTCAATTATTCATCATACATTATATTTTTAACCCCCGAAAAAAGCTTGCTAAAACAGCTGAACTACTTTAATGAAAGGCAATTTTCGTGATGATTTTACGAAGTCGGCTGTGCAAAATTCAGTCGAATTTGTGCTACTTCGTTATATGTGTGTAGAGATTCAGCCTACAGGCCATGATAGAAAAATATAAAATTCAATAAATAAATAATAAATAAAGTGTTTGTTCTGTCTGTGGTTGGTATCACTTATACTTCGGTTTGATATTCAATTTTTTATTCTCTTTGATTATGACAATCTTCTTTTTAACAAAAATTATTAGGTACATATTGTTTTCGCCAACAAAGGTATTGATTGTTCAACAATACAACGTTTATACGTTTTAACATTTGTACAACAATTCTTTCTAATTAATTGCTATTATGTTGTTCATTTTGTAGTGAATGTAACTGTGTTTGTATGTGAGTATAGATTTCGATTACGAAACTAAAGAGGTTTCATTTAATGCGATCAATTTAAAAGTATTGTTTTGTCAAAGAAACGTTTTGTTGATTTTGTAATAATATATGAAAAGCTTTATATTACTTATATTTTGAATTTATAATTAGATAGATGAGCTTAAGTGGTTTTTTTTTTAATTCCAAAACTTCCCGGGTCTGTTTTTGGAACCATGTTCCTTATCGCATTCAGCTTGCCATGAGTTTTGAGAATATTTTGAAAATAATTTACCATCTGTCAATTTATATTTTTTGCCCAAAGTTTATGTTTTTCAATCAAAAAAAATGAGCTGTGAGTTATCAGAAGAAGTTAAACATAATAGAGATAATTTTAAGTAAGTACAATGAAATTTTATGTCATATTAAATATCCTGATCAAACAAATTGTGGATAATGTACGCACATATTGGGTTGACTACTAAATTATAGAGTTAATCATAAAGTATAAAGTTAAAGTAGCTATAATATTTATTTCTTTAAAGAATAAAACAAGTATTTGACTTTTTTTTATTAATTCATTAAATTTTCAGAATTACCAATGCACAGAAATGCCAAAAGTATCGAGAGAAAATAAAAAATAAAAAAACAATTAAAAGAAACTTATTACACTAACCCTTTAAGGTATCGTACCACAAAAGTAATATTTATAATTAATTACAAATACAGTTAGTTTTATTTTCAATTAATTTTTATCAAGTTGTAGCAAATCGCGCTGAATAATCAAAGCAAATCTGAATAAAAAAGTAGGTGCTATACTAGAGGAACATAGTTCCTACCGGGTGTCCCACGACACTTCTATTTTCTATTCCTATACTTAGTCTCGGATGTACTTTTCTTTTACTATGGCAGGAAGTTAATGATAGCAGCCCTTCTCTTCGGTGTTTGAGATAAGGCAGTACACGGATATTTCAAAATTAAAATTTTTCGATATTTCAATTTTCGGAGATACAGCAGATTTTTTGGTAACGATGTTCGAATTGAATGCTCTGTACTGCGAGCTTTTGCGGCTTCAAAAGAAGTCAAAACAGCTCGAATAGTAGAAATAATTTATTTAAAACCTCCATGTATCGATTGCAGTGTTTATATGGAAGTAATATAGCGTTTTCAACATAAGTAAATGAAGACAAACCAAATTTTATACATTCAATCTTGTAAAGCCTTACACTTATTTTGATTTCGAATTAATTACCTTGGATAAAAACACCTCTAAATGACGGAAAGGAACGATCATACTCTACACGGTAAATTTACCTTCAACTATTTTAAGCATATAAAACTAAGACATATTATCCCAAAATTCCATTCTAAGTGATGTTATGACATAAGTGACGTTTTAATATTTCATAAACCATAAATAAACTTTCGAGTAAAATTTTCGGTGTAACATAATATTTTCTAACAAACTAACACAACGAAACATAATAAAATAATGTCATTGTGTTTTGTGTTGGTCGAACTTATTTTCTAACTACCAAAATAAATATCGAGTGTACCCGAAATTATTTTAAGTTTATGGACAAAAATGGACTAAAAAAACAATTTCTAGAAAAAATTGGTGTACTCTTGTAAACTAACAATTTATAAATGCTTCATGATATTACCTCATGATGGGGGCTTTAAGGTTTTCACCTGAAGAAGTTTCTTAAGGGGTACCTTTAAGGGGTACCTTTAAGGTACCCCTTAAGAAAATTGCAAAAAATCGAGAAAATTTTGATGTTTCCGATTTCGATAAAACTTAGTTTATAAGGTAATTTTGACCCAAAAATTACGAATATTGTGAAATCAGCGATATCTTAAAAACTACTCGCCCTATCATCAAATAAACCCGATTTTCGAATTTTTTGGATCAAATTAGCCTTATAAACTGAATTTTATCCAAATCTCGAACTAAAAATTTTTTCCGATTTTTTCGATTTTTTACTAAGGGGTACCCCTTAAGAAAATTGCAAAAAATCGAGAAAATTTTGATGTTTCCGATTTCGATAAAACTTAGTTTCTAAGGTAATTTTGACCCAAAAATTACGAAAATCGTGTTTATTTTCCGACAGGATGTTTAGTTTTCGAGATATCGCATGAAATCACTTTGAAATTAGCGATATCTTAAAAACTACTCGCCCTATCATCAAATAAACCCGATTTTTGAATTTTTTGGATCAAATTAGCCTTATAAACTGAGTTTTATCAAAATCTGAAATAAAAATTTTTTTCCGATTTTTTCGATTTTTTCTAAGGGGTACCCCTTAAGAAAATTGCAAAAAATCGAGAAATTTTTGATGTTTCCGATTTCGATAAAACTTAGTTTCTAAGGTAATTTTGACCCAAAAATTACGAAAATCGTGTTTATTTTCCGACAGGATGCTTAGTTTTCGAGATATCGCAGGAAATCACTTTGAAATTAGCGATATCTTAAAAACTACTCGCCCTATCATCAAATAAACCCGATTTTTGAATTTTTTGGATCAAATTAGCCTTATAAACTGAGTTTTATCAAAATCTGAAATAAAAATTTTTTTCCGATTTTTTCGATTTTTTCTAAGGGGTACCCCTTAAGAAAATTGCAAAAAATCGAGAAATTTTTTATGTTTCCGATTTCGATAAAACTTAGTTTATAAGGTGATTTTGACCCAAAAATTACGAAAATCGTGTTTAATTTCCGACAGGATGCTTAGTTTTCGAGATATCGCATGAAATCGCTTTGAAATTAGCGATATCTTAAAAACTACTCGCCCTATCATAAAATAAACCCGATTTTTGAATTTTTGGATCAAACTAACCTTATTAACTGAGTTTTATGAAAATCTGACGCAAAAATTAATAAGTACTATTTTTGGGTGAAACTAAATTATGGAACACTCAATATAATTGATGATGTAAGTAACAATTCTGTTCAGATATTAAATTATGCATATACATTTGCCAATATTATGAATCTTAATGTTTACTGATAATATTCATAGCAAAGTACACTTAAAACAACACTGAATTTATGATACAAATGGAGTTTTAGTTATGTGTTTTACTTGTTCAATGTAGCTCAATGGATGTATGTATATTTGTAGATATAGTCAAAATCGATTATAATGACATCGAGTTTAAAAACGATACATACTGTGAAAAAACATTCTCAATATCAACCGAGATCTAATATGGCGAATGGGACGACGAATGTGATACTAACGTACGGAGTTGAGTGGTGAAGTTAACACAAACGTATGAGTTGTTTGCATAAGAGTAATGTGCGAGCCTAGAGTTATGTACGGGAAAAAACTAAAAAATTGGCGATAATCTTCAAAATCGATTCAGTTTGGAAAAGCATGACAAATAATTTTAACATGTAAATAAATACTACGGAAATGAATGGTCAAATAAACATGGCTCAATTCATTTCAAAAATTGAAATGGCAAAATAATTAGGTAATTCAAAACAATAATACAAAAGAACAAAGTCAACTCAAATATTTCAATTTCAATTAAAATATTTCGAAAAATTTGTCCCAAAAAATGATAGCTCTCTAAGTATCTTTTTTATCTGATGTCTTTGACCATCACTTTGATATTGATTAAAGAAGGGTTGTTATAAGTTCAAAGTGTTTATCTGTGCGTCCTTGTGTTTCTCAGTGACATCGTAGGCGTAAAACGGTCGAACCGACTTGACTGAAAATGTTTTATAGCTAAGTTTCCAATAATCGGTTTACAAAAAATAAATCGCATTTTTCGGGACTTTTTAAAATTTTGTAAATTTCACTTGTCGTTATAAGCGTTTCTACCTGTATGCGTCTTTATACATATTTGTACCTCTGCCTTCGTATGTATCCCCTATATCACTATATATTATTTTATATGTGTAGATGTGTGTGCTGATTTCAATTTGTCGTATAGCATTGGTAGCAACTCTAGTAAGAGCCAGAATACAAGAGATATGCTATTTTTGATTTAAAATTCAAAATACTTTATCTATTAACTGACCTGTCCTGCAAATAATTACAAATAGCAAGTCTAGTTGCCGTACATGGTATTTTTTGGTCCGTTGATAACTGAATATATATAAAGAAAGTATAATGCATGCTCTATAGTATTTTGCATAATTTCAAAAATATTCGTTAAGAACTAGCAATTGTTCGCTTGCTTCGCTACACTACGTCGCCCTATAAGCTCAGTTGATTAAGGTGTAATTCCGTCCGCGGTATGCTTAGGGTAGCGGGTTCGATTCCCGCTAATTAATAGTTGTGATGGGCTGGTGTAGTGCAAGGTATATGCATGAAGGAGCTGCACTCAACCTCTGAAAATGAGAAGCTGATAATTGAAATTATCAGCGGAAAGGTTGTAAAACACATATATGGTATCACAATGGGCTCTATAGATCTAAGTGTGTCCTTCGTGAACAGCCAATATAACCTAACCTAACCTAACGAAGTTTACGAGTTAGCTGGTCAAAAGTAATTAAATAATTAAGTTAATTTGTGAAGAAAGGATTAACCATAATATGATACTAAATGAGTACAAAATAAAAGCGATCAAGAAAAAAAGGTGCAGAAAAAACGCCTATAATATGGAAAAATGTCGTATTTATACCCTGTTTATATGTAATATATATCATTATTATACCCTGTATATATGAAATACACCATGGTAGACTAAGTTTAACTCCAAGTTTGTAAAACTTAAAAATATTGATGCTACGAATAAAATTATTTTGTAGATGTTCATAAAATCACCTTATTAATCCATTTTCAGTTGTCCGCCCGTCTATCCGTCTGTGGACACGATAACTCAAAAACGAAAAGAAATATCAAGCTGAAATGTTTATAGCATGCTCAGGAAGTATCAAGTGAGGCTTAGTTCGTAAATGTGCAATATGGGGCAATTGGGTCTTGGGCCCGTAGTTGTAAATAATTAGAGAAAAACTGTTTCTTATAAAAAAATAAACAACTTTTGTTTGAAAAACTCTTGGTAAACGGTTTATCCGTGCGGGAGTACTAAACTTGAGTATTCATTTTCTCCAAAATTATAAAAGATATGGAGTTGAAAATTTGTAGGTTGAAAAATTTTACAAAATATCGGGAAATGTTCGAAAAAATATTAATTTTTTATTTTGGGCTTAATCGAAGAAAAAAACTCACCAACTTTTGAATTCTTTAAAAGATTTATTTTGCTTAAATCTCTAAACTCCTGTACTTCGAGATTAAAGTATCTCTTTCCGTCTGTATTATATAACAGATTGAAAATTTCTGGTACTCACCTGAAATAAAAAAATCAAATAAAATTAATAAAATATCGAATTCAAGTTTCAAATGATAAAAAAAAAAAAAATAATAATAATAAAATTAAAAATTAGTAAATAATGTGTGCGTAGTCATGGTAGGGACAATAAAATCGATGCCCGCGCTTCCAGTGAAAAATTTTGGTGATAAAGGACGCTGTTATGACTAATTTGCAATTCTTTACATGTTAATGTTATAGAACATGTCAAATTAAAATTATTAAAAAACACTAATTAATTAAACTTAATGCATTAAAAATTGTGAAAATAAGAAATCAAATTGCACAAATATTATTTTTCAAATATAAATTATCATAATTATTTATTTAAATTTGCTAGACAATAATATTAAATGTTCAATGTAAGTCATAAATACAATCCATACAATTATATATGCATCCATACAATTCTATAATTAAGGTAGTGTATCGTTATCATGGAAACGCCTCCAAAAAAACTCACGCACGGTGTGAATAAAAATAAACTTTTCAAAAGGCTTCAAATAGATATAAAAGTCTTTCATATTTTCCGCATACAATCTTCAAATAAATATGATATCGTTGACAAAAGTTAAATAGAATCACCACAAGCAAACAAATCAACCAACTGGGTATATTATTTTTTTATTTTTTTAGAATCAATTACAAATCAAAATCTCGTATTCAATTTCAATACTTCCTCATTCAATACTTTTTGACATTGCACCGATATCGACAGTAAAAACCACCGAAATAAATGAACAAATAAAAAAATATAAAAAACATGGCCAATACCCTCCAAAAAAAACACAATTCATCATTTTATTTATTTTTATATGATTAGTGTTAATATCATTTACAGAGAGTCCACATTTATTTTCATATGTTTTTTTTTCTTCAATTTTCTGATAAAAAGTTGTAAATTTAAGCCCGAAAAACTGAAAAAAAAATTTTAAGTGAAAACTTCATTAGGAGGACTTCTTTTTAGGACTGAGATGAGGAGTAATCATTGAGCTCTAGAATAGTCTTAAACGCTTAAATTTAAATCTGCTTTGTGAGTCAGTGGTACCGCTGCTGGGTGGCCATCCCAAAATCCTGCGTTCGCTACCCAACCAATTCAAAATATTTTATTATTTATAATAGATTTTTATACCCACAATTTCATCAGGCAATATTTGAGGTTAACTTTCACGTAAAAAATTAAAGTTAATTCTAAATTTTTATGTGAATGTTAACCTCAAATAATGCCTGATGAAGTTGTAAATAACAACGAAACGTTGCAACATTTGACAATTTAACATTTGTTTTGAATCATTGTCCAAGTTCCTGATAAATCCCAATCACAATTTTTTAATATCATAGGATAAAAGTAATTTTTCCAATTTTCAATGATTCAGTAATGATTGCAAAACTAACCAAGAGTGAAAGTTTTTGGTATCGTCACCAAAGGCTACATTTACTAAGGATTGCCTTTTTTAAAAATATAATTCCATAAAATTTTCATTCATTGATGTAGAATATACATTTAGTATTATTAAAAGGGGATGGGGTTATATGTGTGGGCTAGAAAGGTAGGGGGTTGATTTAGTCTATGTTCAAAATATCTTCTCGATGTATATAGATATAGATATAGATATACAGAATGTTCTGTTATTGATAGCAGAAAATTACACTAGTAAATTAAGCTTATCAAGACAAAGGGAAAAGCTCTTTACAAAATTTCGATTTGAGGCCTAATTCCTCCCACATCTAAGTGTCTCCGTATTGGTGAAATAATGATAGTCCCTTCTATATTCTAAAGTAACACCTACTTCGTTTAATGAGTTTGATTGATCTGTGAAGGTATCAATCCTTCTATTTTTCTCATAGTCACATCTCTCGAATTAGGCCTCAAATCGAAATTTGGTAAAGAGCTTTTCTATTTATCTTTATAAGCTTAATGTACTAACAGAACACCTTGTATACGGTTATCGTGTATAATAGCAATTGTCCTACTCAATATTCAGTTCATTGTAACAAACTTCATGGCTGAGTGGAATAAGCCGTATTCATTGCATATATGTCGTGTCACATTTTCCATATAATGTTGTGATCGAATAATACACTAACCGGCACAAAATTTCGTTCAAATTGAATTTTCAAAAAAATTCTAATTTTGTAAAAGTAGAACTGACTTTGTAAAAGTAGACTGACATCAATCAATAATTTTCTTGTGAGTAATTAAACTATAACAGACTTGTTGAATGTATTCTAAGGGGCAGCTTTAACAATAAACGTCCATGAGATATAAATTCATTCATGATCGACTATTGTAAAAGCCTCCCCAAAAACGGAAAATGGTCTTAATTTTTTATTTTGATAAAATACTCGTAGCACTCGTAGAACGTAAACTTGTAGCACGCAAACTTATAGCACAACAAAATTAAATAAAAGATCATGATGATAAAGAAAAAATTAATGCATCTTTGAAATTTTCCACAGTCGTTTACAAATCACAAAAAAACTATGAATTAAGTTAAAAAAAACAGTTTAAATAAAAGTTGTAGCTCAAGTTTTTCTGAACAATTTTGTTTTTTTTTAACTTTCTAAGTTCAAAATTGATCGTGATATGCCAATTTTTAGATGGAATTATTTTCCTCTTCCATTAAAATGAAGAAATCCATCTGTGCTATCATTAAATTTTGAATTCTGTAAAAATTTTAGTTAGTCTGAATGCCTAAATATACATTTTAAGAGAGAGCTTTGACAACAAACGTCCAGTAGATAAAATTTCATTTATGCACGTCTATTGTAAAAGCCTCCCCTAAAGTGTAAAGCGTTCTTTATTTTTTTATTTTGGATTTATACTCGTCGAGAAAAACTCATAATATTTTGAATTCTTTAAAAGTTTTCGTTGGTCTCTATACATTTTAACAGATATTTAAACATTTCCATAAGATACTCGTCTTTTTGGATGATTCCATTTGAGAAATAAAGAGTCTTGAATCTCTCAAATAATTCTGTGTAATCTTGTTATTTTCTTCTAAGCTTTGGTCTTAAGGATGGCTTAAAGTTTTCCATTTCTAAAACAATGTACTGATGTTTATAAAATCTCAGATGTATTTAATTACAAGATGTTGTATTATCGGTAAAGCTTATGATAGGAACTATAGTTTTTTAACTTGTAATTCATTGATTATAAATATACAAATAAAATTTACAAAAATTAAAAAACCCCCGATAAATTACCTTTTTCCTTAGAACCTTCTCCACAAACTGAACTGATTTTGAGGATCATGGGCTGTTTTTTAGTTGTTCCTGGTATCGAAAACTAAACTCGCATTTGAAATATAGCTAAGAAACTCCCCCCCGCTCTATTAAATTAACTTTAAAAAAAAATTCCAAATCGGTTCATCCATTTAGGCGCTGCGATGCCACAGACAGACACATAGACACACATAGTGTTCAAACTTATAACATCCATTTTTTTGGTTCGGAGCTTAAAATTGATGATATGATAAATCAACTTTCAGCTAATGTTTTTAAACGATGGATCCAAGCCAGTTCTTTTTAACACCTTAAACAACTTAATAACTTCAAGTTTTAATGACAAATTTTATTTGCATTGTTGCTCGTTGTTTTTCTGTGAACAACAATTGTTTAAAATAAACAATATTATTTGTATTTTAACGTTGTCTCTGTCCGTGTTTATTTTGTATACATGTAAACAGTAAGTGGTAAACAAGCGATGATTGTAATTAAATCATATCTGAAATAAATTCGACATGATTTTGATACTAACTATATAGACTAATAAAGTATTTCTACCATTTTTTGAGCCGAAAAAAACAGATTCTAGGCGACTTAAAACAATTTTTAGGCGACTTTAAACAATATTTAAAATTATTAAATAATCACCTTAAAAAATTATTGAGATGTTTCTAACAAGATAAACTAAATGTTTTTAAGAATAAAGATAAGTTCAAATTTTTTTACTCCAAGTATTTAAATTTTATATTATTAACAAGTGAAAACAAACAATTGACTGAGTTAATTGTTAAAATACCATGTATAGACAGTGTTGATTACGCAATCGTTTTTTATTCTGACGTCACGTAAGTAAAGAAAGATATCCACAATAAGATAGCCACACATTCATAACTGGATATAAAATTTGCACCTAATTTACGCCTTCATGGATAAACAGTGATGTTTGCAAAAAAATGTTTCAAACAAAAGTTGTTTATTTTTTTATAAGGAACATTTTTTACACTTAACTTTTTGTTCTACCTCAAACGGTTTACAAGAAGGGACCTACAGACAGAAGACTCAATTGACCTATGTTGCTCATTTACGAACTCGAC
The DNA here is from genome assembly GCF_905475395.1 of Chrysoperla carnea. Lineage (NCBI taxonomy): Eukaryota > Metazoa > Arthropoda > Insecta > Neuroptera > Chrysopidae > Chrysoperla > Chrysoperla carnea. The sequence continues at coordinate 30,366,845 of NC_058342.1, forward strand.
TTCACTTTTTACGTTCTAAGCACGCTATCTCTTTTCATTTTTGAGTTATCGTGTAAACAGGCAGACAGACAACCGAACCAAAATTTTGTTTAAAGCATTAATATTTTCAAGCGTTAAAAACTTGGAACTAAACTTAATATACTATGATATATTTCATGTATACATGGTATAAAAAGAATGTCATATGTCAAAATACATTTTAAATGTAAATTTTTTAAAAGTGGTATTGTTTTAGAAGGATAAATTTAAATATTTTGATGAATGTTCCAAACTTTTGTGAATATGTGTATATTAGTATACAAATCTATATGATATACAACATATTCAGTGTACAACCACCTCAATTAAATAAATCATTTCGATAAATTAATTAGGTAAATGGGATTATTTCCTATAATATTAAAATAATGATCATTTGGACTGACTAAATATAAATAATTAAATAAAATGTTTATATGTATTTTATTTATACATGGTGTTCCATACGGGAAATAATTTAGTTGTTAAAATATAATTTTAATTTAAGGTTTTTTGTATGAACGTAATATACTGTCTAACAAATTTCAAGTATTGTTGTTTTGAAATGCAACATAGTTTTAAACAATCTTTTTTTTGATTGGTTTTTACCACTTATAAATATTATAACAAAATACTGATGTGATTGTCACAACTACACGAACAAAATTTAAAGATAAATTTAGTCAAATTTATCATTTTATACATATTCGCACTGTGCGTGAGTTTTATTGGAGGCGTTTCCATGGTAACGACGCACTACTTTAATTATAGAATTGTATGGATGCATATATACTTGTATGGATTGCATTTATGACTTACATTGAAAATTTAATATTATTGTCTCACAAATTTAAATAAATAATTATGATAATTTACATTTGCAAAATAATATTTGTCCAATTTGATTTCTTATTTTCACAATTTTTAATGCATTAAGTTTAATTAATTAGTGTTTTTCAATAATTTTAATTTGACATTTGTATAACATTAAAAAAAAATTGCAAATTATTCATAACAGCCTCCTTTATCGCCAAAATTATTCATTGGAAGCGCTGGCATCGTTTTTATTGACCCTACCATGACTACGCACACAACGAATACTCTGTTTATATATTATATAAATAAAATTTCCGAATATAAAATAAAGAATAGTTTACAAATGAATCAATTTGTACAGTATAACGAATTATTCTCGAAAATTGATATAATTATTAAAACAATTATTTATATATTGTGGATAAATACCAAACAATTTGATTTTAGATTGATGAAACGATTTATTACATTTTAATCAAATCGGATATTATTATTATTATAAATCGTTTTCATTATAAATCATATGTTTATTTAAAACATTGCTATTTTTAATGTTATTGTTATTGAATTATTGTTATTATAATTTAATAAGTGACAATTACAATCGGTACCTTATTAATGAATTCAAGTGTTTTATCAAGTGTCTATTCTTGAAAAATAATAATGCAATATTCGATTTTTAGAAAAATGTGTTATTTTTTCAATCTCTGAAGGAATTCGTTTAGCTGACGTAGCTTCTGGAGGGTAGAACTCTCGCGGAAGTACAATTCTTTGGTAACTCGATCGTTATATGTCAAAAGAGAAGTTGATGAGACCTCACGTTTTGATAGCGTTTGTGAAAAAACTACAAAGTACAATACATTTTCTTGAAGTAAATTTTATGGTCTCGTAAAAAGGCCACTTTAGTTGAATTATTCAAGTAACAGATATTACGTGTATTTTAATAACATAAAATATTTGTGACGTCAATAAACTCTATTAAGGTTGTGTTAATTCACTTTGATATTCAAATGTGCAATACCCATAGTAAGTATATCATACAGATTAGCACACAAGAGCATATAACAACGTCCAAGAATCATCCATAGGCGTTTCTAAAACCCTCTCAATACAACGAATACTCGATGATAAACCTTCACAAGTGAAATTTACCAAATTTTAAAACTCCCAACAAATTTTTCGGCTACGGAACCCTAAACTCGCATTTGAAAAATATCTCATTTGAAAAACACTCTCCATTAAACTACCTTAAAACTTTTTCCAAACTGAACCGATTTGGAAGATCATCGCCATTTTTTAGTTTTTTTTTTGGGTGTGGAACCCTAAATTCGTACTTGAAACATAGCTAAGAAAACTTTCTATTCAATAACCTTTCAAACAAATCCAAAAAAATCAAAATCAGTTCATCCGTTTAGGCACTACGATGCCACAGACAGAAACACACACACACACAGACAGACACAAAAGTTTTAATTCATAGTACGTTTTGTTCCATAGATTGACCTACGGCATAAAAGTTCATACAGGTTACGTTAGATTAGGTTAGAGTGGCAGTCCGGGGGTGGGACAAACTAAGATCAAAGGATTCGTTTTGATACTGAAAAGAGGGTTAGTATTCCATCAACTATTTGAAGCTGTATTAAAACAGCAGGAAGGCTTTGAAGTCAAAGAAATTCTGGAAGGAGAGGTCATCCCGCATGCCTAATGATGCATGTGTCCACCATTCTTGTGCCACTTTTAGCAAGCTCTTCTCTGGAATGTCCCTGTATTCCAGTACCCATATCAGGTTTACATCCATTTAAGGACGTCTCATAGGATCCTACAACAAGGGTAGATTTCCTACTGCTTACCGAGTCTTGATTCTAACGACAAGCTAAAAATTTCCAACTTGAGAATATTAAAACTGAATTTCACCAAGGCATTCATGCTGATGAATTTCAAAACTCAAAGAACGAATTCAAAATAGAAAATTTTAATAAAAACAGGTTTATTTAAAAATATTTTAAATTGAAATTTTTATGATAATATTCACTGTCCCGATACACTCTGACAAATTAGGATACATTTTATCGAATATAATTTATGACCACATATCGATTTAAGTGCCATCTATATATTATTTACAAGTATTTCTTATGTGTGGTTTGGTATTTTTTTTTTTCATTTGTTTTTGAATTAATTTGAATATGTTTTAAATGTATGAATTGCAAGTCTGATATATCTACAATTACTCCGCGTTAGTAGAGAGTGCTTTGGTATCATACATAAATACATATAAGCTATGTAAATTTTTTTTTTAATTATCAGTTTAATTAAATACAATAACCATTAATTAAAACTGCTCGTTATATGCTATATTTTTAGTACAGAATGACACGACAAAAAATGAAACAGAATAATCATTTGGACTTAAGTTCTATCAGAGTGAGAGAGAATATCTTAAAACGAGAAAAATTATAATTATCTAAATAGTAGTTGTATCAGTGCAGTAAATATGTCAATGCTTTTACAATTTCTTGTATGACTTTATGTCGTTGAAAACTGCCTTTTTGCATATTTACTCTTATGTCGTTAAAAATACCTTAATATATTTGTCTAAACACTATTCTGTCTGGATAACATAAACTCCGTGATTTGTGTCCCGGAGTTTAGAGCTTTTTTCATCTCTATATATTATAAATGCAAAATTAAGCATGTTTGTTTGTAACGATAAAACAAGCGAATGGTTTTTAATGAAACTGTAGATACAGCAATATAGCTCGTACTTCAGAATAACACATGAGATATAAATTATAAAGATATATTAATAAAAAAATTGATTTAATTTGACATTACCATAAATTACAGATTTCTGTAAAAGTAGTCATTTGACATTACTATAAATTACAGATTTCTGTAAAAGTAGTCATTTGACATTACTATAAATTACAGATTTCTGTAAAAATAGTCAATATAAAATATTTCACAGTCATCTTTTCTGTTATACTACAATGAATAATTACGAAAATTATACATTTGAAAAAATAGAAAACCATACATATATTTTACCTATGTAAAACAATCCTTACCATTATTTCGAGTGTTATTGCAAGAGCAAACTTTATGAATCTTTACTTTTAAACCCAGCGAAGCTGGTGGGTATCAATCTAGTACAATATTTCATCAGATTAAATAAATTTCAAAAAATATTTGGGCGATGTAACGTTTGAATATATGAAAGGATATCATATCGAATAGAAATAAAGTAGAGATAAGAAATTCGAACTTAAATTTAAGAAAGTTTGAGGGGGTCAAATCATAAATTTGGCCAAAACATGCGCCTAAAGATTACCAAACTACTGACGGGAGTGCTGGCGGGTTAATACTGAAAAATATTTTATGGATTTGTAATGGGTTCCACTCTATGTACAACATAAATGAAATGGATATAAAATTTTTTTTTAATTTCAATTCGAATTAATAATTGTAAAAACGAAATAATCAAAATTGGCTTAGATAAGGTTCATTTTTGACATGTCCATGATTTATGGTCAAACGTACATGATTTTTTAGATATAGAATTGTATAAATACTCTGTGTAAGGAAGCTGGAACCTGATTATTTTTTACCGTTTAAATAAACGCATTTAATTAGTTTTACTAATTATTCGAATCGCTACGAAGGTTGAACGCAATTTAATAATTTTGAAACAACATGTGTGTTCTCCTTTACTATATGGCTGGAGTCGAAATAACAGTAACCAGAATATGTTACGTAGAAATTAATTAAAGCTCAATTTTAGATCATGGAAAACTATCAAGTATTCCATATTCATTGTAAGTATATTTTCTTGGAAGTGAAAATTAATATGTGAGTAACTACGAAACACCAGGAATAAGCTATACTGGCAAGAGAAACTGCTAAATACTAGCATGCCTTGCAGATTTGGAAGCTTCCTCGAAGAAACTTAGATGAGGAATAAAAACCCCAAATTTCAGGTGAAGCCTAAATTCACCAAGATATTTTGGTCCTCAAATCTCAAAGGTTTTGAATTTTAATACTCTTGTGCTGATATCTCAAAAACAATCATTCAAGTCTGATTTTCACCGGTAGCATTATTTTTGCCATACCAAACACAATTCAATTTTTTGGATTGGAAAAACTTTTTTGTGTTTTGACTTGATGTTTTTGCTTAAATCTGAAGATTTTGGAGCAATATTTTGTGTGTGAAATTTGCATAGCCTTTTTTTCTGTCTTATCTAAAACTGTTGATTTTCACAATTGATGAGCCAATCAAGACGGTCATTTGGAAGGTCTTACGCTCTCAAAGTCTCTGTATTAAGAGCTAATAGATAATATCCTTCCCAAGGAGAACAGTCACTGCAAGCATGCAAATCCAAAAGTATTCCAAACAATGGATCGAGCAAATGAGTAGTCGAAGAGAAAAAAATTTGACCAATCATATTTATTCAAAACATGATTTGATCCATATATTGATGTACTTAGTAACGTCTCGTCTTTAAAACAAAGTGTTCCAGAGGCTATTCTCCTCTGATGAATATTTCGCTAGGCGTAAGTGGTGTATAATTGGTTTGGTATGAATTTTGACCTACGTTCCATAAAAGCGCCTTTGTCGATATTTGATAATCTCAGTAAATGAAATCTATTGTCTCAGAAAGTTTTCTGAGAACTATGTACAGAAAAACTTTACTCGTGTTTACTTAAAACTTTAATCGTGAAAGAAAACGTTTACCCATCATCCCCACTCTTATGAAATATAATCGCCAAAGCTAGCCAAAAGGCTCACTTCACAATCTCGTCTTACATCGCTAATACCTCTTTCCTTTGACTCGCGTACAAAAAGCCACCTTTTTAGAGAAGTCGGACAAGGCGAATCGAGACACTACAATTATCATCTCAAGATTCTCGTTCCCCGCTCGACTTTGTGCTACTTCGTGAGAGTGTAGACGACGCTTTAAAAAAAGAAACAATTTGATCGTTTTGAGATTTTAGGGTTGATTTTAAAATGGTTGTGACGCCTATGATACTATTTTGTTTAAATTCAGATACCCATAATTCAGCTTATCGTCTTACTGAATTATAATAGTGTACACTAACCTTGGTTGATAAAGGCATGTTCCCATTAATTGTCAACTGTATAGCATTAAGACTATAAGTCTTTTACACACATGTACAATAATTAGGGACCGTGTGTTTTGTGTGTATGTTTTGTACAAATTTTACACTGATACTAAAGCTTCGATCATTTTTCATTTTAATTACAGTTTCTGCTTCGAAACAACAACACAGATTTTATCCAAAGAAAATTAGGTAATCTTTACTTTAAACTATACCAATGAAAATCAATATACATATATAATGAACATGGGATTAATGATTTTTTTCAAAAAAATTGTTTAAATTAAGCGTTAGTATTCTTTCTCAGTTCTCAGTTCTTCAAGTTATGCTGTAGGAAAAACATAAAAATCCTATCGACAAATTTCATCAAATGTCAAAGTGAATTTTTTTGGGTATTTTTATCGATTTTCCCCTAAGCATATTGTGAAAAATCGGCAAAATTATTTTTCTCGCTCATTTGAATAAGAATTATATAAAATATATAAAATTATTATTATTAATAATGGAAAACTTTCAGCGGGATATATTTTTTACTATCGAAAATACAGGTGTTCAATAGTGGAAATGATGATTTTAAATTGGGAAAATGGAAAAACCTTGGATTTAAATGAAGAATCAAGTCGATTTAAGACAGCTGAAATGGAAATAACCTTAGCCTTTCGTAGATTCTGAAGATAAAGCCTCGTGGAGATCAAGTGTGGGGGAAATAAGAGCGAAGAAGTAGGGGGAATAAGAGTCTGAGTAAAGGCACGACTATGTTGGTTTACTTACTTAATGTATGAGATGAGTTCGTTTTTTACTGGTAATGAGTCTGGTTATAAACCATGCAACTCAGGAAGCCATGTCAAGATTTACCCAGTTGTTATTATAATTTCATTGCTAGAAAGCATATTCACTGGCTAACTAATCGCCAGTTAGTGAACTTAATTGCAAGGGGGAGTTCTTGAGGTTATGTTTTATTATCCGAGGACCGATTTTGACAATAATTGAACTCGTGACCACACAACTAGCATTCTAAGATATCACTTTACCTCTCCCCATAAATTTTACAATGGCTCAAAGGAAGAGTTAATCCAAAATACTGGTATTCGAAGTCTTGGTTTTCGACCAGATACGTATATTTCTTAATATCTCAGGTATACAATTTTATTGTAATAATTTGCAAGAAATTTTAATGAGACTTTCATAATCCAGAAAATAATTCGAACAAAATATAGATAATGAAACTAAAAGTAAAATGACTTTGAGAACAAAGAAATATATACATATTTGATCTCGGTTTCATTTGGTGATATATACAGGATGATTTTTAAAAAAAGTTTCCACTCTTATATATCTTGATAACGGATCGGAAGATGAAAAAACGTGAAAATACGTATCGGCACATTTTTAGGCGGAATAGCAATATAGTATTTACTTTTTTTACGGGCATGTATCATGGGCAAACAGAGTTTAACTTTTGCATATTTGCATATTTTTTCAAACAAAAATTGCTTTTTCGCGTCAAAGAACAAGAATCTGCTGTAAAATATACGTAGGCAAACAAAATTGAACTTTATTCATGAAGGGTTTGATCATGAAGGGCCATAAAAAATACTGTATATTCATTCTCCTCAAAAATGCTCCGATACGTGTATCAAGAAGGGATACACGTTTCCCTTTTTGAAATTTAAGAATGCCAACGTTAAAAAAATCACCCAGTATTCTTTCTATACAAAGACGTTACAAATATTCAAATGCAAATTAGTTTAGGTTAAAATTAACTGACATTAAAATTTAAATCATTGAAAATAATATTCCCAGAACATACTAATTCCCATTACTATGTCGAAAGCTTATTAGTTTGACATTAAAGCATAAATTTAATACTAAACAATACATATGCGTCAATTGTTTTCAATTCGAATCTCGTATTGTGTATGATCACGGAAAGTTTGAAATTCGCCAATTTTTGGAAGGTCTAGCTAGATAGAAACACGCGTTATCAGGACATCTCTAACTATATCTCTACATATTATAAATGCGAAACTAAGCATGTTTGTTTAATTGTAACGCTTTCACGCTAAAACTAGAGAATGGTTTTTAATGAAACTGTACAGCAATATAGCTCATACTTCAGAATAACACATGAGATATAATTTATAAAGATATATTAATAAAAAAAAATTTTAAAATTAATTTAATTTGACATAACAATAAATTACAGATTTCTGTAAAAGTAGTCATTTGACATTACCATAAAAACATTAAAGTAAAAAAAACTTTCTTTTACTAAAAGTTATTACCATACTCATACCTCCTTAAGAAAATCTCAATTTTGTGAAGAAAATATAAAATTAAGAAAAACTAAATAGAATTTATCTAGTTATCTATTAACCTAATTTTCCAATTTAATGACGTACCACCACTTATAATATTTTCAATATTCCACTAAAGGTATTCAATACAGAAAATGAAGTGGAAATATTATGATATTTAATGAACTATAAGTTATAAAGTTAGTGAAAAATTGTAAAAATAAACCAAATCATCCCCGTATAGTCTTCGTTCATTCGCCTCTCTCACTCGTTCGACACAATCGATGTGTGGATATGATTAGGTGTTGATGCTCTAAATAAGTCGAGCCAAGAAAACAACAGAAACTCTTGACGGATGTACTCAATCTTTATAACACTAAATATAATATATTTTACGATAAATTTGTAACATTTTTTAAAAACAAAGTGTTCAAAAAGTTTTTGTACATTATATTTTAGTGTCTGTTCAAAAACTTTTTGAGATATTTTGTTTCGTTAAGTTTTTTTTTTGTGGACTTTTTATATAGTTTAAGTCAAATATAATGTCTTTGATAAAAATAGAAAACATAAATGTAATTGATTTGGGAAACAAATGAAAATTATATTTAAATTATTTTCTAAATTAATCAATCACAATCTTTTTTAAATATTCATTGCAATCAACTATTTAAATTTTATTTTATTTAAAACAAAAGAATGTCATATGTCAAAATAAATTTCAAATTTAAATAGTGAGAATCTATAAGAACGATACATTTAATTTTTTGATTAAAGTGTGAACAAAAGTTTAAAGTATAACGCATTTATTATTTATACCTGTGGCAACTGAAAGCGATCTATTAAAGTGGTTTGAAGGGGAGGTTACACTCAAGGCAATAACTTTTAGACAAGTAAATAGTTTTAACAGAATTTAGCCCAAACCAGAGTAAAGTTTTCCCAAATTTTAAGAAGTTACTGAAGAAATATATCAATTCCGTACTTTTTTGTACATCATGGCAATAGTGTATTTTGATTTAGGGGTTACATCTGTTCTATATTACGGCCTAAATGAATGGTAGAAGTAAAAAAGGAAAATGTCTTACTAAATATCTGTGGGACAAGATAAATTTAAGATACATTTTGAGATGTATTTTTAATTTTGTTAAGAGCATTGTGTAGGAGAGTTTCTTTATTTTGTAAATTTTCAACATATAAAAAAGTCTATTCAAACCAAGTAAACTTACTTGGATTGGTTTTTCACCGACTACCGTAAACAAATTTATTTTATGTTACGTTTTATAGAAGTAAGTTTGTTCACTACTTTTTTATTTGGGTGAAATTTTTAATATGAAGTCAACTATTCTACCTGTATTGTGTTCGACCCACAGTTCGCATTCATAATCTTTTATACTTGAAAAATTTTACGCCATTAAATTCAAGAGATTGAAGATTTGAGTTCACAAAATATTTGTAGGGTAAAAAATGTACCTTGAATAGGGAATATCGATGATTTTTTTTTCTTTAATCAATTTCATTCACGTTATCATCATTTTATACTGCCCAAAGATATTTTTTCAACAAAATTAATAGGGCCAGAGGTTATCGTTCGGACTGATTGATTGACATTTCAAAGGACAACTCAAGTTCATGGGACTAAGTTCGTAAAAATTTATTTTTAATTCATAAAACTGAGAATAAAAGGGGCGATAAATGAGGGCAATGGAAGTGAAGGGAGAGCGTAGCGCGGTAGCTTTTGTTTTTAAAGCTGAAACTACCGAGCGAAAAGGGTGGTTAACTGCTATTAGATATAAATTTGTCACAGGTTTCTGATGGTGAATCTTAGATTGTAATTGTTCCCTATCCATCAAATAAAAAAATGGAAAAAACAGTGCAATGTCTCAAGAACCTTCTCGTGAAACTCCTATCAAAATCGAAGAAGTCCTTTCCGACATCAGCTGATTAATCAGTGAGTTCATTTTTTCCAAAGGTTCATATTTAGATATGAATCTTTTTTTTAATTTGGTTTTTATTTATTTTGTTAAAAAGTTTTGTTTCTCACAGATAGACGTTTTACTTACAAAAAAAAAAAAAACTAATAATAAAAAAATTCTTCGTCATACATAGGTTGAACTGTAATAAAATATTTAAGACCTCGTTATATTATAAGAAAAATGTTTATCTCAATAATAGTAAAAGAGGTGTTACTTAAAAGAAAAATAAAACTACTTTTCTGTGTGGAAAATTGAATGAGCAGCTGGAAAATATCAAATCGAATAATGTTTTGTTGGTAACCACCCATTAAGGAAATGAAAATTTATTTCGGTTGTTCAATGAAAAATGTTTATATTGTTAAAAATTATAAAGCATGTTTATTGGGAAATTTTTAAGAGAAAGTGTTGATTTGATTATTGTTTCATTGCTTTTGAATTGTTGGGGTGTATTTTCTGGAAATAGGGGAGGTCTTTGAGAACATTGACTTTACATCTAACTTTGGTAATTTGGTTTCAGAAGGTAAGCAAATTTATACATAAAATTGTCAACAATTTGACGGTAAAAAAATATTTAACAATTTTTCAAGTCTAATTAACACAAACGCCGTCGCAACAAAATTAATTTAATTAATAGTTGTGATGAGCTGGTGTAGTGCATGAAGGAGGTGCACTCAGCCTCTGAAATTGAGGAGCTGATAAATGAAATAATTAGAGGAAAGTTGATAAAACACATATGGGCTCTATAGCCTAAGTATATCCTTCGTGGACAGCCAGTTTAACCTAACCAAGCCTGTATACAATTTATCGTAAAAAAGTCCGAAGTTGACGAAAATTTGACGAAAAATTCAAGGAATCAATGCTGCCCTATCTCAAATTCGACTCTAGCTACAGCCCTGTGTATGACAGAAATTTTTCAGATGGCTTTGTACCCATATATGAAAGAAAAAAATAATTGATTTCAGTGCAAAATGAACACCGCATCAAATTTAAATTTATCTGATTGAATCCATTAATAAATTTCATATAAAAAAAAAAAAATTAAAAATTCTTCTTCACAAAAAACTTAACGCCTTTACCATGGCGTTGTCTAAATAACAAACTAACAAAAAAGAAATCAATAATCATTACCTCCTACCTATTACATAACCTTTATTTTATTCATTGTGTACATTATATCAGAAGTACCGATTTAATATTTAAGCAACAGAAGAAGAAAAAAAAAAAACAATAATTCTCACATGGTTTTTATTTAAAGGCATATCATAATTTATGAAAGTAATCACGACTATTTGCTTTTAATTCAAAACATTCCGTTTAGAATAAATATTATAAATATATATAAATTAAATAGTCCAGTCAAATTTATCCAAAAAAATCATTCAAAATTTTCAAAAAAATCTATTTTTCCTATTTAACAAGTGAAAACAAACAATTGACTAAGTTAATTGTTGAAATGTATAGACAGTGTTGATGACGCAATTGTTTGTTTTTTGATGTCACGTAAGTAAAGATATTCACTCGTAGGTAGCCACACATTCATAACTGATATTCCCATATAATACTTGCATCTAATTTGCGCGCTCGTGGGTAAACAGTGATGCTTACAAAGAAATATTTCAGACAAAAGTTGTTTATTTTTTTATAAAGAACATTTTTTACATTTAAACTTTTTTTGTATCTCTAACGGTTTACAAAATGGGTTATACGGACCTAGAACCCAATTGACCTATGTTCCTCATTTACGAACTTGACCTCACTTTTTACGTCCTGAGCACGCTATAAAAATTTCAATTGGATATCTTTTTTCGCTTTTGAATTATCGTGATGACAGACGGACAGACAGTTGACAGACAGACAGACAACCAGAAATGGACTAATTAGGTGATTTTATGAACACCTATACCAAAATTTTGTTCATAGTATCAATATTTTTAAGCATTACAAACTTGGGACTAAACTTAGAATACCTACCTTGATATATTTCATATTCATGGTATAAAGATATTTCTTAGTGTCATAGAAATACTAATAAAATGAAAATAAAATGGATAAAAAAAGTATACTCGGGGGTATTTGGGGTCACTGATCACGATTCCGAAGTTAGAATGGGAATATACTCCCTCCTTTTTGGGATTTTGTGCCCTTCCATGACCTAACACTGCAATTTTCTGTAAATATTCAATTTGGACCAGCAAGGTGAATCACCCCAAGAGGGGGGGGGGAGTATATCGAAATTCTGACATCAGCATAGTGATCAGCGATCTCGAAAACCCCCAAATGTACGTTTCTGGCATATTTTGTTGCATATTTTCAAGGTTTTGAAATTTTCAAAAATCCCCTATTATAATAATGGGCTTTTTTGGCCCATAGCAATGGCCAAACTTAGATTTTGATACATGGACCTTCCTGAACATTTAAAAAAAAAAATAGCCCGATAGGTTGAGTTACATAAAAATTCTTCATTTTAGCCTTTTTTGATCTAAACTGATTCGTCTACATAAAATATTAAATAATCAAAAGATAAATAAAACGTATTTGATTTGATATAAGTGTTAGACCCCCCAATTAAATAATTATGCAGTTTCATGAAATATATTAAATATAAAAATTATCTGTTTTTAATCTGCTTGAATGATTCTTCATAATTTTTTTTTCATCTTTAAATTTTATTATTATTTTTTTTAATACTCATTAAATTAATATTTACGATTCTCAATATTATAATCTTTTCTCTACAGTGTGTCTTTGTGTATACCGGGTGTAACAAAAAATATTATTTTATTTTATTTTATTTTTTCATCGATATGAAAATCTTGAGCGTAAGATAGCTCCTAGAGACAGAAAATGCATATAATGAATGATATACGATGTTGACAAATATTTAATTTCTTCATAATCCATCTAGCCTCTCATAATTTGTACTCCTCTAGCTTTAGTCTAAAACAATCTGTCCAAAACTGACAAAAGGCCAGTTACAAAAAAAAAGCAAATCTACCAATTTTTAAGCAGCATTTGCGGAAGACAACTAACTGAAAAATCATATATATCATCTATTGTGGTCGGTGATATCACTAGTCTTTTGACAATAGGGTATTCTACTATTTTTGAAAAAAATTTTCAAATTGTTGATTTTGCTAATAAAAAGTCACCAAAAATTTATTTCGGAAAAATACATACGCTTTCTTGCCAAAAATTAAATTAAATTTTAAACCTTCTTTAAACTGTCAAAAACGCGGGCATCCAACTTGGTAACGTAATATCGGTATCATTATACGAAATAACACAAATAAGTTTGACAGATATATTCATATCTGATTATAATAAATATAAATACTTATTATCTATGGATATATTATACCCAGCTGTCTACACTAAACTAACTGATGGTCTATGGTTCATACCGATATGACATCACATCAGGGCTTGTCCACGTTTTAGGTCACATGATATACAGTTTAAAAATTACGATTTTTAATTTTAATATTATAAAAGAAAAATGTACTTTTATGACTCGAAATCAGAAATAAGTATATTTTTACATAAATTTTAACTTTTTTCAAATTTCATAATCTATTGTGATGAGAAGGCTAGTGGATAGAAGCCAAATGACAAACAAAAGTAAATTCACTTTTTTGGTGGCCACCCAATAAACACATATGTATGGTTTATTATAGTAAATATAATTTTTATTAATTTTTTGTAACACGTTATAAGATAACTGAGCTGTCACGACTGGATATGATTTTGTTATGAATTATTGTCTAAAAAAATATACTTATTTGTAGTTATTGATTAGTGGTTCATTCATCTGCTCAACAAATAGCATACTTTTTCTTATTTTTATACCCTGTATATATGAAATATATATCCAGGTATATTAAGTTTAATCCCAAGTTTGTACCGCCTAGAAATATATAAATTTTTGGTATAAGTGTTCATAAAATTACCTAATTAGTCCATTTTCGATTATCCGTCTGTCTGTGAACACGATAAATTAAAAACGAACTGAGATATCAAGCTTAAATTATAGCGTACTCTGGACGTAAACGAGCAACATAAGTCAATTGGGTCTTGGGTTCGTAGAACCCATCTTGTAAACCGTTAGAGATAAAACAGAAGTTTAAAAGTAAAAAATGTTCCTTATAAAAAAATAAACAACTTTTTTTCCTATAAAACGATCAAATAATTTTTATTAAAAAATAACTATGCAAAAAAAACAACGGTTTTCAACCCCATCGCAAATAACACAAAAAATTGATTAAATTTTTTTGAAAAGTTATTGAAAATATTTTTTGGTTCTATATGATGTGTTCAACGTTTTAAAAACATTGTTCTTAGTTTTACAATGAATTAAATCCAGCGTTGAATATGGGGGTACAAATCGATTAAAAAAAAAAACGTAGTAGCCGAATTGAAAAATTCCACTGCTCAAGCTAAAAATAGATATACACTGAAGTGTATAATTATCCTGTAGATTCTGAAATTTATTAAGCTAATCAACTCTTACACATAATTTTGTTAAAATGAATTTGTTATATCCTTTCATGAAAACTTTAGTAACATAATTTTCTTTCATTGATAAACATTTTTTTCTTAAAAAATAGGGTATTCCACTATTTTTGAAAAAGTATTTCAAAATATTTATTCTGCTAACAAAAAGCCACCAAAAATTTATTTCGGAAAAAATCACACGCTTTCTTGCCAAAAACTTAAATTAAATTTTGAACCTTTTTTAAACTGTCAAAAATGGGTATCACTATACGAAATAACACAAATAAGTTTGACAGATATATTCATAGACATCTGATTATAATAAATATAAATACTTATTATCTATGGATATATTATACCCAGCTGTCTGAACTGAACTAATTAATGGTCTATGACCGCTATGACATCACAGCAGAGCTTACCCGCGTTTAGGTCACATTAACATTTTAAAAATATGCTTTTATGACTCGAAATCAGAATATTTAAGTATACTTTTACATAAATTTTAACTTTTTTCAAATATCATGATTTATTTTTGGCTAACGATAATACCCAATTAGGATTGATTCATTTTTTCTTGAAGTGTAGAATACTTTCAAAAAACAATACATTGTGTCTATTACACATTCCAGTATATTTCGATTCCAAATATATGATCATTATAAGTTATTTGTATGGAAATATTTTACAAAAAAACAAAAAAAATAAAATTAAATTAATATATATTTATTTTAGCAAAAATCTGAGAGAGACAGATACAAACAATACAGTGCATTGTTTTTGATGATGTCTCTATCATACATAAATATTCATTGAAGCAGGTATAGCCGTAGCTACTTCAGTGACGGAGAATGTATAGCTTTCGTAGCCACATGCGGATAAATAATGTTGAAGGTAATAAGGAAAACCCTCTAACACTTATGGCTCACATTGTAATTAATGATGCTTAAATTTTCTTTTCTACAGACTAATAAAACTGTATCAATTGAGCGAAAAAGTAGATTTGAAAAACTTAAAACAAATGAACATACTTGTCAAAAAATCTCTATATATTATTAATGCGAAAGTAAGCATGTTTCTTTGTTACGTTTTCACGCTTAAACTAGCGAATGGATTTTAATGAAACTGTACCATAATATAGGTGATATATCAGAATAACACATGAACTACATAATTTACACATTACCATAATTTACAGATTTCTGTGAAAGTAGTCATTTGACATTACCATAAATTACAGATTTCTGTAAAAATAGTCAATATAAAATATTTCACAGCCATCTTCTCTGATATACTCAATGAATAATTACTATTATACATTTAAAAAAATAGAAAACCATACCTATATTTTACCTGTGTAAAACAATCCTTACCATTATTTCGAGTGTTATAGAAAGGGGATAAGCGAGAGCAATCTTTATCTATCTTTACTTTTAAACCCAGCGAAGCGGGTGGGTATCACTCTAGTTATACATAAATTTCGAATCTAACGAATCGAATACTATAAACCACATTATAATCCGACTTATTGTTGAAATTGTTCGAACTTCATTGCTTCGTTTCAGCGACTATATAGTTTTGTTCAGAATGCTATACGAGAAGTGTAACATCAACCCATCACAAATTTTACCAATCTATATTTTATATAGGCAATAAAATCAGGACTAATGAAATATTTTAGAGTGAAAACAAAGTTTATCGATCATGGATGGCCCCTCACGTACAATAAATATAAATGTTACACGGTCAATTGTAGTGATAAATAATTTTGTAATTTGCAAGTTCAATAATATTTATAACGTACAAATTTCCACCCAAAAACTTTCAAACAACATTTACTCACCTAACTTGCTTGCGTGTCTTTTGTCTGTATAGTTACACACACACACAAATTCTACAAATTTTATGAACAAATTAATATACATAAATTCTTACACGACTGTAATTGTTTCACGTTACTTATCGATTATATTCTGTGGCTGAGATAACATCTATCGAAAAGTTTGTTTTTTTTTTTGTTCTTGTTATATTACCTTAAAGTAGTTCGGCTGTTTGAGCAGGTACAATGAATGTTCATAGTTCAAAACCTCTTGATCACAATGAACACCGTTTTGGAGCCTCTTGCGGGACAAAATAGTGAATTATTTCATTTTAAAATTGGAATTTTTAACACAGTACTTTGTGGAAGAACTCACAATAATGTTAATTGTACGAAAATTAATCGGTGATTGAGCTTCAAAAAAGTTTTCATCATGAAGAAAATTTATCACAGATTCTGTTTATGCAAAAAAAATATTACCTTGCGGCGATTTCCAAAAACAAAATATAAAAAAACGTTTAAACGTCAAAAACTATTCAAATAGACGTATAAATTTTATCTTTTACGATATTTTTAAAGAATTAAAAAACATTTACGTGATACAAATATTATTTTTATTAATAACTTTCATTTAAATTCAATGAATATAAATTAGTAGCTAACTTCACTAGTAATGTGACGACCGAACTACTTTAGACATAAATTTTATCTGAATTCCAGAATACGTCATCGTAATTTAAGCCCGTTATGTGTTTAGCCTGTAGTTCAATCACATAAAAATTTTAATACATAAAAGTTGTTTGCAGAAAGAAAGTTGTATCTCATTGTTCTCCACAAATTATCCACAAAATGTGATGAATTTGTTAAAAATTATCGAAGTAGGAGGTATATCTCCTATGCTCCTCTTCTAGGGCGCACAGCTTTTTTTGCTATAGTCCAGTAAATGCGGAAAATTATAGAACACTATGAAATATTTAAACAACACTGCCTTCAAATTCAAGGCAATGCTATATTAAATATTTACATAGTATGTATACAAAACTTGCTGTTTTGATGTATACCATACAATTACATGTATTATGTTTCAATCATTAAAGGTGCAGTTATTGTTATTTCTTAAATGATTTGTGTTGAAAGCGTTGGGACAAACTTCAAACCAGATGTGTCATTAAATTCTAGTAATAAGACTGGCAGATAGATGTTCTACGTAGACTAATGAAGTATCTATTGAGGGAAAAACAGATTTGAGAGACTTAAAACCATAGAAGTAATAATATAGAACCGTAATGTAGCCAGCCTTCGACTGTCTTATATTACCATTATGAAATACACAGACATGAAAAATATTAATATAGCACTTTGTCAGGCTGAGAGACAAAGAGGGAAGACAGTCCCTTGTTTCGGTCTCTTTTTAAACGGTCATTAATTCACTTAATGCGTTTCCTATGCTTTTAAGACTATATGTTATATATAATCATTTTGCTTAAAACAAATGAACATTTATGTCAAAAATTAATGAAGTATTTTTAACAAGTTAAATTATATTTTAAAAAAAAAAGTAAAAAAGTATTTTTAAAAGTCCAAAATTGTGTTGGTACCAATTGTTCAATATTAAAAATTAAATTTAACCTTTAAATACTGGCAATGTATAATTTTGAAGAGAACCAAAAATACGAGTAAGACAGAGAGACAACATTTTTTTTCTACCTATCTCATTACTACAAGAGAAACTGAGATAGGTAGAAGAGTCGTATACCCGTCTTGCTTCCTCCTCCATTAGCATTGCGGACTTGGATAAAGAGACACACAAAAAAGTTTATGGCCTTCAATAAAGTTATAACAATGGTGACTTTGACTTAAAATAACTCGTCCATGCCTGTCTTATAGACATGTAGCTTCCGGAAGGGCTCAATTAAATTTAGTGCCACCCCCCCCCCCTGAACTTAGGTTCACCAATTGTTTTGGTCGCAAAAATAAACAAGAGTATATAGACATCGACTATTTTGACCACGCAAATGAAGTCGCGAAGTCGCAAGTGTATATGTTTATTGAATGTGTCTCACATAATCTTAAGAAAATGAAAAAAAAAGTTTTTTTTAAATAATAAATGCCTTAAATAAATATTTGTATATTATTTATAAAATAAACAATTTTAATCTGTATATTTCTAAACATTATGATTTTTTTATGTTAATACACATAACATATTAAAAAAAAAAAAAAATACAAAATTTGCATCGAATATAAGTTTGAGGTTACTTTTAATCTGTTATTAAATTAAAATTTATTTGACATTACCGATTATTTAAAAATTTATTTTTATATTAATTCCATAAAATTTATTGGACATATATATGAAAAAAAATATGATATAAAAAATAATATTCTTTCTTATGGTTGGTAAACCATAGGCAGATATTTTTTATACAGTCAAAATCGGTTATACCGATATTGCTTATAATGATAAATCGGCACTATCGGATTAACCAAAGCTGTGCCTCAAACAGTGGCGTAACGAGAGGGTGCAAAGGATTGTATCATGCCCTGGACGCTCACAAAGGGCCCCAAATGGTCCATAACATCAACTTGACGCGATCTCTTACAAATTTGCCTTTCTCTTTTTTGACCTTTCCTCGGGGCTCTATTTAGTTGGCTACTCCGCCTAATAGTTGCCTAATCAATCCGTCACTGTGAATTGGTTATTAAGACGAGTTGACAAGGTTAAATTTAACCAAAATATAATTACAATACCAGCAATGGCCGCCGTTCCAATTGCAAATTTTGTCTAAGCCATAAGGATCAACGATTTTATCTAGAGTAATGAATCAAATCCAACACTTTTAATAATTTGCCTCAATTAGCGTAGAAAAACAGAAGGATTAAAATCGAAAAATCCCATATTTAACGCCTATAAAACAATGTCAACATACATTAATAATTTCCTAATTTTAGGAAAATTTCGCTTTGGTGATAAGTTACAAAAATTGACTAAGAAATTTCAACTTAAAAATTACGTATTTCCCCAAAAAAAAAAAAAAAAACTTTTTACTGAGACAAGTTTAGCTTAGTCAACTTATTTTGATTTGTACGATATCTGGTAGAGCTAAACGATGTCTTCAATGTCGCTAGAACCGATTTTGACTATACACTTTATATACTTTATAAATACAAGATGTTTCATTCATAATTGACCATTAATTTTAATGATAATTTAATATTATAATCTTTACAGAACAAATCAATTTTTTTTAACTTACAATGATTGTGCTATGGACACTTTTATTTTTAATCCGCTAAGTCCGTTTTACGGGAATGTTGGTTGTTATCGGATTATTGATTTTTATTTTTTCGTTAAGATGTTTTTGGCTGTTTCAGAGGCCTTTTTTGGGGGTGTTTGTATCGTTTTCTGTTGATATGATAAAGTATAATATTACCCTAAATACATGAGATCAAAATTGAATATAAAGAATTTATGAAACAGTTAAGGTATTTCCAACGGCATGAGACTAAAAGTAAACTTGCATGAAATTGTGTCCATCGACATTGAAAACTTAAATAAATGTTTAAATTTGTCAATAGTTAACCCGTAAAGGACAGGGGTCCATACTATTTAGAAAACATTTTACTAAGACAAGTTTAACGAAATCGATTTTTGAAGCCATCTTGTGTAATACAAACAAACAATTACATAATCACATGACAATTTTTCATGCATCATATTGTACAATCAAAGTTAAAAAAAACCTACTTATATAATAAATGTGATAGTTTGTCTGTTTGTATGTTAAGCTTTTTGTTACAAACCACGGCCTTACGGATTTGGATAAAGTTTGCCTCACAGATAGTTTATAACCTGGATTAACACATACTACAGAACGTAATCACTGGAAAAGTACATTGAAAAGAAAAATTTAAATGATGACAACCTCATCCCAAAGTTGACCATTTCATATTGAAATAAAGTAAAAATACTCAAACAATTTCCTAATGATTAGAACAAGTGCAACTAAATATTTGTATTTACAATAGAATGGAATTGAATTTAAAATATGAATTCATTGATACAAAATCACTGAAGTTAAATAAACAAAATCGTTATTTCTAGGAAAGAGATTGATTTTAAATTAAATTCATGCATTTTATTGATGGAAAATAAAATTGTACTCAATTGGAATATATAATCGTGTAAATAAAACGAATCGATGAATTAAAAGAAAATTTCTTTGCGTTTGAGAACTTAATAGACGATTTGGTTATTATGAACACATATCATCATGTGTAGTTTATATGTGATTGTGTCAACTACATGAAAATTATTGTTACTAACATATAGAAAGTTTGAAATCAACTTTTTGATTATTTTTATAATATATAGCATATTTTTTTGTAAATTTGTAAGTATCGGTAGCGCCATTGGTTAAGCGATAGACTTAGGACTCTAATATCAATAGAAATCGAAGTTTTTTTAAATAAACCTAATAAACCAGCTCATGTGGTTGTGGCAATTACATAATTAGTTTGTTGTAATATTTATAAGTGGTAGAACCAATGAAAAAAACCCATAAAATTTTGAACAGAAAGGAGGGGGGATAAGTAAGGGAATGATAAGTTAAGGCTAAAAGCCCACCATAAAATAAGATTACGAAATAGTTTTTATTATGAAATTTCTCAGCAAAATGGATGAGTAGCTGCTAGTATAATATAAAATTTGGTTTATTACACAATACAAACCAATATTTACGAATTATGTATTTTATATTATTCTTTTTTTTTTTTTATTAAATATTTATTTATGTAACATTGAACCATCCCAAACAACATTACAAAACTAATCCGTCTTAAACATTAAAATTACAACAACACAAAAATTTGTTGCCATAAAATAAGATTACTTGAAACGATCAGTTGTGAGTTTTTATTTTTTTTAATATACCCACTAAATGATGCTATTTATTTTCAATAAAACGTCCATATTTATTTGGATCTTATAATAAAAATGTTGTCTTGACCCCGTCCCTGTAAAAGCTGTTTCTCTATATTTTTACAGGGTTTTTCAAAAATATCAAAAAAATTTCCCGATTTCAAAGAAGTTTGGACCTCGGTTAGGTTAGGTTATATTGGATATCCACGCAGGACAGACTTAGGCTATAGAACCCATTGTGATACCATATATGTGTTTTACCATCTTTCCGCTGATAATTTCATTTATCGGCTCCTCAATTTCAGAGGCTGAGTGCACCTCCTTCATACATATACCATGCACTACACCAGCCCATCACAACTATTAATTAAATTAATTTTGTTGCGACGGCGGGAATCGAATCCGCTACCCTAAGCATACCCCGGACGGAATTGGTTACGCCTTAACCGACTGAGCTAATAGGGCGACAAATTTGGACCTCGAACAAATAACTAATTTAATTTTAGGTATTCAAAATAGTTGGATGTCTGCCCGGACACTCAGAAATCGATTAAAACTTTTTTTATTAATCCCCGAACTAAAAAAAGGAATTATAAGTTTTACCGCTAAATGTGTGTGTGTCTGTCTGTCTGTCTACGGCATGGTAGCGCTTAAACGGATGAACCAATTTTAATTTTTTTGGTTTTGTTTGAAAGTTAATTTAATGGAGAGTATTCTTAGCTATGTTTCAAGTGCAAATTTAAGGTTCCGAATCCGAAAAAACTTAAAATTGACGATAATCTTCCAAATCGGCTCAGTTTGGAAAAGGCTTTATGGAGAAAGCCAATTTAATGGAGAGTGTTCTTGGATATGTTTCAAATGCGAGTTTAGGGTTTCGTAGCCGAAAAATTTTTTGGGGGTTTTTTGAATTTTATAAATTTCACGTGTTACGACCATTATTTCTATATCTTAAAAAAATTATATGTTTTTCGATATCAAGGAAAGGTTCATATACTTTTTGAAAACCCAGTAACAAATGTTTGTTTTTTTAACAGATACTATAAAAATGAAGGCACTATTTAATTTATTTTAAAAGTCAACGATATGCTTGCAGGTTACTCGGCCGCTTGTGACACCTGGTATAGTTTTATCAGTACAGTTTCTTCTCCTTTTTTGATACTCCCCTATCGCTTTTTGTCTTCCGATATCAGCATGGGTAATCACCAACTAATCAGTTACTGTTAGTTGAGATGTGATCAATTGACAATTCAAGATTGTGAGGTTCTCTCTTGAGTCGGTACCCTCTCTTTTATCCTCGAATTCATCGAAATTTTCGATTTTTCAAATGAGTTTTCAAGAAAACCTCGCGAGATTGAAGTTTTTTTAATATGTTACCCAGTTTCAGTTAGTAAAAGCCTATATAAGAAGCGATAGGGTATTATCGTCAAAAATAAATTATGAAATTTGAAAAAGTTAAAATTTATGTAAAAATATACTTAAATATTCTGATTTCGAGTCATAAAAGCACATTTTCTTTTAAAATATTAAAATTAAAAATCGTAATTTTTAAACTGTATATCACGTGACCTAAAACGCGTCCAATCACTGATGTGATGTCATATCGGTATGAACCACAGACCATCAGTTAGTTCAGTGTAGACAGCTGGGTATACTATATCCATAGATAATAAGTATTTTTATTTATTATAATCAGTTGTCTATGAATATATCTGTCAAACTTATCTGTGTTATTTCGTGTAATGATAGCGATATTACGTCACCAAGTTGGATGCCCGCGTTTTTGACAGTTTTAAAAAGGTTAAAATTTAAATTTTTGGCAAAAAAGCGTAATATATAAATTTTTGTTGACTTTTTATTAGAAAAATCAACAATTTGAAGTACTTTTTCAAATAGAGTAGAATACCCTATTAAAAAATCATAAGCAGTTTTTTAGTTGCAAACAAAATTACTAAAAAATTTACCGAACAACCTTAAACTAAATATTGAACGGAATTTATGTAATTACATTTTATTAATTACGTAAGGAATAGATGTCATATAAGTAGCCGTAATGAATAGAATAAACACTATTTTACGATACAAAATAAAAACCATACGTAGCACTAAAAATTGCTCGAACATTTTTCAAATAAAAATTACTAATTATTACTAAATCAGATTATCGTATTATTATTATTATTATTTTTAATTTTTTTTATGTTATTAAATTACAAAAATTATTTTTATATAATATAATTTTATATACAATCATAATTGTCTAAATTACACCATAATCATACTTAATAGGACATATTATTACTTTGTATTGGGGCATTAATTTTACTTAAAATTAGAAATTTATATATATATTTTTTAAATTGTACTTTTAAAATTGTATATTTATTTTATTTAATATCGTAGGTATTAAAAATTGTGGAAAAACGTTTATTAAAATTTTACTTAAATTTTCTTGATTCACCTATTCCGCACCGTTCCATAAAGAGAGTCTATACCCTTTTCATCGGATAGTAGTTTATTCGGATACCGGATATTGGGCGAGGTACGAGGCCGGAGCGGTGGATATAAGGCTACCAGACATTTAGCCAGGTAGTTCCATTCTTTTCACTTGTCGCCGTGGTTTTATGTTTGCTTTAAGTTTGATTGATTAATAGGAAATTTCATCATCAAAAAAATGTTCGCCAAATCTTTTGGTTTAAACAGTGACGATAACAAGAAGAAGCAGATGATGAAGACTATTCGTCGCTAGAGATTTTAATATACTCTAACATGATTTTTTGTTGAGCTTTTTCAGTTTCGAGAACTCCAAAATAGGCTTACACAATAAACATGTCACGTACCCCATTAGGGTCAGATTCAAGTTAACGATTTGCCTCTCATTAAAAGGTCTTTTTCAGAGACCGTTATAACCTCTTCTACACTTCCATCATACTAAAAAGTTTCGTAAAAAAGTGTTTGAAATATTTTAAACTCATCAAAGACATTTTAAAAAAATATTCAAAAAAGAGTGAGTTAATAAATTATTAAAATTTTTATATAATTAATTTAATTGTATAACAAACTTTTTAAGAAGATTTGTTTTATTTAAACAGATAATATTTCTTTTTAAAAAAGATTTCAACATATTTGACAACGTCCGTATACGGTATATGAGAATACTACACAGAAAAAAAACAGTGGGAATTTCAAAAATACATTGTATAAATCTTTTATACTGAACATTTCGAATATTACAGATTCTTTCATTAATTCAAATATATTTCAATAAATTTTAAGTTTTTGTTTAAAAAAACAAACAGTACTAAAATTGAAAATATCATTAATTTAATCAAGATTTGATCAAGATCAAAAATGGGATAGCATCAGTTATTGGTTGCATTTCAAATTCAATCTTGCTTCTATGACATTCACAAATGAAAACTTGTTTTTTTTTAAACATAAACGAAATTTTGAAATTGTCCTATACCCACTGCTGGTTATAGGACAATTTTACATTACTTCTGCTGGTATTATGTTCTAAAGGCCTGCCTTTAAAATTCCAGACCAGAGTAAGGGCAGTGTCCCTTACTGCTTAAGAAAATGACACTGGCTAAACAAAAGAACAATTTTTTTATCTTTATTTTTATATATAAAAATTACGTGTCACATTGTTTGTCCGCTATGGACTCCTAAACTACTGAACCGATTTTAAATTGGATTTGTATATCGTCTGCAATTTGATCCAACTTGAAAGATAGAATAGCTTACATCTCAATTATCTGTTAATCACAATTATCTGTTAGCTCCAAACGATTCTAACAGATGGCGATATCTGTTGCCTGGATTGAGTAAGTATTCAATAGATGGCGCTATGTAAAAAATACAAACGTTCCATTAAGTTACAATTTAATATCATATAGAAAATCAATCATGGAGGTCTCCATATTTTTTACAAATGGCATCTATGTAAAAAAAGATGGTGATCTTCATGACTGATGTCCTCCTACTGTTTTCCTTGAATAGTTTACTACAATGTAATATAACAAGAACCTTAGCCAAAGCAATGCGTAGCCGGGACTGCTAGTAGTCTGATACTACCGAAATCATGTTATAAAAATTTGACACAGTGTATAAATTTAATATGAAAATTGTTCATAATAAACAAGTAATATAAAAAAATAATATATAAAGAAAAATGATGAATGCTTTGAGAAAATGAAAAAGAAGAAAACTTGACGATGAAAAAAAAAACCATTTAAGATAAAAACATAAGAGACGACGTGTTTAGTAATTATGAAGAGAGTTTTGTGATTTGTGCTGTTGGACACCACGAGTTTTTAAGTAAGTTATCAAGAAGTGAGTGAGTGAGTGAAAAAGGACATTGAACAGAATATGTTTTTCCCTTTATATATATAATACAACATGAAAATGTAATGTCTATGTAATATTTTTATGCATCACCTACCTTGTGAAAAGTTTTATAGAAAACTTTTTGTTAATTAATAAAGTTAGTTTCAACTAAAATATTAACATACTTCACTTGTATAAATGTTTATTTTTCTATGGCATTTTCCTCATCATTTTCCTACACATTCATTTACAGTATAAGCCATATAGAATTTTCTTTCATTAATTATCAATTTACGTCTTATTCGCTGTGTTTATTCATGGTAGGGACAATAAAATCGATGCCAGCGCTTCCAGTGAAAAATTTTGGCGATAAAGGCGACTGTTATGACTAATTTGCAATTCTTTACATGTTATAGAAAATGTTAAATTAAAATTATTGAAAAACACTAATTAATTAAACTTAATGCAATAAAAATTGTGAAAATAAGAAATCAAATTGCACAAATATTATTTTTCAAATGTAAATTATCATAATTATTTATTTAAATTTGTGAGACAATAATATTAAATTTTCAATGTAAGTCATAAATGCAATCCATACAATTATATATGCATCCATACAATTCTATACTTAAAGTAGTGTATCGTTACCGTGGAAACGCCTTCAATAAATATCCTATAAGTCAAAATCCCCTGGAAAATGGGAAGAAGTCCCCCAAAACTACCTTTTATTCTTCTAAATATGCCAGAAAAATGCGTTATTTTGCTTTTTTCGTAAAATTTCGTACAATTTATGGCAAACCATTCCTTTGCAAGAAAATTCATGCCTTATTGTCCAAGACATGAAAATAAAATGGATAATAAAGGAACGAGTTAAGCGAGAGTAAGTGGCCGAAAGAATAACACGCATACAAACATATTGAAAATTCAAGAACAATGACTTTAAAATTGACAGTCACTACACTTTTTTTTATGTTGTGTAAAATTATATATATCTTTAGTAAACATTATTTATTTATGATAAACAAAAGTTATTGTAAAACCAAAGAAAAACTTAATACTAATTTATTTATAATACTTTTTAATTAATGAAATAATAATCGAAATGAAGTAATTTTAATACAAATTCCATGCAGAATCATAATAATCATTTATTGTACATTTCATAAAATATGTTATGTATTTGGTTTCAAAAACCATGATTCTTTACTCAGTTTTTCCTTGAGAGTCCAAATAAGGGCAGAAATTTAATTTCCTTTTTCTCAAAAACTTTAAAAGATGATGATTTGAAAATTTGTAGGTAGTTTCATCGATTAATTTCATACTAAGCCCATTCGATAATATTAAGAGGGTTAAAGTGGTCAATATTTGGGAGAAAATTATTTTTTTAAGAACTCGTGGGTGCCTTGAACCATTTTTGTGAATCTCTAGAGGGGAGCAGCTGTTCACCACGGACGGAATTGGTTACGCCTTATGCAACTGAGCTAATAGGGCGACTAGATAAAAGCGTAAGTATAAAGTTAATTTTGTAGAAGAACGGTTAGTTTTTCATAATTTGTTAATATTTCAAAAATTTTGTAATCACTTGTAATCATAACTAAATACGAAGAAAAAGAATAAAAGAAATGGATCATCTTCGGAAATTCTATGCCAAAATCTTGTTCCAAACGTTAAGTACTTAATTTTGCCCTTAAACAGTGTATGAATATACGAGTTTTTCCCCCGATTACATTTCCTAAGCGTTTATCATCGAATAACGTTAACATATTCCATAAAATGTTTGGAAGCTTCTCATATACACGGTGGTACAGTGTACAATGTATTACATTATACAATATAACTGGTGTATCATTTTATACAGGGTGTTCCGAAATCATCGTTTATAAATTTGAGGGTACATTCCTTCCAAAATTTTAGCAAACTTTCTCCCTTGCCGTTTTTTTCACAACTCAAAATTAGAGGAGTTATTAAAATCAAGAAAAACACACAACAGACCAGGCAGTGAGCGATTCCGTTTTCGCTTTTATAACCACTACTACTCCCTTTCTCTTATTCGACGAAGGGACTCAAATTAAAATTATTACAAATTTTTTCCAGTTATGTAAAGAAGACAGCGTGGAGTGAGGGGAAATAGGACGGAAGTGGTTATCAAAACAAGTCCGCTACCGGATTTCAATTGGCTATCTTTAATCGTTAATAACTTCACTAATTTTGAGTTGGCAAATAACGGCCAAGTCTTAGTCTTAGAATTTTAGATTTTAGGAATTATCCTCAAATTTATATACGGTAATTTTAGGACACTCAATATAAGTTTATTTTTCGTAGCACTCTCACAGTAGAAATGGGATTTACGATTATAATCCCAGTTTTATATTTTATGTTTTTGTTGTTAAACATATGTATAAATATAGATGTATCTTCTCTCTATGTTGTTATGTTATGTATATCCCTTTTTAGTGATCTTTCTCTTTAAAGAAATGAAGCTATCGATTATGTGTCGATGATAAAATTTTGCAAAAAATTCATCAAATGCTTATCAAACGTAGCTACTACAAGGATTGGATAATACTAGCGATTTCAATAAAACTTTATTAATACAGATTTGGTTAACAAAGTTTCCAAAAATCACAAAAAATTCCTAGGTCATCGGGCTTTTTAATTTTTATTTTATCGTTCAAAGCTGAATGATGAATCATTTAGGTTATCCTTTTCAATTGGATATTTCTATATTAAAAAATCTAGAGAGTGTGATAAAAAACTAAAATATTTTGACAAACTTGTAGTTTTTAATAATCCCATAAAAATATAAGGTTGTTGATGATATAATAATAAAATTTTAATTATAAGTTCATCGAAGATCCATCATTTGATGAACAGAGACGGCTATAATTAGAGTATTGATGATTGAAGAGCGATATCTATATTATCAAATTAAGCCACATTTGCACACAATATTTTATAAATTTTTGTAGATTAAAAATAACTCATTACTTCACTACAAAGAATTGAATTTACCGTGCAATAAACCAAAACATTTTTACAGTACTGTAGGTTTACAATCACCTAAAAAGAGAATTCGTTAAATTTACGCAGGTTCTACGCTACTAAGTTTTTTTGTATGTGTATCAAAACCAAGCACTCTATCCCTCTCAAAATATGACTAGTAAAAAAGTCATATTACTGGTAAATACTATACAACTCTATTTGGGGTCATTTCTAACCCCAAGTTAAATTTCATTATTTCAAAATATTTATGTATAAGTTTTGTTGTTGTTGTTGTTGTTGTAAACATTAATCCTTAAATGGTCATAATAGAAATATGGAATGGTACTTTATAGGAATCTGTACCACCTGTGTATGATTGAATGAATGATGCCCCCCTCGCTCCCCGACCATAACCTTATATAAATACTGCATTCGTGCATTTAATAATATTACTTAGTGTACCTACATAAATTTTCAAACTTATGTTAGTGTACGTTATACCTGTATATTAAAATTAAGTTCGTAAGTTGTTTGTTGCATTCCTAAAAGTTGACCTACACAATGGACGTAGCGGCGACAGTAGGCAATAATAGGAGATATTCATGAAATTTAAATTCGGTTCAAGTATTTTTTTCCGTAACTTTATTGGCTGGACATTTCAACTAAACCATTATTTTAGTAATTAACATCTTTTTAATTACTTAAAATTAATTTTTAAAAGTATAAATTCAGTGAGAGAAATTTAAATTTTTACAAAGAAAATTCAAATTTTAAAATAGACGTGACGTCAGACTTGTTGACAAACTGTATAGTATTAATTACTTATATTTTATGGTATTACATTGAGTTATATTATTCTACGGCTTTTTATTAGAAAACTTAATAATAACGTGTGTAAATTCTGTGTTGTAAATTAATTTTTTTAAAGTGTAAATTATACATTGAATCGTCACCAATTTACACATATTAATACGTCATCAACAGAGAGCGCCAAAAGGACTGCGTTTAAACATCTCCAAATTACTCTCTATTTTAAATATTTTTTTACACTTAATTACAGCATTTTTAAACAGTATTTATATTTTTAACTATGTTATAACGGTGTAAACAATGAATTAAAAATATTAAAAAAATACATGAATATTCCCTATTGTACAAGTAAAATTTCTTCCCCACGCTAAGGCTTGCGCCAAAAAATGCTGGTTTTAAAATATTTCTATCGGATATCACATTGGATTCAAATTTCAATTTTTAAAACGAGTTTTAATAAACGATTCGGTTGCCGAGCGAGTAAGGGTGCAATCGCTTTTTCCCGTTTAACTACTGACATCTTCAGGTTACTTTAATAGCCAATTTAGATTCTAAACGATATGAGATGAAACGAAACGAAAAGTTGTCAAGAGATAAAGGGGACATTCATCTGTGTCCATGACTTTTACTTAGGTTAGGTTAGGTTAGGTTATATTAGCTGACCACGAAGGATACACTTATGCTATAAACTTTGACCTACAATTATTGATAAATTTTGAGCGTATTCTCATTGAAAACTACCTCTTTTTTTTTACAATTTCATGGGTTGGGTTGAGTGTGTCGTTGGGTTGGGTTGGGTTGAGTGCTAGACTAAAGGCTTGACAAGTGATTTCAAACTTATTTTTGAAGAGAGCTTTCTTTTTGGCTTCATTTTCTTAAAAATTTTATGACAATAAAATAATAAGCCACAATACGTTTTCTTCGGTTTTTGCGAAAATTATTACGTTGAATAAAATTAGAAAAATTACTCCTTAATGTCGTTACAATGCCAAAAGTTGTCTGCTAAAATGGAAATCTATGGTATATAAATTATAAACAATTATACGGAAATAAAAATATGTTTAGATTAGAGCGAATAAGTAATTTTTACGACATAATGATTTATGTAAAACGTAGGAAAATCAAAAAAAAAAATTTATAAATGCTAATAGGGTCCGTAGTATAAATTGTTTTCCATATTTTTAAATCTTGATAAAACTGTTCGAAATAAGGGTGTGTTGGGTAGATACGGTTAAACATGGCAATTACTATCAATGGAATTTTAAATTAAATTAAATCAACCAATTAGACATGAGAAATGCAAATAAAGAGTTAAATTTTAACAGGTCCGTATTTAATTTTTTTTTTCTTTAATATTAACTCATTCTAGTCGCAGAAACGAAGCAATGAAGTTCGAACAATTTGAACAGTAAATCGGATTTGAATGCGGTTTTGGGCATTCATAGGGCACAATTCGGTTAATAGTGATACAAATGATTCCAAACTTGTTACAGGGACGTTTTTGGAGTCGCTGAACACGAATGTCGCGACAGAATTGATGTCAAAAGTACTAAAAACCACCAAGTTAGAAACCAACAAATATCAGCTACCCCAAAAATCCAACAATTTTTCGAACTTTGACCGTTTAAAGTGTTTCGATTCTGCAATTTTCCGGGAAAGATAAAAATGAAAATACAAACGAATGAAAATAAATAAAATAAAGCAAAATGAAAAAGAAAAAATGACCTTAATTTTGTCAGCCACTAACGTTTTTGTAGAGTAAATCCTATTTTGTTTTATTTAATTCTAAAAAATAAAACCAAGTATGTCTCTATTACGAACCCTAACCTTAATTATCATTTGACCGTTGCCTACAGTTTGTGTATTTTCGTAGAAAAAAAGAAACCACTGAAGTAAAACCGAAAATATAAATAATACGACCAAGCTCTTCTTACTAAACTAAATATTTAACTACTCAACAAATATTTCAACTAGGAAACTTTCAACTCTCTATCTTTTATAGTTTTGGAGAAAATGGACACGAAAGTTTGGTCCAAATTTACACCCTCACGGATAAACAGTGACGTTTACGAAAAACTGTTGCAAACAAAAGTTGTTTATTTTTTTCTAAGGAATATTTTTATACTTAAACTTTTATTTTATCACTAATTTACAAGATCCAATTCACATATGTTCCTCATTTACGAACTTAGCCTCACTTTTGGTATCTCTTTTCGTTTTATTAGTTACCGTGTTCACAGACAGACGGACATTCGGAAATGGACTAATTAGATGATATTATGAACACGTATACCAAAATTTTGTTCGCAGCATCAATATTTTTAGCCGTGAAAAACTTGGGACTAAACTTAGTATACCTTGATATATATTACATATATACAGGATGTACAAATTATCTGCAGACGCGATGATGACACTTATAACTACCATCTCTTGGTATGAAATTATGTTCAAGCTGTTATAATGTGCACACTTCTTTTTTATCAATGTCTTATTACAATTAATTCAAACCATGGTTTGAATTAATTTGTTATTATGATTTAATTTAAACCATTCTCCTAATATAATGTATATCTAAACAAACATCTTACAGTAGATCTTAGGAAATCATGACATATTGTTTTTGGTTAAGAATTTACCTGCTATAACACAAAGGATAATATACGTGAGATTCATGCTTATGATCATATTATAATGCATGAGGTGTACATAAATTTGTATTACAATGCTATTGTTGTTAAGATTATACTCAGTTCTTATAAAAGTCTTATTGTGTATGTATATTGTTATTATATAATACATTGAAGACAGAGAACGCCCTCATAAATCACATCAAAACCGGAAATATATATATTTAAATAACGGAACTAACATCAAAAACCTTAAACTATGAAAATTAAATTAAAACAATAATCAGTTTTCATGTTATGCGTTTATTTTACAAAACACGTGTTACAAATCTATAGTAGTGGTGCACTGAAAAAAGCCGATTCACTTTTTTATACCATGTATATGAAATATACGAAGGAATACTAAGTTTAGTTTGTTATAGGTGTTCATAAAATCATCTAATTAGTCTATTTCCGGTTGTGTGTGTGTCGTCTGTCGTCTGACGTCTGTCGTCTGACGTCTGTCGTCTATCGCCTGTCGGTCTGTCAAGACGATAACTCGAAAACGAAAAGAGATATCAGCTTGAATTTTTATGGCGTGCTTAGGACGTAAAAAGTGAGGTCGAGTTTGTAAATGAGAAACATAGGTCAATTGGTTCTTGGGTCGGTGGGACCCATCTTGTAAAGTTAGAGATAGAACAAAAAATTAAATGTAAAAAATGTTCCTTATCAAAAATAAACAACTTTTGTTTCGAACATTTTTTCGTAAACATCACTGTTTACCCGTGAGGACACAGCTTGTATAGTATGTATTATATGGAAATATTAGTTATATATGTGTGACAAGTATGTATGTGTAATGTGACAGAGTAATCAACACTGTCTATACATGGTATTTCAACAATTCACTCAGTCAACTGTTTATTTTCGCTTGTTTAGTATTAATAGTAAAATATTTAAAATAGAGAATAATTTTGAGATGTTTAAACGCAATCCTTTGAGCGTTCTCTGTTGATGACGTATTAATATGTGAGCTGTCAATTGGTGACAGTTCAATGTATAATTTACACTTATGAATTTACAACAAAGAATTTACACACGTTATTATTAAGTTTTCTAATAAAAAGCCGTAGAATAATATAACTCAACGTAATACCATAAAATAACATACAGTATGTCAACAAATCTGACACATACTATGACAACGCGTCCGTTTAAAAATTTGAATTACCGTTTTATAAATTTCAATTTCTCTCGGCCAATTAAGTTACGAAAAAAGAATATTTGAACTAATTTTAAATTTCATTAATATTCCCTTTGTGGCAAAGAGGTAGTTTCCATCGAGATTGAAAACGTCCGTCTCTGTTAGCTGCTATAAATGTTCAAAGTTGTCGATTTTTAACCCGTAAAGGACAGAAGTCCATTCCACACTGTTTAAAAAACGTTGGTTTAGTTCAAATGGATATAAATTTCGATTTTTGCCCCAATTTCCTAGATCAATTTTTTGTATTTTTAAAAATACGTATTTTCGACTACCAAGTAGTCATCATCAGTAAGAATTAGCTAGTGATTACTCTTATTATGAAGGTTACTCTTTGCTAATTTGGTGGCGGACGTGCAGTGCAAATTTATTTCAATATATCCTAGAGTTCTTATTTATTATCTTCGATAATATTTATATTTTCAAATGGATAGAAAAATATGGTAAAAGAACTTTTTCAACGAGCTGAAAAAAGAGCTGAGAATCACACTTTTTTCATTCCAACACTAATCTATATTATAAACAAACATTGTAATTCATATTATTGTTTCGCTTGTATTTTTCGTTCGTTTTTTTGCTGTTTTTTATTTTTTAAACTATGTTACATTATTTTCTTTTCAAAATACTAATCACGTAGAGTATTTTTCATTCGATATTTTACGTCCGTGTGTTATGTGCTGGCTATATGTTTCGTTTGCAGCACAGTATTTTATGAATTTATGGTTCAGGGTCAGACACAACCAGCTAAAACAATATTTAAATTAGAATTTGGTTTACACAGGATGTACAAAGTCTGGTATCGTGGATGATTTTGAAATTAAGTGGACAATTAAGTTTACTTCTAAGGTGGCTGTGCGAATAACAAAAATAGTCCTTGATGACCAGTCATTGTGAACGTGCTGAAGGTAGTAAAGTAATGTTAAATATATTGGTTGTAAATATATTGTTGTAAATCAAGATTGTAAATTGATTTTCTATAATAATTAGTGATAAACATTAATGTATAGCAAACTTTTTGAATAATTCACAAATTGGTGTTTCTTGTATCGATACTACGTGGGGTGGAACTGGGCGATATAGTCAGGTGGATTGTAGGCTAGCCTACAGTACTAAATTCTTGATCAAATCTCTCCTCAACCGTTGAAGAGGGACAAATTTACACTTATATTGAGAAAATGAAATTTTTCTTAGAAATATATTAATCATGAAACACACTGTACAGAGATATACAATTTTCATTTCTTTCCCAACTATAATGAATCATTCATGAACTTAAGTTCTCGAAAAGTGTAGCTTGATGTTGCTCGCAATTTTTCAGCTTTCCAATAACGTTATGCAGTTTGATTTATCAAACAACTGAACTGATTTTTTACAATGTATTTCAAATCGTGGAAATTTCATTTTTAGTACATTGATTTTCTTCTGGTTAAGTTAACACATTGGAAGTCTAGATTTCCAATGCGATTTCGTATTAAAGTTGGCTTTATTTGTCTGAGAAAATCTTATTTTATTTGTGCACTTAAAGCTTTAATACGAAAAATTTGGAATTATAAAACCAAGGTGCTTGTTTTTCAATGAAATAAAATGAAAATGTGCTGCTTAAAATTTTGTGATCAGGGCATTTACGTTGCTGATTGTGATCAAAATAAACCATCCAAATGTGAATGAAGTCGAAATCGGTGACTTAAATCGATTAAAAAAGTGCTTGGTCTAGACAAAGCAGTTTAAAATTAGAATTATACTCTGAAGAAAAAACTTTTATTGATTCAAGTAATTTTTTATGTGCAAGTGTCTGAATTAGGCCCTGGCGCAATAAAAAATATGCTAAATTAAACGTGAACCAATTCCTTGTGCCAGCGCTTCCAGTGAAACATTTTGGCGTTAAAAGAAGCTGTTATGACTAATTTGCAGTTCTTTACATGTTAATGTTATAGAAAATGTCAAATTAAAATTATTGAAAAACACTTGAGAAAATTGAGAAAATAAGAAATCAAATTGCCCAAATATTATTTTTCAAATGTAAATTATCATAATTATTTATTTAAATTTGTGAGATAATTATATTTAATTTTCAATGTAAGTCATAAATGCAATCAATACAATTATATACGAATCCATACAATTCTATAATTAAAGTAGTGTATCGTTACCATGGAAACGCTTCCAATAAAACTCATACACGGTGCGAATAGACCATTTTGAATGTGTTTATAGTTTTCTTTTACTGATTCGATTTTCGTTACAAAATGGCCTTGAAATCAAGGAAACTAAAATACATAAAACCAAATTCAAATTTTGGTTTTATATATTCAAATCATTTCAAGTGATATTTTATTACTTTTACATTGACCTAGACGCCGATAACAAACAAAGTTACAAAATTTTCAGACTTTTTGTTATAAAATTTATGATTACACAGAAAAATAAAAATTTACTAAAAGTACAGTCAAAATCGGTTATAATGACATTGAAGAGATCCATAATTATGATTCATGTAATTCGCCAATTCCGTCCGCGATATGCTAAGGGTAGCGGGATCTATTCCGAGTTAATTTTGTAACATTCTCATGAAAACTAATTTTTTAAACTGGTGAAACATAAAATTACTGGTCGTAAAAATACGTGTAATAGCTCGTTGGATTCAAAATGATGTCCAAAAAAATAAGTGCCAGTAGAGTTTGCAGTGTTTTAAAAAAATTTCAAAAGTTATAAATAATTTAAAATGTAAAGGTATTTCGTTTTTCGCCAATTTTTAAATATTCTTAAAAAAAACGAAATTTCCAACAAAAGACTCCCACTCTAGGAAATCTATCCCCGTTATTTATAATTTTCATTTGACGTTGAATATAGATCTTTTTGCGTCACTTTTAAATTGTTTTAATATGGTATTTGCATGTTTTTTCTTTCGCTTTGACTTTGCTATATTTCAAAGAGTTTCCGTACTTTTGAGAAACTTTGTATAGAGTATAGTGATGGAAAGTTTGTAATGCGAAAATCACGGTAAAAATTATACAATGAAAAATTTGTTTAACAATACATTAAGCGTAGACAGTGATATTATAACCTAGAAATAGTCACGTGATTTACTGAAAATAATGCGTATCACATTAAATACAGTAAAATGATTTGCTTTGTCCACAAATAGTCATTTTATTTTTACTTCCAACATAGTAAAACGTATATAGTTTATTGAGTTGCCAAATTAAAAAAAAAAAAAAACAGGCAACTTGTATTTTCTTTTAGGCTAAATATTAAATAACAAGTGAAAACAAACAATTGACAGAGGTAATCCTTGAAATACCACGTAGAGACAGAGCTGATTACACTGTCATATTACACATACATAACTGATATTCCCATATAATACATACTAAATTCTTAATTTCAGTATCATGATGAAACTGAACCTCAAGACTTAAGGAATGTTAATAACAGTTTTCCATAAAAGCGTTAAAACTTTCATGGAAAACAAAATTACCCTATTCGTTAACAAATTAAGACAATGGTGTCAATTTTCTCCAAAACTATAAAAGATAGACAGTTGAAAATTTGCAGGTAGCTTCAACTAGTGGTCTTGTAAAACATTCTCGAAAAACTGCATATAGATATATTACTCATAGATAAAATTATTTTCTACTTTTTAGTACAATAAAAGCTTGTCACTTTAAAAGTATTTTTTATTAAAATGTTTAATTTAAGACTAAAAAAATGTATATACCATGTGTGTATCTACCATCTTGGGATATAAATATGTCTGTAGTATGACTGAATGCATAATACATCCGTTTAGTAATGCATCTAAGCGAGAGGTATTATATACATGCATTGAATTATTTGGAAGACACTTGGAGGTGGAAGTTTTTTAGTTACATAGTTAATATTTGAATGCAACAAATCTCCCACTCTCTGCATGCATACAACAGCCTGTCGTATCGTATCTGTTTATCGTATCTGTAGTCTTACAATACATGAATAATACCTCTCGCTTAGATGCATTAGTAAACGGATGTATTCAGTCATACTACAGATATATGTATATCCCAAGATGGTAGATATACACATGGTATATCAAATATGATGGAAGCGATAGGAAAATCAGAGCTCCACAAACTTACCATGCATTGTCATCCAAACTAAATAAAAGCTTGTAATAATATATGAATTATATCAGAAGTACTGAACAAAATATAATATTTTGTGATTACGTAATGTCCATCCACCATTAACAGAGTACAGTTAATGGTGCGTAAAGGATAGATAGAATCATATTTCCTACGAAGGGAATACTTACATTTAAACTACACAACATACACGGCTTAATATTAATTCTAATACTGCATACAATGCTTGTTATTTAAGAGTTCTCATAACGAGCATGCGTATGTATCAGCAGTACGTACTATATTTAATAAATATGATCAAATGTACTGATTTTTTTAATGTTTATGTCTGCTCGCCTTTCAAAGTTCAAAGAATAATCATTTTTTAAAGTCCAAGGTAACATGCTTTCGTAAAACTAATGTTTAAATATACAGTTTGGAAACCATCTCGTTAGGCATTTGAAATATATGAAGTAAGAAGAATTTTTATGGACGTTCTTATGTATAAAACAGAGAGGGATTGTATATGTGTAAATGAATGAACACAGCCGGTCAGTCTCATCACTTGAAGTTGAACATAAACATTACACAGTACATTCTTCGTTTGTTTTATACATAAGAACGTCTATAAAAACTCTTCTTACTTCATATAATTTAAATGGCTAACGAGATGGTTTCCAAACTGTTTATGTAACTAACTCATAGCTGGATTTGTAAAGGTAATAGTACAGTAGCCAAAACTGGTTTGCTCCATATTCGTTGTAACTTTTTCGACCCAAATATAAGATCATGGCGCGTCACTTGTCTTTATTCCGCCCGTCACTTGCCCTTCCTAATGGAATCAATGCTCTTACTCAGTTTTTTCAAAAGTAAAGCTCACTCCAAATTATTCAAAATATAAATACAAAAATATAACCAACAAAAATCGTAATAATTACAGATTAGTACACCAAAGCAAAAGATTATCCTCATTTTTCATTTCTTTCACACATATGTATACATTTTCGTTAAAAGTGTGTGAACACAAATATAGAGTGTTTTAGAAAATAATCACTGAAAAAAAAACCTGGAAATGAAAAGACAAAAATTCACAGAAGAAAGGTCACATTGAGGTCAAGTTTTGCAAAATGATTATTTATTCATTCTAGATTATAGGAGTTCTCGCAAAATATTCTAAGAAATTATTGGAAAAGGCAACACTTAGTGCTTCAGAACTTCAATGCAAACAGAGGCGTAAAAACGTCTGGCTGTTAAATGTATGTAGTTCATTTTTGTATTTCAATGCATCCATTCAGCAATTTTATTTCAGTACTTTGATAGTGAATTCATTTGATCATTAAATCATTTAAAAATCTAGATTCAATTCAAATCCACAGCCACTATTTGATTTCACGAGCGAAGTCTTACAACTTTTGGCTAGGCCATTATCAAAAGTAAAAACAAACAATTGACTGAGTTAATTGTTGAAATACCATGTATAGAAAGTGTTGATTAAACTGTCACATTACACAACATACATGTCACACATATATAACTGATATTCCCATATAATACATACTATACAATTTGCACATAATATGCGCTCTCACGGGTAAACAGTAATGTTTACGACAAAATCTTTCAAACAAAAGTTGTTTATATTTTTGTAAGAAACATTTTTTACCCTTAAATTTTTGTTATATCTCTAACGGTTTACAAGATGGGTCTTACGGACCCAAGACCCAACTGACCTATTTTGCTCATTTACGAACTCGACCTTACTTTTTACGTTCTTCATATTTGTTTTCGTTTTTGAATAATCGTGATGACAGACGGGCAGGCATACCATCGCAAATGGACTAATTAGATGATTCTATGAACACCTATACCAAAATTTTGTTAGTAGTATCAATATTTTTCAGCTTTACAAACTTGGGACTGAATTTAGTATACCATGGTATATTTCATATACATGGTATCGAAATTAGAGAATGTTTGAACTTTTTAAACATCCTTTACATTTTCTATCTTATCCTTAAAAGGTTTTACTACAAGAGTGTATATTTTTAGGAAACACTAAAATATTGAAATGTTCTTTTAATGATACGAACGCTGATACAACAGAAGTGTATTCATATATACACGAATTTAACCCACCTTATTATTGTCATTTTATTTTAGCAAGCCACCGTAAGAACCAGGGGGTGTTCAGGAACACATTAATTCGATATTTCGTATTATATACGTAGCAAAAAAAATTTATATGAAAGAATCGTAGGACTTCTATATTCAACGAGGTTTTCGATGAAAGAGTTTGTATATCTCTCCTAGATGCCACAGTCTTTTTATTATCACCTTAAAAGATAATTTAATCGAGATGATTTCCTAGTTTTATTTGATGAAAATCTGGCCAGTCAAATATACAGTGTGTCCCGTGACTGGATGGACATAATGTAAGAGTATACTCTTTACATAAATTTAAGACGAAAATGTCTTTAAAAAAATATATACACTGAAAAAAAATTGAAATAATGACAACCTCATCCCGAAGTTGGCGTTTCATATTGAAATAAAGTAAAAACACTTTCGCACAATTGCCTAATAAGATTGGAATAAGTACAGCTAAATATTTGTATTTACAATAGAATGGAATTGAATTTAAAATATGAATTCATTGATACAAAATCACTGAAGTTAAATAAACAAAATCGTTATTTCTAGGAAAGAGATTGATTTTAGTTT
The DNA here is from genome assembly GCF_905475395.1 of Chrysoperla carnea. Lineage (NCBI taxonomy): Eukaryota > Metazoa > Arthropoda > Insecta > Neuroptera > Chrysopidae > Chrysoperla > Chrysoperla carnea. The sequence continues at coordinate 30,407,107 of NC_058342.1, forward strand.
TAAGTCATGCATTTTATTGATGGAAAATAAAATTGTACTTAGTTGAAATATATAATCGTGTCAATAAAGCGAATCGATGAATTAAAAGAAAATTTGTTTGCTTTAAATCGAGTATTTGTTAAGTATGATCGCATATCTGTCATGTCTAGTCCATATGTGATTGAGCCAACTTTATAATTGATTGTAAAGTAATCAAATAATGGATGGTTTTGTATATAGAGGTAGAAAACACACTCATGTTCGCACCTACTTCCTGTGTATTTATCGAAAAAGTATACATATATATACAGCATGTTTTAAAATTGATGGCATTTAATAGGTACATACATTACTGGATGTACAAGGAAGTTCACTAGAAAGAAGTCCCGACGCCACTGTTGACACTGTCGTCTCTATTTTTTTTTAGTTTTATTAAATTTACCAACCTCTCCTCCTAACGGTAACCTTTTTATCAAAAATTTGTATTTCTATACTTTTCCCTTTATTAATCAAAAAATCTAGACAATGTGATAAAAAACTATGATATAAAAACAAAATTTTGATTAATTATGAGTTCATCGATGATCCATCATTTCATGAACAGAGAAGACAATAGTTAGAGTATTGATGATTGAAGAGAGATATCTATATTATCAAATATATTTTAAGCATCACTTGCACACAATATATTATACATTATTGTAGTTGCGTGGTATTGTAAAGCCAAAAATAATTCATTACATCACTACAAAGCATCTATTTGGTTTGTATGTATGTACCGTGCAATAAACCAAAACTTTTTACAATACTTGAGGTTTACACAATCACCTTAAACTACCCTTTTCACTGGGGTTTTTTCTATTAGACGCATGGTAAAGTCACATTTACAGAAAACTTCAAACGAAAATTGGAGACATACTTTTTCGGTAATTTTTTTCTTACACTGTTACATGCTGTAGAATATATCAAAGAAGTATTTCCCGCACTTTTACATGATGATACTTCCAGTTGGATAATTAAAAACAAAACCTTTTGATTTTTAGTTAATTTTCCAAATACATTCATCATATTTTTCATCATCAAAAACTTCTACTTTCATCTCTAAGTGTTGTCTGAATGATCAAGAATTAAAAATGTTTTTTCGGCATAAATATAGGTCATTGCACCATTCTTGAAGTGATCAATATTCCTTGAAACGACAGATCAAAACTTACCTTCCAAACCGATTAACTTTTTTCAATTCAGATATTAATTTTACGGATGATTTAATCGGTTCTTTATTTGTTAAAAACCTGGTTAGTTAGTCGAGTAAATGTTGAATAATTAAAATGTCGAAGGTCCAAAAACTATTCAATATTTTTTTTAAAATTCAAAATATTGTATTCATTTTCAGGCCTTCGCCAAAATAGGTACTGAATTTCACGTCGGAACAACCATTGATGATTTTTTCAGATTTATAAAATGTTTACGAGTATGGAAGTAATTGGTATCGCTGATACATATTATATTAAATACAATTTTTGTTGTGGAAAAAAGAACTTAGTTAAAAATATGGTTCTTTTCATTTAAAATGATAGAACTTAAGGAGATGTGCAAAGATTGGATAATACTAGGAATTTCGATAAAACTTTTTTTTATTAACAAAGTTTTCAAAAATCACAAAAAATTCCTAGGTCATCGGGCTTTTATGTTTTTTATCGTTCAAAGTTGGCTGGAAAAATTATAAATCATATAGGTTATCCTTTTCAATTGGATATTTCTATATCAAAAAATCTAGAGAGTGCGATAAAAAACTATCTAAAATATTCAGTTTATAATAATACCATAAAAATACAAGGTTGTCGATGATATCAAAACAAAATTTTAATTTAATTATGAGTTCATCGAAGATCCAATTTTTTTATGAACAGAGGCGACTATAGTTAGTTTATTAATGATTGAAGAGCGATATCTATATTATCAAATTTATAAGCATCAATTGTACACAAAATATTATATATTTTTGTAGTTACGTGATATTAACATATATAAATAACTCATTACTTGACAACAAAGCATGGTTTATATGTATGTACCGTGCAATAAACCAAAACTTTTTTCAATACTGTAGGTTTACAATCACCTTAAGTTTTTTCTATCGTTTTAAATGAAGAGCCCCTTGATATATATTTTATAGGAATAAAAACAAGTTGAAAAAGAAAATTTATGTAATGAAAATAGTATAATTTCTTATTTCACATTCCACCATTTCGTTGTAATTACCCACAAAAATTAAATATACAACACTCCACCAAACACAGAATTTCAGTATAAGCTCAGCTCGTACAATAAGTATACACAGCACAGCACCAGTATTTACGATATAATTTAATTATCATCATCATAATCATAATTATCAGACGTATTTTATATACGTTGATTATTTTATTTTATCCATGATAATAATTCTTTGCATTTTCTTAATCAACATCTTTATTATATCATTTATTAAAATTTATAAAATTTGTATTTTATCAAATATATCATACGTATACAATCTTTTTATGTACCAAGTGTTACATACTGAGCTTTTAGTATTGTAAAAAAGTTTTTGTTTATTGCAAGATACACACATATCAACCAAATACATGCTTTATAGTCAAGTAATGAGTTATTTTTGGCTTTACAATACCATGCAACTACAAAAATATATACTATACTGTGTGCAAGTGATGCTTATAAATCTGATAATATAGATATCGCTCTTCAATCGACAATACTCTAACCATAGTCGACTCTGTTCATCAAGTGATAGATCTTCGATGAACTCATGATAATTAAATTAAAATTTTATTTTTATATCATGGACAACCTTATATTTTTATGGTTTTATTATAAACTACAAGATTGTTTAAATATTTTAGATAGTTTTTTATCACACTCTCTAGATTTTTTGATATAGAAATATCCAATTGAAAAGGATAACCTATATGATTCATCATTTTTTTAGCCAACTTTGAACAATAAAAAAATTAATAAAAAGCCCGATGACCTAAGAATTTTTTGTGATTTTTGGAAATTTTTTTAATTAAAAAATGTATTTGTAAGGTTTTATTGAAATTCCTAGTACTATTCAATCCTTGCATATCTCCTTAAAGCTTTCGTGTAGTATCGAAGTCTAACTTCCATAGCTTGAGTCTTGTGCTTTACAGAATCACATAGTAAAACAAATTAAGAGTATGAGTCACAAATCATGGAACACCCGTTAATTATGTATCTATTATATTATATATACATAACAAAATTAACATATACAATTTACAATTCCATACGGATATCTTACGAATAATTCCTTCGTGAATGGATTGTTGTTCGTATATATAATCATGAATTGTGAAAATGGATGAATGATACATTCTCCGGTGATTTCAAGAAGGGCATGTTGACATTTATTTTTGATTTGTGGTGATTTACATTTGTCGTTTCTATACATAATGACACACTAATTCTCACGTTGATATGGCACAACTTTATAGGTTATGTCCTTCCAAAAGTTTTCGGTAAAATAACTTAAGGAGTTTCAAGATTAAATTGAAATCATTACCAAAATGAAATTTTGTGTATCTTTTAATGAGTATTTAATTACATTTTCTGTTAATTTCAAGTACATTCTCTGTACAAGATAAACAAGTGGAAACTAACAATTGACTGGCTTAATTTTAGAAATACCATGTATAGACAGTGTTGATTACTTTTAAAAAGCCACACATAACTGATATTTCCATATAATACATAGTATATAATTTTTTTTTATAGGCCTTCTTTCAAGGGTACTTTCCTCTAGGCCAAAACAGGATTTTTGGTGTTTTCTCAAAAACAGCTCTAATGATTTCGATTAAACTTGACACAAGGCTAGATCTTAAGTTGTTCCTAGGACTGTTATGAGACACATATCCGGGAAAATTCGAGAAGGCCCACACCCTAGGGAAAAACTTTCCAAATATAGGAAAATGGGATTTTCTAAGTAGAGGCTGAAGGGACAGCAGTGAAACTTCGTATCTGGGTTTATATAAACGAGATCCTCGGTTTGATATAACTCCCACCTGGGACCCCTTCCCCTGGAGCCGTGGAGCTGGAGGAGATGAAATCGTCAAAAGTGGTCAAATCCACCCTACCCAAAATAAACATGAAGTATAATATATCAATTTTATAATTTAATAAAGTCTTGTCCGATGTTTCGGACCATTTATTACGTCCTGAGCACAATATAAAAATTTCAGCTTGATATCTCTTTTCGTTAATGAGCTATCGTGTTAACAGACAAACGGACAACCGGAAATGGACTAATTAGGTGATTTTATGAACATCTATACCAAAAATTTGGTTCGAAGCATTAATATTTTTAAGCGTTACAAACTTGGGACAAAAGAAAATAAACCTTGATATATTTTACATATCTACAGGGTATGATTAGAGTCAAACGTCATGGAAGATAATAAAACTTACATTAAAACATCCTTTGTTAACATTTTCGATGAAAAAGTCAGAAGATCAACGTCCACACCCATGAAAATGCATTTTCTATTTTTTTTTTAAAGTATAGCTAACAATGACGTTATACACTGTCTGTGATATATTTATGACGTTCGTGTGTAACGTCTTAGCCATGTTATTATTATATGTTCAAAACATATTTTATCAAACAACATTTATTTTCAATTTTCATCGAGTCTATAATATTTTTCACTCAATATATTTTGATTTAACGTATCACCAAACCATTATACCTACGTAAAAATACGTAAAATATGTGTACATTTGCGTAGTACAAAATTGACACTATGAAAATGTCTTGTTAACAAACTATAAGCTTCTTTGAAAGTATACAAACTTTATTTGGCGACAGAGTGAGAACCGCCCTCAAAGAGGATTGAGAAGGATAATAAATGCAAGAGCATGAATATTTATGCGCATGTCTTAATATACAATATAATATCCTGGCATGAATTTTTTTTAATCATTGTAATAATTTTCACAATCATGTATTTAAATTGTATATAATTAAAAGCAAAAGAATGTCATATGTCAAAATAGAATTTAACCCATAAATATAATTATCCGTTAGCTAGTGGCACTGTAATTTATAATTATATTATATTTATTCATAATTATTAACATTTTTGTAAGGAATCCGAACAAAATACATTGATTTTTGGTTTCGGCTAACATTTTTTGAAAGCTTTTTAAGACAGTTTTAACCATGCTGAAAATGTTCTTATCGAGTCAACCCTCAAAAGCTCTTCCCTTCAAATAGTCAGTATAACCTTTGAAGGGCAGAAGCTTATAACCTTTGAAGGGCAGAAGCTCCGAAGGTATGATTTTTTGAGGGTAGAGGCAAGAAAATCCTTTTGATCAGGATGATCAAAGCTACTTTAATCCATAGTTTTCAAAAAATTTTAACCGTAAACCAAAAATAAATGTATTGTGTGTGGGGTCCTTATGTTTCAATATTAAGAGATTGAAAATTCACTTGACTCGTGGATCTCCCAATCCATTCCGCTTTTTTCTTCTTTAACCCCCGAACTTAAAGAAAGGGTTGTTGTAAGTTTGACCGCTTTGTCTGTGTGTCTGTCTGTGGCATCGTGGCACCGATTTTAATGTTTTTGATATCGTTTGAAAGGTAATTTAATGGAGAGTGTTTTTAGCTATGTTTCACATGCGAGTTTAGGGTGCCGTACCCAAAAAAAATAAAAAATCAGCGATGATGTTAAAAATCGGATTGATTTGGAAAAGGCTTTAAGGAAAACGGTAATTTAATGGAGAGTCTAGGGTTCAGTACCCTAAAAATTTGTCGGGGATTTTTGAAATTTTCTAAATTTCACTTGTGTGTATTTATGTTCATTTTTGATTGAACTGTAGCGTACAAAAATACAAATGTGTACGTTACAAGAAACAGTAAATATATTATTAATTTATCCTGAACGATAAGAATTGTAACACACACAGCACAAGCACAATAATACCCAACATACGTACACCAAACATGAATATTTAAATATTTTATCATTTTCATAAACTTTTAATTAAATCTGATACATAAAAATCCTAAACTTTTAATTGGCTATTATCATGCAAGCGAAATTCATATAGCCACCATATACCTACACCAACAACAAACGAACAAACGGAACAGAGGAGTCTTATTAAAATTAAGCGCGCGGCTGCCGTTCCGATCGATAGTGCAAGTTTTTTTTTTTTTTAGTTTTTAATAACTGTTGTTTTTTGTTTCTGTTTATTTATTTGTATTTTGCTATGTTCAATTATATTTATCGCATTTTTACTTTGTTTGGTAGTGTTTATTTTTTTGTATCTTTCCATTTTATTATGTCTGTTCTGTTTCGGAGATATGTCGTTCATGACTGATGAAATACAGGGCGTTCTGTTATTAACTGCAGATCGTTGGCCTACAAAATAAGCTCATAAAGACGAACAAAAAAGCTCTTTACCAAATTTCGATCTGAGGCCAGATTCGGGAGATGTGCCTATGGGAAAATAGAAAGATTTATGAATTCACAAACCTATCAAATTCACTAAATTAGTAGGTGTCACTTAGAGGAGACTATCATAAAACAATAATTGATTTAATTGGGTAGTGAATACTAAAAAAAATATTTTGTTGTTATTATTTATAAAGAAAACAAAAATATAAATCACCAATAACTAGTTAGATGTAGGAGGTATCAAATTATATTTTAATATAGGTAAGGGGCAGGGGGGAATAAATTGTGTAATACAGAACACAGAATCTTAAACATTGTATCATTTTACAACTTCAACACACAACATACATACTTTGGTTTGTCTCGGTGTATGTGTATCTCAGCATATATTTATCAAAACGGACAATTGTCCGTCTTGCCAAATATATGCCTAACGTATGTGATATTCGCACGATTAGTTGCGTACAACACTTAATTTAACTTAATTTTAACACTTAATGGGTTAGTTTTTATAATAACAAAAGTAGCCAAATAGAGTTTTTTTGTAATAATTTTGAATTTAGAGACACCTTCCACTATGACAAAACACATCCTCTCTTTAAGTAGTGTTTTATTGGTTTCATTCAAAATGTTATTGAATTGTGATTCGCTAAAGATATATTAATTTATTTTGTTAATTATCTCGCAAAGTAGGCCTCGAATATCCAAAAATGGAAAATAACTTTTTTCTTCGTCTTTATGAGCATATTTTGCAGGATAACGATCTGCAGTCAATAACGGAACGCCCTGTATATGTCCCTCGCACACTTATCGGCTAATTAAGTATTTTATTAATATTTCTACAATCATAGAAAATCGTTCTTAACATCAATATTTTTAAGCGTTAAAAACTTAGGACTAAACTTAGTATACCCTGATATATTTCATATACACATGAGTGGTATAGCCAATTATAGAGCAAGTGAATTGACAACCATTGTTCTTTTTTGAAGTCGGTAATAAAATGATTAATAAGCATAAAAAAACAACATATGTAGATTCGTTTCGGTGAACACGCAACTTCCGATAATCGAGATTGTTATTTATTGATCGTATTTAACGCAGTTCTACTGTATTTAATAAATTTATAACTGATTTAAATACCTAAAGGTTTAAAAATGATGACAACTTCAGATTCTTGATTAATAGTTCAAAACACAAAGACGTTTTATATAAGTATCACTAGATATCACTTTTTTAAAAGCTTATTAAAGAATAAAGATACATAACACGTTTGTAAAATATCACGTATCATGATTCAATATCACAAATAGAAACAAATTCTTTATACAATTGTAACACATATCGATCATTTGTTATATTTATAGTCAGGATGTTTACGGCACATTATCTTGCAAAACTATTTTAAGGTATAAATGGACTAATTAGATGATTTTATGAACACCTATACCAAAATTTTTTTCGTAGCATCAATATTTTTAAGCGTTACAAACTTGGGACTAAATATACATGGTATAATAATGATTGGATAAATAGTTTCTAAAAAATCTTAAAAAGTCATTTTTTGAATCCTCCTAGGAGGGTAGAGATATATCTCTACTCTCCATATACAGAACTGAGAATGATTTTGCTCATCAGTACAAGTTTCCACAACTTCCCCGACTATTTGTACTATTTTAACACTTATATTATATCATTTCATATAACTAACTTCTAACTAATGTACCTTATGTAGAACGCTGAACGATACTTCTAAAACACTGTTGCTAACAATTGATTATCTAGAAGGAATTAAACACAAATATCTGGATGCGATTTAAATCCTTACATATCAAATACAGAATGATATAAATTATTTTAAAGCTTGCGATCATTTCCTACTACGTTGAATGATGTTTGATATCGACATACTCGTTTGAAACACAAAAATATTCGAATTTTCTATGTTCCGCGAAAATTTCCAAAGAACTTTACTTAGGGCATCCAGCATTCTCAATCGACGTCCGGAACCTCTTGGTCGTCTCGATTATTAAATTTTTTCATTATAGGTAATTATTGAATTTGTAGACGAAGAAACGAAGCACAAAAAATGATTAAAGAGCAGTAAGTCGGATTTGAATGCGGTTTTCGACATTCGATTCGTTAGAGTTTCTGCAAATTTTGTGACCTAGTCTGATTTTTAAGAAATTAAAAGAATGCAAGTAGCATAATTAATATGCAATTCGGTTAATAGTGATGAAAATGCTTTCAAACTTCTTTTGGGGTTTCTGAACACGAATATTGTGACAGAATTCATGTTCAACGACCCCAAAAATCCACGTGTTACGATTTTGGACTGATTATATGACGAATTTCTCGAAAACTCCAAGAGGCGCCAGGGATACCGTTTCCTACGATCGCCAGGTACCTCTGGGATCAATTTTGTCACAATATCCGTGTTCAACGAAACCAAAAACCCTTGTGTAACGAGTTTTGACCGATTCTATAACAAATTTCCCGAAAACTCCACTCGGCGACGAGAAACCGTTTACCCTGAGCACCAAGTACCTATGAGACCAAGTCTGTCGCGAAATTCGTGCTCAAAAACCTCCGTGAAACAAGTTTGAAATCATTTTCATCACTAATTAATTTTTCAGACTAGGTCACAAAATTTGCTAACGCTCAAACGAATTGAATATCGAAAACAGCATTTAAATCTGACTCACTACTCAAATTTTCGAAATTTATTCCTTCGATTCTTCGTCTATTGGAACATTGTAAAGAATTCGGACCCTAATAATGACACATACTGTATATTATAACGTAAAGACATAATAATAATGGGAGGGAACTCAACTCAATTTATACTCCGATAATCCGATTATCTGAAGGTGCATAAGGGAATGCATTGTAAAATTTGCATATGTAAACAGCATGGATTATAATTAAGGGTTTAAACAGTACCTACGTGTGTGTGATGTGATAGTGATGATGACTATAATAATGCCAAGCAAACAAGACACACACACGCAGACACAGACGCACACATATGTAAAAGGCAACTAAAGGCGAATATAAGCAACTTGAGAAAGGTGTATCATATAAAGGTAAAATATAACGAACAGTTAATTCAAACATATATTATTGTGTGTAGTAGTCCTGTCAAATTGGGATTTTAAACTAAATTGTTTTTGACAAAAAATGGATAGGTTTATAACCTAAAAATATAAAACTTTCTTTATTTTTTATTTTTATACCATGTATATATGAAATATACATAGTAAATTAAGTTTAGTCCCAAGTTTGTACGGTTAAAAATAATGATGCTAGGAAAAAATAATTTTGTCATAGGTGTTCATAAAATCAAGTAATTAGTCCATTTCCGGTTGTCCGTCCGTCTGCGGACACGATAACTCAAAAACGAAAAAAGATATCGAGCTGAAATTTTTACAGCGTACTCAGGACGTAAAAAGTGAGGTCAAGTTCGTAAATGAGCATCATAGGTCAATTGGGTCTTGGGTCCGTAAGACCATCTTGTAAACCGTTAGAGATAGAACAAAAGTATAAATGTAAAATGTTCCTTATCAAAAATTAAACAACTTTTGTTTAAAACATTTTTTCGTAAACATCACTGTTTACCCGTGAGGGCGCCAAGTAGGCGGAAATTTTATAATAGGTACTATACTTGATTATCAGTTATGTATGTGTCACATGTTTGTATGTGATAAAGAAATCAGCACTGACTATGTATGGTATTTCAACAGTTAACTCAGTCAATTGTTTTTTTTCACTTGTTTCATAATAATTTTAAAGTTACAGACAGTTTTTAAATAACTTTTCAAAAAAGCGCTATCGATGCTTGTTTATATATGTACCAAAAAATGTGGTAAATGTACATGAAGTTGGCTCAATCATATATGGGCTAGATATGATAGATATACGATCATAATAACCAAATACTTTATTTAAAGCAAACGCAAAGAAATTTTCTTTTAATTCATCGCTTTATTTACACGATTAATATATTTCAACTAAGTACAATTTTATCAATAAACTGCATGAATTTAAACTAAAATCAATCTCTTTCATAGAAGTTATGATTTTGTTTATTTAACTTCAGTGATTTTGTATCAAATTCTTTTAAAATATTAAAATTAAAAATCGTAATTTTTAAATTTATATCACGTGACCTAAAACGCGGGTAAACCCTGCTGTGATGTCATATCGGTATGAGCCATAGACCTTTAGTTAGTTCAGTGTAGATAGCTGGGTATTATAAATCCATAAATAATAAGCACTTATATTTATTATAATCAGATGTCTATGAATACATCTGTCAAATTTATTTGCGTTATTTCCAATGATGATACCGATGTTACGTCATCAAATTGGATGCTCGCGTTTTTGACAGTTTAAAAAAGGTATAAAATTTAACTTAAGTTTTTGGCAAGAAAACGTGTGTACTTTTCCGAAATAAATTTTTGGTGGCTTTTCATTAGTAAAATGAACATTTCGAGGTACTTTTTCAAAAATAGTGGAATACCTTATTGGAAACATAAAATATCCCATGTAATCACAATCCGTACATCATGTCACTCATAAAATCCCAATGTAAAACATAAAGAATTGATAATAATGAAATAATTAAAATGTACTGTCTTTTAACGAATCATTTTATTCTGACAATTCGACTGTAGTACATTAATGAGTGGATGTAATCGTTCAGCTCAGAGCTCACAGCTCAGAGAGAGTGAAGATCATGACATTGCGGCATTCTCTGTGTTTTCTGAGTGTGTGTGTGTTTGTGTATATAACGCATTTGAAATGAATCGAACACAGTTAATAAGTGTTAATTTATTTGCTGCGAATGCATACAATGATAAATGCTAATAAATTTTTTTTCTATTAAACACTTCTCATCTTTTTTATGTACTTTGTTCAATGATTATTGTTCTCACATATGTGTGTGTATGCGCATGACTCATGCGTAGTACATTATTAAGTGGATATTATACATACATCAAAATTTACCACACTCTTGTAGGTTATGATTAAGTATATTAATGGTGATATATACAGGTGGCCAATAAATATCTTACATCCTTATATATTATAAATGCGAAAGTCAGCATTCTTGTTTGTTTGTTTGTTACGCTTTCACGCTAAAATTAGCGAATGGTTTTTAATAAAACTGTACAGCAATATAGCTCATACTTCAGAATAACACATGAGATATAATTTATAAAGATATATTTTTAAAAACATTAATTAATTTGACATTACCATTAATTACAGAATTCTGTAAAAATAGTCAATATAAAATATTTCACGGCCATCTTTTCTGATATACTCAATGAATAATTACGACTATTGTACATTTAAAAAAAAAATAGAAAACCATACATATATTTTACCTGTGTAAAACAATCATTCCCACTATTTCGAGTGTTATAGAAAGGGCATAAGCGTGAGCAATATCAATCTTTACTTTTAAATCCAGCGAAGCGAGTGGGTATCACTCTAGTATAACAAAAAATCATTGTTGATGAGTTATGCCAAGATAAACTATTTTACAATAATGTAGAGAAAAAATCACCTTAATTACTGAAAGGTTTAAATTTGTACACATTTTATGAATCCAACTTTCTGCATTCAGTAGATTAGTACGAAATCTTGTTAGATGACTTTCCCGTAAATTAAATAGAATCCTAGAATTTACTAGCACTTTACGTGCCTCATAAATTATAGTTTTAGTGATACTTGCTTTGAAAACAAAGTAGGGAATGCATAATTGCATATTAATTTCATGTACATATTGACATAAAAAATAGTAAAATTAATTTGAACAATAAGTTAGAAAATTTATTCGACAATAATTTTTTATGTTAAATAATAGTGAAATGAATTTGAAAAGGTTAATCCAATCGAATTATATTCAAAGAATGCGGAATATTGGTCGTTAAAAATATAGCCCCTTATGTAAGTTGCGTAAATTATCCATTATTATGTCAAATAATTTTATAATATAAAGGTATTTTTATCGGAGTAAGAGAGGACGCGATATCTTAGAAAGATAAAAAGTTTAGTTTTCTAAATAGTAGTATATGCATACAGTATATCAAGCAGCACATGGTCACAGAACGTAGGTAAATTGAACAACGTTGTCGCTTGTACAATTCACTTCTGGATTAAGACTAAATATTCGTCAAAAAATCAACTATAGATTCTTTGTAGTGAAGTAATGAGTTATTTTTGGTCTACAAAAATATATAAAATATTGTGTGCAAGTGTGGCTTAATTTGATAATATAGATATCGCTCTTCAATCATCAATACTCTAATTATAGTCGTCTCTGTTCATCAAGGGATGGATCTTCGATGTACTTATAATTAAATTTTGTTTTTATTTCATCGACAACCTTATATTTTGATGGTATTATTATAAACTACAAGATTGTCTCAATATTTTTGATAGTTTTTTATCACTCTCTCTTGATTTTTTGATATAGAACTATCCAATTGAAAAGGATAACCTATATGATTCATCATTTTTTCAACGCACTTTGAACGATAAAAAAATTAATAAAAAGTCCGATGACCTAGGAATTTTTGTGATTTTTGGAAACTTTCATAATCAAGTTTTATTGAAATCCCTCGTATTATCCAATTCTTGCATATCTCCTTAAAACATCCAAACTTATTAACTCATCCTGTATTTAAACACTATCAAATAATATTTTTTTAACAATACAAAATAATGAAGTATATAATATTAATAATAAAAAGAAAAAAAAAATATTGATCAGTAAATAAAAATTAAGAAAAAGGCAAAATACAAATTATTTATACTTTTTTGTAAGTACTATAAGGCTATCTTTGTTACACCAAAGTGATAAATATAAAGCCACCTATTGTGTTTCCAATTCTTCATAAAAACATGGTTCATGTTATAGTATGTTCAATTTGACATGATAACATTATGAAATATTTAAGTATATATCTTTGTTATCGACATTACACTCATATGTGTACGTGTTACAGATAAAGTACATAACAAGGGGTCATCAATAACGTATATAGATTCTCGTTCGAGATTTTTTTTTAACTAGGCCACGCATGGTGAAAGCAAATTCGATAATTTCGAATTAAACAGTTCGCAAAAGGAAATATTCATGAAATTTAAATTTGGTTCATTTTTTTTTTCCGAAACTTTAGTGGCTGGACATTTCAATTAAATCATTAGTTTAGTAATTAATATATTTGTAATTAAATTAAATTAATTAATAAAAGTACAAATTCAATTTTAGAAGTTCAAATTTCTAAAATGGAATTTCGAATTTTAAAACGAACGTTACGTCGTAGTATGTGGCTTGTCAGATTTGTTGACATACTGTATGGTATTAATTACTTATATTTTGTATGGTATTACATTGAGTTATATTATTCTACGACTTTTTATTAGAAAACTTGATAATAACATGTGTAAATTCTGTTTTGTAAATTCATTTTTTTTCAATGTGTAAATTATACATTGAACTGTCACCAATGGACAGATCGCATATTAATACGTCATCAACAGAGAGTGCCAAAAGGACTGCGTTTAAACTCCTCAAAATTATTCTTTATAATTGTAGGCTTTCAAAATTCTTAGAAAATGATAAGGTAGGTTTTCTCATCCATCCATTGCTAAATCCAAAGTGGGGGAGACTGATAACAAACACTACATAGTTCCAGCTTTAGAATGAATTTTAGATGATTCCGATTAGATTATTCCAGATTATTCCATTTCAAAGCTAAAACTTTTTTCGAAAGCCCATATTTTATTAATTTGCTAAAATCAATTGAGCTTTGTTAAGGAGGTTTAATAACTGTTTTAAACTAATCCGCTTGGAGTATTTTTAAATTTTTGATAATTATATATGGTGTTAACTTCTATTTGAAAAGAATAAAAATTAAATTTTCTTGCTTGAACCCGGAAAATTTATATTTTTGTCGAGAAATAGAACACTCTGCATTATGCTCTTTACCCGTAACATACACATATAAGTCTCTAGTCGTTCTCTTTGGACAATAATACACACATGCCAAGTCTGTTTGTCTAATTGTTGCTATTTACGACTTTGAGATCATCATAGCATTGATTACATGTTTTTTTATTGTTACAATGTATTGAATAGTAAAAGAGAATTTAACGAACTGTATACATTTATAAATGTCTTTTCACACTATTGTATGTTTTGAATGACATTTATGCAATGTGACGTAATGACGTAATATGAATTTCTAAGTTCATTCATCCAAGAATATCAAAATCAAATTCGATTTAATAACGCTCACTTCTCCAAAACTTCCCAAATAAAATCTTGGTTTTTATTTTAAAAGTGATTAAGAAAAGAAATCATTAAAAAAAAGAAATATCTTTTCTATGAATAATTTTTTTTCTAGTATTTCGATTTAAGATCAAAAAATTATTTTTGGAGCACATAGTCAACCAAATTTTCGTGCTTTTGGATTGTTTAGCGTTATTAGGACGTGAAAATAACATAGAAATCCACTCGTCAGGATGCTTATTTCCGAGAATATATTCCGAGAGGATTATTGCAAAAATCGGCAATTTTGTTTCTGATTTGTTTGAAACTCGTTTTCTAGAGTCATTTTAAAACTTTTCAAAGTTTATCTATTTTTCAAGTTATACGATTTTTCACAAAATTTCATCTTGTAAACCTTTAGAGATAGAACAAAAGTTTAAATGTAAAAAATGTGCTTTTAGCAAACATTTTTTAGATTTAAACTTTTGTTCTGTCTCTAACGGTTTACAAGAAGAAATTTTGCGTAAATTCGTGTAACTTGACAAATCGTTTAACCTGTCTTGACTTGATTTTGACCGAGTCAAAATCGACAAAAACTGAAACAAGGTCAAAATTTTCGGCATGATCTGGTCGTTTGCCGATGTCAAAAACTTGGATTTAACATTGCATTTGCATTACAAATGTCACCCTATTAGCTCAGTTTTTTAAGGCGTAACCAATTCCGTCCGCGGTATGCTTGGGGTAGTGAGTTCGATTCCCGCCAATTAATAGTTGTGATGGGCTGATGTAGTGCAAGGTATATGCATGAAGGAGGTGCACCCAGCCTCTGAAAATAATTGAGGAACTGATAAATGAAATTATCAGCGGAAAGGTGGTAAAACACATATATGGTATCACAAAGGTTCTCTATAGATCTAAGTGTGTCCTTCATGGACAGCCAATATAACCTAACCTAACATACATTACAAATAACATATCAAAATCCTTTTTCCATATAATTGGACTGAATCAGTTGAGTAGTATACGCACGCAGGTGTATTTAACAAAACAAATAGTAATTTTTTTATATGAATTTTGTTTGAATAAATTTTCATTATTTTCAAATATAAATTGACTCAAACGATGATTATTTACAAATAATATACAAAATAATAATAAAAAAAATTCAAACATATAAAATTCATTAATAAAACGTAAACTGTAATATTTAGTTAAGAATGGATACACCTCCTGAACAAAACCGGTTTTCAAGAGAGTAAAGCCGGAGAGATAACTGACCTCAAATACTTAAACAAATGTATTTAAAAACTGGCGAACCAATGACGAGGATGGCCCATACATGTCTATTTCTGGTCAGAAATATCTTCCATATCTCTTAGGTCATCAAAATACACATAAAAAATTGATTTCAAAAAAAAAAAAACTAAACTTTTTTCTTTTTAAATAAAAATTAATGATAATTAATTTGTACTTTTTGTGTAACACACATGCGCTGTTTATCATTTTGTTAAATCACAATAATGTTATATGACAATTTTTTTTAGAAAAAAAAAATACACCAGAGGACCTGCGTAAGCTAAGTGAATTTTGTGACATTCCCATGTGATGACGTCACGTATTTTTTAAACCCCGAACTAAAACAAGAAGGTGTTATATAAGTTTGACCGATATATGTGCGTGTCTGTCTGTCTGTGGCATCGTAGCGCCTAAACGGATGAACCGCATTTGATTTGTTTAGTTTCGTTTGAATGGTAATTAATGGAGAGTGTTCTTAGTTATATTTCAAGTGTGAATTTAGGGTTATGTACCCGAAAAAACTAAAAATCGGTGATGATCTTCCAAATCTTCTCAGTTTGGAATTGGTTTTTAGGAAAAGGGCAATTTAATGGAGAGTGTTCTCAGATATTTAACAAATGCGAGTTTAGGGTTCCGTAGCCGAAAAATTTGTCGGAAATTTTTTAAATTTTGTAAATTTCACTTGCTATGAAATTTTTTGTTATCATCGACACAAAAGCAATAGCATCATTTTCTTAACGAGAAAATTCTTTCAAACCTTCATTTAAAAAACAAAACGACATCATTCAAAAACAATACACGGTTAACAATTTGTTTTTATTACTCGTTTTTTTCTTTTTCTCTACATTTTAATTTCATTTTTATATCATTGTTTTTTTGAAAAAAACGTTATATTCTTCATTTCAATGAAAAAACAGAAACATGTACTCCTTTGTTATTTAAAAAACATATGTTTATTAACACTTGACGCATTTTTATTTATTGCATCATCAAGGAGCTAATTTTTAAGCTCGATGGGTAAAGGACGTTAATTAATTTTATAAAAGTGTGCAGGGCCCGATCTTGTAATTTAGCCGCTCCGGGCAAAAATAATATTTGCCGCCCTTTACACGAATACCATATACACGGTGTCCTTTTTAAAGTTGACATATGCTTAAAACTCGTTAAATTAATTCAATCGAAGGAAATGCTTCAAAGGAAAAATATTCGTTTTAAAGGGACATATCTTCTACCGGCATCGAATTCGATCTAAGTTTTCAGATTTAATTAAAACCTCACTCTGATTCATAAGTGACAAATAATAGAACGCTTTAAATTAGAAAGTTGTTATTTATAAATAGGCAAACATTTTTTGTTTGAAACATTTTTTTTGTAAACCGAATTGTTTCGACGGTAATTGATGGCAAAATTCTAGCATTTTGTTCTTTTCTTCATTCAATTTGAACTAAAATGATTATTATAGATAAGCGAATAAAAAGATTTGGAAACTTAATTTGGATTACCCTTCATAATTTGTTGCAATGAAAGAACTTTTCGTTACTTAAATTGTTGCAAGAATATGTAATGTTTTTAAAACTTCAGCTTAACTTCTTGCTCCTAAATTCATCAAGTTTTAAACCTTCAACGCAAAAAGAGATACGTTCAAGTTTAACGTTTGTATCTATGTTTCAGTCTGAGGCATCGTAGCTCCTTAACGTATTAACCGATTTTGATTTATTGTTGTTTGAAAGGTGACTTGATCGACAGTGTTTTTAATTATGTTTGCCTACAGTATTGTAAAAAGGTTTTGGTTTATTGCACGGTACATACATATAAACCAAATAGATGCTTTGTAGTGAAGTAATGAGTTATTTTTGGCTTTACAATATCACGCAACTACAAAATATATAATATCTTGTGTGAAAGTGATGCTTATAAATTTGATAATATAGATATCTCTCTGCAATCATCAATAATCTAACTATAGTCGTCTCTGTTCATCAAATGATAGATTTTCGAATTTTAATAATTCAATTAAAATTTAGTTTTTATATCATCCACAATCTTATATTTTTACGGTATTATTATAAACTACAAGATTGTCTAAATATTTTAGATAGTTTTTTATCACACTCTCTAGATTTTTTGATATAGAAATATCCAATTGAAAAGGATAACCTATATGATTCATCATTTTTTTAGCCAACTTTGAACAGTAAAAAAATTAATAAAGAGCCCGATGATCTAGGAATTTTTTTGTGATTTTTGGGAACTTTGTTAATAAAAAAATGTATTTATAAAGTTTTATTAAAATCCCTAGTATTATCCAATCCTTGCATATCTCCTTAAGTTAAAATCGTATACCTTAGAAGTATCTAGTGGGGGATGGATGTCACTTACGCACCTCTACTTACTATTTTCTCAGGGATTTTTAAAAGTTCGTTAATTTCACTAATACAATAATACAATTTATTATAACAAAATGATTTACTAAAAGGGTTAAAAAAAGTTGAGGTGAATTCTCTTAACTTTGCGTATAAACGAAATGTGAAATAAAAAGAGGATAACAAAAAAAAATTAACAACAACAAAATTAAAATGAAATAGAACACAGTAAAATAGTAATGGTATGAAGTGTGAAAAACAAAGATAGATTGTTTTTTATGAAACCCGTTTACAAGTGATGTCCGAGGTGTTAGCTGTGATAACTCATTACTGGGGCCACGCGGTCGGAGTCTAATTAAGAGTGTTACATTGCCAGACCACCACAAATATTTTTAATTTCATTATCCACGTTTTTATTAGGTCTTAAGTAACAAGGCACAACAACAAAAATAAAAAATATGGTGTGCAATACTCAAATGTCCTCTATATATAAAAAAAAATAGCACATGAAAAATGAAATCGTGTGTAGTACTTCATCAATTAAGTCATATTTGCCTCTAATTATGTATTTCTCATTGAAAGATGTTTTTATTGAAATAAGAGTTACATCTTTTCCATGTTTTGAAAACATACAATTTAGACTTTGGAAAGACTGCACGGAAGTCATGAAAACGTCGAAAAAGGCGGATTTTCTCCTGGGAATCTCTCAAAATCTGTTGAAATAAATCTCTTATGATATCGATCTGTCTAGTAAACGACCCAACATAACAAATTTAATATCATTTGAACTACAGGGAGGGGGCGGTACAGCGGATGAGATATTTATCTAAAAACTTTTTGATCTGATCCCGCAGTTCAAAGCTAGACTAAATGAAACCGAAATTTCCATATTCAATTCCAATTTCGCGCTTAAAAATATCCATATCTTTTATTCCTCACCTCAGGGAGAAAAATGATCCAAAAATTCTTGATCAGTGTGAAAACAAACAATTGACTGCGTTAATTGTTGAAATACCTTGTACAATTTTGTTTGGGTTTGCGAGAATGTTTCACAAGACCATTAGTTGCAGCTAAATACAAATTTTCAACTCTCTAGTTTTGGAGAGAACGGACACCAAAATTTGTTTATAATTTGCTCCCTCACATGTAAACAGGTGTTTAGGAACATTTTTTGCATTTAAACTATTGTTCTATCGCTGACGGTTTACAAGATGGGTCCAACGGACCCAATTCCAAATTGATCTATGTTGCTCATTTACAAACTTAGCCTCACTTTTTACGTCCTGAGCACGCCCTAAGAATTTCAGCTTGATATCTCATTTCATTTTTGAGTTATCGTGTCCACAGACAGACGGACAGATGAATGGACAACCGAAAATGGTATAATTAGGTGATTTTATGAACACCTATACCAAAATTTTTAGCGTAGCATCAACAGTTTTAGGCGTTACAAACTTGGGACTAAACTAAGGATACCTTGCTATATATTACATATATACAAGGTATAAAATTAATGTAGTTATTTTAACAAATATTTCCGTTTCTTCACAATCAAAATTATCTGTCAAAATGTGAAAAAAATTGATAATAAACAATAATATTTAAACTCCATTAAATTCATAAGAAAAATGAAATTAAGGAACTTCTAATAAATTATGGACATCAAAAAACCTCGCTACAATGTTTGTACACAGAGGTACAAAAAATATAAAAACGAATTAAAAACAGAACTACAGAACTATATTACGAACGAAGAACGTATCGTAAAAATATCAAACTGTGTTAAACAATAGTCAAAAAATATTATTTTGGGTTCGAGATGTTTTTTTTCCTCTTCTGATTAATCAAAAAAAAAAATTTTTTTTTCAAGAGGTGTTATTTATTACATATTTTATACTCTTTGAATATCAGAAATTATTAATAATTTATTAATAGTCTGGAATAATTATTCATGCGTAGTAAAAATAAAGAATACAAAAAAAAAAAATCGAAATATTTATTTACAGTCAAAACCTGTTATACTGACATCGCTTTTATAATGACGAATTGTTTATTGCAAAGAATTGGTTAGAAATAAACTGCAAAAAAATACGGACATCCTACCTTATAAAAAACAAGTGAAAACAAACAATTGACTGAGTTAATTGTTGAAATACCATGCATAGACAGTGTTGATTACTCTGTCATATTACACATACATACATGTTACACATACGTAACTGATATCCCCATATAATACTGTATACTATACAATTTACGCATAATTTGCGACCTCGCGGGTAAACAGTGATGTTTACGAAAAAATGTTTGAATCAAAAGTTGTTTATTTTTTTATCAGGAAGATTTTTTATATTTAAACTTTTGTTCTATCTCTAACGGTTTACAAGATGGGCCCTACGGACCCATAGGGCAAGACCCAATTGACCTATGATGCTCATTTACGAACTTGACCTCACTTTTTACGTCCTGAGTACGCTGTAAAAATTTCAGCTTGATATTTTTTTTCGTTTTTGACAGACAACCGAAAATGGACGAACTAATTAGGTGATTTTATGAACACCTATACCAAAATTTTGTTCATAGCATTAATATTTTTAAGCGTTACAAACTTGGGACTAAACTTAGTATACCTTGCATATTACATATTTGCATGGTCTAATTAACAACTGTTAGCTGTTCATATTTTTCTCCAAACTTGTTTCTAGATCCAATGGCCTAGTTTTCCCTGTAGTTAAGAACTCACTGCTTGTAAGATTCAAATTTAGGGTTTCTTAAAAGGCTAGGTTAGGTTAGGTTAGGTTATATTGGCTGTCCACAAAGGACACACTTAGGCTTTAGAGCGGAGAATTATTTTTAGAGAAAGCATCATCTAATTAGGTCCTGGGAAAATTCCTCCTGGAAGATAATTTGCTACTTCAACAAAATGTACATATCACTTATTCGCTCCGTGCGTGAGTTTCGTTTCTATGGTAACGATACACTACTTTAATTATAGAATTGTATGGATGCATATGTAATTGTATGGATTGCATTTATGACTTACATTGAAAATTTAATATTATTGTCTCACAAATTTAAATAAATAATTATGATAATTTACATTTGAAAAATAATATTTGTGCAATTTGATTTCTTATTTTCACAATTTTTAATGCATTAAGTTTAATTAATTAGTGTTTTTCAATAATTTTAATTTGACATTTTCTATAAGATTAACATGTAAAGAATTGCAAATTAGTCATAACAGCCCCCTTTAACGCCAAAATTTTTCACTGGAAGCGCTGGCATCGATTTGATTGTCCCTACCATGACTACGCACACAACGAATAATAACTCTCTTTATAATCATTTTTTACTGTATATTCATTGTAGTAATATGTACAGGTTGTATACTGTAACCGACGGTGAGTGGTGTAATTCACTTTAATTTACAACTTCATTTTACCAGTTACGTGTTTGAGAACAGAGACCACTAAAAAAACACAAGTAGTTTTTTATCTGTCAATGCTGGAATATTTTATTTGAAATTTGTGCACACAACACTGTCACACGATGGTTCGAAATAAGTGTCCCTAATATCACAAAAGCTGTTTTCCAAATAAGAAAGCACTGCGATTGTACTCTTTACTATATTTATTTGAAATTTAGATATGTTATAGGTATTTTTATACTACCTGCCCTGGATACACCTTTTTTTCGAAAATACTGTTAGGTTAGGTTAGGTTAGGTTACATTGGCTGTCCACGAGGGATACACTTAGGCTATAGAGAACCTATGTGATACCATATATGTGTTTTATCACTTTTCCGCTGACAATTTCATTTATCAGCTCCTCAAATTTAGAGGCTGAATGCACCTCCATCATGCATATACCATGCACTACACCAGCCCATCACAACTATTAATTAAATTAATTTTGTGATGTTTTTTGCTATGGCGGGAATCGAACCCGCAACCCTAAGCATACCGCAGACGGAATTCCGTAAGATAATAGGGCGACGAAAAAATAAATACTGTTAATTTTCCCAAATTTCATTGTTCACACTCAAATACTTTTCCTTATTTCACTGTACCTGGATGTGATGAAAATTGGGAAAATTAACAGTATTTTCGAAAAATAGAAGCTTTGAATATTTCCGTAAAGGAAATAATTGCTAATCGCAACCTTTACAACAGTTTTTTAATTTCCTGCTTGATCCTAGATTCTAATTCCTATATATTATAAATGTTAAAGTAAGGATGTTTGTTTGTTACGCTTTCACGCAAAAACTAGCGAATGGATTTAAATTAAACTGTACAATAATATATGTCATACATTAGAATAACACATGAGCTATAATTTATAAAGATATATTAACAAAAAAAATTAAATTTATCCTAACATCTTACTGCTCCATTTATGATCATAAATTTGAACTATAAATAAAAGAATTCTATACAAGATTAAAATAATAAATGTAAAACAATTCATGGACATCTTTTTTGAAATACTTAAGGAATTATGACTATTTTCACTTAAAAAATTGAAAACTGTGCATATATTTTAACTGTGTATAACAATCCCTTCGAGTGTTATGGAAGGGGAATGAATGAAATCAAGACAGTTGGATGCTATAAAGCGGTGGATTTTACTTTTAGGTCCAGTGAAGCGGACGGGTATCAAGCTAGTAAAGCATAAAGTAATAAAAATTAACAATGTACGAAATATTTTTTTGAAAACATTTTTACATGCCATTCAGACTTCTCATTCAGATAGATCGTGCACTGACAATTTGTTCAATTATCCGCCCTATTGATCGCCCACTACTAGTTTGTTTTAAACAAATGTTTAAAGAACAGTTTAAAAAAAAAAAAAAGACATTACTTCTGATCGTCTTTGATAAGAAAAAAATAAAATTTGTATATGTCATACAATTCTCCGTTGTGTTCG
This sequence comes from Chrysoperla carnea, assembly GCF_905475395.1. Lineage (NCBI taxonomy): Eukaryota > Metazoa > Arthropoda > Insecta > Neuroptera > Chrysopidae > Chrysoperla > Chrysoperla carnea. The sequence goes on from NC_058342.1 coordinate 30,430,441, forward strand.
TATTTTTTTGTTTCTGTTTGTTTCCTTTTATTAACAACTCATGTCATAAAGACGTGCCACCCAATTATAAGTGTTTTTTTTTTTTAAATATTATTATCGGATAATAAGGTGTTGTTTTGGTAGCATCTGAATTTTGAATTACAATAAAATATACCAATATTGAATAAAATTACCTGAAAAAATTCAAATAAATAAGTAAAAAATAAACAATTGATGGAGTTAATTGTTGAAATACCATGTATAGAAAGTTTTGATTAGACATTCATTTGTTTTTATACGTCATGTAAGTAAAGAAAGATATCCCCTCTTAGATAGCCACACATACATAACTGATATTCCCATTTTTCGCAATGGAACATTTTTGACATTTAAACTTTTGTTCCATCTCTAACGGTTTACAAGGTGGGACCCACGTACCCAAGACTTGACTTGAATGTAGCTCATTTAAGCATTCGACCTCACTTTTTATGTCCTAAGCATGCCATAAAAATTTCAACTTGATATCTCTTTTTTTGAGTTATCGTGCCGACAGACAACCGAAAATGGACTAATTAGGTGATTATATGAACACCTTTACCAAAATTTTGTTCGAAGCATCAGTATTTTTAAGCTTTACAAACTTGAGACTAAACTTAGTATACCTTGATATATATCATATATAAATGGTATAAAAATAAAATTCTCTCCGTGTATTTACCGTAAAAATGAATCCTTTAATAATCTCTATATATTATAAATGTGAAAGTAAGCATGTTTGTTTGTTTGTTTGTTTGCAACGCTTTAACGATAAAATTAGCAAATGGTTTTTAATGAAACTGTACGACAATATAGCTCATACTTCAGAATAACACATGAGATATAATTTATAAAGATATATTAATAAAAAATAAAAAATTTTAAAAATTAATTTAATTTGACATTACCATAAATTACAGATTTCTGTAAAAGTAGTCATTTGACATTATCATAAATTATAGATTTCTGTAAAAATAGTCATTATAAAATATTTCACGACCATCTTTTCTGATATACTCAATGAATAAGAAAACCATACATATATTTTACCTGTGTAAAACAATCCTTACCATTATTTCGAGTGGTATAGAAAGGGGATAAGCGAGAGCAATCTTTATCAATCTTTACTGTCAAACCCAGCGAAGCGGTTGGATATCACTCTAGTATGATAAATAAAATAAACATTTAAACAAATTTATTTCGAACTGTTATTTTGATAAATTTAAAAAAGATTTATGGTCAAAACTATTGTGGTTTTTTGTTTCAAATTAGATCACGAAAATAAAATTAGTTAAAGTGATTAATTTTGATATTAAATACATCATGACATATAATTATAGTTATATGTGTATAGATATGAGTTCAAACATTTTTATGCATCATTTCGGTTACTATACACCACCCCCTTCCAAATTGTATTTTGTTATGGCCTTTTTGTTTCCATTTATTTACGTAACACCTACGTTACACCCTGATTCGTAAAGTTGAATTTTACGATTATGAATCACAAACGAATTGTATTATTTTTTCATTTGCTTTGTTTTTAAAAACTAAGATTAAGAAGAATACGATAGTCAGGGGCGTACCCAACTTTTTGGGAGGCAAAAGAGAAATTTTTGAATTAGAGAGTTGGAAATTTTGGAAAAAGAATTTTAGTAGATATCTCAAAAAATACTCATTTAATCGTCAAACGATCCTGAATTTTTGTGTTTTATGGATCCTAGAATTGTCATGATGGTCTCACATGTATATATTGTATATGGAAGTAAAAATTTATATAAATTTTTATTTGACCATTCACGTTACACAAAGTTGTACGAGAAAGTGCGTTTTTATTATCAAGTAGTATTATAAAACAATAATTCTTTTATTAATTAAGTATTCATTTAAAAAAAAGTGATAATAATTATACAAAATTGTAATAAAAAACCAATTTATTTTATTGCGAACATATGATTGAGATAATTTTAGAGCCACAGGGATTTCTTTACAAATTTATAAATATTTTTAATTTTTCAAAAATTAACTCTCAAAACTTAAGGAGTAAAACAAACTAAAAAAAAAAAAAACAACTGAAAACAAACAATTGACTGAGTTAATTGTTGAAATACCATGTATAGACAGTGTTGATGACACAATAGTTGGTTTTTTGACGTCACGTAAATAAAAAAAGATATCCACTTTTAAATAGTCACACACATACATAACTGATATTCTCTTATAATACATACTATAAAATTTGCATCTAATAAGCGCCCTCGTGGGTAAACAGTGATGTTTACAAAAAAATGTTTCAAACAAAAGTTGTTTATTTTTTTATAAGGAACATTTTTTTACCAAGACCCAATTGACCTGACTTTTTTGGATATAAAAATTTCATCTTGATATCTTTTTTCGTTTTTGAGTAATCGTGATGACAGACGAACAGACAAACGACAGACAGCCGGAAATGGACTAATTAGGTGATTCTATGAGCATCGATGCCAAAATTTTTTTCATAGCGTCAATATTTTTAAGCGTTACGAACTTGGGACTACACTTAATATACCTTGATATATTTCATATACATGGTATAAAAAAATAATAATAATTTTTTTGAACAAAACTTACAAAAAGCAAACATAAATTTTAAACATCAGTTAAAGTGCTTGTTCATGTATTCTTTTTTACTCAAACAAAAATATATAACATATTTTGTTTTAGACCGTAAAATTTTATCAAAAAAACAGAAAAAAAGAATAAGAGAGAAAATATTACCATCATAGTAATAAAAAGATTGTTAAGTGTGTGTAAATCATGTAATATATGTGGCTTGTTCTACTTTGAAAACAACTATATTTAAGGACGTTCTTTTTAAATTTTTGCAACTTTGTAAAATGAATTTAACATGAATTTTTCAAGATTTTATTAAGTGAAACTTCTTTACGTACGCCAATCAAAAAACAAATACAAAGAGTGAATCGACACAAGAGAAATTTACAAAAGTTCAAAAAACCCCTACCAATTTTTCGGTTACGGAACCCTATACTTGCATTTGAAAAATATCTAGGAACACTCCCTTGGTACCTTTTCCAAACTGAGCCGATTTGGAAGATCATCGCCAATTTTTAGTTTTTTTTAGGTACGGAACCCTAATTTCGCATTTGAAACATATCTAAGAACACTCTCCATTAAATTGCCTTTTTTCTTAAAACATTTTCCAAACTGAGCCGATTAGGAAGATCGAAAATTTTTATTTTTTTCTGGTAGAAACTCAGTTCGCACTGGAAACACAGCTAAGAACACTGTCCACTAAATAAACTTTCAAACAAAACCAAATAAATCAAAATCGGCTCATCCGTTTAGGCGCTACGATACCACAGACAGACAGACACGCACATATAGCGGTTAAACTTATAACACCTTCTTGTTTTAGTTCGAGGTTTAAAAAATAAGTGACGTCATCACATGGGAATGTCACAAAATTTAAAACTCCACCCTTTTTTTATCTTCGTCTCGTTCTCTAATCTAATATTAACAATAATTTCATTTCTTATTGACAGATGATGCTCGGGTTCTATAATTTAACAATAGTTCTATTTCCCATTCACGCATAGCGCTCATGTACTAAAATATAATAATAGTCATATTTTCCATTTATAGATGGCAATTTGTTGTTATTTTACATAATCAATAATCTATATTTGAAGTAGCGAATGAAGTTTCTCTTCTGTCTTGGGTCCAATGACCCAAATGTTTTTTTCTCACTTCGGTAGGGAGTTGAAATACAGATTGGAAATTGGTGGAAGAGCTATATTAATCAATCCTAGAAAATCCACTGTGTTTACCCAGGATTCTGACAATTGGCGAGTTTCACTCGAATACATGACATGCAATGTTCATATTTAATCAAAAAAATTTTATGAAATAATTCAAAAAATTTCTAAATGAAATGAAGAAGTTCTTACAACGAAGTTAGAAAATTATTCATGCGAAAAAACTAAGCTTTTAGCGCACAACACTGGTCTATAAAATACGATGCTTGTTTTTTGTACCTATAGAGGCCCTACCAGAAAATTAGTAATAAAAATACTTGAAATTAATGTTGTTTTTTTTTTTGGTGTTTTTATTACTAAATGTTATAGTTTAAGTTGGTACTTGTCAATCTAGTTATTTTTTATGGGATATATACTTTTTGAAACTAGCAAATATAATATTATAAATATACACAAAAATGTAATAAAAATTCATTTTGTGATAGTTTTAATGATAGTGTCAAATCTGGTTGGGAAAACATAATTATTGTTTTTTTTTTTTCCTTTTTTCTACAAAATAGTTCTTTTTTATTATTTCTATTACGTAATTGGTTTACATATAATCCGCAATAAAATAAATAAAAATCTGATGTCATTGACAAATCAGGAAATTAAAGACTCTGTTTGACTAGAACAAATTTAGACGCAGCTTGGTGAGATGACATGATCCAGTTTTATGTGCATGAAAGTCAGTGCGTAGCTCAGATTTACGCTTAGTAAATTTTGTAAGGTCGTCTTTGCGATGAGGTTGCGAAAGGGTAATTTTAAATCGATTGTGGCGAGAATATACAATCTGCCAAAAAATTCCGAAATTATGGGGACCTTATTTTGAAGAATCAACGGAAACAAACTTGACAGAATAATGACATAAAGAAAGGCCCAGCATGGAGATACTTTCCAACAGCACACGGTTCTAATTGTTGGAAAACTGTTCAAGGAAACAAAAAGTTAAGAAAATCTAATGAAAATTATTAAAAAAGATCTATTATTTCAGAAAAGCAATACGAAAAAGACGCTTTGTATCATTCAGATCATAGCTTCAAATTCAATTAGCTGCAAAAACAGCATTTGTTTTTCTTCCAAAATTTACATAAAGTTTTCCACGGAAATTGGCAGGATCAAATTTAACATGAAAATTAATTTAACCAAATTTAACATGAGAGATAAAATTATCAAATTTAACATGAAAATTGACATTTAATCAAATTTTGCATGAAAATTGACATTAAGCACAGTGAAATAGTGTTCCAGAAAAAATATTTTTACATTTCATTCAGATTGTAGAGCTTCAAATTCAATTAGCTGCAAAAACAGCATTTGTTTTTATTGCAAAATTTACAAGTTTTTCACCAAAATTGGCAGGATCAAATTTAACATGAAACCTGACATAATCAAATTTAACATGAAAATTGACATAACCAAATTTAACGATGAAATTATCAAATTTAACATGAAAATTGACATTTAATCAAATTTTGCATGAAAATTGACATTAAGCACAGTGAAATATTGTTCCAGAAAAAATATTTTTACAATATTTATTCACGTGCATGATAAATCATAAGATTTATGACTGATAGAAAAGATTTATTAGACCAAGAATTTCGAGTTCGGAGACAAGAAAAATTATTTGACATCAAATTTTCTTGTTCCTCACTCACTTAACTACATTTTTAATTTTACAGCAGGCGAATAAAGCCTTTTTTATTAACGACTTTTTTAAAGAAAGTTTATTTTTATGAATGAAAAATTTTTTCTATCAGTGTTATTTGTTACACCACCAAAAGAGTTAATTTAAGAAATATACAAGTAATTCGGTTTTTTATGCGATAACTACTTTTCTGAACAATTTCTTCTTTATCCGCGTTAAAGAAAAATTAATTCAGGTAAAAAAAGAATGAAGTTACTGAATTTATATTTGGTTTTTGGTAGTACATGCTATATTACAATAAATAATTAAAATAAAAACATTGGCGCAACAGCTTTTTCAAACCATTGCATTCTAAATGCCCATATTTGATGATAAATTCAAAATTTTACACACATGTGAGAAAGGGAAACCTTTGAACGTTTTAGAAGGGTTAGTAATTTGGAACAATTCAAAAACAACGTATAACGATAAAAAGGATGTGTTACGAACTCCTATTTTGAGTCTCAATTTCAAATAATTTTTTTCCAAGGTAATCATACTAACGTCAAAAACTTTATAAAACTATGGTATTAATTTTGTTATATAAATAATAAACAAATTTTGTATAAATTAGATTGAATCTCTTGAGAATGAACGAAAGTTCGATAAATTTTGACATAAAATAAAAAAACTTGTAGTCATACACCAATAATAAAATTATTTTTTATTATTTTAATTATTTATTGTAATGAATTAACATTTTTTTAAATCTTATTCTTGTTTAAAAGTGGCCACATAAACAGAATTAATTGATTATCCTAATTTAGTTATAATTTTATCTTAAGAGTAAGTAATTGCATATATATTATAGTTGAATTGTTAAAAATTTTCAATAAAATTGTTTTAGAATATTCCCACAAGTTTGATTTGTAAAAACATCAGTTATATTTCACTCGAGAGGCTCGTGATCTTATCCCAAATTTACTTTTAGGCTTTAGTTTATTTTCAGGATAATCTACGGTGTTTATAGTTTTAAATTTCCACAAACTAAACCCTTAAATCCAAAATTTGAAAAAGCATTAAAAACTTTAGTAATTTTAGCCCAAAATTATTTAAAACGGGGTAATGTGCGAAGTTTTTAGAAAGATAAGAAAACTTGTGAAAATATTGTTATGATATTATTTAAAACTGAGTTTTTGTTTGAATTTCGCTTACGACCGTAAGCACAAGAGCTGCTTATTGAAACGATTTTATATCTAAATCTACTTTCGAGATCTTCAAGTCTACGACTTACCAAAATTTTTACAGACTTTTGTAATATGAAGTTGATAAAAAACGTTGACTTACCTAGAAATCAAAAAAAATTAATTAATTTTTATAGAAACTTAAAAAAGATAAAGTGAGGTGAATTTTTCTATCAAAAAACTTGAATATTTAGACTAATGTCGTTCTACCAAGTTAAAATTACGCAACGGAATACTAAATATATAAATTATTAACATTTCCGTTTTTAGAAAACGAGATCTGAAGCTCGCATTAGTGAAAATTTTCATTGAATACGAGATGTTTGAAGCCTCTTATTATATGTCAAGTCTCAAAAATTTTTTGTTTGGAAAACTTCGTTTATGAGAAATTAGTTAATTTTTGCACATGCACTAGGCTTGTTGCTCGACTTTCTGAAAATTTCGTAACTTTATTTTTATTCAACAAAAAAATTGATTTACAAACATACTACCTTACTTAAGTTACGAAACCTTATCAAAACGTATTCATTTACGACAATAGTTAGTCCTGAATTATATGACATTCGAAAAACACCCCTAAATGTTTTGTGCAAAACTCTTGAAAAAACCATAAATATATTTTATATTTTTCAATAAAAATATGGAAATATCACAATGGATAATCTTTTTGATCCACGTGAATAAATGAACACAATACAACATACCGGGTGGTTCAACCGATTCAATAAATCGTTCAAACAAACAAAAAAAGAAAAAGGAAAACATAAATATTTTCAAAAATCATAATAATAAACAAAAGAAAATCAATTGCATTAAAATTGAAGAACACAAAAGTAATTCAATGAAAAATTATATTCACATTGAAATTGGTAATGAAAAATTCATTCATGAAAGTTTGTTGTTATTATCTCTAGGGGAAAATATATGTACCACTGTGCTTATTGTAGTACAAACAGGAAAATGTTTGAATACAAAAGAAAAGCATACGATTTATGTCAAAGAATATTGAGTGTACGAAAAATTTATGCGAAATAAAGTTTTTCTTTTCGTAAAATATTTCACGGAAATAGTTATAACGACATTCGTCATTATAATTCACTGTGAATATCTTGGCGGAATCGAAATGTGAATATATCGTCTATAACAATATCGGATTAAACAAATAAAATTAATGTAGTCTGGGCAGGGTAGATTAAGGATTACATTTTTATGAACAATATTTCAACTTTTTTAATAATTGGACGAAAATTTTAATTTCTTTACTAAGGTCTTAACTTTTAATTACAGTCAAAATCAACTTACAACTGAAATTTACAAAATTTAAAAAGCCCCCTACCAATTTTCGGGTACATAACTCTAAAATCGCACTTGAAACATATTTAAAAACACTTTCCATAAATCCTTTTCCAAGCTGAGCCGATTTTGAAAACAATCACACATTTTTTTGTTTTTTACGAGTACGGAACCCTAAAACTCTGAAACTCCGCACTTGAAACAAAACACTCTCCATTAAACTACCTTTCAAACGATACCAAAAAAATTAAAATCGGTTCATCCGTTTAGGCTTTACGATGCCACAGACAGACAGCCACACACACATAGCGGTCAAACTTATAACACCTTATTTTTTTTAGGTCTAGGGTTAAAAATGAACAACATTAAGATTATAAAATCTATCGCAACTCAGCCCCCAATATCAGTTCATAAACTTATTATATTATTTAATAAATTTTCTTAAATTTTAACTTTTTTAATCAAAGTGAAATTAATATTTGTTTTAATTGAGATTTCCACACAAAAATCACAAACATAAACACATAAAAATGTAACGATGATTTAAAGGCCACCCAATATAAAATAATATTTGTATAAATATTATTTTAATGTGTTACATTTTTCATGTAATCATGGGTATACACATATGAAGAATAACATCAGAATGATTTTATGAACATACATTTTAGTACAAGAAGTAGAGATTTCTGAGCTCAAAACATATGTAAAAACTTGCTGAAAGTTTGGCTATCGATAGTTTAAGGTTTCTAAAAAATTAACAACTTTAGTTCGAAACATTTTTTCGTAATCATCTTGAGCAATATACATGTATTGTAACGTATCAAGTATACACTTATTGTATATGTATATGTATGTGTTTGTTTATGTCCACTGAGGAAGTGAGAAGAAAGATACTACTCTTATTTTGTGTGATTAACTATCTTTCTTTACTTACATTACATAAAATCCAAACGATTTCCTTATCAATACTGCCTATACATGGTATTTAAACAATTAACTCAGGAAATTGTTTATTTTCACTGTAGCTAATTTGCGATTATGTCATCCCTCCTCCCACATTATGTAAGTAATATGAGCTGTACCACCAGTGTATAAGTGATCATGTGATCAGTAATTGGAAAAATTTATTGATTTTTGTTATTAATCGATTTGTTTAATTTTCTCGGTAAATACGCATCAGATGCAATTTTGGTAGAAGAACTTTTTCATTCGTCTTAATAAGCTCAATTCAATAGTGTACTTTCCTACTATCGAATAAAGAACACCCTGTATTAACATTTGTACATGGAAAATTTAATAAAAAACCTTTGAAATATTTTTGTATGTATTGCTTGTGGTATATTATAATACATACACACACATGTTATAGGCGGCCGATCCGATGTGTCCGACTCCGATGTGCCAGTGCCAGAGTGCCGTCCGTCACTTCATAACACCATACAACAAAGCTTCTTCTTTTGTATGTGATTTTTGAGGTGGTGCGGTGTGTGTAAATTCCATAGGTGGTAAAGATCAAATGAGATGGACAGTTGGACATGACGATGTGGGTTACTGACCATAGGCTCTCTTATACGTTGTTATGATTTATGTCTGTACTTAAAAATAAAATATGAAATAACTAAATTTGAATAAATTTTTTTTTTCTTCTCACTGTGGAATGGAGATCATCTCTATCCTCTTTTTTGCATGAAAATGTTTCTAGTTTTTTTTTTTTTGTTTTATACCATGCATTCATGTAATATGCAAGGTATGCTTAGTTTAGTCCCAAGTTTATAACGCTTAAAAATTTTGATGCTACGAACAAAATTTTGGTAAAGGTGTTCATAGAATCACGTAATTAGTCCATTTCCGGTTGTCTGTCGACATATAAATTTTATCTTTTACGATATTTTTAAAGCATTAAAAAACATTTACGTGATACAAATATTATTTTTATTGAATATCTAATATCATTTTCGTTGGCTCCTATATCAGTCTATTTATGAGCACGACAACTTAAAAACGAAAATAGTTATCGAGCTGAAATTTTTATAGCGTGTTCTGGCCGTAAAAATGGATTTTAGGTTCGTAAACGAGCAATATACGTAAATTAGATCGTGAGTCTGTAAGACCTATCTTTTAAACCACAACAGACAGAACAAAAATACTGCAAAAATTTTCAAAATCTAATAATAAACAACTTTTGTTTCAAACATTTTTTCGTAAATATCTTTGTGTTATTGTGAGGCTCCAAATTAGGGCAAAATTAAAGTTTCCAGTATCTTAAAAACTACGGAAGATAGAGGTGGAAATATGAAGGTAGCTTGAAATAGTGAGTCTATCGATTCTTATTTCATACTAAGCCCCATTTGATTGTATTAAAATGGTCAATTTCTTGGGAAAACTTTTAAACAAACAAAATTCTATAAATATTTTGGGATATTAGTACAAGCATTCATATTCAACACTGAGCTTATAGGGTATTACAACAATTAATTCAGTCAATTATTTATTTTTACTTTTTTTCTTTTTTTTAATATCATAAACAGTTTTTTTTATTGAAAAATTTTTATGGGATAGTTTTTTTTACGAGTTTTTATATAAGATATATGATAGCAATCGACGCCGAATTTCTATGAATTTGATGAATTTGAAATTAGTTAGGATAACTTTACAGTAAAGACGCTCTATTATGTAAACCGAAGTCTGATAGACATGCATTTGTATTATTATACCATGTTTATATAAAATATACATAGTATATTAAGTTTAGTCCCAAGTATGTAGCGCTTAAAAATATTGACGCTACGAAGAAATTTTGGGGGAGGTGTTCATAGAATCATCTAATTAGTCCATTTTCAGTTGTCCGTCCGTCCGTCCGTCTGTGAACACGATAACTCAAAAACGAAAAAAGATATCAAGCTGAAATTTTTACAGCGTACTCTTTTATTCTTACTCTTACTCTTACCTTTTAGGACGTAAAAAGTTAGGTAGAATACGTAAATGAGCAACATAGGTCAATTGGGTCTACGGTCCCTCCATCTTGTAAACTGTTAGAGATAGAACAAAAGTTTAAATGTAAAAAATGTTTCTTATCAAAAATTAAACAACTTTTGCTTAAAACATTTTTTCTTAAACATAACTGTTTACCCGTGAGGGCGCAAATTAGGCGTAAATTGTATACTATGTATTATATCGGAATATCAGTTATGTTTTTGTGACATGTATGTATGTGTAATGTGATCAATACTGTCTATGCATGGTATTTCAACAATTAACTCAGTCAATTGTTTGTTTTCACTTGTAATTAAATTTAATTTTTATTTTTCACGAAAAACTTTAACAATTCAAGTGCATAAACACTCCAAAACATCGAAATTCTCGTATAATAGTCTCTAGATAATGGTTAGGTTAGGTTGTATTGGCTGTCCACGAAGGACACACTAAGATCTATAGAGCCCATTGTGATACCATTTATATAATTTACCAGCTTTCCGCTGATAATTTCATTTATCAGCTCCTCAATTTTAGAGGCTGAGTGCACCTCCTTCATGCATATACCATGCACTTCGCCAGCCTATCACAACTATTAATTAAATTAATTTTGTTGCGACGGCGGGAATCGAACCCGCTATCCTAAGCATAGCGCGGACGGAATTGGTTACGCCTTAACCAACTGAGCTAATAGGGCAACATCTAGATAATAGTATCTTTCTTACAGAAATTGAGAGACAATCAAGTCTGAAGATCATAAACGTTTCAAATTGAATAAAGTCGACCTCGAAAGGTAAAAAATTACATTCCAATTGGATAAAATATATGATGTTGAATGGTTGAGAGAGTCAATCGTACGTTCATTTCATGTAATGAACAGGTTACACATTAAAACATATACCTACACGACTACACGACATATATAAAGCAGTTAATAAAGTGTTAAAAATGAATTTAAAAAGAAGTGAACAAAAAAAAACCAATAGATTTTGAATGAATAGTTTACCTTGGAATATAAATCATACATGTTTGTACATATTTAAAAAATAATACTCTGTTTACACCTCTATCTATCTGTATAGAGTGTCCCAACAATAATTGAATTTATTATGAGTAGAGATCAAGTTTGTTATATCATGTATATGAAATATACGAAGGTATACTAAGTTTAGTCCCACATGGTCATCAATCTAAACTTAACCTGTCCGTTGGATCAGTTCTATCGCTAAAAAAATCGCGTTCGAAATTCAACCGGGGCCGAAATACCACGATACTCGATATAAAATTATATATTAAGAAATTATTAGAGCCTAAATGGCCGAGCGATCTAAGGCGTCGTCCTAGAACGTTGGATTGTTTAGACTTAGGTTGCGGGTTCGAATCCAGGCAGAGGCAGTGTGAACAATTTATAATTAATGGGAGTGCAGAATTGATCACATTGTCGTCGCTTGGATAAGAACAAAGTAACCGACTCCACCCACATCAAAAATGTAATTGTAAATATGTTTGTATTTGAATAAATAAAGATTAAGAAATAATGGTGTGGGTGGCCTCTGTGATAAAACGTATGTCACAAATACGGAGGTTAAACCCCCATTATTATTATTATTATTAAGAAATATTATTTAAAAAATATAATTTTAAAAGCATAAAACAAACCATCATTTTGCTAATTCGATATTTAAATTGCAACGTAACCATCGTCAGTAGCTAAATTTATTCATGCATTTTTTGTCAAGTTAAAATTAATTATGTAAAACATTACCAACAAATTACAGTAACACTTATAAAAATAAAATACAAAAACTATCACATAATTGACAAAATAAATTTCTCAACATTTCACAACAGATTGGAATAATGCTGTACGTTATCTGAAGCATGAGTGTCATTAGGGATGAGGATCTTGTCAAGGAATATAATTTTGGGAGGGAAAATGACTCGCTCAGATTTGCAGAACTTGAAGATAGCTCGCCAAAGAAATTTGTGAGAGTAAATTGTTGGTTAAAAAATATAAGAATGCTCTGGGATTTAAAATAACCAGAGTAATCTAATATGTTTTTACCAAAAATTTACTTAAAAAAACGCACCATTTTAATTTGTATCCATAAGTTGCTTTGAAATGTTAAGTGTTGAATGAATCTTGAAGGTTGCTCGTTGAAAAAATGTACGAGAGTCCTCTCTCGGTTCAAAAATATGAAAGTAATCTGAGATTTAAATAAGATATACCTTTCATATTTTCTAAATCAAGAAACAACTTAGAAAATCAAACCATAACATGTTCCATCCAAAGAAGCACAATTAGTAGAAAAATTAATGAATTTTGGCGTCAAAAATTTTAATAACTCGATGAAAATTTGGTTGAAAGGATGATAAATTAAATGTCAAAGTTTTTGTCTCGCAGAGCTTTTTGGAAAATTAGAAAATGGAAAATTAAGATAGTTTATGTAAAATTTGAAGTAGATTGGACCAAAGAATCACGTTGTTCCTTACAAACTTTGCTCCCATACGTCATGTAAAGAACACACCCTCCAAGTTTCACGTCTCTACGGTCAGTGGTTTAGGCTGTGCGTATATCAATCACAATGTATTTTTTTTTTAATTCATTGTTTACACCGTTATAGCATAGTAAAAAATATAAATACTGTTTAAAAATGCTAAAATTAAGTTTAAAAAAATATTTAAAATAGAGAATAATTTTGAGATGTTTAAACGTAGTTCTTTTGGCGCTCTCTGTTGATGATGTATTAATATGTGAGCTGTCAATTGGTGACAATTCAATGTATAATTTACACTTTAAAAAAATTAATTTACAAAACAGAATTAACAAATGTAATTATTAAGTTTTCTAATTAAAAGCCGTAGAATAATAAAATTCAATGTAATACCATACAAAATATAATTAATTAATATCATACAGCATGTCAACGAATCTGACAAGACGCTTGCTATGACGTCACGTCCGTTTTAAAATTTGAATTGCCGTTTTAGAAATTTGAATATCTCTCACTGAATTTGTACTTTAATTAATAAATTTGAAGTAATTAAAAAGATGTTAATTACTAAAATGATGGTTTAGTTGAAATAAAGTTACGGAAATGTTACCCTATTTTCATTTGATAATTATCCTTGACTCATTATTAAACATACTTTCAAATACCTATATTCAAATTGTCATTGAGTTAATAAAATTTTTTAGTTCAAAATTTGTATTTTTTTTGTTACATTCGGTGATACCATCCTGTAGATCTATCTATAAGAGAACTGTGAAGAAATAATATTGAGCAGCCACAACTGGCTACTGGCTCTATCATTAATATATTTAATACCAGCGGCAAGCTAATTACAAAAAGAGTCATTTTTGACGCAGATAAATGAAACACATATAAACATTTATTTTAAAACTCAATATATACAAAATGTTCGATTTACATCTAGGCATATAAATATCACGAGTATGAAGTACATGCGTTCAGCAATGCATCTAAGTAAGAGGTATTATAGGTGTTATATGAAATAGGGTATTATCGTTAGTCTTATTTTTGACATGAAATTTGAAAAAAATTAAAATTTATTTAAAAATATACTAATACTAGCAACCGGCCCCGGCTTTGCACGGGTGCAATGCTGATACTAAATACACTACAGAAAAACTGTGAACGTTGTATATAAAAACATAGCGGCCCGCTCTGGCTTCGCACGGGTATAAAATATATAGCCTATGTGATTAAAATCGATCCAGTAGTTTTGATTTATTCATTACTGCCCGTGGCCCGCACGCGTTAAATTTGAAGTAAAACAATCCCCCTTTCCCTATACCATGAAGATTTCCTGCTATCCTTGGAATATCTAAATTCATACACTACATTTTTACCTATTTACTTTTTACATTTTTAACTATTAACCTCAAAAATAGCAGTACTTCTCCACTATTTAATGGATGTTATTATACATATAAACCTTCCTCTTGAATCACTCTATCTATTAAAAAAACCGCATCAAAATCCGTTACGTAGTTTCAAAGATTTAAGCATACAAAGGGACATAGGGACATAGGGACAGAGAAAGCGACTTTGTTTTATACTATGTAGTGATATTCTAAATTCGAGTCATAAAAGCACATTTTTCTTTTAAAATATTAAATAAAAAAAGTATATCACGTGATCTTAAACACGGTTAAGTTTTTGTCAAGAAAGCGTGTGTATTTTTCCAAAAGAAATTTTTGGAGGCTTTTTATCAGCAAAATCAACATTTTGAAGTACTTTTTCAAAAATAGTAGAAGACTCTATTGCAAAAGTGACTTGTGTCGTGGCTTATCTGTTGTAGTTCATCTATTCAACTAAGAAACTCCCATTCTCCAAGCGTCTTACTCTCCAACTATCTCAACTCATATTGAAGCTTCAACACATGTATATAATACCTTTCACTTAGATGCATTGATTAACGCATGTATTCTGTTATACTTGTGCTACTTATATGCCTAGATGTAAATCAAACATTCTGTATATATTTTTATTTGTAAATATGTATTTTTTTTTATAAGTAATTACATATGTATTGATTGAAATTGATGACAAAGATGTTATTGATTTGGAGTTGTTCGAACAAAACTATATATATATTTTTTATTGATTGCTACTATTGTTCTCAATACATGTAAATTGAAAAATTGTTCTTGAATATACCTACTGGTCCTTAAGTATATAAATCATGATCTTAAAAAATATTATTTTTGTAAAAAGGGTTGCCATCTCTCCAGTCTTCGGACAAAGGTATGTTATTTGTTCTTTCAAAAAAAAAGTTCATAGCTTCAGTGGTGTTGCGAGGGATGGGTAAGGGAGTGCATCATGCCCCGGGAGCTACTCACAAAAGGCGCCAGATTTTATCCGCGAAACAAAAAAATGCGGGATTGTTTTTATTTTTATTATAATTGATTTCTGTAAATTAGTCTAAATCAAACTGAAATAATATATTCACAATAGAAATGGCACATCTTTTCTACTGACACGGTTGACTCGACTTATGTCTGTCAGCACTTCCTTAAGGCATCCACGCTGTGTGGTTACATAAATTATCTCCGTTCTTGATTTATCTGATAAAATATAATGTTAGATATGATCTTGAATCAAATTCGAGACAAGCTCTATGAAGAGGCAATAGAAAAAGCGTAGTCTCTTGGTGAAAAATGGGATATTAACAATAAATGTAAGAAGACGCCACAAAATGCCTGGAAAATTGGTTAAAAATAAATAACAGGTATCTTTTGATTCCAGATGATTATATACATTTTCTAGCCTAGTCTTGATTTCTCATCTACATTTTTTGTCTCAAATTTAAAGCCTAGCTTTATCTTTCACTACATAATTATTTTAGGGCATAAGATATTTTTTACCAATGGAAATTTACCAAGATATTTATTACCAATGGAAATTTACTTTAAAGTTAAATTTTTCAATGAGTTGTTTATTAAGAAAATTATCTTAAATTTCTACACTTGTTTTAATAAATTTTGAAATTGGCAACCCTCAAAAGTGTACCTAAGCCTTTAGATTCAAAATGAAATAATCTGTAGTTAGTCTTTTAATAGAATTTCGATTATTTAAGGATTTTGGTAAGCTCAAAACTTTAATTTTGAGCATTTTTTTTAGCAGAAATATATTATGTATATAAACATAAGACCACAAACCATAACTGTATCAATTTGTAAAATCATTTTAAAATTATATTCGTTTGCAATAATGATTTCACAGAATCAATTTGCAAATCGATTCAACTTGATACAATCAATGAATTTTACGATTTCACTTTTCACAGACACGAAACAAAATCGATATATCTTGAAATAAACTTTCTAGGCTAGGCGCATCTATTCAATAAGTGATTGTTTTAAGAATAACGATCAACGCTTTGCGGTGTTATGGTTTTTGATCTTATATATTGTGATCAATTCCACACCTGATAATTTAATCTATTCATGAATAAAAATTATTTAGCATGTATGATTCACATTAAATGGAATAGTTTTTTTTACTGTATGTACAGGCGAGTTTCGTTTAACGTGGTGGAGAAACTTAATTGTCATGTATATACATGAAAATTTATTTATCATAAATTTGTTCCTTTGTTGTTTAGAAGCCATTAATATATTTGTTCCTTTTCTAATTACAAAAATTGAAGCAAAACTAGTGGAAAATAATTTTTATGAAATTTTTGATTTTGATCATTTTAGGCAATTTTTTCCTAGTGCTTGTCACAAATTGTTGGCTTCTTACCCATGCTATATGTATATACATAGTTATACAACTACACTGTATACAACTATGCTTTTTGCTGCTTACTATAGTGTACACTACTACAATCAAATACAATGTAATTAATGCACACACACTACCCTCCATTAAAAATAATACTCTAAATGTAATATTTAATTAAATATGGATGTTTTGTTATTAAAGAAGCACCGGGTAAAAATAATACGCTTTAAAATTATCAATATAGAAATTTAAAGCGCATATCCTTCCCAGCGCTGCGATATATTTATCATTCTTCAGATCCATAATTAACGTTGATGAATAATCAACTCTTACCATGCATGATATAGCACAGTAAATGAAGCTATTTTACTTAAAAAAATACTTAATTGCTGAAATTTTTAAAGGGTGTTTTGGGGCATGCTCTGAGTGGTGGTCGAGGAAAATACAACCCCCTGCCAATACAGGGTTGATTTGGTTTTAATTAGTTATATATCGCACGTACAGGCTAGTTCTATGTATTAAATTTTTTGGAGTCTTGATTATCTATCGAATGGTAACAAGATCTTGGATCCAAAAGGTCAATGACAATGGCCAGTCAAAGATCAACTCACTCCTGTATTGACAGGGAGTTGTATCTTCCCTCATCACCACGAATATGATAGCTCGGTTTTAGACTCAGGGCATGGCCTCAAACTAATTTTTTAAAGTAAAATACCTTTATTCACTGTACTATGAAAGTTGGCTACACTGTTTGTACTTCCTGAACCAAAATTTCGTAATATTTACCAAAATTAAAATAAGCGTGTTAAATAAGGTATTAACTTTTTAACAATACTTAAAATAAATAAATAAGCATTTTATTAACAAATATAAATAATTGTGTATCGATCATTAGGTTCAAATCGCTATTGATCATTAATGTAAATTTGTTACACTTAAATAACACATGCATATGAGAATATATCACTTTTTTATTTCTCAAAAAGACACAAACAATTTCTTTGTATGTTGTGAAAGCATGCCGCATATTATCTAAGGTTTTCCATTAAGAATGTTATTTTTTGATATTGTTATTAATATCATCCATGATTTATAGATAAACAAGTGAAAACAAACAATTGACTGAGTTAATTGTTGAAATACCATGTATAGATAGTGTTGATTATGTAAGTAAAGAAAGATAGCCACACTTAGATACATATCACACACTTACTCAACTGATATTCCCATTTAATATATACTAGATCATTTGCGCCTACTTTGCGTCCTAACGGTTAAACAGTGATATGTACGAAAAAATGTTTCAAGAGTTGTTTACTTTTTTTAAAAGGAACATGTTTCATTTAAACTTTCCTTAAGACCCAATTGACCCATGTTGCTCAGTTACGAACTCGACCTCACTTTTTATGTCCTAAGCACGCTATAAAAATTTTAACTTGTCAGATTTGGCAAACGGACAACCGTAAATGGATTTTATGAAGACCTATACCAAAATTATGTTCGTAGCATCAATATTTTTAAGCGTTACAAACTGAACTTAATATACCTTGATATATTTCATTTATACAAGGTTTAAAAATTAGATATTGAAGTTTTGTTGTAAACAAAATATCAACCACGACGCCTTTAAAAGTGTTCTTACAAGACTAGAATCAAGTTTTTTCTAATTTTCGTAAAAAATATTAAATTCCTTTGGCTATTTTCATCTTTAAAAGGCGCACGTACCGTACAATTTACTCTGACACATTCAATTGTTATATTTTTATTCAAATTATAAAAAAAGTATCACTCTTATTGAAAGACCTTATTATTATTGGTAATAACAATTCACCATATGTGATTTACAAAACAATGTCATAAATTAGTTAAATTTTAAGTAATCAATTACATAGATTTAATTAGTATATTAAAAAATAATGTTGTTTATTGACACCGTACGGGTCATATTATTTGTCACCTATCCATCTGTTTTATATGGTTGCCACCTGCTCGGTCCTCGACTGGCAGTGGCGGGTTTAGCAGATATTGCCAGGTGATCGGATTTTTGAAAATCTTCCGGGTCACCACGTGGTTAGGGTCGAAAAAGCGAAAATTAGCATCATGATTGCTGAATCGCCACCAAGATGGATTTGACCTCAACAACTAGAGTAGTGAGAATTGATTTTGGTCATGATTTTAGTGTTTATAGGACTTTTCAGCTTATTTTGTTGGTATCACGATAAGAAGTCAGTTGTAAAACTTTTATATTCGTTCAATTTAAGTCACGTTCGTGAAGAATTTTCATGTTTGTTCGTTTTGTTTGAGTCATGCTTGTGTAAAATTTTTGTACCTTGTGCTTAAGTGTTGATAGTTACTTAAAGATTAATACCACAAACTTTCTGATAGTTTTCGTGCAAAATGGTCCACAAAATATTCAAATTTGTAATATATTTATACTACTTCCACTTCTCACTGGGGAATTTTTTCAAGCGTCACAAACTTGGGACTAAACTTAATATACCTTGATATATTTCATACACATGGTATAAAAACCCCTTTTTATACATTCATAATTCAATCAAAATAAATAAAAAGTTACTTTTTAATGAAATTGAATCAAGTCTGATTTTGCCCATCACTAATTTCATTGGAAATTTTGATTTAGACTATAATTTTCCGTATATAAACATATTTATAAGGTCCCAACTATTGTATCCACACTGAGTAGAAAATCATTCACTCCTATAAATATATATTATTTACTTTTTATATTCAAAGAATGTGTAAATGATTTGAAAATATTTATTTATTGAATTGAGAGCATTTAACATTTAATATGGTCGCGTTCAAAAGACTTTATTGTTAATGTACGCTTATAATGATGGCTATGATTGCTAGATGTGAGGCTGTGACTGTGTGTTTCTTACCTATAGATATTTTTATTGCTTAAGTACTAGGAAAATTTTATTGAGATATTTATGAGATACATAAACTATATAGTCATAAATTTTAGTTAATATATGACACTTATTTATATGTACAAGAATTGGTGAAATAATATTGATTCTTTTTATGTAAGCATAACAAATATTATATATTCTTCTTAAATACTATCGAAAAATATGTATTTTGGTGACGTAAAACTTATTTACGTATTCGCATCGTGTGTGAGTTTTATTGGAGGCGTTTCCATGGTAACGATACACTACTTTATATTATAGAATTGTATGGGTGCATATGTAATTGTATGGATTGCATCCATGACTTACATTGAAAATTTAATATTATTGTCTTACAAATTTAAATAAATAATTATGATAATTGACATTTGAAAAATAATATGTATGCAATTTGATATCTTATTTTCACAATTTTTAATGCATTAAGTTTAATTAATTAGTGTTTTCAATAATTTTAATTTGATATTTTCTATATGATTAACATGCAAGGAATTTCAAATTAGTCATAACAGTGTCTTTTAACGCCAAAATTTTTCACTGGAAGCGCTGGCATCGATTTTATTGTCCCTACCATGACTACGCACACAACGAATTGGTTATGCGATGTAATGTAGGCAAAATACTCATTGTATTTAGGGTTGCCATTTCTCCATGACTATGTGAGCATCTAAAAACAATTTTACAATTTTTATTGATCGAAAATCTAAAAGCAATCGGAATATTTTCATGTTTGAAACAACCCAAAAACAGTCGTTTTCAAGACTGAAAACCTCACCTCAGGACAGCCAATCTTACCTAATCTAAGACTCATCATAAAAACGCTGAACAAATTTTTTTCTGGGAATCCCCTAAGTAAACAAGCCCCAATATTGAATTCCAGTGCATAAGTTTACATTTTCGTGATAAAAAATATTTAAAAAAAAAAAAAAAAAACTTTAAAATCGGAATCAAGTAAACTTTTATTGAAATTTTTATAGTTTTTCAATCATCAAATGATATTCATTCAAGGATTTGCGACACAACGTCCATAAAAATATTTTAAAACTATTATTATACGATTTTTAAAGGTTCATTCACATTGATGAGGTGTATAAAATACATACTACTTTAACTTATCTTTATCGAAAAATTTATTTTATTACCATCCTCAATGAGCCGAACTACTACGATATTGTTAATAAATTGTTAATTATTGTTATTAACAAACACAATAAGTTCATTTGTGTCAAACACATATGAATGTAATACAATTGATTTTTAGAAAACTTAAATTAAATTGTTAGTAGGTAACATTAGATGCCAATTATAACAAGTGAAAACAAACAATTGACTGAGTTAATTGTTGAAATATCATGCAGAGATAATATTGATTACTCTACCACATTACACATACGTACATGTCACACATACTTAACTGATAATCCCATATAATAATACATACTATACAATTTACGCCTACTTTGGGCCCTCACGGGTAAACAGTGATGTTTACGAAAAAATGTTTGAATCAAAAGTTGTTTATTTTTTGATAAGGAAGATTTTTTACATTTAAACTTTTGTTATATCTATAACGGTTTACAAGATGGATCCTACGGACCCATAGGTCAAGACCCAATTGACTTATGTTGCTCATTTACGAACTTGACCTCAATCTTTTTTCGTTTTTGAGTAGTCGTGC
Organism: Chrysoperla carnea; assembly: GCF_905475395.1. Classification (NCBI taxonomy): domain Eukaryota; kingdom Metazoa; phylum Arthropoda; class Insecta; order Neuroptera; family Chrysopidae; genus Chrysoperla; species Chrysoperla carnea. The sequence continues at coordinate 30,452,264 of NC_058342.1, forward strand.
CCACAGACGGACGGACGGACAGCCGGAAATGGACTAATTAGGTAATTTTATGAACACCTACACCAAAATTTTGTTCATAGCATCAATATTTTTAAGCGTTAAAAACTTTTGACTAAACTTAGTATACCTTGCATATTACATATATGTATGGTATAAAAAGTTGCGCACTCTAGCCAAATAATGTTAACGTGGAAATAGAATATTCCAACTTAAATAATCTTACAGAGGAAGATAAACTACGCCATCTGATTCAGAAAACCGGGCTGGATAATGAAGAGTTGGGTATGTCTCATGGTCGAACAAGCCACTCCCTCTCTTTATCGTAGAACCCACACATTATTATTGGAAATTCCGCCCATTAATAAAATGATTCCGCCTTTGGCGCTGATCATAAGTTTCTCCAAAGATTAAAAATCCATTAAAAAAAAGTTAATGCATCGTCCGGGAATCGAACCCGGGCCGCCGGCGTGGCAGGTGAGCATTCTACCACTGAACCAACGATGCTCTTAAATGTTTATATGCAAATGTAGCTTGATATTTTTTTTCGTTTTTGAGTTATCGTGTTGGCAGACAGACGGACAGACAACCGAAAATGGACTAATTAGGTGATTTTATAAACACCTATACCAAAATTTTGTTCCTAAAATTAATATTTTTAAGCGTTACAAACTTGGGACTAAACTTAATATACCTTGCATATTACATATATGCATGGTATAAAAACAGATAATTTACAAGAGGATACTTAATAAGTACCTACTTTTTAATATCGATGAAAAACAATATCGTTATCATCCAAATTTTAGTATAATTTTTAATTTTTGTAAATAAATAAATTGTATCATAGAAATAGTTATTTTTGTTATTACATAAAATATATTTATCCTAGAAAGGTCAAGAATGCATTATTGCATAATAATGATATTTTTAATAATGATTCGCCTAGCAACCAACGGAAACTTGAAATTTGTATTTCTTAAGAAGTGAACTGTGTCATTTAAATGATTTTTGTTATGTTGACTTATATTTTCTCAATATGTCAAATATGAATTGGTTTTCAAGTTCAAGAAGCATGCATTGTTTTCATTATTAATAATAATGATGTCTTCAAAAAGATAAAACTTTTGTTAATATATAGTTCAAACTAATATGTTATCGTAAAATATCGCTAATTAAAGTAAGAATCAGAATTATTTCACTAAGAAAATTTATGAAATTATAACAACTCCGCGTGGAGTTCATAAATTTGAAGTCAATAGAATTATGAATGAAATAAAGAACTCAGAGATGTTCAAATCGAATCGAATTTACAGTCAAATGCTTTCACTTCTAAATCAAAGCTACCAACGGTTGCATAAACAATTTTTTTATAATGTTCCAAAAGTAAGCACTTTTGATTCAACATATTTTGTTCTGTCTCTAACGGTTTACAAGACCTAATGAACCTACGTTGCTTATTTACGAGCTAAAACTCACCTTTTTACGTTCTGAGCACGCGATAAAACTTTGAGCTTGATTCAGCTGTTTTAGTTTTTGAGTTATCGCGTTATCGATATCGGAAATGGACTCTTTCGATGGTTTTATGGATTCCAATAACAAAATTTTGTTCGTGGCATCAATATTTTGAAGAGTTACAAACTTGGGATTAAAATTAGAATACCTTGATATATTTTACATATAAACAGGGTAAAAAAACGTAAGTGCATAATTTAACTGTTAAGAAAATTATACACTTTAAAGAGTTTTAGTTCAAAAAGGTTGGCGTTTAAAACGTAGGAAAATTTGATAATCATGAAAATTGATGAGAAAAATATACAAATCAAGTTTATTACATGCATAAAAATAATGTATGTAGTTGTTCGCCTGCGCTCTGTCAACTTTTTTTTGTTTAAAATGCAATCAGATAAGAGTAATGATATAAAAATGGGACAATTTAGGGTAAGGTGCAATTTTTATGTAAATACATGACTGCGCGAGTATAAAAATAAATCGAATAATTTCAAGTTCCTTAGTTCAATATCCATGACCAATTTAACAATGCATACATAAAATAATATTTTCATTTTTCTTGAATGTTCCGATGTTTCTATTTCAAAGCTTAGAAAATTCTTAAAAAGTCAAGTAATAAAATAAAAATTATTTATTAGTCCAGACTTTTCAGAGGGGGCAAAAACATTAAAAAAGTTCTTGTTAGCCTTCATAGATTATTCTTCGAACATGTATTGCAGCTTATGCTGGAACGATCATCATCTCCATAGATAAATGATGTGTTTTATCCACTATTCAGATTCTGTATATTCAGTTTTTTTATTACCATTAAAAAACGGCTCAACTAATTCTGCTGAAATTACGTTCTTAAATACGCAATTACGCGTCGAATAAACCCAGTCACGTGTTAATATCATAACTGCTTCGCGAGATAATCGAGGCGAAAGAATCCGAAAAAACATATTGAAAAGGTTTGATTCGGATATTGCGGCCAGGAAACCGCGGAAATATATAACACTGGAAGTTTTCAAAATCGGCCCCATTACATTAACTTCCTCTGGGAAGTTCATTATATTTTAAAGCAAAAATTTGCCTTGATTCAAGTAATATTAGTCACCCTATTAGCTCAGTTGGTTAAGGCGTAACCAATTCCGTCCGCGGTATGCTTAGAGTAGCGGATTCGATTCCCGCCGGCGCAACAAAATTAATTTAATTAATAGTTTTGATGGGCTGGTATAGTGCATGGTTTATGCATTAAGGGAGGTGATAAATGAAATTATCAGCGGAAAAGGTGGTAAAACACATATATGGTATCACAATGGGATCTATACCCTAAGTGTGTCCTTCGTGGACAGCCAATATAATCTAACCTAACCTAAGTAATATCAATAGGTATCGTTGACATTTCCACAGGTTTTTCTTTTTCATATTCACATAAAAATAATAATAATATATTCAATAAGATGAATTTTCACCGATATAGATATATGAACATTCGTTCGATCATATGAAAAATGGTTCCACTGACTGCGTGTGTATGTATATTGTATGGGACAATAAATACAATGGTGGCAATACTGCATGTACGGTAGTTAGTCAAATGCATTGCTACCAACTGTATATATTGGATGGTTATGAATGATGTGGGTGACGTTTTTTTTATGCACCTATATATATTATAAATAGAAGAATGATTTTTATATATAAAAATAAATAATATTGTTAACAATGATTTTGTTACGTATTCGAAACAGTCGGCGTATTCTAACGATCGACGAAATTCCTTGAATTTATTTGTTAGTGATGCCGCGTGCCACCCACTGGTTCTATTTTTGTTTTTACCCACTGATTTTATGTTCTAGTAGACTTATACACGGTATCGAAAGACAACCAGAGAAGGTTAAGGTTGAGAACACTATTTAATGGGAATAAAAAATTTCTCATGCTTTTTTCGACGGTTTTAAAGTTTTGCTTATCTCTAAAGTCTTTTCAAATTCAAATTCCAAAAATCGGTATGCAATTGGTGTTTAAGACAGTGCCTATTGGAGATGTTTACTTTCTAGAACTGTCAGAAATTCCTGTCAGAAGTTTTTTAGGTCTTGCGCTTCTCCAAAGCTTCCTCTTTTTTTCTGTTCTACCCTTAAGTTCCTTATTCCTTCAACAAATTCCTCCTTATGATCCTCCTTATGATGATCCACTCCTTACTTTGAAGAATATTATGTCTAGGTTTGACGAAAAATATACTCATTAAAAATGTACCGCTTAGGAAAAATCACGCTAGACAAATAATTAAAAGGAAAAAATACCATAAATTTATATAAATTTAAATAATAAGTTAATTAGACAAATGTGTCCTAAGTGATTGAGCTCTGGTTGTCACGAGTTTTTTCTGTTTTATAATTATAAGAATTTTATATTTAATAACTCTGAATTGTTATTAAATGTAATTAGCTGGGTTCCAAATTGATATTTATAGACCAATCGATTTTTCTAGGAATCCGGGAAAAATTTTGACTGATTTGTGGTTATTATATAATAATATACAAAATATCAAACAAATAAATGAAATACCGATGAAAAAGGTCCATAAAAAATATTATATTTTCAAGAGTATATAATTTCTCACTAGGAAAATTAACATGAATGAAAATTCTGGACAAAAATTATCTCATTAACAAGTGAAAACAAAGAATTGACTGAGTTAATTGTTGAAATACCATGCATAGTCAGTGTTGATTGCTTTATCACATAAAACATATAAACATATGACACATACATAACTGATAATCAAGTATAGTACATATTAAAAAATTTCCGCCTAATTGGCGCCCTCACGGGTAAACAGTGATGTATACGAAAAAATGTTTCAAACAAAAAGAACCCGGGCCGCCGGCGTGGCAGGTGAGCATTCTACCACTGAACCAACGATGCTCTTAAATGTTTATATGCAAATGTAGCTTGATATTTTTTTTCGTTTTTGAGTTATCGTGTTGGCAGACAGACGGACAGACAACCGAAAATGGACTAATTAGGTGATTTTATAAACACCTATACCAAAATTTTGTTCCTAAAATTAATATTTTTAAGCGTTACAAACTTGGGACTAAACTTAATATACCTTGCATATTACATATATGCATGGTATAAAAACAGATAATTTACAAGAGGATACTTAATAAGTACCTACTTTTTAATATCGATGAAAAACAATATCGTTATCATCCAAATTTTAGTATAATTTTTAATTTTTGTAAATAAATAAATTGTATCATAGAAATAGTTATTTTTGTTATTACATAAAATATATTTATCCTAGAAAGGTCAAGAATGCATTATTGCATAATAATGATATTTTTAATAATGATTCGCCTAGCAACCAACGGAAACTTGAAATTTGTATTTCTTAAGAAGTGAACTGTGTCATTTAAATGATTTTTGTTATGTTGACTTATATTTTCTCAATATGTCAAATATGAATTGGTTTTCAAGTTCAAGAAGCATGCATTGTTTTCATTATTAATAATAATGATGTCTTCAAAAAGATAAAACTTTTGTTAATATATAGTTCAAACTAATATGTTATCGTAAAATATCGCTAATTAAAGTAAGAATCAGAATTATTTCACTAAGAAAATTTATGAAATTATAACAACTCCGCGTGGAGTTCATAAATTTGAAGTCAATAGAATTATGAATGAAATAAAGAACTCAGAGATGTTCAAATCGAATCGAATTTACAGTCAAATGCTTTCACTTCTAAATCAAAGCTACCAACGGTTGCATAAACAATTTTTTTATAATGTTCCAAAAGTAAGCACTTTTGATTCAACATATTTTGTTCTGTCTCTAACGGTTTACAAGACCTAATGAACCTACGTTGCTTATTTACGAGCTAAAACTCACCTTTTTACGTTCTGAGCACGCGATAAAACTTTGAGCTTGATTCAGCTGTTTTAGTTTTTGAGTTATCGCGTTATCGATATCGGAAATGGACTCTTTCGATGGTTTTATGGATTCCAATAACAAAATTTTGTTCGTGGCATCAATATTTTGAAGAGTTACAAACTTGGGATTAAAATTAGAATACCTTGATATATTTTACATATAAACAGGGTAAAAAAACGTAAGTGCATAATTTAACTGTTAAGAAAATTATACACTTTAAAGAGTTTTAGTTCAAAAAGGTTGGCGTTTAAAACGTAGGAAAATTTGATAATCATGAAAATTGATGAGAAAAATATACAAATCAAGTTTATTACATGCATAAAAATAATGTATGTAGTTGTTCGCCTGCGCTCTGTCAACTTTTTTTTGTTTAAAATGCAATCAGATAAGAGTAATGATATAAAAATGGGACAATTTAGGGTAAGGTGCAATTTTTATGTAAATACATGACTGCGCGAGTATAAAAATAAATCGAATAATTTCAAGTTCCTTAGTTCAATATCCATGACCAATTTAACAATGCATACATAAAATAATATTTTCATTTTTCTTGAATGTTCCGATGTTTCTATTTCAAAGCTTAGAAAATTCTTAAAAAGTCAAGTAATAAAATAAAAATTATTTATTAGTCCAGACTTTTCAGAGGGGGCAAAAACATTAAAAAAGTTCTTGTTAGCCTTCATAGATTATTCTTCGAACATGTATTGCAGCTTATGCTGGAACGATCATCATCTCCATAGATAAATGATGTGTTTTATCCACTATTCAGATTCTGTATATTCAGTTTTTTTATTACCATTAAAAAACGGCTCAACTAATTCTGCTGAAATTACGTTCTTAAATACGCAATTACGCGTCGAATAAACCCAGTCACGTGTTAATATCATAACTGCTTCGCGAGATAATCGAGGCGAAAGAATCCGAAAAAACATATTGAAAAGGTTTGATTCGGATATTGCGGCCAGGAAACCGCGGAAATATATAACACTGGAAGTTTTCAAAATCGGCCCCATTACATTAACTTCCTCTGGGAAGTTCATTATATTTTAAAGCAAAAATTTGCCTTGATTCAAGTAATATTAGTCACCCTATTAGCTCAGTTGGTTAAGGCGTAACCAATTCCGTCCGCGGTATGCTTAGAGTAGCGGATTCGATTCCCGCCGGCGCAACAAAATTAATTTAATTAATAGTTTTGATGGGCTGGTATAGTGCATGGTTTATGCATTAAGGGAGGTGATAAATGAAATTATCAGCGGAAAAGGTGGTAAAACACATATATGGTATCACAATGGGATCTATACCCTAAGTGTGTCCTTCGTGGACAGCCAATATAATCTAACCTAACCTAAGTAATATCAATAGGTATCGTTGACATTTCCACAGGTTTTTCTTTTTCATATTCACATAAAAATAATAATAATATATTCAATAAGATGAATTTTCACCGATATAGATATATGAACATTCGTTCGATCATATGAAAAATGGTTCCACTGACTGCGTGTGTATGTATATTGTATGGGACAATAAATACAATGGTGGCAATACTGCATGTACGGTAGTTAGTCAAATGCATTGCTACCAACTGTATATATTGGATGGTTATGAATGATGTGGGTGACGTTTTTTTTATGCACCTATATATATTATAAATAGAAGAATGATTTTTATATATAAAAATAAATAATATTGTTAACAATGATTTTGTTACGTATTCGAAACAGTCGGCGTATTCTAACGATCGACGAAATTCCTTGAATTTATTTGTTAGTGATGCCGCGTGCCACCCACTGGTTCTATTTTTGTTTTTACCCACTGATTTTATGTTCTAGTAGACTTATACACGGTATCGAAAGACAACCAGAGAAGGTTAAGGTTGAGAACACTATTTAATGGGAATAAAAAATTTCTCATGCTTTTTTCGACGGTTTTAAAGTTTTGCTTATCTCTAAAGTCTTTTCAAATTCAAATTCCAAAAATCGGTATGCAATTGGTGTTTAAGACAGTGCCTATTGGAGATGTTTACTTTCTAGAACTGTCAGAAATTCCTGTCAGAAGTTTTTTAGGTCTTGCGCTTCTCCAAAGCTTCCTCTTTTTTTCTGTTCTACCCTTAAGTTCCTTATTCCTTCAACAAATTCCTCCTTATGATCCTCCTTATGATGATCCACTCCTTACTTTGAAGAATATTATGTCTAGGTTTGACGAAAAATATACTCATTAAAAATGTACCGCTTAGGAAAAATCACGCTAGACAAATAATTAAAAGGAAAAAATACCATAAATTTATATAAATTTAAATAATAAGTTAATTAGACAAATGTGTCCTAAGTGATTGAGCTCTGGTTGTCACGAGTTTTTTCTGTTTTATAATTATAAGAATTTTATATTTAATAACTCTGAATTGTTATTAAATGTAATTAGCTGGGTTCCAAATTGATATTTATAGACCAATCGATTTTTCTAGGAATCCGGGAAAAATTTTGACTGATTTGTGGTTATTATATAATAATATACAAAATATCAAACAAATAAATGAAATACCGATGAAAAAGGTCCATAAAAAATATTATATTTTCAAGAGTATATAATTTCTCACTAGGAAAATTAACATGAATGAAAATTCTGGACAAAAATTATCTCATTAACAAGTGAAAACAAAGAATTGACTGAGTTAATTGTTGAAATACCATGCATAGTCAGTGTTGATTGCTTTATCACATAAAACATATAAACATATGACACATACATAACTGATAATCAAGTATAGTACATATTAAAAAATTTCCGCCTAATTGGCGCCCTCACGGGTAAACAGTGATGTATACGAAAAAATGTTTCAAACAAAAAGAACCCGGGCCGCCGGCGTGGCAGGTGAGCATTCTACCACTGAACCAACGATGCTCTTAAATGTTTATATGCAAATGTAGCTTGATATTTTTTTTCGTTTTTGAGTTATCGTGTTGGCAGACAGACGGACAGACAACCGAAAATGGACTAATTAGGTGATTTTATAAACACCTATACCAAAATTTTGTTCCTAAAATTAATATTTTTAAGCGTTACAAACTTGGGACTAAACTTAATATACCTTGCATATTACATATATGCATGGTATAAAAACAGATAATTTACAAGAGGATACTTAATAAGTACCTACTTTTTAATATCGATGAAAAACAATATCGTTATCATCCAAATTTTAGTATAATTTTTAATTTTTGTAAATAAATAAATTGTATCATAGAAATAGTTATTTTTGTTATTACATAAAATATATTTATCCTAGAAAGGTCAAGAATGCATTATTGCATAATAATGATATTTTTAATAATGATTCGCCTAGCAACCAACGGAAACTTGAAATTTGTATTTCTTAAGAAGTGAACTGTGTCATTTAAATGATTTTTGTTATGTTGACTTATATTTTCTCAATATGTCAAATATGAATTGGTTTTCAAGTTCAAGAAGCATGCATTGTTTTCATTATTAATAATAATGATGTCTTCAAAAAGATAAAACTTTTGTTAATATATAGTTCAAACTAATATGTTATCGTAAAATATCGCTAATTAAAGTAAGAATCAGAATTATTTCACTAAGAAAATTTATGAAATTATAACAACTCCGCGTGGAGTTCATAAATTTGAAGTCAATAGAATTATGAATGAAATAAAGAACTCAGAGATGTTCAAATCGAATCGAATTTACAGTCAAATGCTTTCACTTCTAAATCAAAGCTACCAACGGTTGCATAAACAATTTTTTTATAATGTTCCAAAAGTAAGCACTTTTGATTCAACATATTTTGTTCTGTCTCTAACGGTTTACAAGACCTAATGAACCTACGTTGCTTATTTACGAGCTAAAACTCACCTTTTTACGTTCTGAGCACGCGATAAAACTTTGAGCTTGATTCAGCTGTTTTAGTTTTTGAGTTATCGCGTTATCGATATCGGAAATGGACTCTTTCGATGGTTTTATGGATTCCAATAACAAAATTTTGTTCGTGGCATCAATATTTTGAAGAGTTACAAACTTGGGATTAAAATTAGAATACCTTGATATATTTTACATATAAACAGGGTAAAAAAACGTAAGTGCATAATTTAACTGTTAAGAAAATTATACACTTTAAAGAGTTTTAGTTCAAAAAGGTTGGCGTTTAAAACGTAGGAAAATTTGATAATCATGAAAATTGATGAGAAAAATATACAAATCAAGTTTATTACATGCATAAAAATAATGTATGTAGTTGTTCGCCTGCGCTCTGTCAACTTTTTTTTGTTTAAAATGCAATCAGATAAGAGTAATGATATAAAAATGGGACAATTTAGGGTAAGGTGCAATTTTTATGTAAATACATGACTGCGCGAGTATAAAAATAAATCGAATAATTTCAAGTTCCTTAGTTCAATATCCATGACCAATTTAACAATGCATACATAAAATAATATTTTCATTTTTCTTGAATGTTCCGATGTTTCTATTTCAAAGCTTAGAAAATTCTTAAAAAGTCAAGTAATAAAATAAAAATTATTTATTAGTCCAGACTTTTCAGAGGGGGCAAAAACATTAAAAAAGTTCTTGTTAGCCTTCATAGATTATTCTTCGAACATGTATTGCAGCTTATGCTGGAACGATCATCATCTCCATAGATAAATGATGTGTTTTATCCACTATTCAGATTCTGTATATTCAGTTTTTTTATTACCATTAAAAAACGGCTCAACTAATTCTGCTGAAATTACGTTCTTAAATACGCAATTACGCGTCGAATAAACCCAGTCACGTGTTAATATCATAACTGCTTCGCGAGATAATCGAGGCGAAAGAATCCGAAAAAACATATTGAAAAGGTTTGATTCGGATATTGCGGCCAGGAAACCGCGGAAATATATAACACTGGAAGTTTTCAAAATCGGCCCCATTACATTAACTTCCTCTGGGAAGTTCATTATATTTTAAAGCAAAAATTTGCCTTGATTCAAGTAATATTAGTCACCCTATTAGCTCAGTTGGTTAAGGCGTAACCAATTCCGTCCGCGGTATGCTTAGAGTAGCGGATTCGATTCCCGCCGGCGCAACAAAATTAATTTAATTAATAGTTTTGATGGGCTGGTATAGTGCATGGTTTATGCATTAAGGGAGGTGATAAATGAAATTATCAGCGGAAAAGGTGGTAAAACACATATATGGTATCACAATGGGATCTATACCCTAAGTGTGTCCTTCGTGGACAGCCAATATAATCTAACCTAACCTAAGTAATATCAATAGGTATCGTTGACATTTCCACAGGTTTTTCTTTTTCATATTCACATAAAAATAATAATAATATATTCAATAAGATGAATTTTCACCGATATAGATATATGAACATTCGTTCGATCATATGAAAAATGGTTCCACTGACTGCGTGTGTATGTATATTGTATGGGACAATAAATACAATGGTGGCAATACTGCATGTACGGTAGTTAGTCAAATGCATTGCTACCAACTGTATATATTGGATGGTTATGAATGATGTGGGTGACGTTTTTTTTATGCACCTATATATATTATAAATAGAAGAATGATTTTTATATATAAAAATAAATAATATTGTTAACAATGATTTTGTTACGTATTCGAAACAGTCGGCGTATTCTAACGATCGACGAAATTCCTTGAATTTATTTGTTAGTGATGCCGCGTGCCACCCACTGGTTCTATTTTTGTTTTTACCCACTGATTTTATGTTCTAGTAGACTTATACACGGTATCGAAAGACAACCAGAGAAGGTTAAGGTTGAGAACACTATTTAATGGGAATAAAAAATTTCTCATGCTTTTTTCGACGGTTTTAAAGTTTTGCTTATCTCTAAAGTCTTTTCAAATTCAAATTCCAAAAATCGGTATGCAATTGGTGTTTAAGACAGTGCCTATTGGAGATGTTTACTTTCTAGAACTGTCAGAAATTCCTGTCAGAAGTTTTTTAGGTCTTGCGCTTCTCCAAAGCTTCCTCTTTTTTTCTGTTCTACCCTTAAGTTCCTTATTCCTTCAACAAATTCCTCCTTATGATCCTCCTTATGATGATCCACTCCTTACTTTGAAGAATATTATGTCTAGGTTTGACGAAAAATATACTCATTAAAAATGTACCGCTTAGGAAAAATCACGCTAGACAAATAATTAAAAGGAAAAAATACCATAAATTTATATAAATTTAAATAATAAGTTAATTAGACAAATGTGTCCTAAGTGATTGAGCTCTGGTTGTCACGAGTTTTTTCTGTTTTATAATTATAAGAATTTTATATTTAATAACTCTGAATTGTTATTAAATGTAATTAGCTGGGTTCCAAATTGATATTTATAGACCAATCGATTTTTCTAGGAATCCGGGAAAAATTTTGACTGATTTGTGGTTATTATATAATAATATACAAAATATCAAACAAATAAATGAAATACCGATGAAAAAGGTCCATAAAAAATATTATATTTTCAAGAGTATATAATTTCTCACTAGGAAAATTAACATGAATGAAAATTCTGGACAAAAATTATCTCATTAACAAGTGAAAACAAAGAATTGACTGAGTTAATTGTTGAAATACCATGCATAGTCAGTGTTGATTGCTTTATCACATAAAACATATAAACATATGACACATACATAACTGATAATCAAGTATAGTACATATTAAAAAATTTCCGCCTAATTGGCGCCCTCACGGGTAAACAGTGATGTATACGAAAAAATGTTTCAAACAAAAAGAACCCGGGCCGCCGGCGTGGCAGGTGAGCATTCTACCACTGAACCAACGATGCTCTTAAATGTTTATATGCAAATGTAGCTTGATATTTTTTTTCGTTTTTGAGTTATCGTGTTGGCAGACAGACGGACAGACAACCGAAAATGGACTAATTAGGTGATTTTATAAACACCTATACCAAAATTTTGTTCCTAAAATTAATATTTTTAAGCGTTACAAACTTGGGACTAAACTTAATATACCTTGCATATTACATATATGCATGGTATAAAAACAGATAATTTACAAGAGGATACTTAATAAGTACCTACTTTTTAATATCGATGAAAAACAATATCGTTATCATCCAAATTTTAGTATAATTTTTAATTTTTGTAAATAAATAAATTGTATCATAGAAATAGTTATTTTTGTTATTACATAAAATATATTTATCCTAGAAAGGTCAAGAATGCATTATTGCATAATAATGATATTTTTAATAATGATTCGCCTAGCAACCAACGGAAACTTGAAATTTGTATTTCTTAAGAAGTGAACTGTGTCATTTAAATGATTTTTGTTATGTTGACTTATATTTTCTCAATATGTCAAATATGAATTGGTTTTCAAGTTCAAGAAGCATGCATTGTTTTCATTATTAATAATAATGATGTCTTCAAAAAGATAAAACTTTTGTTAATATATAGTTCAAACTAATATGTTATCGTAAAATATCGCTAATTAAAGTAAGAATCAGAATTATTTCACTAAGAAAATTTATGAAATTATAACAACTCCGCGTGGAGTTCATAAATTTGAAGTCAATAGAATTATGAATGAAATAAAGAACTCAGAGATGTTCAAATCGAATCGAATTTACAGTCAAATGCTTTCACTTCTAAATCAAAGCTACCAACGGTTGCATAAACAATTTTTTTATAATGTTCCAAAAGTAAGCACTTTTGATTCAACATATTTTGTTCTGTCTCTAACGGTTTACAAGACCTAATGAACCTACGTTGCTTATTTACGAGCTAAAACTCACCTTTTTACGTTCTGAGCACGCGATAAAACTTTGAGCTTGATTCAGCTGTTTTAGTTTTTGAGTTATCGCGTTATCGATATCGGAAATGGACTCTTTCGATGGTTTTATGGATTCCAATAACAAAATTTTGTTCGTGGCATCAATATTTTGAAGAGTTACAAACTTGGGATTAAAATTAGAATACCTTGATATATTTTACATATAAACAGGGTAAAAAAACGTAAGTGCATAATTTAACTGTTAAGAAAATTATACACTTTAAAGAGTTTTAGTTCAAAAAGGTTGGCGTTTAAAACGTAGGAAAATTTGATAATCATGAAAATTGATGAGAAAAATATACAAATCAAGTTTATTACATGCATAAAAATAATGTATGTAGTTGTTCGCCTGCGCTCTGTCAACTTTTTTTTGTTTAAAATGCAATCAGATAAGAGTAATGATATAAAAATGGGACAATTTAGGGTAAGGTGCAATTTTTATGTAAATACATGACTGCGCGAGTATAAAAATAAATCGAATAATTTCAAGTTCCTTAGTTCAATATCCATGACCAATTTAACAATGCATACATAAAATAATATTTTCATTTTTCTTGAATGTTCCGATGTTTCTATTTCAAAGCTTAGAAAATTCTTAAAAAGTCAAGTAATAAAATAAAAATTATTTATTAGTCCAGACTTTTCAGAGGGGGCAAAAACATTAAAAAAGTTCTTGTTAGCCTTCATAGATTATTCTTCGAACATGTATTGCAGCTTATGCTGGAACGATCATCATCTCCATAGATAAATGATGTGTTTTATCCACTATTCAGATTCTGTATATTCAGTTTTTTTATTACCATTAAAAAACGGCTCAACTAATTCTGCTGAAATTACGTTCTTAAATACGCAATTACGCGTCGAATAAACCCAGTCACGTGTTAATATCATAACTGCTTCGCGAGATAATCGAGGCGAAAGAATCCGAAAAAACATATTGAAAAGGTTTGATTCGGATATTGCGGCCAGGAAACCGCGGAAATATATAACACTGGAAGTTTTCAAAATCGGCCCCATTACATTAACTTCCTCTGGGAAGTTCATTATATTTTAAAGCAAAAATTTGCCTTGATTCAAGTAATATTAGTCACCCTATTAGCTCAGTTGGTTAAGGCGTAACCAATTCCGTCCGCGGTATGCTTAGAGTAGCGGATTCGATTCCCGCCGGCGCAACAAAATTAATTTAATTAATAGTTTTGATGGGCTGGTATAGTGCATGGTTTATGCATTAAGGGAGGTGATAAATGAAATTATCAGCGGAAAAGGTGGTAAAACACATATATGGTATCACAATGGGATCTATACCCTAAGTGTGTCCTTCGTGGACAGCCAATATAATCTAACCTAACCTAAGTAATATCAATAGGTATCGTTGACATTTCCACAGGTTTTTCTTTTTCATATTCACATAAAAATAATAATAATATATTCAATAAGATGAATTTTCACCGATATAGATATATGAACATTCGTTCGATCATATGAAAAATGGTTCCACTGACTGCGTGTGTATGTATATTGTATGGGACAATAAATACAATGGTGGCAATACTGCATGTACGGTAGTTAGTCAAATGCATTGCTACCAACTGTATATATTGGATGGTTATGAATGATGTGGGTGACGTTTTTTTTATGCACCTATATATATTATAAATAGAAGAATGATTTTTATATATAAAAATAAATAATATTGTTAACAATGATTTTGTTACGTATTCGAAACAGTCGGCGTATTCTAACGATCGACGAAATTCCTTGAATTTATTTGTTAGTGATGCCGCGTGCCACCCACTGGTTCTATTTTTGTTTTTACCCACTGATTTTATGTTCTAGTAGACTTATACACGGTATCGAAAGACAACCAGAGAAGGTTAAGGTTGAGAACACTATTTAATGGGAATAAAAAATTTCTCATGCTTTTTTCGACGGTTTTAAAGTTTTGCTTATCTCTAAAGTCTTTTCAAATTCAAATTCCAAAAATCGGTATGCAATTGGTGTTTAAGACAGTGCCTATTGGAGATGTTTACTTTCTAGAACTGTCAGAAATTCCTGTCAGAAGTTTTTTAGGTCTTGCGCTTCTCCAAAGCTTCCTCTTTTTTTCTGTTCTACCCTTAAGTTCCTTATTCCTTCAACAAATTCCTCCTTATGATCCTCCTTATGATGATCCACTCCTTACTTTGAAGAATATTATGTCTAGGTTTGACGAAAAATATACTCATTAAAAATGTACCGCTTAGGAAAAATCACGCTAGACAAATAATTAAAAGGAAAAAATACCATAAATTTATATAAATTTAAATAATAAGTTAATTAGACAAATGTGTCCTAAGTGATTGAGCTCTGGTTGTCACGAGTTTTTTCTGTTTTATAATTATAAGAATTTTATATTTAATAACTCTGAATTGTTATTAAATGTAATTAGCTGGGTTCCAAATTGATATTTATAGACCAATCGATTTTTCTAGGAATCCGGGAAAAATTTTGACTGATTTGTGGTTATTATATAATAATATACAAAATATCAAACAAATAAATGAAATACCGATGAAAAAGGTCCATAAAAAATATTATATTTTCAAGAGTATATAATTTCTCACTAGGAAAATTAACATGAATGAAAATTCTGGACAAAAATTATCTCATTAACAAGTGAAAACAAAGAATTGACTGAGTTAATTGTTGAAATACCATGCATAGTCAGTGTTGATTGCTTTATCACATAAAACATATAAACATATGACACATACATAACTGATAATCAAGTATAGTACATATTAAAAAATTTCCGCCTAATTGGCGCCCTCACGGGTAAACAGTGATGTATACGAAAAAATGTTTCAAACAAAAGTTGTTTAATTTTTGATAAGGAACATTTTTTCCATTTAAACTTTTGTTCTATCTCTAACGGTTTACAAGATGGAAGTCTACAATTATGTGATTAATCACAATCATGTATTTAAATTTTTGTATTTTTAAAAACAAATGATTGTCGCGTGTCAAAATACATTTTAAATTTAACCTTTAATAGTGGCTATGTATAACAATAGTTTTGATGAAAAATTGTTTTTTGATGTCTATGATTCGATTTCTTTTATTTATTTAATTTGTATTTAAAAAATAAATATCTAACAGTAATTATGACGTAAGAATTTAATTCTAAATAAAGAAAAATTAGATAAATAACCCTTTAATATAACATGGAAATATAATCCCCGACTCTTTGAACTAATAAACCATTAACAAAGCCACAATAAACATCAAAAACAAGAAGCAAATACAGAAGACAAATCTAGATCTAAAAAATATTATAAATTTGGTTAAAAATAAAGCAGCAGAGAAGAATAATGTGTGGTATGATGAATAAGAATCTGTCATATCTGTGGAAAATCAACTTAAATATGAAACACACAAATAAAAAAAAAAAAAAAAAATATTCAAAAATAATTGATAACAAAACTCTAAATCGTTAGTCTTCGTCATAAAATAGACTTGCTTCAAAAAACTTATGTTTGTCTATTGTTACTAAAAAAAATAAAACAAGCATTTTATCTTTGTTGTGGCATCACTAATTCAAATCATAATATTTCATAATAAAAATTCTATAGTAGTTTTTTTATTTGAAAAATTTATGTCAATATATACTAAGTACAGGGTGGTCCAGAAAGTGTATCAAAAATTTTGACACTGTGGGTAGAAAATACTATTATTTTTTTGTCGAGCAGTAGACAGAACGGCAGATTTAATGAACATTTATAACAAAATTATTCTAAGCAGGGCAAACTTTCGACGAAACTTATTCCCTTCAATTTTTTCATACATGGTTTGGGTTTCTGCATATACAACTTTTTACAAGGAAGTAAACGAAGGAGTTTTCTACGACAAATCGAAATAAGTTTTCGAAACGAATCTGAAATATCTGAAAAGCTTTGAGAAGGTGAAATTTCATCAATCAAAGAAGTTGTGAAACATAAAAAAATTCAGCACATCTGTGAACTGGGAAAGTATAAAGCTTTCATAACTGGCAATTGTTCATTTTGGTTTTACGAACTGATGTTCGAAACAGGCAAAGAAAAATTTGGAACCTTTCACGTGCTGACTGTATGTAAGTCAAAAACAAGTAATAAAATTTAAGACAATGAAAGAAGGATTTTCCGTAGACCGTTCGACTTACGTTACTCATTTTCGCATACTTTTCATGGAACAAATACTTCGCTTTCGAATCAGATTTGATTAAAATTCTATATAATTGGTAATATTTGTCACACGTAATCGAAAAAATATCTTAAATAACCAGTAACCTTAGTTCTACAGTCACAAGTAATATGTCACCTTTGCCACTCTCTGTACTAGGTTCACTTACGCAAGTTATAAAAAATGTAAAACTGAAAATCCACACATTCCGTAGTTTTAAAAGTATAATTTCGAAGCTTTAAGAGTGAAGTAAGATATTCACAAAAGTCAAAGCTATCAGTCTCTTTACAAAAAGCTAATGGGGTATTTCTAACAATTGTTCACAATCTAGCATTTAAATTTTATTCTATCAAAAACAAAAGAATGTCATATGTCAAAATACAAAATTTTCAATTTAACATTTAAACCGTGGCAATGTATAAGGACGATAAATTTAATTATTTCGGATAAATGACTAATTGATATTGTCTAGAAATTGTTATTAAGCCCCGAACCAAAGAAAGAGGTGTTATATAAGTTTGACCACTATGTGTGTGTGTCTGTCGATCTGTGGCATCGTAGCGCCTAAACGGATGAACCGATTTTGATTTTTTTGGGTTTGTTTGAAAGGTAATTTAATGACAAGTGTTTTTAGCTATGTTTCAAGTGCGAATTTAGGGTTCCGTACCCGAAAAAGTAAAAATTAGCGATGATTTTCCAAATCGGCTCAGTTTGGAAAATGGTTTAAGGAGAAAGGTCAATTAAATGGAGAGTGTTCTTAGATATGTTTCAAACGTCTGTTCAGGGTTCCGTAACCGAAAAATTTTTCGGGTTTTTTTAAAATTTTGTAATTTTCATATTTTTCAACGTTATAATTAATTCAACACGAGTTCAAACGTTCAAACGTGCAAAACACTTTGCACGAGATTTGATGAGAGTTTTTGTGAAAATAGATAGTTTATAAGAGCACATTTTGAGCCATCCTGTACAAATATGTATATAACAAAAGCAAAAAAAAAAAAAAAAAAAATCGTTGAATTCTAGTTAAATGAAAGTAATGTTTTAGAAATCGTTACAACGAACAATAAAGCATACACACTCAATGCACCAATGCTAGAATGCTCGTATAATACGTGGACTTAATAGCATAGCACTAGCTAGTAACTTATAGCCATTATCTTTTATCATAACATGAAGATCTTGTACAATTTCCAGTTTTCAATTTATGCTTTCCCGTCACCTTTGCGTTTTTCAATTGAATTTTTCCTTGACTTGTATATATGTATTGTGCTTACACGTTTATTTTATATCCGTTTTTCCTTTTTACTTTTTTTAATTTATTTAATTATCATATTCGTAATACGATTTTTCCTATATATATCGCGATGTTTAACTGTTTTGATGAAAAGTTGTTGTATTCATCTGAAAATCAAAAAATATGTACATCTCTGTATATTATAAATGCGAAAGTAAGCATGTTTGTTTGTTTGTTACGCTTTCACAACTAGCGAATGTTTTTTAATGAAACTGTACAGCAATATAGCTGATATATCAGAATAACACATGAGATATAATTTATAAAGATATGTTAATAAAAAATATTTAAAAAAATTAAACATTAATTTAATTTGACATTACCATAAATTACAGATTTCTATAAAAATAGTCAATATAAAGTATTTCATGGCCATCTTTTCTAATATACTCTATGAATAATTACGATTATTATATGTACATTTAAAAAAATAGAAAACTATACATATATTTTACCTGTGTAAAACAATCCTTACCATTATTTCCAGTTTTATAGAAAGGGGATTAAATTTTGATTTTCAGGCGAATACAATCACTGCCACATAATTTTTGATGCGATAATTTTATAAATTTGTTCAGTTTAAAAAAAGCTTTGATGAAAATGGTAATTTAATGAAGAGCCTTCTAAGATTTGTTTCAAGTGCGATTTTAGGATTCCGTACCCGAAAAATTAATGGTGGGGGGGCGGGGGAATTACGATCAGATGGCTCTTTCAGCTTTCGAATAATACCTAATAGATTTCTGTGCGATCATTATTCTAGTAATTTAAAGTCAAAAGTGCCAATTACGCTTTGACAGTTTATAATTTGTTCGAAAAAGCTCGTACAATAATCCTGAAGTGCTTTTTTAGAGAAAAAAATAACATTTCAATTTTAATTTCAGCCAAAATTAGTGTTTTCCCGAGGCTACGAACTAGCCTCATCTCGACTTGTTCGTCGGCTGTCGAATTGTCACCATTTCGGCAATTCACCTCGGCAAGTCACCATTCTACCTCGTCCGAGATCGAGGCGAGGCAAGGGTAGTAAAGAATGTACCCCGACCGAGGCCGAGACGAGACCAAAAGCAAACACTAGCCAAAATCGTATTCCTAACAACTTTAAGTAATTTGGTAGAAGAGAAAGATATTGATGGTCCTTCTAAGAGTTATATATTCATATCTTGTTTCTTTCTTGTTTGACGTGCTGTATGCAAATAAAATTTTTCCATGTCGACATCATCATTTGTTTTCCATCGATAACTCTGTGACTGTATGTATGTATGTTAGTATGTACGTATGTATATGTATGTGAGAGTGAGATATTCGATTTTGTATGATAATATTTGTTTTTCATATTGTTTTTTCTTTTTAAAGAACGTTGTTACACGTTAATTTAATAAAAACGCTTTTTATTATTCTAATAAATAGTACAATTCTTTTGTTTTTATTTATTTTATTTTTTTTTTTCTAAAATATATTATTCTCGAATTGAAAAATTGTAGGTTTTATAGAAAGCTATTTAAGTAATTGAGAAATTTTTTCCCTGACTTCATAAAAACTTGTTTTTAATACTTATTGAATTAAATTGATTATAGATTTTAATTTGCGAAATTTTTTCATATTAGCTAATTTCCGATAGAAATGGAGCAATTGCTTTTGTACTGATTGATGAAATTTTGAAACATATCTTCAAATGTTTGTCGATTCTACCTGATAGATGTCAAAAACGATCATCGCACCGTGTCATATTCGCACCGTGCGTGAGTTTTATTGGAGGCGTTTCCATAGTAACGATACACTACTTTAATTCTAGAATTGTATGGATGCATATATAATTGTATGGATGGCATTTATGACTTACATTGAAAATTTAATATTATTGTCTCACAAATTTAAATAAATAATTATGATAATTTACATTTGAAAAATAATATTTGTGCAATTTAATTTCTTATTTTTACAGTTTTTAATGCATTAAGCTTAATTAATTAGTGTTTTTCAATAATTTTAATTTGATATTTTCTATAACGTTAACATGCAAAGAATTGCCAATTAGTCGCCTATATAGCGGGACAAGAACCTTAATTGGTCTTACACCATATTGTAAGATATATAAAAAATATATATATACCATTTTTATGATGTATTCCAATATTTTATGAAAACAGAAAAAGAACCTCAAATAACATCATCGAACATGACGTCATAGTTTGAACAAACGTAAGCACTCAATATGTTATTTACATAGCTATTTAAACACAAATACTATGTATGTACAACGTATATATATTAGTGGTGTTACGGATATATGTAAAGCTTTTATCAACGATCAATTTCCAAAAAAGATGTCATGGAACCAAAAGTGTTATCGAAAATATGAAATTTTGTATGGAAGTTAAAGAATATTTAATTTAACATGCCTTATAATTATTTATAAACGCAAAACTTAAACCATTCTAAGTGTTATTACTTCAACATTACATATGATACACATCATATAATATTATAGTTAGAGCACTTAGAATGATAAGACACGTTAATTTTTCGAGTTCATTACGATTGTCTGTACCGTTTATAAGAAATGTGCTGTAATTTTGGTAAAAACACAGAGTTTTTTTCTGAAACAGAGTATCCATCGAAAGCAACGACTCAACATTTTAAAAATGTAGCTCAAATGTAATTGTCATCCTCCTAACGCTTTGGGTCGAGAAATGAAATAGTAATATCAAATTTCCCATTGTTTTATGAACTAAAAAATGTCAAAGGAAAACCGATATAACTTTTGGCAAGCTTCTTTTTTTCTTTAGAAAAAAAACTCTGAATTGTAGTCCGTTTTTCAGAAAGTTTTTAACCGTCAAACTAAAATTAACTCTTTGGGCATTAAACTGCTATATCCCGTTCTTTTTATCCCAGAGAATTTTTCCCAAATCCGGATAGTTAAAGAATGATTAATTGATAAATAAAATTAAATATTGCAGTATTTTCATTTTTACGGTATCGAAATACCTTAATCACTTTTCTGGTATTTATAGAAATTAAAACACGCATAAGACTTAATAACTACGACCACTTTTTTTTTTTAAATTAAAATTACCTGACACATAACTACATACCATGATGTATACGCTTTAACTTCGACTCCAATAGGTACTCAGTACTCACATGCATATACATACATCGGAGACCTAAAATCAGGGTTGCCAGATCATTTTGTTCATGAAAGTAGTAGGCGACACCTTTAAAAATCAGTATATCCGGTTAAACTGGCGATTTTTTTTATTAAAAATTAAAAAAAACAAAATTTTTCTGTTTCTATTTACGGAATTTCAATTGTAATTAGAACCATAAAACAATAAAGATCAAATATTTTCTAAGAAATTTCCGAAAATAATCAGTCAATCTTCTAAAAAAGTAAATTACGACTTAAATTCGGATTCATCATGCACTACACCAGCCTATCACAACTATTAATTTTGTTGCGACGGCGGGAATCGAACCCACTATCCTAAGCATACCGCGGACGGAATTGGTTACGCCTTAACCAACGGTGCTAATAGAGCGACTCAGTGTAAATAAAAAGCATGAAAATTATTGCAATTGTCAAAGATTAGGGAAGCAAATATGGCACATTAAAATGTATAATGAGTAGGTATCTTTTGTCTTTTCATTCATTGAAAAATGTGGAGCTGATATCATCGAGTTAAAAGACAATTAAAACATGAAATCTGGCAACCATGCCTATGTAAAACTGATGTCTAGTTTGTGTACTTATTAACAAGTGATCATAATTTCGGTGTTTATATACCATCCATAAATGAACAAACATGAAATTATTGTAAATAAGCGTCTATAAACATAAATTAACTGACTACTTGACAAATCAATTATCGAAAAATATTATAATTATAATTATTATTTGAAAAATACAAAAAAAAATATATGTTTGAGGTAATAAGATAATGTTAATTATTGTTATTATTATTAAATGTTAACTATAAAAGTCATTGACTAAATAAAATTAATAAATAAAATATAGTCATTTATATTTTTCGCTGAATAAATTATTGAATTGTCTTGTTTTTTCAGGTTTTTAACACATGAAATAAAAACAATAAAAAATTCTCGACAATTTCGCGAAGTAGCAAAAAGTCAGTCGAGCAAGGAGATTGTGGAGGTGAATCAGTGTTGCCAAATCTGTCTTGATGGTAGAAATGATTTAAAAAGTTGATAGTTTTCGGCAAATATTGCTAAAAAGTTGGTAGATCTAATCTTTCTTTTTTTTGCGTAATCCACCGTGGTGTCCTTTTGTCGGTTTCAGTCGCTTTGAACCAAAATCATACTTAAGTTGTTTTATCGAGGCCAACTTTTTGAACTTTTAAGTGTGTTTTGAAGCCTAATAGTACAATTTGATTTGAATTTATATTTTTGCTAAATATCAGTTATTTTAACTGACTTATAGACCTTTTACCGAATATTTGGTTTAGACAATTTAGAATTATTCTTCGGTAAGTGTTTAGTAAATGAAAAGCCAGTAAAAAAGTCGATAAAAATAAAGCAATTGTCTTTAAATTTTGAAAGAGAGTGCGTTATTATTTTTAAACTCGTCAGCACTCGCGCTACGAGTGGAATGATGGATAAAAATGAAAAAATATGACTCGTTTTAGTTTAGAAAGTCGTTTTAGTTTAAATCGTTTTAGACTTCTTTAATTTGAAGTCAGTATCTAATAAATTTAAACAGCTTACGATGTCATACTAGATCAACTCGCATTTTGCGGCCATTTTTGCACCAAAAAATTTTTAATTAATTAAACACCAAACAATTTTTTTATAAATATTTTGCTAAGAATGAAAAAAAAATGTACTTACCAATTTTACCATTTAAAAAATTTAAAATTTTTCTACCGGGGTAATTGGATGTAACTTAGGCAAAAGTAATTGAGTCAAAATTTTGCTTACCTGTAACAAAAAAATACAAAAAATATTAGAAAAGTACTATAACAAAATATATTCTTATTCGCTATGTACATGAGCATTTTCTCCAGGGAGTTACCATAGATACGACACAATACTTATATTAATATAATTATATGGATGGACACATGGATTGTATATGCGTGTCTATGTCAAAAGAGTGTCTTTAAAATTGATAACTCAAAGGCACTAGATTTTCATTTTTTTGAGGGATATAAAATTAAAATAGACCTTAATCTAAGAAGAAGCGGAAATTAAATTATTAAACAGGCCAATATTTCAATATTTTCTCTTAATTATTTCACAAATTCTTTAGAAACAAAAACTTTTGATTATATAACACCGAATTAATTTAAGATTTCCTTTTAAACAAGAACATTTTAAAACAAAATTATGAAAACCTAATTAAAAAAATAAATAATATAATCTGTTAATAATGATCAGTTGTCTCAATCGGTAAGGTATCATCGATTTATCTATTTTAATGATTACAATTCATCTATATGCATGAGAATGCTTTGAACCTAATTCGAGCAACGTATGGATACTTGAATTGTCTATTTGGTTTTATATAATGACGCTCCTAGAAGATTTTGTCTGGCCACCATGCGGTCGGGGTCCAAAATCTTTTTGCTGGATTTAATCTCAGCAACTGTAGTAGTAAGAAATTTGTAAAAAAATTTTTTTGGTTCGGAATTTGACAAAACAGTCAGTTGATTTTGAATTTGATTTTTGAACTTTTTGGATCAAAATAACTTTATAACATAAGTTTTATCGAAGTTGAAAACGAAAAATTTTTCTCGATTTTATGCATTTTTTTTAAGGGGTACCCCTTGGAAAAAATCGAAAAATTTGAAAAACTTTTTTTGTTTCGGAATTTGATAAAACTTAGTTTATAAAGTAATTTTGACCCAAAAAATTCAAAAATCGGGTTTATTTGGCCATTGAGATAATAGTTTCGGAAAAAAACCATATCTTGGATCAATTTTGGACGTTATCTCGAAAACTATTGGTCCAAAGTTTGAATGAACCCGATTTTTGAATTTTTCGGGTCAAAATTACCTTATAACATGAGTTTTATCAAAATTGAAAACGAAAAATTTTTCTCGATTTTAAGCATTTTTTTTAAGGGGTACCCCTTGGAAAAAATCGAAAAATTTAAAAAAATTTTTTTGTTTCGGAATTTGATAAAACTTAGTTTATAAAGTAATTTTGACCCAAAAAATTCAAAAATCGGGTTTATTTGGCCATTGAGATAATAGTTTCGGAAAAAAACCATATCTTGGATCAATTTTGGACGTTATCTCGAAAACTATTGGTCCAAAGTTTGAATGAACCCGATTTTTGAATTTTTCGGGTCAAAATTACCTTATAATAACATGAGTTTTATCAAAATTGAAAACGAAAAATTTTTCTCGATTTTAAGCATTTTTTTTAAGGGGTACCCCTTGGAAAAAATCGAAAGTTTTGAAAAAAATATTTTGTTTCGGAATTTGATAAAACTTAGTTTATAAAGTAATTTTGACCCAAAAAATTCAAAAATCGTGTTTATTTGGCCGTTGAGATAGCAGTTTCGGAAAAAAACCATATCTTGGATCAATTTTTGACGTTACCTCGAAAACTATTGATCCAAAGTTTGAATGAACCCGATTTTTGAATTTTTTGGGTCAAAATTACCTTATAACATAAGTTTTATCGAAATTGAAAACGGAAAATTTTTCTCGATTTTAAGCATTTTTTTAAGGGGTACCCCTTAGAAAAAATCGAAAAATTTGAAATAAATTTTTTGTTTCGGAATTTGATAAAACTTAGTTTATAAAGTAATTTTGACCTAAAAAATTCAAAAATCGGTTTTATTTAGCGATTGAGATAGTAGTTTTGGAAAAAAACATTATCTTGGATCGATTTTTGACGGTTATCTCGAAAATTACTTAGAGTTTAGCACGCTACATTTGAAAGAGATTTTTTGTGATAGAATTTGGAGACTGACTGGAAATTCCTTGGTTTTTTCTGCAACATAGTATTTATTACCGAAACAAATCGCTAAAAAAATTATTTAAAAAAATTAATAACAACAGCTGTGAAATAACCGAAGCTTCAAAGAAACTTTATTTAGTTTTTTCAATAATACCGTTGCTAAATAGCAATAATCATGAAAGTATCATTATTTGTATCATATATCTTGCATATTCTGTTTTCATATTAATAAAATAATGCTTATACAAGAACATAATTCTTGCTAATGCAATAGGAAGCAATTTAAGAATTGTTTTATGCAACGTTAATTGTTTTTACAGTCATAATAAATATATTTTATTTAATAATCGTGTAATAGATCTTATTAATGTATTTATCTATTGTATAATGGTTTGCAAAAATGTCCAACAAGATTTAATTTTGTTCTTTTACATGCAAATTTTATCCAATTTTGGTAAGCTAAGTACGTAATTCTAAAAAATTTGGGTAATACTTTTCAAATTTGTGATCAAAATTAACCTATTTCTATCAGGTTTCAAGACTGTGGAGCCCTGATCCCGGAATTAAGCACATGAGTGTGACGGATCAGAATCCAAAAAATTTAATTTTGCTCTATCACATCTAAATTTTATCCAATTTTGATAAACCAAGTATGTAATTCTACTAAATTTGGGTCATATTTTTCAAATTTATGATCAAAATTAACCTAGCTCTATTAGGTTTTAAGATTGTGGAGGTCTGGTCCTAGAATTAGGCACATATGTGATAGCTAGCGAAAAACTGACATCACAGCTGAAAAGAATGACCCAAAATTAGTGGGTTTCAAAAAAAATTCCAATAAGATCGGATAAAAATTGCCTGTGTTATCAAAAAAATCGAATTTTTGAACTTTATGACGTCATCAGAATCCAAAAAATTTAATTTTGCTCTATCACATCTAAATTTTATCCAATTTTGATAAACCAAGTATGTAATTCTACTAAATTTGGGTCATATTTTTCAAATTTATGATCAAAATTAACCTAGCTCTATTAGTTTTCAAGATTGTGGAGGTCTGGTCCTAGAATTAGGCACATGTGTGATAGCTAGCGAAAAACTGGCATAACAGCTGAAAAGAATGACCCAAAATTAGTGGGTTTCAAAAAAAATTCCAATAAGATCGGATCAAATTTGCCCGTGTTATCAAAAAAATCAAATTTTTAACTTTATGACGTCATTAGAATCCAAAAAATTTAATTTTGCTCCATCACATCCAAATTTAATCCAATTTTGATAAACCAAGTATGTAATTCTACTAAATTTGGGTCATACTTTTCAAATTTGTGATCAAAATTAACCTAGCTCTAATAAGTTTCAAGAATGTACAGTCCTGGTCTCGGAATTAAGCACATAAGTGATAGCCAGCGAAAAACTACCATCACAGCTGAAAAGAATGACTCAAAATTAGTGGGTTTCAAAAAAACTTCCAATAAGAACGGATCAAATTTACCTGTGTTATCAAAAAAATTGAATTTTTTAACTTGATGACGTCATTAAAATCCAAAAAACTTAATTTTCTCTATCACATGTAAATTTCATCCAATTTCGATAAACCAAGAATGTAATCCTACTAAATTCATACTTTTCAAATTTTACTATCAAAATTAACCTAGCTCTAATACGTTTCAAGAATGTGCAGTCCTGGTCTCGGAATTAAGCACATAAGTGATAGCCAGCGAAAAACTGCCATCACAGCTTAAAAGAATGACCCCAAAATTAGTGGGTTTCAATAAAAATTCCAATAAGATCCGATCAAATTTGCCTGTGTTATCAAAATTGTAAATGAAACATTTTAAAACAAACAAGAACTTGGACCCATTTCAAGACAAATGAGATCCATTTGACTGATAACAGAGTTTTATAAAAACAATCACACCAAATAAAAAAACAACATTGTCGTCAATTAAATTTTTATAAATTTATCAAAATCAAAATAAATGATCGAACTATTATTATTAACTGTTTCAAATCAAACACGTAACGTTTTATATTCTGTTGTTTGGGAAGTTTGTTTTATAACAATCTATTATTTCCTATAAGTGACATCAAACTATTTGTGATATCACACTACCGCAACCCAGTCCAATTAATAAATTGGAAAAAATATTACTAAATGTGTGTTTTACTAAAACCTACATAAAAAATTTATATATGTATTTAACGAACATTCAACGGTCAATTGGTTTTTGTGTAATTTGTACCGCATGTTCCAAAAAGTCTAATCTAATCAGTTCTAATCATTTTTGTAGACTACAGAGATTTTTTTCTGCATTAAATTACAGGAGTTATTTTTTAGTTAAGTAGGTTTAGTATCACGTACAAAATTCTTACAGAAATAGGCGGGAGAAGTGCCTCCATTTTTAGGAACACCGTTTTTAAATATATCTCCATAACCGTGTTAGACCAAAAATGGTAATAACTTTTATTGCAGATAATTAAATTACCTAACTTTTTTGTAAATTTTTTTTTGACCGATATGTCTTCTAATATTTGTTTAAACAAGAAAATAACTTAACTTGTAAATCTACGAATTTGTTAAAACCTTTACTTTAAACTTTTTTTTCTTAAAATGAGTTAGCTAATCGTAATTACTCTTAATAATGCGTATGATACTCTTTGCTAATGTTTTGGCGATCTGCACACTGGTATTCTGGTTTAGTCTCTTAAAAAATTGCAAAAATGAGTAAAATTATATATCTGATTTGGATAAAAATAGGTTTTGAGTCATTTTGATCTAAAAAAGCAAAACTACGACTTAAATCGTATATGTGGGCTGATATCACAGATCAGTTTCATTAATCTATATCTCAGAAACTTACCGTTCACTCTCATAGTCAACAAATTTCCAAAAAATATATAAAAAACCCAGCTCATTTGACGGTAAGGTCAGTATTTCCTTTATAGCTCCGAAATAAAAACTTTTTGTACAAGATTTTAGCGACATCTTGATAATCATTCGCCTAGCCAATAAATGACTTCACTTTTTTTATACTGATTAACGTTGTATGGGGACGTTGATATCCAGGACCAATTTCTTCCGTCTATATCTCAGAAATTTGCGCGTTCAAGGCAAGAAGGTAGTTCATAACGGGGCCCTTTTTATACACTTTGAAATTAGCTAAGTATATGCTAATGCCAAAATACTGTTATATGTTTTTTTAGGCCAAAAATATCAAAAAAACAAAATTCTGTGTCAAAAGTTGTGTATGTCCATGCCTAAGACAGTTTCTACGATTCAACTTACTTATCTGTCAAAATTGGACTCTCAACAGTGATTTATCACCGGCATCTCAAGGATTTTGGAATTTTGGATGCTAACTCGCAATTCAAAAATGATTTTGTTAAAAAATTGATTTTGGTCAAGTATAAGATATTAACATTAATTGAGATAAAATCATTTGACAATATTATTTTTTGCACATTGATAGATCACAGCGCCATATATAATGAACTATTAATCACGAACCTATACCCACATAATACAAATGACGTAATAAATTGTTACGAGACATTCCAATTACATCACAAAACAAATGAACGATATTTAATTTTCGTTTAAAAAAATAAGCTTATCGTATAACTCTAATTAGCAATCGTACACAATTCGTTGGACGAACGTTGACGGTGTGTGTGTTTCTTCTCTAAAAGTATAATATTTTCACTTTCAATGTTAATGAAAATGAAAATTCACATTGAAAAAGAGTGACTTAAATATTATTATAGGGAAAGATGACGTGCCAAGGATTTATTTTGAGTTTTTAACCCCCCCCCCCCCCCCCCCCGAAGTAAAAACAAAAAGGAGTGTTCTAAGTTTAAAGTGTTTATCTGTGCGTCTGTGTGTTTCTCAGTGGCATCGTAGCCCCTTAACGATCGAACCGACTTGATTGAGAACATTTTATAGCTTCCAAAAGTCGGTTTACAAGGAATAAATGGCATTTGTCGGGGTTTTTTAGCTTTAGTAAATTTCACTTGATCGACACTTATTGCTGTCTATAGTCAAAATACATTATTAACGAAGGGGATATCTAGGTTTTATTTTCTGTTCAAGAGGTACCTAGAGTCCCAGGTAAAAGGTACCCCCCTGGTGTTTTCGGGAAATTCGTTATATAATCGATCCAAACTAGTTACTCGAGAGTTTCGGGGTAACTGAAGACGAATATAGCGTCAGTATCAGGTACCTCATGCCCATGTTTTCCAAGATACTCGAGGTAGCGGGTACCTCGTAGATGAATTCTATCGCGATATTTTATATTTCTGATATGATATTTTTAACATGGATTTAAAAAAGCACATAAATCCCTGGTACTTAAATCTCCCCTGCTTATTTTTCAATCAATAAGTATTAATAATGTACGTGCGAAACCTTATGTATGAATCGAACATCAATTTCTATACCTCCTCATTCCATAATAAATTTATTATTAAAGCTCCACCCCCTATAATCACCCAACCATTTACCCCCACCCTACCTAAGTGTGTGTGTGTTCTCACTCACTCTTTTAGGTAAGTACAGTTAGTCTAATTATTATTTTATGTAGCAAGCAGGTTCAATAATAAAGTAAATGATATTCAATAATACTGAGAACTATTTTCAAAGCTTATCCGAAGATTAAATCATTTGGTATAATATATTTAATGGAAAATCACAAATAATCTGCACATTTTATCTTTTTTACTTACCTACTATTAACTTTTTGGTCTGGGATCATTTGTAGAATTTGCAAATTCAGAACGGTTGAAAATTTTTTGAAAACTATGAATTAAGGTAGTTTTGATCATGCTTATCAAGTGTTTCAATGGGCTCAACCCTCATAAAACCTCCCCTTCCGAGCTACGGCCCTTCAAAAGTTATGTCTACATGAGATAATGTTTTTTAGTTTCGGCTAACTATTCGGAAAACTATGAATTAAGGTATTTTTGATCATGTTGACCAAAATTTATTATGGACTCAACCCTCAAAAACCCTTTCCTACCGAGCTACGGTCCCATGTATGCTCGGAAGGGAAGAGTTTTTGAGGCATAATAGTAGGCATAATTTTTTATCAACACCATAGCCTTTAAGGTGCTTGTAAACCTACAGTATTTTAAAAAAATTGGGTTTGGTTTTTGTAGTCTTTTTTTTGCAACGAAAATAGTACGAAATTTTTTTTAAAGCAATATTTGTAAAATGATAATTATTACATAATCACAGTAAGTTTTCTATAATTACAAATGTTATATAACGTATTATATAAAATATGAAACAATTGCAGACACGTAAAGAACAAAAAACACTCATAAAAAATAATTGTTTATTTCATTATTTTTAAGTGTTACAAATATAATATTGAAGAGATGATAGGAGGAGAACCGAGAGACATATAGAGACGAACAGATCGGCAGATAGACAGACAAAAAACAAACAACAAATGAGGGGTTTTCCATTTAAAACGATAACATTAATTTAAATTATCAACTTTGTGTATGACATATCATGAAAATATTTTATACATATACACCGTGTTCTGTTATTGATTGCAGAAACCCAGCTTACCAAAATAAGCTCTTCAAGAGCAAAAAAAAAACTCCTTATCAAATTTGTATTTGAGGCCTAATTTGGGAGATATGGGTATGACAAAAATTGATAAATTTTTTCATTCACTGACTATCATTCAATATTACCAGTAGCCAATAATAATCAGTAGATATTAGTAAATTCCACTTAATAATGGATGAGATTTTTTTTAAAGTATAAAAATTTTTAATTGGATTTGGTCAAACTATTCCACTTTTTATATTTTTAATATATTTTTGTAAGGAAACATTAGATTATTAGTAAACAAACAAAATCACGCCACAATGAGCGTGGTTTGTTTGTCGACCACTCTATTTCACTCAGTTTCACTCACTTCCTCTCTTTGACGACCACTCTGAGCTAAAGGCCATTGACGTCAAAGTACTCCTGCTCCTTCTTAAACAGTTCAAAATGGATCATGGAATAGTGGCCGTGGATGGACCAACCGCTTTTTCGGTATCACAACGGACCCCATGGTCCAAGTGTGTCTCAACCCAGGTCAGCCACTCTAACCTAACCTATCATCTTCAATAGAAAACCCTTTATACATGTAGAAATGAAAAATGTCTAAATCGTGTAAATAGTATTGAAATTATGAAAATACCACATCTTGCCTTTATACTAATGCTAGATGGAATTTAATCGTTAGAATTAAATTATGATTCAAACAACAAATTAAGCATTATAGTTGCGAATCTATAATTAAAATTGCTTTATATTCTACGTGTATGTACATACTATTTACACCGTGTAACAAGAAGCAACTTTTCAGCAACATTGAACTCTCAAATAAAAAATAATATTTGTATCACGTAAATGTTTTTTAATGCTTTAAAAATATCGTAAAAGATTAAATTTATACGTCAATTTCACTAGTTTTTGAACTCAAAGAACTTTTAACTAAGTATAGATTCATAAAATTAGTTTTTAATAATAATAATAGTAAATTAAGCTAAACTAAATATTAAGTCCCACACCACTCTGCATTGTTAATTATATACCACATAGGTATCCGTACATACAGTAGGGGAAATGCATGTACCTTTGAACTCTCTCTACTAATTTGAAGACATTAATGGATTAATTAAGTATATCTTTCATCTATTGAGCTATAAAAACTGAAATAGTGACTTAAAACAATTGAAAAAAAGTTTAAAATTATGTTTAAGTTATTCTTAAAATTATATGTTAAATAATCAGTCCAAACTCGATCAACCAGGGTTTTTGAGGTCGCTGAATACGAGTATCGTGACAGAATTGGTCTTAGAAGTTCCTGTTGTAAAGGTATCCTCGTCGCCTCCTGGAATTTTCGAGAAATTCGTCATATGATATTCTGATATATTTCATATATCGGGTATAAAAACTAAATAAAATAATTTTTGACAAAAAGTTGTTGGGGAAAGGGCGCCCATTTGATGACAAAAGAAAAAAAGGAAATGTAGAAAAAGAAATTTTTAGGTAAAGGTCTCCACACGAAAACACAAAAAGGTTCACGGTTCTCACCAATATAAATCCGGATTCTAGTCCCTGTTACCCCCAAAATTTAACTCTAGTTTCACGCCTGTTTTCAGGTAAATTAATGGTAAAATATGTCTAATTTTAAAATTAAAATAAATGCTCGCGTTGTTGACTTGTACCTACAATTCAAATTTTTCCCACTCTCGATAAAACAACTTAACCACCCACCCTTCTCCATCGGCTGGAGACGCCGTTTCAACAGTATTTTGCCAGATGATCAGTTCACTATCTACACAATATGAATAAACAAGTTTATATTGTCTAAAGGTACATGACTTTTCCCATATATACTGCTATACCATATTACTAGTGATTTTGACAATCGCTTAGATAATGTACTGTGTAATAACATAAATAACAAAATGAGCATTCACTAATTATTTTACAAAATATTCAACAAATTTAATTATTTGATATTATTTGAAATCATATGTATACACATATCATATACCTATGTATGGTATATCTGTCCGTGTATCTTTTATCTGATCGTGTACCTAGTAGCTACCATGTGTTCATTTTAAAATGAGGACCATACTGGAAAAAAAAATTCAATGTCTAAGACTCGAGATATTCAAATCAAGATTATCATTCTTATTGAAAGACCGTATATGAGTTATTCCAACAAAAATTAAGAAAAACAAGTGAAATTTACAAAATTTTAAAAATTCCCAACAATTTTTTCATCTACGGAACCCTAAAACCCGTACTTGAAACATATCTAAGAAAACTCTCTATTAAATTTCCTTCAAGACTTTTCCAAACTAAGCCGATTTTGAAGATTATCGGAACCCTAAACTTGCAACTAATATAGCTAAGAACATTCTCCATTCAATTACCTTTCAGACGAAACACAAAAAATCAAAATCGGTCCATTCGTTGAAGCGCTACGATACCACAGACACACAGACAGATAGACAAACATGCCTTTTTTTAGTTCGGGTGATAATAATGGATATGATTTCGGCGCGGTTGTTTTTGTAAATTGTAGTTGCGAAATTCAGTCAATTGTCAATAATAAAACGTCTTTTAGTCTATGTTAAGTGGAACAGTCAAAATATTTTAAAGTTTTAGATTTATGGCCAAGCGGCAGGAAACAGAGAGTGTCTGACCGCATGGACTTCAAAATTGTGTTCTGGAAGAAAGAGAGAATTGTGTTCGAGAACCTGGATCCGGATCCTTCACCAGGCTTTGGTGTTGAGGGGGAGGGGGGTCATATGCAATGATATTTCAGATTTGTTATAAAGTTTACATGACATTTACGAAATTCGGATAGAATTCTCTGACTATTTTTTGCCATAGATTGTAGCCTATTTTTTGCCATAGTTAAAAAGACAATAATCCAAAAAACGTCGATTTTTTATCTTAAAAAATTCAAGACCCTTTAACACACGGTAAGTAAAATGTATTTACAATTTTATACAAACAATTATACCTGTATTAAATAACTAACTTCCCGAGAAACTTTATACCAATTTACTATACATGGTGTCACAAAACTCTGGAAACTCATGGAGATCTTGCAGAGTCGGCGGGAAAAACAAATAGAAATACCATAACCGACGTATTTTTTTGACGGGAAATGTAAAAAAAAATGGAATTTTCAAATGGGAACCACATTTTTCTTGCGATTGCAAAAAAAGAATATTTAACATCCAAGACCTTCAAAGTCATTCCAAGATGTAAGATCTTATTTCATAGGAAACTCAAAGGTAAGAAGGGCAATCCTGACAACCCTTTTACAATTATAATTTTCGAATCGAGATTCTTTAAAAGTAAACATATTGATTAATTAGCATACTTTTGAGACACCCTATATATAAAACAGAATATGCATATTCTATTTAGATATGTAATAATGAAAATACCAGAATTTTGACAAATTTCTCTCAAATGAGTCATTTTATGAATAGCAATTTCATTGTAAAATATTTATTGTTAATAAAAACACCTGTTATCATCATTATTATTGTAATGTCAATACAGTGGCGTAACTTATGTAATCTATTTAAATTTACCGTGCACCTATTGTGAATAAAAATTCATTTTCAGGGACTACGACTTCATGGAAGCTTAAGGATGTATTATGAGCATGGTAGTGGGGGCACAAATTTAAAAATAGATATTTTCAATTTTGATGATAAATTTATATTATTACTTGACGATATAAGACGAAAAGTAAGAATAAAATTTTTCGATACCTGGCTTAATTTTCAAAATATCGAAAATTGAAAATTTTGTTTAATTATTTAGCCTTCGATATTTCGAAAACCAGACACATATCGAAAAATTTTATTCTTATTTTTCGTCTACATTCATGAAGTTATAACAAAATTCATCATCAAAGTTGAAAATAAGAAAAATAATTTCAACCCTTAATCTACCCTGCTCTTACATCCCTTATATGGACAATGACACTTAGTTTTTTTCTTTTCTATGTCATTGCTAATATGTTAACTTTCTATTAAAAAGTTTTTTTTTTAAATTTGTTTTCATTCATTCCAAATGAAAATTATCAAAAACTTCCAAAATATGTCGTTTTTTGAGATTCCTCCATAAGAGCCAATGTATTTTATATCGATTTTTAATGACTTTTTTCTTAAAAATTTGCACGGATACCTAAGCTGAAATTATAACCACATATTCTTTGAGTAAAAGACTACCTACAAACAAATTTTGAGCCTTTAAATCAAACATTGTTGTCATGCTCATACATCCTTAAAAATATTGAAGCTAGCAACAACATTTTGATATAAGTATTCATAAAATCCATTTCCGGTTGTCCTGTCTTCTGTCCGTCCGCCTGTTTGTCTGTCTCTCTGTCAACAATTAACTCAGTCAATTCCTTGTCTTCAGTTGTTCATATAAAATAGAGTATACTTAATAATCGATTAATAAACATGTTTTGTATGTTTTAAAACAAATTAAAGTTAAGTTATAAAATTTGGATCACCCCTTGCTACCCCTTGAACGTGACACAATAAACAGGAACGTAATTCGCACACCTTATTTTCTCGAATATTCTTGCATATTAAAAATTCGAGTACGAATCATTACAAATACATACAACTGATAAAAATCTTATTTATCACGAAAAAAAAACTTCGAATCATAAAGACGAATTCTACCTTGTTAAGGGCTCTCCTGATATTTCAATACATTCATCGACGCACAAAAAAAAAGTGTATATTCTTGAGCAGAAAAGTAAGCTAATCAACGAATTATAAGTTGATCTTACATACATTCACGAAAGAAAAATGAAAACCAAGAAATAAGTTAACTAAAATCACTTAATAATACCAAAAGCACGGAATACAAGAAGCACCTTCAATAATAGAAAATATAAATTTAAAAATTAGAAATGAAAAAAAAGAAATATACATGTACAGTGTCAACAAGGAGAAACTATACACGTATTAATTTGTTTGATCTATATTTGGCGTGATCCTGCATCAAAGTTTATTATATAGATTGTATTATATTAAAAAATTACGTCATAAAAGGCGTTTCTTTAATTTAACATAAACAAATAAAATTATTAAAACTTAAAATGCAACTAGTAAAAAAACAAATTACGTCAGAATAGGCGTTTTTTTTGTTTGTTTACGTTAAATTAAAAAAACGCCTATTATGACGTAATTTGTTTTTTACTAATAATCTAATCTTTTCTTGCAAAAATATAATAAAAATAAAAAAGTTGGACTTGACCAAACCAATCAAATACTTTTTTTAAATGTTTTCAAAATAATATAATCCAATTGAAATCAGTTCATATCCCATCTTTAGTTTAATATTCTTGAATGAAATATACTAATATCTACTGATTATCATTGGCTGCTGGTTATCGAATCATAGTCAGTGAATGAACAAATTTATCAATTTTTGCCATACCTGTAGCGCCCAAACTAGGGCTCAAATCCAAAATTGGTAAATTACTTTCTCCTTCGCCTTTATGAGCTTATTCTGTAGGCCGACGATCTGCAGTCAATAACAGTACACCGTGTATAACAAGAGTAGTTACGTTACGTATATCTCAAGAGGGAAAATCTTCCTTAACGATCCTGTAATATATTCTTTTTTTTTTCAAGGAATACAACATACACTGGGGAGAAAAAAAATGTGAATATGGAAGGGAATAGAGTGGGAAACACGTATATGTGTAACTGTTGATAAATTTTCCACTCATAAAGCAGGGGTGCTATTCATTATTTTTACGCACTGAATAATGTAATACTTTGACAGTTCTATGTTTATTAATAATGCCATCTTTTCAATAAATTTTTACCATACATAATAAAAGAAAATATTTAAAATAAAAATATATAAAAAAAATGAAAGAAAAATTGTGTATCGGGTGAGATATAAAAATGACTTTTTCTTATCAATTATTTGTAGTACTTTTTTTACTCCCTTCGTTTTAACTTGTAGTCTCCGCTTGTCTCTCTGTCACCCTATTAGCTCAGTTGGTTAAGGCGTAGCCAATTCCGTCCGCGGTATGCGGTCAAATTGTATAATATGTATTATGTGGGAATATCAGTTATATATGTGTGACATGCATGTATGTGTAATGTGACAGAGTAATCAACACTGTCTATACATGGTATTTCAACAATGAACTCAGTTAATTGTTTGTTTTCACTTATTCTTCTTAGCATTGAAACAAGTCTCGATCATTAGTTGAATTTGTATGATTCGAATTCAAGAATTAAATTGGCTTTGCTTTATAAAAAAAAGAAAACGTTCATGTTAACATATCCTCGTAAATGAGGACTTGGTTCATTCAACTATTACATAAAAAAACAAAATTCCATTTATGTAATTGTAATTATATATTATGGGAACTAAAAAATTCAAAAAATGTCTCGTTTACATACTGAAACTAAAAAAAAAAATATTAAATAAAAAAAAAACGAACCAGTCATTTGGTTAATACCCAATATTATTCGATCATCCATCGACTTCTAATAAAGGGACGAAGGACTTGTAAAAAATAGATTTTTAACAAGTGAAAACAAGCAATTGACTGTGTTAATTGTTGAAATACCATGTAGAGACAGTTTAGATTGTTTTTCGTTTCACGTCCGATCGTTTACGCCTTCGCGTTACGCGTCCGATCTTTTTTTTTGTTACGTCATATTAGAAAATAAGGATAGCCAAACGTATATACATACATGTCACACACACTTAACTGATATTCCCATATAATACATCCTTACTAATATTATAAATGCGAAAGTAACTCTGTCTATCTGTCTGTCTGTTACTCTTTCACGCCTAAACGGCTGAACGGATTTTGATGAAATTTGGTATGGTGATAGATGATAACCTAGAAATGGTTATAGGCTATAAATAATCACGCCATCGTTCTTAGGGGGTAGGCAGTAGGCAGATAACTAAATTGAGTTAGTGATTTTTAGTCGTTTTTGTTGGGACTTTTGCTCTTTCACGTCTAAACGGCTGAACAGATTTTGATGAAATTTAGTAAGGTAATAGATGGTTACCTAAAAACGGATATAAGATCAAAATGATCACGTCATCGTACTTAGGGTGTAGGAAGTAGGCAGAAAACTGAATTGAGTTAGTGATTTTTTTATGGTTTTTGCTGGGAGTTTTGCTCTATCATGCCTAAACGGCTGAACGGATTTTGATGAAATTTAGTTAGGTGATAGACAGTAACCTAGAAAAGGATATGGAATATGGGGGGAGGGGTGAAAGTGAGAATGTTGCCCAGCAAAGCGGGTAGTTCACAGCTAGTACTATATAATTTGCGCTCTCACGGGTAAACAGTGATGTTTACGAAAAAATGTTTCAAAGGAATATTTTTTACATTTAAACTTTTGTTCTATCTCTAACGGATTACATGATGAGACCTAGAAACTAAAACACTAATTAATCTATGTGGCTCGTTTATGAACTCGACCTAACTTTTTATGTCGTGAGCCAGCGTTAAAAATTTCAACTAGATATCTTTATTCGCTTTTGAGCTATCGTGTGACAGACAGACAGACGGACAGCCAACCGCAAAGGGACTAATCAGGTGATTTTATGAACACTTTTATCAAAATTTCGTCCTGAGCCTCAATATTTTTAAGCCTTACAAACTTGATACTAAACTTAGTATACCTTGATATATTTCATATACATAGTATAAAAATTGTATTGGTTGAATAAATCGTTTAAATATAAAATAATAACAGAAACACCTTTACAATACATATAGATCTTGCGTATATGTCCATTTTACATGTCCATGGCTATATGCGACTATGATTATTATGATTATTATTATTGAAATTTAATGAGAAAGATTTGAATGTATGATAATTTTGTTATTATTTAAAAAGGTTACCATTAATAGTTAATATGAATTGATAAGAGAAATAGTTACTTTTTTTTTTCTATTGGTTATATTCAATGTGTTTTTTTTTTTGTTGTTTTGATTAAAAAACCATGATAATTAATCAATTTATAAAATTAAAAATGTAATTGTCATACATTTGAAATTTTGCTAGTCATACGAATGTAAATATATTTACTAATGGTTCATTGAAATCAGCCGGTTCTAATTGGTTATGCTAATTTTCTACGGTTTATTAACACTGTAAATTTTTTATGCACTCAAGATGTAGGCTTCACACTTTGTGGAAGCTATCAAATTGTCTTTCATAACTCGAATAATTTTCAACAACAACAACAAATTTTTAATCTAAAATTTTTTAAGGATGTTCTACTTCCTACTAAATAGTAAAAAAAAATTTTGGATTATATGCACAGTAAGAGTGTATAAGCTTGTAGTGAAATAGTGTATAATTGTTATCTATAGTGTACAAAGATATTGTATATACTCTGTTAAAGTAAATGATAGTTTCCTTGATCACAATAAACACAGATTTGGGGAATCTTGCGGGCAAATTTGTGAACATAGTAATAATAATATAAATAATAATGGGATTTTACCTCCGTTTCTCAGACCATGTCTACAACAGAGACCACCCACATGATTATTTTTAATCTGTTAATATTTCTTAAACTACATCCGAATATAATATCAATTTTTTCATGTGGGTGGAGTAGGTTACTTCGTTCTTATCCAAGCGACAACAGTGTGATCAATTTACCACCCCATTAACTTTTTTGTTCACACTTCTGGTGTCTGGATTCGAACCCACAACCTTCTAACCAGGAGTCGCAGCAAGTTAAGACGCCTTAACAAGCTCGGCTCCTAGCCGATTCATTTTTAAAATAATACTTGAAAAACCTCACAATAATGTCAATTGTACAAAAATTAATCGGTGATTGAGCTTCAAAAAATTTTCCTTCATGAAGAAAATTTATCACAGATTCTTTATATGCAAAAAAACTTTACCTTACAGCGCTTTTCAAAAATAAAACAATTTGGTTTTTGACGTTTAAACGTCAAAAACTAGTCAAATTGACGCATAAATTTTATCTTTAACGATATTATTTTAAAGCATTAAAAAACATTTACGTGATACAAATATTATTATACCATGTATATATGAAATAAACATAGTATATTAAGTTTAGTCCCAAGTTTGTAACGCTTAAAAATAATGATGCTGGGAAAAAATTTTGTCGTAGGTGTTGCTTATTAGTCCATTTCCGGTTGTCTGTCTGTCTGTCTGTCGTCTGTCCGTCTGTCATCACGATTACGAAGGAAAAAAGATATCAAGCTGAAATTTTTACAGGGTGCTCAGGACGTAAAAAGTGACCTCAAGTTCGTAAATGAGCAACATAGGTCAATTAGGTCTTGGGTTTGTAGGACCCATCTTGTAAACCGTTAGAGATAGAACAAAAGTTTAAATGTAAAAAATGTTTCTTATAAAAAAATTAACAACTTTTGTTTGAAACATTTTCTTGTAAACATCACTGTTTACCCACGAGGGCGCTAATTAGGTGCAAATTTTGTAGTATATATTAATATGGGAATATCAGTTATGTGTGTTTGGCTATGTAAGAGTGGATATCTTTCTTTATTTACGTGTCAAAATACAAACGATTGCGCCAACACTGTCTATACATGGTATTTGAACAATTAACTCAGTCAATTGTTTGTTTTCACTTGTTTTTTATCATAATTTTATTCATAATGTGCAAAGTCTCGCTGAAATACATTTAAGGCCCTTGTTTTTATTGGTTCCTGATAAATTCATTCATCGAGATTCTACTGTATGAACTTTTTTAACAAGAAACTTAAACCATATGATGAGTCACCCTATATCTGTAATTCTTTTACAGTGCAACCAACTATACAGTATATAAAAAAAAAGATATATATATACTTTTTTTCATTTATATAATTATTACTCAAATAATTTCCTCACTCACTTCAACCAGCATGGAAAATGTATATGTGTATATATATGAAAATGTGTATATGAAGGTATGTCTACATTTTTTCATTTTTTCTTTCTTTTTTTGTTTCTTTTTGATCATGAAAATTAATAATTGTGTATATCAAACATTTTCTTTAAAATACCTATACACGTATATAGACACACACAGACACAGGTCCGTAACTAGGACGTGACAAAGGAGGGACCATGACTCCACATTCTTGAAACCAATTAGTGCCACGTTAATTTTGATCATAAATTTGAAAAGTATGACCCAAATTTAGTAGAATTACACACTGTTTATGAAATCTGGATAAAATTTGAATGTGATAAAGCTAAATTAATTTTTTTGGATTCTGAATACGTCATTCAAAAAAATTTAATTATTTTGATAACACAAATTTGAACCGATTTAATTGAAATTTTTTTTGAAACCCACTAATTTTGGGTCATTCTTTTCAGCTATGATGGTAATTTTTTGCTAGTTATCACTTATGTGCTATTTTCCGGGACCAGGACTCCACATTCTTGAAACCTATTAGAGCTAAGTTAATTTTGATCATAATTTGAAAAGAATGACCCAAATTCAGTAGAATTACATACTTGGTCATCAAAATCGTTAGAGTCGATCTTGATATATATAAGGCACAACCTAAATACTTGCCACCGGGGCTATGTACCCTCGTTACGGCCCTGCACAGACATACATACATTTTTTTATTTTTTTATTTGTTAACATAATTAAAATAACAAGAAAAATAATTTTATTCTTACGTCATGAATCAATAATTTTTGTACAAAAGAGCATCACAGTTCACATACATATGTGAAATTTGGTTACTATTTTTACCCGACTACGAAAAGGAGTGGTAATTTGTTTGTTTTTTCTTTTTTAGAGACCAAACTCAAAATTTGATGAAACTTCGTCTGTAGGGTAATTTTGGCCCGAAAATTACAAAAATCGGGTTTATTTATTGATTGGTTGAATAGTTTTTATTACGGAGTTATTCAGAAAACATCGCGGAAAATAATCATCTTATAAATGAACTGTATTTTAGGGCCTAGTTACGTAAATAATCCAACGAAACGAAAATTTGGTTAGTTTGCAATCGAACGGCATTACATGAGTGTGCCCAGCTTTTAGCCGAAGAGAAGCCAAGGAAAGTTCTTAGTCAACTAAATCTGTGGCCAATCCAGGTCCAAAGAAAGGATGTTTACCCTGATCTGCCTTCCCCTCGGTACGCTTATACATGTTTCCCAACTTTTGGCTGGTTAGTATTTACATTCAAGTAAAAAACGAAATAATTCTAGTGTAATTAACTTACACCTAATTATCCGGTCTAATTTTTTTTAAATTAATCTTCAACATTTTTTCGCGTTATAGCGCAAATAATTTTTTTTTTAGAACACTTGTTCTGACTATCTCAAGAATACAATTTAATAATTTTTTATTCTTTGAAAATCTTTTTCATTAATAACGCTCTTTTAATTTTTACAACGAATGCATTTTTATTTGATAAAGACGACTCTCTTTACCTTGAATGTTCATTTTACTGGGTAACTCGGGAAAATAAACAATTGACTGAGTTAATTGTTGAAACATCTTATACAGACATTGTTGAACATCAGAGCCTGAAGTATTTTTATATAAATATGTTAAAAAATTTGAAAGAAATTTTTTTTAATTAAAAAGCTTTTCCCGAAAAATTGACCCGTTTGATTCGTTTGGGTTTATCGGATGGGTTTACTATTAAATTAAAATCAATAGACTTACTATTTGAAGCTCGATAGAAATTTTCAACTCTCTATCTTTGATATTTTTTGAGAAAATGGAAACTTAATTTTAAACTATGTTGTCATTTCATGTTCATTAACTCAAACTGATATCTCATTTTGTTTTTGAGATATCGTGTCCATAGACAGACGACCGAAAATGGACTAATTAGATTAACATCTATACCAAAATATTTTTCGTAACATCAATATTTTTAGACGTTACAAACTTGGGACTAAACTTAGTATACCTTGATATATATTACATATATACAAGGTATAAAAGGTTGATATTGTACAAAGATTGTAAGTTTTTTAGCTAACATTTCATTCCTCATTTCCTTAAATTAAATACAATAGTTTAAATGTGTAAAACACCTGTATCCACCTTTAATAGTTAAATCAAAGTAAGTACAGTCCCTCTAAATAAGTTAAAACGAGATGGCATTCCATTAAATAATAGATAAAGCGAAGGCTAATGGATGGATTTTTCGGTAAAATGTCAACTTATGAATACTAATTCACGATCAATAGTACCAAAAAAAAAGTAGGAACACTAATTTTAGAATTAATTTAAGGTGATTGTAAGC
This sequence comes from Chrysoperla carnea, assembly GCF_905475395.1. Classification (NCBI taxonomy): domain Eukaryota; kingdom Metazoa; phylum Arthropoda; class Insecta; order Neuroptera; family Chrysopidae; genus Chrysoperla; species Chrysoperla carnea. Next base: position 30,495,766 of record NC_058342.1, read on the forward strand.
CTACAGAATTATAAAAAAGTTTTGGTTTATTGCACGGTACATACCATATAAACCAAATACATGTTTTGTAGTCTAGTAATGAGTTATTTTTAGCTTTATAATACAACGCAACTACAAAAATTATATAATATATTGTGTACAAGTGCTGCTTATAAATTTGATAATATAGATATCGCTCTTCAATCATTAATAAACTAACTATAGTCGCCTCTGTTCATAAAAAAATTGGATCTTCGATGAACTCATAATTAAATTAAAATTTAGTTTTGATATCATCGACAACCTTATATTTTTATGGGATTATTATAAACTACAAGATTGTTTAAATATTTTAGATAGTTTTTTTATCACACTCTCTAGAATTTTTTTATATAGAAATATCCAATTGAAAAGGATAAACTACAGGATTCATCATTTTTTTCAGCAAACTTTGAATGATAAAATAATAAGAAGCCCGATGACCTATGAATTTTTTGTGATTTTTTGAAACTTTGTTCATCAAAAAATGTATTTATAAAGTTTTATTGATATCCCTAGTATTATCTAATCCTTCCTTATTTTTGACGTTGATATTGGAGCTAGTTATTTGTGTTTTGATCCATAGTATATTATTTTCACCTCCTGCCGTAGAGTATGAAAAAACAGGTAAAAATTTGTTTTAATTAAATCGTGATCACAAATTTTTTTTTTAAACAAATCAATTAATATTATTTTTACAATCAAAATAGAATGAAATATTGATAAAGTGGATTATATGATTTAATATATATTGATACTGTTTAAAACTATTCACAAAATTTATACACATATATCTACATTAATTAATTTTAGTACAGCGTAATAATTGTTAATTAGAGGGATTCTCATTGGGTAAAAATTACTAACTATGTATGTCTATAAAGCGCTAATATTATCAAATTTATATTATCATTTTATATAAATGAATATCCGATGAATTATATTATTCGTTGTGTGCGTAGTCATTGCAGGGACAATAAAATCGATGCCAGCGCTTCCAGTGAAAAATTTGGGCGTTAAAGGAGGCTGTTAGGACTAATTTTCAATTCTTTACATGTTAATGTTATAAAAAATGTCAAATTCAAATTATTGAAAAAGACTAATTAATTAAACTTAATGCATTAAAAATTATGAAAATAAGAATTCAAATTGCACAAATATTATTTTTCAAAAGTAAATTATCATAATTATTTATTTAAATTTGTGAGACAATGACATTATATTTTCAATGTAAGTCATAAATGCAATCCATACAATTCTATAATTAAAGTAGTGTATCGTTACCATGGAAACGCCTCCAATAAAATTCACGCATGGTGCGAATTGATATTGACAACAAGGATATATTGTTTAAGTTTTTTTTTAACAGGATATCATTCTAATTTTAAATCAATGAATTTATTTTATAGTGTAAATAATTAAATATTATTTAATCAATTTACAGATGGAATTTAGTAATAACTTTGTGATGTATTTTTTCTAGGAAACAACCGACATACATTCCTGTGGATTTAATTTAGTATTTACTCAAAAGTTCATATGGATTGTATATCAAAGGGGAATAACATCCAATATAATTCCAAACCGAATCTAATAAATCAAATAATTATTAGAAATTTAATTAATTTAAATAATAATATTTTAACTAACGTAATTTAATTTATTTTAAATAATATTTTAAAACTTTTTTTAACGTTTGAAAAATTTAGTGCAAAAAAGCATGGATTAAGTACTGAGTACCCCTCGTTTATATATTTCTTTAAAAAAGTTAATTAAGCACAGTCAGGTTGGCCGAGCGGTCTAAGGCGCCAGATTTAAGCTCTGGTTCCCAAACGGGAGCGTGGGTTCGAACCCCACACCTGACAAAATCATTTTTTTTGCTTATCTCTTGTAGAATTGGATAAATAGTCGTAGCTGTATGAGAAAATCTCGAAATTTATATACTCAGGTCCAAGTTTTTTTTTAAATGTTCAAGAAGATTCATATATCAAATTCTATATCTATAACTTTTTGCCGCTAGAAAGTTTGGCCATTACCATGGGTCAAAAAGGCCAATTATTACAATCCATTTCTGAGATAATTTTAGAAAATTTTAAAACCTTGAAAATATTTAACAAAATGAATCAGAAACGTATACTCGGGGGTTTTCGGGTTCGCTTATCACTATTTCGAAGTCAGAATTTCGATATACTATAACCTCCTTGGGTAATTTGCCCCGTTGGCCATTACTGAAATATTCTAAGGACGTGTTTGAGGTCACTGATCATAATTCAGAATTTAGACTGAGGATATACTCCCCCTCCTGGGGTTGCAGTCCCCACATATGCCTTTGCGTTGGGATTGCAGTTTTGTAATGTACACGTCAGGCATTTTCGTCTAAAATAATTTGTCTGTGTCCTGGACAAGGCATCGACGCTATGTATACAGACTAAATCATTATGCAAATACATGAAGTTTGCAACTTCTTATTTATAATATCACCAAAATAAAGATGCATCTTTTATCACCATAATCAAAAAAAAGATCTTGTTTTAAATTGTTATGTGACTTAAAAAAAAAAATTAAAAAATTATCTAGAATTAACCTATCTTAATTATTTCTCAGTAAATAAAAAGAAATAATAAAAAAAAAAACTAGAATATTGAATATTTTTCTTAAATCACGAAATTATAAATCTTTATAATAAACGCACAGATGAAATGTCAAATAATAAACAAAAAATAAAAACCCTGAGACCAAAATGATCTTACACGCGACTATTCGTGTAGAATTATTATGAAGTTGATCTGTGGTATTTTAAACGACAAATAACGAACATATTACAAAGTCGTCTTTGAAAAAAAAAAGTCTATGTTGTTCTTAATCAACAAAAAAAACCCTATATTTGATTCCACGATAGTTTATTATTATGTCTGCAGGATAATCTTTTGTTAGATTTAAGGTGATTGTAAAGCTACAGCATTGTAAAAAAATTTTGGTTTATTGCACGGTACATACATATGAATCAAATACATGCTTTGTACTCAAGTAATGTGATTTTTTTTAGCTTTCTAATACCACGAAACTACAAAAATATATAATATATTGTGTGCAAGTGATGCTTATAAATTTGATTATATAGATATCTCTCTTCAATCATTAATAAACTAACTATAGTCGCCTCTGTTCATAAAAAAATTGGATCTTCGATGAACTCATAATTAAATTAAAATTTTGTTTTGATTTCATCGACAATCTTATATTTTGATGGTTTTATTTTAAACTACAAGATTGTCTAAATATTTTAGATAGTTTTTTATCACACTCTCTAGATTTTTTGGTATAGAAATATCCAATTGAAAAGGATAATCTATATGATTCATCATTTTTTTAGCCAACTTTGAACAATAAAAAAATTAATAAAAAGCTCGATGACCTAGGAATTTTATGTGATTTTTGTAAACTTTGTTAATTAAAAAATGTATTTATAAAGTTTTATTGAAATCTCTAGTATTATTCAATCCTTGCAGATCTTCTTAAAGATATGTTTTTTTAAAACAGTTTAAAACTTGTCCCCTAACTCACTTACAAAAGTTTACATTTAATAAAATAATAAAGAACCTAAAAGAGAGTCTTTAAGCCGTTTGTGTTCTGTAAAATCCATCCACACAGCCTTTTCAACATGTTTTTTTGAGACAAAAAATGTATAATTTAATATTATATCCAGGTCGATTATAATTAAGTATTAGAGGTCGGATCTTATGATTTTGATTTAGGATTGAAGTTATAATTAATGTGCAAATCTGCGATAAATCGCTATTATCTTTTATAAATAATTATTGATTACTCTTGTAAACGTTATTATTTATATTATTAGTGATGCTTGGGTGTTTGCGGTTTATACATGTTTTTAATTCGGGTAAAAAAGTTTCTTTTCATAGTCAAAAGTTTAATATTTTTATACAAATTAATTTTTTTTAAAAGCTTATATTTAGTTTCACCTGTCCCGTTGTCTGTCTGTAATCAAATCTTGATAAGTCAAATTTAATCTACTTCCCGGTTTACCTTCTCGATTTTGTTTTTTGAGTTATCGTGATGACGAACGGACAGACGCAGACAGACGGAAAAATGGAAATGAATTAGTTCAGAAATTTTATGAACGCCTTCATCAAAATTTTGTTCGTAACATCAATAATGTCGCCCTATTAGCTCAGTTGGTTAAGGCGTAACCAATTCCGTCCGCGATATGCTTAGGGTAGTGGGTTCGATTAATTAATAATTGTGATGGGCTGGTGTAGTGCAAGGTATATGCATGAAGGAGGTGCACTCAGCTTCTAAAATTGAGGAGCTGATAAATGAAATTATCAGCGGAAAGGTGGTAAAACACATTTATGGTATCACAATGGGCTCTATAGCCTAAGTGTGTCCTTCGTGGACAGCTGATATAACCTAACCTAACTATCAATAATATACGAACTTTGAACTAAACTTAATATAGCTTGATCTGTATTTCATATAAACAAGGTATAAAAACATAGTATTTAATGTTTGTAAAACTCAAAAATGACCATTTTCAAGGATGAATAAAATAGTAAAAGTTTGAAACTTATCTGTTTGTCTTTTTCCAATTTGTGAATAATCTTGGAACATTTATGTTCATTAAAAAATAATGTTCAACTTATTAATTAATTTATTTATCAGAAATTACGTAATAATAGATAAATCATATTATAGTTTCTTTCTTTTAATTTTTTTTCTTTTATAGATTTGAAACAAAGAATGAATTGTTTTCAATCTTTTATAGACGATTACTGCACTTTCTGTTTTAGTATTCATTGATCTATTTCTTACGATAATATTAAAGTTTGTGACACACTAAATTTTGTTTTTCATTCTTATTCACGTTTCTGTTTAGACTCGGCAAAATAATTAATAAAAATTTCTCTTGGAAATCAGTGTCAGGTTTGCCGAGCGGTCTAAGGCGTCAGATTTAAGCTCAGGTTCCCAAACGGGAGCGTGGGTTCGAACCCCACATCTGACTTTTATCAAATTTTTTATAGAATTGGATAAGTAGTCGTAGCTGTATGAGATAAAATTTCAAAATTTACTACATAGAGTCAGGTTGGCCGAGCGGTCTAAGGCGCCAGATTTAAGCTCTGGTTCCCAAACGGGAGCGTGGGTTCGAACCCCACACCTGACAATATTTTCATCATCTATTTTACTTTTTCCTTTGTCCGATGAGAATTTTTATGGGAACATTTTTTACATTTAAACTTTTGTTCTATCTCTAACGGTTTACAAGATGGGTCCTACGGATCCAAGACCCAATTGACCTATGATGCTCATTAACGAACTTGAAATCACTTTTTACGTTCTGAGTACGCTGTAAAATTTCAGCTCGATATCTTTTTTCGTTTTTGAGTTATCGAAATGGACTAATTAGGTGATTTTATGAACACTTATGACAAAATTTTTTTCCTAGCTTCATTATTTTTAAGCGTTACAAACTTTGGACTAAACTTAATATACTATGTATATTTCATATATACATGGTATAAAAACAGAGACAAAACATCTTAATTAAAAGTATTAAAAATTATGAAATAAATTCAATCAACCGATATTTAACATCATTTAGTATTGATAAATATTTCTTCAATACTGAGGAGTACTGACTGTGTGCTGAGTACTAAACATGAACTCTCATCGACTTTGTTACTATTACTAGTGTATCGTTAACTGAACTGTTAAGTTACAATTACTATTTATGTAACTAATAATTTCTAAACTGTTTAATGTTTATAGAGTCTCTTTGATCCATATTTCATAAAGTATTTTATATACTCCACAAATACACAGCGTACAGCGATATAAAATACAGTCAAAATTCTTTGTTGTGACATTGCTATCATTCGTTGTGTGCGTAATCATGGTAGTGACAATAAAATCGATGCCAGCGCTTCCAGTGAGCACAATCTCATTCTCGCTTATACAGCTTTCTCACTGACCCGAGTTTCTCGCTAATGCAGGTACATGGGTAGCGTTTCTCGCTTATAGAGCTACGCAGCAAGAACAAGTCACAGCAAGTACGAATGTAGTAAATTGTAGCTATAGTTCCTCCTAAATAATATAAATAAATAAAGCTCCACTGTCGCTTATAGAGGTAAAGATAAGTAGCAGTCTCACGTACGGAAGTCCATGAGGGAAAACTAACTCTCTCTTACAGAGGTTTCTGTTTCTCACTGATAGAAGTTTTAGGAGCTTAAAAGGACGGGTCCTGGCTATTATTCCTACTTATAGAGTTTTTTCACTTATCCAGTTCTCTCAGCTTTGGCTGTATTTTGAATTTAATAAAAATTTTGTAATTCAAATGTATCTGTTAAGCTAACAACTTAACACTATTAAAAATTAATTAGCCAGATCGATCGATTGCAAATCAATACAAAACAAAAAAAGTTAAATGATCAATAAATGAACAATATACAGTTAATTCAATGTCAATCTTGGGCTCTAACAGACCTGATTAGTAATAAACTGGATATCTGCCAGTTTCGAAGCTCAGCGAAGTTTATTACTAAAAAGCTAAAGTGGGCCTGGTCAGGATACATTTTACGATCAAAACCGATCGATGGGCAAAGCTTATTATATTCTGGACACCACGAATGAACAGTAGAAATTGTAGGAGACAATTTCAGAGATGGTCGAATGAATTTAGAAACTACAGTGGAAATACATGGTCGAGAATTGCTACTAACAAACAAGCGTGGAGAAACGCATTAGACATTCTGGCCTTATTGTGATTACATTCCCTACAATTATCCTTTTTTGTTTTTGTGAAAGGAAAGGCCGTTCCCCATTTATTGGAATCAAGGCTTATTATTATTATTATTACATCCTTCCACTGTCGTTAAAAACGATTTCGACTATACTTCAGAAGTATACAACACAGACGGAGTTTATTATACAATTTTTTTATGAATTTTTTTTTCATAATCGGTATATCATGCTACAAAAATAAAAACACAACAGTATAAAAAAAATCTTATTAATAAATAATTAAAAATATTTTGTTCAAAAAATCATAATAATAATAATAATAATCGTTTTTTTTTTATATATAAAAAGATTTTAACCTATTTTACTGTTTGATTAATTATTTATTTCATTAAATTTATTATTTTATTGTAAATATTTAACAGTTAGAAATTATATATTAAACTTTGAACTTTTCGAAGTAAAATTATATATCATTCGACTTTATGTCACCTGAAATCATGCATATTTTAGAGTGGTGGTTGCGGTAAAAAAAAACTGATATCTATGCCATTCTTTGAATCTTTAAACACCAATTATCGAAATATCAGCTATCAAGACAGTTTTATACCATGTATGTATGAAACAAATCAAGGTATACTAAGTTTAGTCCCAAGTTTGTAACGCTTAAAAATATTGATGCCACAAACAAAATTTTGGTGTAGGTGTTTATAAAATCACTTAATTAGTTCATTTTCGGTTGTCTGTCCGTCTGTCTGTCAAACACGATAACTCAAAAACGAAAGAAGATATCAAGCTGAAATTTTTAAAGAGTGGTCAAGACGTAAAAAATGAGGTCGAGTTCGTAAATGAGCGACACAGATCAGCTGAGTTTTGGATCCATAAGACCCATCTTGTAAACCGTTAGAGATAGAAGAAAAGTTTAAATATAAAAAATGTTTCTTATAAAAAACTAAACAACTTTTGTTTGAAACATTTTTTTGTTAACATCACTATTTAGCCTTGAGCCGCCGACTTTAGCCGCCGGAAGTTTTAAATTAAAGTATTCGTGTCTCCCACATAAGTAGGGATCCCACCCGACACATTGTGAAGTTGGTTTTGTGAGGGGGGGGGGGGTATTGCAGCGAGAAATTCCAATTTCGTCATATTTAATTTATTTCAACTACATCAAAATTATAAGTATGAAGTTTAATAAATATATTAGAAATTTACACATTTTGTCAAACATTTTGCAGCAAAACTATCATTCACTTTCTTTTGGCATTGATCTTTAAGTTTCTATCAACACTTAATCAAAAGGTACAGATCTAAAAATTTTACACAAGCATGACTCGAACAAAACGAACAAACATGAACATTCTGGAGGAACGTGACTTAAATAGAACGAATATAAAAGTTTTACAACTGACTTCTTATCGTGATACCAACAAAATAAGCTGAAAAGACCTATAAACACTAAAATCATGAACAAAATCAATTCTCACTACTCTAGTTGCTGAGGTCAAATCCATCGTGATGGGGATTCAGCAATCATAATGCAAATTTTTTTGCGGTGGCCCGGCAAAATTTTCAAAAACCCGACCACACGGCAAAACCTTCTAAGCTTGAGCAGTTGGCAATCCTATATGGCACAGAATTTGAATAAATAGTTTACAAGAGACTGTCAACATCGTACTATCTTAATAAATCCAAAGAATTTGCTAGTAGTCGTATAACCTTAACAACGACCAATTTTTATATATAACACTTTAAATGTAGATATGTGTAGGTACTCGATTTCAAAACATGTATAAAATCTTAAGCTAAAAACGTGTAGGCCGTTAAACTTGAGATATGCATTGATAAGACTGAAAAATAGCATAAACTCAATAAATAACAATCTTAATTGTTCTGCTCCTAAACTTGATTTTCTTTTAACATAGAAGTCCATTTTTATTTTAATGCTTCATAATATAAAAATAACACAAAATATATCTATTAAATGTTTTAAAATGTTCATAAAAGAACATAAAAAAGTCATAAAAAATTAATCAAAACTGATAAATTTTATATTGACTTAAATATAAAAAAAAATAACTTATATCTTTTACAATATAGTCTAGGAAGCAGTGGCACATTCATTGAAATAATAGGGTACTTTCGGTAGTGAAAAATAAATTATGAAATTTGAAAAAAGTTTAAATTTATGTAAAAATATACTTAAATATTCTGATTTCGAGTCATAAAAACACATTCTTCTTTTAAAATATTAAAATTAAAAATCGTAATTTTTAAACTGTATATCACGTAACCTAAAACGCGGGCAAGCCTTGCTATGATGTCATATCGGTATGAGCCATAGACCATCAGTTAGTTTAGTGTAGACAGCTGGGTATAATATATCCATAGATAATAAGTATTTATATTTATTATAATCAGATGTCTATGAATATATCTGTCAAACTTATCTGTGTTATTTCGCATAATGATACCGGTATTACGTCACCAAATTGAATGCCCGTGTTTTTGACAGTTTAAAAAAGGTTTAAACTTTAATTTTAGTTTTTGGCAAGAAAGCGTGTGTATTTTTCCGAAATAAATTTTTGGTGGCTGTTTACATGTATACCAACAAATTTAGTAAATCTTATAAAAATGATCAATATATTCATTTCAAACTCTCTGTTAACTGGTAACAACAATCTTCATGAAGTTGCCTCAATCACATATGGACTAGACATGATAGATATACGATCATTATAACCAAATACATATTCTATTTAAAGTAAACGCAAAAAACTTTTCTTTTAATTCATCGATTCGCTTTATTAACACGATTATATATTCCAAGTAAGTACAATTTGATTTTCCATTAATAAATTGCATGACTTTAAACTAAAATCAATGTCTTTCATAGCAGTAATGATTTTGTTTATTTAACTTCAGTGATTTTGTATCAATGAATTCATATTTTAAATTCAATACTTTTCTATTGTAAATACAAATATTTAGCTGTACTTGTTCCAATCGTTAGGAAATTGTTTGAAAAATCTTCGTAATGAAGTTGTCATTATTTTAATTTTCTTTTTCAGTGAGGGTAACCCCAAAATTAGCGGATTCCTAAAAGTGGCGCCATTATGCCCTATACTTATTAAACGGTCTTATTTTACTCTAAAAATGTATTATGTTTTAAAAAATTTTATTCTTATTTTTTTATTAACATATTAAATAACAGAAAATATAAATCACAATATCTAATTTAGGTGTAACAGGAACTAATATAATAATTTACTCTATAAAAAAAATACGTCCTTATAATCTTGTACACAAAAATATGAGGTACTAGCAGTTACTCACTCGCTTCTTTGTACAATTTCCATTTAATAAACAAAGACGATCGGATTACTGCCTTCACTTTGCTTGACCACACTTATCGGAGAGTTGCCACCTCCGTCAAGTCTCTCGCCTAGTATATTATGAAGGCGGTTGTAGGGGGGGGGGGGGAGGAAAGCCCGATTTCGTCATATTTAATTTCAACAATTTGCACGAAAACTATCAGACAGTTTTTTTTTGCATTAATCCTTAGGTATCTATCAACATTTAATTACAAGGTACAGACATAAAAATTTCACAAAAGCATGGCTCGAACAAAACGAACAAACATGAAAATTCTGCACGAGCGTGACTCAAATAGAAAGAATATAAAAGTTTTATAACTTCTCGTGATACCAACAAAATCAGCTGAAAAGTCCTATAAACACTTAAATCATGAACAAAATCAATTCTCGCTACTCTAATTGCTAAGGTCAAATCCATCGTGATGGCGATTCAGCAATCATAATGCTAATTTTTGATTTTTCGATCCTGACTGCGCCCGTCACTTCCGGATGAGGTCCGAACAGGTGGCAACTCTACCATCTATCTCCCCGTTTGTTCACAATTTCATGGATCTGAATTTTTTGATATGGAATTCTTTTCTAAAATAAAAGTGCCTAATTTATTCCTTATTATCCCGAAATAATGTTTCATAAGACACATCTATACACAATTTCAAGTACTGTATCCTGTAATTCGTTGTTTGTTAATCTCAAAGGAACCTAACATTTTTCCGGAATGAAAACATTTTCCATTAGCATTCACAGGACGTAAAAATTGAGGGTAAGTTCGTAAATAAGCAACATAGGTTAAGGATCCGTACTACCCACCTTGTAAACCGTTAGAGATAGAAAGTTTAAATGTTCCTCATAAAAAAATAAACAACTTTTGTTTGAAACATTTTTTTGTAAACATCACTGTTTATACACGAAGGCGCTAATTAGGTGCAAATTTTCTAGTATATATTAATATGGGAATATCAGTTATGTGTGTGTGTGGATATTTAAAAGAGGAAATCTTTTTGTATTTACGTGACGTCAAAAAAACAAGCGATTGTGTCATCAACACTGTCTACATGGTATTTCAACAATTACAGTAAGTTAAAGTTATAGTTAGGAAACTCAATTTAGATCACCCTTAGAATTCATTGTCCATGTTTATATATTTAATCTGTAAAACAAATAAATAAAACAATTATTCTGGGTCATTTTATTAACCTACCTGTTAATTTGGATAATACAAATAAACTTTCAACCACAATTGACTACATAACAATATCAAATCATATTATTGCATACAATAGTTAGTCGCAGAAACGAAACATTAAAAACGATTCGAAGTCCGAAAATTTTAAGGAGTAAGTCGAATTTGAATGCGATTTTCCGTATTAAATTTGTTCGAGCGTCAGAAAATTTTGTGAACTAAATTTATTTATAAGGAAATTAAAAATATGCAATTTGACTAAAAAATATGCATTTTATAATTGCATTTTTAATTAGCCGTAAATATACAAAATTTAAAATTCGTTTAATAGTGATGAAAATGATTTCAAACTTGTTACACATGGATTTTTGGGTTCGCTGAACACGAATATCATGTCAGAACTGGTCTCCGAGGTACCTGGTGCCTAGGGTTAACGGTATCCCCGTTGTCTCTTGGAATCCAAACTCGTCACTTGGAGGTCAAGCTCGTCACTTGGGTTCGCTGAACTTATCGCGACAGAATTGGTCTTCGAGGTACCCGGGTATCCTCGGGTGTTCAGAGTTCCCCGAACATCAGGTATCCGGTGCCCGATTCAGTCGCGCTATTTGTATTAAGCAACCACAACCCCCCTCCCTCCCCCGAGGAACAAGTTTGAAATCATTTTCATCACTATTAACCGAATTGTGAATTAAATATTAACGCTCAATTTAAAATGCATATCAATAATGCAAATTGCATATTTTTATTTTGTATAAATCAATTTTGGTAACAAAATTTCCTGACGCTCTAACGAATCGAATGCAGAAAGCTGCATTAAAATCCGACTTACTGTTAAAATTTTTCGAACTTCATTGCTTCGTTTCTGCGACTAAGTACACCATCAATAGACAAGTGTGTTACTGAATACTGAAGAGCGGACACAGCAGTTAGCGGCGGTACATTATATGATTATAAATATGTTTTTGCCAATACAGTCAAAATCAGTTATATCGACGTCCCTTATAAAGAAATTGGCTATTTAGGCAAATTGTCGTGGTCCTGAATACTTGCCGTCGAAAACAACAATGGATCAAAGGATTTAGGCCAATAAACCTTTCAGGCAAAAACCGAGTTATACTTTGCAACCATGGGAAATGGGTTCTTAATGTTATCGAAAACATAAATCCAAAAAGTTGTATACAAATTTGCCCTGGAACGATCATTTTTGAAAGATTTTTTGAAAAATTTAGAAAAAAAAGTCTTTTTTTTGGGAAAACTATTGATTTTTTCTGATAACACTAAACGGAAAAGTTGAAGATAATTCAAAAATACATATTTTGAGCTAAATGCGAAAAATGTCTAAGATTTTCATTCTGCAATTACTTCCAGGCAAGTTAATAAGAAAGTTTGATTTTTTATATTTTGTAGACATTTAGTCATACTTCGACGTAAGTGGATTCATTTTGGTGTCTAACCCCTCAATTGTCAGCGGTGGTCCACCAATTTTCAAAAACAAACAGGTATAGACCCGTTAATGTAACACACTGTACATTAATTTGAGGAAGTCATAGATCTCTCATGAATGAATGACTTGCGTTATTTTAAAGACTTGGCGTACACAAAAAAAAGTGTATTACTTTTTTTTTTTGGAGTGTCCGTCAGTCAATTTGTTTTTTAATTTTTATTTTTATTTTTATTTAGTGGTATTATAGCACCATGTATGAGATTGATAGCTCTTTAAAGAAAGAAGTTTTTAAAGCCTGCGGAGTTTCGCTTTATATATTACAACTAACACGCCTACACTAGTGGGTAATATTTCAAAATAATATATTATAACGTTTTTTAACCGAAGTCCAAAGTAACACAAAGGTAACAAATTCACATGGTTATTATTGTGTGCTTGTAACGGGTGATCCAAATTGAATTTCCTTACTTTAATTTAAAAACAAGCGAAAAAAAAACACAATTGACTGACTTAATTATTAAAATAGCATATATTCACAGTTTTGATGGCACAATGATTGAAGAGAGATATCTATATTATCAAATTTATAAGCCAAAAAACAAAACACAGACAGACAGACACACACACATAGTAATCAAACTTATAACACCCCTTTTTTAAGTTCGGGGGTTAATTAAATAAGAGCATTAAAGTATATACAAACGTTAAAAAAATATTGACAATTGCAAAGTCAATCTACCATATTTATTTTGGGAGGGTTTTAATAGATTTGTAGGAAGGAAGGATCTTCTAATTTTAATAAACTATATGCATACAAATATAGCAAAGATTACAATCGTAGTAATAAAAACAGGTCACCCATAAAGAAACAATGATTTTTTTGACATTATCATATTATATGTTTCAATTCATATGTAATGTATGTATATTATATACCATAGAATATAGATGATATATACCATGCACAGACCTATAAAAATGATAAATGGTGCAACCTTTTACGCGGCCGATTCAAATAAATTACTATCAAAATAAGGGTCACTAAAGAAGTAACCTTAAAAAAAAAACTGACTGACCAAGAATACATAATTTATAATATCACGTTTGGGAATATAATTAATAGATTATAATATATACATGTAGTGTTATGTTATAGTACATCTTTAGTGAATACTGTGAGTTCCAAAAGTTGAAACTCATAAAAAAAAAAAAAAAATTGGAAAAGCGAACTCGCAGGAAAAGTCTTCTGGCATGAAGGTTTTTGTATTCGATTTGGCTTAATTGCATGTGTAAAATTTTTATACCATGTATATATGAAATATACAAAGTATATTAAGTTGAGTCCCAAGTTTGTAACGCTTAAAAATAATGATGCTAGGAAAAAAATTTTGTCATAACTGTTCATAAAATCACCCAATTAAGCCTGTGGACACGATAACTCAAAAACGAAAAATGATATCGAGCTGAAATTTTTACAGGGTAATCAGGACGTAAAAAGTAAGGTCAAGTTCGTAAATGAGCATCATAGGTCAATTGGGTATTGGGTCCGTAGGATCCATCTTGTAAACCGTTAGAGATAGAACAAAAGTTTAAATGTAAAAAATGTTCCTTATCAAAAAATAAACAACTTTTGCTTGAAACATTTTTTCGTAAACATCACTGTTTACCCGTGAGGGCGCCAATTAGGCGGAAATTTTATAATATGTACTATACGTGATTATCAGTTATGTATGTGTAAAAAGCGGCTGAAGGTCAACCAAGCTCCAATAAACACTTCTTGGATGTTACTATCGGAACTTTCATTTAAATTTTACGGTTTAAAATCATACGGTTTTCCCTGGAAATCTCTCCAAACTGAACAGATTTTCTTCAAACATAGCCTACAATACTTTCGATGAAGTCACCTTTCAAACAAACAAAAAATTACATCAAAATTGATTGATCTATGCCTCAGATAGAAACACAGATACACATTTAACTTACAACTTTTTGTTGCGTCGGGGGTTAAAAATATGATACGAGTTATCAAATGACGTTTTAGGCCTGAATTCCAAGAATTCTTATCCCAAATTCCCAATTTCGTTTCAACTAACTTTTGTAACAGACAGTACACATATCTTACAGGATGAGTCAGGTAATATGTATAATTATGTATAAATAAATTAAGTTATTAAAACATTAGTGATACATGTTTTTTTATAATCAGATATAGGTGTTATATCGTATTCAAACTTTTTTTTATAAATTCTCATTCAGATATATTGTTTAAGCTAGGTTATTTTGAAACGTGCTGAGTAGTGGGGTAATTTTTCAAATAAATTTTAATTTGAAACTTCATTCTTCTTAAAAGTTTTGGTCAATAACCATTCTTTTCTACCTTTTGCTTATATAATAGTAATTATATAATACTAGCGGTGTAACTACCAGTTTTCCTATGTTCGTTGGAACACGGACATCGCAGTTCTAAAGGGTAGGTAAAGAAGAATTTTTCCTGAAGTATTTTCTTTACGACACTACAAGAAGATACCAATGAACATGTGAAAACAAACAATTGACTGAGTTAATTGTTGAAATACCATGTACAAAGTTGATTACTCTGTCATATTACACATACATACATGTCACACACATATAACTGATATACCCATATAATACATACTATACAATTTGCGCTCTCACGGGTAATTTTCAAGCAAAAGTTGTTTATTTTTTTAAAAGGAACATTTTTACAACTTTAGTTTTATCTCTAAAAGTTTTCAAGATGGGTCCTACGGAGCCAAGACCCAATTAAGACCCTACGTTGCTCATTTACGAACTTGACCTCACTTTTTACGTCCTCAGCACGCTATAAAAATTTCAGCTTGATATCTCTTTTCGTTTTTGAGTAATCGTGATGACAGACAGACGACAGACAACCGGAAATGGACTAATTAGGTGATTTTATGAACACCTATACCAAAATGTTGTTCATAGCATCAATATTTTTAAACGTTACAAACTTGGGACTTAACTTAGTATACCTTGGTATATTTCATATACATGGTATAAAAATTTTCAATATAATATGAAATTCTGAACCAAATAGGGTAAAATTCATGTGAATTGTCGAATAATTATAATTTTTAATTAGTCACACTTTTGAAAGAATTCATTTTTCCAGCATTGCAACTAATTTTCATAAATAATGAGCATTGTTTAAAACTAATCAAAAAAAAAAAATATATAGTCCTCGAAAAAACGTCCTTAAGCAAATGTAGTACACCCCTTGTCATGAGTGACACACATTCACCAATTATAACCAAGTTTGGCCCCGTTCCGCACACAACACTAATTTATTTTTTTCATCTTTTTCTTTTTTGTTAATAACAATTATTTAGTATGAATATTTAAAAAAAAAAAAAGAAGTGGGGAGTTGGTTGAACACGAAGCAAACAATGGTTTGGGGGTTGTCTCCATATGGAAATAATTTTCGTATCAGCTTCTTTGCCTGAGTGGCTTCCCCTATAAAAAATGTGTGTACCAATTATACCAAGTCATGGCCGCTACAGTTTTATGAGTGACTTTTGAAAATAAAAACCCTTCTTTACAATAAAATCCGAGGTGATTTTTTTTTTTAGAAGGGGTTGTCGTCAATGCATCGTGTGTAATACATAGATGACTCCTTGTTACTTACAACGGGGATATATATATTATTTGTATTAATATGTATCCCCCTTCTACCACCCGGGTGTGTAAGTTCTTTTGTTACATACAAACATGTAAATTGTACTTGAATCAATTCTCAAAAATTGTTACGGCATCATTACAAAAAAAAAAATTATAAGTTGTATTATTTATATAAATTAGTAGAAATTTTAGAATTTTTATGACTAGTCAACACAAATTTTGTCCCAAAAGCATGATTTTACTTTTTGAAAGGTTTTTGGCGTGGTGAATACGAATCTGAGCGAAAAATTGCTTCAGCACGTCGAGAAATGATTCCTTTAATATGAAAAAAAATTATTTCACTCCTAAATTCAAAGTCATGTTTCTACAGTGAATAATTCCTTCTCACAAAAAATGTATGCCATCAGAAATACCATTCATTCTCCTTCAAAAGCTTTTCCAAAATCTTTTTGCAGGATATAGAATAAATAATAATACAACGTGTATTTTAAGTATAATAAAAATAAATGATTTTTCGAAGAGCAAAAGCTATATCGGAAAGAAAGGAGTAACGCCAACCTGACTGGTAAGAACAGTCAGGTTGGCCGAGCGGTCTAAGGCGCCAGATTTAAGCTCTGGTTCCCAAACGGGAGCGTGGGTTCGAACCCCACACCTGACAAAAGCATTTTCTTTCTATTTATTTATAGAATTTGATAAGTAGTCGCAGCTGTATGGGATAAAATTTCAAAACTTATTAAACACAGTCAGGTTGGCCGAGCGGTCTAAGGCGCCAGATTTAAGCTCTGGTTCCCAAACGGGAGCGTGGGTTCGAACCGCACACCTGACAAAAATATTTTCTTTCTAATTTTTTATTGAATTGGATAAGTAGTCGTAGCTGTATGAGATAAAATCTCTAACTTTGTTTTAAAAAATCAGGTTGGCCGAGCGGTCTAAGGCGCCAGATTTAAGCTTTGGATCCAAAACGGGAGCGTGGGTTCGAACACCACACCTGACTAAATCTTTTATATTTCATCACCTTTTTTATTACATTTTACTCTTTTTCGATTGACTGACAATATTCATCAAAATTTCAGTAAAATGATAGTTTTCTGATTACGTTGCTAAACACTCTTAATTAATCCATTGTTCCTGCCCTATAACAAAATTATAAAATCATTAAAATGCTATTAATATGTTCTTTAATTCAATCAGCTGTCAACATTCAAAACCAATTTTTATTATATATTTATATCTTAACAATTGTTGATCACAGTGAATTGAATTTAAAACGTTAGTAAGGGTTAAGTAACTTAAGGTAGTTATTTCATAAAAACAGTTAATGTACGAATTTTCAATTTTTTAACAACTCTCGAAATTCGCATTCAGTAGTTAAAAGAACATGTAATTTCTATCTGAAGGTAATTTTGTTATAACTTCATAAATGTAGACGAAAAATCCAAATTAGAATCAAATTTTTCGATTTCTGCCTTGTTTCTCGAAAAATCGAAAGCTAAATAATTAAACAAAATTTTCAATTTTCGAAATTTCGAAAATTACTCTAAATAACGAAAAATTTTACTCTTACTTTTCGTCTCATATTGTCATGTTAAAACATAAGTCATCATCAAAATTGAAAATGTATAGTTTTTTTTAATTTGTGTCCCCACTACCGTGCTCATACATCCTTAATTACTCGGGCACAACGGGTCTTTTTTGTTTTCAATAATTTATTAGGTTAGGTTAGGTTATATTAGCTGCCCACGAAAGACACACTTAGGTTATAGAGCCCATTGTGATACCATATTTGTGTTTTACCACCTTTCCGCTGATAATTTCATTTATCAGCTCCTCAATTTCAGAGGCTGAGTGCACCTCCTTCAAAATATACCATGCACTACACCAGCCCATCACAACTATTAATTAATAAATCTGTTTCGATTAAACTACCTTTTATGTCGTTTGAACTTATTAAGAATAAGAATAAATGCTTTACTGTGCAATTATGTAAAATTAGCAGACCATGTCAAAAATTACAAAATGAATCGCTCAAATCATTCAATAAATTCGTCAAAAATTGTGACGTGTCATGGAAACCTTTTTTCAAATAAAGTTCGTAGGATGTTTAAGTTATTATAATGTCGAATTATTTATTTCAAGCAGCTAAATGATTGCAATTATTGCGTAAAATTTTTGTTTAATATCACAGGACCCTTTTACAAAATGAATTATTGTCATCAAATTCATTGATTTTTTTATTTATTATATTTAGATTAGTTTTTTGGTGACTTTTAAAGAATGTTTCCTTTGAATGAATCTTTAAGAACCAATACTATTTTCGAGAATTTTTAACCGATTTCCTAACTTTCAAAAACTTTTGTTAGTAATAAATTTTATAAAAAATTCTTCTAAAAAGCATAACCTAAATAATTGCTTAATTCAACAGCACTCGCGTAAACCGTTCGATAATCGTTAGCGTGATGACAGTCATTTCACGCGTAAAATATTATTTAACTTTGTAAATCATAACCTCTACGAGTGCGACTTATATCAAACTAACGAAAGAATTAACGGAAGACTTTTATCACATTCCTAGATATATCTTTAATATTTACGTTAGATAATATAGTCAGGTTGGCCGAGCGGTCTAAGGCGCCAGATTTAAGCTCTGGTTCCCAAACGGGAGCGTGGGTTCGAACCCCACACCTGACAAACCTCTTTTTCTTTCTAATTTTTTATAGAATTTGATAAGTAGTCGTAGCTGTATGAGATAAAATCTCAAAGTTTTTTATACATAGTCAGGTTGGCCGAGCGGTCTAAGGCGCCAGATTTAAGCTCTGGTTCCCAAACGGGAGCGTGGGTTCGAACCCCACACCTGACAAAACTTTTTTTCTTTTTAATTTTTTATAGAATTTGATGATTAGTCGTAGATGTATGAGATAAAATCTCAAAGTTTTTTTTACATAGCCAGGTTGGCCGAGCGGTCTAAGGCACCAGATTTAATTACGGGAGCGTGTGTTCGAAACCCACACCTGAGAATCAATTTAATGTTTAAGTAATGTTTTCTTTTGTAACTTTTTGCTCCCTATCGATTGACTTAGACGTCAAAGACAACCAAAATCGATTGTTATATAAAATTTTGTCGGAAGCGTAATTTCTTTTTAATGGTTTCTTGGAAATCCATTTCCTTTATAAACTAAAGTTTTTATATCTCAAATAAATTGTATTTTTTTGCAGTTTTGAGAATATTTATTTATCGTAGTCAGATTAGTCAGATTAAAGTTTTTTCTAATTTTTTTATGAAATTCATTATTAAAAACTTTTTAAATTACTAAATAAATTTGCTTAAACTAGAAAATAATATAATTAGAGTCATATACGATAATATTGATTCTGATTTTTGAAATGTGTGTTGTAGTGCCTTGGGCTATACAACTAATAATAATAATAAAATTTATTTTAATTGTTTTGATGGTTACTTCTCAATTACAAAACTTGATTGGTAATATTTAAAAGTAATACTTAACCGTAATTAAACTAATGTTCATTTACATATTGCAATTTGAAGTAGATAAAAGTAAATTCAGTATATCCAGGCTAGTTGATTTTTATCTAAATACAATTAATCAATATTTAAGGAATAGAAAGAACCCCGCACAAATCAATAATTGAATGTGAATAATTGAAAATATGAAATAAAAATATTTTTCGAATAGTTTTTTTATGAATTTGAGCTTAAAGTTCTGCTTGTAAATGAAATGTCCATTCATCATTAAATTTTTAAATAAAGTTTTTAAAAAATTCTTTTGTAAAAGACTTGAAAAAATAATAATAATCGTTTAGTCACGCGATTAAAGCCACCGGACAAAAGTTAATATTAAAATACTTTTCAAAAATCAATCCATTATTCATTCATATGTCATTTGTGCTACCGACAATAAATATCATACTTATATATAACGTTATCTTGAATGTTCTATCTGCGATGTAAGATGCCCAATAAACAAATCCTCAATACTACAATACTATAAATATGTAGGAAATTTTGGGCTAGTCGTTGTGTGCGTAGTCAAGGTAGGGATAATAAAATCGATTTGCAATTCTTTACATATCAATCTTATAGAAAATTTCAAATTAAAATTATTGAAAAACACTAATTAATTAAACTTGATGCATTAAAAATTGTGAAAATAAGAAATCAAATTTCACAAATATTATTTTTCAAATGTAAATTATCATAATTATTTATTTAAATTTGTGAGACAATAATATTAAATTATCAATGTAAGTCATAAATGCAATCCATACAATTATATATGCATCCATACAATTCTATAATTCAAGTAATGTATCGTTACCATGAAAACGCCTCCAAAAAAACTCACGCACTAAAATCCTTTTCAAAGCTACAGTGATCGTATAACCTTAAACGTATTACTAAGTGTATTGGAATTTGCTTTTATTATAAAATTAATTTATTTGGAAATAATGATAAGCAAATATATTCAATATAATAATCTAATTAATTAATTACTTAAAATTTATAATTTTATCAAAATTAAATTATTTAAATAATAATTAACCTATTTTTATGCTAATGGATAATATTTTTAATGAATTGGGATAAATTGACTTTTTGAAAAAATGATTTATATTTTTTTATTAATCTTTTTTTTATTTTCTCCGAAAATGTAGACTTATGCACTGTGTCTAAGGCCAACGGAGAGAGGTAGGGATGTTTTATAAATCCATTTCATGAAAACCAGAACATAATTTATATGCTTTTGGTGATGTTTGATGTATATGTCGTAGACGGATTGCTGAATCAGCTGTTTTATATAACCGTTAATTTTATATAACTGAAACTCGGTAATTTTTGAGTTGGTTATGAGAGAGAAAGAAGCTATACAAGTGCTTGCTCGTTTCAGCAAAATGGAGGGAATTCCTAGGGAAAAAAATATTTTTCGACATTTTTATGACTAGATTTCATATGTAATTATTTCTTATATTTTTGACATTTATAGATAAAAATAGAAAATATAATAAAAATATAAAAAGTGGGATAATTTGACCAAATCCAATTAAATAATTTTATACATTTTTTAAAATCTCTTCCATTATTAAGAGAAATTTAAATAATATCTACTGATTATCATTGGCTACTGGTAATCGAATGATAGTCAGTGAATGAACAAATTTATCAATTTTTACCATACTCGTATCTCCCAAATTAGGCCTCAAATCCAAATTTGGAAAAGAGTTTTTTTTGTCGCTTTTGATGAACTTATTTTGGTAAGCTGGGTATCTGCAGTCAATAACAGAACACGGTGTATATAAATTATGTTTGATTTAATTTCAAAACCAAATCAAATAATGGGGACATGCGCATGAAAAACTTTTGAAAATAATATTAAAAATATAAATAAATAACACATAATTTAAAATTTAAAAAAAAAAAAAAAAACACCCTTTCTCTCGTTTACGGGTAAATTTTTTTTTTGTGTTGATTAAATTTCATAGAACGGGAAATCGATGAAATATTTGTGTATAGAAAAGGTTAACATATTGTTAATTATAGGTTATGTATATTCGTTTGCATATAATACTATGGCAGTAGTGAGATGGAGGGGGGGCATGGAGGACGACAGAAAGGGTGGTACCGGGGGTGCATGTATTGGACATCATCCGATTATAATAACATGTAAATAGAAAATAAATGTAAAACTCCCACCTATCTGCATACAAGGTGTTTCAAGTTGTTATGCTACATCAAATTGTTTTCGCTGAAGGCTATAAAATTTGATTATTTGTTTTTGTAACTGACATAAACATTCAAATCCACCTGTCTAGTTTCTGCTCATTTTAATTATTAATAAAAAAATGATGGTATTTATATCGTATAAGGTTCTTCAAAAACAGTGATACTTAATACTTTATTCAGACAGTGTTGAATATCAGATCTTGCATTGTTTTTATACCATGTATATGAAATATATCATAGTATATCAAGTTTAGTCCCAAGTTTGTAACGCTTAAAAATATTGTCCGTCTATTTACATGATAACTCGAAAAAGAAAAAAGATATCAAACTGATATCTTTATAGCGTGTTCAGAACAAAAGTTTAAATGTAAAACATGTTCCTTGTAAAAAATTAAACAACTTTTGTTTGAAAAATTTTTTGTATACACCACTGTTTATCCACGAGGGCGCAAATTAGATGCAAATTTTATAGTATGTATTATATGGGAATATCTGTTGTGAATGTGTGGCTATTTAAGAGTGGATATCTTTCTTCACTTGACGTCAAAAAACAAACGATTGCGTCATCGACACTGTATATACATGGTATTTCAACAATTAACTCAGTTTATTGTTTGTTTTCACTTGTTATTAACAATTTAAAGGAAATAAGATTAATAATAATAATCGGGTTTAACCTTTGTTCCTTAGACTCATACGTCTATAACAGAGGCCACCTACATCATTATTTTTAATCTTTACTTGTTATGAATGAAAATTGATCAGACTATTACTGTCTAGATTCGAACTCGAAACGTCCCAGTCTAAGAAGTTGAACTCGACCACTTAGCCAGTTTAAGAAAAATTGATATAGGATAAAATGGCAGCCACGTAAATGTTCCGAATCAAATTTTGAGCTCTATCACCTCGCTATATTTTATAGTTTTGGAGAAAATAGATGCTTTAGTTTTTAATTTGACCCCTCATGGGAAAACAAACACATTTACGACCAAATGTTTCAAACAAAAGTTGTTCATTTTAAATAACGGATTTTCATCTTTTCTTTTGTCAAAGCACTACTGTTTCAAAACCGCTTCATGGAGTAGTAGTCGAAGATGAATCAACCCACATTTTGCTATCACAAGGAACTCTATGGTGGAAATGTTTCCCATCTCAGGATAGCTACTCTAACCTTACCTACCCTTAGGAAATCTTAAGAGGAAAATGAAGTTAAAAGTTAAATAATTTGTGGAACTGAAACATCTAATACAAGTTTACGACCAAATGTTTCAAACAAAAGTTGTTCATTTTTAATAACGGATTTTCATCTTTTCTTTTGTCAAAGCATTTCTGTTTCTAAACCGCTTCATGGAGTAGCAGCCGAAGATGAATCAACCCACATTTTGCTATCACAACGAACTCTATGGTGGAAATGTTTCCCATCTCAGGATAGCCACTCTAGCCTTACCTACCCTTAGGAAATCTTAAGAGGAAAATGAAGTTAAAAGTTAAATAATTTGTGAAACTGAAACATCTAATACAAGTTTTTTTTTTTTATGTAGCCGGTTTTCACACCCTTTATGAAATTATTTGCAAGTCATCATTGAATTGAATTTTCCTTGTATAATACTGTTTGCAAATTTTCATATACATACATATAAATGTAATTAATATAATATTTTCCACGTTTTAATAATATATAATGGTTTAAAATGGCGGTGGGGGGTGTCGGTGGTCAAAAGGGGAAGAACTGGTCTCGTCCGGGTGTAGAAAATATGTTCGGTTCTCTCTACACAACATACACCGTATAATACTATGTATATATATATATATATATTTTTTTTCTATTTTTGTTACGCGTCTTGGCAAAAGCAGCAACCAGTTTTTTTTAAACCTTTTAAGAATAATTAATTTTGTTTCTTTTATTTTTTATAATACTCAACGTCATTGCGGTCATTTCCATTACAAAGGTTTTTGTGGCTTTAGTTATCCTTGTTGCCAAATTCGATCAGCTAAATAAAATTTCCAAATCTTTTCTACAAATATATTTTGTTAAAATTCACAGCTTTGAACTCTCCTTCACACTTTTAGGAAGTAGCACAAAATTGGGCTTGGACGAAGAATGGGAAGGTAATACTTGTGTAAAACGGGATTTTTTTTAACTCGATTCAAAGACAACACGAGCCACCCAGACGAATACAGGCAATCTTCATCTCCACACTTTTGTGATTACTTGTGTAGTCCAGTAGCTGGTCTTTAAGTGCTAGAGACTTTGATAGCTAAGACGAAAGATACACTAGAAGCTTTCCCGCGCTTCTCACCTTCTGCACTATACGGTTTTTTTTGTATTAGGAGACTAAACATCGATTTTTGACATTGAAAACAATACTCATACTATATACTTTGTCAGTCTGCATATTATAAGGTAATATGTTGTACCTTGAGTCAAATGTACTGTGAATCTTACAAAGTTTCTTGGCGGAATGCAGATAGGCTGAAGATTGTATATGTGGTTTGGTAACTATTTACAAGCTAACAATTGCATTTTGTTTTATAAATTATACTCACTGACTATTAAATTAAATTTTGAAGGGGTAAAGTTTCAAATACGCAAAGTGATATACCTTGAATGTAACAACATAATGTACCATTGATACATGGTAAATTCGATTACATTAAATTTTACAATTTTATTCTTATTCTTTATGAGTTTCGAAGTATGGCAGAAAAAGACGCCTCGTTAGACCGATTCATTTGTAAATATCACCTGTTTCTAGACGCTTAAAGTAATGGGGCCTGTAGGGTTTTCACATACATTCTTTGATGCGGTCTCTCAGACTGAACTGGATTACATGTTGGGGAGATCGCCTTCAGGTGCAATTGGTGGATTATGGTGTAAGCCATGGTACATCATAATGTTGTTCCATGGTTCATACATCATGTACCATGGTTCACACGTTCTTATCGACAGTTGTTTGTTATTTAAATTCTCAAAAAAACATAATATTGAAAAATTTCACTGTCTCACAATTGTGTTGTTAATTTTGACCCTAAGTACTACATTTTCCCCTATTATAAAGATAAAATTGAATAGTAAATAAATGAAACAACTTTACAAATATATATCTAAAATATATTAGAAAAAGAATGATATTTTATGAAATACCATTTAACCGAGAAATTATTTGTAATTATTTAAATAAACAAGAATAAAAAATTCAGTAAATATTTTATAAATATATAACATGGCCGATTGAATAAAATAAATAGCCATTTAAAAACATTTCAAACAAAAGAATATGTTTTTATCAATTATATTTTTACAAATATAAGCATTGTATTAAAAATTAAAATTTATAAATAATAAAGGATGACCAAGTTGTGATCATACAAAATAAACTTTGACTCCCTAACGTATTCGTTGGGTGCGTAGTCATGGTAGGGACAATAAAATCGATGCCAGCGCTTCCAGTGAACAATTTTAGCGATAAAGGACGCTGTTATGACTAATTTGCAGGTCTTTACATGTTAATGTTATAGAAAATGGCAAATTAAAATTATTGAAAAACACTAATTAATTAAACTTAATGCATTAAAAATTGTGAAAATAAGAAATCAAATTGCACAAATATTATTTTTCAAACGTAAATTATCATAATTATTTATTTAAATTTGTGAGACAATAATATTAAATTTTCAATGTGAGTCATAAATGCAATCCATGAAATTATATAAACATCCATACAATTCTATAATTAAAGAAATGTATCGTTACCATGGAAACACCTCTAATAAAACTTGATCGATTAATTTTCCTTCAATTAACATTATTGTGAGTTCTTCCACAAGGTACTGTGTTAAAAATCTCAAGTTTAAAATAAATTAGTTCACAATTTTCCCCGCAAGACGCTCCAAAACTGTGTTTATTGTGATCAAAGGATTTTGAACTATCATTTATCGCAAAAAAACAAAGAAAATTCACCCTACTTGCTCAAACACTCGAACTGCTGTTATCATACTGACTTATATTAATCATTTAACTACGGAATCCTAAATTTGATTTATTTTAAAACCCAATGAATAGAAAACAAAATATATTTTTCATCAAACATAAACGATCATAATTCTATAAATCAATATTGCAAAAATGTTCAGATATTTTCATCAATATCATCAGAATTTTCATTATTTCATAATTGAACTCATGTTGTGTACGAATAAATGAAAAAAAAAAAAATTTAATTTAAAAAAATTTTGAATTTTCATTTTTTTATGTTATTTTTTGTAGGTTGGTATGTGTAATGTGTCAGAATATTGAAAATGGCATTTACAATGAATTCCATTGAATTTTGTTTGTAACTATATTTTTAAATTGTATCAATACTGGAAAAAAAGTGGATAAAATATGTGAATGAAAAATGATTTTCACACGATAACTACATCAAATTTACAACCGTTAAAAATATGATCAGTTAATTATCAAGGTATTAGTTATTTCCCACATGAATTTATAAGGAAATTCAGGAAAGTCGAGATAATAATAATAATAATGAGTTTAACAACCTCCTTTTCTCTGACATATACAAATTTTGAGCCTCAAGTTTTAGTTTTGTTTTACTATCATACGAATGTATATTTGACAATGAAACGAAGGCTCAAATCGTTATCACCGTGAAAAACTGAATGTAATATCTGTTTATGAAAGTGAGAATTTTGTAGAATTACTTAGCTTCCGATATTTCGAAAATCGAGGCAGGAATCGAAAAATTTTATCTTTATTTTTCGTCTACATTCATGAAATTATAACAAAATTCATCCTCAAAGTTGAAAATAAGGTACAAATAATTTTAACCAAAGTCTAAAGTTAAGTCTAAGCTTGTTACAACAATAAATTGTAAATACTATTTAATTTAAAGGTGTTTTCTACATGGTACTTTGATTTACATAGAGACCTATATGACTTTTCAATTCGATTGGTCTATAAGTTACTAGTTATCCAATAGAATTTATTCAAACTGCATATTTTATTTTCTTACATGATTCCAAAATTTCAACTCATAATCGATCTTGCTTGTACGTACTTAATCAAAAGTGATTTATAAGTACGGTAGTCATAGTTAATAGACATGCAAAAAAGTATACTAATGATCAAATTTTTTTACTATCCATACATGCAGATAGATGAATGACTTTTACGTACGTATACTGTATGGGGTAGCAGGGTAGCTACTACACTCATATAACTAGACCATAAGTGAAAACCATGTTTTCAATTCAATCACCATATAATGTCATTTACGGTGATCGTATGACTATGAATGCAGTCAGCCACCAAGTAACATGGTTATTATTTAAGGAAGTTAGTAATGGTTGTTACCCGACTGTCGTGGTTACCGTAGTAACCTTTCTATCAAATCTGTTCATGACAAAAAAAATGTGTTTTTGAAAGGGATCTTTATGTGATTAGGTATTGAGCCAAATCCGTTTATATACTCTTGTAAACTATCCATTTTTTTCAAATGCTACTCCTTATGATGTTATCTCATTGGGCTACACTTCCGATGGCTACAGAAGTATTACAATAATAAGCGATTTAAGCTTTTAAACTTATTATATAATATTTAAGGATGTACAAGCGCCAAGGCTATCTTGGATAAAAGATTTCGGATTTCGGATTTGCACACGAAGGTCTCCGTACTTTATCTTATATTCTTTTATATGAATAAAGGTTCCGTCAACGTCGTTAAAATCGATTTTGACTGTGGAGCAAAATTTTGTAAAGTAATCATCCTCAAAAATACACCCCCATGAGGGTCGGGGTGTATTTAACAAAAGGTTTATTTAATTTAGAGTCGAGTCAATGCCCTTTTTTTATATTCAACATATAAACAATACATATAAAAACAGTTATAATTGAGTCGACTTGGTAATTTTATATAAAATTTACAAAAAAAAATGAAATATATTGTACGCATTTAAAACTAGTAGTGATGGACTGTAAAAATTTAATTCACCAACATTTAGTCTTCGATATTATTATGGTCAGTATCCCCGCCTGTTTCGTGGGAGACCTGGTTCGATTTCCCGCTGGAGACCGGAGTTCGATTTCCTCATTTTAATATAATTTACTCAAAATTTTGCGGTTGTTAAGGAGGGAGTCTCACCAGTAATAGAAAAAATTAGTAGATATGTCATAGTTAACGAAACATAGTTAAATAAAACAAAAAGTTTGAAAACCCTACCGATCAATTAAGTGAGTAATTTCTAATTAAAAATGCACTTAATAGGGTACTTTCGGTAGAGAAAAATAAATTATGAAATTTGAAAAAAATTTAAATTTATGTAAAAATGTACTTAAATATTCTGATTTCGAGTCATAAAAGCACATTTTTCTTTTATAATATTAAAATTAAAAATCGTAATTTTTAAACTATATATCACGTGACCTCAAACGTGGACCCTGATGTGATGTCAAATCGGTATGAACCATAGACCATCAGTTAGTTTAGTGTAGACAGCTGGGAATAATATATCCATAGAGAGTAAATATTTGTAATTATTATAATTAGTTGTCTATGAATATATCTGTAAAACTTATCTGTGTTATTTCGTATACTGATACCGATATTACGTCACCAAATTGGATTCCCGCGTTTTTGACAGTTTAAAATTTAAGTTTTTGGCAAGAAAGTTTGTGTATTTTTTCGAAATAAATTTTTGGTGGTTTTTTATTAGCAAAATCAACATTTTGAAGTACTTTTTCAAATACAGTAGAATATCCTATTTATGAATCAGATTTGCTCGGACCATCATTGCCAACATAATATAAAAAAAACATAAAAATAATCAAAATAGTTTTTGTTTGTCTATATATTTAATTTTGTATTTGATTTATATATAAAAAAAAGTTTGTTGATGCGCTTTGATCTTCTTCCCCCAATACAATATGTACTGCGGACATATGTAATAATGGACATTTCATAAAAATTATAGTAATAATGATAAATACAAATGCTTATATTTACTATGTTGTGCATACATACAAAGTAAGGCAGATAATTTTGCGATTTTGAAAACTCTTTACAACAAAAACCATTAAATTTTTCTATCTTGAATTGGGGGGCGGGCGGTGGGGTGGTAGGTAATTTTTTTCATTTTCTCTAAGTGATGTTTGTTAATTTTAGGGTCACAATTACAAAAATGAAGTTCATTTAACGATAGAGCGAATATTTTTCAAGATATCGATCAAAATCGAGGAAAATTTAGCGATATCTTGAAAAATATTCGCTCTATCGTTAAATGAACTTGATTTTTGTAATTTTTGGGTCAAAATTACCCTGTAAACTGAGTTTTATCCAAATCGGAAACAAACAAATTTTCTCGAATTTTCGATTTTTTCTAAGGGGTACCCTTTAACAAAATCGCAAAAATCGAAAAAAATTATTTTGTTTCTGATTTTGACAAAACTCAGTTTATAGGGTAATTTTGACCCAAAAATTGCAAAAATCAAGTTCATTTAACGATAGAGCGAATATTTTTCAAGATATCGTTCATTTTTACGCGATTTTGATCGATATCTTGCAAACTAATGAACCAATTAAGAAATAAACAGGATTTTTGTAATTTTTGGGTCAAAATTACCTTATATACTGAGTTTTATCGAAATCGAAAACAACAAAATTTTCTCGATTTTTTCGATTTTTTCTAAGGGGTACCCCTTAAGAAAATTGCAAAAAACCGAAAAAATTATAGAGTTTCCGATTTGGATAAAACTCAGTTTATTGGGTAATTTTGACCCAAAAATTACAAAAATCAAGTTCATTTAACGATAGAGCGAATATTTTTCAAGATATCGCTCATTTTTCTTCGATTTTGATCGATATCTTGCAAACTAATGAACCAATTATGAAATAAACACGATTTTTGTAATTTTTGGGTCAAAATTACCTTATAAACTGAGTTTTATCGAAATCGGAACCAAACAAATTTTCTCGAATTTTTCGATTTTTTCTAAGGGGTACCCCTTAAGAAAATTGCAAAAAACCGAAAAAATTATAGAGTTTCCGATTTGGATAAAACTCAGTTTATTGGGTAATTTTGACCCAAAAATTACAAAAATCATGTTCATTGAACGATAGAGTGAGTACTTTTCAAGATATCGCTCATTTTTCCTCGATTTTGATCGATATCTTGCAAACTAATGAACCAATTATGAAATAAACACGATTTTTGTAATTTTTGGGTCAAAATTACCTTTTAAACTGAGTTTTGTCGAAATCGAAAACAAACAAATTTTCTCGAATTTTTTCGATTTTTTCTAAGGGGTACCCCTTAAAAAAATAGCAAAAAACCGAAAAAATTATAAAGTTTCCGATTTGGCTAAAACTCTGTTTATTAGGTAATTTTGACCCAAAAATCAAGTTCATTTAACGATAGAGCGAATATTTTTCAAGATATCGCTCATTTTGACGTGATTTCGATCGATATCTAGCAAACTATTCATTCAAATCGTACGTAAATTTTGAGGGAATCAATTTTGACTGATTATGTTCAACAAGTATTAAATTTTAAGACAATAATTTTTGTTTAAAATTGTTTTCAAAATCACACACTTCTATGCCTCATCCTGTAAACACACACATGCAGTTGTCATGGTTACAATAATAGATTTGTTGGAAGTAATGAGATATAGCCGTATTGTTTACGACAAACAGAAATGAAAATAGACCAAGAATTTCAATCTCAAAAATGTTGGATTCATTCATCCAAGATATGCTTACAAAACATATGATTCCAAAAATTATTTAATTTAAAAAAAAAAAATATTTCTCTCCGGCGGGGAATCGAACCCCGGTCTTTCGCGTGACAGGCGGCGTTACTGACCACTATACTATAAATTAAGCAAGTGGGAAGAAGTTCGTTTAGGTTTGTTCCGCAGTCTTTCCGTGGATACCTGCAGCACATTTACGTATAGAAGTTGGCCTTTCAAATAAGCACTCTGAGCTAAAACAAAGTTTTTGACTCCTGGTCTAAAACATATGAATGTCTACTACATGAATCGGTAGTCTTCATTAAAACATCGCTATTTATTTCGGAAATCTTTTATTACAGGTAACAACCATTTCATTGATCGTAGGAGTAATTTTTCCTCTTTGTTGACAAAAACTAATTTATAACTTCTAAATAAAAATTTGATTCTTTTTTTTTTTATTAGCCAATACTTGATGAAAATTCACCGTAAACCCTAATCAGACGACTTCTTAATTCAGTTTATCTCGAGTTAGAGAAGGTCAATCAACTTCAAATTTGTATGGAAATTGTATTTTAATATACTTAATAAGTATACACTATGTTCCTAGCGAGACAACCACCTTAAACATACAAATTTAGGTCAAAAACATAACGACTATTGTCTGCGTAAGATAAAAATAAAAGAATAATACGCCTGGAAGTCAGCATGACTGTTTCAATGCATGCAAAAATTTCAAAAATTTACTCATTGTTTTTAATGAATTCCTTAAAGGCATTTACACTTAATGAACGAGTCTTATTAAAAATGATCTTGACCAGCATATTTAGCACCTGTCTGTATTAACGCACAAATAATTATAAAATTTATAAAAACTTTGAAATTTATTAAAACAAATTTCTTGACTTATGAAACTGCTACCAAATTTATTAAAGGTGGAATCATAAAAAAGTGTTATAAATAACAAATTAATAGAACTTTTACGTTGTTTACCCAATCGATAAAATTAACATAATTTTAAAAACCCCCGATATAAAAAAGGCAGGTAGAGGTGCAAGATATTATACAGCCCAAATAGCTACTTATACGGTACTATCAAACTCATAAGTGACATTGAAATTTTTTCTACTGTTTATCACTATAAAAGCTTTTCCCTCAAAAATTTTTTCACTAAAATTTCTTTTAAAATTACAAATAATTTATTCGATTCCAACTGCTTGTCTTTTTAAACTTTATTACCATTGAAGTTTAAATCACAAAAAATAAAATTGTACCATTCGTTCCAAATATCAAATTATATTGCAACGATCTTAATTTAAAGATACACCGGGTATATAAATAGGTCCAGGGGTGAGTGTAGTATTTGAATACACTTTTTATAGCCTTCAACTTCTCTCATTTGTCTCACTTTGAAAATTAAAATTTTTAAAATCTCGAACAGCAGACATATCCTTTGAGTGTCGACAAAAATGATTTTTGTATTTTGAAGTGGTTAGGTTACAGTGGCTATCCTGGGCTG
The DNA here is from genome assembly GCF_905475395.1 of Chrysoperla carnea. Classification (NCBI taxonomy): domain Eukaryota; kingdom Metazoa; phylum Arthropoda; class Insecta; order Neuroptera; family Chrysopidae; genus Chrysoperla; species Chrysoperla carnea. The sequence goes on from NC_058342.1 coordinate 30,528,185, forward strand.
GGACACATTCAGACCCTAGGGTTCGTTGTGATACCGAAAAACTGGTTGGCCCACTCCCGGCCACTACTTCATGAACAATTTGGAACTGTTTGAGTACAGTAAAAGTACTTGGTATAGGTGATCATAAAATCACCTGATTAGTCCGTTTTCGGTTGCCAGTCCGTTTGTCTGTCAACATGATAGCTCAAGAACGAAAAAAGATATCAAGCTGAAATAATTATAGCCTGCTTAGGACATAAAAAATGAGGTCGAGTTCGTAAATGCGCGACATAGATCAATTGGGTCTTGGAATCGTGGGACCCATTTTGTAAACCGTTAGAGATAGAACAAAGGTTTAAATGTAAAAAATGTTCCTTATAAAAAATTAACCACTTTTGCTTGAAACATTTTTTCGTAAACATCACTGTTTACTCGTGAAAGCGCAAATTATGCGCAAAATCTTATAGTATGTATTATATGGGAATATTAGTTATATTTATGTTACATGTATGTATGAGTAATGTGACAGAGTAATCAACATTGTCTATACATGGTATTTCAACAATTAACTCAGTCAATTGTTTGTTTTTACTTGGATTTTTTTTTCATTGTTTCAATGCAGTCTCTAAAATTTCTAGTCTATCTGTAATGACTATCAAATACTACATCTGGCACTCGACCATAAACTAAGATATTTTATTTTTTTCGTTTATAAAAATCCACAATAATATGTAATTCGACACGATTCACGTACTTAAGACGAATTAAAGTTGATGTTTAATAAGACTGTATGACAGCCAGAGCAATCCCATGCAAATGCATCTCTTCAAGTCATCTTCGAAGAATGAAAGTTAATATTTAAATAATATAAAAATAATAATAATAATATAATTAATAAAAAAATGCAAACTTGACAATTTTTTATCTTGAACTTAAAATTGTATACAATTTGCTTGTTGCAAATATTTTTTCGAAGCCCAGTGGCCACAGACAATGGAAATTTTAATAAATAAAAATATATTTATAACAAAAAAATATTTAAACAAATTTGAAACATCCGGCCTTGAGAGAGTAGTAACTGAATTCAAAAAAACATATGAGACTTGTTTTTATATTTTTTATTTTTGTTTAAAATACTTTTATTTAAACAGCTTATTAAAGATATTTTTTAGATTATAATAATGATATTTTTTCTTACCATAATAATATTACCAACTTAACAATATTATTTATTATTACAATTTGTACTGGGAGTCACTTAAATGTTAATACATTTCCCATGAAACGTAGAGAATCAAAGATTTGCACACTGCCATCTGTTGAGCGATACAACTGGTATGAGGGACTCGTATTTCAATTATTTTTAAAATTACGAAAAGTCTTTAACATAGGGAACATTTGTGTAGTTTTTTATAATATTAATTCATTGTTTACACCGTTATAACATAGTAAAAAATATAAATACTGATTAAAAATTTCGTTGCGACGGCGGTAATCGAACTCGGTACCCTAAGCATACCACGGACGGAATTTGGTTTCGTCTCTACCAACTGAGCTAATTTTGATTTAATAAATGAACTTTTTTTTTTTTAAAAGAGATGATCATTTTCAATTGCAAATTTTTTGAGACTGATATTTGAAAATATTTTACATAACAAAACTTAATTTCAAATAATTCACATTTAAGGTAGTTCCTCCGCGACAGTCCAGTCAAAAAGTTTTGGACTAATACTATCATTCAGCGCATTAACTGTGCTATGACTACTATGACTATACCATATATTATTTTCACAAGACTGTAGTTCCTCACTACTGTATCTCCTATACATATAAACACACACACTATGATATATACCTTTACCATTAGTCTTTATATCCTCTCCACAAAAAAACATCGCTAAAACGAGTTATTTATTTAAGTTTTTTATCGAAACTATATGGTAAATAATTTTTATTTTTTTTTTTATATATTTTCTAAATATAGTATTCTACATTATATTAGTTTTTCATAGAGATGGTGAACGTCATTCATTGATAAATAAATATAATATTTGTAAATTTGTGTATTTTTATACGCTTCTCCCATGTACACGTACAAATTGCGTCACTTTTAATTGCTAATATCTCATGTATGACATGGTAAATCATCTTCTAATTTTAACAGCATGTGTATTATGAATTAAATATTTTATATTCTGAGTTTTGAGAAATTCTTGAAATATCACTTTCGTGTAGGTACTACCTTAAGTTCCACCCTGTATAAGTGAATATGTATATAAATTTTTTATTATTATTAAAATTTTACCTTACCAAGTCGGAGCCAATTACGTATGTGGATGGGATGTTACATTGAAAAGCAACTTAAGTCAGACGTTTTTTTGATAACGAAATATTTATATGTATATATCATTTAAAGTTAGTTATATAAACGACGCTCGCTATTGTACGAAAAAAAAAAGAACATATCATAATAATTTGAATATATGAACTTATCTGCTTATTTTTATGCTATGTAGTTATTATTAGTGATGTGCCGGATATACTGATATTATACAAACGATAAGTGATACATATCACCTGAGAAATATACCAAAAATAAATTTAAAAAAATGGAAGAACTCAGGAAGCACGATTTATCTTTAAAAAATCTATTTGCAATCGAGTCTGGATAAACGAAAATTCGAGATACCAGAATTTTTGAATTTTTTCGATCAAAAGAATTTGCCATGTATAGACAGTGTTGATTGATCTGTCACATTACACATACATACATATCACACATACATAACTGATATTACCATATTATATATACTATACAATTTCCGCCTAATTTGCGCCCTTTCGAGTAAACAGTGAAATTCAAACAAAAGTTGTTTATTTTTTTATAAGGAACATTTTTTACATTTAAGCTTTTGTTCTATCTCTAACGGTTTACAAGATGGGCCTTGCAGACCCAAGACAAAATTTACCCATGTTGCTCATTTACGAACTTGACCTAACTTTGTACGTCCTGCGCACGCTATAAAAATTTCAGCTTGATATCTCTTTTCGTTTTTGAGTTATCGTGTTGACAGACAGACGGACAGACAACCGGAAATGAACTAAGTAGGTGATTTTATGAACACCACCAGCATCAATATTTTTAAGCGATACAAACTTGGGATTAAACTTAGTATACCTTGATATATATTACATATATACATGGTATAAAAATATGTGTGTTTGATTAGATTCATAATTTCTGAGATGACGGAAAAAATTACAAAGACAATAATCATTCAGACAATTTCTTACAAATGGTTGCAGGTGCAAGTAAAATCGAAAAAGAGGAATATTCAACTTCAAAATTTCATCAAAATTTTAATAACAAATAATTTCATTACCTAATATTTTTTATTTTGGTAAATAAAACACCAAATCTACCGCATTATTACCGGATCAACCGTTTTTAAAAAGTGTCACCAATCACTTTTTGAACGAAATGATATAGCAACTCAGGTCGTGATAGTTTAACAATGCTAAATGAAACACAAATAGCTTTTTTGTCAGACATATCTACTAATGAGATCTCTGTCTATCAAACCACATAAATTAAAATAATTAACGTGAAATTTTACTAAATTAAGTAAATTAAAATTGACAAAGGAAAAAAATTTGAGTCTACTAATATAAATGAAAAAATATATTATGCAACCTGAACGTCAAACTATAAAATCCAACCCCGACAGAAAATATATGTATATTAAAAATAATAAAGAAATAAAATTTAAAATCATTCATTATCTACTCTAGACCAGACCATGTAATTGTACAAGATGATTCAAGAATTTTCATCGATTGAATAAAAACAACAGATTTAGGATACGTAAAATGGTGTCACGAATGTGATACAACAACCGTACGGAATTGAGTGGTGAAGTTGACACAAACGCATGAGTTGTTTGTACGAAAGTAATATACTGTCTAACAAATTTCAAATATTGATTTTTTTGAAATACAACATAGTTTTAAACAAGCTTTTTTTGATTGGTTCCACCACTTATAAATATTATAGCCAAATACTGATGTGATTGTCACAACTACATGGTAAAAAAATAGAAGGTTTATACCTTCTAATAGGTTTATTTATAAAAATTAGATTTCTTCAAATCGGATTAGAACCAGCAATATATGGATTGATTTTAGTGTCTTAACCAACTGCGCTATCGCTGCTTGTTACATATGTACAAAAAAATATGGTTTATGTTATAAAAATGATCAATATGGCTCAATCACATATGGACTAGACATGATAAATATGCGATCGTAATAACCAAATATTCTATTTAAAGCAAACGCAAAGAAATTTTCTTTTAATTCATCGATTCGCTCTATTTACACGATTATATATTTCAACTAAGTACAATTTTATTTTCCATCAATAAAATGCATGACTTTAAACTAAAATGAATCTCTTTCATAGAAGTAATGCTTTTATTTATTTAACTTCAGTGATTTTGTATCAATGAATTCATATTTTAAATTCAATTCCATTCTATTGTAAATACAAATATTTGGCTGTACTTGTTCCAATCATTAGGAAATTTTTTGAAAGTATTTTTACTTTATTTCAATAGGAAACGGTCAACTTCGGGATGAGGTTGTCATTATTTTCATTTTTTTTTTCAGTGTTAAACACTTATAACTGTAATAAACAGTAGTTACAGGAATGGTTAAGTCAAAGTGATTTTATCTTTAGATTTTAGAGCAAAATTTGTTAAATTGACGTGTACAATTTCCTGTAACCAACATACTGATATTAGTCCTTAATTCATCCTGTAAATAAATATTAGGTAGTACATATCTAATGGTCAATTCTGGAATAAAAGTAGATTTGTTTTGTTAAATATTATACCTTTGAAAAATATGATATTAACCCAATGTTATATAATGTTTTCTGTATGTTCGTATAGTTGTTAGGAACGAGCTATAGTGAGCTGGCTATACCATGGCTGGGATGTATTATAGTTTGTATAAATGCACAATGTCTATATTACACAAAACTATAGGGTAATGTATAGTACCCCGGATAAAATATACCTTTGAATAACACAGAATTGAGACACTTAAAACAAATGAACATATAGGTCAAAATTAAAAGAAAATAGTATCTGTAAAAGTCCAAAATTATGTAATAATTGTTCACAATTGAATATTTAAATTATTATACCCTGTATATATGAAATATATCATAGTATATTAAGTCTAGTCCCAAGTTTGTAACGCTTAAAAATATTGATGCTACGAAAAAATTTTTTGAATAGGTGTTCAAAGAAGCATTTAATTAGCCCACTTTCGGTTGTCTGTCCATCTGTCCGTCTGCCCGTCTGTCTGTCAACACGACAACTCAAAAACGAAAAATGATATCAAGCTGAAATTTTTACAGCGTGCTCAGGACGTAAAAAGTGAGGTCGAGTTCGTAAATGGGCAACATAGATGAATTGGATCTTGGGTCCGTAGGACCCATCTTGTTAACCGTTAGAGATAGAACAAAAGTTTAAATATAAAAAATATTCCTTATAAAAAAATAACCAACTTTTGCTTGAAAAAGTAAAGAAATAATGGTACTATTTACACAGACTATTTTGTTCCCTGGTACTATACGTTATCCTGTTATATATATATGCACTTATCAAACTGTTTTTAGTCCACATAGCCACTATAAAAAGCCTATTTAAATCTTTTTTTAAGCCTCAAGAGAAGAGTTATTATTATTGTTGAATACATAACATAATACTAGGAACATAGGAACATATTATATAAACTAACTCATCACAAAAACTTCGTCTGGTGTTCTATTTTTTTTTTGTTTAATATATAAATATTAGTTAAGATGATCCGAAACTCTATTGTTTGAAATTTTTTAGCAAAAACATTCGTAGTTAACCAACCAACTGGGTAATTGAAGTGAGCAGCGAGAAATTCAAAAAAGTACAATTTCGTCATATTTAATTTACTTCAACTACATTAAAAATATAAGTAGGAAGCAATTTTGGCCATCATTTGCACGAAAACTATCAATCAGTTTGTTTTGGCATTGATCCTATCAACATATATAGTATCTCTCAACACTTGTGTTTGCACGAACGTAACTTAAATAGAACGATTTTAAAAGTTCTACAACTGACTTCTTATCGTGATACCAACAAAATAAGAAGAAAAGCCCTATAAACACTAAAATCATGAACAAAATCAATTTCTACTACTCTAGTTGCTGACGTCAAATCAATCGTGGTGTCGATTCAGTAATCATATTCCAAATTTGTAATGTCAGTAATCATATTCCAAATTTTTGCTTTTTCGACCCTGACCATGCAGACGGGTTGACAAGCCCGTCACTGTCAGGCGAGCTAGTGTGCAACCCTAAATGTAATTGAAATTCAAAGAAAAATTTGTAGGAACATAATCTCTTCTTTTACAGTTTCAAAATCTTTAATTAAAGTTAACATGACGTTTGTCGCACTGTTAGCTCAGTTGGTTAAGGCGTAACCAATTTTGCCCACGATATGCTTCCCGCCGTCGCAACAAAAATTAATTTAATTAATAGTTGTGATGGGCTGGTGTAATGCATGAAGGAGGTGCACTCAGCCTCTGAAATTTAGGAGCTGATAAATGAAATTATCAGCGGAAAGGTGATAAAACACATATATGATATCACAAAAGTCTCTATAGATCTAAGTGTGTCCTTCATGGACAGCCAATATAACCTAACCTAACCTAACATGACGTTTAATTAAAATGACGTGATAACTGCAATAAATAAGTGACTTCTAACCCCTAAAATTGAAAAGAAATGATCGTATATATATGACTTTACAAATGAGACAATGACTGTCAATATGTTTCATTCATTAAAAAATCATAAATATTCCTAGTGAAAAATGTATCGTCTATTATTTTTATTACATTTTAATTTTTCCGAGACATTTTTCAGTCGTTACAACACAAATGATCAAGATTGATGAGATCGGACGATACGTTTTATTATAGTTATAGTCATCGTTGTTACGTTGTCTGTAAGGTTGGTATTATGTATAGATGACAGTCCGTTACAAAATGTAACACAATGCACAAAACATCCCTGGATGGTCTTCCGTTCAAAACTGTTCGTTTGTTACATAGACAAATGTTTTCTTTTTTTTTTTTACCTTTTTGTTTAGAAAAAAAGAGAGTGTAACGTCAATTTTATTTATTAAAATTTAATCAATATTCGAATCGAAGATTGATTTTGAGGTTATTCGATTAGCACTTCAATCAATCAAAATATTGTCACTGTAAAAAAATTAAGAACTTTCTTTTTCAACAATCATTTTCAAATGATGTGTTTTTAAAACTTACTTTTACGACAAATTCTTATGAATAGGGGTTTAATTTAAAATCAAATTGATGGATTTTGATAATTTTTCTTGTTTCTGTTTGTAAGAATTGTTTATAGACAAAATTTCATTATAAAATTATGCTAAGGTAGTACTATCGGTAATAGACTTTGCATTCAGAATTTAATGAAACTTGGCATGGCTGTCCATTATTATATCATAATTAACCATTTAAATTTTTAGGGGCCTTCAGAGAACTGGAAAAAAGACATTTTAACATTGATCTTTATGGGAAATCACAGATTTTATTTTATTTCACAAAACTGGACGTTCAGATTTTCAGTTCTCTGAAGCCCCCTAAAAATTTAACTGAATAATTATGATATAATAATGGACAACTATGCCAAGTTTCATAAAATTCTGAATGCGAAGTCTATTACCGACAGTACTACCTTAATGCTCCAATTAATCAAAATATTGTCACGTTAAAACTCAAACTTTTGTTTTTAAAAGCTCATTATAACTTATTAAGACTATTCCATTCACATTTTTGATTAGCGTGAAATCATGCTTTTATTGTCGTGTTCACACCCGGGTAATTTTTCGTCATTTCGCTGTACCTGGATGTGAACAGTGAAAATTGGGAAAATTAACAGGATTTTCCTAATCTAATTCCTGGGAAGCACTAGGTAGGTAGAATATCAATACCAGAGCTTGAAAATCATTCGTAACTTTAACCATGCTTATCTGAAAAACCGCTCTTTTTCAATTTTTTTTTGCCATTTTTTTTCATCATTGATTATTTATAGAATAGCCTTAAATGGATTTAAGTTAAAATTATTTTAAAGGATTTTGATGAATTTTTGGCTATCATCCAAATACGTATCCATTAATAAGAATAACTTTTCTAATTATCACTTTTATTCATTAAAGTAGACTACTAAACTACTTTCCAGAGGTCTAACTCCCACAACCAAAACTTATAAAACTTCATTTAATCTGAAAAAAATTTGTGTAACGCTTTAAGCTTTTCAACTTAATCTAACTTAATTCTCAAACATTGTCAAAACTTATCTCATCTCTTTGGCTCAAAATATCTTCAATAGAATCGAATACTGAAATCTACAAAATTGAAATTGAAAAATGAAATTCGTTAAGATCACGCAGCTCCTTGGTTATATTTTTTTTTATATCCAATATACTTACCTTTTCAAAAGATTACTTTTTGTCGAATTCATTCGAATTTTAAAATAATACAACAGGCAAAAGTAGTACTTTTTCGAACACCTGGATGGTGTGAATATAACTTTGACCGATATCTAGAATTTCAGGGGGAAATGGATTAGCAGCTACAAATTTTTCGATGAATTATATTTGGCACAAAATAAGTATGTTTTGTTTCATATGAAAATAAATTTCTTTCATCTTTTCTTCTAAATAAAGTCTATACTTTCATTTTCTGACGTCTTACGTTGAGGTTGATAAATGAAAAATTTCCCAAACTTTTTATCTTATTCTATTGGGTTTTACTAGAAATCAAAATCGATATTTGTCGTAAACATTCTTGTAAGCTTATTCTATTTGAAAATGCTAAATCAGCGGCCATATAAGATATGTTTTACCTTTTAAAATCTCTTACAAATTTTATTTTTTGTAAATTTTTTCGACAAAAACTCAGAGTCAGCTACTTCAAAAACAATAGATGTGAATAAATTAGACACAGCTGCAACAGATTTGCTACATACTTAAATTTGAATAGGTATGCATTTTTAACACAAATTTAATTAAAGTTTTGAAATCCGTTGTTTTAAAAGCTTACTCCCACATTTTTGTTACAGCCAGGTTACACACCTAATTTACCTGTCCGTATCAAAAATATAGGGGAAAGTTTTGTATTTTGACAGTGTTTACACAAACAGGAATGATGTCACTATATTTTTGGAACGGAATCACAATCATAATAAAAAATATATAAAAGTCTAGTCAAAGAAATTTGTATGTATATTTTTTCAAAAATAATATATATATATATAAACAAGTATAAACACATTTTCTATAGTAAGTATTTACAAATAAATACATGTTTACTGTTTACTTCGACAAAAGTTTTTATTTATTTTCTGTTTATTTTCTGCGAGTTATGTATACTTATAAATAAATAGGGTAAGATGTTGTACGTGGGTTAATGATACCTTGAATCGTTCGTCGTTTCTCATCTGATTTACTCAATGAATAATTACGACTATTATACATTTAAAAAAATATAAAACCATACATATATTTTACCTGTGTACAACAATCTTTACCATTATTTCGAGTGGTTATAGAAAAGGGATAAGCGAGAGCAATCTTTATCAATATTTACTGTTAAACCAAGCGAAGCGGATGGGTATCACTCTAGTATATTAATATTTACTGGACAGCATTTGTATTATAAGTAAAAAAAAAAAAGAAGTAAAATTTAAAAAATATTAAAAACCCCCGACAAATGCGTAAAATTTGTGAACTAAGTGGCTGGTTATGAGGTTAAAAAATTGACATATTTGTCATGCGAGGTTGAAGTTGGCAGATTTATCTAAAAGTTGGTAGAGTTAGCAATACTGTTCAAGGTACTGTACCTTACCCTACTCCATATTATACACATTTGAATTTATTAGAAAAAAATATAAATAACTTACTTATTCAAAACAAATTAGATTATATATTTAACCCGTTTGTGTGTATATGTTTATAAGAGATCTTTACTATGTTTTTCTCCTGTTCTTATAAATTTTATACTATTATTTGTGTTATGTGAGATTATATGAATTATATTCCATAGACCTTTTTACTCTGTTCATTATACCATGTATATGAAATATATACAAGGTATATTAAGTTTAGTCCCAAGTTTGTAACGCTTAAAAATATTGACACTATGCACAAAATTTTTATATAGATGTTCATAATATCACCTAATTAGTCCATTATCGGTCGTCTGTCTGTCTGTCTGTCGTAAACCAAATATATGCATTATAGTCAAATAATGTGTTATTTTTGTTTTTACAATACCACGCAACTACAAAAATATATAATATATTGTGTGAAAGTGCTGCTTATAAATTTGATAATATAGATATCGCTCTTCATTCATTAATAAACTAACTATAGTCGTCTATATTCATCAAATGATGGATCTTCAAATATACAAAGGTATACTAAGTTTAGTCCCAAGTTTGTAACGCTTAAAAATAATGATGCTATGAACAAAATTTTGGTCTAGATGTTCATAAAATTACCTAATTAGTCCATTTCCGGTTGTCTGTCTGTCATCACGATTACTCAAAAACGAAAAGAAATATCAAGCTGAAATTTTTATAACGTGCTGAGAACGTGAGAAGTGAGGTCGAGTTTTTAAATAGGTCAATCGGGTCCTGGGTACGTAGTACCCATCTTGTAAACCGTTAGAGATAGCACAAAAGTTTAAATGTAAAAAATATCCCTTATAAAAAAATAAACAAATTTTGTTTGAAGCATTTTTTCGTAAACATCACTCTTTTACCCGTGAGAACACAAATTATGCGCAAATCGTAGAGTATATATTATATGAGTATATCAGTTATATATGTGTGACATTCCTGTATGTGTAATGAGTAATCAACACTTTCTATACATGGTATTTCAACAATTAATTCAGTCAATTATTTATTTTCATTGTTTTAACTGTATGATTTGGTTATGTTTTACTAGTGAATGTAAATTTTGTGTCTGTTGAATGATAAATTTGAAGTACTAAGATTAGTCTGGTGGATTTAAAAAAAAAAAATAATGCTGAATACTCAAAATGGCAAGAGGGATTATATTATATAAAAAGTACCATTTTGACAGTCGGTTTCACAAATGGCACTCATCCGTCTCTTCAAAATACTCCAAAATATTAATTCGCCCGCACTCGCGTCAGTCGTTCGGTAATTTTTAGCCGCGAGATGAGATATCTGTTCACTTGTACTGCACATGCGTCAAATAGGATAAGCAATAGAAATTTATTGATATCCAAAATCAAACTTTTTTTTTATGGATAACAAAAATAAAGTTAATAATACACAGTTAATTATAAATTTAATTGTTTATTAGATAAGAATTGAACAAAAACTCAATAAAATCATTAAACAATCAGAATTTGTATGTTAGTATGAAATGAAATGTTAGTATGTTTTCAGCAACTTTTTGGTACTATTTACGAAACTTTGTATGGAAATTGAAAAGTGGAACTATAATTGAAACCATTCTGTAAGCTACACAGATCAATTTCAAAGCAGACAGATTACAAGCAAGACAATTTACTTATATTTGTTGATTTTTTAATTAAAAATTTTAGAAATATAAATGAACATTTAAGTTTAAATTTAATGTGGAATTTGTTTTATAGCTAGATTTTTTGTATGAAAAATTTTCATTACCACGCAAAAGTTGATGAAAATATGTTAATGACATGGTAATAAGAAAAATCATTTACAAAAAAAATAGGTGAATGCACCATTGATTATTTTCACGTGAATAGACTTAGAATAGAACTATCACGCGAATAGAATTTTTAATAAAAAGCAAATTATTTAGTTACAAAGCTTTGTTTTGAGGACGTTTCCAAAAAAATGAGTGAATGAAAATATTTGAGACTTACGTTTCAAATTTTGAGAGAGGATTTTATTAGAACTTGTTTTGTCACCCTATTAGCTCAGTTGGTTAAGGCGTAACCAATTCCGTCCGCGAATATGCTTAGGTAGCAGGTTCGATTCCCGCCGATGAAACAAAATTAATTTAATTAATAGTTGTGATGGGATGGTGTAGTGTATGATAAATGCATGAAGGAGGTGCACTCAGCCTTTGAAATTGAGGATCTGATAAATGAAATTATCAGTGGAAAGGTGGTAAAACACATACATGGTATCACAAAGGTTCTCTATAGCCTAAATGTGTCCTTCGTGGACAGCCAATATAACCTAACCTAAACTGCCATAGTTTTGGAAATATTGATGCCTAAAGATTTGGGAAAAATCACTTATAGAAGAAATAAAACACAAAGCTTATTCATTTCATCTCTTTAAATGTATTTTATGGAAAAACCAGTGCCGCTTGCTATAATTTTCTTAATAGGAAAATATTTCTCATGCTTGTTACATAATAAAGTATACCTTTAACAACACTTCAATTTGTAAGTTCAAAACGAAAAATTTAGGAACTCAAATCTAAAATTTTAACGGCGTTAGGAGTATTAAAAAATTACCTACGAATAAAGGACAAATATGAGAACGCGAACATACGATTTAAGGATGATTTTAAGAAAATGTGATTTTTTGGAAACGTCCTTTTTTTAAATTAGTGGAAATCAAAAGTGAAAATGACTTTAAAAAATGCATTAAAACCAGACTGTATAAAAATTAAAATATATTACATTACGAAAATTCTTGAAGAAGCTAGATCCCACTCAAACAAAACGCAATCTGTACGCGTATGGTTAGTAGAGGTTAAGTCGACGCGTACGTAATCGCGTTCTGTATGAGTGAAGCCTTAACCTAACCTCTGGTTGATTACAAAATTTAAATATTCAAAACATGGAAAAATACTTCACTCCATTAATCATAATTTGATCTCTAACGGAAAACACAATAAGTAAAGAAAGAAAAAAAGTACCTACTCATGCAATTTCAAAAGGAAAGATTTTTATTGCTTCAAAATATTTATGAAAAGATGTGACAGGAATTTTTTTGATTATTTGCCAATTAAAGAACATATTTACGTCTGGGGCTTGATTGATCCGATGTACGCGTATTTATGAGACGCCTGACCAAAATAATACGGCACTTAAATAACTCGATAATTTAAAAAAAAAAATTCGCCAAAAATTCTTGAAAATAAAGTGGTCTGTGAGTAAAGAAAAAAGAAATTTTCTCAAATAATTGTAATTGCGTCGGTCACATGCGTCTAATCATCTAATTTTCATACATTATACATATTTTTCACATGAAAATTCAATCGTCAGTATTCAAGTCAAGAGTGGCTAACCTATAGATATTTGGAAGAGATATGTAAGCGATCGTTCGATTGGAATATGATTCTGTTTTAGAAGTATGTTTGGGCTTTGAAAGAACAGCTTCGTTAATTATCAAAGTCATCCAGAAAGAGAGAGCAAGATGAGAAACAAAGTTACACTAAAATTTACTATCTGACCATTTTTCATGTAAGTATAATTTATTTTCAGTGATATTTACGATTTTAATATTCTAATTTTATTAATGCTCCCTGTACCTGCCTGTCTGCCTGCTTGCCTTTCTAATTTCTAGTTGGGAGTATAATAATAATGAATAATAAAAATAATCATTATTAAAGTGACATAGTGACATGTTTTCTGTGTCAATTCTTTATTTTCCCACTTGTAACACTAAATAAACAATGATTTTTATGTTAAAAATTTACGATAATGGGACCAAGTTAAAAACAATTTTTTTCTTTACTTTTTATATAAAAATCAGTAATAAAACAAAATATTAACATTTCAAATATTTTTCAATTACTTTAACATTAATATCATCCCATTTCCTTTACAAAAAAACATTTCAAAAACGTTTTTTTAAAAGTGTAATAAATTTCAAATAAAATAAAATATTGTGTAAAATGCTCACGTGACCTCTATACGTAGGTATACTAAATATATTCTACAAGTTTTGAAACTATTAATATATTTTGAAAAAAAATCTTCAATATAATTTCAGGCCAAAAATCTAAATTACCGTTTTTCTTAAGGCTTGTTCCAAATTGAACTGATTTTAAACACTATCGCAAATTTTTTAGTTTTTTCTGAAACGTAATCCTAAACCTGCACTTGAAACCTAGCTAGGAACACTCTTCATGAAATTACTTTTCAAACGAAATCAAAAAAATCAAAATCGGTTCATCCGTTTATTCGCTACGATACCACAGACAGACAGACAGACACACACACATAGCGGTCAAACTTATAACACCCTTTTTTTTTAGTTCGGGGGTTAAAAAATCTTTATATTTCAAATTTTTTGTTCAGCAGTCTATAAAAATTCTAATTTTCAATATTTTTATCTGATTCTAGCTCAATCGATGTATTTGGACTTTTGGATTCAATTGTTTTTCTCATATACAATCAGTCAAAATCGTGAAGGAAGTTACCGTCCTTTTTTTTGAGGTGGATGTCTATGGAGTGGTATAACTTCCGTTTGAAATGAAGATTTTTATTTGAAATTGTTTTTATAAAAAGCCTTTAATGATAAAAGCCTCAAAGTTTTAATCTTTTCATTGTTTGTCAAAAACAATTCCCAAAAAATGCTTAAAAAATGGACTGCCACACAGGGGAGCTTTCTTAACAAACCTTATTTGTTTATCACCCCCAAATTTTAAAAAAATGGGATTAAATCGCGATTTAAATTTCTGTATAACATACCCTTTTCAATATAGAGGTCCATATATATCGAAATATGCAGTAAGCATTCTATATCAATGATGATTTTAATAAAATAATTTTTTGTCATTAAAAAAAAGTTTTAGAAGCAGTAAAAAAAAACATTTTTATAGCAATAAAAAATATTTTGTAAGGATTTAAAATTTTTGTTAAGTTAAAATCATTTTGAGATCTTGCTCTCATTTTAGTGTGTGTTTGCGTGTTTCACAAAATGTGACTTCAAAAACAATTCAGTAGGCGTCGTTTCTTTTCTGTTCTAAAATGAAATTTTTTTGTGTATTTAGTCCAAAAATTATTTATTATATTATCCAGACATATAGTGGAGCACATACGGGCACATATATCGGGGAAAAATTTCGTATTCGGTTTTTTTGGTATATTTTCGGCCGAAAGATGTCGCTTAATAAGAATTCAAAATGTTTCAGACAAAAGTTTGGTCCAATTTTAGGTCAGTTAGGTTTTTTGAACTATTATACGTTTACATTTTTGATCTAAAGTGAACAGTTATGGAGATTTAGACTAAAACGGTTTTCCTTAAAATCGAGGCACTTCCCCAGCCTATTTTTCTAAGGATTTTGTGCATTTACATCCAGTACGTGATACTAAATCTATTTAAATAAAAGAATAACTCCTGTAATTTAGTGCATTATGGTCAAGAGAAACTAGCCTTTTTTGGAGTTTTTTCAATCATAAAATTGTTAATGTTTCATGAGCTTTACGAAAAAACTACAGGTGTCTTTTTTGACGTAGAATGATCCAAAATATCTAGATAATAGTATTTGGTACAAAAAGTTGATATTGGACAACTATCAAAAAAAACAGACGATATTTGGCAAACTTTTGATACATGTTATTGAACTTCTTTCGAACGGAAGCACGTAAATACCGGATACTAAATTTTTTCCCGGTGAATTCTCCCGTATGTGCTGCACTAAAATTCTACTCTGATCTTTGTTTTTGTACAAAATAATCACACGATAATGAAATTTTCGTAACTAATTAATCTGATTTAAATCAACTCACGCGACAGTCGTCTGTCGATTGTATTTTAATTTACATGGAACAATTGTTTTTTTTTTTTTTTTTGTAAGATAAAATGAGATATTAATTTAAACAAGAATGGGAATAATTAAGGTAGGTAGTACCCAAGAAAATAATTTTTCTTACGATTAATTTTGAAAATTAATTTTTTTAAGGAGACATGTGCGTATGTATCAAGGGGATTCTCCATCTAACTTTCCCCTGGAATGTGGACTTCAAAAGTTTCGCTTAACAAATAAATAAGGCGAATTTTTTAGAATTAGGCCATGGTTTATTCTAACTACTCGAACAATGGCATTTTTGAAGTCTAGACTAACATCCCAATTTATGTCTCTTGAAACATCCCTAATTACAGTGAAAGAAAAAATTTTCCAAAAAATGTATTATAAATGATTTACGTCTTATTCGAACAAATAGAAAATGCTTACATTCAATTAAACCCAGACGTAGAAAAAAAATGACTAAAACACTTATCATTAAAATCATATAGGCCTAAATTTAGAAGAAAAAACAAGATTGCTTTAACCAAAAAAAAAGAATTACATATAAAAGCTACAATATAAAATTTTTTTACATCATCAATTACTAAATTTGTTCAATGAATTTTAACGTATCTAACAAATAAAACAATTTTTTTTCAAGTATGAAATTAACTACGTCCTAAAGGTTACGTACAATTAATATAGTATCGTTAATTCGAGCCGACGGACAAATAAAATTAATTGAACCAAACATTTCATTTATTTTTTCGTTTATTGAAACTATTTTTCTTTCGTTTAAAATACACAATACAGTAGAGTCTCGATAATCGGAACCATCGTGAATCGGAAACGTCCAGTAAAAGGAACAATTTTTCAAAAGTAATTTTCAAAATATCGAAAATTGAAAATAAGTTATTTAGCTTTCGATATTTCGAAAACCAAGAAGTTATCGAAGTTATAACAAAATTCATCATCAAAATTGAACATAAGGTACAATTAATTTCAACCTTAAATCTAAAATTACCTTGACGGTGGTACTACCTTAAGGGTAAGGAAGTATCCTTTTATCTAGATTTTTTCTTACTTATAATTGACGTGTTCCCGTAGCCATACAATATTCCGTTCACCTCTTTACTTACGACAAAAAATTTCTTACCATGTAGAAAAAAATCTAGATGAATCTAGGAACGTCACACGGCTTCGGGAACCCCTCGGGTGCATCGATTATTAGGTACGGATCCAAAATTAAAAATGGAAAAAAAAAAGAATTAATAGGCGTTCATTTCATCAGTATTTTTTATTATAGCAAAGCAATGTTATATTTTAGCAGTCTACAGTAAGAATGAAATCCGGTAATTCGTATATTGTCTTCATTTTCAATCTTTCGCCGATCTGTGGTCTCATAATTCACAGTTGCGACTTTTTCTTCTTGCTATAAAAATAGAATTGTCTGCCGAAGGTTATCCATAAATACTTGAAGTCATTAGATCTATAAATTTCCTTAGAGCATACAAATATGTACTCAGTAGAGTCGCTCTAAAAAGTCTATAGACCCGATGAACTCAAGTTAAATTTTCTAAGATGATTTAACGTGCACTTTTTAGTTAGTTTTCTATATTTAAAATTGTGGATTTTACGGACAGATTTAAACAAAATAAATTTTTTTTAATTTTGGTGTCTTCTTAATCTTCGCTTCAGCCAAATGTTTTGAAGTTTGAGTATTAGAAATCCATATATATATACTTGAATTCACCAAATCTATAAATTATCTTAGAGTATGCATATAAGTACTCAAAAGAGTCGCTCTAAGAAGTCTATAGACAAGATGAATGCAAGCTAAATTTTCTAAGATGATTTACCGTGCACTTTATAGTTAAATTTATGTATTTAAAATTGAGGATATTACAGACAGACTTTAAATAAAATTTATCTTCAATTTTTGTGTCTTCTCAATCTGGTGGTCCACTGAGTTCAACTTTTATAACTTGATTTGAACTTTTTCAAATTTTAAAAATTTATGAATGTTCGAGTAACGTAGATTTCAGGTAGTTTTCTCTTTAAGCTTTGTATACTGTACCGTGTCCGTCAGGTTGTTGTCAGTTTGAAACAAAAGATGCTTTGTCTGTTACACGTGCTATTTAGTATAATTTATAAATGGTAACCCGAAAAAGTAGTAGTAGTAAAAGGAGTAGCTATGTAGTCGTTCTGTATCGGTGGGTAACAACCTGCGTGCTGTGCCCAGCAGATGATTGTCAGTTTCAAACAATAGATACCTAGTCGACAGCATACAAGTATACAAGCTAAACAAACGCATTTCTTAAAAGTGAAACGAGCGCACGATAGGTTGATCACTAGATTTTTACTCTGGACGCCATATATCAAAATCGATTCGACATAATCATTTTTGATATCTGCAAGATGTTCAAAAATCTTGGCATCAAGTCTCGTCGAATTGCAACATCTCTGTATTTCTTACTTAAAGTGGTTTGCGTAAAGAAGTTTCACTTCAAAAATCGTGCCTTTATATCTACCCTGCTCGAACACTCATATTAAGAACATGCAATTTTTAAATTTAAAATTAAAATTTTTGTTCTTTCTTCAATCTTCTGGTTTCAATCTTCAATCTTCTATCTTCTTCCATTTTCTCTTCTTTCTTCAACAATCTTGTAGATATTTCAAACAAAACTTTCTTTTGGACAAAAAAAATTTGTCCTACATGCATTAAAAGTACAAGAAAACATTAAACTTTGAAATTGTTAAACTTTGAAATAATTAAACTTTAAAATGAAAATATTTCAAGAAAATAAAAATATATATCAATATTCAGAGCTAACGGGATTCGAACCCATGAGATTTTTTTGCTTTTAATATTGGAAGACGTCTTCGATTTCTTGAACCCAATATCTCAAGAACGGAAACAGCTGCAACAATGAAATTTCATATTTAACTTTCATATTAAAGGAGGATGCATTATTAAGCTTTTGGTCAAAATCGCCAAACCGAAACATGCAAGAAAGATTGATTTTGTATCCTCTTTGAAAGTTATTTATCAATTTTGAATAACCAATTCGATGGGACAATTTCGACCAAAAGATTAATTTTTTGCAAAATTTTGTATTATATAAAACTTAAAGTATAAAATTTGAATATTAAAGCGCTATTCGTTTTTGAGATATTGTGTTCCTAGCCACCTATCAATCCATAATAGAGTTGCCATCTCACTTGTTTTGGGTTGGAGTCTCTGGTTTTAGAGATGTGTATCTGATTTCCGAACAAAAAGAAATTTCCGGATTATAGCGAAAAATATCAATTTTGTTCTTTCCAAAACAAGTAAATAATTTTTATTCTTATCAACAAAAAATCTAAATACACTCAAATCGAAAGGTCTCAAATTTTTAATCAGTTTATTTCAAGAAATCAACTTTTTCAATTTGATTAAAGCGAACTAGATTAATAAAGTTTTAGCTTAGAAATAAAATAATCTACAATAACTAAAATGTTGTTAGGATGTTCAAACATTATTTAAAAATTTAGGTGGACTGAAAAATTTCATTTACAAAATTTTAAATTATGTTTGAACATCCTTAAAAATAAATACAAAATTTTTAAATCTCTGATCTGGAAATTTTTTCAAACGAAGACTGCGTTTCTGAAGAATTAAGGAGTTGGCAACGCTAATCCACTCGTAAAAATTTTGTTTAGGATTACCTTAATTAAACTAAAAAAAAAGGAACCGATATTTAAAAACTAAAAGCGATGAAATGTAAAAATTGCTTTATCTTAATTTTTTATTTTATAATATTGTTGGGGAAGTATATTTGGGGGGTCATCACCGGCTCTCACCTGATTTGCCTAAGGGTTAAATTACAGTAAAATACTATAAACAATCATTCTTTTCAACTTCTTTCAACTTTTCCTGAAATGTTCATTCATATTTAAACATACATAAATATATAATTTTTTTGTGAAATTGTTAATCAATTAACTTAAAGAAGCTCGCGAAAAAAGCTATAATAAATTATTGTGTTTATTTTGGGGTTTTCTAGGGTAAATTAGACACAAAATAATTCCCAAATCCTCTTCATATGACGATTGGATTAATAGTTTAAAAAGATAAACTGAAATCAATCCGATTATAGCTTTTTACATAGGAGTTTGGGCGATACGTAAAAAACTATTCTTCTTATCGGTAAATGGACCCGATTTTTGATTTTTGAGTCAAAATAACTTTACAAACTAACTTTTACCAAAAAGTAAATAAATATTGTTATAAATAAAGACAAAAAAAGCATATTTATCAAATTATTTCACCAATACAGAGACACTTAGATGTGGGAGATATCAACATACGGAGGGGATTTAATTGTGAATTAATATTAGTACAATACACTGCAGATAAGTGAATTTCTTCTGATAACACAATTCTCTTGAAAGTTGTTTAGTTATCCTAAGACATTTGTGATACTTATCTGTAGTGTATTGTAATAATATTAATACAAAATTTAATCCCCTCCGTAAGTTGACACCTCTTACATCTAAGGGTCTCTGTATTGGTGAAATAATTTGATAAATGTACATTATTTTGTTATTCTTTTTATTTTTAACAAAATCGTTTTTTAGTATTGCCTACCCCAATTCAATCAATTTACAATCAATTATTGTTTTAAGATAGTCACCTCTATATTCTATTCGTTTTATGAGTTTGATTGGTCTGTGAATTCATATATCTTTCTATTTTTCCCGTAGCCACATCTCCCGAATTAGGCCTCAAATCGAAATTTGGTAAAGAGCTTTTCCATTTGCCTTGATAACCTTAATTTATTGATATAATTTTTTGTTATCAATAATAGAGCACCTTGTATATAATTTGGGCATTTCCGTAAGTCGAAACTCTTTAAGTATTGTAAGTGGAGCACTTTCGAGGCCAATAATTTAGACAATATTAGGATTGTCCGATTTGATGTTTGAGTACCCAGCCACATATAAAACAGTGTAACTCATACATAGAATGCCATTAACAATATATTATAAAACTATTGGATGTGTTTTTTTTGTTTTTGTTTTTATTAATACGCATACACAGAAGATGTTGATGATGATGGTTGAATCTTGTTTGATGTAAAACCTAAAAGTATTAATAAAACAATAATAAAATCATTTAATCACCTCATTTACAGTTTACAACCCAAACTAACTCAACTCCAAGTCTACCATTCTACATCAGTTACAACTACGCTCATATATTTAGTAAACTTTATATTTCTCATTCAATAAAACCGTCGGAAAAGGTTATGTAAGAGAGTTTTTGATCTTCTGTGTATGTTTAAGGTAGTTTTCTCGACAAGAAATTTGAAGAAATACTTTTTTTGTGTGCATATTTTTAAAGGTTAGACCCTTAAGAGTATGTCTTGAGCCAGCCTCTCTTTGACGACCTCTCCGACCTTAAGTCCGTCGACTGCTGTTCTTAAACAGCTACAAATGATTCATGGAGTAGTGGCCATCAATATTAATATAATTAACGAAAACATGAGGGTGTGTTTATCTTAAATGCGATACACTATATATGAGAGACAGAACTAAGATGCAAATTGAATGTTTGAAACATGAAACTGTCTGTGTATGTTTAAGGCAATATTCTCGTCTAGAAATTTGAAGAAATCCATTTTTGTGAGCCTACAATTTAGGCTACAGAATATCCCCTTAAAGTAGACTACGAGAAAAACGCCGTCTTACTAGTTTGAAAACGCGCTTGTATGGAAATCGTTTCATGTATATTGCTATGATTTTTGTTCTATTCGAATTCTCCATAGAAATTTAGGAAAGTCTACTCAACGGTTTGTTATTTTGAAATGAATCGGAGCTATTAGCCAGTATATTTTTACTAGGTATATGATCTAAACCATACACAATATAAAACCAGAGTCGTATTTTTATATTTGTGTGATTCTTCTGTTTCAAAAGCTTCAAAAGAGTGTGCAAGAGATTTACTGTAACTTAATACGATATCAAACAAATAAAGCAATAAATTTTCATTTTTATTATTCAATTATAGTAAAACTACTCAACGGGCGTCAAATTGACTTGTCTTGTGTATTATTTATTCACATTTATATACAATTGTTTTTTTTTTTATCGATTTATAAATTAAATTATCATTTTATCAAAACATTGGCTCGAATCATCAATCTGTGTTTCGATATTTTTTTTTATTTCTTATTTTCACAATTTTTAATGCATTAAGTTTAATTAATTAGTTAAGTTCAATAATTTTAATTTGACATTTTCTATAACATTGACATGTAAAGAATTGCAAATTATTCATAACAGCCTCCTTTATCGCCAAAATTTTTCACTGGAAGCGCTGGCGTCGATTTTATTATCCCTACTATGACCACGCACACAACGAATAGATGAAGCCCGAATTTATAATACAAAAAAAAACCAATCCATGTATTCGGACCTTGATTTTGTCATTTAAATTCAAATATATTAAGGTCTCATTAAAGGATAATCCAGATTGTTTATCTGGCTTTCTATTAAATAATTCTAAATATCAAAATGGCGTAATCACGTGTGATTCAATAAAAAAAAATATGAGTGTAATATTTATTTTCTCTTTCACTTTTCTATTGAGAAAAGCATATATGAAAAAAAAAATTATGATGGTATAGGGTTTTTAATTATTTATTATATAAAAATGAAATAAAAAAGAACTATTGATTTTGATCCCCTTAAAAAAAAGGTTTTTTTCTAACCGTTAAATAGTTTTATATGTCTAAGATAAATTCATTTTTTTTAACTAACAGTCATATGAAATATGCAACTGCGTAAGGGACTCATAATATCAGTTCATAATTAAATTCATTAGATTTTTATTACAATTATTACCAAGTTTTGTAAATAAGTGAGTTTTATTGGAGGCGTTTCCATGGTAACGATACACTACTTTAATTATAGAATTGTATGGATGCTTATATAATTGTATGGATTGCATTTATGACTTACATTGAAAATTTAATATTATTGTCTCACAAATTTAAATAAATAATTATGATAATTTACATTTGAAAAATAATATTTGTGCAATTTGATTTCTTATTTTCACAATTTTTAATGCATTAAGTTAAATTAATTAGTGTTTTTCAATAATTTGACATTTTCTATAACATTAACATGTAAAGAATTTCAAATTAGACATAACAGACTCCTTTATCGCCAAAATTTTTCACTGGAAGCACTGGCATCGATTTTATTGTCCCTACCATGACTACTCGCACATAGCGAATAGTAATAGGACACTTTCTAATCAATATGACTTTGTTCTAGACACTTATTCGAAACTTTTGAGCCGGGTCCCATGAAAAGTCATATTATTCCACAGAATTGCAACCTTAAATTCTTTCTTTCTAAGTACTAAAAACTACCATAAAATTAAATTTATATACTTCTTAAAACTGTTAACAGTTTCACGCGGATATGGACGCATACACCAGCTAATTCGTAATAAAATTAATAATTCGAAAAAATTAATTTTGGTGGGTAATCAATTTTATTGGTACATAAACTAAACGGGTTTTTATTGAATTTTATACACAACACAGCTATTAAAATTCTTAACGAAAAAAATTAATAAAAATAATATATAAATATATAAAAAAAATTGTAAAAAATATAAGCCAAAAAAAACAACCTGAACAAAAATACCGTATAAAAATTTATTCCAATTTTAAACCCACGAACGTTATATGTATTTTGATTCAAAAAAATTTGGAGCGAAAGATTCACATGACTCCTGTGTACATAGCTTTGAATGGTTAAAAAACATGGAGGCTTAACCTCTGTTTTTATGACATACGCCTTATCACAGAAGCCACCCACAGCATTATTTATCAATCTTTATTTCTTAAATTACAATCAAATTTACAATTAGGTTGTGAAATCGGTTACTTCGTTCTTATCCAAGCGACGACAATGTGATCAATTCTGCACTCCCATTAATCTGCCGCTGCCTGGATTCGAACCCACAACCTAATTCTAAAAAGGTCCAACGTTCAAAGACAAACGCCTTAGACCGCTCGGCCATTTAGGCTCTGAACGGTAGAAGATCATATATGAGCGAGTTAGCTAAGATGGAAAATCTGCATGATTTCAACCTCAAATCTACATCCCTTATATGGAAAGAGTCCGCGGTATGCCCAGGATAGCGGGTTCGATTCCCACTGTCGCCACAAAATTAATTTAATTAATAGTTGTGATGGGCTGGTGCAAGTGCATGGTATATGCATGAAGGAGGTGCACTCAGCCTCTGAAATTGAGGAGCTGATAAATGAAATTATCAGTGGAAAGGTGGTAAAGCACATACATGGTATCACAAAGGTTCTCTAAAGCCAAAGTGTGTCCTTCGTGGACAGCCAATATAACCTAACCTTTCATTCGTTCCAAGTGAAAATTATCAAAAACTTTCAAAATATGTTGTTTAAGATTTTTCCATTTAACAGTAAATTTTCAAAAACTTTCAAAATATTTCTTTTAAAATTTCTCCATATAATACCAATGTTCAATGCTTTTTATATCGACACATTCAATAGCTGATGACTGAGCTTTGTGGACAGAGCTTTATATTATCGCGGTATAAATCTGTACATAGAGGATAAAAAAAACTGAAGTAAAAAAGCTCTCGTCATAAGAGAGCGTTGAACACAGCACCATCGTTGTATATATATGGTTGACACACTTCCGGTGAAATGAAACATTTGAAAAATATTGCAGAGTAATATTTTATATAAATATATTTATTTCTGGTTTGAACCATTCAACTGAAATGAAAAATAAGTAAAAATTCGCTCTTCATATAAGAAGTTTGTGTGGCACACTAACTTTGAAATTTTTCATATTTATAATTGATATAAATATATATCACTGTAGAATTGTGATAGATTACAGTTATCGCCGAATAAAAAGTTTCTAAATTCTTCGAATACCATATTTGATTTTTTTTTCTAGGACTATATAGTTAAAAAACAGTGGCTCAAGGATGAAATGTTCAAAAAAACAAGTGAAAACGAACAATTGACTGAGTTAATTGTTGAAATACCATGTAAAGAAAGTGTTGATGACGCAATTGTTTGTTTTTTAGGTCTTATTAGTAAAGACAGATAAGCCAAACATACATTCACGCTAATTTACGCTCTCACGGGTAAACAGTGACGTTTAGGAAAAAATGTTTCAAACAAAAGTTGTTGATTTTTTATAAGGATCATTTTTTACGTTTTAACTTTTGTTCTATCTCTAACGGTTTACAAGATGGGTTCTACGGATCCAAGACCCAATTGACCTATGTGGCTCATTTACGAACTCGACCTCACTTTTTATGTCCTGAGCACGCTATACAAATTTTAGTTTCGACCAGTCGACTCATAAGAAAGTGTCTTCATTAGCCGGCGGTGAAAGACTCTTCTTTAGGCGGCACGAACCGACAGTTCTTGCGAACTGACAAAAACCCCTTACCCCCCCCCCAACCTTTTTTTAGTTCGGGGGTTAAAAATAATAAATATATAAGATTAATAAAGATTTTCCCAAACAATTTTTTACAGAATCTAAGGTCGTTTTTAACGTTCAGGATTGGTATTATTTAATCTGGATTATTGAAATTATCCGTATTGCCTTTCAAAAATCAAAAAAAAAAATCAGTTTGTCAGGTGTGGGGTTCGAACCCACGCTCCCGTTTGGGAACCAGAGCTTAAATCTGGCGCCTTAGACCGCTCGGCCAACCTGACCGTGTTTGTAAATTGCTACGCAGGCTTCTTAATATTTAAAAATTATTTTGGATTAGGACGAAAATTATACCTTATCAAGTTTTGAGTCCTAATTTGCGCACTCACGGATAAACGTTTACGAAACAATGTTTCAAACAAAAGTTAAGACCCAATTAACGTATTTTGCTCATTTACGAACTCAAACTTACTTTTTAC
Organism: Chrysoperla carnea; assembly: GCF_905475395.1. Taxonomy (NCBI): domain Eukaryota; kingdom Metazoa; phylum Arthropoda; class Insecta; order Neuroptera; family Chrysopidae; genus Chrysoperla; species Chrysoperla carnea. The sequence continues at coordinate 30,553,980 of NC_058342.1, forward strand.
GTCCTAAGCACGCTATAAAAATTTCTTGATCGTTTTTTTTTGAGTTATCGTGTCCACAGACAGATGGGCAGACGGACGGAAACCGAAAATAGAAAAATTGAAATGAAAAATTTGGTCGTAGCATTAATATTTTTGAGCGATACAAACTTGGGACTAAACATTTATCTTTCTTTCTGAGTAAAAATTGTATAACAATTAATCATAAATTCTCAAACCTGTGGACCAGGAACTTTTTAAAACCAGAGATTCTCAAAAGATTTTGTATTTGGCAACCCTAATAATAACTCAACTAAAATATTTATAACTGCAGTTTTTCAAAAGAAAAACCCACGTTAGTTGATTAATGACGAATAAAAAACGACCATATCGAAATCAATAACTACCAACAAAACATGAAATAAAATGGAAAAAAAAAAGAAACAGACGACGTAAGATTCATTTCAAGTTTGACAATATGTAAGAACGTTCGTTATACATTAAATACATGGTATTAAAGAATAAATGGCCGCCATTTAGAAGGATTCCAACTCATATGTATGTAAAGGTATATACTACACAAGTAAGTACACATATAGTATTTTATGCAAGGGAAAGCACATCTTTTGTTTCTACGATAGTGGTATACAATTTGTACTATACAACACATTTCCTTTTTGAAAATAGTACAGTGAAAATATGTTATAACGATATCGGTTGTAAAGCATCCATGGGCAAACGTGGCTTAGATAAGTCACTCAGACTTATTTTTGGCTTTAAAATACCACGCAACTACAAAAATATATAATATATTGTGTGCAAGTGAAGCTTATAAATTTGATAATATAGATATCGCTCTTCAATCATCAATACTCTAACTATAGTCGTCTCTGTTCATTAAATGATGGAACTTCGATGAACTCATAATTAAATTAAGATTTTCTTATAATAATATCATCGGCAACCTTATTCGTTGTGTGCGTAGTCATGGTAGGGACAATAAAATCGATGCCAGCGCTTAATGTGATAGAAAATATCAAATTAAAATTATTGAAAAACACTAATTAATTAAATTTAATGCATTAAAAATTGTGAAAATAAGAAATCAAATTGCACAGATATTATTTTTCAAATGTAAATTATCATAATTATTTATTTAAATTTGTGAGACAATAATATTAATTTTCAATGTAAGTCTTAAATGCAATCCATACAATTATATATGCATCCATACAATTCTATAATTAAAGTAGTGTATCGTTACCATGGAAACGAAACTCACGCACGGAGCGAATATTTATACCATGTATATGAAATATACTAAGGTATACTAAGTTTAGTCCCAAGTTTGTAACACTTAAAAATATTGATGCTATGAAAAAAAATTTGGTAAAGGTGGTCATAAAATCACCTAACTAGTAGATTTCCGGTTGTCTGTCTGTCTGTCATCTGTCGTCTGCCCGTCTGTCATCACCATTACTCAAAAACGAAGAGATATCAAGCTGAAATTTTTATAGCGTGCTTAGGTCGTAAAAAGTGTGATCGAGTTCGTAAATGAGCAACATTGGTCAATTCGGTCTTGGGTCCGTAGTAACCTTTTTGTAAACCGTTAGAGATAGAACTAAAGTTTAAATGGAAAAAATGTTCCTTATAAAAAAATAAACAACTTTTGGTTGAAACATTTTTTCGTAAACATCACTGTTTACCCGTGAAAGCGCAATTCATAAAGTATGTATTATATGAGAATATCGGTTGTATATGTGTGACATGTTTGTATGAGTAATGTTACAGAGTAATCAACATGGTATTTCAACAATTAACTCAGTCAATTCTTTATTTTCACTTGTTTTATGATATTATTATAAACTAAGAGATTGTCTAAATATTTTAGATAGTTTTTTATCTTACTCTCTAGATTTTTTGATATAGAAATATCCAATTGAAAAGGATAACCTATATAATTCATCATTTTTTCAGCCAACTTTAAACTATTAAAAAATTAATAAAAAGCTCGATGACCTAGAAATTTTTTGTGATTTTTGTAAACTTTGTTAAAAAAAAAAATGTATTTGTAAGGTTTTATTGATATCCCTAGTATTATCCAATCCTTACATATCTGTTTCACGTGCTTTCAATGTCATTATAACTAATTTTGACTGTAGTAAAAATACAAAAAGAAGAAATTACAAATCTATTAGCCACAGCCATCACCAGTTTAGATGTACCCAGAGTACTATACGTTCATCATGTAATACTCGTTTCAAATGCAATGATGTACACTAATGAAGTACACGCTCTTTCGGTATCGAGACACACGAGAAAACCTGTCGTCTAGCAAATTTGTCAAACTCTTGTTTTCTTATCGAAAATTCTTCTCTATTTATCCCAGTGAGATGTTTTTGTATGTTCAAGGTAGTTTAGTTTGGTACAGTACTGTTCTTGTAAGATGTTCATTTAAGGTTCAATCCTAAAAACTTTAAAATTGTCGAAGATTCAGCTTCTCAAATCGAGAAATTCCAGGAACAATAGAATCTTTTACTTACTTTATCTCAGAAACTATTCGTCCAGTTGTTAAATGAAACCGATTTTTGTGTTTTTTGGGTCAGTATTACTTTATAAAATGAGTTTTATCGAATTTCAAAACTAAAAATTTTTTTCCGATTTTCACAATTTTTTCAAAGGGGTACCCCTTAAAAAAATTTGAAAAAAATCGAAAAAAATTTTTCTTTTCGATTTCGCTAAAACTCATTTTGTAAGGTCAATTTCACCCAAAAAATTCAAAAATCCACTTTATTTGGCGATTAGATGAATAGTTTGCGAGATATAGGCTGAAATCACTCCGATTTTGGCTTTATCTCAGAAACTACTTGTCCAATCGTTAAATGAACCCGATTTTTGTGTTTTTTGGGTCAATATTACCTTATAAAATGAGTTTTATCGAATTTCAAAACTAAAAATTTTTTCCGATTTTCACGATTTTTTCAAAGGGGTACCCCTTAAAAAAATTTGAAAAAAATCGAAAAAAATTTTTCTTTTCGATTTCGCTAAAACTCATTTTATAAGGTCAATTTCACCCAAAAAATTCAAAAATCCACTTTATTTGGCGATTAGATGAATAGTTTGCGAGATATAGGCTTAAATCACTCCGATTTTGGCTTTATCTCAGAAACTACTTGTCCAATCGTTAAATGAACTCGATTTTTGTGTTTTTTGGGTCAAAACTAAAATTTTTTTCCCAATTTTCTCAATTTTTTCCGTGAAAAAAATTTTTAAAAAAATCGATAAAACTTTTTACTTTCGATTTCGATAAAACTTATTAAATAAAGTAATTTTGGCGCAAAAAACACATAAATCGGGTTCATTTAACGATTGAACGGATAGTTCCTGAGACTCTAAACATCAACGTAAAATTTTATGTCATCCTGTAAAAAAGTGGAATTACCGACATACTATCTTAAAATGAAAAGGAAGAATGTCTCAACCTCCTTAAGAGAGTAATACATGAAATCACTTTGTATTGCAAGAGAAATAGCAAGTCTACAATAACGTTGAGTTTCGAATAAAAAATGATCAAATATTTGGACATTATAAATTTTCTATGTACTTTCGTTAAGACAAATTATTGAAAGCAGGGTGTTTCGGTTTTTTTTTTCACACTGCAAATATTTCTTTCTTTTTCATAATGATGTAATCAATTTTTCAAGAATTTTTCATATAAAAATTAACTTTAAACTAAATAGTGTCCGAATCGTAAGTCGATTTTTGGATCAAGCAGAAGCTAATTAATATGCTATCACCATAACCTTCGGTTGAAGCCGAATCCGAAGCCAAAAGCTTAAAAAATCATTACATGACCTTTCATTGGCGGAAATTGGTGCAGATGTATAAATTTGTCTACTGTAGAACTGCATAAATTAATTTTGTTATCACGTTTTTTCTATTTTTCATTATGACGTTTTTTAATACTTCAAAGAATCTACAGATGGCCACTCAATTAAAATTTATATTAAATGTAGCCAATTATATATTAGTATTAGATGTAGCTCATAGATGGTGCCACTGTCTCTGCATATATATATAGATATATACATACATGTAATAAATAAAAAATACTGTTGTTTTTTTATTATTATTAGATAATTTTGTGTTAATTCTATGATAAAAATGGTAATTTGTACAAAATATACTGTTTTAACTTTATTTAAAAGTGGTATAATCTTATTTTAAATACGCGCCAGGATATTATGTTGTATATTAAGACATGTGTATTATGACTAGGCCTCGACATTTATTATCCTTGTCAATCTACTTTGAGACGTGGTTCTCACTCTGTTGACAATTCCAGTAGTGTATTTTCAAAGGTTTGCCCATGCACGGTTTAGAGGAATCGTCTATGAAGATGCATGCTATCAATAAATGTCTGTACTCTGTACATATATCGTATACATAGATGCATGTTCTCAGTAGCAAGTATTTGGAGTCATATTGTGATGGGAATGTTTTAAAAACGTATGATAATAAATTCTCGTATCATCAAGTCGAAGCCCCCCCATCGATGTACCGGAATATTTAAACAAGTAAATAAATCCTTTTTTCTTTTTTTTAAAAAAAAAAGTACGAATTAACATACTTTTTTATAAAATAAAAAATATATAACTTGTGTCTTAATTGAGTTAACTCAGTTTGAGAGTATAAATTTCATAAACTACCTTTGAAGCTTCGCGTGCGTGATTTTAAAAAAAAATATATCATTTCAAAATAAAAACATCTTAATTACACCAACATACAGAGTGATTTTTTTAAAAGTATCCAGCATTATATTTCGATAACAAGTGTTTACAAAATTGAAAAAACCCCCGAAAAATGTGATTTCTTGTAAACCGAAATTGGAAACTTTGCTATAAAATGTTATTAATCAAGTCGGTTCGACCGTTTAGGGGCTACGATGCCACTGAGAAACACACAGACGCAGAGAGAAACACCTTAAACTTATAACAGTCCTACTTAAATCAATATCAAAGTGATGGTCAAGGACATCAGATGAGATGAAAAGGATACTTAGAGAGCTATCATTTTTTGGGACAAATTTTTGGAAATATTTTATGTGAAATTGAAATATTTGAGTTAACTTTGTTCTTTTGAATTATTGTTTTTAATTATTGAATTATTTTACCATTTCACTTTTCGAAATGAATTGAGCCAGGTTTATTTGACCATTCATTCCCACAGTAATTATTTTTATGTTAAAATTATATGTCATGCTTTTTCAAACTGAATCGATATTGAAGATCATCGCCAGCCGATTTTTCAGTTTTTTTCGTGTACGAAACACTAATCTCGCATTTAAAACAAAAAAATGTAAAATCGGTTCATCCGTTTGGCGCTACGATGCCACAGGTAGACAGACAGACACACGCACAAAGCGGTCAAACTTATAACACCCATTTTTTTTAGTTTGGAGGTTAAAAAGAAGAGAAAAATTATGATAGACAAAGTATTAAAATTTTTTAATTTCTGATCTAATATATAAGAGTGGCTCCACAAAGCCACAAAAATTTTGCGTCAATTATTTAAACTTTTTTTTTTAGTTTATAACGAAAATTCGAGAAAATTTTGCTAATTTTGTCAATGAAAAGTAACTTTCCTAGTTTTCAACGACGTTGTAACTGTAAAAGTTTAAAAATATATTAGGTTTGCAAAAATATATTTTTGAACTTTTACAGTTCGAATGATCACCAAGGAAAAGAAGTTTGCAATTATAGAAAATACTTCTATATATATTTATTGATTTTTTTTAAGCATTGAATAATTCGTAAATCTATTAAAATAAACTATTAAAGAAACGGGAAAATAATAATGCAAATTAAAATACAACTAGAAAAAATCGGTCAAGTGTGCATATCGAAACTTGAATATAGGGATCCGTAGCAAAAAAAAAATATACTATTGTTTTATTACGTTAAACGAGCAATGCTTCAATAGGCGTCATCCCTGAAAAATACGAAATTTGTAACGCCATATCGTACATTTGATTTTGAAAAAACAATCGATTCTGGATAAGCGAAAGTTCAAGGGACCGCCATTTTATTTTCGCTTATGGAGGTATTTAGTAAACTAAGTTACTCGCTTATACAGAAGTGGTTTCTCTTAAATCGAGATTTAAGACAAAGTTAATGTTAATTATTCCCATGCAATTGAAGTTTAGGTTAAAAAATGCTATCGCTTATGAGATATTGGTTGTGTGCGTAGTCATGGTATGGACAATAAAATCGATTCCAGCGCTTCCAGTGAAAAATTTTGGCGATGGACGCTGTTATGACTAATTTGCAGTTCTTTACATGTTAATGTTATAGAAAATGTCAAATTAAAATTATTGAAAAACACTAATTAATTAAACTTAATGCATTAAAAATTGTGAAAATAAGAAATCAAATTGCACAAATATTATTTTTCAAATGTAAATTATCATAATTATTTATTTAAATTTGTGAGACAATAATATTAAATTTTCAATGTAAGTCATAAATGCAATCGATACAATTCTATAATTAAAGCAGTGTATCGTTACCATGGAAACGTCTCCTATAAAACTCACGCACAGTGCTAATAGGCAAGAAGCAGTCTCAGTTATTAAAGGATCAGTAGAAAAAACCAACTTTCTCTCATAGAGGTGCCTGTTTCTCCTTGTAGAGGTTTTAGAGGGTTTAAATGGCTGTATTTTAGTCCTTACTCGCAGATCAATGTTTGATTTTATTTGAGAGTTTCCATTTAAGCGAAATAGATCATAGGATAAAATACACTCCAGACAAGGATAACTACGGAATGCTAAGGAATATAAAAAAAAACAACAAGTTCGTATAAAAAATCAGTTGTTGTATTGGAACTTCTCATATTGAGATACAACGAACTTCTTACAATAAACAAGAATAGTTTGTCTCACTTCGAAATGGAATGTATGTTGAGATACAACTTTATAGTCCAAGCAAATTAGCAATTGATTATTAGTGGATTTTCTTTAAATTCTGAAAGAATCATCTTTAACCATGGAATCTAAGAATCGGAGGATAAATTATCAATTTCGTCTGAAACTCTTTTATGTACATTGAATGCTTTTTTCAATATAGAGGGCGCCGAAGATGAAGCGTTCAAAACGGTGCAACAAAAAAAAGTTTCATATAAAATTTGTAGTTAATTTTGTCCTCTATAACATTTATAATAAGTGCAAATACGATTGAAGACTTGAAGACAAAGGCAACGAGATATTCTCAATAAACTAATTTATGCGACCTATGACCTTGAAGGTCGTGCACATGTGACCATATGTCTTTTTTCCATGACATTTGTACTATTTAAATAAAGATTTATACAAAAATTCAGCTTGTAACGTTATGTTCTACATCTTTAGATAATTTTCTTTCGATAATTTCATTTTTGACCTCCCCCCCCCCAAAAAAAGGGGTGTCTGTCAGTGGCATCGTAGCTCCTAAACGGATGAACCGATTTTAATTTTTTTGTTTCATTTGAAAGGTAACTTAACGGAGAGTGTTATTAGCAAATTTAATTTAACGGAGGTTCTGTACCCGAAAAATTAGTCGGGGGTTTTTTAAATTTTGTAAATTTCACTTGTTGTATTGGATACTTAAGCTATAAAGATAAAAATCAACGAAAAACGAGTCCCGAAAATTAAAAACTAGCAAATTTACGTTGTGAAACTATTCGTTTCAGAATTGAAGTATCCAAATGTCTAATTTTCTTGGACTAATATACGTAATGAAACTGCTTGCTCTTCAACGTACTATGTGTGTGTGTATGTATGTATGTGTCCAACAACGATATGATGCACTGCACTTGTCTGGTGATTATAGTGCATCTAAAAAGCTCGTCTTCTTTCAAAGGGTAAGAAAATTGCCAAGATTTTACCCCCCGGAACAACCTAAAGAGGATTGTTACAAGTTTAATATTCGTATCTGTGTATCTGCGTTTCTGTCTGAGGATTCAAAACTCCAATATCCATTTCGGAGTAGAGAACCTTTTTTTTGAAAGATGATTTGATCGATTCTTAAGTTTGATTCAAGAAAATCTGATCAGTTTGGAAATTTTCAAGAGTAAACAATCACATTTGTGATTTACAATAATTTTTTCTATTTTTTTCTACTTTCATTGCCATCTTTTCTGATATAATGCATTATGACTATTTTACACTTAAAAAAATTGAAAACTGTGCATATATTTAACCTGTGTAAAACGATTCCTTCGAGTGTTATGGAAGGGGGATAAGTTATATCAAGAGAGGTGGAGGCTATTAAGAGGTGCTATTTATTTTTGAGCCCAGTAAAGGGCGGGTATTACGCTAATCATTTATATTTTTACTTTTACCTACAATTCATGGTCTGAGTTCAATCACAGGCATTCCGAAGATCTTATATCACTTCCAAGGGCCTCTATTAGCAAAGTTGTTGCCGCTATTACAGGACACTGATTGGGCGGCAGGCATGTTGAATGCCTCGGCCTGGCAGTGTATAACGACTACTGCAGGAGCTGTCACAGTGACGATGAGGAGGAGACAATATCGCATCTTATCTGTCACTGCTATGAGAAGATGGACCTACTTGATCCAGCATCTCTTTGACGACCTCTCCGACCTAAAGACCGTCGACGTCAAAACTCTCCTGCTGTTCTTAAACAGTTCCACATAGTTCATAGAGTAGTGGTCGGGGATGGGCCAACCCTTTCGGTATCACAACCAACTACTCTAGCCTAACCTACAATTCATACTTTTCCCATTCTTCATAAAGCAACTTGCTCCCCTCTTTATCAACTGACGACGCCCTGGCCTATTTGCTTATAAATCATGTACTTTGAAGATTCTCTTGAAACATGTAGGTATTTCTAAAAGACTGATAGTTGGCATATAGTTAATATGAAGTACGTATATATTTAATATATGTGGTGGATATATTATTATTATGAGAGAGGATACCACATACGTGTTGTCGTGTGAACATACATTCATTTGTTACGATGATGAGTTACAACATCAACGTTTATTAAGTCGACGTTAATTTATGTGTAAAATGTTGGTACTCTATGTCAAAAAAAATTATGAAAATAGGAAATGATATTTAACTTTTTTTTTTTTAACTTAATACTACAGTCATTTAGGGTTGCATTCTATCGAGGTTTAGCAGTGGCAGAGCCAAGGGAGCAAGCAGATGAATCATGTCCCGGACGCTACTCAAAAAGGGCGCCAAATGGTCCGCAAAACAATTTTTATTATACCATGCATATATGTAATATGCAAGGTATACTAAGTTTAGTCCCAAGTTTGTAACGCTTAACTATATTGATGCCACGCAAGAAATTTTGGTATAGGTGTTCATAGAATCACCTAATTAGTTCATTTCCGGTTGTCCGTCCGTCCGTCTGTGGACACGATAACTCAAAAACGAATAAAGATATCGAGCTGAAATTTTTACAGTGTACTCAGAAGCAAAAAAGAACTTCCGTGACTTTTTCTCTAGGCTTAGTTTTCGAAATAAAAATTCTTAGACAACTAAACATGCAATATTCGATTTTAAAAAAAAAGTATTCTTTTTAAATCTCTAAGGAAATTGGCTTAGCTAACGCAACTCCTGCGTTAAGAATGTCTTTGGATTCTATACATCAAACTCTACATTTCACTTTGTATGCAAAACGTGAGCGATGAAAACCCAAGATAGTTGTACTATAATTTTATCTTCACCTTTACTAAAAAAAGTGTTTTTGTTTGAAAAAAAAGTTGTAATTATTTATCCGAAGAACAAAAAAAAACGTACAACTTTGATATTCAATTGTTATGTTTATATAAAAAAAATAATTACGTGTTTACATTTTGGTTAACACCTAATTTACACCCGTATAATTTATTGAGTATTAAAAATACGAGTTTAAGAATAATTGGTTCACCCTTTTAAGAAAAAAAGGTAGAAAGTCCGTAAACTCACTATTTTACAAAATGAAATACAATTTTGAGTAGTGCCCTTGTGTCCGCTAATCTTATATTATTCGTTGTGTGCGTAGTCATGGTAGGGACAATTAAATCGATGCCAGCGCTTCCAGTGAAAAATTTTGGCGATAAAGCACGCTGTTATGACTAACTTGCAGTTCTTTACATATTAATATTAAAGAAATTGTTAAATTAAAATTATTGAAAAACACTAATTTATTAAACTTAATGCATTAAAAATTGTGAAAATAAGAAATCAAATTGCACAAATATTATTTTTCAAATGTAAATTATATATAATTATTTATTTAAATTTGTGAGACAATAATATTAAATTTTCAATGTAAGTCATAAAAGCAATCCATACAATAATTATATATGCATCCATACAATTCTATAATTAAAGTAGTGTATCGTTACCATGGAAACGCCTCATATAAAACTCACGCACGGTGCGAATATACTATCAGCCAAACCCGAATCTGTTTCGTTATATAGAAACTTTAAAAGCCGAGGTTCGTTATTAGGTTCGATTTGAGAATTTAATTTTAGTAAAAAAAATGTCCATGAGAGAGCAGCACTATAGCGATACTGATTTTAATTTATTCAACACACAAACCACTTGGTTTTAAACTTTAAAATATTTTAAATTATGCAAATGATTTCATACCGGTTTTTATTTTAACTAGGTTTTATTTAACAATTAATTAAAATATAATAAATAATTAATAAAAATGATTATTAAAATTACTATTTATTTCCTTCTGAAAATTATTAAGAAATAAATTATGTAAAATAAGTGTGTTTAAGGTGAAAAATTATGGGTTTTTGGAGATATATAAATATAAATACTAGTCTAAAATGTATACATCTAGGTACAGAGTGTACCAAGTAATAACAGCAAAACTTCATCAAACAGTTAGGTAACGTTAAAATAATGACAACTTCTCAGTACACGCTTTTCTGGTCACAGGACATTGAATTTTTAGAGAAGTGAAAACGAACTATTGACTGAGTTAATTGTTTAAATACCATGCAAGTAGATAGCCACACAAAACTGATATTTCAATATAATCTATACTATATAATTTGAACCTAATTTGCGCCCTCACGGGTAAACAATGATGTTTATGAAAAAATGTTTCAAACAAAAGTTGTTTATTTTTTTAAAGGAACATTTTTTTACATTTAAACTTTTGTTCTATCACTAACGGTTTACAAGATGAGTCCTACGGACCCAAGACCCAATTGACCGATGTTGCTCATTTACGAACTCAACCTAACTTTTTACGTCCTAAGCACGCTATAAACTTGATATCTTTTCAACTTGATATCTCTTTTCGTTTTTGAGTTATCGTGTTGACAGACAGACGAACAAACGGACAGACAACTGAAAATGGACTAATTAGGTGATTTTATGAACACCTATACCAAAATTTTGTTTTTAATTTGCATGGCGGCCATTTTGGAATTCGCTATTTCTATTTTTTGTTATAACGGCAATAGTATTACTCACTATGTCAAAATTTCAGATTCCTAACTATTACAGTTAAAGAGATACAACCGCTGTCAGTAAAAGGGTTCAGTTGGCTATCCTTCGGAAACAGAACCCTAAAAAGGATATAATGGAGAGTATTGCCAAAATGGTGTCTAGAAAATTGGAAAGTCGTTACTCAATTCTTTCCTAAAACACGAGTAATTTTGAGTACAAACGGCGCATGGTACAAAATTTTGAATATGAATATTTCAAAAAAGAAATTTTTTAAATCCATTTTAAGCAAAAAAGTACTCTTTTTTCTCTCAGATGCTTAGTTTTTGAAATAAAAATTCTTGAAAAATTAAAATTACATATTTGATTTTAAGAGAAAGATGTTATTTTTCAACATTTTTTTCTATCATTTCATGAAGTCCTGCTGTTATAACTTTGACCACTCTGTAAAAAAAAAAAAAAAAAAAAAAAAAAACAATGATTATAGATTTGATGTCCCTTTTATGTTTGTACCTAGATCAAAATAACTAAAATTATAAGTCTGTTAGACAGACAAACAGGTGGACACGCAAGTAAACAGACAGACTGGCGACATTCGCATCTCACCAAGTTCGATATAAACACATGACGACTAGTATTATTTTTTTCACAAAGTTTTTTTATACATTTTTCGCAAAAACTTACTTTGTTTCTTAAACAAACGCTTTTTTTAAAAGAATATAAGATTACGGTACCTTAAAAAAAAGATTCTAACTATTTCAGATAATCAGACTTTCACGATTTACTTATTCGTTGTGTGCGTAGTCATGGTAGGGACAATAAAATCGTTGCCAGCGCTTCCAGTGAAAAATTTTGACGATAAAGAAAGGTTGTTATGACTAATTTGCAATTCTTTACATGTCAAATTAAAATTATTGAAAAACACGAATTAATTAAACTTAATGCATTAAAAATTGTAAAAATAAGAAATCAAATTGCACAAATATTATTTTTCAAATATAAATTATCATAATTATTTATTTAAATTTTTGAGACAAAAATATTAAATTTTCAATGTAAATCTTAACTGCAATCCATACAATTGTATATGCATCCATACTATTAAATAATTTAAGTAGTGTATCGTTACCATGGAAACACCTCCAATAAAACTCACGCACGGTGCGAATTGATTATTTGACTGATATGCCTTCTAACATTAGTTTAAACAAGAAAATGAAAATAACTTAACTTTTAATTCTACAAATTGTCTAAAACATTGACTTTAACGATGTTCCAGCATGGTATTTGCAGTTTCTATGTTAAAGCAATGGTACAATTTTTTTTTCGACAGAATTTAACGAAAAATTAAATTTAGGAATTTAATAATGCTTACTATTAATTCCCAAAGTTTCAGAAATTTTGACCGTTTAAAATGGGAAATAATTATGCCAACATCCCAATTTCGATCAATTTACGTCAAAATTAATATCTCGAAAGTGAAAATTAATTTCTAAATTTTTTTTTTAGAATTGTATTGTATAAACATTTTTTTCTACTTTTTCTTCAATATATAATAATATCATAAAAAATAGTTGGAGAGACCGGACATTTTACATGCTTTAAATGGGACATGACCCTCAAAATCGCGAACTTTGTCTTTAAATATCTCGCGATCTAAACGGTCAAAAATTATGAAATTTTAGGAATTCATAAACAAAGCTATTATAAACCCGAGAAAAAAAATTCGGCCAAATCTGTCGAAAAGTGATTTCATGCTGGTACTACCTTAAACATTTTTTTTCTAAAATTAATATTTATGAAGTTATAACGCGTTTAATGTTGCAACCACCGCGCCGGGTGCAAGTTTAATAAAAAAGAAGTATACATGATGTAATGATGAAAATTCAATAAATATATGAAAAATGTTAACGTTAGTGACATAATTATCAATTAATAGATTGTCTTAGCACTTCTTGAAATTTTTTTTAAGATAAAAAAAATTGACTAAAAAGATAGGAAATTTAATAACTTAAAAACAGTTTATAACCATTTTTTGTTTAAAGTTCACGGTTATGGAAATATAGCCTAAAACGCCTTTCCTTAAAATGGAGACACTTCTCCCGCCTATTTTTGTAAGGATTTTGTGCATTTACATGCAAGTACGTGATACTGAACCTATTTAAATAAAAAAATAACTCCTGTAATTTAATGCAGAAAAAAATTCTCTGTAGTCTGAAGTAAATAGTCTTAATTTTATTTCAATAAAACTTTTTTTGATTATTTGCCAATTAAAGAACATGTTTACCTGTGATACTTGATTGATTCAATGTACGCGTGTTTTACGTTTTTGTTAATATGCTAATGATCCACACCGTAGCTACTGGTAAATCGTTAAGACGTGACCAAAATAATACTTAAATAATTCATTCATTTTAGAAATAAGTTTCTCCAAAAATAAAACAATGTTTAATATCTTATTAACAATAGTGTCATGGTCGTACGCAGCTTTCGGCTCTAGACATGATCTCCTGAAAAGTTCTTTTAAAACTATCCATAACTTTAAAATAATCATAAAAAATCATATCAATTTTTTTGTAAAACTTATACAATGATCTTTACATTTTTGTAAAATTTGGTTCAAAATCCCAATTATGTTGGTTTTTCTAAATTTTCTAAATTATAAAAAATTATGCAAAGACTGGTATTCAACAATTTTTATTCGTTGTGTACGTAGTCATGGTAGGAACAATAAAATCAATGCCAGCGCTTCCAGTGAAAAGTTTTGGCGATAAAGGAGGCTGTTATGACTAATTTGCAATTCTTTACATGTTAATATTATAGAAAATGTCAAATTAAAATTATTAAAAAACACTAATTAATTAAACTTAATGCATTAAAAATTGTGAAAATAAGAAATCAAATTGCATAAATATTATTTTTCAAATGTAAATTATCATAATTATTTATTTAAATTTGTGAGATAATAATATTAAATTTTTAATGTAAGTCATAAATGCAATCCCTACAATTATATATACATCCATATACAATTCTATAATTTAAGTAGTGTATCGTAACTATGGAAACGCCTCCAATAAAACTCACACACGGTGCTAATACAGGATATGTCAACAATTAACTCAGTCAATTTTTTTTTTTTTCACTTCACTTTTTTCACGAAATTTTTAATAATATACCGTTTCTCGTGCAAAATTCAAACAATTCAAGTTTCAAAATACTCGGACAAGCATCGTTAAACGAACGGTGTATTACCTATTTTGTTTTTTTTCTTTTTTCGAAATACTGTTACATATATGTTAAGATACAAGAGTGAATACTTATAAAAAAAAATAAGGCCTAAAAAACCCTTGAAGGTATCAAATTTATCGGATTCAAGTCAGAAATGAAATGTATTCACTTCGAATCCAACAGCAACTAAAAATCAGTATATTTTTTGGTTCGCTAGTATTAATAATGGTTGCGTATGAGTCATTTAAAAGAACGGAGTTTATAATATACACACAAAGTCAATTTCTCCGTCGGCCAAAAAGATTTAAATGATATAACTGAAGCTATTTCTTACTGCATTTTGAGTTCGTTGTTTTTTTTTATATATACGTTACGGGTAAAGCACATATTTATCAATATTATGAGTAATAACATGGCAAGTATTAACCCGTCAGCATTCGCGTTTATGAGCATTTTGCTCACGCTCGATTTAAAAACATAAATAGCTTTTATTTTTCAAATGGTATATGCGGATGAAACTTTTTTTTTCGAGTCATGAATTTTTAGACCTATCAACAATTGTGAGATTTTCTCTCATCACGAGAGTAAAATTGCAAGGGGAAAAAATATTAACTTCGAAAATTTACAAGCCTGTTCGTGTGATTTCGTTTATTTTATATAATTTGTACTCAATATAAAGGGTCAACTTATGGGACAAATTTGTTTGTTTAAAAATTAGTGGGTGCTTTGAAACTTTTTTGAAAATCTCTAGAGGGGGGTAGCTGTCCCTAGGTTCCTCATTTTGGCGACGCCCATGTATCATTTGGTAGTAAAATTCAAGTAGGATTCAGCGATTTAAATCGAGAAAATATGATGCAGTGAAGGGGTAATAATTTCAAGTTATAAATTCTTCTCTTTGACCTTTTGATTCGGTTTAACATTAATAATGGCCGGTTATTATTCATGTAATATAAAGCGATTGTTAACTTTAACCATGACATTTATACAACAGTTTTTTGGGATGTTTATCAGGTAATATATCTTTTATTATGGGCGTTATTTTTACTCCACGGTAATAATCTCATAACAAAAAACAGGTCAGTTAATTTTTTTTCTTTTCTTTTATTAAGTATTTTTTATTTTTTCTTTAAGAATTTTTATGGAAAAATATAGAAATAAATTAAACTTTTTTTTTTCTCATAATTATAAAGATTTAATTAAAAATTTGTTGTTTTTTAGTTTATTTTCCGTTAAGAAGGTTTTGGAATTCTTAGCAAAAATTATTTTCAAAAAAAAAAACTTTTACTCGAATTTCTAGAATTTTTGACTTCTGCTCTTGCCCGTCTATGAACTTCAATTCTAGCATGGTAATTTTTATAATCTTTTTCTCTCCATGACCACCCGAAGCGCCCAATTTGGCCACCCGAAGTCCCCAATTTTAATATTATTGTCTCACAAATTTAAATAAATAATTATGATAATTTATATTTGAAAAATAATATTCGTGCAATTTGATTTCTTATTTTAACAATTTTTAATGCATCAAGTTTAATTAATTAGTGTTTTTCAATAATTCTAATTTGACATTTTCTATAACATTAACATGTAAAGAACTGCAAATTAGTCATAACAGCCTTCTTTACCGCCAAAATTTTTCACTGGAAGAGCTGGCATTGATTTTATTGTCCTGTAAAGAGAAATTTCTAATTTTGTGCCCCAAAAAGGATTTAGGAAAAAACTTCAGAGCTCAAGCAAATCCACTGTGTCGACATTTATACGACATTTCCGATTACCCACAAAAATATATAAAAATAGTTTTTTACTTTTTAGTTTATAAACAATTAAACAGATAACTTAAAGCTCCGGTTCCATATTCTCTAAAGTCAAATAAACAAATGAAAATTTAGTACCTATAAACCCACAAATAAATTAAATAACGATTATTGACTAAAGAAAATTGTTTTGAAAATTGTGAATAAGCGCCTATACAAGAAACCGTACCATATATTATATAGGTACAAAGAAAATGCTAATTTCCTTTTACATTGAATTTCAGTTTCTCAGCACAACCTCTTCATTCGATATTCGATTATTTGAAACCTAATTGTAAGTGAAAGTTTTAGTTCATTCTTGAGAAATATTATAAATGCGAAAGTAAGCATGTTTGTTTGTTTGTTACGCTTTCACTCTAAAACTAGCGAATGGTTTTTAATGAAACTGTACAGCAATAAAGCTCATACTTCAGAATAACACATGAGATATAATTTATAAAGATATATTAATAAAAAGTTTTAAAAAACGGTTTATAACACGGGCTAGGTTACTTTTAAATTCATATTGCTTTTCCGACATTATTTTCCGATAAACTACAAATAAGTAAGAAAAAGGATGTATATAATTAAACTAATTTCCGGGATACCAGGTTTATAAATAAACTAAATGGCGAAAACCGGGACTAGCATAATCGATATTCTATTTCAGAAAGTATTTCAATTTACGCATGCGCATATCTTATAACTATGGCGGTTGATACATGCTCCACAAGCTGGAATGAAAATAAAAAAATCGATCACCCGAATTCTTCAAAACTACGACTTAGGCGCTCTATATTTACTATTGCGTTGACTCTTAGAACTTAGATCAAGAACGCGACGGCGGGAATCGAACCCGCTACCCTAAGCATACCGTGGACGGAATTGGTTACGCCTTAACCAACTGAGCTAATAGGGCGACATTTTAGTATAAACTTTATAAAAATTATGATTTTCAATTATATATTAGGATTTTTTTAAATTTTTAATGATGTACAGTGAGTTTCGTATATTCTTGAGAGGAGAATAAATTTATATGCTAGCTTCCGTTCAGTTCAAATTTGAACGTAAATGGAAAGCAGGAAAATATGACATTTTCTAAAAAGTTTTAAACTATGTTAATAGTATTCCAAATAGTTGAACAACATACAAAACCATGATATAACTGAATTACAATATAATATGAAATAAACTGTTCCTTCGGGACCATACTAAAGGGAAACATTTTCACAATAGGTTTTTTTTTGTGTGTGTTATACACACATATATGTTACACCATGGATGGTTATGTGTTATATGTATACCAGAAATTAGTAGAAAATTAACAACAATTTAACTTTCTTTTCGACTAAACCTTTTTTTTTTTGGGATAAACTTTTTTTTTGTAAACAATCTTTTTGTTTTTCAAAGGTTTATGATTTAAGATTTTTCTCATCGAAGAAAATTTTAACTATTTTTTATTAAAAGAAAATCGCCCTATTTGCTCAGTTGGTTAAAGCGTAACCAATACCTTCCGCGGTATACTAAAGGGTAGCGGGTTCGATTCCCGCCGTCGCAATAAAATTAATTTAATTAATAGTTGTGATGGGTTGGTGTAGTGCATGAAGGAGGTGCACTCAGCCTCTGAATTTGAGGAGCTGATAAATGAAATTATCAGCGGAAAGGTGGTAAAACACATATATGATATCACAATATGGGCTGTATAGCCTAACTGCATCCTTCGTGGACACCCAATATAATAAAGGAAATATTTGATAGAAACTGCGTAAATAGTTTTATAAAATGAAACTTGTGGGATTACAAACAGACTGAAACTTGGGGGGAATACGTAATTTATCTAAAAATTTGTCCCCTACAAAGCGGTATCTGAACTTTTTTTTCATCCAGAACATCATTTGCATCCGAGCAAAAAACAAAGAGAAAAATTAAATAATAATCTAAGAGAATTTCCTAAGACAAAAATTAATTGAACACATAAAAATGAAATTTTTCTAAATTTTGACTATTCTTATTTCAAAACGATTTGTTTTCAGAACAGAACGATTTTATTAAAACATGTAATATTTAATAGAAAAACTTTGAAAAGAAATTTTCTTTTAATAAAAAGACTCAAGAAAAAAATTAAATAATGATCAAAGAAAATTTTAACTAACTTATTAATTTAATTAATTTGTATGCAATTAAAGATCTGTAAAAAACTATGGAAAAATTAGAGGCATCTTTTCCTGATTAATATATCGCATTTTCCACAAAAAACAAGACGATTAAAGTATTTCTTAGTTAACATTAAAACGAAGATTAAAATTATCTCGAATAATTTTTATCGAAAAAATTACATAATTCTCTTTTTCATCATAGAAAATTCTCAACATTTTTTTTAATGATTAAACTGATTTGAGAATATTAACGAAAACTTTTATAAAAATGCAATTCTTCAATTTGGCTCCAAAAATATCCTTTTTTTACTTTTAAAATAAATAAAAAAATTATGGTTCAAGAAAAATTTATCGCGTCCTATCTATGTGTTAACGTAAATATTTTAAAATTATTTAGATTAGTTATAACAAGTTAATTAATTAAAATTTGTCGTTTTTTTACGAAATATAAATCAATGGTAGATTAAAAATGCTAACTACGAAAAAATAAGCAATTTAATTCAAATGTCTGATTTAAAATTACCGATAAATTAACATTTTAAGAAATTTGGTTAATTAATTAGAAAAATAAAATCAAAATGAATTAAAATATATTTCATATTTATTATTAAAAATTTCAAGAATTCTACAAATTGGAAAATAAAAAACTAAAAGAATTTAAAATGTTTATTTTCACTTAATTTAAAACAAAAATTAAGTATCCGCGCGAACAAAAGTAAAATAAAACTCTTCATGAACGAATTTTGAAAATATTTTGAACTAAAAATACCTAAATAATTTTTTTAACTACAAAAATAACAATTAAAAGAATTTAAATGTTTAGTTTTAATATTAAGCAAAGCTAAGTATTTTTTTCTAAGTTAAATTGTGTATTTTTTTCTAAGAACATTTCTCTAAATAAGCACTTGGTTTTTACAAAAAGAAAGCAATTGGTTTTACTTGGCACAAGATTTTAAAACACTTGGTTAATTAAAAAAATAAGATTAGAATGAATTAAAATGCATTAAATTATTAAAAATACATTTCCTGCAAGCAACAATGGACATTAAAATATGTTAATATTAAAAAATTTTACGAATTTCAAAAACTTTCAACTAAAGTAATTGATTTTTGATTAATTTTCAATAAATTTTAACATCCGAGCCAAAATTTAAAAACTTTTCATAAACAGTATTAAATATAACTTTTGAAGTAAAAATTTCTAAACAACTTTTTTTTAAATTTAACAAATAAGATTAAAACGTATTAAAATGTCTTGTTTTTAATTAATTTAAGCAAAATTAAGAATTAAAATATATTTATTGAATTGGTTGAATAAAAAAAAAATATATTTAGAACTTGGTTAGTTAGAAAAATTAGATTAGTAATGAATTAAAATGCATAGATCAATCATTCCTAAAACACAAGCAAAAATTTTTATCGAATCGAAACAAAATTGTAAAATAAAAAATTAAAATATTTATTTTTACTCAATCACAAAATTTAAACTCTTCATGAACGATTTCTAGAAATATTTTGAAGTAATAATTCCTAAATAAACTTTGTTTAAATACAACAATAAAAATTTAAAATGTATCATGCAAAATTAAGAATCAAAATTTAATAATTTTTTTCAATTGTTGAATATTAAAAAACTTTAAATAATTAAAATTAAAAATTATTTCGAAGTTATAATAAAATGCATTAAAGTTTCTATCTAATATTCTAAGTAAAATAAAAAAAATTTAATAATATTTTTCTAACTTGTTGAATATAAAAAAATATTAAATAAATAAAATAATAATTATATTTTTATTTGCTTTACAACAAAATTGGAAAAACCGCGCCAAAAATCTAAAATTTTTTTTCATAAATAGGTAACAATCAAGTAAGTCCATTGTTGTACAATTCTAATTTCAAAAAATTTTTTTATTTAAAAAATATTAAAAACTTTTTCAAAGTATTGTTGATAAAATTATTTAGATTTTTTGAAATATAAATTAAATAAGTATTCATTTACTTACGTGCAAAACTTTTCACTCAAATGAAAAACTAAAACTCAAATGAAAAACTAAAATGATAATGAAAATATTTTCAAATAATATCATAATAGTTGAAAATCTAAAATGATAATAACAGGAAGTATATTCAAGTTGAGCTAATAAATCAAAATAGACAACAATTTCCTATTGACATGCATTATATATACAAAAACGCATCTTCCTATTAGGACTGTGCGCATAATGCATTTTTTCAACACGAGGTACAAGATCCAATTATGGACCCATCCATATGGCAATCTCAGGAGAAAATGCGTGGGTTTCGCCAGGTAATACGTTTTTCCTTATTTATATATAACTAACTGCACATAGATTTGATACCAAGGTCGAGGGGAGGGGTTAAAGGGGGTTAGAGGGGGTTAACAAATCATTAATATTTCTGGATATATACATAAACATCGAAATTTCGGTAAAAAAATTACCCAAAACCAAAACTTTTAACATTTCCAGCAATCGTATTCGATTTATCGCATTACATTTCTCAATTTTTATACTTTATTTTCTCTTAACTTAAAATTTGTGTAAATTTTCCCTTAGAAAAATTATGGATACGTTCAGTTTAGATCGACGCATGTCAATAGTCAGAAAAAAATTCTCTGCGCCAAAAATTACATATTTCAGTACCTTTGACTATTTTAAACATTTTTTTTAAGAGAAAATTATTTAGTGTTAGAAAATGTAATTTTTAATAGAGAAACATTGAAAGAAAATTTTCTTCCTACAAAAAACAAAGTTTTTTCATAGAAAAAAACAACTGAAGATAAAAATTAAATAATAATCTTAGAAAATTTTCTAAGACAAAAATTAATTGAACACGATTTGTTTTCAGAACGGATTATTTTGTGATATTTAAGAGAAAAACTTTCAAAAAGAAGCTTTCTTTTAATAAAAAGCACAATTCAACAATGAATGTTTTTTTTTTTCGCACAGAAAAACAACTCAAGAGAAAAATTAAATACTGATCTAAGAAAATTTTTTCTAAGACAACAACAAAACACAAAAATCATCGTACTCACATTTCAACAGAAAAATATATAAATTTATCTTCGAATGAATTCTTAGAAAAGTATATGATATATTCATAATTTTCGAGAAAGAAGGATGTCTGGACCTTTTTTTTTCTGTTATTTATATTTCACAAACTTTTTATATACAAATTTTATTTAAACAAAAATAAACTCCATTGTAGGGCAAAAATATTTGAATTAAGCGATATTTTTATATTTTTTTTAATCCCAATATCCGCAAATGGAATTTCTAACTTTTTTTCTAAGTTAAACTGTCTAAAAAAACCATTTTATTACTATCTAAGAATTTTTATTTAAAATTTTCACATATTTTTCGAAAATTGTGCTATTTTCAAGAAAAATTTTTTCCTGTGCTTTCCTTTTTATTAAAAATATGCGAAAACAGAGCAAGATTATTTCGTTTCCAAGTATTTTCTGGACGCTTTTGATGCAATTTTGAAGAATAAGGTATTAATTTTTTGTTTCTTGAGAAATCGAAACTTTTCATAAACAGGCGGGAATTAATTTGACTACAAGTTTCAAGAAAATAACATTTTTGGTGGAAGAATCGGGAACACCAAAAATAAACAATATCATTTTTTTAATAAAAGCATGATTGAACTCAAAAGTCCAAAAAAAAACTCATTGAGAGCATTTCGTCAAAAAATTACGTGAAAGCGAAAAAGAGTATTTTCTTCGCATTTTTCTAGAAATTATTCTACGTTATCTGAATAATGTTCCTACATTACCTCAAAAAAAACTAAGCCATGAACACCAATTTTTTCGCGATTTTTTACGATGAAAAATCCACATGCAAAGTTTTTATAACTAGAAAAACTTTTCGATATGATCCAAAAAAAAACAGTTCGTTCGATTATTGGCAGATCTTGTTTTAGGCCTCTTTTTTTATATTTTTTTAAGATAAGAAATTCGCTTAAATAATTTTTGAAAATTTTGATGAAAAATTTTCCATCAAAATAATCATGAATAAAAATACTTTGAGCTTGATTCAAAATTTGTCTAAACTTTAGAAATTAAAAAGCTTCGCACATGTAACAATAAAAAACAGTAAAACACCGTCGGCACAAATAAAAAAAATACAAGACTTACATGCTATTAGTTGTATTCCAATGTACGTAGAAGGATTTAGCGCAATTCGAAACTGTGCATAAAAGCACAGTTTCCAAACAAACAAGCAGGACCACAGTCAACATTGATGTAATTTTCAAGCCGGGTGCCAAAATTCTGGATGTTGTACTTTCACACGTTGAACTACCCCAAACAACAATAGCCATTATTCAATACCCAAAAAAATGATAAAATCAAAAAAGCCGTAGAGCTTTAACTAAAGCACAATCCACTTAACGAACACATTGTAATAAATTAATTAAAAAAAACACAAATAATAAAATTTTGACAACAAATAACGAAAAAAAAAAAATTAAATTGTTTTGGGAAATTAAAGACACACAACCACAAAAATTTTTCCGAATTGTTTGAAAGAAATTAAAAATCAACAAATTAAAAGCTCGGTATTTTTGATAAAGTGTAAATAAAAATTTGAATAAAAAAACACACGACTCAGACGCGATTCGCGATGATTTTTTCTGAACTGAAGAACGGTTTAATAGCAACCTGTTCTCTTTGACGTTACGTGCTCGTCTGGTGAATACAACACGGCCGCAACTTGTATCTAACTAAAAACTCTAGCGAGAGTTCACTAAATACTTGATGGTATATGAACGACGTGCGCCGGTAAAGCAAGTGAACAGCATCTCTATCAACCATGTACTAGACGAAGATGAAATATTATAACACGTGTAAAACTAAAATACTTAGTCAGACAAAGAACATGTTATTGAGAGATTTTATATGTGCGAGAGAGATATATGATAATTTTTCATGTTATTCTAAATCAGAATATAATTATTAAAACTAAATACGGTTTTTTTCTGCTCTTTATGGACAATATTAAATTTTTTGCTACTCCTGTTTTTTTCTTTTAAAAACAAGGTAGTTTTTTCATTGAATTTTTTCAGGTTTTCAGTTTTTTTCTATGAAAGTTGTTACGATTTTCGAATATTTTCGATACCATATTATTCAGAGATTAATTTTTGCTTACCACACTGACTCCAAGGGACCCAGACCTTTTTATACCATGTACATGAAACATACATAGTATATTAAATTTAGTTCCAAGTTTGTAATGCTTAAAAATATTGATGCTACGACAAAAATTTTAGGTGTTAATAGAATCATCTAATTAGTTCATTTTCGGTTGTTCCTTTTTTAGTTTGGGGGCTAAAAACAGCTGGATTTGAGCTTTAGAGCTTCAAATTTATCTCGGAATTAAGGTAAAGTTAAGAAAGTACGTTTTTGCAGTTTCGACATTTTGACCCACTGTTTCAAAAACAATGGAAAATCTTTTTTCAATAAGAAAAATTAAATAATAAGCAATAATTTACTTATAATTTTTTTCAACATTTTTACTTTATTATATTATAAATATAATAAAGTATTGTGATCCAATTGTGTTCCAAAAAAGTGGTTTTTAAAAAATGTTGCGTCCGTCGGTATGTCGGTATGTCTGTTACCAAGCTGGTGCCTTCAATTTCCAACCGATTTTTCTCAAACTCGGTACAAAGGTCCAGTTTGGTCATAATTCCAGACGATTTTTTCCCTACGCCTTTTTTAAAGGGTACTTCCCTCTAGACCAAAACAGGATTTTTGGGGTTTTCTCAAAAACGGCTCTAACGATTTCGATTAAACTGGGCACAAAACTAGACCTTAAGGTGTTCCTAGGATTGGTATAAGCCATATATCCGGGAAAATTCGAGAAGGCCCATATGCTTGGGTAAAACATTTTTTTGGGGTTTTCTCAAAAAGCGGCTCCTACGATTTCAATTAAATTTGGCACAAGGCCAAACCATAAGGTGTTCCTAGGATTGGTTTAAGCCACATATGCGGCAAAATTCGAGAAGGCCACACCCTAGGGAAAACATTTCAAAATACAGGAAAATGGTATTTTCTAGGGAGTTTCTGAGGGGACAGCAGTAAAACTTCGTATCAGGGTTTATATCAACAAGGTCCTTGGTTTGATATAACTACCCTCTTGGACCCCTTCCCTTGGAGCCGTGGAGCCAAAATGAAAGAATAGAATTTTCTGCTTTCAATCAAAATATTACAAGAATAATATATCAATTTTATAATATAATAAAGTCTGGTCCGATGTTTCGGACAGTTTATTAAAGATAGTTACATTTTCTTCTCTTCTCTCACATGTAATTAAAATTATTATTTTTGTCTGTGACATGTTTCGTAAATCTGTTTAGACCTTGATGATGGGTATCTATTGTGTTTGGTATAAAATATCCGGATGTGATAGCAATATATATCGGACAATTAAAATAAGTAAAAAAAAAACAGGAATATATTATAATACTTATTTAGTTATTTAGCTAAAGAAGAGTTTAACTATTGTGTTTAAAATTATTGCATCTATTGTGAGGTCTCAGAATGAAGGAAACACGTAAGTACGACATTTTTATTTTTATTTTTTAATTGTTTAAAAGAAATTAATTCAAGAAATTTTTTAACTACTTTTTGTAATTTAGAAGCTGGATGGAATAATCGTCCTTATGCTCAAAGAGTATACAATAGAGAAGAAGCAGCTAAATAAAATCGATGCCAGCGCTTCCAATGAAAAATTTTGGCGTTAAAAGAGGCTGTTATAACTAATTTTCAATTCTTTACATATTAATGTTATAGAAAATGTCAAATTAAAATTATTGAAAAACACTAATTAATTAAATTTAATGCATTAAAAATTGTGAAAATAAGAAATCAAATTGCACAAATATTATTTTTCAAATGTAAATTATCATAATTATTTATTTAAATTTGTTAGACAATAATATTAAATTTTCAATGTAAGTCATAAATGCAATCCATACAATTAGTAACACGCAACAAATAGTATAATGTATTTGTTTTATCTTTTGATGAAATTTGCGAGAATGAATGTCTCCAAAGATCCTGAACCAAATGAGACCGCCTCAACAACCGCATTTCCTTGGAATGAATGAAATTGCTGAAAATTTCAGTGTCGTGCAAGGTACCAGTTTGTAAAATTTAAATAATACCGATTTGTTGGAAAAGGTTTTAGTATTTGTCGATTTACATCAGAAAGAATTAGTCGATTAATATTAAAAAAATATCTATCTTATTTACCAAGAAAATTCTCAGGTTTGGATTCCGCTTTTAGAATTATTTTATTTCTTAAAATTTTCTTGAAGTGTGCACTGCATTTCCGCTTTTTTAAATCTTTTCTGGGACTACGACTAGTGCCAAGAAATCACCTTTTAAATTTAAATTG
This sequence comes from Chrysoperla carnea, assembly GCF_905475395.1. NCBI lineage: Eukaryota > Metazoa > Arthropoda > Insecta > Neuroptera > Chrysopidae > Chrysoperla > Chrysoperla carnea. Next base: position 30,580,028 of record NC_058342.1, read on the forward strand.
ATAAAAACTTATTTTAAAAATTCTATGGGATAAGACAAGCTACGAAACTTATTTATTAGTTTCATCGACCATTTCATGGCCGTAAATTTTAACTTTGATGATGTCATTTAAACTTTTATTGAAGAGGGGGCCCGAAAAAAGGGTTTTATTTTCGGGTGCATATATTTCTTTCTTATCAATACATTTTCGACTTTTCGATTTTTTCAAATTATATTATATTTCAATTTTTTCAAATTTTGATGATATTGATCTTCAACAAATATCTTTGACATTTTCGATTTCGAGTATAGTTCGAAGAATTTTTTAATAACCCAGTCTACAAAAGTAAAATATCAACACACAAAATTAATAATTAATAAGACTGTAATGTCGCCAGTAACAGTCGCCATTATTATCTGTTTTTTCGCCTGATTTTTTAAAAAAATATCTCTTACTTTTTTTGAAATTGTGATTTGGATAACTCGATTTTTCCTTGGCATTGTTCAAGGAGTATATTTCCTTCTGAATATTATTTATAGAGATTAATGGGTTTGAGATGATTTTTTTTGTATTCAACTTTATTTTAAGAACCAGTTTTGTTCAGAATCAATAAACAAATTTTTACAAGATGATAAAAAATTCCTCTTAAATGTTCAACATAAAAAACTATTTTAAGATAGGTACATGAAATTGGATAGATTTTTTGTTAGTATAGAAAATTGGTTTAAAAAAATTAACAACTTACTCCCTTCTGCTTAATTTCTTCTCGTTCCAAGGAAATGTTTTCTTCGATTCCAACGCAAAACTTTATTTTGACTGTGAATATCTGCTGCATAAGTGGAAAAAAATATTAGCACTGCTTTAAATAATAAATTTAATTCATAAAATTACCTCAAAAGTTTTGTAAATTATGTTTACAAACACAAATTAAGGTAGTACTATCGGTAATAGACTATGCATTCAGAATTTTATGAAACTTGGCATACTTGTCCATTTTTATATCATAATTAACCAGTTAAATTTTTAGGGGCCTTCAGAGAACTGGAAAAAAGATATTTTAAAGATGTTTTAACATTGATCTTTATGGGAAATTACAGATTTTATTTTATTTCACAAAACTGGACGTTCAGATTTTCATTTCTCTGAAGGACCCTAAAATTGTAACTGGTTAATGGACAACTATTTCAAGTTTCATTAAACTCTGAATGTAAAGTTCTCAGAACTATTATTCCTACCTAAAAAATTATTCCTACCTTTTGATGTAATCTTCTTCTGACCTGTACGTCGTTATTTTTTGGGCTCCGAGAAAACCATTGTTTATTCCACTGAATAAACGATCACTGAATTTAATCGCAACATATTTCAAAATCAAATTTAACATACTATACTATTGGTCAAATAAATTATTAACTCTTTGGCCACTACAATTATTATTAATTAGTTTAATTACATAATAATAATTAGAGTATTGGCGAAATAATTAATAATTACATTCGATGTTTTCAGTACGAATATTAAATCGACACTTATTAACGAAGTCCTATTCTCCGAAAATTTATACCTTTTCTTGATTGAAGCAGATTTAATAATAATAATTTTTTTAAGGAAGTTTTCTAAAGACAGCGATACATAATTACGAGAAATATTCTTTATTTATTATAATTTTCTTCTCATAAATATGAAGCCAATAGAAATTACTTGCGTCGGCGGAAATATGTTGAAAAAATAGAATTAATTATGTGAAGGAGGTTAACTAGAGATATTTTATTTTCTATTGGTCGATTTGTAATATACTACATGATTATCTTATATAAAAACTAGCCGTTACTTGTCCGGTTTGCCAATCACTATGGTTTGTCATCTCCAAAATTCTTCAAAACTGGTTAGAAAATACAACAAAATAAATAGCACAATGGATAAATCTTCAATAATTGACCTGGAACTTGTTAGTGGGTAGAGTTTCTGAGATATCGCACCCGATTTTTGTAATTTTCGGGCCAAAATTACCTTATATACTGAGTTTTATCGAAATTGGAGGAAAACAAATTTATTGATTTTTTGCAATTTTTTTAAGGGGTACCCCTTTGAAAAAATCGAAAAAATCGGGAAAAAATGATTGTTTCGGATTTCGATAAAACTCTGTATATAAGGTAATTTTGACCCAAAAAATGCAAAAATCGGGTGTATGTAACGATTGGATCAATAGTTTCTGAGAAAATCGCTCTTTGTGTCCAATTTTGGATTATATCTCAAAAACCACGCATCCAATGATTAAATAAACCCTATTTTTGGATTTTTTGGGTCAAAATTACCTTATATATTGAGTTTTATCGAAATTGGAGATAAAAAAAATTTTTCGATTTTTTGCAATTTTTTTAAGAGGTACCCCTTTGAAAAAAATCGAAAAAATTGGGAAAAAATTATTGTTTCGGATTTCGATAAAACTCTGTATATAGGGTAATTTTGACCCAAAAAATGCAAAAATCGGGTGTATGTAACGATTGGATCAATAGTTTCTGAGAAAATCGCTCTTTGTGTCCAATTTTGGATTATATCTCAAAAACCACGCATCCAATGATTAAATAAACCCTATTTTTGGATTTTTTGGGTCAAAATTACCTTATATACTGAGTTTTATCGAAATTGGAGGTAAAAAAAATTTTTCGATTTTTTGAAATTTTTTTAAGGGGTATCCCTTTGTAAAAATTGAAAAAATCGGGAAAAAATTATTGTTTCGGATTTCGCTAAAACTCTGTATATAAGGTAATTTTGACCCAAAAAATACAAAAATCGTGTGTGTGTAACGATTGGATCAATAGTTTCTGAGAAAATCGCTCTTTGTGTCCAATTTTGGATCATATCTCAAAAACCACGCATCCAATGATTAAATAAACCCTATTTTTGAATTTTTTGGGTCAAAATTACCTTATATACTGAGTGTTATCGAAATTGGAGGTAAAAAAATTTTTCGATTTTTTTTCAATTTTTTAAGGGGTACTCCTTGCAGCAAATCTTTCATCAGATGTCTAAAGAACGTCAAAATATTGACGCGAGTGCTGACGGGCTAAGAAATTATTCGATATATTTACTAAGAAATTGTCCGACATAACCCCGACTATTATAATAGATTTATATAAATCTATAGGTCTATATTCAGATGGTTCAAAAACTATTTTCGTCAAAAATTAACAATTTCTAATAAAGAAAATTTGTATATCTTTATACCTCGTTATGTACACACCTGAACATAAAGTATTGAAATAAAATTGTTGTAAAAAAAAATAAATTTTACCAAACATTTCTCCAATAAAACTAAGCATTTCTAACTCTGGTCAAAGCTATACTCGTGTGAATGGCGAAATAGTGGCGAATAAACGAGAACTTAATGAAGACATGCTAAAAGAGCAATCATATAAATACACAAAAAAATACACCTCGATATCTGGATATATACTTAAAACCATTTCTAAGTACAGAACAGATCTACAGTCAAAATCGGTTAATGTGACATCGTTTATAACGAGGACTTGGCTAAATTAATACTCAATCCAAATATAATTAATTACTCACCAAATATTCAAAATGTTTCATTTATCCCCCCCCCCCCCCCCGGAATATCAGAAAAAAAATCTAAATGCGATCTTAATCGTATTTAAAACGTTCGGCTACTAACTGGGAGGTTGTGGGTTCGAATCCAGGTTACGACAGTGTGAGCAATCATAATTAATGGGGCGGTAAAATCGATCAAACTGTCGGCGTTTTGATAAGAACGAAGTAACCTACTCCACTCAATCATAAAAATTTAATTTGTTTATTGGGTGTAGTTTTAAATCAAAATAAACAAGTGAAAACACACAATTGACTGAGTTAATTGTTGAAATACCATGTATAGACTGTGTTGATTACACACATATATAACTACATACTACATAAAAATTGCGCATAATTTGCGCTCTCACGGGTAAACAGTGATGTTTACGAAAAAATGTTTCAAACAAAAGTTGTTTATTTTTTTATAACATTTTTTATATTTAAACTTTTGTTCTATCTTTAACGGTTTAGAGACCCAATTAACCTATTAACCTATGTTGCTCATTTACGAACTTGACTTCACTTTTTACGTTCTTAGCACGCTATAAAATTTCAGCTTGATATCTCTTTTCGTTTTTGAGTAATCGTGTTAACAGACAGGCAGACAGACAGACAACCGAAAATGGACTAATTTTATGAACACCTATACCAAAATTTTTGTTCATAGCATCAATATTTTTAAGCGTTACAAACTTGGGACTAAACTTAGTTTACCTTGATATATTTCATATACATGGTATAATAAATAACGATTAACAAAATTACGATATGGGTGGCCTCTGTTATAGATGGATATTTAAAAAAACGAAGAATAAACCCCATTATAATTATTATATTATTCGACAAAGTCGTTAGTTTAAAAGAGTAAGTATGTAAATGTACTATCGTTATAATCGATTTTGACTGTAACCATGTATACATATAGGCAATATTATATACAAATAAAAGAAAATTAAATATGGTTAAGTTGCCAAATGAGTTGAGATCAAGTTAAATGTTTTCCATTCTATACAATTACCCATGGTTCTTGTAAAGCTCTCCACTAGTAATGTACATATGAGCAAATTGTAATTTTTTACGTCTAAATTAAAATAATTCTAAGTCTGAAATATGTTATTTTTAATCCGTAGATTAAAATACGCGCCGTTTTGTGTAAGCGTTTCTTTAGTTTTTCAAAAGTTTTATGTTGTTTTATTGTCAACTTATATCTCTTGATAGCGTAAATGGCCGACGGCGCTAGCTCTAGAACGTTTGACTATTTAGACTTAGGTTGCGGGTTCGAATCCAGGCAGCGGCAGTGTGAACAATTTATAACTAATGGGAGAGCACAATTGATGACATTGTCATCGCTTGGATAAGAACGAAGTAACCGACTCCACCCACATCAAAAATGTAATTGTAAATATGTTTGTAATGGAATAAATAAAGATTAACAAATAATGATGTGGGTGGCCTCTGTGATTAGACATGCGTCGCAAAAACGGAGATTAAACCCCCAATTATATTAATGACTCGAACGAAGAGAATAACTAGTATTATATAGTATGTATTATAATGGAATCTGTTATGTATGTGTGACATGTATGTATGTGTAATGTGACAGAGAATCAACACTGTCTATAGATGGTATTTCAACAATTAAATCAGTCAATTGTTTGTTTTCATTATGAACAAAAAGTTTAATTATAATAATATTTTATCTTAGTTTTTGATATTTTTTAGGTATGGCATTGCCCCACAATGCCAACCCCTAGCAATCGACCTGTTTAGTGTTCCTCACATGAAGTAACACCAGAAGACAAGCCATTTGAAAAACTAAGATTATCTAGAAGATGAGAAAACGGAACCCTGCATAGATTTTCTACAATCATGAAAATTTTTGAGTTTTGATTTCAACATGGTAATTTATGCATTCAATATGTGAGTAACAAAGATGGAAAATGTCTAATTTCAACTCAATTGCCAAATTTTTCGTATATACAAACCTAGTATACATAAATGTTTTGAACAATTCATTTCATAAAGCAAATTTGTATAAAATTTAATTTTTTAAAGTAAGTTTATACCATGTATATATGAAATATATCATAGTATATTAAGTTTAGTCCCAAGATTCTACGAACAAAATTTTGGTGTTCATAGATTCGTCTAATTAGTCCATTTTCGGTTGTCCGTCTGTCCGTCTGTCAACACGATAATTCAAAAACGAAAAGAGATATCAAGCTGAAATTTTTATAGCGGGCTAAGAACGTAAAAAGTGATGTCGAGTTCGTAAATGAGCAACATGGATCAATTGGCTCTTGGGTCAGTAGGACTCATCTTGTAAACCGTTAGAGATAGAACAAAAGTTTAAAAGTAAAAAATGTTCCTTATCAAAAAATAAACAACTTTTGTTTGAAACATTTTTTCGTAAACATCAATATTTACCCGTGAGAGCGCAAATTATGCGCAAATCGTGTAGTGTATATTATATGGGAATATAAGTTATATATGTGTGACATATATGAATGTGTAATATGACAGAGTAATCAACACTTTCGATACATGGTATTTCAACAAATAACTCCGTCAATTGTTTGTTTTCACTTGTTTTTTTTCTTGTTTTTCAATGAAATATTATGGATTTTTTTCGATATATGGAAAATGAGACATTATCACAAAATAAATTTGGATTATTTTTCAATGAAACGGATAATTGAAACTTTTAAATTTGATTTATATAAAAAATTGTTTTTCAAGAATGGCAACGTTTCAGTTTCAAATTGAAATTTTGATACTGTTCTTTTTGGATAATGCTCGTCAAAATCAAGGATAAATTAATTTTCCTGATTTTTCTGAACTTTAGTAAAATATCATAAAAAGTGTGTTGATTTGAAAAGCATGAAAAGAAACATTATTTTAAATATTATTTAAAATTTCTCAGGATAGTGTTTTTAGAATCCCAGTAAATTATTATGATACTAAGAAGTACTCAACATCCGTTAGAAGTTTATATTAAAACTAGAGTGATACTCACCCGCTTCGCTGGGTTTAAAAGTAAATATTGTTAAAGATTGTTCTCGCTTATCCCCTTTCTATAACACTCGAAATAATGGTAAGGATTGTTTTACATAGGTAAAATATATGAATGGTTTTCTATTTTTTTAAATGTATAATAGTAATTATTCCTTAAATATATCAGAGAAGATGGCCGTGAAATTCTATATTGACTATTTTTACAGAAATCTGTAATTTATGGTAATGTCAAATGACTACTTTTACAGAAATCTGTAATTTATGGTAATGTCAAATTAAATTAAAATATATTTTTATAAATTATATTTCCTGTGTTACTCTGAAGTATGAGCTATATTGCTGTACAGTTTCATTAAAAACCATTCCCTAGTTTTAGCATGAAAGTGTAACAAACAAACAAACAAGCTTACTTTCGCATTTATAATATATAGAGATAAAACTGAATGTTTGTATTGTTTTGACGAAAATAAAATAATATTTTAATTTCAAGAATTCGATTTATTTGCAACATATTTATAAATGTTAATAACCGGAAAAAATAAATAAATCGAATTCTAGAAATTAAAATATAATTCTATTTTCATCAAAACAGTAATAATTAAAGTGGAAAAGTTTGATTGTGTGTGTGTGGGTATATAGACGAAGAAACGGAGCATAGAAAATGATCAAAGTTCGAAAAATTTGAGCAGTAAGTCGGATTTGAATACGGTTTTCTGCATTCTATTCGTTAGAACGTCAAGAAATTTTGTAATGGAAATGATTTCAAACTTGTTGTTGGGGGTTTTTGGGGTCGCTGAACAAGAATATCTGGACGGAATTGGTCTCAGAGGTATCTGGTGCAACAGTATCCCCATCGGCTCCTAGATTTTTTGAGTAAAACGTCATATTGCTTTACTTCTTTTAAATAGCCATAAATCTAATAGTTTAAAATTTGATGACTATTCTATTATTCTACTTAACTTAAAATAGGACTTAAAATAGTCTGAATTTCACAACTAGAATATGCAAAAAAAAATGCGTCAAGTTTAAATCATACTCATTTTTTTTATATTGTTTAGACAATCCTTACTTCCTCATCTTTATAACGTAGTGTGTACATGACTTTAGATTATTTAATTGTTGCCAAAAATCATTGCCACATGAAAAAACAATTTAACATTTTATCTAATTATAGGCAACTTACTTATCTTTTACGAATAGATATTGTTTATATGTATTTTATTACAATAATAAATGATTTATCTTCGCCGATGAACAATGAACAAGTCAGTCGCCTGCTGTGAATTTTGAACTTCATAACAAAATGCTTTTACAGTAAAACTTGGCTATAGGGACCGATTGAAGGGACCAAAAATTATCGTCGTTATAATTTAAGGGCGGAATTTTTATGTCCAATTAAATCATTTTCTTTTTCAAATGTACAAAATTCTATTACAGTAAAACTTCGCCATGGCGACATTGAAATGACCAAAAATTATCGTCGTTATAACCGATACATAGTGGAGTATTAATATCAAATTTCTGGCCAAAATATAAGGCAGGTATTTTTATACCCAATTATTTAATCTTCTTCTTCATTTTTTTCAAATTTCTTCTGCCGTGATTCTAGAATTATAAATTTAAAAGTTTCACTAGAAAACTGCTTGCTTCTTTCTTTTATTTTTGCGTCAAGTTATCTTCATCTGTTGTTATGTCTTAGTCTTAAAAGAAAAGACATAAATTCGGGCAAGATTTTTTTTAAAATAAATATATTAGAGAATACTTAAACTTTGCCTTGTTAGAAAAAATTTGGTTCGACACACCTGACACTTCATATTTTTCATTCATTTTTTAACAGCAAATATGAATCACCAATATTTAATTATATTAATGGAAATATTAAAATTTGATACTAATAAATAAAGCACAAATCTTGGTCTATAATATCCAATCTTTATTTAACTGCCCTAACAAACACAGTAAACATAAATTGAATGATAAGGTCAATCGAGAGCAACAACAATAATATCATGCAGCCGTAAGAGCAGGTAGATTGCGGCTTACAAAACATGCGTCGGCCAGGTTAGGGTAACTCAAGTGGCCTGTTTGTAATGTAATGGTTATCGAATGAAACCAAAAAGCAACTTTCAATGCAAAACAAAAGAGTTGAGTGTTCTGACATTTGGCCAGAATGATGAGACTTCTGTGGCACCTTCAAAAACGCCAAAAAGTAGCTATATACGAAAATTCCGCTTAAAATCCGAGTGTTACCCCATGATATTTTTCTCAACCTAAAAAAAAGGTGTAAAATATAATCAAATATGCAACTCTACCCAACTCTAATTTCATTTTTGTTACACTTTATAAATTAAAGCTTTTACATGAGGTTTTAATCATGACATAAATGTGTAAAAAACCAATATTTTATTATCGTAAAATAGGTTTACAAAAAAAAAATCATGAGCAACTGAGCTCTGTGGCTAAGAATATATTTCTCCCTCTGTAGATGCTTCTTACGATTGAAGGTGGAATATCCGTAAATCCACTTTTTTTGCAGAATGCAATAAAATTTTAAGAAGATGTTAAAGATGACCGCCCGATGACTGAAACTGACGCAGTTCAAATTATAAAACACATCTAAAAACAAATTTTTTGGTACCAAGAAAACAGTTAATTGAACAAGTGAAAATAATTACTCAGTTAATTATTGAAATGTATATAACGTGTTGAATGTCAGCGCTTGTATTATTTTTAATAAATTAGAAGATATTAAAAAAGCCAACATAATTATGGCGGCCGCTAGCTCTCTATTTATTTGGTGGTAATAATTTTGTATATTTTTGTTTATCGAAAAGCATTTTCGAATCGTTTTTCGTTCTAAAAAACCACTAGTTAAGACTAGCTACCAGATAATTTTCAACTCTCTATCTTTTATAGTTTTGGAGAAAATAAGAAATATTTTTTACATTTAATGTTTTGTTTTATCTATAACAGCTTATAAGATCCTTCTTACGGGCCCAAGATCCAATTTATCTATGTTTCTCACGAATTCAAACTCAATTTTTACATCCTGACCACGCTATAAAAACAGCTTGATGTCTCTTTTCGTTTCGTTTCGACTAATGAGATTTAATGAACATCTATACCAAAATTTTATTCGTATCGTCAATTTTTCTAAGCATTACAAACTTGGAACTTTATCTAATTGGTTATAACATGCTAAAGGCGCAATGTGTAAATTTTTCAACTTAACGAATTTTAAGTTTTGTTTCTCAACATTGACTTATATATTTATGTTTGTTAACTAAATTTTGTATACAAACTTTAAACGTTAAAGTCTTTCTACGAGCTTAAATAAATAACTTGACGTGAAAAAAATGTTCTAAAAACAATTCTAAAACGGAATTATAACATACTCTTATCTCACCTCGTTGACCTTCGATACAGTGCATCAGTCTCTATTTTTGAGGAAAATATGATTAAAAATCTACTAAAAAACACATAGTTGATAAAAAGATTTTTCCGCCCCTGTTGGCGGTGCGGTGCGTTAGTTAAAAATAATTCAATCAACCTATATAATTAAATGGATTATCATGCTTTTTAATGTATGTGTTGCACTCATCAAACTAATACCACCGAACTCTAAATCAGGCATGGGTGAGTTGTTTTAAGTCAAAACCACCATTGTTATAAGTTTATTGGGTGCTATAAAGTTTATTGTGTGTCTCCTTATGCAAGTCCGCGTTGCTCATAGAGGAGGAAGCGAGACGGGTATACGACTCTTCTACCTATCTCAGTTTCTCTAATAGTAATGAGATAGGTAGAAGAAAAATGTTGTCTCTCTGTTTTACTCGTATTATTGGTTGACACTGGTTAGGGTATCACTGTCTTACTCGTATGTTAGTTACAGAAGTCTGAGTGGCTTCTCTAAGCCACGTTTGCCCATGCATACTCTGAATACATTGGATAGTTGCACAAAAAAATGTATACGAAATTCGTCAAGTATGACAGTTTTTAATGTTTCTTTAAGGGTTACTTTGTGATTTTCTATGTAAAAAAAAATAGACAATTAATAATTTCAAGAGGTGATCAGATAAAAGTTATACACTTTTAAATTTCAGAATAAAAATAAAATTTTTGGTCCGCTCAAATGGTTTTTCGTGGTTTTCCTTATTTAAACGCAAAAAATAAAAATAAAAAAACAAGTGAAAACAAACAATTGACTAATTTAATTGTTGAAACACCATGCATAGACAGTGTTGATTACTCTTTCACATTACACATACATACATGTCACACATACATAACTGTGACTAACGGGTAAACAGTGATGTTTACGGTTCCTTTACACATAAACTTTTGTTCTATCTCTAACGGTTTACAAGATGGGTCTTACGGACCCAAGACCCAATTAACCTATGTTGCTCATTTACATACTCAATCTCACTTTTTACGTCCTAAGTACGCTGTAAGAATTTCAGCGTGATATCTTTTTTCTCTTCTTTCTTTTTATACCTTGTATATTCGTATTCGTTGTGGGCGTAGTCATGATAGGGACAATAAAATCGATGCCAGCGCTTCTAGTGAAAAATTGTTGCGATAAAGGAGGCTGCTATGACTAATTTGCAATTCTTTACATGTTAATGTTATAGAAATGTCAAATTAAAATTATTGAAAAACACTAATTAATTAAACTTAATGCATTAAAAAATGTGTAAATAAGAAATCAAATTGCACAAATATTATTTTTCAAATGTAAATTATCATAATTATTTATTTAAATTTGTGAGACAATAATTCAATTTTTAATGTAAGTCATAAATGCAATCCATACAATTATATATGCACCCATAAAATTATATAATTAAAGTAGTGTATCGTTACAATGGAAACGCCTGCAATAAAACTCACGCACGGTGCAAATAAGAATACCTTGAATTATAAATTTTAAGATAATTGTCCCTGTTTGTATTGAAACAAAACAATAACTAATTGAGATGATAAAGCAAATCATCGACATTTCCATATCCATTTTAAAAACGTTAAAAATAAAGTTATGAATAATAATAATTTCGTCACGTTTTAAGGTACTAATAAATCCAGACATATTGTACCTAAACAAGTGTAATAAATCGTTTCAATCGTGCACAAAACCGTCTACATATGTTTTAACACTTGCGGATCTTGTTAAAAAGAATCTGTATACATTAAACATTATTTACTATATTACATTTTTGATAAAATTTCCTGTTACGAACATTACAAGTATATTAATTTAATATAATAATGACACTAATAAATTTTTAATTAATTTTATCGATATATTTAAATATTATTTTGTTAAATGATTTAATATTTTAAAAATTGAATTAGTGGTCCGTAGGATACGTTATCAGCCACATTTATCAATTTACCAATTCTCAACGGAACTATTAGTTTATCTACTGCGTGATTCTACTTAAAAGAATGACCCAATATTAGTGGATTTCCAAAAAAATTCTAATAAGATCGAATCAAATTTGCCTGTGTTATAAAAAAAATCAAATTTTTAACTTTATGACGTCATCAGAATCCAAAAAATTTAATTTTGCTCTATCACATCTAAATTTTATCCAATTTTGATGAATCAAGTATGTAATTCTACTAAATTTGGGTCATACTTTTCAAATTTGTCATCAAAATTAACCTAGCTCTAATAAGTTTCAAGAATGTAGAGTCCCGGTCCCGGAATTAAGAACATAAGTGATAGCTAGCGAAAAACTGACATCACAGCTGTTAAGAATGACCCAAAAATAGTGGGTTTCAAAAAAAATTCCAATAAGATCGGATAAAATTTGCCTGTGTTATCAAAAAAATCGAATTTTTTAAATTTATGACGTCATCAAAATCCAAAAAATTTAATTTTGCTCTATCACATCCAAATTTTATCCAATTTTGATAAACCAAGTGTGTAATTCTACTAAATTTGGGTCATACTTTTCAAATTTGTCATCAAAATTAACCTAGCTCTAATAAGTTTCAAGAATGTGGAGTCCTGGTCCCGGAATTAAGCACATAAGTGATAGTTAGCGAAAAACTGGCATCACAGCTGTTAAGAATGACCCAAAAATAGTGGGTTTCAAAAAAAATTCCAATAAGATCGGATAAAATTTGCCTGTGTTATCAAAAAAATCGAATTTTTTAACTTTATGACGTCATCAAAATCCAAAAAATTTAATTTTGCTCTATCACATCCAAATTTTATCCAATTTTGATAAACCAAGTATGTAATTCTACTAAATTTGGGTCATACTTTTCAAATTTATGATCAAAATTAACCTAGCTCTATTAAGTTTCAAGAATGTGGAGGTCTGGTCCCATAATTAAGCACATAAGTGATAGCTAGCGAAAAACTGACATCACAGCTGAAAATAATGACCCAAAAACAGTGGGTTTCAAAAAAAATTCCAATAAGATCGGATAAAATTTGCCTGTGTTATCAAAAAAATCGAATTTTTTAACTTTATGACGTCATCAAAATCCAAAAAATTTAATTTTGCTCTATCACATCCAAATTTTATCCAATTTTGATAAACCAAGTATGTAATTCTACTAAATTTGGGTCATACTTTTCAAATTTATGATCAAAATTAACCTAGCTCTAATAAGTTTCAAGAATGTGGAGTCCTGGTCCCGGAATTAAGCACATAAGTGATAGCTAGCGAAAAACTGACATCACAGCTGAAAAGAATGACCCAAAAATAGTGGGTTTCAAAAAAAAATTCCAATAAGATCGGATAAAATTTGCCTGTGTTATCAAAAAAATCGAATTTTTTAACTTTATGACGTCATCAAAATCCAAAAAATTTAATTTTGCTCTATCACATCCAAATTTTATCCAATTTTGATAAACCAAGTATGTAATTCTACTAAATTTGGGTCATACTTTTCAAATTTATGATCAAAATTAACCTAGCTCTAATAAGTTTCAAGAATGTGGAGTCCTGGTCCCGGAATTAAGCACATAAGTGATAGTTAGCGAAAAACTGGCATCATAGCTGAAAAGAATGACCCAAAATTATTGGGTTTCGTATAGACGGTATACCGTATACACGGTATACCGTATACACGGTATACCGTATACACGGTATACCGTATACACGGTATACCGTATACACGGTATACCGTATACACGGTATACCGTATACACGGTATACCGTATACACGGTATACCGTATACACGGTATAAACCGTATACACGGTTTACGGTATACCGTCACACTTAACCGTTTTTTTTTTTTAAGTAGTCGCGCACATTATGAGAATTAATCACTCGATGATGTATATTAACATAATAAGTATTTGGAGCCGGTTTATTAAGATGTTTATAAACGTTTTTAATAAATTAATTCAAACTTTCAAATATATAGTCATTTTCAAAAAAAAGAAGGTGCAAATGATTTCACAAGGGCTTTAATCCATGTTTTACATTTTTTTTGTAGAAATTTATTTGTTTGGGATTAGCGTTTATTTTATTTTTGTTAGTGAATCGTTTACCTTTTTTGAAGTGTTCGTGAATCATTTATTTTTATATACAGGGTGCTCTGTTATTGACTGTAGAACGTTGGCCTACAGAAGAAGCTCATAAAGACGAAGGAAAAACTTCTTTACCAATTTTCGATCTAAGACCTACTTTGAGAGATAATTAACCAAATAAAGTAATATAATATTACTACAAAGTAAATAGTTTTATCGAATCACAGTTCACTTAGCTTATAAAGGCTGGTATTGTGTTATTACATTAACTATTAGTAGGTTGTCCTGCATTCTATTTACATACATAAAATAAAAATACTCAAAAAATACATAATATTGTATGATGAAATGATTAATGAACAACATAACATGTCTGGATATAAATTTTCATCTGCATTGGAGTTAAATTTCAAGAATTAACAAAAATTGGGTAAATCTTACGCAGTATGTCATGGAGAAGCCTTATTCATTTTCAAATTTGGTCTCAATTACAACAGTTTCTATTTTTTCGTTTCTTGCAGTAGTTGGAAATAAAGTTAAAAAATACACAGAATAGTATCTCATTTTTCATAAAATTTAATTTTTTTAAATTTAAAGGATGACCTTTTAATTATTTCCAAAAAAAAATAACCGAAACATGTGTGAATTAAAATTGTCGAATTCATTAAGATATCTTATCAAGTTTACGCCAGAATCGTCAGTAAATTGATTAAGATAATTAATATTATTAATTGGTGTATGATAATTAGATGAGATAAATAGCTCACCTTTAGTGTTAAGCGAAGTGTGTAGACTGGATATTAATTTCGAATCGATAAAATACCTTAAGGACGGCATTGTAACTGTTTGAAAGAAATCGATTGTTATAGATTAAAATTTCCTACTTTTAAAGAGGCACAAAATCATTTTCTTGTCCAATTTGGATATAAACCATTTTATAGAGTGTTAATTTTTATTCGACCAGCTTTTGTGCCGTTACAATTACTTAAATAAAATGATGGTACGGAATCATTAAATCATACAATGTAACAAATATTTAAAAAAAAATACACTATTTAATTACAAAATCCTTCTAAACAGGTGAATTGAAATTACATTAAAACAAGTGCCAACAAACAATTGACTGAGTTAATTATTGTAATACCATGTATAGACAGTATTGTTTACCCTATCACATTACACATACATACATGTCACACATACACAACTGATATTCCCATGTAATAGATAATATTCAATTTGCGCCCTCACAAGTAAACAGTGATGTTTATGAAAAAAGGTTTCAAACAAAAGATGTTTATGTTTTTATAAGGAACATTTTATACATTTTGCTCTATCCCTAATGGTTTACAGCATGGCTTATACGGAAAAATAACAATTGACCTATGTTTCTCATTTACGAACTCGTCCTCACTCTACGTCCTGAGTACAGTATAAAACTTTCAGCTTGATAATTTTTTTTTGTGTACATAAACGGACAGACAGACAATCGGAAATGGACTAATTAGGTGATTTTATGAACACTTATACCAAAATTTTGTTTGTAGTATATTTTTAAGCGTTACAAACTTGGAACTAAACTTAGTATA
Organism: Chrysoperla carnea; assembly: GCF_905475395.1. Lineage (NCBI taxonomy): Eukaryota > Metazoa > Arthropoda > Insecta > Neuroptera > Chrysopidae > Chrysoperla > Chrysoperla carnea. The sequence continues at coordinate 30,595,696 of NC_058342.1, forward strand.
CCTTGATATATATTACATATATACATGGTATAAACATTACGAACTAGTTCCACCATTTCACAGCATTAGTATTTTACACATTTCAAACTTTGTTTTAAAATGTGTACACATAACTTTTAGTTATCAACAATATAAATAAACATAAACTAAAATTAAAAATTTTTGAAACTGGAATGGGTTTCTAAAGCTTTCTACACAACGAAAAGCTTATGATTATAACAAGAGATTGATTAGTTCAGTGCTGGCGGATTAAAGACCCACAATTAGAAAATTTTTAAAACTTCAATCAACTGCGGAGAATAGTTTTGGCTGATACACTCTTCTGGTATTAATCTTAAACGGTAAGACATTTCGAATTGTGAATAGTTTAAAATCTATTGATGTTTTCTATTTTTCTAAGTAGCATTCTGTTCTAGATATGATGTACATAAATATTGTGAAAAATCGAATCTTAGTGAAAAATATAAAGTAAAAATATTTTCATCGTCTTTGAGCGTGTTATAAATTTTCTTTTATGAAAAGAAGATAATCTGTTATGAAAAGGATTACATTAATACGAACATATTGAAACTATTTTTATTGTAGTTTGTGGTAAAGGAAAAATTTAAATTTTCAACAACAATTTTTTGTTTGTTTATTTCAAATATAGTGTTGTGAATTGGTAAACAATTTACATAAATAAAAGGTAGTAAATATGAAATGAAAAGGCTTTTATTTAAAAATGAATGATTTCAATTATAAAAATTTCTTAACGCACGAAATACGTAGAGTCGACATATTTTCTAAGCAAAACTCAAAACAACTTTAGTTGAGCTTACAAAACCTTACTTGAACGATTTGTTGTTTAGATATTAGAGTATGGGTATTGGTATGGGTATGGAGGTTAGCTGGCTATGCTCGAGCATCGGGCCTCGAAGCAATGGTTCAGAGCACCTAGCCAAATAGACCCATGTACTCTATTCCCGCTACGCTTTTCAGTGGCTATTATAACCAACTGATGTACTGAAACTTAGGATTTGCCTAGCGCTGAGTTTCCTAATTTCTTCTGGTTCGACTATGGCCGGATCAAACCATTTCCTTCGCTGCTGTATGAGCGCCGGGCACTAACAGAGAAAATGGATCGATGTTTCTTCTGAATTTTCTCCGCATCTGTCACACGCGGGAGATTGTCTTTTTCCAATCTGATGTTGGAACTTGTTCAGGTTCCTGTGAGTAACTCTACGATGACTCTTATATCAGCTCTGTTTAGTTTCAAGATCTCCTCGGCTCTGTTACCGAGCAAGTTTCCTTCACCCAACAGGCTTTTGGCGATTCGTCCTCCCTCGTAGCTGGTCCATGCCTTTAATTGTTGGTTTTTCAGATTATCTCCTAATCTGTTAAGACCTTCTTGGTATGGCATCCTCGCAAGCAAATAATTTCATTATTTGCTTTTTTTTCCTTTGACTGATATTATATACACGTATATTAAACGTTGATAGATCATTTGAAATTAGCGCACAACAGCCCGCTTTTAATGAGACAACTTAGCTATCCCAGCGCCTCACTTATTTTGTCCATATTTTGGGGACAATATTTTCTATAGCGATCGTTCTCCTTCATTATAATCTCCATGGTTAATGTAGTAAATCAAGCACTCCTGTATGAAACTGGTGTGAAGCGACTCACACTTCCCACTTTTATTATGTAGTTTTAACAGCTTCAAAACATTTAAATCAACGTAAATTAATACATGTAATGTAAATATCTATTATTCATAAGAAGTTTTTCTAAAAATTTTGTTGCTGTTGTTTTTATTTATTTATTTATTTATTTTTTTTTTTTTGTAAAATATTGTAGTGTTTGAGGTTCTCTTCTACTGATAATCGTTGATATTCCAACCAGTAAAAGTTGTGACTGGATGGTGGTGGGGGGTTTGTTTTTACAAGAATGATTGTGTGTCGACGTGGTCCGGCTGGAACATAAAGTATCAACGGTTTGAAATCCACAGTCTGACAGAATGAAGCAGCTATGATCGACAAATGCATGATTAGATGTATGTTGAATTCTTTTTTCTATGCATAATAACAACTGTTTTTAAATAAACCTGTTATTTCGTACGCAAACGATTTATTATTGAATATTTCGTTTAGAAGCAATGCGTCGTTTTACACTACTTCTTTCAGAAAAACTTTCTTTGATCGATATCCAAGCATAGTACTTGAATAGGAGTATAAAATTATATTCATACCGAAATACCAATAAAAAAAATTGGATTCGGAGACGAAAAACGAGTTAAATACTCAAATTTACGAACGAAATCCCTTTTTTAACTATTTTTATTCCTTGTGTGAGGCCTCCTCGTCATTATCACGAAGTTGTACAAAGTCAGGCGAGGAACGATAATGTGGAAGTGACACTTAATGTATCTCATCCGTCCTCGTCTCGCTTTGCCTTGTTCAACTTCGCTAAAAAGGCGGTTTTTTGTACCAGAGTCAAAGACAACACGAAACGCGCAGATGAGTACATGCGAGCTTCATCTTCACATCTTCGTGATAGTGATTACTTGTGTAGTTTAGTAGTGGCCCCAGTAGTGACATGTATATTCCTGGCTATTGCAAGCAAAGTTTGGCTATGGCTTCGTCTAAGTGTATCTTTAACTCAGTATAGCTCTGTTCACTTCTGCGGTGTGTGTTTTGCATCTAAACTCAAGTCGTTTGGTAGCAATTCAGAGCTATTAGTACTGCTAGATAGAGCGCGAACCTCGCCAAGGTAACGGTCCTGACCTAGGGACTTTGATAGACAAGATAGAAGACATGTTCGAAGTTTTGGCGCGCTAACTGGGTGTATCCTAGTGGCCCTCGAATCTTAGTTAGTCTTTAGGAAGAGTATAAGAGTATTCAATTGTGGGTACGTGTGACTACCGTTGGAAACTAAAAGCTTAATTCATCCAAATCTTGATGTGCCATATTACTGTACTAAAAATAAATTTGGAATTGCCTATTTTATGTAGGGGCAGCATGAATAATTCGTAAACATTTGTCTCACATTTAAATAAGTAATAAACATTGATAAAAAAAAAAAACAACATCATATGGGTCCTATAAGTATAAGATGAATTTTAGTCAAGGTCATGTTTACAGCAAATACACAAAGCCCAAAAGATTACTGGGTAAATAAATAAAAAATTAATTTAAAAAACATATAATTTTCGACAACGTATAATTTTGTTCAAACTATTGTCATTTTTTACATACTACACAATACTTAACTGAGCGTAAGAAACTCAAATATAGGTTTTGTTTTTTTATTATATTTAATTTGAAAAAACAGAAAATTTTTGTTTATATAGGGTACAGTGTTGTACCTTGACAATAATTTTACTTTGGATCACTCTGCAGTTTGTTAAAAAACTTACATGTTGTTAGAAAACTTCAACACGCCTCTAAACGATAAAAGTTGCAGAATTTCGCTCGTATAATCTAATGGTGGCTTCGGATTTTACCTTAACCTTGACCACCAAGATCACTTCAAGATCAAATCGATCGTGATTAATTATAACATTTATTTTAAAAGTTTTGATTACACCTGAAAGAAACATTAAGGGAGTAAGGGCATCTCAACACATTCGCGACTACAGTTTTCGCTAAAAAAATTCCCAAAGTTAGCACCTTTAACATAGGCTTATATGGAAGCTAGGTAAAATCACAAAAAAAAACGTAAATAACGATTGTCGTAGCGATAGTAAAATTATAAAAAACAAATGGTATACTGATATAACGGTAGTGATGACCTATTCGCTCCGTGTGTGAGTTTCTTTTCCATGGTAACGATACACTACTTTAATTATAGAATTGTATGGATGCATATATAATTGTATGGATTGCATTTATGACTTGCATTGAAAATTAAATATTATTGTCTCACAAATTTAAGTAAATAATTATGATAATTTACATTTGAAAAATAATATTTGTGCAATTTGATTTCTTATTTTCACAATTTTTAATGCATTAAGTTTAATTAATTAGTGTTTTTCAATAATTTTAATTTGACATTTTCTATAACATTAACATGTAAAGAATTGCAAATTAGTCATAACAGCCTCCTTTATCGCCAAAATTTTTCACTGGAAGCGCTAGCATCGATTTTATTGTCCCTACCATGGCTACGCACACAACGAATACCAAACGTTATTAAAATCACGTCTACAGTTTTTTTTATTTTGACTTTCAAATGTTTAACAAAATGACATAATCAGTGGACAAAATACAAGAAACAACGGCAACACAGCTTTTAAAATGTGTATCGCACATGGCATTGAAATAAGCGCGAAATTTCAATTGTATTAAAATAGTCTAATATGTTTTTTAGATAAAAATATTTCCGTCTTATTTAACTTTTGGAAACATTTCAGAAATTTTTTTAATGATATTTTAACAAAATACTTTAAAAAAACTTTAAATTTTGGTCCAAGGTGCAACACCCTACCAAATATAGTTAATCCATATGTTATCAAAACTATGTCAAATGAATAATTTAAATATGTAATATTAAGCTTTATGAATATATAAACACCACTCAAAGACAAACCATAAGCTTACATATAATATGGTACCTGTAAATGAACTTATGAAACTTGTATTGTTTTCAATTTAAACTTTAATTCGAATATTATAGTAAGCGCGACTTTGCCTAAATTCGATTCCAACGAATGATATTTTTTATGAAGTGATATTAAAATTCAGTTTTAATAATCACACCTCGAGTACTAACCTATTGAATTCTGGGTATGAAAAACAGACGCATGGAAGCTGAAACTTTTCGAACAAAGTTAAATAAGTTAGAAACTGATTTTTAATCAATATTTAATATAATATAGCGATGCTGTCGTATTTTCTTGTATTATGGCGCAGACAAGTCAATTTTTACAGGTCATTATTGCCGTTAAATCTGTATATCACTTTTTATAGCTTTCTTATCGCTACGAAAATAGTTAGTTACGTTTTTATACCATGTATATGAACTATACATAGTATATTAAGTTTAGTCCCAAGTTTGTAACGTTTAAAAATATTGATGCTACGAAAAAAATTTTGGTTTAGGTGTTCATAAAATCACCTAATTAGTCCATTTCCGGTTGTCTGTCTGTCGTCTGTCGTCTTGCGTCTGTCCGTCTCTCATCGTGCTGGGGACGTAAAAAGTCAGGTCGAGTTCGTAAATGAGCAACATAGGTCAATTGGGTCTTAGAGCCGTTAGAGATAGAACAAAAGTTTAAATGTAAAAAATGTTCTTTATCCAAAAATAAACAACTTTTGTTTGAAACATTTTTTCGTAAACATCACTGTTTACCCGTGAGAGCGCAAATTGTAAAGAATGTATGTTATGGCTATATCAGTTATATATGTGTGACATGTATATATGTGTAATGTGACAGAGTAATCAACACTGTCTATACATGGTATTTCAACAATTAACTCAGTCAATTGTTTGTTTTCACTTGTTATTCATGATTTTAGCTAGCTACCATATAAGCCTATGTTAAAAGATCTAGATCCAGGGAATTTTTTTAGCGAAAGCTGTAGTCGCGAATGTATTGAAATTTCACGAGTGCATCACAAAAATATGAATCTTTATCACATATTGTTTTTCCATTTTCTTATCGTATTAAAAAACTTTTGTATATTTCTGAAAGTTTTCAAAAATTTGTATATGCATCAGCGGACTCGGAAAACGTTGCCCTACCTGAAAGATAACTTCTCTGCTATAAGCAGGTTCAGCAAAGTTTTTCCGCCAAACACGTGTGATCTCATGTGTATGCTAATGACATATTTACCTAATGAGATAGAATGTAAATACAATCAGCTTAAATTTTGAAGTCTATGGTTTTCGTTGTATTAATATTATTGTAAATTTTATACGGACAAAACCGATTTGATTATTAATTCATTACATAAATTTTTCATTTACATATTATTTACCTAATTCCCACCCAACACAAATAGTGAACAAACAAACATTGTTATATATTTTTTTTTTTTGTGTAAACTATGTTTCTCGTATTCTGTGATGATTATTATAACTCGAGAACGGATTCTATGGCAAATTGGAAAAAAAAATTTACATAAAGTCATAAAGTTAAAAAAATTGGATTTTTTTGATAACACATGCAAATTTGATTCGATTTTATTGAAATTTTTTGAAAAGCCACTAATTTTGGGTCATTTAAATCAGCTGTGATGCCTGTTTTTCGTTAGCTATCATTTATGTACTTAATTCTGAGACCAAGACTCCTCATTCTTGAAACCAATTAAAGCTAGGTTAATTTTGATGACAAATTTTAAAATTATGACCCAAATTTAGCAGGATTACATACTTGGTTTATCAAAATTGGATAAAATTTGGATGTGATAGAGTGAAATTAAATTTTTTGGATTCTGATGACGTCATTAAGTTAATAAATTCGATTTTTTTGATAATACAGGCAAATTTGTACCCTCGTTACGGTCAATTACTGCCTAGAATATAAGAAGAATTTTAATTTAATTAAAAAAGATTCCTGGCGAAAATTTTTCGATTTTTTTTATTGAAAATTCCTTTCAAGACAGTCTCTCATGACGAAAACGAATTGAATGAAAATTTGATGAATAAAAATACGAAATAATATACGAAGCTTTAAGATATATATATATATATATATATATATATATATATATATATATATATATATATATATATATATATATATATATATATATATATATATATATATATATATATATATATATATTGTTGTGTGGAGAAATGCATCCATCGTTCTATGGGCAATTGTATGCAACAAGAAAGTGCAACCTTGTCGAATCAACAAACATTACATTTATATGCTGTTACAGGGTGTACCGTAAATAACGGTGTAATAAAAATAATAATTTAATATACTTATCTCAGTCAGTTAAAAATATTTATAGCTACCTTCATACGACACCTACATTTAATGAAAGAAATTTTTTTCTGGAATACTAGAGATCCGACGACAGGTGCATATATGACTCAAAATTGTTCGAAACACTCACGAACGCACCACCAAATACCATGTACTCGGTTTACGCTCAAGTAAACACATAGCTTAGAAAAACCCCCGAGTTATCTTGGATGCATGTGATTGAGCTTTAAAAATATTTTCATCATGAAGAAAATCTATCACAGATTCTGTTTATGAACATTATTTTACGGAGCTTTTCAAAAAGAAAACATAAAAAGCTTTGGTTTTTGACGTTTAAACAACAAAAATTAGTCAAATTGACGTATTAATTTTATCTTTTACGATATTTTTAAAGCATTAAAAAACATTTACGTGATACAAATATTATTTTTATTCATAAGTTGGATTTAAATTCAATGAATATAAATTAGTTGCTAACTTGACTAGTCATGTGATGGCCGAACTACTTTAAGAGTTAGAAAGTTAATATCAATGTTAGTATAAGCAAGTATAAAAGTAGGTAGGTATATAAGTAAATATAAACGTATCGATGAGTCATATTTTTTCATGAGCTAATGTTTTAAGACACAACCTGTATATTTTGATATAGAACAGATATATAAATGTATACGTATATGTACAAACATAACTAAATGCAATTCGGATCAAACAGGCAACGTTATTTCACAAACTTGACGAACTATGGAATACAAAACACATTATTCAGCGGGGTACTTGTTTGAGTGACGGGCGACCATAGTTTGTTGTTACCCCCGCAATACTCCTCGCGCAAATGACAAGCAACGTAAAGTATATCCTATTCAATGTTTTATATATATAAGTACATATAGAGTGCCCCTAAAATTTTCAAATTTGTTGTCAAAATTAACCTAGCTATAATAGATTTTAAGAATTTGGAGTCCTGGTCCCGAAATTAAGTCCATAAGTGATAGCTAGCAAAAAACTGACATCAAAGCTGAAAAGTTCGACCCAAAATTAGTGGGTTTGAAAAAAATTCCAATAAGATCGGATCAAATATGCCTGTGTTATCAAAAAAATTAAATTTTTTAACTTCATGACGTCATCAAAATCCAAAAAAATTAATTTTGCTCTATCTTTCCCAAATTTTACCCAATTTTGATAAACCAAGTATGGAATCCTACTAAATTTGGGTCATACTTTTCAAATTTGTTGTCAAAATTAACCTAGCTGTAATAGATTTCAAGAATTTGGAGTCCTGGCTCCGAAATTAAGCCCATAAATGATAGCTAGCAAAAAACTGACATCAAAGCTGAAAAGTTCGAGCCAAAATTAGTGGGTTTCAAAAAAAATTCCAATAAAATCGAATCAAATATGCCTTTGTTATCAAAAAAATTGAATTTTTTAACTTCATGACGTCATCAAAATCCAAAAAATTTAATTTTGCTCTATCTTCCCCAAATTTTACCCAATTTTGATAAACCAAGTATGGAATCGTACTAAATTTGGGTCATACTTTTCAAATTTGTGGTCAAAATTAACCTTGCTATAATAAATTTCAAGAAGTTGGAGTCCTGGTCCCGAAATTGATAATTGATGACAACTTTTTTCTAGTCAACTTTTGAAGGCAATTTGCATTCTAATCCGGGCAGTAAGTTTACGTCAAATTCAATAGCAAGTTGCATACAAATTATCGTAAAAAAGTCCGAAGTTGACGGGAGTTTGACGAAACCCTATCTGTAACCAATGTTGCCCTACCTCAAATTTGACTCTAGTTACAGCCTTGCAACATAGAACGAATAGAGGATATTCCTATTCTCCCGGAGAACCAACAGGAATTGATGATGATAATATCTTGTACAGCGTAGCGTTGTATAGACCTTTTAGAGATATACCCTGTATATATTACCTATATGTATATATAACATGAACGGAATTCGAAAAACCTGTCGCTAACTTAAATATCATAAATGCAAAACGAACAACAAATTCAACTAAGATATCTCAGTTTTATATTATACACATTAAATTTATTTGTTTTTGAAAAAATCAACACAATCATAATATTGAAATATTTTTGGTTTTATTGGCATTTTGTTATTGATACCAAATCAATAATATCTGTCTGTATAAGGACGAAAAGTGTTGGCTTTACCCATTCATCGATTCATACGAGTTATCTCTAGGTCTGCCATTTCTCCGGTTCTCGACCGGAGTCAATGGTTTTCGATGTGAGTCTAAGGTCTACGGACAAGATATGAATTCGCCGGATTTGAGCGAAAAATATAATTTTTGTTCTTTCCAAAAATGTTTGTTAATGTTTGAGAAAACGCAAAACAAGTGAAATTTACAAAATTGAAAAGACTCCCAACAATTGGTTTATCACCAATTTTTAGTATTTTTGGGTACGGTACCCTAAATTCGCACAGACATACACCCCTTTTTTTTAGTTCGAGGGTTTAAAAAATTTTTTTTCAAGGCCCAAAAATAAAGTATAAAATAAAATTTGGGTGCCTTCCAAATTTTGACGCTATTGCAGGTTATTCTTAGACTTAATTTTTAACGAAAGCCCTTTTTTCGCAATTTAAATAAAGCAAATTGGATTAATAAAATTGGGATTATCGATAAAAGTTTTAATTTTCTTGAAGATATTCAGGCATTATTTAAGAATTTTGGCAGAGCCATTTCATTTTTCAACCATGAAAACAATTATGCGTTTTTCCAAACAATAAAATTTGTAAAAGGATAATTTATCCCAAAAAGAAAAGGAAATAACAAGTTGCTGAAGATTTAACTGATGAAAATGCGTATGTCATGAGAAGGAATAATTTTTTCGGCTTGGTTAAGAAACGTCCCTTTTTCTGATCTGCACAATGATGAAAACAGTTTCCATAATTTTAAAGATTTCATTTATAATCATTAAGTATTAAGCTTTTGTTTTTGTAACAGAATAAATCTGTATGGAAAATTACACATATTTAAGGTAGTATATCCGTCACAGTCAAAACTGTGACATTAATAGTAATACTGTACTTAATACTGTGACAGTGTATGTATACATATACACACACCTGCATATCGATAAGTTGAAAACATATAAAGTATTATGCTTTTATTTATCTTATCTAACGAGTCGGGCAAAAACAGTTTTTTCCCCTCCTGATTGAAAGTGTTAACTTTCGTCCCACTATGCTAAACGAAGTTGCCGCTTTCCGCCTCTACTGAGTAGAAAAGTAGTATTCACACTACGGGAGAGAATAAAAAATGTCTCAGATCTCATGTTTGTCATGATTATACAATTTCTTGATTCCAGAAAATTATGTTATTTTTGAAAAAAATCTGCTTTTATCCATGAATTTCCAACTTTGATAGTGAATATCCTTTTTACAAGACGAGCGAAAAAAATTTAATTTAACTCTCAAAGAGATAGTTATTCTTAACATCTACTCAAAAAAGTTTACGAACGTACTACCTTTATTCATTTTAATATTCATAAATATGTAATACTGAATACGGCTAATGGGGATGGACTAAAAACTTTTCAATAATATTAAACTTAATAAAGGTAGAAATGAAAGAATATAAAGGCTAAAGAGATTTAATAACTAATTATTGTTAAAAGCCAAGCATGTTCTAAAACCTGATGATTTTGTGAAAAAACTGCGTCAACTAAAAGCATTTTTCTAGATAATTTTACGCCCTTCAATACAACACAAATAATATTATAATACTTCATCCCGACGCTCGCAAGGAAATACAAAGTCGGCTGAAGATCAAGAATGATATTTTTGGTGTCTCGCCTTGCCCGACGTTGCTAAAAAGCAGTTTTTTGTACTCGAGCCAATGGTAACACAAAGCTCCCAGGCGATTACAGGCAAGGTTAGGTTAGATTAGAGTGGCTGTCCTGGTATGTGACACGCTTAGATTATAGGGTCCGTTGTGATACCGAAAAACGATTGGCGCATCCCCGACCAGTACCCCATTTTTGCAGCGATTTTAATTTAAAAAAAATGAAATTCTACGTTTTATTTCACTGTCCCATTTCCCGCTGTAACTGATGTTACCAATGGAACTAAGTAATTGAATTTATACAATTGGCCTTTTAAGGTATAATATTTTCTTTGATTAGTTACTATTATCTAATTGACATACATTTCAATCAGAAATTGTATTTTTAATCTTTTGTAAAGTTTTTTCTAATATAAAGGATGGTCCAATTTTCCAATGTTTGCAGCTCTGTAAATTAGACTGCTATTAATTCTTTTCCTGATTTTAAACGTTAGTTTGAAACATCCCATTTAGGATATGAATAGTTTAACAAACGCCCAACAATGCGTCAAATTCTACAGAAGTAACAATTCTGTAAGAATTTTTTATAGACTTATACGGGAAGATTATGGCCAACTTAGTTGTCCTAGTAAGTGCGAACAATTTGTATCACTGTGCTAAAGTTCGAGGAAACTGTAAGCATTGTAGAGAGGGTGAGGCGTGTGTGTCATCGGTCTATACGTCCAGCCAATATTACGCCATTGAATTTCATGAGAGTCGCGACTCTATCAACAAACCTGCAACGATGGAACATCTAAATGCTAACATCCACCAAGCTTTAACGAAAATAATCCCCCGAAACTGCAGAAAAGTCATTGAAAATTACTTCGAACAAATAAATTGTTGCAGAAGATCCAAAGGCGATTATTTGGCTGGCATCATTTTTTATTTTGAATTGGTTGAAAGAAAGGAAATTCAATTTGAATCACTCTTTATTTTTTGCCTGCAGAAAAGTGTTTAATTTCTATAATGAAAAACAACTTACATGAAATGAATGTTTATAAAAAAAATGAAGTTTTAATATCGAAAAAAACATTATTTTATGAAAAAAAATGTCATTTTACAATAAGGTATGTATAGTAAATGAAATTTATAATTTTATATAAAATAATTGTGTTGAGTTTTCTTTGATCAATGTCCAATGGTTTAATGGCTCTGACGGTCGATTTAAAAAACAAATAAATTTATTTTCCAAATGGTATGTGGGGTTGAAATTTTTCATATCAAGAGCAAATCTTTCATCACGCGACTAACAGAACGGTTGATGCAAGTGCTAACGGGTTGATATCAAAATGTACATAACTATACATTAAGGTGATTGTAAACCTACCTAGTATTGTAAAAAAGTTTTGGTTTATTGCACGGTAAATACATATGAAAAAAAAATAGATGCTTTGTAGTGAATTAAGTTTTTTTAGGCTTTACAATACATCGCAACTACAAAAAGAAAAAATATATTGTGTGCAAGTGATGCTTATAAATTTGATAATATAGATATCGCTCTTCAATCATCAATACCTATAGTCGTCTCTGTTCATCAAATGATTGATCTTCGATGAACCCATAATTAAAATAAAATTTTGTTTTGATATCATCACAACCTTATATTTTGATGGTATTATTATAAACTACAAGATTGTCTAAATATTTTAGATAGTTTTTATCACACTTTCTAGATTTTTTGATATAGAAATATCCAATTGAAAAGGATAACCTATATGATTCATCATTTTTTCAGCCAACTTTGAACGATAAAACAATAATAAAAAGCACGATGATCTAGGAATTTTTTGTGATTTTTGGAAAATTTGTTAATCAATAAATGTATTTATAAAGTTTTATTGAAATCCCTAGTATTATCCAATCCTTGCATATCTCCTTAAAACGATTATTGGTTTTAATGATAACAATTGTTGGTTCCTTCCGCGGTTCCTTCCGACTCTGACTTTAGTGTGTTGGTACAATCTTAACGGGTTTAGTTTCTGTTATAGTTTGATAAAAAAAGGAAATGAATTAAATTCATAATGCGTATATACAAGTATATTAGTAGTTTAGTACAATAACAAAACAAAAAAAACATCAATGAATAATATAATAGTATAGTACTATGGTCCCAAATGAATTATTAATAAATTCCTCTGATTATGAATTGACATCTTAATAATAAAACTGTCCTATATTTATACGTCAAAACATATTTCAAATAAACGCTTTCATATTATAAATATTAACAATGTTGATACTTAACAAAAAAATTTAAATCATTTAAATTGTTAGTATTACCAGGCCCGTGCGCATGAGAGCGGTTTTTCTCACGCAAGATTTAAAATATCTATAGTTTTAGCCGTCTAAATTTTTTTCAAAAAAATTGACAGCTTCGCATATTTTCGGGCTTGTTCGTGTACTTCTGTGCTTTGGAATGAATGTTTATCATTTTGTTCGCTAGAGCCTTTCACAAATTTATTTGTATATTAACTATCATTATTTTTATTGTTTCAAATATTTGTAATAATCATTAATAATGTTAGAATAACTTTTAATGTTAGAATAATACTATTTATAAACAAAAGTTATGATATGAAAAGGGCATTATCATGATACTTTGCAATGAAGAAACACAATTGACATTGAACTTTAGATTGCTTTTAGTTAGTAGACATAAATTGTTATATCATGTATATGAAATATACCAAGGTATACTAAGTTTAGTCCCAAGTTTGTAACTAGAGCTTATAAATATTGATGCTATGAACAAAATTTTGGTATAGGTGTTCATAAAATCACCTAATTAGTCCATTTACGGATGTCTGCCTGTCTGTCCGTCTATCGTCACGATTTCTCAAAAAAGAAAAGACATATCAAGCTGAAATTTCTGTAGCGTTCTGCGGACATAAAAAGTAAGGTCTAGTTCGTAAATGAGCAACATAGGTCCATTAGGTCTTGGGTTTATTTAAAACATTTTTTCGTAAAAATCACTGTTTACCCGTGAGAACGTAAATTGTATAGCATGTATTTATTATATGGGTATATCAGTGTAATGTGACAGAGTAATCAACACTATACATGTTATTTCAACAATTAACTCAGTTAATTGTTTGTTTTCACTTGTTAAAGTTACATTTAATAATAGTTTCGATATACTCTGATATATTTCATATATAGAGGGTATAAAAATAATACGCTTAAATCTCTAAAAATTTTTCTTTGAGAAATTTTTTTTGTTATTAAATAGAGTTTGCTATAACTTCATCTGAAAGCTTAAAAGTTTATTATGCATATTTACAGCTCTAAGATAGTTTATTTAAAAAAATAACTTTTACATCAGAAAAAAAAAACGTTACGAAAACAATTCATAAAAGCACAAATATATTGATAAAAGAACCTTGAACGGATATATGTTAAAAGCTGTATGTATGCTTCGATACAAAGTTATCTAACGAGCTTATTATGTTATAATAGAATATAACATAAACAAGGTATTTAAATGGTCGAAAGATCAAAGGAAAGGATTTAGACAAAAATAAAAGACGTTATTATTTATGTTTTTATTCAAATTTACATTCTTAAAAATTCATTGCAATGTAAACTTATGTTATCAAGATAACAAGTGTTGGATCATTCATTTCCTTCTATCACGCCAGACTTTCTTACAAAACTCATTTAAATAAGTCAAAAATCGGAAATTCGATTGATTGTAGGTGCTAGTAGGGATGATACAAACTCCAGAATTGCCAGTTTACCTTTTTTGTCTTGGAAACAATTTCTCCTTCCTCCTTCTGAAATTATATGATTATATGAATGCTGAATCTAAAAATAATATTCATTTTCATCTACCACGCCAGACTTTCTTGTAAAACTCAGCTAAAAAAAATCAAAAATCGGAAATTAGATTGATGGTAGTTACTAGTTGCTATGATATAAACCCCTGAATTGCCTTTTTTGTCATTGAAATAATTTCTCCTTCTTCTTGATGCACCTCCTAGCACATTTTCGCTTTTCATCTTCTGTTTTCCGTTTGGCTTATCACAAACTAATCCAGGTATTGTTAATTGGTTGAGATATGATCAACCGACAATTTCCAAAACTGCGATTCTCCGGCTATAGTCAGTATCCCCCCTCTTATTCCCCTGAATTCCTGGATTTTTCAAGTCGTTTCAGCATTTAGTTGAATAAGCCGGGATGCAAGAAAAATGTGGGGAAACAGCACCGATTTTAAATAAACTGGAACGTGTTTATATAACCCCATGGAACATTCTGCCAAATTAACCTACTCATAAAAGGGCATAGAGCCCCAACGGGGGGGGGGGGGGAATAGGCACATAAAACATAAATATGAAAAACAAACTTGGTCCAATATCTTTGGCCTAGGCTTGCAAATATTGGAAAACGAATACTAGATTATTTAGTCTCAGGTAAGGACTAACTAACTTGGCTTTGATTTATGAGCCTTGAGTAAATTATGGTTAGATTTATTAGCTATGGCTTAGGCTTTATGTAAGATCTGGCAAACGTGGACTTAGCAAACCACAATTGTAACAATCTTGGTGTCAGTATTGGATGTTATCTTAGCATTTCGGATAATTTAGTGGTTTTACTATATTTACTATTTGACAGTTTGTTAACCTTAATTTCTCTATTAAATATTGTCTATCTTTTAGTCGCACAAAAAAATCGACAAAATCAGTATGAAAAATGGTACACAAAAAATTAATTAAACAATGTAAAGCCATAAAATAATTCATCGTTTCCAATTAAAATATCCACTTTGAAAATCAACAAAACACCGAACACAGAGAAATATTTCGATAAAGAATAATAACTACACACAAAAAATTGGCAGTATACGTACGTAAAATTCATTTTCTATATCTAAATATTTTCGACGAAAAACCCTATTTTTTCCCTTTTTTTTTTTTTGTAGGTAAATGCATGATTTTATAACAGAAAAAAAAGGTATTGTTTCGATACGAAGAACAATAATCGCCAATACTACAGATATATTGAAATAGATTTTTTTCCAATACGGGATATTTTACATACATTTTAATATGGCTTATTTTATATTCATATATAAATATATAAAAACAGGGTGTCCTCGATTCAGGTTCGGCTTAGTCGGATGGACTAGTGTTTTTGTTGCTTAAATTTTTTATTATTTTTGTCTCATGTCATATTTCGAAAAAAAATGAGTCCAAATGTTAAAATGATCTTGTTTTCTTAGTTCAATAGTGAGAATCTCGTTTTGATTTAAAAAAAAACCATTTACTATCTTTTTATCCAACTGAGCAACGCAAAGGAGTGGTAATGTGTCTATAAGTCTATATATATGTGTGTTCCTGTATGGCACACTAGAGACAAAACGCGTGGGCCGATTTTGATGATTCAGACGTCAATCCATTTGTCTTAACCTTGCGAGTGCTACTGAAGATATGGCAGTAATAATAATTCAATATAGCGACCACCAGACGCCATATTGTGAAAAAGAATGTATGCGTGTTTCTATGTGGCACTCTAGAGACCAAACGCGTAAATTTTTCCCCCAAGGTTAGGTTAGGTTAGGTTAGGTTATATTGGCTTTTCCACTAAGGCTATAGAGCCCACTGTGATACCATATATGTGTTTTACCTCCTTTCCGCTGATAATTTCATTTATCAGCTCCTCTATTTTCAGAGGCTGAGTGCACCTCCTTCATGCATATACCATGCACTACACCAACCCATCACAACTATTAATTAAATAACGTGTTATGCCTTAACCAACTGAGCTAATTTTCCCCCAATATTCATGATACACCCTGTATATGTATATAGTTGTACGGATATACAAAATGTTTAAAAAGTGTGCGATCACGTTTGAGATAATCATAAAATATCGTGAAATAAACTGATATGACATCTCTCACGTATTATTTTTGTTTGTTACGTATTCGATATTTAAATTACTGGTTGTCTCAAATATTGTTATAACATGTGTAAGTGTCATCATTGTATAAGATAAGTGCGTCAGTCTCTTTTAAACGATACACGAGCACCAGCACAATAGCAGGTTGCAAGTGGAAGATAGAGATCAATATTTTCGTATTTAATTTCAAAAATCATTTATGTTATTATTGATAAGTCGTTACTGGAACTACGCAGCTTGATGGTAAAGGAAAATTAATTTAACTGCGATTGAGTACTTCAGTCGAACCTGGTATCCAAGGGAATTGAGAATTTAATATTAGTTGATTTTTGTTGAAGTTCTGAAACAAGCATTTCAACTTAAGATTGTAGATTTTTAATTTTTTTTAAATAATTTGTGGGACCCGTTTCTTGAAAGTACCTGGCAAATTATATATGGATAAAACATATACAGAATGTTCTAAAATTGATAGTAGAAAAGTATACTACTGAAATAAGCTTATCAAGATGAACGAAAAAGCTTTTTACGAAACTTCGATCGGACCCGTACTTTTCGAGATAATTAAACAAATCAATTAATTAACAAAACAATAAATTTATCCAATTACAGAGCACTTACAGGAGTACATTTACAGGACTATTGTAATTTTGTCTATGAGTCACTCATACCCCACTATTCTCAAAAGCTTGAGGCGCTTAATAGCAAGAATGAATCGAAAAATAATTAGACATGTGGAGTAGATGAGGCGTTTCGATTCATTTTTGATATTTTAAATTCAGTGCCTCAAGCTTTTACAAATAGTCGGTTATAAGTGACTCATAGATAAAATTATTTTCTACTTTTTAGTACAAAAAAAGCTAGTCCCTTAAAAATATTTTTTATTAAATTTTTTATTTTCTGAAACTTTTGAAACTCCTTTAGAAAAAAAACATTTGTAAATATATACATTTGAATCCAGGGTTTGCATTCGACATTGGACGACATTTTTACCTACATCAATGTAATATGGTCAGATTTACTTGAACATCAGTTAAAGGTACCTCATGTTATTGTAATTGGACCATTTCATATGTATACCTGGTTAGTCTATGGCGTATTGGCGTTTTGCTAAACAAGTGTTGAAATTTATCCGATCCTAGTTCTTGAAATAAATATCAGGATACTCGAAATAAAATTGTACATTAAGAAATTATATTAAAACATGTTTTAAAAAATTCCCGGCAAATGCGATTTAATTCTTGTAAACCGATTTTTGGAAACTTAGCTATAAAATGTTCTCACTCAAGTCTGTTCGACCGTTTAGGGACAGACGCACAGTTAAACACTTTAAACTAACACTCCTTCTTAAACCAATATCAAAGTGATGGTCAAGGACATCAGATGAGATGAAA
The DNA here is from genome assembly GCF_905475395.1 of Chrysoperla carnea. Taxonomy (NCBI): domain Eukaryota; kingdom Metazoa; phylum Arthropoda; class Insecta; order Neuroptera; family Chrysopidae; genus Chrysoperla; species Chrysoperla carnea. The sequence goes on from NC_058342.1 coordinate 30,613,753, forward strand.
AGGATACTTAGAGAGCTATCATGTTTTGGGACTTTAACTTCGTTCTTTTGAATTATTGTTTTGAATTACCTAATTACCACTTCATTTTTCGAAATGAATTGATCCAGGTTAATTTGACCATTCATTTCCATAGTAATTATTTATATGTTAAAATTATATATCAAGCCTTTTCCAAACTGAATCGATTTTGAAGATAATCGTCAAGTTTTTAGTTTTTTCGGGTACGTAACTGAAAGCTAGCACTTAAAAAGATAGCTAAGAAAACTCTTCATTAAATTATTTTTCAAACGAAACCAAAAAAATTAAAATCTGTTCATCCGTTTATTCGCTTCAATGCCACAGACAGACAGACACACACACATAGCGGTCAAACCAATAACACCCCTTTTTTTAGTTCGGGGGTTAAAACAAGAGACTTCGCACCAAAATCGGCAAGTATTAACGGCAAGCTTGCCCTTCTTACGACATTCTTACGCTAATAGATGCTATGCTAAAAATACTATATTCAATAGTTCGATGCACGATTTCCAGTGGCGTACAATAATACTACCACAAATGTAAATTGCGTAGAATGGTACTTTGATATGTACATATGTAATTCACTACATCTACATGATTTTTTTTTTTTGTAAAAATATTTGATAATAAAAATGGTGTTTAACCATCATCAATTTTGCAGGAAAAAAAAAAGAATAAAAACAAAATACCTGATGATAGTAAAAGATAGCACACAAAAAGTTGAATAAATAGTTTGGACTATTTTTTATGACGCAATGAGATTATCTGTATCACGAAGTGTGATATATTGCAGTTGTGCGAAAATAAGAGGGTGAATAGTAAAATATAGACACAATCTTGTGGATATTAGGATATAATTTGAGGTCTAGAATATTTCTAGGCAATATTTCTACGGTTAGAATATTTCTAAGTCTAAATTATTACTACTGATTGCTTAACTTGTTGATATATTGTGTTAATCTTTCATATTCAGCCCAAGATCGTTATTCGTAAGTTTCTGTACTCGATATAAATCGATAATAAACATAAAATTTTGGGTTTTTAATACCATGTATATAGGGTGATCTATTATTGATAGCAGAAAATTATATCAATAAATTAAACTTATCAAGACAAATGAAAAAGCTCTTTGACAAATTTCGATCTGAGGCCTAATTTGGGAGATGCGACTATGAGAAAAATAGAAAGATTTATGCATTCATTAAAAGTAGTATCATAAACTAATAATTGATTGTAAATGGATTGTAAACTATTTTGTCTCCATTTATGCAGAAAACAAAAAAAATAATTATATATTTATCAAATTATTTCACCAATACAGAGACATTTAGATGTGGGAGGTATCAACATACGGAGCGGATTATCTGCAGTGTATTGTAGTAATATTAAAACACAATTTAATCCTCTCAACAGACAATTAACTCCGTCAATTGATTTTTTTTTTATGTTTTCGATTATTTGAGGATGGGATAAATTTTAACTTTGTATAGGTTACAATGTTAAAGCGTGACGAAAAGGAATTGAAGGATCTAAAAATAGTTTTTGCGTGATGTATTTTCAAATAATAATAATATGAATTTAATTAATCAAAATGAATTTCTTCAAGATAACTAATCTTAGACTATCGTACAGACAAATTGAAAACCAGTACATGTTTCTGGTATCAAGCGAGCCTAGCCGTTCCTTACCACCATACTTTTACATTCTTTTCATTGTATAGGAGAGAGAAAAAAAAACATCTTAATCCCTATATTGTATTTATGGTCAAATTTGCAATTCTACAAGCCAAATGAACCAACGCTTCGATAAACATCGAAGTATTTCATATTCGGTATAATACTGTTAGTTTGACTTGGTGTGGTATATAGCAATGGATCGTACGTTGTTCATAACATATATTTTGTTGAAACTTTTATAAAACTTCAAAACTTATAAATTCAGTGTTAATTCATGTGTTATATATACGAATATAAACTTGGTACTTCCATTATGTGAGCGAAATTATCTTTTAAACATTAAATTATGATGGGTTCTCTTGGGATTTTAACGCTAAGATGTCAGCGCCACGAGAAAAAAGAGTAGAAACCATATTTGTTAGACTCATATTTGTTAGCTTTCGATATCTGCCTTAATTTTCTAAATATCGAAAGCTAAATATTTAAAAAAAAATTCAATTTTCGGTATTTTGAAAATTACTCCAGACATCGAAAAATTTTATTCTCATTTTTCATCTTATATTGTTATAACATAATTTACCAAAAAAATTTAAAAAAATACATTTTTTATACCATGTATATGAAATATACCAAGGTATAGTAAGTTTAGTACCAAGTTTGTAACGCTTAAAATATTGAAACAATGAACAAAATTTTGGTATGAATGTTCATAAAATCACCTACTTAGTTCATTCCCGGTTATCTTTCTGTCTGTCGTCGGTCTGTCCGTCTGTTATGACGATTACCCAAAAACGAAAAGAGATATCAAGCTGAAATTTTTATAGCGTGCTTGGCGTAAAAAGTGAGGCCGAGTTCGTAAATGAGCAACATAAGCCAGTTGGGTCTTGCAAACCGTTAGAGATAGAAAAAAAGTTCAAATATAAAAAATGTTTCTTATAAAAAAATAAATAAGTTTTATTTGAAACATTTTTTCGTAAACATCACTGTTTACCCCTGAGAACGCAAATTGTGTAGTATGTATTATATGGGAATATCAGTTATGTATGTGTAAGATAACAGAGTAATCAACACTGACTATGCATGGTATTTCAACAATTAACACAGTCAATAGTTTGTTTTCACTTGTTTTTTAATAAATAATAGTATTAATTGTGGGTTTTAAAATTTTTCATGTTTCCGTTGCCATAGAATTTACTGAATAACTTTCAAATACATCACATTCACATTTCGCTTGATTCATCAAAACGTAATGAAAATGACATGCATAATTATGGAAGTAATCAGATGCAATAAAATACAACACAACGATACGATTTTACAAGACATTATTTCAATAAAGAAAGAGAGATCATATCATTTGATTATATATAACTATCTTTATTTTTAAAAAAACATATAGTTCAAATGTGTTGTTCCACAACATAACCTTTTTACATATAGACATTTTCAAGTAGGAAAATGCTTTGATAATCAGTACAAGAGGGAATTTAGTGAACACAGATTTGTTTAAAGTACCAAAACTAATACCTACCTATACCTTACACCAAGCAGCTTTACATGTACATACTACATATTCATAGATATTATTTGGGCAATATAATTCTTACTTTCCTTGAGAAAAATATCAAAGGACTCCGAACACAATCAATGAGTTGAAGAAATTGCATTCGTGTCTAGAACTCGAATAGCTTAATTGGTAGGGCGCTTGACATGAATCCAAGAGTTCTGGTTCGAGTATATTTTTTTCAATTCTCTTTAATTAATTAAGTATGTATGAGCATGACAACAATGTTCGATTTAAAGGCTCAAAATTTGTTTGTAGGTAGTCTTTTACTCAAAGAATATGTGGTTAAAATTTCAGCTTAGGTAACCGTGCAAATTTTTAAGAAAAAAGTCATTAAAAATCGATATAAAATACATTGGCTCTTATGGAGGAATCTCAAAAAACGACATATTTTGGCAGTTTTTGATAATTTTCATTTGGAATGAATGAAAACAAATTAAAAAAAAACTTTTTAATAGAAAGTAAACATATTAGCAATGAATTAGAAAAGAAAAAAAACTAAGTGTCTCCGTCCATATAAGGGATGTAAGAGCAGGGTAGATTAAGGGTTGAAATTATTTTTATCTTATTTTCAACTTTGATGATGAATTTTGTAATAACTTCATGAATGTAGACGAAAAATAATAATAAAATTTTTCGATATGTGTCTTGGTTTTCGAAATATCGAAAGCTAAATAATTAAACAAAATTTTCAATTTTCGATATTTTGAAAATTAAGCCAGATATCGAAAAATTTTATTCTTACTTTTCGTCTTATATCGTCAAGTAATTATATAAATTTATCATCAAATATTAAAAACGGGTACATTTAACGATTGGAGATCCTGTCGTCCGTTCGGAGTCAAGAATCTCATAGTCAACGGAGTCTTAGTAACATAGTTCAATTTTAGTTTCAGGTAATTTATAACCCAAATTACATTCTATATCCAATACGAGAAGTACATACGATGCTTATATGTATGTATAAGCTATTCAAATAATAAAGTGGTGAATTTTCTTTTTTTAGGCATATACTTTTCTTTTATTGTATAGTAGTATAACTTGTTGCAAGAAAAACATTTTCTTATGGTCTATAAATTTCAACGGTAATAATATTTATTCATAAAAATTCAGGTCATAATAAAAGAAAAAAAAATTGTTAATTCATTAATTCCGTTACAGGTTCTAAAAGGGTTTTCAATAGAATCGGAAAAATAAATTGAGTTCCCTTTAAAAGAATGTGTGTGAATTAACCTTTATAAATGCATTTTTGTTGGCTTCGAGTTGAGACGTTTACTTCATGCGTTTTATCGAGGCCAACATTTCCAAAAAGTAAATTTTTAAAGCACACATTTTAATTTAAGGATGTATGAGCATGACAACAATGTTTGATTTAAAGGCTCAAAATTTGTTTGTAGGTAGTCTTTTACTCAAAGAACATGTGGTTAAAATTTCAGCTTAGGTAACCGTGTAAATTTTTAAGAAAAAAGTCATTGAAAATCGATATAAAATACATTGGCTCTTATGGAGGAATCTCAAAAAACGACATATTTTGAAAGTTAAGATAATTTTCATTTGGAATGAATGAAAACAAATTTAAAAAAAACTTTTTAATAGAAAGTAAACATATTAGGATGTAAGAGCAGGGTAGATTAAGGGTTGAAATAATTTTTATCCTATTTTCAACTTTGATGATGAATTTTGTTATAACTTCATGAATGTAGACGAAAAATAAGAATAAAATTTTTCGATATGTGTCTTGGTTTTCGCAATATCGAAAGCTAAATAATTAAACAAAATTTTCAATTTTCGATATTTTGAAAATTAAGCCAGATATCGAAAAATTTTATTCTTACTTTTCGTGTTATATCGTCAAGTAATAATATAAATTTATCATCAAAATTGAAAATATCTATTTTTAAATTTGTGCCCCCACTACCATGCTCATACATCCTTAAGTAGTTCTAATGTATGATGAAAACTACTTAATCCATTGTTTTCAAAAAACTTTAACCGAAACCAAAAAACAATGTCTTGGGTCCGGGTCCTTTGAAAAGCTTGGCCAAATTTAGTGAAATTACATACTTGGTTTATTGTTTTGGATTTTATTGACGTCATAGAATATAAAAAATTAATTTTTTGGATATCTTGACCAAATTTTGTTCGATTTGAATGAAATTTTTTTTTGAAACATACTAACTTGAGATCGCATTTTCGATTTTTCGTGTTTATAAGTCGCTTTTACCACTCCTTGGGCCAAATATGGAAACCATGATAGTTAAATTTTGGAAAATATTGCAGTTACGTTAAATTTGCCCAGAAATTTGAAATTTATGGCCGAAAATTCGTTGGATAATATATTTCGTTTATTAAAATCGGATCAATTTTGAGTGCGATACAGCGAAATCAATTTTTTTGAGTTTTAATGAGTAAATTTCAATTTTTTGGGTTTCCAAATTTTGTTCAATTTAAATGAAATTAGTCGCTTATACCACTCCTTGAGCAAAATATGGAAACCATGAGAGCATACCACTCCTTGGGCCAAATATAAAACCCTCCACTCAATTTCATTTTTCCGCCATATTGAATTTGCTCTAGTACATTTTTCAGAGACAGATTCATATTTTAGCTAAGACGCCGAAAATTTGTAAAACTATCTTTTTGAATATTTTAGGTATTACCCACCGTTACCTTATCTTATCTACTTTATAATAAGAAATATGAGCTTAATGAAACAAAAGAAATAGCAATAAATAGCTATATATTTTATCAATATCATAAAATACATAAAACTTCCTACACAATATCCGACAAACACAGCACAGCTTTATAAAATCATAACTGTCATTTTGCATTTTATTTCACGGTTTAAATATAATGATAGCTTCTAGTTAATTCTCTACAATAATAAATTTATTAATAAGAAAGTAAACTTACGATCGTCATCAATATATTCCAAGATATTCACAAATAAAGCACCTCAAGTTTTTCTAGTTGATGTACGTTTATATAGATTATACAGTGGAACTTGGTTAAGTGGGACATGGATAAGTGAGAAACCTCCATAACTCGATCTCATGCCGAAGTACCAACACTTTGGTACTGAATTATCTCTGTTAGTGGGGCAAAACAAACCTTTATATCTGGGATTCGTTCTTTCGATTTAATCGTCATAGTTACTTCTATAACTGAGACAGTGAGTGAATTTTATATGCAGTAACTTCTGCGTTTTGTTCATTTACTTACTTATTCTCAATCTACCTGCAAAATCATACTTAACTAATTTTGGGCCTAAATGACCTTCTGTTTTAGTATGGCTTTACTATCATACGGATGAAAATTTATTTTTTAAAATTCCGAAACGAAGGCTCAGTACGTGAAAAACTGAAGTTTTGCTCGATAACTGAAATAACCCAACCTAACCTAACCAGGTTTCACTGTATTAGATTTGAGTTCTCCTTTAGAAGATCTCTTGTTAGACACCAGTGTTTGATCAATTATATCTTTGCTTTAAAGATATATTAATCCCAAGTGACGGTTTCGTTTGACAGACATCGGATTCACACAGAATGTGTATTCTAGTTTCCCCCTCTTCGTAATAAAAGCTGCAGAGATCTTTTCCTGAAAAATTGATTGTGTGCACCTGTTTATTGAGTCTGCAATGCGATCAATATTGCTTTTTCACCAATTGCAAATACTCTGAAGCCTTTTTCCATGAAAAGTCTTTTTTAATTATATGGAATCGAGTATTTCGTTTCGATTATCTATAATTTCATAGTAATACAAAGACAATGTTTTCCAATCGAAAATTAATTTAAATAGTTGTGATGAGATATTGTAGTGATACCAAACACTACACCAGCCTTGGTATTACTATGAATTTATAGGAAATCGAAAAGACATACCCGATTCGATATAGTTTGAGACCTTAAGATTGAAATTGTATACCCGAACTTCAAGAAAAACATTAATAGGCTTTTTTAAATGGGCTCAAATCTATACCCAAGGCGTATTTCTTGAAAACCAACTACAATTCTATTTTTTTGCTAAAAGCTGGTAGTAAAAAACCCCGGGAAGTAATATAACAATATTCGGGCGTTATGTGTAATCTCTTAGACTAAGTTTTGTAGTATAAATATTAAGTCATAAAGCTTCTTATATCGTTAATATCGCTTATACTCTCTGAATACAGAAAATGTCTCTGAATACAGAAAATATGGTTACCCAGTAACATCGTTAAAAGGTGGAACATTGTTTGCATTGTTATGTTCCTACTGAGCTTTAGTATGTTACATCCGCATTCCAGGCCAGTTTTTATAAGCTTTTATTCAATTTCGCTTCTTGCCTGTTAATTTGTCGTATTGTCTATTCGGTTCGATTTTATATTTGAAAGTTCAGATAGGTAATTATTACTCGAGACACCCTGTATACAGTGATGATTATCCTTATCTCTACCCTCCATAAAGACTATTTATCAAAAAGATTTTATCTCATACAGTCCTACGAGTACTAATCAAATTCTAAAAAAAATTAGAAAGAAAATAATTTTTTCAGGTGTGGCGTTCGCACCCACGCTCCCGTTTGGGAACCAGAGCTTAAATCTGGCGCCTTAGACCGCTCGGCCAACCTGACTGTGTTTAACAACGTTAGAAGTTTTATCTCATAAAGCTACGACTACTTATCCAATTCAATAAAAAATTAGAAAGAAAATAGTTTTGTCAGGTGTGGGGTTCGAACCCACGCTCCCGTTTGGGAACCAGAGCTTAAATCTGGCGCCTTAGACCGCTCGGCCAACCTGACTGTTTTACAAGTACTATATCTTATTAGAACTTTGAAAAACATCTTTTATTCTCAAATTAATAAACATTTCCAAAATAAATTTTTCTTTTAGTTTGTGGATATTAATTTTATTCTTCCTAGTGCGTATTTTACATACGACCGTTCGACCGTGAATAACTGGTAGGTTGTAATTAATATTCCTGCATTTGACACAATATTTTGATTACAGTTTTTAAAACCAATAATACGCAGTTCTGATTATATTTATTTTCACCCCTTTTCTTCTTATGGAAAATTTATATATTTTCAAGATCATTTAATGCAGTTCGAAGAAGGTAGGCGTTGATTGCATTCGCTGTTTGATTCGGGGAGTCTCTCGGATATTGGAAATAATATTTTGTGTTTTTGATCTTCATACAACTTCAATTTATTTTTGCAATGAGACAATCGATACTAAGAAATATAAATAATTGCTCATCTTTTTTTAATTTTTCGAAGTGGAAATAACAATCTTAATTGATTTAGAAATAATAAAGAAACGGATAAGTAGTCGGCAATTGGATAAGTAGTCCTAGCTGTGTGAGATAAATTGACTAAATACCATGTCAGGTTGGCCGAGTGGTCTAAGGCGGCAGATTTAAGCTCTGGTTCCCAAGAGGGAGCGTGGGTTCGAGCCCCACACCTGACAAAACTATTTTCTTTAAATTTTTTTTATAAAATTTGATAAGTAGTCGTAGCTGTATGAGATAAAATCACCAAATTGATTATACATAGTCAGGTTGGCCGAGCGGTCTAATGCGCCAGATTTAAGTTCTGGTTCCCAAACGGGAGCGTGGGTTCGAACCTCACACCTGACAAAACTATTTTCTTTCTATTTTTTTTTTTTAAATTTGATAAGTAGTCGTAGCTGTATCAGATAAAATCTCAAAACTTATAAAACACAGTCAGGTTGGCCGAGCGGTCTAAGGCGCCAGATTTAAGCTCTGGTTCCCAAATGGGAGCGTGGGTTCGAACCCCACACCTGACAAAACTATTTTCTTTCAATTTTTTTTAGAATTTGATAAGTAGTCGTAGCTGTACGAGATTAAATCTCCAAATGGATTATACACAGTCAGGTTGGCCGAGCGGTCTAAGGCGCCAGATTTAAGCTCTGGTTCCCAAACGGGAGCGTTGGTTCGAACCCCACACCTGAAAAAACTATTTTCTTTCTATTTTTTTATAAAATTTGATAAGAAGTCGTAGCTGTATGAGATTAAATCTCCAAATTGATTATACACAGTCAGGTTGGCCGAGCGGTCTAAGGCGCCAGATTTAAGCTCTGGTTCCCAAACGGGAGCGTGGGTTCGAACCCCACACCTGATAAAACTATTTTCTTTCTATTTTTTTATAAAATTTGATAAGTGGTCGTAGCTGTATGAGATAAAATCTCTAACTTTGTTGTACACAGTCAGGTTGGCCGAGCGGTCTAAGGCGCCAGATTTAAGCTCTGGTTCCCAAACGGGAGCGTGGGTTCGAACCCCACACCTGACAAGACTATTTTGTTTCTATTTTTTTATAAAATTTGATAAGTAGTCCTAGCTGTATGAGATAAAATCTCCAAATTGATTATACATAGTCAGGTTGGCCGAGCGGTCTAGGGCGCCAGATTTAAGCTCTGGTTCCCAAACGGGAGCGTGGGTTCGAACCCCACACCTGACAAAGTTATTTTTTTTCAATTTTAAAAAAAATTGTAGCCTGCAAGTAATAAGTAGCATGAGATAAAATATCTAAATTTATTATTTATAGTCAGGTTGGCCCCGTTTTTTTGTTTTGTTTATTACTATATCCACTGAGGAAGTGAGAGAACAGATACTCTTATTACTTTGTGTGTAAGAGTGGCTATCTTTCTTTACTTACTTTAAATACTTTTATTCATGCATGGTATTTCAACAATTAATTCCGTCAATTGTGTATTTTCACTTGTTTTCAATTAAAATATGTTCGTAATACACACATAATACCTATACATTTTTCCCATACTTGCGTTACATTTCGATGGTTGGTTACATAATAAATTTTGATGATTTTATAAGTAAAATAATTAAATAACCAAATTTCTTTGAAGTTGAAACAGAACAACACAGTATGTGTGCGGTTTTTGTATTATTATTTAATTTTTAACGACTTATTTATGTAAATTTTATAAACTACTTTTTATTACCCTTTAATTTACGATTCAAATAATAAACTTCTATGTTTGGTTTAAAATGTCTTTGGTTATAAATGCTAGTGGTGTTCCAGGCTTCGAAACGATGTAAGATGTCCGTCCATCTTTGGTAAATGATTTAAGATGATTCGGTTAGGTCAGGTGAAATCCACGTTAAAGGTTTTTATGGCATTGAAATAATAGGGTATTCCACTATTTTTGAAAAAGTACTTCAAAATGTTGATTTTGCTAATAAAAAGCTACCAAAAATTTATTTCGGAAAAATACACACGCTTTCTTGCCAAAAACTTAAATTAAATTTTAAACCTTTTTTAAACTGTCAAAAACGCGGGCATCGCTATACGAAATAACACAAATAAGTTTGACAGATATATTCATAGACTGATTATAAGAAATATAAATATTTATTATATATGGATATATTATACCCAGCTGTCTACACTGAACTAACTGATGGTCCAGGGTTCATACCGATATGACATCAAATCAGGGCTTGCCCGTGTTTTAGGTCGCGTGATATACAGTTTAAAAATTATGATTTATAATTTCAATATTATAAAAGGAAAATGTGCTTTTATGACTCGAAATCAGAATATTTAAGTATATTTTTCCATAAATTTTAACTTTTTTCAAATTTCATGATTTATTTTCGACTAACGATAATACCCTATTATTTTTTGCAAGGAAAGTTCCTCAACAAAGAGTTAAGTCAGTCTGTGACATCACTAATAAATTTATATGTATTTATTATATACCAGGGTGTCAATAAAGCCATTGTCCACAGCTTAATTAAAATTAAAGATATGAAATGAATTTTGTGAGTAAAGTAAAGTAAATTCCGAAAATATCTATGAAATTTCCTTCTAGGAAAGTAGTTATTTTGACAGCACTGTGTAAGTGGAAAGTGGTCAAAAACGTTTCTCTAATTTTCTCAACTTTGGTCGAGTATTTTAAATCGATTTAGTTGATTCACTTAGAAAAAATTCGAAAAAAACCTATAAATGGTCCCCGACCTTTCTCTGTTAAGATATGTACTCTCAGGTTCTATGTACTTTCATTTTTAGTGCTATAGGGCCGATATCCTCAGAACCAAAATTCAGATCGTATTTGAAATGGTCGGATCGTTTTCGTTAGCAAAATATGACGAAATGTACTATCGCGAATTTTTTCGATTTTTTTAGTTTGAAAAGTTTCGAAATAATAAAAAAATTCCCGAACGGGTCAATAGATCCAGTACGCTTGATTGATAAATTCATTTTACGCAATTTTGCAAATTATAGTTCGGTTATGAATAACTGCTAAACGTTGTGGAGCTGTTCTGTAAAACATGTAGCGGTTATATAAAGCAACGAATTAATCGAATCTCTCTGCGACTGCCATATAACTTTGAGACTCGGTATATGTGTAAAAGTTACATAATTACTGTATCATATAGTTTCGAGTAATGAATGATGAATTGAGATAAAATATTATGAGTAGAGAGATGTATACTTATTTCCTTAATGGTACCAATCTGTAATTTGATAATAATGTTATTTTGGGTGTAATGATAGTGGTGATATTACACTAAACTAAAATTTTCACAGAAAACATACTGTATCATAATTTATAAAGGCTGATTCAAATTGAGTTTAACTTTAATTTAAAAAAACTTTATTTTTAATAAATCGAATTATAAGTAGACTTCTTTTAAGGATGTATGAACATGGTAGTGGGGGCACAAATTTAAAAATAGATATTTTCAATTTTGATGATAAATTTATATTATTACTTGACGATATAAGACGAAAAGTAAGAATAAAATTTTTCGATATCTGGGTCAATTTTCAAAATATCGAAAATTGAAAATTTTGTTTAATTATTTAGCTTTCGATATTTCGAAAACCAAGACACATATCGAAAAATTTTATTCTTATTTTTCGTCTACATTCATGAAGTTATAACAAAATTCATCATCAAAGTTGAAAATAAGATAAAAATAATTTCAACCCTTAATCTACCCTGCTCTTACATCCCTTATATGGACGGTGACACTTAGTTTTTTTCTTTTCTAATTCATTGCTAATATGTTTACTTTCTATTAAAAGTTAAATTTGTTTTCATTCATTCCAAATGAAAATTATCAAAAACTTCCAAAATATGTCGTTTTTTGAGATTCCTCCATAAGAGCCAATGTATTTTATATCGATTTTTAATGACTTTTTTCTTAAAAATTTGCACGGATACCTTAGCTGAAATTTTAACCACATATTCTTTGAGTAAAAGGCTACCTACAAACAAATTTTGAGCCTTTAAATCAAACTTTGTTGTCATGCTCATACATCCTTAACATTCTACGTTGACTAAGACAGAGGCGAGGCGAGGGTCATTATAAACAAAGCAAGGTTATAAAAAAAGTATCTCGTGCAAAACTAGTCAAACTATATAAGATTGGATGCTTCCCCATACATGTTTTGTGCACACGGGCCTTCACATTTTTAAAGTCCACTCGATATAACATTTGGCCACCATAAGCTAATCGCTTATTACACGTCTGACGTCACCAATAATCAATTTTGATGAATTGTCCAAATCTAATTACAAATAACCAATTAAATAATTTCGGATAGCTTAATTAGAATCAGCTTCTATATTAAAACTATACATACAAGAGTATATAGATGTAACATTAAATCAGCATAATTAAATATAAGCATCATTACAAGCTTCATTAGTGAAGCTTCGTGTCGTTTTCGTGTACGTAAGCGTTAGTTGGTTCTGTTCTCGTTGGTAGATAGAAACGTTTACGACAGCAGCCAACCAGCCAGTCAGCCAGCGAACACACACCGTTTTGCAATTAGATAGAAAGTTCACACTGAGTTTGTTCTAGGTAAATATAAATTGATATCTTGTGGATTTTAATAAAAACATCTATATCAATAAGAAATTTAATTTTAATGTTTCTATCTCTTTTACTATTCACACTGTGGGCGAAAAACAGGCATCTTTTAAAAAATTAATTTAAGCTTGTATTCTTCATATGCGCATACATTTGGTATACGAAAACTTATCGAAATCGGATACAAAGAGCGATTTTCTCAGAAACTATGCATCCAATCGATATATATACACGATTTTTGTATTTTTTGGGTCAAAATTACCTTATATACAGAGTTTTATCGAAATCGGAAACAAAAATTTTTTCCCGATTTTTTCGATTTTATCGAAGGGGTACCCCTTAAGAAAATTGCAAAAAATCGAAAATTTTTTTTTTCCTTCGATATCGATAAAAATTATTAAATAAGGAAATTTTGACCCAAAAAATCCAAAAATAGGGTTTATTTAATGATTGGATGCGTGGCTTTTGAGATATAATCCAAAATTGAACACAAAGAGCGATTTTCTCAGAAACTATGCATCCAATCGTTATATATACCCGATTTTTGTATTTTTTGGGTCAAAATTACCTTATATACAGAGTTTTATCGAAATCGGAAACAAAAATTTTTTCCCGATTTTTTCGATTTTATCAAAGGGGTACCCCTTAAGAAAATTGCAAAAAATCGAAAATTTTTTTTTTCCTTCGATATCGATAAAAATCATTAAATAAGGTAATTTTGACCCAAGAAATCCAAAAATAGGGTTTATTTAATGATTAGATGAGTGGTTTTCGAGATATAATCCAAAATTGGACACGAAGATCGATTTTCTCAGAAACTATGCATCCAATCGATACCTTAACCCGATTTTTGTATTTTTTGGGTCAAAATTACCTTAAATACAGAGTTTTATCGAAATCGGAAACAAAAATTTTTTTCCGATTTTTTCGATTTTATCTAAGGGGTACCCCTTAAAAAATTACAAAAAAAACAAAAAATTTTTTTTACCTCCAATTTCGATAAAACTCAGTTTATAAGGTAATTTTGACCCAAAAAGTACAAAAAACGGGTACATTTGTTGACTGGTCGAATAGTTTTTGAGATACAGACTAAAATCGATCCAATTAATGCGATAAGTCAGAAACTCTGCATCCAATCATTATACAGAGTTTTATCGAAATCGAAAACAAAATTTTTTTCCCGATTTTTTCTAAAGGGTGCCTTCGATATCGATAAAATTCATTACATAGGATAATTTTGACCCAAAAAATCAAAAAATAGGGTCTATTGAATGATTGGATGCGTGCGTTTGAGACATAATTCAAAATTGGACACAAAGAGCGATTTTCTCAGAAACTATGCATCCATACACCCGGTTTTGTATTTTTTGGTCAAAAATACCTTATATATAGATTTATTGAAATCGGAAACAAGTAGGGTTGTTTTCTTGAAATGGTAACACTTTAAAAATATCGAGCTGAACCAGGGTTAAACAATCAATCCATTTAATTATTTTCTTCATTTGTAATTTATAAATTTTTAATGAATTTAACGATATCCTTATAAACAATAACTCTTTGTTAATAATATATCTATCGAGCTCTTAATTAATTTGAAATTGATGATAAAATTTACATTTGTATTTGTCAAAATATCTTTGTATATTAGAAAGTTATAATTTCAAACGCTTTATATCAATTTAATATGAACAACTTAATAATATTCATAGTTTCAAACAAATATGTAGTTTAATGTCAAACACTTTAAACTTATCGTATATTATCTGTTATACACTACAGTATGTGTAAACAGTTTTTATACCATACCATGTATATCTTTATCTTTATCTTTATCTGTATATATAAAAATAAATTGCTGTGCGTTAGTCTCGCTAAAACTCAAAACCGGCTGGACCGATTTTCAAAATTTTTTTTTGTTTTGTTCACTTTAGTTCAGGGATGGTTTAGAAAAAAAATCATTTTCATTTTAAAAATTGATTACCGTTTGTTTCGGACAGTTTCTTAAAAAACTAATGTAATAAAATGAATAACAAATATCTTGGGTCTTTGTCCAACTTATTACTGTGTGGCCGAAACAGTAATGAATCGTAATTGAAATGAAAAGGACAATTTCGGAATAATTAGATTCAATGCGGAATAATTTCAGAGACTGAACGGAATGAAAATGTTGGCTCTACAGTCAGATTCATAAAATATCTCGAAAATTAATCATTTAATGGTCAAATAAACACGATTTTTGTAATTTTCGGGTCAAAATTACCTTATAAACTTAGTTTTATCGAAATCGGAAACAAAAACTTTTTTTACACTTTTTGCAATTTGTAAAAATCGAAAAAATCATAAAAAATTCAAAAAAACACAATTTTTGTAATTTTTGGTTGGGTTGGGTTAGGTTGGGTTAGGTTGGGTTAGGTTGGGTTAGGTTGGGTTAGGTTGGGTTAGGTTGGGTTAGGTTGGGTTAGGCTGGGTTGGGTTGGGTTGAGTATGGGTATGGGTGTGGGTGTGGGTGTGGGTGTGGGTGTGGGTGTGGGTGTGGGTGTGGGTGTGGGTGTGGGTGTGGGTGTGGGTGTGTGGGTGTGGGTGTGGGTGTGGTGTGGGTGGGTGTGGGTGTGGGTGTGGGTGTGGGTGTGGGTGTGGGTGTGGGTGTGGGTGTGGGTGTGGGTGTGGGCGTGGGTGTGGGTGTGGGTGTGGGTGTGGGTTGAGTTGGGTTTTTTTTTTCAATTTTATTGATCTGTATATATAAAAATAAATTGCTGTGCGTTAGTCTCGCTAAAACTCAAAAAAACGGAATTGGTTACGCCTTAACAAACTGAGCTAATATCGAGTAAATTAGTTCTGAAAATATAGTTCGTTGGCAAGATATTCATTAAACTTTATACTGTAGTTTAAGGTTTACAGGACTGTCATTTTCACAAATTTTGATTTGATATTCGACGTGAAATCAAGAAGCTAAGATACAAAATAACAATCATATTATGAATCAACTATTTAACAAAACTTTTATAATATTAATATATTTATTTATTGAAACTGAAATTGTTGTAATAAAGTCAAGTTAATAATTTGAAAATTTTCTTCAAACATATATATGTATATATTATGCTTGTGTTATCATAATAAACTTTTCCACTTATCAATACATTTTCATCAATTTCGGAACAAACATAAAAAAATAATTTAGATATATATTTATATCGAGGTTGTGCGTATGGTTTATGTATCGATGGGGTTCGGTAGTTACATTTTGCATATTTTCAAACACAATATTCGTGTTCAGCGATCCCAAAAACCCTCTAGTAACGAGTTTAGACTGATTATATGACAATTTGAACCACGTTGCTGTCATTAAAAATGCGATCTGATTTATGGTTTTCAAGATATTAGTCTCATGTGAAGGTTTTCTGAATGTGAAGTTAGATCTGCAGTGGTAGGTATATCGCGGTTAGCTGGAGGTGTCTGGGTGTCTTATTTATAGGCCCGAACTACTCGTTGTGTGTGTAGTCATGGTAGGGACAATAAAATCGATGCCAGAGCTTCCAGTGAAAAATTTTGGCGTCAAAGGAGGCTGGATTACTAATTTTTAACAACTACTTTTTTTTACTAGAAGATCATGGATAATGGGCATGGTGAAACCGACTACGGAATCCTAGTAATAAATAAATGTGAAGAAAATATCATCAACTCTTAAAGTTTCATGATATAGTTTTTCTACAATCAACTCATGCAAACACATTTTTCTTTTTATAAAAATGTTTTTCATTGGTCATTTTATTACATTACCAATATTTGTTGTTCATGCGTTAAATTTTTATCTATCTGATTAATTAAAACTTTTTCAATGAGTATTTTTATTCTTAACTTTTATCGAGGAAAAATTATTTTTTTTATTTTATTTTATTTTATTTTTTTAAATCAAAGAAAACTCATTTAAAATTGTATCAAAGCAACCAATTGGCGATAAGTGAGAAAAAAGGATGAAAGACTCCTTTAAGGTGTGAAAAAGATTATTATTACATAGAGTATATAACAGGGGTGGGGAACCCGTCGACCGGAGTAAGGTAAAAACTACTGTCACTCATTGGAGTCCTCGCGAGCTCACGTTTGAAAAAAGTTTTTGATCAGAGTGTTTCTATGTTAAACTAGTGCAAACAAACAATTGACTGAGTTAAGCCAAGGCTTCCTTGAGAAATGGTAATTATGTAAAGGATTGGATTCAACTAATATTGGCCTTGGATTTTCCCTTAAATTTGCCTAATAATTCCTTATTATCCTGGAATAATGTTCCATAAGGGACATCTATATCAAATTTAAAGTAGATATATCTTGAAGTTCGAATTAGATAATCCCGCAGGAACCTAACATTTTTCCGGTATAAAAATGTGTTATCGCATGTCTTAATCCAGATAATTTATTTGCCTAATTTCATTCAAATTTGTACAGCCGTTTTCTCGACATCCAAACATCGAAATAATCAAACAACAAACTTTCACATTTACATATAATTAGCAGGAAGAAGGAAATTTGAAAAAAGCTGGAATTGTCCAGCGGAGCGGATGGGTAACGCTTAAATATCTATATTTATTAATAATTAATAATTTTAGATGATATTTGTTGTTACGACGCAAAAAACATCTATTTGATTTTATTGGAATTTCAAAAATAAGTCTCTAAGAAATCGGTAGAAAATACGTCAATTTTAATAACCATAATTTTAACAAGCGAAAGAAAATAATAATTACAGTTGGCAATGACACAAGATATTGGTGTATAAATTTAATACTTGGAAAAACATTCTTATATAACCCAAACGCCCACAGATCTTATTTACTCAGGTAAAAACAGAAAAGATTATTGGAATGAAAAATGTTTTCTCGAAACTTTCTAGAAAAAATATCATAGTCCGACGAGTTTTTATATCATGTATATATGACATATACATAGTATATTAAGTTTAGTTCCAAGTTTGTAACGCTTAAAAATATTGATGCTACGAACAAAATTTTGGTATAGGTGTTCATAGAATCTTCTAATTAGTCCACTTACGGCTGTCCGCCCGTACTTTTAATTTAAAAAACAAAAAAAAAACGAAAGTTTTAACTGCGATTCCAACGGAATGCTGTTTTAGCTCACTTACTCGTTGTTATGGCTACATTCGATAAATGGTATAATAAAGGTATACCCTTTTGTGGTCATTTTCCAAATTTTCCCGGCATTTTATGAGACAGGATCATTTAAATTATTATTATATTCTCTAAAGCCACACAATTTTTGAGCCAAAACCAAATTTGATCTTTTACAAGCTTCTATTTAGTTTCACGTGTCCCATTGTCTGTCTAAAATCAAATCTTGCAAGTCAAATTTGATCCACTTCCCGCTTTCCGATCGAGCTGAAATTTTGCATGCACATTTAGTTAAGATGATAATGCATGGTAAGCTTGTGGCGTGCTGATTTTCTCATCACTTCCATCATATTTGATATATATACATTTTTTTAGTCTTACTAAAAAGTAGAAAGTAATTTTATCTATGAATCACTCATACCCGACTGTTTGTAAAAAAATAAATAATTAGGCATGTGGAGTAGATGAGGGGTTCTGATTCATTTTGGATATTTCACATTGAGCGCCTCGAGCTTTTACAAATAGTCGAGTATGAGTTACTCATAGATAAATTTATTTTCTACTTTTTAGTACAATAAAAGCTTGTCCCTTAAAAAGTATTTTTTATTAAAATTTTTTTTCGCGTTATTTTTAAACTTAAAATCTCTATTGTCTGTGCTATATGTTAAATTCCTTAAAATAGGTTTGTATCATAAATTTAGCTTAGATCACACAATTTTTGAACCAAAACCAAATTTTGACCTTGTTCACGTAATTTTTGATCTAAAAATCTCCATTGTCTGTGCTATATGTTAAATTCCTTAAAATAGATTTGTAACATAAATTTAGGTTAAGTTAACAACATATTAAAGTCATTAAACTGGTAAGAATGGTTCATAAGAATTGAAAACCATCTACTTAACAAAAATATTATACGAAGTATTCAACAAACATGTATGACAATTCAATGAAAAATGTCGAAAATATATGAAAAATTTCTGATTATTTTCTTTTTTTTTCATATAAAAAAGGAAACATTCCTTTTAGCATAAATAAAAAATATGGAGAAGAAAATCACAAAACATCAAGAAAAAATGTTTTTTTTTTGTACATCACATGAAAAACGATATTACTAAACTACATGTATGTTGGTAGTGGAAAAATCACTAAAAAAAGTTTTTTTTACTACTTCTTAAAATAATTTTTAGTCATATTTTCTCTAGAAATGTAGACTTTTACCTCTTACCCACACTACCACACTCTCTCTTCTACAACAATATAGTTATCTCCCTTCAACTTTCTATACTGTAACTAAAGTCATTTCTGTTTAACAATAAAATTGATTAACTTCGCGTAATTATATCTCAACAATGAAACTGTCAATAGTTTTGAGTTTTCTATTTTTAAATCAGAACAAATAGTTTGTGACAATTTCTGACACGTTAGTTTTTTTTAAAGTGATTGTCTTTGTACAATATTGTAAAAATAGTGTAATACATCATACAGCAGTGGTATGTACGCATATATAATATATATGCTTAGCACACTCAAATAAGTATTAATTTTAACATGCTTTTAACTCAACTGTCCATTTATCACGTATTCTGTATGATAATAGCATAATAATAAACATATGGAATTCTGTATATATAATAGACATCTCTCTTACACTACTTATACTCTAAATATAATTGTTTCTGTCAACAAAACTTCTCAAATCTACAATTTTCGCCTGAACTAATTTTATGATAAAACTTAAAGTTTCGATGAAAATCGACCCGTTTTTGTGACCTTTAACCCTGCATAAATTTTTTTCCACATCTCGGATCGATGAAGACATCACGGATCGATTTCATTTATGATGGTGTTTTGATTAATCCTACTAAGTTTCAGCCGGGTGCTAATTTTTGTACTTTCGGATATTTAAATTGACCGGATATGTTGCAGTTAATATGGGTGAAATCTGACCTTAGTGACGGAGCTCTGTTGATCAGAAGTATTTTTTTTATTACATAAATGTTTGTGTATACCGTTTGAAATGGTTGATAGTTAAATCGATTATCTGCATCGCTGTTTCAACCCCCGAACATGAAAGGGGTGTATTAGAAGTATGGTGTATTATCGAGATAATAAAGTCTTCATTCTTAGCAAACTTTGATACGCCCATGAAGTCACTGTTATTAATTCCTCCTTAAAACTGTTTTAATTAGAATTAGTCAAGATTGTGTTATAAATTTTCTTAATATTTTCTATTCTAATTAAATTAAAAAACTTAAAGAATTCTATGACCAACTATAAAAATTGTGTTGAATTACACAAGTTTGATTCAGAAATTCAATCAATATATTATTTGAAAAAGAAACCCAAGGATTGTGGAAAAGACTACATTATATTACTAGCGATTACCCGCCTTCTGCGATAGATACAAAATTATACTATAACCAAATTGTCCTATGTCATAAACCCTCTGATTCTATATACCCCTCCCCTTAAGAGGGCATAAAAATACAAAAACTAGGGGCTTGAATCTAGTTCATGACATACAAAGGAACCAGTGTTATGAATCAGAGCGAGATTTAATTGAACTAGAAAACTTAGATCGAATTCGTGCCGATATAAGATGTGTCCCATCGAAACTAATGTTTTTGTGTGAAACATTTTCCTGGATTAAATCGAGTTTCAAGCATATGTCAACTTAATCAAGACACCCTGTCAAAGGTATGAGTGTTAAGGGCGGAAAACATTATTTTTCCTCGTAGCGGCTAAATAGCTATGATCGGGCCCTGGTGAAATAAACAACAAATGAACTTTCATCAATCCAATTCGATCAACCTATCCAATCTTTTAAGAATCAAAATTAACAAAACTTCTATTTTCACTTATACACCCTTGCCTATTTTTTATAATGACCCATTAATTTAAATAATCCTAGGCCCCAACCTATTATTACATCTAAACAAACAATATGGGAGTGGAAAAAAAGAGGCCAAATTAAAACTCGCCATTTTTTTCATCAAAAATTTTGCAATACACATTTTAAAAACACATTTTAAAAAACGCATTTCTATGGCATCCATAATACTTGGGCGGGGTTCATACTTGATTTCAATAAACTTAAATCCCCTTTCAAACACTACTTAAGTAGGTGTTTTTGAAAAATATTTTTATGTGACAACCATAATGGTATGTACATCTCAAATACATCCAATTGGTCTGTAAATATGTAACCTCCTCCCTAATAATCAACCCCCTGTATTTTTTTTTTCAAAAAGAAATAAATAAAAACAAAGGCCAACATACCTTACACACATGAGGGTATTTACCCCTTGCATGGATGATATGTATTCAATAACGATTCTATTTATTTTCGAATTAAAATATTCAAGTATTCCGACAAGAGTAATAATGCTCTTATAAAAGGGACCCCTCTCAAACCACTTACCCCCCCAAACAAAACTATAAATTTTTTATCTACAAAATCATAACAATAAGCCCTCTCCGGTATTATTTTTGAAAAAGTGTTCCCGATATTTTTTAATGAATGTAATTTGTATTTAATTTTTTGTTTTGTCGAATTGTTTTTGCCATTCAATATCAGATTGTAATTAAAAGAATAGATTTAAAATGATAATTATTAAAAAAAAAGAAAAGAAAAGTGGACTGAGAATTCATTGGGGGTAGTTTTTTTTTATAAGGGTTGCATAATAATAATAAATTAATAATACGTCAATGCATATTTAACAGTTTAATAATTTTATTGAGAATATTTTTTTTCAAATATAATTGCAGGAAATGTAAGTAGTATGACATGATAACACACTGGTCTGGATTTTGGGAGGAGATTTTAATTAAAGAACGATTTTAGGTCTGTAAACCTAAAATGTATAATGAAAAATTCATTTTAGCATGCATGCTGACTTTATATCAAAGCTTGAGCCATTTGTATATTACTACAGGTTAAATAGAAGCTAGTTACTCTTGTCCATAATGCACTAAATTACAGGAGTTATTTTTTCATTTAAATAGGTTCAATATCACGTACTGAAAGTAAATGCACCCTCCATTTTAAGGAAAACCGTTTTAGGCTAAATCTCCATAACCGTGCACTTTAGACAAAAGCTGGTAATAACCTTTATTGTAGATAATTAAATTAGAATATCTTGATATATTTCATAAAGACATGGTATGAAAATTCATTCGACAATAACATTGACTTTGTGAAATAATAGGAAAATTTCTTTGTTTAGTGATAAACCCCACTGTTATTGAAAACTAGAGGTAATATTCCCCACTGTTATTGAAAACAGTACATAGTTTTTATTTTTCAACTACTTCGCACAGGAAATTCTCACTATGATTAGCAAAATATTATGTTTACTGTTAGCCAGACGCGTGTGCAAGAATTTTTCAAGGGAGGGGTTCAAATTTTTGTTCCTCATGTTTAGTCATAATGTCAATAAAATAAGATACTCTTTTTATTAAGTCAAAATGTGACATTCAGCAACTGTTTTCAATTTTGCAAAGTTAATTCTGCGAGCTGCGCAGAAAATTTTGTTCCCATAACCCTAAGCGAGGTTAAATCATTTTGTCGATATTCAGACATTTTCGGTCTAAGGTATGTTTTGAGACGACGAAAAGATGTAAAGAGTCGTACAATGGTCACTGTTGTCACAGGTAACATGAGAACTTCGCATATTTCTTGAAAATACCGGTTTCGAGTGAATTTTCGACGTCTCGTTCGTAAATGCGATTTCGTTAAAATTAAACTTCGTCGACTCATCACGGGAATAGTTGAAAAAGTTAAGGGCAATAGTGTTCATCGAAATTTTTCATTTTATTGCGAAAGAGACCAAAAATATTTGATGGAATATTTTCCTTGGCTTTCGCAATTCGATATCGCTCATGACTTTGAAAATTTTTCTAATCTCTTCTCCAGTGTCTCCTCTTTTTTCAACCAAAATCTGTTTCGCAGCTTCTGCAGTTCGATATCGTGGCCAAGATCCAGATTTTCTATTTGAAGTAGTTGACTCAAAGGCGAAATTCAAAGAATATACCAAGTTGAAAAATGCATGGATATCTGATTAGTCAGTGGAAATGGGTGCGTTCACAAGACTATATTGTTAATTGAAATTTATGAGGAGAGATTCTCAATGGGATTCCCAAAACTCCTTCCGTGCTCACGAACCTGCTGTTAACATACAAAATCGCCTACGTACAAGAGCTATATTTATATAACGATATTATTATAATATTTTCTAAATAACATTATAATTTTCCCACCTGTTTTATATTTTATATCATCTAGAATCTAGATAATTAAAATTTCACACTTATCAGAAAGAATCGCTGCATTGATGTGTATATTAACACAAATGTAATATATAAATAATATCGCTTGCATTTGAAGCTTTTATAATTACTTATTTACGTAAATTGTTCGTTAGTTAATATTTTAAAAGATAATTAGTATATTAACTGTTATTGACATACTTTTAGAAGCGTGAATAAAGTAAAAAGCAACGTGAATTTTATCTAAATATATATATAATTTTATTGTTGGATAACATTTAATATTTTGAAAAAAAACAATGTAGGATTTATTATTAAAGAGAATTGAAACAAAAAAACCTCGAACCAGGAATAGTATCACTCCCTAGCCCCTTCCTCAAAAGAATATTTGTCTAATAAGTAAATTAACTAGATTTTGGTGACTGTAGAAGTATAAGAAGTAAATCATTATAATTACATCAGACATCAGTCTTCGATAAATCGTCAAACGAGTTTCTTTCTTTTTTTTTTTTGATAAATAATACCTAACTTAATTAATTTTGAACTAATTAAATTATTTAACAAGTACAACAAAAAATATTGTCTATCGTATTTTATTGTCAACCTAAATATGTATAAACAGTTATTAACTCTTATTATACCACGTAAAATTTTTTATTTACAATGTCAAAATAAGTCAACTCAGTACAAAGTTTGGACCCAAAGAAACTAGAAAATTCTATTACGATCCCAATACTAAACCCAATCAAGTTTCGTAGCAGAAAAGTAATAATAGATGATAAAAAAGGTTCAGGGTATCAAGAAATCTCTACTAGTTCTGCACATATTTGCTTTGTCATATTAAGCTTTAAAATCGAAATTCGATCCTTTGCACTTTGCCCATTTTCTCATCAAACATTAAGGCGATTAATTTTTACACTTTGAGAGAGACAAAAGACTTTTAAACGATCTTGTTCATTAAGGGTTGAATATAAATTATAAATACAAATATATACATACTATATAGTCCGTTCGATTAACGCAAAACCATAATAAGGTCATAGGAGCCATATTAAGTTCATCTTCCCCGCCGTGGTCAAGGAAGAAAGCAAAATTTATCTATTAGTTTAACTGTACATGAATAAATAAAATTTTAACTCTTTTTCATCAATATATTGGTTGTATAGAACCCAAATTAGTCGGTTATAGCCGAATAATTTAATATTAATATGATTTATAAACAATATGCTAGAGAGAACAGACAACATTTAGAATCATTTAAATATCGACTCCGTGGCGCAACGGTAGCGCGTCTGACTCCAGATCAGAAGGTTGCGTGTTCAAATCACGTCGGGGTCAAAAAAGAATTTTTTTGGAGCATGATTTTAAAACTGTATCTATTTTTGCAACAAATTATAACACAAACATGATCACTCACGGTTAGATCACATTAAGAAGCAACTTTTACAACGACTCCGTGGCGCAACGGTAGCGGGTCTGACTCCAGATCAGAAGGTTGCGTGTTCAAATCACGTCGATGTCAATCAAATGTTTTTGGAGCATGGTTTTAAAACTGTATTTTTGCAAAGAATTACAACGCAAACATGATCACTCACGGTTAGATCACATTAAAAAGCATGTTTTACAATGACTTCGTGGCGCAACGGTAGCGCGTCTGACTCCAGATCAGAAGGTTGCGTGTTCAAATCACGTCGGGGTCAAAATCGAATTTTTTTAAAATCTTATAAAATTCTTCCTTTCAATTGAGAATCTTCTGACATGAATTTTTAGTAACATAAAAGTTCCTCTGTATATTGTATTTTCTAAGCCCTTGGACAATTTCTGCTCACGGATCTGTGAAGGTCTGTCAAATTCTTAGTGAATTTTTTGGACTAATCGAACGCACTAAGAATTAAATTGTATCTATTTTGGTAAATTCCAGAAGTGTACATTATATATTTTGTTATACACACAGACAGAACTAAACAGAAGACATATAACAACAAAACATAACGATACTAAATGTTCATTAAAATTATTGTAGTGCATATAATTTGCTAGCGACTTGTAAAACGATAAAACTTACATTGTAATCAGTTATGGGTAATCTATACACATAGTCCGGGCATATTAGAAATTTGACGCGTTTAATTCTGAAACGAGTAGTCTCTCTTTGTATAGACTTTTAAATTTTCAAAAGGATTTTCCGGGATCCATATATAGGGTTTGTTGAGGATTTTAGTGACATTTTGTGGTTAAAATAATACTTTAACTATATATTTGTATGCTTTTCTTTTCCTAATTTCATTTTTGTATTCGATATATAATCCTTAAAAAAATTTGAACAAATGAAAACAAACAATTTACTGAGTTAACGACCAACTTCGGAATGACGTTTTTATTATTTTATTCTTTTTCAGTGCACTAACAAATTCCTATTTTGCTTGGACTATGTACAAGTTATACACGATATATTTATACCTAAGTATACATAGAGCAATATAAATTTGAAAATCATCTCCGCTATAAGTCATAAAAGTTTTATACGCATAAATTCATACAGATTGTATCATGCAATTTTTTATTGCTATTATTATTTTCAAATGGTATTATTATTACACCTCAAAAACATTATTTTTTAAATTTTTAAAGAATGTACGTCTGTTGATAATTTTCATTGTAGTTCATATTAATCGGATACAATTAGATTTGTGTCACCGGTTTAAACAAATTTGTAGCATGGAGATTTGAAAATATTCGTGCTTTGATTAATTATTTTAAAATTTCCACTACAAAAGGTCTTCTATTTTGTTAATAGGGTTACCAACTCAAAGTTCCGGAAGTCGGGAGATATTGAATTAATTATATGACCGAATCAAAATACAGTACCATTTTTTTAATGTTTTTAGTTTTTCCATCATTAAAAATTTAAATAAATATCCCTCAAATAATTAAAAATAATTTTGCTTCAAATAACTTCTTTATTTACTCAACTCTCGAGGATTTGTGTTAGTTGTCAGTATTGGGAGTTGGGAGAAGCTACGTGATTTCTGGAATCTTCTTAAATTTTCCAATTTCGAGTTTATCGTTTCAAAAACTGAAACATGGTTGAAAACTATGTTAATTTTTATCAAAAATCTCAAATTTTATGAATCTAGTTTCTACAAAATTGTTGTTTTGGAGCAAAACTTATTAACAACATTGGAAATTTCGTTTAAAAAATAAAACTTAAAATAACCTGCAAGTTTCTAAAAGTTTAATGATTATTGAAGAACTTCAAGAGGTTCTATGGTGTAATGGTTAGCACTCTGGACTTTGAATCCAGCGATCCGAGTTCAAATCTCGGTAGAACCTAGTTTTTATCAAAATTTAAATTTTATTAAGCTAAAAGATTCTTTCGCAAAGACGAAAACATGTCGTGTAAGACAGTAGTAAAATATGTCGGACCTAAAAATTAAGAAAATGCCTTGTATGCCACTCGTAATGATATTTATGAGTTGTTTTTAAAGAATTTATCTCAAACGCCCGGTTATAAAAGCGCAAATTTGGGTCTGACACTAGCGATATTGATTTGTCTAATTGGAAAATCATTCATACACTAATCATATTATTTATCTTAATAAAAATCTGTCATTAAAACAAAATTTATATGACAAAAAATTAATAATTTATGGGAAAATAATTAACCAATAAAAATAAATAAATAAAAAACTCAAATAGGTGTTTAAAAAATTGCATGTTTATGTGTTAAAAATGTGTCGTCTACATATAATTCAAGTATATTATAACGGTTGTTTGTAAACTTTGCACTCTATTCAAGTAACTTAACATTAAGCAAAATATTACCGACGATTACAATTAACAAGCAAACTTTTGGTTGTCGATTTTGCACATATTTACATCCCCACCAAATTGAGTTGAAGGAATCAAAATTTGTTTTCAAATTTAGTAAATTTAAAGAAAGTGCCTGTCAGTAGCCACTCCAGTGCCCATTTTTCGCCTTTTAATAAATAAATAATATGTTTTGATATAAAAGGGGAATGAGCGGGGTAATTGACCCCCCCTAGAGGGGGGTAATTGACGGAAATAGGCATTTTTTAGATACCGCCTGAACTTATATACAAAATTTAACCCTCTATCCCAATCAGAAGGGGCTGTAGAGATCAACGCTTCTAGACAAGAATATCCCTTTAAGTCGAAAAATTCTATTTTTAGCATGGGAACCTTTCCCAACTGTACAGATTTTCTTGAAACATAATTAAGTACAACCTCGATTAGCCACCTTTCAAAAAAAAAAAAAAAATTGAATCAAAATCGGTTCATTCGTTTAATAACAGTCGAATTTTTGCGTCGGGGGTTAAAAAAGCACCTATTGAGGAGAAAATAATACGACCATAGTGACAAGGACGTTGCCAGTCTATGGCAAAGAGGGGGCTAAGTAGCTTTATGGAGAATGGAAAAAGTATGAATTGTAGGAACACTTTTTTAAAGCAATTGGATACTTTGAGCCATTTTTGTGAATCTCTAAAGGGGGGTAGCTGTACTGCTGTATTGCTCATGACTTTTTTTTGTAGTCAATTGCCAATTATGAAAATTTAACAGTGATTTTTTATAATGAATTGAAATCTAAGAGAAAAAATGCTAAATTTACATTCTATCTATAACTCAAGTATATTATAACAGAGAGTAGAGTTAAAAAAAAAGGTTCATTATATTTTTTTTTTTATCGTTAAATAAAAACTTTTACATTTGATTAACATGGATTATAATGGATGATTGAATTTGAAAACCTGATAGTCGTCAATTGTTTGTTGTACGTATGTTTGGTTTTGTATACTGTACGTACCTTTACACAATTGGGTAGTAGTAGACATATAACTTGAACATAATACAATAAACATATATACACGGTCTGCATGTAAGGTACTCTAGGGTACTTCCGAAGAGTATGGGATAGAGGAGCTCTCATTACTGGTAGATTCCGTTTCTTCTTTCTTGGATCTCAAAAATTCGGCTTTTTAAAAAATTTTTATACCATGCATATATGTAATATGCAAGGTATACTAAGTTTAGTCCCAAATTTGTAATTATACCATGCATATATGTAATATGCAAGGTATACTAAGTTTAGTCCCAAATTTGTAACGCTTAAAAATATTAATGCCACGCACAAAATTTTGCTATAGGTGTTCATAGAATCACCTAATTAGTCCATTTCCGGTTGTTCGTCCGTCCGTTTGTGGACACGATAATTCAAAAATGAAAAAAGATATCGAGCTGAAATTTTTACAGCATACTCAGGACGTAAAAAGTAAGATAGAGTTCGTAAATGAGTAACATAGATCAATTGGGTCCGTAGGATCCATCTTGTAAACCATTAGAGATAGAACAAAAGTTTAAATGTAAGAAATGTTCCTTATCAAAAATAAACAACTTTTGCTTGAAATATTTTTTCGTAAACATCACTGTTTACCATACTTGAATATCAGTTATGTATGTATGTGTTATGTGATAAAGATATCAACACTGACTATGCATGGTATTTCAACAATTTATTCAGTCAATTGTTTGTTTTCACTTGTTATTTTACAGATTATTATTAGTTTAAAGGTGATGCATAAATTATTATTGGATATTAAATAACTATAACATATGTAGCAACTTTAAAAAAGAGGATACGAGCTTCAACTCCTCTAGTGATTGGGTCCAGTCATAAACACTCTTCACCTGCATAATTTTGTTTAAAAAAAAAGACTTCTGGGTTTTGATCCCAGCACGCTTCCACTGTGCTTTGTGTAATAATATCGCCATTCTTATAGCTAAAGTTTATCTAAGCAATAAATCCAATGCTATTACTTACTGCAATTCGAACATAAACTTTTTATTTTAAATAAGAATACAGATAAAATTAAAAAAAAAACTGGATTGACCCCGACGTGATTTGAACACGCAACCTTCTGATCTGGAGTCAGACGCGCTACCGTTGCGCCACGGAGTCGTTGAAAACTCAAAGCTAATTGTTGATAAAGTGAATGATAAATTTTTCTTTTAAACTTGATACTTTTGTCCCAAGTATAGTTTTTTCGATTTATACAGCTGAACTTTTTAGTGTATCATAATTTGATAGGGTATCACAATATAGTGTCGACTGTTTTCGCCTCCGACTACTTTCTTTGTAAGTCGAAAACTTCTAACTGATCAAGCTGCGTTTTATTATACTTACTTCTATGAAGGATCTATCAATCTGATAGAATCGATGTTCGTCCAGCATTTATTTACGAAGCTTTGGCTCGAATCTTGGCAAAGGCTAATTAATCGAGTCTTGTTTTCAAACCCTTGCCCAAGTATTAATTTTTATCAAGGCATGGTTTGGCAGCCCTGGCTCAAAAATGGGCAAGCATTGGTATTCCAGCAGCATTAATTAATATTTATGTTTGCCATCCCTTCTCGGAAGAGAGCGGATTAAAGCAAATAATAATAACCGAGGGTTCAAAGTCAATATTCAAACGGATAATTTAAGTCAATTTGAAGAATATGGTAGATTTTTCAAGTAAGTTATAGAACTTGCCCGTGCAACGCTAGGCCTTACAGCTTGTGTTTACAAAATGGCTTATTCAATTAACGGAAGACCCCAAGGGACTACACTATTCTTAAGTGAGTGAAATAATATTATGTTATAGGTTAGGTATACTATCCTAAAGTACCTTCGAAATAAGTCTATGTATATATGATAGGGTAATGTGTAGTACCCCGGATACAATTTACCTTGAATCAATCACATTAAGTTCAATTGTTAGAAAAGCACGGAAAGGAATGATTAACCATGTGCATTTATGTCAAGTAAAATAGAAATAACAGTGTTTAGTGCTTCAAAAGTTGGTTATTATGTCTTGTGGTTTGAATCACATTTTAATCAAATTCACTTTTAATTAGTGAATATTTTGCTCTGCCATATTTCAGTCTTAAATATAACGTAAAATGTTGAGGAGGTAAAGTTTGAATAGGGCACATAGTCATGTATCTTGAATCAACAAGGCACTGTATTACTGATATCTAATAATAGAAAAATAATGTTCATTTCAAGGAGTCAATAAATATGCCCTTTGAGGCTGTTTTAGGACACTCAAATAAGAGGATGCATGTAAGAGAACCTTATAGGATTTTCAATGCTCCAACCATATTCGTGAAGACTATAAATTGAAGAGAGTACTTTCAAGTATAGTTGGTGGGAGTGATTCTAAGTACATTATAATATGATTCATGGTAGATTATGTTCATGTATGTTATTTAAAATGAACAGCATGAATTCTTTGATTTGTACCCTAGTGTTGCGTTTCACTCGGGTACAAAAAGCAACCTTTTTAGCGAAGTGAGACCAGACGAGACACCACTAGTATCATCTCCATATTCTCGATTCTTGCCCCACTTTGTTGCCACTTCGCGAAAGTATGTAGGAGACATAACACTCTCCCCTATTTACAATATACCCACTAACACACTGACTGATTCGATGATCGGTTGTTTGATCCGCACATAACGAATAAAACATCCCAAATACATGCATACTATATACATACTCAAATTTCTCATGTATATTTTTCCACCTTTCGCCTCATTTCACATTTTAAATAGCTTATGTGCTCTTAATAAAAACTAGATCGGTTTTGATTTTTGATTTTTGATTTTTGAAGAATCGACAAGACACTGGTTGATTGTGAATATGCAAAACTCGCGAATCAAAATCTATGATATTAATCTAAGTTTCATGGTGTTATCTCTGTAACTAGAGCCGAGAGTTTCAGAGGAAGTTTTAGCTAAATTGATCAGTTATCGAGATATTTCATTTTGAAAGAAATGGATTCTAAGAAAAACCCATAGGTCGCCCTATTAACTCAGTTGGTTAAGGCGTAACCAATTCCGCCCGCGGTATGCTTAGGGCAGCGGGTTCGATTCCCGCCGTTGCAACAAAATTAATTTAATTAATAGTTGTGATGGGCTGGTTTAGTGCATGGTCTATGCATGAAAGAGGTGCCCTCAGCCTCTGAAATTGAGTATAAATAAAATTACCAGCGGAAAGGTGGTAAAACACATATATGGTATCACAATGGGATCTATATCCTAAGTGTGTCCTTCGTGGACAGCCAATATAACCTAACCTAACCTAGTAATACCAACTTTGAAATGGGATAGAACTGGGTAAGTAGTTTACATAATGTAAACTGAAAAAATTGAGAATTTTGAAATGAGAATACATATTCCTTCGATTCAATTTCTAATTCGTGTCAAGAATATGGCACATTTTGTAATGATCATTATTCTTATAAGAACTTTTTTTTTTTAAGTAAAATTTTAGACCCAACTTTTTGTACACCAGACCATTAACAAGATATGCAAATGACAATATTTGATTATCCAATATTACCTAATCAGTTCAGATGTCAATTATTACAGTCTCTATTCTAAACTTGCATATAAATTCAAAATTATTTGATATGTTTAAGGGTTATGCCCTTAAATATTTTGGTGTGAGAGTTAATCATTTTCCAAGCTTTAGTAATTAATTATCGAAAACAAACATATTCATAGTAAATTTTATACAAAACTTTAAAGGATATTTGATAGTAACGATTGCTTTAATGTAACCCTACCCCTTTGAAAAAATCGAAAAAATCGGGAAAAAATTATTGTTTCCGATTTCGATTAAACTCTGTATATAAGGTAATTTTGACCCAAAAAATACAAAAATCGGGTGTGTGTATCGATTGGATCAATAGTTTCTGAGAAAATCGCTCTTTGTGTCCAATTTTGGATTATATCTCAAAAGCCACGCATCCAATGACTAAATAAACCATATTTTTGGATTTTTTGGGTCAAAATTACCTTATATACTGAGTTTTATCGAAATTGGAGGTAAAAATAATTTTTCGATTTTTTGCAATTTTTTTAAGGGTTAGAATTCATACCTTTAAATACTATACTTACTCATTGCAGACTTATAGCACAAAACCAGAGAGGACAACCATAAAACGAATTGAAAATCAGTATGGAAACAATCGAAAATTCACCAATTCAAACACAAAATAAAAATGTTTAAACTCATATAAACAACAAATCACTAAATGTTAATTATAATTATAATTGTTACTGGCATGTCCTGTACATATATGTCGGATAAGATAAAGCAGAAAATCCATATGATTATGTAACATTTAATTATCATATAGATCCTTGGTTGTGTGTGTAGTTAAGTGGATTTTATTACCATTAAAATGGATTACAAAAATTAAAACGTAAATTTTACATAATACTGCTTTTTTTTGTAATTGATATCAGTTTATCGGTATCAGTATATCACTTATGTGCTTAATTCCGGGACCAGGTGTCCACATTCTTGAAACCTTTAAGAGCTAGGTTAATTTTGATCACAAATTTGAAAAGTTTGGCCCAAATTTAGTAGAATTACATACTTGGTTTATCCAAATTGGATAAAATTTAGGAAAGATAGAGCAAAATTAAATTTTTTGGATTTTGATGACGTCATAAAGTTAAAAAATTCGATTTTTTGATAACACAAGAAAATTTTATCCGATCTTATTGGAATTTTTTTTGAAACCCACTAATTTTGGATCATTCGTTTCAGCTTTGATATCGGTTCATCGCTAGCTATCACTTATGTGCTTAATTCCGGGACCAGGTATCCACATTTTTGAAACCTATTAGAGCTAGGTTAATTTTGATCACAAATTTGAAAAGTATGGCCCAAATTTAGTAGGATTACATACTTGGTTTATCCAAATTGGATAAAATTTGGATTTGATAGAGCAAAATAAAATTTTTTGGATTCTGATGACGTCATAAAGTTAAAAAATTCGATTTTTTGATAACACAAGCAAATTTTATCCGATTATATATACTTTTTATTCCACTGGTAGAACGAGAATTTGACATTAAGGTTCAGTCATGGCGGAATGAACTCTATTTAATAAATATAACATATCTTACTTACACCATAAAAATATTTCAGAACATATAAAAAAATGCTACCGGATGAATGAATGGATAAATTCACTTGATTGATTTTAAATCATGAAAATGTTTAGAGCATCTTGTACACATTTTACATAACAAATAGGTAACAGTTAGTGACAGTTTTGTTAAAATTGTGTGTCCGTTGCACAGAAAAAAAGATATATACAGGTACACAACACAGGTAAACACATATAGAGTATATAATACAAGCAATATAGGTAAATGTTAAGGGCTCGATAAAAATTTGGTAAGGTGTTTCTACCGACTTCAGACTAAATCTATTTTTTCACGAACTTGTGCAAAGTGATCGTCTTCAACCTTATAAGGCTGTAAAAAAATTGTATAAGCATTGGGCGCCTCTGTTAGCTGCTATAAATTTTCAAAGATGTCGATAATTATTACGAAAAGTATAGGAGTACATACTATTAAGAAGGAATTTTTAAACATTTTAGTTTGCGTTTTTGCTATTTTTTTAAAATAACTTTGCAAACAAAACTAGATAGAGTGTCACAAGAGTATGGAAACTCCTGAAGATCTTGCAGAGTCAGCGGGAAAAAAAGGATTGTCAGGTTTGCCCTCTTGTCTTAGAGTTTCCTATGAAATGACATCATCGATCTTGGAATGACTTTGAAGGTCATAGTCAAAGTCATATTTGGACGTAAAATATTCTGGTTTCAATTTAGAATATCGATTTTTGGTTCTCTGTAGTTTTAAGGTTTTGGTCAAATCCAAGGTTTCTATTGGATTCTCTGTCGAAAAAAAAGTTGGATGCGGTGGTTCTGTAAGGGTTGACGACGATGACAGTGTCATGCCTGAGAACAGACATTGGCTACCACGACTGTCCACGCATTCCTGTCATATGCCAAGCGTACAAGTTCATGACAGTTTTTACTTTTGATTGTTTGAGGATAATTATTTTTGTTCTAATATTTGTCCAGGAAATTTTTAAAATTTTACGCCAGAACCACATTTCTGCGGCTTCTATTCTCTCCCACTTAGCATTGCCCAGGGGTTACCCTTGCATATACTTCATAGTACGTATAACAGACAAAGCAACTATTGTTTGAAACTGATAATAACCGGACGGACCCAGCACACTATACAACACTTAAGGAGTAAACTCCAGTCATGCGCCGGAGCTGACACACGCACAATTCTTCTGCTCAATAGATTAGTCTATATTCTCTTACAAGAAGATATTTAGCGAGTAAATTTAAGTTTTTAGCTCAAGACCTCAATTGCCTGGACTAATACTTGACACTGTAACACTGTAACAACAACATCACAGTATACATGATGTAAATTAATACTTCTATAACACAAAAATTGAGAATTATTTTTTTATTTATTTATTTAGTACAACAAGTAGGTATTTTGTAAACGATATTATTATTTTGAAGTTTTTTTGTATTCGTGTTATTTTGATGTTTTTGATTCCTTTTTTTTATTAGCTTAAGGTGGATGGACCAGCCGACCAAATTGCACAGTTTAGAAAAGCTTTTGAGCAAAAACTTTGAATCTGCTCATTCAATCAATTAATATCGATTTTTATATTTTTTGTAAACAAACTCACTAGGGAAATTGAAAACAAAAATTTGCCATCGATTTTTTTCCCTTGTATAACAAATAAACTATTTGTTTCGAAAATTGTTAAAATTCTGTACATAGGGTACTTTAGTCAAAACAAAAAAAAAGAAAATACAGATATACACAAATTGGGAGCATTTGGTCACATAGTGTCAAAGATTTTACATTAAAGAAAATTCGCTGATTTTGGATTAAAGAAAATACTCGTTATACGAGATTTTGGACAAACTCGAAAACTACTAATTTTATCGTCATTCGAACGCGATTTTTATAGCTTTGGGATCAAAATTATCTTATAAACGGAGTTTTATTGCAATTGGAAACGCAAATTTTAGAGGATATCTATGGAAAAATCACAGTACAAAAATTGTGGGATTCGTGTGTTATAAAAAAAGAAATCGTTTTCACTGGAAATAAAATATAAAAAAAAAGCATTAATTATGCGATTAATAATGGAAAAACATAAAAATGGATTTAGTACATAAAATTATGACCGAGTGCAAATTATGAAAAACATAGAATATAATTGGCATAGAACCAATAACTGCTAACCGCTATTGTTTTTATTTGTGCATGTTTGATATACCAATTTTATTATACAACTAAAAATTCTAAATGGAAATAGGTACAGTCAAAATCTGTTATAGCGACGAAACGATGTGTTCATTTGAAAAATATTCACTCTAATTAACTCTTTACTTGATGTGATTGTTTTGAGTGAAAACACATCGATTTAGATATCCAGGGGGAAGTTCGTAAATTCAGCAAGGGCAAACGTGGCTTAGAGAAGACACTCAGACTTCTGTAACTAACATACGAGTAAGACAGTGATACCCTAACCAGTGACAACCAAAAATACGAGTAAGACAGAGAGACAAAATTTTTACTATTAGAGTAGCTGAGATAGGTAGAAGAGTCATATACCCGTCTCGCTTTCTCCTCTATGAGCAATGCGGACTTGCATAAAGAGACACACAATAAAGTAAATGGCACACAATAAAATTATAACAATGGTGACTTCGACTTAAAATATCTCGGCCATGCCTGCCATAAATGGTACCTAGAGAAATTTAGGTTTCATCTCTTCACTCCCAACCACACCTCTGAAATTTAAAATAGCACCGCCAACCTTGTGAAACCTCATTTAAAAAGTCATAAAATTCTCTATTTAACCATGATATGAAAAATGAATTTAGAATATTATATTTTAGAAAAAAGCAACAGTGATTACGTCTTCCTGACTTTAGTGTCCTGATCGGACACAAACAGTATTTTTATCCCCTCAAAAAGTGTTGGAAGTAACTTGACTACATTAAACTTTTTGCATTCGTGCGCCTTTACGGCCTGCACTACATTTAATCAATGCCATTTTTCTAAAAGAAAATGAAACATACAAAGATGATCCATCAAGTAAACATTCGCAATTATTCTCCTCATAAAATCTCTATAATTTTCATGTATCCATGGGAAATCATCGTTGTATAGTAAAAAATCCACTGACTGTTATTACAGTGTTTCTCAACTTTTCATCTGTATAATTTTTGGTTTGTTCGTCTACTTTTATTAGTTTTAATATTCGTTCTGTGTGTAGTCATGGTAGGGACAATAAAATCGATGTTAGCGCTTCCAGTGAACAATTTTGGCGATAAAGGACGCTGTTATGACTAATTTGCAGTTGTTTACATGTAATGTTATAGAAAATGTCAAATTAAAATTATTGAAAAAGACTAATTAATTAAACTTAATGCATTAAAAAATGTGAAAATAAGAAATCGAATAGCACAAATATTATTTTTCAAATGTAAATTATCATAATTATTTATTAAAATTTGTTAGGCAATAATATTATATTTTCAAATTTTTAAAATTTATGTAAAAATATACTTAAATAATCTGATTTCGAGTCATAATAGCACATTTTTCTTTTATAATATTAAAATTTAAAATCGTAATTTTTAAACTATATATCACGTGACCTAAAACGCGGGTAAGCCCTGATGTGATGTCATATCGGTATGAACCATAGACCATCAGTTAGTTCAGTGTAGACAGCTGGGTATAATATATCCATAGATAATAAATATTTTTATTTATTATAATTAGTTGTCTATGAATATATCTGTCAAACTTATCTGTGTTGTTTCGTTTAATGATACCGATATTATGTCACCAAATTGGATGCCCTCGTTTTTGACAGTTTAAAAAAGCTTTAAAATTTAATTTTAGTTTTTTCCGAATTAAATTTTTGTTAATTTCTTATTAGCAAAATCAACATTTTGAAGTACTTTTTCAGATATAGTAGAATGCCCTATTATATTAATAAAGTAGTGTATCATTACTTCTGACTAAACTTAATATACCTTGATATATATGATATATACATGGTATAAAAATGCTTGCACTTTTATCACTTTTGTCAACGCCATTTTTAAATTTCAAACCATAAATATTCCTAGATAGAGTCCGACCATAAACTACTTATACATGTAGAAAGAAATCCTTCCTAGAAAATATAATTATATAACAAAATACAATGCTACCAAAATGATAAAATAAAAAAATTCTTGTAAAAAAAAAGGAAAAAGAAAAAAAATGAATCTAAAAATGGAACCTCACATGCATATAAAATACATACATAAAATCCATTCCATTCAATTCAAAATAGATATGAACTACAAGATTGGTTGCTTGTTGTTGGTTGTCGGTAGGTATTCAGAATGTCTGTTTTTAAGAATACAAATAATCACAATTTGATTAAAGGTGGATTCACAATCCATCATATTCAACATAGAAGAAGTTGAGAGACAATCAAATCTCGTCGACTCAATACTCGATACTCGATACTCAATCCGTTGTAAATAAAAATCACAGACTACTTACGCAACCATCGCATCGTTTATAATAATATTCATATCATTTGCATAAAACATTATTATTATTATTGTTACATTTTTATACCCTGTGTAGAGATCATTTTGTCTGGTATCGTTTTACAGTGGAGTATTTATCAGGACCGTGGGCAGGAATTGTCCAAGGGAAGGGTTCAAAGTCAATAAAAACAAAAAATTAGATATCATTTTGTGTGGTATCCTTTCACAGTGGAGTATTTATCAGAACCGTGCGTAGGAATTCTCCAAGGGA
This sequence comes from Chrysoperla carnea, assembly GCF_905475395.1. NCBI lineage: Eukaryota > Metazoa > Arthropoda > Insecta > Neuroptera > Chrysopidae > Chrysoperla > Chrysoperla carnea. The sequence goes on from NC_058342.1 coordinate 30,651,977, forward strand.
GGGGTTCAAAGTCAATAAAAACAAAAAATTAGATATCATTTTGTGTGGTATCCTTTCACAGTGGAGTATTTATCAGGCCCGTGCGTAGGAATTATCCAAGGGAAGGGTTCAAAGTCAATAAAAACAAGAAATTATTTTCTCGAGAAAGAAAACATTTAAGGAGATATGTAAGGATTGAATAATACTAGGGATTTCAATAAAACTTTATAAATACATTTCTTGATTAACAAAATTTCCAAAATTCCCAAAAAATTCCTAGGCCATGGCGCTTTTTATTAATTTTTTTATCGTTCAAAGTTGGTTGAAAAAATGATGAATCATATAGGTTATCATTTTCAATTGGATATTTCAAAAAATCTAGACAGTGTGATAAATAACTATCTAAAATATTTAGACAAACTTGTAGTTTATAATAAAACCATAAAAATATAAGGTTGTCGATGATATCCAAACAAAATTTTAATTTAATTATGAGTTCATCGAAGATCCATCATTTGATGAACAGAGACGACTATAGTTAAAGTATTGATGATTGAAGAGTGATATCTATATTATTAAATTTATAAGCCTCACTTGCACACAATATATTATATATTTTTGTAGTTGCGTGGTATTGTAATTCCAAAAATAACTCACTACTTGACTACAAAGCATGTATTTGGTTTATATGTATGTACCGTGCAATAAACCAAAACTTTTTTTACAATACCGAAGGTTTACAATCACCTTAATTAGGTCAAAATGTGATATTCAGTCAGTAATCTTCAATAAGTTAATAATGATTAAAAAAAAGCATTGCACTACACCGCTATGTATATTGACCGAGGGCTAAAATGATCTAAGGTATGAAGACGCAAGGTAGAAAAGGAGCGTTCATTCGTCGCAGGCAAAACTTCCAGAACGTGAAACATTTGGTAGACATTCGAAAACGCATCTTTGTTGCAAATATTGTTGAGTTTTCGAGTCAATTTTTGGTAGCGCGTCCGGCAAAGCGTTTTCGCCAAAATTAAACTATGTCGTCCCAGGTATCACGGGAACCATCGTCCAAAATCGAATATTCTATATCGGCTGGTATCGTTTCTAGAAAGAATTTATATAATTCTGACGCCTAAAGTAGCTTTGCGAATAACAAAAATAAAACGTGGTTTCCATGGAAACGACATACATGAAAATGTATAATTATGGGTGCTATGACAAAACACAGGGCAGTTCAATACTGACAGTACCCAGGGCTTCAAAACCCTAAGTACACCAGATACATGGTGCTTGTACCGCAGAGACTCGTCTCCTTCGTTCAAGGGGCCCTCCAAGTTCGGGGGCCTCAGGAAATTGCCCCGGTTGGCCTTTTGTAGTTTTGACTCTGACCTGACCTGATCTTGAATATATTTCGAAACTGGTTCAATATATCTAAAATTACAAAAAAAAAATTGAAATACACAGGGTATATAAATAATTGACTAAAGTCAATTGTTATCCTCTACATGTTTTTTTTTTTTTATATTAATCGAATCAAATAATACAACATCATGATAAGAATCTTTTTATCCGATGCGCGCGATTATCATATATTTAAATTATATTTGTGATTGCTAGATGCAGAAAAAAATTTCGAAACATTTCGAAGCTATACGCTTGGTAATAGTTTCAAGAATGAACAAATTTGAAATGAATCATGATTCTGGTAGTGTTTATGAAAATTAAGCAAATTTTGAATATTCAAAATATTGCATATTTATTTAGTAAGTGCATAAATTTTAAATTAAATTTAATGAAAAAAAACTTAATGTCCTTCAACACTTAACTTATATTTTTAAGATATTATAACTTAAAACAATCAAAAAACAAAACATTTTAAGTAAATTAGTTTCAGAAAATAATGAACGAAGCACATAAAATGATCAAAGCTTGAAAAATTGAAAAGCTTGAATGACGAAAATCACATCCGACTTACTGCTCAAATTTTTCGAACTTTGATCATTGTTTGTGTTTCGTTTCTTTGTCCAGCCTCAAATCTGTATTTTTATTCTGAATAGAAGGTAAAAATACTGTATTCGCTTACAATATTTACTAGAAGGTTAGGTTAGGTTACATTGGCTGTCCACGAAGGACACACCTAGGCTATAGAACCCATTGTGATACTATATATGTGTTTTACCACCTTTCAGCTGATAATTTCATTTTTCAGCTCCTCAATGTCAGAGGCTGAGTGCACCTCCTCCATGCATATACCATGCACTACACCAGCTCATCAGAACTATTAATTAAATTAATTTTGTTGCGACGGCGGGAATCGAACCATTACGCCTTAACCAACATATTTACTAGAAACACCTTATCAAAACTTATTAGACATTTGTCTTTTTTGTAATGAGTATATAATCATAAACACATAATTATTAAGTATTCAAACAAGAATAAATAATGCATAATATTTAAAAGTTATAGTTAAATTACACATTTTAACTATGAGTTGATTTCAAAGAAGACATAAATAATAAAATTTGTCAAGTTGCACCATTGTTAAACACCAACAAATGATTTTAACTAACCTGTCCGTAAACTTGTTAAACAATTGAGAACAATTCATCGTTCATTATTTAATAAATTAAACCGTGACAAATTTTGAATAACATTTATGTAATTTTTTATACAAATGTATTTAACATTAATTTATGATAATTAAATGTGGTGAATAGTTATTAAGTTATTAAAACTACAATATATATCATTTCATAATGCTTAAGATTTCATTTCATTCGTTTAACATGTAAATCTTTAACTTTAAAGTCACTATATTTTACGTTTATGAGAGCATTGTTAATTTCAATGTATCAACGTTGAACTAAATGGCTAATAATACACTGACAAGGTACAGAATTTTGATCAAATAGAATTATCAAAAAAATTGTCGTAATTTCAGATACTTTGTAATTTCTGAAAAATCTAGCGTAAAAGTTATGACAGTCCCCACAACTTCGTTGAAAGGATTTATATATTTTAATACGATTTAGGAAAAAATACACCACAAACAATAGATCAGGAAAAATAGGCGGAAACCCATGTAAGCGCAAATTAGTACAAAGCTTAGGTGTTCATTTTCTCCAAAACTATAAAAGATAGGGAGTTTGTAAATTTTTAGGTAGCTTCAATCAGTGGTCTTGTGAAACATTTTCGAAAAACATACAAAAATTCTAGAAGATGCTTTCGCAAATTTCAAAATATGAAAACTTAATTAAAATTTTACGAATTAATAGGAGGAAATCGTTTTAATACCTTCATGTGGTTATTCGTGTGCGTAGTCATGGTAGGGACAATTAAATGGATGCCAGCGCTTCCAGTGAAAAAGTTTGGCGATAAAGGACGCTGTTATGACTAATTTGCAATTCTTTACATGTTAATGTTATAGAAAATGTCAAATTAAAATTATTGAAAAATACTAATTAATTAAACTTAATGCATTAAAAATTGTGAAAATAAGAATTCAAATTGCACAAATATTATTTTTCAAATGTAAATTATCATAATTATTTATTTAAATTTGTTAGACAATAATATTAAATTTTCAATGTAACTCATAAATGCAATCCATACAATTATATATGCATCCATACAATTCTATAATTAAAGTAGTGTATCGTTACCATGGAAACGCCTCCAAAAAAAAAAAAAACACGCACGGTGCGAATAAATGCATGTAATCCAAGTTTGCCCAATCCCAGGGTGTGCATAACTTTTGGGAGCCAAATAACTGCAAATATTCCTACTTTTTTCAGTTATTTGGTTCCCCAAAAACTATTAACACCTCCTGGAATTGATAAAACTCGGATAACACGCATTTATTACCAAATGGAGGGTATTAAAACGATTTCCAGCTTAAAAATAATTGAGAACTCTATGGCATTTCAAAATAAATTTAGATTTTCGTCCCAATTTACTAGGTCATTAGCAAAAGTTTCAAAAATTGAAATACATGTCAACGTACTATAATGGCCTCATATTATTAGCTTTAAAAAAAGCTATAAAATCATCGTGTATTTCGTTTATATTATAATCATTAGATTAATTTTCTAAATAAAAACTAACAGTGTAGAAAAATTACATGGAGAAAACAAATGAAAGTTTTTCATAAAAGTTTTCTAGAACTTAAAATACATTCTATAACTTGAGGCGATTATTTGAAAGTTTAGAATTATTTTAGAACATCAAATAAATGTATGTCTATATTACAAAATGTATCAAGAAATACATAAATTTTTTCCATAAATTATTATCGAAAATTTTCATGTGATGATTGTGTATGCTAATTTCCATCAAATATTAAAATGAATCTGGAAAAATATTCATAGAAAAGTTTTTGATGACTATTTGTCTTAAAAAAACGTATGATATATTCATAAGATCATTACTTCGAATAGTTTCTAGAAAAAGAAATAAAACATATTCTAGGTAGAAATAAATTTTCTATTATTTTAATGTAGCCTTGTTATACCATGTATATCAAATATATCAAAGTATACTAAGTTTAGTCCCAAGTTTGTAACGCTTAAGTTGATACCACCAACAAAATTTTGGTATAGATCTTCATGAATACACCTAATCCATTTTCAGTTGTCTGCCCGTTTATTTGTTAAGGCGATAGCTCAAAAACGAAATGCTGAAATTTTTATAGCGTGCTCAGAACATAAAAGATGAGATCGAATTCGTAAATGAGCAACATAAGTCAATTGGGTCTTGGGTCCGTAGGACTCATCTTGTAAGCCGTTAGAGATAGAACAAAATTTTAAGTATAAAAAATGTTCCTTATAAAACGTGTCTTCACCCGTGAGAGCGCAAATTAGGCACAAATTATATAGTATGTATTAAAAGGGAATATCAGTTAAGTGTGTGTGACATGTATGTATGTTTGTTACTTATATGACGTGAAAAACAAGCGATTGCGTAATCAACACTGTCTTTACATGGTATTTCAACAATTAACTCAATCCATTGTTTGTTTTCACTTGTTTTTAGTTTACTCAGTACTCAGGCCCAAGGGAAGAAGAAATTTATTTAGGAAAAAATAGATCCGGAAGAAAATCGGCTAAAGTTTCTGTTATAATGTTCCATTTTTGAACGCTAGGGCTTAAAACTTCAGAACCCAAGCAACTCTTCTATACAAACTAAACCCAACTAACTCGTATCTACAACAATACTTCAGGCCTATAAAATTTTTGCTCAATTTTTTTAGGATATTTTCCGGGTCTATTTATTGCGATTACAGGCAGGAATTGGGAGTCTATATTGCAGTTCTAACTCTAAAGTATTTGTTTCAAATAAGAGTGTTATATTCGCTGAATCAGCGACCAAAAACGATTAGAATATAAATAGAATTAGATAGGCCTTATACTGTAAGGAGCCATTCACTTATTACGTAAGCATTTTGGGGGGAGGGGTTTAAAAAATTTATACATACCCCAACCTTAACATTTTATGGGTTGAAATTTATTACTAGAAATAATATGCAGTCCAGACGACGATTACGGAAAAACGAGATTGAATGTTACGTAAAAAGAGAGGTGAGGTTCTCAAAATCTTACGCATGCTTACGTGGGGGAAGGATATGGTTCAAAAATCGTCAAAATCGTGCTTACGTTATTAATGAATGGTCCCTAACCAAAAACTAGATACTATTGACAAAACTGTGCTCATTTGAAACTCTCTACTCAAGGGTAAATTAGAAATATTGGATTGCTGTAGAGAAGCTAGAACTAATATTATTTCGCTGGTATTTTCAAGAAAACATTTTAATAACGAAATTATAATTCAACCGGGGAATTTTCTTTCAAAAGATGAACAACCTTCCTTGAGTCATCCTCTATTTCATTTTCTTGCTTTGTTCACCAGCTTGACTACCTATTCAACAGAAATCTTCGAAGTTTTGGCATTTAAAACTGTTGAATATGATTTATTACAAAAGTCTTGGGATATTTTAACCCGTCAGCACTCGCGTTATGATTATGTTGCTCACGCTGGATTTAAAACATAAATAACTTTTATGATGGTTGACTTTTTCTATCTTCATATAACTTTATCTATTTTCGGATTATGAACTTTTCAGACTTTTTCAACTCTAAAAAAAGCTTTTAAAAATATATTATTTTCAAGTCCTTCAAAAAATTATGAGCATTTCTCTCATCACAGGCAGCGGCAGTGTGAGCAATTATAATTAATGGGGCGGTAGAATTGATCACATTGAAGTAACTGATTTCACCCACATCATAAATGTAATTGTATATATGGATGTACTTAAATTAACAAAGATTAACAAATAATGATGTGGGTGGCCTCTGTTATAGGCTTAAATGCCAGAGAAATGGAGGTAAACCCCATGGTTATTATTATAAGTCGTACTCAGTAAATTCAAAAAAATTTGTGGTAGAAATAGGTAAATTTAGTTTAAATTTCTAGGCTCTAATAATTTAACTATTATCCATTAGCTAATACATTAAAAATTAAATTCATATAAAATTATGTAGAGGTTATGATTTACAAAGTTAAAGAATATTTAAGGCACGAAATATTTGACGCATGTGAAGATTACCGAACGGTTGACGCGAGTGCAGGTGGGTTAAAAAATCTTTAATTGGTTGTAATAAATTCAGAATTTAAAACAGAAAATTTCGGACCAAAAAAAAACCACACTAAAATCAAAAACAATTTTGATAAATTCAAAAAATTAACCACAAAAAATTGATAAATAAAAATGAACATGTCTTGAAAATATAAAATTGTGTGAATCCAGCGGTAATATAATTGATGTTTGCATTGGTTTAGAGGTCCGAAGATGGACAGGTGGACAAGTGACGAATGTCAGACACATTGCTGCGACAAACCATAACAAGGCCGCGTCGGCTGCCCCAAACATCATCAAGCGCAAACGTTAGTCTGATTGATGGCTACAACTGTATACAGTCACTTGTATCTTAATTACATTGATTCAACACAATCAAAAATGTTAAAGCGTTTCGTTTTTTTGATTCTGTGTTCTACCCTCCCCCGTAAAGCAATTATGTAGATATTTTCACAGTTTTTTTTAAATTTATTTATTTAATTTAATTTAAATTGTTATTAGCTCTTAATTTTTTGTATTTTAAATTTAATAGTTGAATCTATAAATAATCGAATAAAAAAAAGTTATTTTTAGATGTGACAATCTTTTGTGTTTATTATATACAAGCTGTTCTAAAATATATTAACATTTCAATGTCTTATAGACGAAGAAACGAAGGAAAAAGTTCGAAAAATTTGTGCAGTAAGTTGGATTTGAATGCGGTTTTCGATTCGTTAGAGCGTCAGATATTTTTGTGATCTAGTCTGATTTATAAGAACTTAAAAAAAAAACTAGGTTACAAAATTTCCTAACGCTCTGACAAATCGAATGCCGAAAACTGTATACAAACGGTTTCGTCCATAAACACAACTTTTGAGCCCTATCTCCATAGCCATCACCAAAACCGGGCAAGTAGGGGTATTTTAAAGCCACTACCAGTAGTATTTTAAAGCCACTTGCTTTAAAATAGTAAAATTCTACTGAATTCGAAATTTCAGTTATCGTATGAAATTAGAATCAAACATGCTGCCAACAAATTTCAACTAACCATCATATGTAGTTTTTGAGAAAAACGGAACCAAATGTTTGCCCTATTTTAGAGTCTTAAATTAAAATTTTTACCTAATTTCACATTTAAACTTTTGTTCTTCCTCTTGCGGTTTACAAGACCCAATGGACTCATGTTGTCAATTAACGATTTCTCAAACTCACTTCTCAGCTTGATATCTCTGTTCGTTTTTAAGCTATCGTGTTAACGGACAGACAATCGATAATGTTCTAATAAGGTTAATTTTATGAATTCCTATATCAACATTACATTGTTTCAATATTTCTAAGCGTTATAAACTTGGGATTAAACTTAATATACTCTGATATATTTCATATTTCTGGTACAAAAACTAAATAAAATTATTTTTTGACAAAAGTTTTTAGGAAAAAGGCGGCCATGCGATGAAAGGGTTAAAAAAGGAATAGTAGAAAAAAAAATTTTTAGTAAGGCCCTCACATGAAAACAGAAACAAAGTCCATGGAAAGTTCACCAGTATAAATCCGGAATTAAGCGTCTGTGACCAGTCCAAACTTTAACTTTCTGTTGCGCATTTATGAACTTAACTTCAATTTTTATGTCCTAAGCACGCTGTAAAAATTTCAGCTTGATATCTATTTTCGTTTTTGAGTTATTGTGTTTACTGACGGGCAGGCGGACAGGCGAACAACCGGAAATGAACTCTTTAAGTGATTTTAAGAACACCTATATCAAAATTTTGTTTGTAGAATCAATATTTGTAAGTCAATAATATTTGTAATCAATATTACAAAGTTGGGACTGAACTTAGTATACCTTGATATATATTACATATATCCATGGTATAAAAATATAAGTAAAGTATATATTAATGAAGTTTGGGTTTATTTTGCAATTTATGATACAAAATGATGATTTTAGCTACAACACTGTTTTAATCAACAATCGTAACATAAAATATTCGATTTCAACAGAACATAAAACAAAAATGTTTACAAAATACAGTTTAATAAATAATTATTAATCATAACTACCTACTTGTTTTAAGTTACAATTACATAAACATTGAAAATTATAAAATTAAATGGAAATCATTTTGAAAATTATTACTTATGTAAGTTATATGAATGTTATGTTTTTGCGAACAAAACAGCCAATGGCAATGAATATTCAGTTAGCATCGCATTTATATATACTACAAGCAGCCAGTTCAGCTTCGCACTGGAGTATAGATTACCCGTGCGAAAATTTTGAAAGCATGCATCCCTGACTTGGTGACGGCAATCTAAAAGTATAAAAAGTCGTAATTTCACTACAGCAACACTGAATGATATGTTACTCAATAATTTTTGACTAATGTAGGCGTGCGACAATGTGGCACAAAATTCAATTAAATGTCGCATGCCCCAAATCGCATGCACTTTATCGTACATGAGTGTGACATGCGGCTAAAGCGATTTCATTCAGGCAACTTCTGTTTGAAAAGAATCTTGGAAGCTCCTTATTAAGTAATTGATTTAATTCGTAAAGGAAAAGAAAAGATAGTGTTGTAACAGATTTTTGTTGTATGTATAATATAAAGACATCTATGAATACAAAACGAAACTATTAGCAAAGTTATGATCCAATACATGTATATCATCTATGAATACTAAACAAATATAATACCATAATTAATGTGGCATTCACACCCTTCAAGTTTTATTTTCCTGGCAAAAATTATCTATTATTATCTATTTTTAAACCGAAAGTCATCAAAATCGCTTTTAACATGAATACGTAACAGACAGACAGAGTTACTTTCGCATTTATAATATAAGTAAGATTTACAAATTCGTTTTGTGGATTTACGAGTCAACAATGATACATAGAGAAGTAAACAATGTGTATATAGATTATTGGTATTGAATACAGAGTGCAGCACACTAGTTTGAGCAGTTTGATGATGCATATATACCTCATACAACTTATACCATATACCTAGTGAATTAAATGCCAGTAGCACTAAGTTCAAGCAAAATAGAAAAACATTCACTATGAAGAACGTGTCGTTAATTAGGCAAGGGAATCTGAAAGCTATCATAAAAAGTTTCAGAGAAAATTGCTGATGTAATTTTGCACATTTTAATTTTTTAACACAACTGCCTAGCAAAAAAAATCAAACGATAAGTACGTTTTTTCACTAACTAAGCGTGAATAGCTCGAAAACCGTGCATTCAGTCGAAAAATATTGAGTCTGCAAAACAGATTCTCAAGCACATCTGTCCAGTTCGATGACCTTTCAAATGGAATTTTCTTGGCTGACCATTGGTCAATTATTAATATATCTTGTTTGCTCAAACACAGCTTTAGAGCCTCTTGTGAATTATTTCATTTTAAAATAGTGATTTTTAACACTAAAATAATGTTAATTGTATAAAAATTCGGTCATTATGCATCAAAAAAGTTTTCATCATTAAGAAAATTTATTCCAGATTCTGTTTATGCGAAAAAAAACACATTGAACACGTTGAAACGTCAAAAAACGAGTGAAATTGGCGTATAAATTTTACCTTTTACGATATTTTTAAAGCAATTAAAAACATTTACGTGAAACAAATATTATTTTTATTCATCATTTAAATGATACACAAACTTTATCTATTTGAAGACATCATTATTATTAATAATGAAAACAATGCATGCTTCTTGAACTTGAAAACCAATCCATATTTGACATATAGAGAAAATATAAGTCAACATAACAAAAATCATTTAAATGACACAGTTCACTTCTTAAGAAATACAAATTTCAAGTTTCCTTTGGTTGCTAGGCGAATCATTATTAAAAATATCATTATTATGCAATAATGTATTCTTGACCTTGCTTGGAAAAATACATTTTATGTAACAAGCAAAATAACTATTTCTATGATACAATTTATTTTTTTACAAAAAAAGAAAAAAAATTATATTAAAATTTGAATGATAATGATCATGTTTTTCATCGATATTAAAAAGTACTTTTTAAGAAGTATCCTCTTGTAAACTATCTATTTTTATAATTGCCATTGCATCTAATGTTACCTAATAACACTTAAATTTTGCTCTTCTGAAAATCAATTGTATTACATTCATATGTGTTTGACACAAATAAACTTATCAAATTTGTGATTGTAGGGACAATAAAATCGATGCTAGCGCTTCCAGTGAAAAATTTGGACGATAAAAGACCCTGTTATGACTAATTTGCAGTTCTTTACATGTTAATGTTATAGAAAATGTCAAATTAAAACTATTGAAAAATACTAATTAAATAAACTTAATGCATTAAAAATTGTGAAAATAAGAAATCAAATTGCACAAATATTATTTTTCAAATGTAAATTATCATAATTATTTATTTAAATTTGTGAGACAATAATATTAAATTTTCAATGTAAGTCATAAATGCAATCCATACAATTATATATACATCCATACAATTCTATAATTAAAGAAGTGTATCGTTACCATGGAAACGCCTCCAACAAAACTCACGCATTAATGCGCGCATGTAAAGAATTGCAAATTAATCATAACAGCCTCCTTGAACGTCAAAATTTTTCACTGGAAGCGCTGGCATCGATTTTATTGTCCCTACCATGACTACGCACACAACGAATAACAAAATTATCACAATGCAATTTTGAGTTTAAAAATGTTTCTTTTCAGGAATGCCAACGCAACTTTCGATCGAGCCACGTAGGCAACACTGGCTCATAATGATTTCGATTGAGATTTGTGTTCAACTAGCATATATTTTTATAAATATATGAATTGTACGTATACATGTTGATAACAGAACATGGTCTACATTCAATCATTCAAATATTCAAAACTTCAAAGTAACGTCAAGTACAGTCGTCGTTTTGATCAAATGAAAAATAGCTTATAAATGAATGAAAAATAGCAATGTGTCAGAATGAGTGGTAATATTCTGTGTATATGTGTATATTCATATTATTATTAAGTATTCGGATGGCAGGTCGATTGTGAAATTTGGTTAGCTTTCTTTTTATGCCCTAAAGCACCCTGTCTTTTTACAAGCTTTTATTTAGTTTCACCTGTCAAATCAGAGCAGAGAAATAATTAAATTCCTCCTAACTTATTTTTTCGCATTTCTATTACAAGCATTTTAACTTACTGAGTAAGACTTAAAACTAACAAAATTACACGAACAGACCCGAAAATTTCGGAAGTTCATAGTTCGAATGGCAGGTCGATTGTGAAATTTGGTTAGCTTTCTTTTTATGCCCTATACAGAGTGCTTTTAACAAGCTTTTATTTAGTTTCACCTGTCCCTTTGTCTGTCTGTAATCAAATCTTGCAAATCAAATTTGATACACTTCCCGGTTTCCGATTGAGTTGAAATTTCGCATGCACATTTACTTTAAATGACAATGCATGGGTAGAGGCGTCCTGATTTTTTCATCGCTTCCACCATATTTAATGTATATATATTTTTTTTGGTCTTAAATTAAAAATTTTATTAATTTTTAAGGAACAAGCTTTTATTGTACTAAAAAGTAGAAAATAATTTTATCTATGAGTCACTCATACCCGACTATTTTTAAAAGCTTGAGGCGCTTAATATCATAATTGAATCGAAAAGTAATTATTCATGTGGAGTAGATGAGGCGTTCTGATGCATTTTTGAAATTTTAAAATGAGCGCCTCAAGCTTTTACAAATAGTCGGGTATAAGTGAGTTTTGTCTACCTTTATACGTCATAAATCAGTTACACGTATCAGTTCATATCTTACTAAACTACTAAACCAATTTTGATAAAGCTCACAATTGGAGGGAAAGTCGATGAAAAAAAATGAGAATCAGTCCAGAGATAAAATTCAGTGGGTGAACAAACAGCCAACTTCGAAGTATACTCTATCCAATAAAAAAAAAAAATGTCGAAATCGAACTACTCTGTAAAAAAAAATGTACGGGTTGACTTGGATCTGGAGAACCTTCTGAAGATTTGCGTTTGTCTTTATCTGTTTGTCCATTTAGACTTAGGTTGCGGGTTCGAATCCAGGCAACGGCAGTGTGAACAATTAATAATTAATGGGAGTGCAGAATTAATCACATTGTCGTCGCTTGGATAGGAACGAAGTAACCGACTCTACCCACATCAAAATGTAATTGTAAATATGTTTGTAATTAATGATGTGGGTGGCCTCTGTTATTGGCGTATATGTCAGAGAAACGGAGGTTAAACCCTATTATTATTATTAGTTCTTTATCGCGTGAGATCGCATTAACGATGGTGAAATAGTAACCTCTTGAAAAATACTGAAATTCTAAGACATTGTACCTCTCTGAACTTCATAATTTACACAAAAGTTAACATTCATAATTCAATATTTTTTCTGCTGGATCTCGTTGACTATTTTATCTCAATAAATAACAAAGGTACAGTTTGGTTTGTCATATGATTAAATGACACGTCTAGCCACAACAAAAAGTCTGATGTTGATTGAACACACAACCCGATTCTACAATTTACCCGTCATGACATATTCATACATACAATATATATATATATACAGTGAAACCTGGTTTAGTTAGACTTCAAGGTACCTGTAAATTTGTCTCACTTAAAGAGGTATTCCACTTACCTAGTGTCTTAGATGTCCAGGTTTAGATAAATAACTGTCTCATTTACAGAGGGTCCTATTAATAGACGTTAGATTACAGGTTATTTCAGTTATTAAATGAAATTATCAACGTATTATCAACATCATTGCTGCTACAAAAATTATGAATAACGAGACTTCGAACTAAATCATGTGCCTTTTCTTTAATAATCGGTTTACCTACCGGAACGTTTTTATACCACGTATATGAAATATACCAAGGTATACTAAGTTTAGTCCCAAGTTTGTAACGCTTAAAAATAATGATTCTATGAACAAAATTTTGGTATAGTTGTTCATAAAATCACCTAATTAGTCCATTTCCGGTTGTCTGTCTGTCGATTATAGCGTGCTTAAGACGTAAAAAGTAAGGTCGAGTTCGTAAATGAGCAACATATGTCAATTGGGTCTTGGGTTAGAGATAGCTCAAAAGTTTAAATGTAAAAAATGTTCCTTTTAAAAAAATAAACAACTTTTGTTTGAAACATTTTTTCGTAAACATCACTGTTTACCCGTGAGGGCGCAAATTATGCGTAAATTGTGTAGTATGTATTATATGGGTGTATCAGTAATATGTGTATGCCATGTATGTATGTGTAATGTGATAGAGTAATCAACACTGTCTATACATGGTATTTCAACAACTAACTCAGTCAATTGTTTGTTTTCACTTGTTGTTAGGAAGTTTCTTGACCAATTTTAGCAAACACTGTTCAAGTCCTGGATATTCTGATATCTTTTAGTTTTCCTTGGTATAGAGGTAACTATGATGATAAAATCGAAAGAAAGAATCCCAGATATAAAGGTTTGCCTCGTTTCACTGACAGAGGAGAATTCAGTGCCAAAGTGTTGGAGTTCCACTTATGGAGGTTTTTCACTTATCTAGGTCCCACTTATAAATATTATCGAAGATAATAAATGAGAACTCTAGGATATTTCGAAATAAATTTCGATTTTTGCCCCAATTTCCTAGATCAGTTTTTTGTATTTTATAAATACGTATTTCGACTGCCAAGTAGTCATCATCAGTAAGAATTAGTTAGTCGTGATTACTCCTATTATGAATGTTACTCTTTGCTAATTTGGTGGCGGACTGCACCGTGCCAAAATCGAAATTTATAGGTCCCACTTATCCAGGTTCCACTGTATATATGTATATAATGTTTATATGCATTTATTATTACATTACAATGCTACACATCGAAATACAGTGTCATTTTTTATTATCATATATTATAAGTAACTGAATAAAATTACTTTAATACTGAAATACTCGATTACAGGTTGATCAGATTATGTATGGTTTGTACCAAAAGAAAAAAGAAAAAAATTATATGCAAAATTCGTTAAAATAAAAAAACTTGTAACAAAAAGAAAACCGACTTCAAAAGAAAAACTTTTCTAAAAATCAAATTAAAATGCACTAAAAAGTAAAAAAATAACGATAATTTAATGTAGTTAAAATTATTGTTATTTTTGGAGTCGGTGTCAGCCAAGGAAACAATAAAATAAGTTTTACAATAGATGAAAAAGTAGAAATTATTTAAAGCTATTGTTCCTCAATAACTGTTTAAAGAATATTTTTGGAAAATTTTGTTTAAACAGCTAAAGGATCCATCTCCATATACTAATTAACTTAAATTTAATTTACAGAAAATCAGTATTTTGTTGAAAACGTAAATGTCAAATTCAGACAGAATCGAGATAAACCATTATCGTTCATAAAAAACTTTTCGTTAAAAGTTCATAAATTTTTAATAAACTGATTTTAAAGTGGTAGTTTTTTTTACAATGAATTTCAAATAAAATGTAAATGAAGTTTAAAAACCACTGATTTAAATGTTTAAATACCTGACACTTTTTACCATCAGTGCAATGGCAATATAAAATATTCTTCACACAATTGATATTGAGTAGTACCTATATTATACTCCAATAACGGCTGAAATGTTATTTGGGCACTATTTTTGTTATCGTACCTACTCGTGAAAAGTAAGATTTGTTAACTATAATCAAAACTGGTTAAAAGGCATGAAACTTACACTCGTTATATTTAAAAGTTGTTTATTGCCGTTCAATCTCAAATTTAACCAAATTTTCGTGTCTTTAGATTAGTAGGCAAAGTAAAAATTCAGCTCATTTGACAATTAGTTCAGTAAATAAAATCTTTTCGTACAAGATTTCAGTGATATTTTAAAAACTATCAGCTTAATCAATAAATAAAATTGTACTTTTTGAGTCAAAATTACCTAAAGTAACAAGTTTCATCAAATTCTGAATCAAAATTTTTTTTCATGTGATTTTCTAGATTCTAAGGGATACCAAAATAGCCGAAATATAAGAAAAATTATTTTGTATCCAATTGGCAAAAAAAAATTTGTCTAGTTTCATTAAGGTCCAAAAAATGCAAAAAATTGTGCAGGGATATTGACTAAAATCCTATAGGAAGGTTGATATCGCGGGCCCAATTACTTTCATCGATAATTCAGAAACTTAGCGTCCATTAACGTACCGAGGAGAGGGAAAGTTAGAGTAGCTGCACTCCCCTGTGCCTAGATTTTTAATTGATTTAGTTGGCTGAGTGTGCGTTTATGATAAAATACTGTTGAAATTTTTAGGCCGAAAATATCTAATTAACCTCCTCTAAAACCAAAAATTCCTGTATTGCCAACTCTTAGACCGAAACTTGGTACGCCCCTAGTCATTATATTGTGATATGTACATTTGTTATATCATGTATATATGTAATACATATTAAGGTGTACTAAGTTTAGTCCCAAGTTTTTAACGCTTAAAAATATTGATGCTACGAACAAAATTTTGGTTTAAATGGTCATAAAATCACCTAATTAGTCCATTTTCGGTTGTCTGCCCGTCTATCCGTCTGTCCGTCTGACAACACAGTCTGCTGACGCAGCTCCTGCGCTGCGAATTTTTATTAGCTTCGTAAAGAATGTTTGTAATGTGTTTTATGAATAAATTTAACCACTGACGATGGTTAATGTAGCAAACGAAATATCGATATTCAACAAAATGTAAATCTGTTGGTTACTTCACAATGCATCGAATGGAAAAAGTGAAGTATGCTATAATAAAGCGAAAATTGATTCCAATATAGAAAGTATAATAATTATTCTATGAAAATTATTAATTTACTATTTATACACAATTTTTCATTTAGATTTGCTAGGATATTAATATACTCCGGTTGTTCTTTGTGACACAAAGAACTTTATATACTTGAGATCTGGCCGGAAATTATTTACAGTAATTGTTTTTAGAAAATCCAGTCACTTAATAACATACTCACAAAGTGTTGAAAAATTTTTTTATTAATATCTAAAAAAGAGAGTATGGAAACCGACCACTATCCACCCTTCTTCTAGAATCGTCCAAAAGTGAAAATTCGTAACAAAAATATAATAAAAAAACATGACATTTGAATTTATTTTTCAACAGTCTGTCAAAAATTTAGTTTTTAATATTTTCGCCTGATTCTTGTTCGATACATTTTGACTTCTAGATTAAAATGCCCTATTGTTTTTTTCTCTCAGAGGAGAAATCAGTCGAAATCGTTGAGGAAGTTAGCGTCCTTTTTTTCGAGGCGGGTGTATTAGGACTGGTACAACTTCCAAGTGGTACCATGGTAAAGAAAATTTCTTACAACACACATTTTCTAAAAATGAAACTTAGGTAGATAGATTTTTCGTCCCAAAAACCCCCGGCATACTACTTTTAATGTATATATCAGCGATCTCGGAAACGGCTCAAACGATGCTCATGAAAATTAGCATGCAGGAGATTTTTGAGGCGAAAAATCGATTTAGCTAAGTTTGATTTTTAGAAAATGTCCTTTTATCCGAGTTTTCAGGAAAAACTGAAACATTGACTCTTCCTAACATCTATTGGTGACGAAATAAGGTACGTTACCGAAACATTCAAATTTGTGAGACATTTTGAATGGGTTTTATACTAGTGATAAAATTTATCATTCAGGTACTAATCTTAAAATAATAACAAGTGAAAACAAACAAATCACTGAGTTAATTGTTGAAATACCATGTATAGACAGTGTTGATTACTCTGTTATATTACACATACATACATGTCACATATATGTAACTGATATTCCTAAATAATATATACTATACAATTTGCACCTCGCGGGTAAACAGTGATGTTTACGAAAAAATGTTTCAAACAAAGGTTGTTTATTTTTTTATAAGGAACATTTTTTACATATAAGCTTTTGTTCTATCTCTAACGGTTTACAAGATAGGTCCTTCGGACCCAACTCGATTTCACTTTTTACGTCCTAACCACGCTATAAAAATTTCAGATTGATATCTTTTTTCGTTTTTGAGTTATCGTGTTGACAGGCAGACGGACAGACGGACAGACAACCGAAAATGGACTAATTAGGTGATTTTATGAACACCTATACCAAAATTTTGTTCATAGCATCAATATTTTTTAAGCGTTACAAACTTGGGACTAAACTTAGTATACCTTGCATATTATATGTATGGTATAAAAATGGGCTGTCACCCTAAGGAACCTCTTCGAGTGAAATAGTTTAGTTAGCTTGATGCCCAGATTATATATTCATACACCCGAATAACTACTGTATTTTTGTTTAATTCTAAGAACGAAATTTATACAAATTTGTTACAATTTTTTTTTTCTTTTGTTTTTTATTTATATAAAATTTTTTTGTTATTTAGTTCTTTTTTTTTTTTTGATAGTGTTTTGTTTTTTACTTTTTTTTTTTTTTTGTTCTTTCAGACACTGTGTGGATAACATTTCGAAATATGAAACTTGTACATGGTTATAATACATGTTTGTTGAGCTCAGGGCTAGTTATACGACCAATATTTATTCACTAAATTCATGACTGCGATCTTCAGCTGTTTATAGAACTGGATTATAATATTTACATGTTTGTATGTAAGTATTGTTATATTATTTGTTATGGATACAGGAAGGTATCCCTTATGTTTTACTAAAAATTATCTTTTTCCTTCTGTAAGGAAACAAGAAGAGAGTACGATTTCCTGATACCAAATCCAAGATCAAAGAAAAATTTCATTCTTTTTCAAATATATGAAATAATTAAAACCCAAAAACACTAAATTTTGTTTAATTATTTAGCTTTCGATATTTCGAAAACCAAGACACATATCGAAAAATTATATTCTTATTTTTCGTCTACATTCATGAAGTTATAACAAAATTCATCATCAAAGTTGAAAATAAGATAAAAATAATTTCAACCCTTAATCTACCCTGCTCTTACATCCCTTATATGGACGGTGACACTTAGTTTTTTTCTTTTCTAATTCATTGCTAATATGTTTACTTTCTATTAAAAAGTTTTTTTTAAATTTGTTTTCATTCATTCCAAATGAAAATTATCAAAAACTTCCAAAATATGTCGTTTTTTGAGATTCCTCCATAAGAGCCAATGTATTTTATATCGATTTTTAATGACTTTTTTCTTAAAAATTTGCACGGTTACCTAAGCTGAAATTTTAACCACATATTCTTTGAGTAAAAGACTACCTAAAAACAAATTTTGAGCCTTTAAATCAAACATTGTTGTCATGCTCATACATCCTTAAGGCATCAAGAACCAAAAAAAAGAGCACCTTTCTGTATATTGATTTAATAGTGTTTTACAGTTTAACTGTAATTTTTTCTTTTGTTTATTTTACTTTTACAGTATATTTTTACTGTACTCGCTATATTTATTTAAAATAAAAACGCTTTGCGATACACAACAACTTTTTGAATAGAATATTTTTGTTATCTGAACGTGGTAGCCCCATAGATTGACTTACTTTATATTCAAAACAGATTTTTTCTTCCATATTATATATATATATATATATATAGGGTGTTATAAAACTTGAAATTAAAGCTCCTTCAATAATTTTTAAAAGGATAAATTAATTTTCATCATTTAAAAAGTTTTATCAAAAGTTTTATTATCAACCGAAAATTTGAGTCACGAGTTTTATTTCAAATCCCGTAAAAGCTTTGGTTAAATCATCAAATTAGAAGCATACTTTTTACAATTTTTATTTTTGGGTCTATTTAAAGACGATTCCCACCAAATTTCATAGGAATCGGTCGAGTAGAACTTGAGATATCATGTCAACCATCTCGAAAAATGTAGGTTCACGAAAAACGCGTTTTAATAATATTACTCACTTAGGATTAATCGGCGAGCCCAGATCTAGACATTAGGCCTTCTTCTACTTCATGCAATGTCTTGTAAAGTTATTTCTGCAAACCGAACTGTTTTGCCTTCAGCAAAGCGATCTATTCGAATTAGCGAGCGATCGTTACCAGAAAATCCACTGTATCTTTAAAAATAATTTGAATTTTGAAAAATCCGTTTAAGGGCATGTTCTTAACAGTGTAATCTTTGAAAATGTGTACTGCCAAATTAATCGTAGGTTTATTTTAACAATACCAGCCATAATAGCTACTGAACTACACAAGTACTAACGAGAATGTGGCGATGAAGCTCGGCTTTAATCGCCTGGGTGTCTTTTTTCCTTTGACTCGGTTACAAAAATCGGAAAAAGTCATACAAGAAGAGGAAAACTAAGGTGGTCTTAAATCTCATTTGGCAGTACTTGGCCAAATCAAAATGTTTCGAGGAATAGACTGAATAGTCCTCCTTAAGTGTCACAATGTGTCCTACCCGAAGAAACGCTACAGCAAAACCTAACCTATCCAACAAAGATTATATTTCGTGATTTCCTACAAAAATATACGCCTATACTTATAACAAATCAATATTTAGTGAATTTTGTATTCAAAAAAAGTTTTTTTTTTTTTTTTTTTTTCAAAAAAACATCCAAAGATTAGAACAATGGAAGTAGTGTTTAATATTTATACGCTAAATTTTTTATTAATATAAGGAAGTTGGAATATATTATCGCCTCGCGTATTATAATAAAAAAAAAATCCACTATCACAACATATAAAATGTATAATGTATTAATATACAAATAAATTCGCTATTCACAATAAACGAGTTTAACTTCTTACTCGGAATTCTTTACCCATAGTGCGTAACTATTTAAATGCTACTAAAATAATCCGATGAGAAAAGCAAAACTTAATGAAAAGTTGGGAAATATTTGAGAGTGAATATATTAGAGCAAAGAAAAGTCTAAATAATTAAATTCCTTCTAACTAATTTCACCCCATTTCTATTACAAGCTTTTTATACCATGCATATATGTAATATGCAAGGTATACTAAGTTTAGTCCCAAGTTTGTAACGCTTAGAAATATTGATGCTACGAACAAAATTTTGGTATAGGTGTTTATAAAATCACCTAATTAGTCCATTTCCGGTTGTCCGTCCGTCCGTCTGTGGGCACGATAACTCAAAAACGAACAAAGATATCAAGCTGAAATTTTTAAAGCGTACTCAGGACGTAAAAAGTGAGGTCGAGTTCGTAAATGAGCAGCATAGGTCAATTAGGTCTTGACCTATGGGTTAGTAGGACCAATCTTGTAAACCGTTAGAGATAGAACAAAAGTTTAAATGTAAGAAATGTTCCTTATCAAAAAATAAACAACTTTTGTTTGATAATTTTTTTCCTAAACATCAATGTTTACCCGTGAGGGCGCGAATTAGGCGTAAATTGTATAGTTTGTATTATATAAATTGCATATGTATGTGCAATGTGAGAGAGTAATCAACACTATTTATGCATGGTATTTCTACAATTAACTCAGTCAATTGTTTGTTTTCACTTGTTAATTTACTGAGTACGACTTAAAACTAACAAAAGTAACACGAACAGACCCGAAAATTTCGCATATTAATATTTTTTGCTTACACCTTTCTCAAAATGTCTTAAGAACTTGATAAAAATATATATTTATACAATTGACTGAGTTAATTGTTGAAATGCCATGTATAGACATGTGTTAATAACGCAATCGTTTGTTTTTTACGTCCAGTAAGTAAAGAAAGACACCCACAACTGATATTCCCTTGTTTTACATACTATGAAATTTGTACCCTATTTGCGCCCTCGCGGGTAAACAGTGATGTTTACGAAAAATTTTTTCAAACAAAAGTTGTTTATTTTTTTATAAGGAACATTTTTTATATTTAAACTTTTGTTCTATCTCAATCGATTTACAATATGAGGCCTATGGACACAAGACCTAATTGCCCTACGTCGATCTTTTACGAACACGACATCATTTTTTATGTCCTGAGCACGCTATAGAAATTTCAGTTTGATATATCTTTTAATTTTTGAGTTATCGTGTCGACGTGCAGGTTGACAACCGAAAATAAATTAATTAGTTGATTATATGAACATCTGTACCAAAATTTTGTTCGTAGCATCAATATTTTTAAGCCTAAGAGCCTAAGTGGGCGGGCGGTCTAAGACATTAGTCATTGATCGTTTGTCTACTTAGAATTAGGTTGCGGGTTCGAATCCAGGCAGCGGCAGTGTGAACAATATATAATTAATGAGGGCGGTAGAATTGATCACATTGTCGTCGCTTGGATAAGAACGTAGTAACCGACTCCACCCACATCAAAATGTTATTGTAAATATGTTTGTAATTAAATCAATAAAGATTAACAAATAATGATGTGGATGGCCTCTGTTATAGGCGTATATGTCAGAGAAACGGAGGTTAAACCCCATTATTATTATTAATATTTTTAAGCGCTACAAGGTGTTTTAACTTAGACTTAGTATATATTACCTTGATATATTTCATATATGCATGGTATAAAAATGATGGTTATGTCCGTATAACCTTAAGTAAGCTTAAATCGGGTTGTGTTTAATAATATTCAAGGAATAGTCGAATTCGTTAACATACCATAACATACATATTTCCCAAATACAAGCGAATAAATTAGCATTAAACGATTATTTTAACCAATGTGTAAGATCTGTTTACAGGATCATTACCTAAATAGTGATTGATTTTAATGAAATACAAGAAGACGATTAAAAACAGAAAAGTAGATTTGTCGATAAAAAAAGTAAATTTTACGATGTAGTTAAAAAAGATTTTACATTTCAGATCCCTTCCTCCAATTTTTAACCCTCAAACTAAAAAGAAGGCGTGTTTGATAAGTTTGACAGCTATGTGCGTGTGTCTGTGTGTGTGATTGTCTGTCTGTGGCATCGTAGCGCATAAATAGATGAACAGATTTTGATTTTTTTTGAGAGGTAAGTTAATTGAGAGTGTTCGTAGATATGGTTTTCAAATGCGAGTTTAGGATTCCGTAGCCGAAAAATTTGTCGGAGGCTTTTTAAATTTTGTAAACTATAGATAAAAAATAATTAAGATAGTAAAAGTTTCAACCACTTTTATTTGCAAAATAAAAATTTTTAATGTTTTAAATCGAGCTTGAGCAAAATGCTCATCACACAAGGGTTGGTGGGCTAACAAGAATGAAAAAAAAAGCATAGGTATCAGAATCACATGTGGTCTTGGCACAATGTTAAATGAAACAGTTGATAAAATGATAAACAATGTAATATTGTCACTATGAACTTTTCTCCGTGTACTTCAATTGCTTATTTTTATTTTGATTCCAAATGTTATCCTTATATAAAAAATTTAATTTTTTGGTCACTACTGTACCAAGCAATATGTTAATATAAAAAAAAATAAAAATAAGAGTTTCACATCATTATTATGACTTAAAAATTGCTGCAAGTATTCCGGGACTGTCCTTCAAAATCCGGGACGACATACAACAACGCGAACATAATAATAATGGTCATTCAATCAGATAATGAAAAATAAGAAGTACATATATACCAAGCGAAACCAAGCCAAGCCAAGATGCTAGGGTTGCCAACTCCAAAATTTTTCAATACTGTAACGGCCGATTTAAAAAAAACTTATTTTTCCGGACATTTGAGACTTTTCTATTTATCGTTTATTAATATAATAATTTCACTACGAAATATTTCCTGCCTTCTTTTGTTTAAATTCTCTATTTATTACAAGCTCGCCAATTATTATTATACAAAAATTGTATAATAGTCGTAATTATTCATTGAGTATATCAGAAAAGATGGCAGTGAAATATTTTATATTGACTATTTTTACAGAAATCTGTAATTTATGGTAATGTCAAATGACTACTTTTACAGATATCTGTAATTTATGGTAATGTCAAATTAAATTAATTTTTAAATTTTTATTAATATATCTTTATAAATTATATCCCATGTGTTATTCTGAAGTATGAGCTATATTGCTGTATATTTTCATTAAAAACCATTCCCTAGTTTTAGCGTGAAAGGTTAATCTCTTTTGTTAAGAAAGGTTAATAATCCTTTATGGATTTTAGTAGACAAAAAAATTTCACTTTCATATTGTTTTTCAGTCTTGAAAACGATTGTTTTTGAGCTTTTTTTAAAACATTAAACTAATCCGTTTGGAGTGTTTCTAGATCTTATTAATTTTTTTTAGTTTAGAATTTACAATTTTTGTCTAAAGATTGGAGACACAATTCGAAACTTTAGACTCCGATACAAAAGCGGTGATATGGCCACCCTACAATTGTATGTCGCAGCTTACAATTGTACTGATCGTTGTATAGTATATGTACCTATGGCTATGGGTATGAATAAATATTTTATATAATCAATAATCATTTACATTTCCGTTATTTTCTTTCTAATAGTTAAAAAGTCAATACGTATTTTTTTTTACAATTAAAATATTTTCTTATATTGTAAATACTTCTTTCTACGTCGACATAAAAAAGAACAATAGGGAATGCAATAAACAAAAAAAATATGAATGCATATGTAGAACTGATAAATATTCCAGTTATAAATTTATTCAAAAATATGTTACAGACATTATATGTACCTTGTGAAAAAGTATATGTACAGTGGAGGTTCAATATAAAGTTTAAGACCCTACAACCGTTCGAGGCGGGATGTCTAAACCATAGGTTAGGTTAGAGTGGCTGTTCTGGGGTGGGACACACTTAGACGACAGAGTCCGTATGAGGGTTGGTCCATCACCGGAGACTACTCCATGAACCATTTGGAGCTGTTTGAGAACAGCAGGAGGGCTTTGACATCGACTGACTTTGGGTCGGAGAGGTCGTCAAAGAGAGGCTGGCTCAAGTAAGTCCATCTCCTCATAACAAGAGCTGAGCAGTGACAGAGAATATGAGACATTGTCTCCTCAACCTCACCATTATGACAGCTCCTGCAGTAGTCGTGATACACTGTCAGGTCTAAGCGTCTGTCTAAACCATATTGAGCGCTAAAGGTCGAAAATCATCCTGCTGCCTTATAAAAATCTAATATTTAGGTTCAAATTTTTTTAAATAATTACTCTAAAATAGTGATTCCCAGAGTGGTTCATATTGTTAAGGTAGGTCTCCAGGAGTTCACGTTGTCAGTGAACAAAAAATTGGCGCTCTGTGAGATGTAAACTGGGGTCCACGATAGTTAAAATTCTTTTGAATGTCGTATTTATTTATATCTAATGAAAAGCCAAACTTGGATCCCCTATTGCAACCTCTTACAGCCCTTTTTTCGCATCTCAGGCTCTACATTATCTCTCCACCAAATTTCATTTAAATCGGTTCAATAGTTTAGGCGTAGCATGCAGACAATGAGTTTCTAGCGAGGGTTAAGCTTTTTTAGACCTAAGTCTAGGTCACGTCTAGTAAAGAATTTCTTCAAGTCCATAAATGTCCTACTGGCCTGTTCATTTCTGGATAGTACCTTTTTCTTCGAATCGTAAGTAATACACAATAGTGTCCCGAAATATTTAAAGAATGATACCTTCTCAACGATTGTGTTATGTATACGGAGGACAGCTTATGTTTGTACTTTCGAAAAACCATAAGTTTCGTTTTGGGGACGTTTACATCCCCTTTGCTGTACTCAACAATAACCTCACAAGTTGCTGGAGTTCAGGCAGCCGACTGGAAATAACTATTGTATCGTCGGCTTATCTTATATTGCTAATTGTTTTGCTATTTTGATTCCAGTGCTAGTGTTTTCGAGAGATTGCACGAAAATGTATTTCGAATACAGGTTAAAGAGCAGCGGGGATAATATGCATCCTTGTCGCACTCCTTTCCCTTAGCTATATCCTCCGACTAATACAAAGTAATTTTTTTTTGGGCCTAAATAAAAAAGTTTCTGCAAAAAATCATCCAAAAAATGATTTTTTGTCTAAAAAAACTTGAAAAGATCCCTTAAATATGACATGCACTGTATATACAATTGCTTGATCAAGTTGATGTAAACAGCATATTATAAACGAACCAGGTAAATACAATCAACCGGTGAAGGTTTTTAAAATGTGCAGCTCTGTGAATATAGCCAGCAAGATATCTATACTTCTACCTATTTACAACAAGAGCCATGTCGAAAAATTGTAATGGGAACAGAAATAAATAATACTTAATATTATTAATGTGAACGTATGGACGTATGTTTGATATTCAACTATATTGCATTCAGTTCTGAAGAGATTTCACAAAATCGTATAAAATATAGGCGGTATTGATAATTTTAGGTGTGAGTTTATTCATACATACTCCGCAAAAACTATTAAAGAAAACTCAGATCTATGAAAAATTTTGGGATGTTATCAATAAATTATTTGTTTATTAAGGTGTTGACTCGTAGCGTATTAAAGAACACTCAGATCTATGAAAATTTTTTTCAGCAACATGGGATATTCTCTATAAATTATTTGTTTATTAAGGTGTTGACTCGTAGCGCAGAAGCTGAGTTAGCAAAGCAAATTCCCTCAGAAATAGAAAAAATAACAAATTTTTCTTTCGAAGCGCCTAGACAAAAAAATAGAAGAAAGATAAGTTTGATCCTCTTTTGTCAATATCCCCCCATTACTCCCTGGAATTCCTTGAATTTTCTAAACAAATTTTATTACATAAAAGTTTTGTTGTATACAAATTTTGGTTCACCCTTTTCACCACAAATTTGCAACCACCTTGAATAGTTTCGTAAAAAAAATCTGGAATTATCAAAAGGTCACCTTCTTAATATTATGAGATCGGGTATGATTAAAATAAGACTCTATAGACCCACAATTCTGAGCTACATAGCAATTTTCAACTTTCAATCTCTTATAAATATTAATAGATAAAAATTTTTAATAAAAAATACTTTTTAAGGGACAAGCTTTTATTGTACTAAATAGTAGAAAATAATTTTATCAATGAATCAATCATACCCGACTTTTTTGTTAAAGTTTGAGGCGCTCAATTTAAAATATCAAAAATGAATCGGAACGCCTCATCTACTCCACATGCCTAGTTATCTTTTACGAATAGTCAGTTATGAGTGACTTATAGATAAAACTATTTTCTACTTATTAGTACAATCAAAGCTTGTCTCTTAAAAAATATTTTTTTTTTAATTTTTAATTTAAGACTAAAACAAATGTATATATATCAAATATGGTGGAAGCGATGGGAAAATCAGGACCCTTACCATGCATTGTCATCCAAATTAAATGTGCATGCAAAATTTCCGCTCAATCGGAATTCGGGAGGTGGATCAAATTTGAGTTGCAAGATTTGATTTCAGACAGACAACAGGACAGGTGAAACTAAATAAAAGCTTGTTAAATCGATTACAATAACTTCTAATCATTGTTTCTTACAAAAACAATAATAGAAGTTAAAATGAGTGGTTTTATTTTTCTAAAAATAGTTCGTAAAAACAAAAAAATACCTGACTCTTGTAGTAAGTATATGTATATCGAAATAATACGCAGTGGTCGATAGATAAATACTTGAGAGAAGACTCATCATGTCTGTTGAATATCCCCATAAAGCACTGTTTTGTGTGTGTATTATAGCTATGTGTTGTACCTACAAACTTGTCTTTTGATAGAAGCATGATTTGCGACTACGCTTCGCTACTAAAAACCAAAGGACTCGACCCCACGACACATATGAATGTACGATTTTGATAGACTTCTATTTATGGTTATAAAAAATGATTCTGTTCTTTTTTTTTATATAAAATAAAAACGATTATTCCATTTTAGTTTAACGAGTATTTGGAATGTTCTGTTCATCAGAATAAATAGAGCAGTAAAAACAAAGGTATTCTTCTTCGCCATTTTGTGTCCTGTCATAGTTGACAAACATGTGAAAAATGTTGGGATATCGTGTAGAAATTTGAATTATAACAAACATTAATTTGAGTATAAAATAAATTATTTAATTTTAAAGGTTTAAAAAGTTTTTTCAAAAGGGAAATTGAGATTGATTTTATACACATAATATTGTCTATTTTATGACTGCTTTTAATCATGGGGAAACCGCCGGCTGGTTTTCTTACAAAATCCTTTCAAA
The DNA here is from genome assembly GCF_905475395.1 of Chrysoperla carnea. Classification (NCBI taxonomy): domain Eukaryota; kingdom Metazoa; phylum Arthropoda; class Insecta; order Neuroptera; family Chrysopidae; genus Chrysoperla; species Chrysoperla carnea. The sequence continues at coordinate 30,679,630 of NC_058342.1, forward strand.
AATACTTTAAAAGGTTTAAGACTTTAAGTGCAATAATGCATTATATTACCAATTTTTTCCTGTATACTTTAAAATACATTTGAGGATACTTTGTCCTTGTATCCCAAATAATCAACAAACAAATAAAAAAATAAAAATTAGCAGCTATTTATAATTTGTTAGATAGTTGAATGAAGCTCACTGAAAACTCAATGAAACTCAAACTGAAAAATTTATTATCTAGAATTAGTGTACACCAAATAGAAATAACTAAAATATTAAACAATTTAATAATATACACTCAATGGCAAAGAATATCGTCTAGATAGAATTATATAAAAATTATCAGATATCTTCTCGATTAAAAGATCCGATCTGTTCGATGTACAGCTCAATAGAAAGCATTCATTTTCAACTTTTTCTAAACGTAAATAAAATGTTATTTAATTCCTATCGCTTTGTGCAGAGAGTTGAAAGACTGAGAAAAAATTTTACTCTATATTACGTTTTTTTCCACTGTCCAATTTCCTCATTTATATAAAAAAAATGTCAATAACAGTACATTGTCAGGACAGAATTTGGAACTGTAAATAATTCGATAATTTGCTTATTCTTGTTTAAAATTAAAAAATGATAAAATGGTAATCGGAAAGATCAAAAATTTTGTAGACTCGGAGTATTGTTGTAATTACGAGTGGTTTGGTTGAGTTTGTTGACTATAAAGGAGTTTGGTTGAGTTCTGAAGTTTTAAGCCGTGCGTTAAAAAAATTGGGCACCATTACAGAAATTTTTTTTCGGTTTATTTCTTCCGGATCTATGATTCCGATCTATTAAGTGAAAATAAATAAATCAAATGAAAATATAACTTAATTAAAACTGTATTTTTAGGATTCACAAAGTTAATTTATTCGGATTAAATTTGCACCTCCGTATACAATCCAGAACAAAAAATGAGTATTGCATTTCCCATATTCTTTTGAATAAAAAAAACCATGGTTTTTAAAAGTTCAAGAGAGAAGCTCATAGAACCTCAGTTCTTTAGAGACAGAGTAAAGTGGATTGAAAACTGTTAAAGATAAAGCGAGCTTTATTTAGTAAAAATGGTTCTTAAAATATTAACAACTTTTGTTCAAAAACCATTTTTTCGAAAACTTTTGTATCGAAACCAAAGTATAAATCTTTTTGGTTAACTTTAGGTTGCAAATTTAAAGACAATACATTTTATATTATATGTATAAATTATACATATTGGGAATCTCGGAACGGCTCCAACGATTTTCAAGAAATCTAGTATACAGGGAGATTTTGGGGCGTAAAATCGATCTAGTTAGGTTCCATTTTTAGAAGACGTCATTTTATCTCGGAAACTTAAATGTCAGTAATGGCTTCAATGATTTTCATGTAATTTAGTATACAAGGGCTTTCGGGGGCTTGTAGAAAACATCTTTTTATCTCGGAAACGTCTTCAACGATTTTTTACCAAAAAAAAAAAATAATAATAATACCGAGCAAAGCTGATGATGAGAAATTTAACTTTATTGTAGTTAGAATTTTAACCACCAGACGCCATGACTTAAATGGTCGGTTTTAAATTCCGATAAATCTACTTTTGGTTATATATTTATACATACTTTTGATTCGGAAAACGCTTCCACTCCGTTGTACCTACAGAGATTGTGTGGTATTGACATTGTTTTTTATATACATAATATATAAAAAAGTTTTTCCGTGTGACAAATTGATAATTTGAAAATTGTTTAAATGATCGTATAGAATTGTTTAAATAAACGAAGAGCAGTCAGTAGTCAAACTAGAAGCTATTTGACAGTAATATTTCAATTATTTAGTGATTCGTTGTTAAATAATCATTATATACCTAACTCTATCCTTGTTTATTACACCTAGTTTAAAGTTTACATACGTGATAGATAATTCATAGACAAATATATTTTATTTCTACATTGTGGGATTAAAATAATCATTAAATTTCCTAGAATTATCCATCCTCTGAGAATCGGTTCACTTTTAATAGGTAACGTAAATTAAACAAACATAACTGCTAACATGGCCTATTTTCTATTAAAGATGAACTATCAGTTAGTTCAAATCAAAATAGGTCTGAGTCCAAAAAAAATTTATCCAATTCATGATTTTCTTCTATGACGTTAGACATTCTTGCAAAACTCATTTCAGAAAGCCAAGAATAGAAAGTTCGATTAATTGAGTTAGTAGCGATGATACTAAACCTTGGAATTGTATTGAGTGATACCAAGCCCTAAATTATCAGTTTAAATTTTTCTAATTTTCTATTTCCCACATGAGTTATCAAAAACTAAGAATAAAACTAAAGAATATTAAAAATTTAACAATTTAAAAAAAAAAATTATCTTTTTTTACATTTTAATCAAAATATTAAAATGTATCATTCTTACCTACGTTGCCAATATTTGAGAGATAAATTAAAAATCTATTTTGACTTATGACATTCTTTTGTTTTTAATAAGATAAAATATTCTATCATAATTTTTACATATATGTTCATTTGTTTTTAGTCTTCCAAATATTTTTTATGTATTTCATACAGTAACGATTTTCTAATCTAATTTTCACGGAAAACCTAAAAAAAAAAATTTACGCAACTCTGTTTTAATGACGAGCAATCATAGTTGGGTGTTCTTCTACTTTGTCCATATTTTAAGTTTACTGACATTCAGTTTCACATACACACAATCTTTAAATCAAATAATTCAAATTCAGATAAGACTTAAAAATAAGATAAGCATTCAACTCAACTTATTATAAAATAAAATATTTTTTACCAAAAGATTATTTTAATACAGGAAATAATATGTATGAGTTAAGTCTATGGTAAAATAATGTCTCCATGTAAATGTTTGATTCCTTTACCCATACGCGCCCAGAAAGGAGGGCACGACGAGGATTTTTTCCCTTCTAAAAGGGAACCTGCCCAATTTTTCTCAAATAATGCAAGCACTAGTTACCTACAAATAACAAAGCTTGAGATCACAACGATAGAAATTTTTAGTTAGCTATGATTATTAAACTAATGAGGATTTTAGGTATTCATAACTCAAAAGAGCTTTAATTCCACTGCGCCAATTTTTTTGCATAGACAATTTGAATATGGTACATTTAAATCAGAGTAATTGCTTTATAACGAGCAACTTATCCTCATTTTTATCCAAAATTTAATCAGAATTAGTATCAATTACTTACCAGTAATAAATTGTTGAATTACAAGTGGCTCATTTGGTAAATCAATTCGACCTTTCGATTTTCAGATTATCTTTTGACGACTGGGTTTTCATTTTAACCCCTTCAGTTAATCGAATATTCCATTTATGGATTTTTTAATTTTAAGTTTTGCAAGAAAATCTGACGGTAGAAGGAAATTTGAGACACGGGTAGTTAAAAGATAAGAACATAAAAGGGTAGGGTTGACCACTCTAATAAAGGAGGGTGAGATTGGGTAAACCAAGTGTCATTCTCATTCTGGAAATAATCCTACGTGCGCTCATGATATGTCTCCATGTAAATGTTGATTCCCTTTACCCTTCGTATACCATAAACAAGAAATGACAGCAGTGATAAACCAGTTTCTGTGTATAATGTCGAATGTAACTATTTACATATATAGCTATACGCGTCAAATTCAAATAATATAATTCAATTACGTATTTATCGATAACTTCTCTCGTAAACATAAAAATATTTTCAAATCTATACTTCTTTTTTTTAGAAAAAAAAATGGTCATAGATAATAATAGAACTTTATGGTATAGCACATTTATTATTATAAACCTGAGAAAAGGTTACGTTCATATATCTACATGTTAGGAAATATGCATTTCTGTTGTACTGATTATTATACAGTAAAAACAATTTTGAGCGGCATAGCTTTCGGCGCCTGAAAGCATTTTGTATGAATTATGCATACTATAAAGAATGAAACACTTAAAATTTTCATGTTCATTCCATTTTCAATCTCGTAGAGTCTTTTCGCTAAAGTTACAACAGGTACTGAACCACAGATTGTGGCATTAGTCGTATGTGAGACATCTAGCTATTTTTGATTTTTGTTAAGCCTTACCTCCAGGGTCAGACAGTGCCAAGTACCTCCCATCAAGACCTCCCTCTAATGGAGCAGGGATACGCCCAGTTAGCGCTCGAAAACTTCTAGTGTGTCTTCCATCTTACAGTATTAGGTATTGACTCACACAAGTAATGACGAAAACGTGAAGATGAAGCTCCCCTGTACTCGTCTGGTTGCCTTTGATTCGGGTAAAAAAACCGCGTTTTAGCAGTCAGGCAAGGCGAAGCGTTCACAAGCGAAACACCATTAGTACGCTATAGTACGTTTCTCGCTCGAATTTGTACTTCTTCGAAAGAATATGGAAGAGGGAAGAATGCGGACACTTCATTAAGTTCACTTGGGTGAAGATCAATTCATTTCAAGTAAGATTAGTAAGTATCCTCAAGTGAGATAAGCGATCTTTCTGTAATTTAGTTTCACCATATGTTTACCGAGCTTACAATGACCAGTTAGCGGAATGGTAAATTATATTAAATTAGGTCTTTTCTACTGCGACCAGTTTGATATATTGTACCTACTTTCCTTCAAAGGAGTTTCAGAAGCTCTGCAGCTTTACTAGACTTTCGAATATTGTTAGGCGAAGGTATCGTTTGAGAGAGAATCACACAGACTGTGTATTCCAGTTTCTTCCTCTTCATGACAAAGCACAGAAATTTTTGTTTATTTTCGCATACTAGCAAAAGTATTTTTACTAGTATTTTTTTTCGGCAAAATTAAGACAAATTTTTTCCTGGATCATTCAAAACCTGAATTCCAGTATGCCTCAGGAGACTTATAGTATAATTTATATAAACATCAAAAGCTTTTATAGATTTTATTCTGTAAAATTATAGACTAAGGTAGGATTGATTATGTCTTTGATGTCGCTTTACGGTTTCACTGTACATACGTATATTTACAGCAAGGAACGATACTTATATAGTAATAATGATAATAATAATAATAATAATAATAATGAAATCAGAAATAACAAACACAAATTCTTTGCTAGTTCATCATAAAATGTTATGAAAAATAACATGCGCATAAGCATTGAATGAACATGTTGCGTTCCTTTTAAACGATATCTCTTAACAACTTTAGTTCACCAAATTAAAGAACGTAAAGATTCAGAGACGAAGACTTATAGGCCTTATTATATTAGTTCTCTTATTGTATTAGCACTTCTGAAGGTGCCGAAAAGTCAAATAAAATCTGAAATAAAAAAATGGTACACCCACTCAACCGATCTAGAGCGAACTACTCTTAAAAATAGGTTTCTGAACGTTTTCAACTTTATATAAATCAGCCAAGAGTTTTGGATGATTATTACACCCATTGTAAACTAAGACTATGCACAAAATCAATTTTACCTAGGACAAAAAGGTGAAAAGTTGGAAAAACTGGGATATTAATTCTGTGTAAATATGAAAACCTCCCTTTCATAAGAGACTGTTGGGACATGGTGTGGAAATAATTAAAAACAAATAATAATTTCACTTTAAAAAAAATTATTTTAATTTAATTCAACGCGAGAGATCAAAGCTTACAAAAAGGGCTGAATTGCGATTTATGATACCCTTTTAACATGTGATAACCTCTTACTCTTGTGATAACCACTTTTTTCTTAGGAGGGTCCTTACAGGATACCTTCCCCTGTATATGAATACATAGTCATACGATATTGCCAAATTTTTAATATATTCGCGATCTCTCTTGTGTCTACTAACTTTTATCCTCCCCCCCCTCCTAATTCTAATGAACGTCCTTTAAGATTCCATCGTGTAAAAGCAGCTTAACCATGCACTACAAGAAATAATTTCATATATCTCTTTAAAAAAAAATTCGTACCGCAAGAGCTGTGTTAGCTAAGCGAATTTCATCAGAGATTGCAAAAAGAACACATTTTTTTAAAACTGAATATTGCAGTTTTAATTTTTCAAAAATTTTTATTTAGAAAACTAAGAGTTCCTTGTTTATCCCCCCACCCCTTGTTTATCGGTCGATTTTTCTCATTAACGAACTAGACCTTTCAAATACCAAAATCCTCCGTGATATCAAATTTTATTCAAATCGGACTCAAATTTGAGACCGCTAGAGAGAGTACAGACACATAAATTTTAACGATGGTCATTTTTGACGTCTATTAGGTACGATCATTTGAACATTTGAAGAAATTTTTTCAAAATGCCATCATCAGTACAAAATCAATAGCTCCATTTCCTTCGGAAATTCGCTAAAATGTAAAGTGAACAACGACGCTTCAACGCTTATATCATTCCATAAACGTAAAACTATGTTCACCATTCGCATAGCACACAGCAACCTGTGTGGCCATCTCTATTCTTGATGTTTCAAAAATTTATCACGATTTACTTGTGATCAAAAACAAAATATGATATTGGTTCTATGTATGATAATATATGGACAATATTTTTACCGAGAGATAAAAAATTATTAAATAAATTTGTGCAATTATAACCTGATCAAAGCACCCTAGTCGCTGTATTAGCTCAATTGGTTAAGGCGTAATCAATTCCGTCCGCGGTATGCTTAGGGTAGCGAGGTTCGATTGCCGCCGTCGCAACAAACTTAATTTAATTAATAGTTGTGATGGGCTGGTGTAGTGTATGGTATATGTGTGAACGAGGTGCACTCAGCCTCTGAAATTGAGGAGCTGATAAATGAAATCATCAGTGGAAAGGTGGTAAAAGACATATATGGTATCACACTGGGCTCTATAGCCTAAGTATGTCCCTCGTGGACAGCCAATAACCTAATCTAACTTTCTGATCAAAAGCTCTTACAGAAACAAAAATTTTTAACGGATAACAAAGATCTACAAAGTCTGATGAGTTAATTTCGCTGCGTTAATTTCGAATCGATCGACGAAATGGTTCAGTTATCAAAATTAATTACAGCTTCAGTATACATTTTTGAACATATTATATAGGTTCAATTAACTAAAATCACTCTGTACTGAATAATGTTTTTGTGTATGTCATAGTAGGTTTTTATTTGTCTTAAATTTTCATATTATTACAATAGTAGTGCCCCGTAGCGTTGCTGTAGTGAAATTAGTGTACAGTATGCTTCATAATTGTACAGGAAAATTGAATTCCTTGTAAATTTCAGCCAAAATCTTTGTATTTAGTCTTATTTTAAGGAAATACGAGCTGGGTAGATTAAGGATTCAAATAACTTGAAGGGCTTAGACTTAAAGTAAGGATACAAATTTTTCGTCATGTGTTTTAATTTTCGAAATATTGAAGACTTTTGTCGAGTTATATCATAATTTAAAATCAAAATATAACTAAAAAAAAAAAATTTTGTACCTAAAATTATTTTAACAAAGATTGAACCTCCTTAATGAAGTCCGCCAACACAGTTTTTAACCATGCATTTATGTAATATGTTAAAAATGTCTACTAATTAAGTCCCCCTTCGTTCCCTGTCTCATATTTTCAAAACTACTTTCATCGTATTTAAACTATAGATCGAAAATATCAAGCATTTTACTGAAAACCGTGATTGAACTTGCTGTGAACCTTGCTTGAACCGAGGCTAGGAAGCAGCCTCACTTCGCTTGGTGCCTCGGCTTCGAGTCACGAGGCAGAGGTTGGTGAGGTTAAAAATTTTAAGCCTAATTTATTAAAAATTACATAGAAAATACTTAATAAATTATAAATGATATAAAAATTAATAAATACTCTACGCTACTCTACTCTTATTCTAATTATAAAATTTTATAATAAATTATGTTATAATTTAATTATTAAAATATTATCATATTATTATCATATATGTATAATAATATAATTAAAAATATCTATTTATATATTTATAATTAATAATATCTACAGCAATAGAATTTTTGTTTACGAGTCATAATGAATCATTTTTCAGGAGTCATAAAAATTTTCACAATAAGGAACTTATATTCCGTGTTTTAAAAATCGCGGTAAAACTGAAGTCAAAGATTGTAAAACTTTAATTTAGGCTAGTGGAGGCTAGTCAACATTCTACCTCGGCCGAGGTAGAGACGAAGCGAGGGTAGTGAAGACTCTATCTTGGCTGAGGTCGAGTCGAGTCGAGGATCATTATAAAAAACGCCTCGTGAAACTCTACCGTGACTACTTCGTGTACGTTCATTTTAAAAATCAAATTTAAAAATAGCTGTCGTTTAAAGAGAGCAAATTTTAGCATTTTTCAACTATCCTTTTTTCATGTTTTGAGATATTCTAAGTCGGAGGATCTATAGAAAATGGATCTCCATAACCCATAACTAAAAAAAGTGCATTTCGAATGGCATGCCCGTTAAGACTTTTGATCAGGATGCGATGCTATGATTTACGACATCTCGCAATATGAGCAAATTTGACCATTCCAAACGATCTCTGTGTGGTTATATCTGTAACGAATTCAAATCAATTCGTTTCTTTTATACCATCCAATATTATAAGTTTTATTGAATACTGAAAAGACTACCGATAAAAAAATAAGTGTGACTCAGCTCAACAAGATAATTAGGTCTAAAATATCAATAAAAAAGAAGTAAAACTTACTACTAATAAGTTATTAATACTTACTTTCGCAATACAATATAAGACACTTCGATCAAGTGTGAGTAAAGTTTTGAACTCATGGCTCAGTATATATGTTCTCATTCTACAAACCAAAAAATGCAAATAAGCTCAAGGATATTAATTGATTTTATTGAAATGATTCGAAATAGAGTTTGTCACAATTTTTTTCTATGAATTCCGTTTACCGATTTCTGATTCGCTAAGGATTTTTCGCTAAATTACTACACAAAAATTAACTCGTTCAGTTAAACTATGCATAAACTAGAATTAAAAAAGAAAATACTACACTATATCTTTGTACACTTTCAGAACTGTAAAATAAATATTCTTTAAGTACTTCGGCCGTTTGATCAAGTACGGCGAATGTTCAGTTGTTTTTTGCGGTAAGTGATAGTTCAAAGTTCCTTGATCACAATAAACACAGTTTTGGGGACAAAATTGTGAATTATTTCATTTTAAAATTGTGATTTTTAACACTGTACCTTATAATAATCTTAACTGTACAAAAATTAATCGGTAATTGATTGAGCTTCAAAAAAGTTTTCATTATGAAGAAAATTTATCACAGATTCTGTTTATGCCAAAAAAAACATTACCTGACGGCGCACTTCAAAACGAAAACGTCAAAAACTAGTCAAATTGACATATAACTTTTATCTTTTACGATATTTTTTAAGCATTAAATCAAATTTCAAATTTTCTTCATTTAGAACACGAGTGCCACCTGTGAATTGGAAATAGAATTCTCGTTAAATTTGAATACATGAGCGCCCTTTATGAATAGAAAATAGAACTAACGTTGTATATATGCTTGATAGAAGCGAACGTTCAAGTTTCAAAACATTCCAAGGTGATGACGTCACGTTTTCAACTACAATATCAGGAAAATCACAAAACCTATATCTTTACCTTGAGAAAGTGCTCATTCCTGAATTTAAAGAACAAAATTCCAAATTTGCTCGAATTTCACTATTGACTATTGATACACTATTGATACAAGATTGTTACGGAACTTTATCAAAGATGTATATAATTCTATACAATAATAGAAGTTTCGTATCTTTTATTTTTTTTCTTTTATTTATATTTTATTTTATTGAATACAAAATTTAATCCAATTATTACTTGTCTGTAAGGATATTTTTCAAATAATATACGAACGAACGAGAGAAGTATCAGGTGAAAAGTTGTTATGTTAATAATATCACGAACAATGAAAATCTTTTTAAAAAGTGTATGTACATAAACATATATATTTTTTAGTCATATTTTCCATGAAAATACAGACTTATGAACTGTTTTTAAAGCCAATAGGGGTGGGGGGAGGCGGGTGTTTTGGGTCTTCCTAACCATATTGGACGTCGTTGAAATACGCCTTTTATGTTCCCTTCTTATTCGTTGTATGCGTAGTCATGGTAGGGACAATAAATTCGACGCCAGCGCTGCTAGTGGATAATTTTGAAGTTAGAGGAGGCTGTTATGACTAACATGCAATTCTTTACATGAAAACAAAAAAATGACAGAGTTAATTGTTTAAATTCCATGTATAGACTGTGTTGATTACACTTTCACATTACACATACATAACTAATATTCCCATATAATAAAATAAATAAAATTCCCAATAAAATGTTTCAAACTAAAGTTGTTTATTTTTAAGAAACATTTTTTACATTTAAACTTTAGTTCTATCTTTAACGGTTTACAAATTGAGATAAGACCCAATTGACCAATGTTGCTCATTTACAAACTTTACCTCACTTTTTACGTCCTAAGCACGCTATAAAAATTGCAGCTTGATATCTCTGCGTTTTTGAGTTATCCTGATTACGGACAGAGAACCGGAAATGGATTAATTAGGTGATTCTATGAACACCTATACCAAAATTTTGTTACAAACTTAGGACTAAACTTAATATACTATGTATATTTCATATATACATGGTATAAAAAGAAGTTTCATTACTTAATTTGTTGCAAAAATACAGTTTTTAAAACCATGCTCAAAAAAATTTTGATTGACCCCGACGTGATTTGAACACGCAACCTTCTGATCTGGAGTCAGACGCGCTACCGTTGCGCCACGGAGTCGTTGTTAATATTGCTTCTCACTGTGAACTTGGCATGAGTGATCAACTTTGTGTTATAATTATGTGAAACAGTTTTTAAACAGATTTTGAGTATTTTCACAATTTAGAATTGATAGAAAGCCGCTGTCTGTTATCTGTAACTAAACGGTTTCACGTAATTGCGCCTTTACTCGCTTTGCCACTTATCTCGTTAGCTAAACACCTACGAGAAGAAAATGTGAATAATAAAACGATTGAAGCAAATACTGAGGAGAAAATATGACCAGAGTGATGGAGGTCTGCAGCTCACAAGTTGTTTTTTTATAAAGTCTTGTATCTACGTATTGTTAACAAAATCAACCAATTTGTATTTTCTATAAGTCATATCGGTAATAATTTCTTTTTAAAATGCAATAACGAACTCTCAACAATAGAAAATGTAAAGGTAAACAGAATATTTTGCATACCTGTTGTGCGTTTTCATAATGTCCGTTCATCAAAAAATATTTTATTTACATCCAGTTTTCAATTTAAAAAATAATCACTTTACTTCGACAAGTCGAACTTTTAGAGGTCACAAGTCTAACATTCACAGTGGAAATAACTTCGGAAAGTTAGGTCTATCACATCCAAATTTTATCCAATTTTCGTAAACCAAGTATGTAATTCTACTAAATTTGGGTCATACTTTTCAAATTTGTCATCAAAATTAACCTAGCTGTTATAGGTTTCAAGAATGTGGAGCCCTGTTCCCGGAATTAAGCAATGATTGATAGCTAGCGAAAAACTGACATTGCAACTGAAAAGAATGACCCAAAATTAGTGGGTTTCAAAAAAAATTCCAATAAGATCCGATCAAATTTGCCTGTGTTATCTAAAAAATCGAATTTATATGCCGAAATTATATATTTTTTAACTGTTGGGTTGGGTTGGGTTTAAAACAAAAAATTTAATTTTGCTCTATCACATCCAAAATTTATCGAATTTTAATAAATCAAGTATGTAATCCTACTAAATTTAGGTCATACTTTTCAAATTTGTGGTCAAAATTAATCTAGCTATAAAAGATTTCAAGAATGTGGAGTCCTCGTCCCGGAATTAAGCACATAAGTGAGCAAAAAACTGACATCAAAGCTGAAAAGTTCGAGCCAAAATTAGTGGGTTTCCAAAAAAATTCCAATCAAATCGGATCAAATATGCCTTTGTTATCAAAAAATTGAATTTTTTAACTTCATGACGTCATCAAAATCCAAAAAATTTAATTTTGCTCTATCTTTCCCAAATTTTAACCAATTTTGATAAACCAAGTATGGAATCCTACTAAATTTGGGTCATACTTTTCAAATTTGTTGTCAAAATTAACCTAGCTATAATAGATTTCAAGAATTTGGAGTCCTGGTCCCGAAATTAAGCCCATAAATGATAGCTAGCCAAAAACTGACATCAAAGCTGAAAAATTCGACCCAAAATTAGTGGGTTTCAAAAAAAATTCCAATAAAATCGGATCAAATATGCCTCTGTTATCAAAAAATTGAATTTTTTAACTTCATGACGTCATCAAAATCCAAAAAATTTAATTTTGCTCTATCTTTCCCAAATTTTAACCAATTTTGATAAACCAAGTATGGAATCCTACTAAATTTGGGTCATACTTTTCAAATTTGTTGTCAAAATTAACCTAGCTATAATAGATTTCAAGAATGTGGAGTCGTGGTCTCGAAATTAAGCATATAAATGTTAGATAGCGAAAAAATGACATTAACGCTGAAAAGAATGAACTAAAATTAGTGGATTTCAATAATAATTACAGTAAGATCGGATTTTATTTGCCTGTGTTATCAAAAAAATCGAATTGTTTAACTTAATGACGTCATCAGAATCCAAAATATTTACTTTTGCTTCATCACATCCAAATTTTATCCAATTTTGATAAACCAAGTATGTAGCCCTATTAAATTCACCGTACTTGCCCAAACAGTCGATCTACTTTAAATGAACGATAACAATAACAGTTTTGATTACAGCTTGTTTACGACCTTAAATAGTGAAACTAGTATAAGTATGCATAATTTATGATTATTTATGACTTGTTTATAAAACTGTTTATATGTGTATGATATTTAGAACAATGTAATTATATATTGTTTTTCTAAGTAAGAATGACATTTCTGGAACAACATTAGACGAGTTGAGTGTATGCAAGATTTACAGTAACAACATGGAATAAAAACAGATGAATTAAGGATCACATATTTATATCTATGTACTTTAGAAGGCATACTAAAAGCATGTCTATCTAAAAGAAACTTCATATCAGAATAGAATTTTCAGATAATATAATCATATACGTGCATATGAAATACGAAAGGAATAAAGGAAATTAAAGGAGTGGGCTAATAAAAGAAATAAAATTTATAGATAGGATTGAAACCTGTTTGGGCCTCGCTCGGCAGTGACTAGCTTATTTGGTTTTGCTCAACAGCCGGGTTTTTGACAATTTGGCCGAGCAAATACATAGTAGTCCGTCCGCGGTATGCTTAGGGTAGCGAGTTCGATGAATAGTTGTGAAGTTGTGATGGGCTGGTGTAGTGCATGGTATATGCATGAAAGAGGTGCACTCCGCTTCTAAAATTGAGGAACTGATAAATAAAAATATCAGTGGATAGGTGGTAAAACACATACATAGTATCACAATGGGCTCTATAGCTTTTGTGGACAGCTAATATAACCTAACCTAACCCAACCACGTAGTAAGGGTTGAAAAAGCAAAAATTAGCATTATGATTGCGGAATCGCCACCATGATTGATTTGACCTAGAGTAATGAGAACTGATTTTGTTAATGATTTTAAAACTTATAGGACTTTTCAGCTTATTTTGTTGGTATCACGATAAGAAGTCAGTTGTAAAGCTTTTATATTCGTTCTATTAGAGTCACGTTCGTGCAGAATTTTTATCTTTGTACGTTTTGTTTTATTCATGCTTGTGTAAACTTTTTAAATCTGTACCTTGTGATTAAGTTTTGATAGATACTTAAGGATTAATGCCAAAACAAACTGACTGATAGTTTTCGTACAAAATTTTTAAATGTGCAAATTTCTAATATATTTATATTACTTCATACTTTTTTTAATTTCCCGATGCAATTGTCCTCGCCCCTCCGACAACACCACCTTCATAATTTACCAGGTGAGAGACCTGACCTAGGTGGTAACCCTATTTATATTACAGTAACATTTTTGGTCCCTGAAAGCTTTAAATAAACTGAAAACCTGTGCATCAATGTAAACACACCTCCATCAGTTCAATAAATCACCGACCTAAAAATACACTTACTCGTCATGAATAATGGTCAATGAACGAAAATTTTTTACCCTCTCAGACGACATCAAAGTGCCAAATAATAAAACAAAAAAAAATCAAACACAGTTTTTTGCAAATCTTTTGAAAAATGCCTTTAATTTCAAGTTTTGAAAACAAATTGAATAAAAACACAGAAACCATTATGAAACCGACAAAAGATCTAAAAATGTACTACAAGACTGATACGAATAGATTATTTATGTAAAATAAATAAAGACACCATACATTTAAATCACATTTATTAAACAAAGATGCTATTTTTTTAAATATCTTGTAAAAACGGATCTCAAATTTCATCTGTCATGTAAACACATTTGTGTTAACGCTTTTCAGTTTACTTTTGTTATACACTTTTTTTAAGCAGATTTTTTTACCACCAATTTCCTAAAGTTCTATATTCGTCAAACATTACACCTTCGAAAGCGACTTTCTTACATTTTGAATACGTTATTATAAAAAGAAAAAAAAAAAAACTTCCTATTAAAAACGAGTATTCAACTCTTTTCTTTTTTTTTTTTGTTAAGTTGGTACTTCATAATATGTACCAATTGTGTTTAGTGTGTGGTTTGTTTTTTTTTATGTATTTATTTTATAAATTTATCATTTTATAAATACAGACGTGGGAATTCAAACTATTGATAGATGCAATTCTTTACGTTTTTTTTTGTCTTTAACGATTTAAAGAATAATATTTAACACCTTTCTTATCAATGCAAAAATTAAATTAATCTTGAATGCAAAATGTTGTTTTTTTTTCATTTTGACGTGAGTACGATTTTTTAACGTTATTATTTTTTATACCAACGAATGTACTTTATGAATTGATCTTAGAGTCAGGTTCTGATAAATGACTATCATGTTCTCATTTTATTGAAGCCATATTGTTTTCTAATAGGGTATTTCACTATTTTTGAAAAAGTACATCAAAATGTTGATTTTGCTAATAAAAAGCCACCAAAAATTTATTTCGGAAAAATACACATTTTAAACCGTCAAAAACGCGGGCATCTACTTCGATGACGTAATATGGGTATCACTATACGAAATAACACAAATAAAAGTTTGACAGATATATTCATAGACATCTGATTATAATAAATATAAATACTTATTATCTATGGATATATTATACCCAGTTGTCTACTCTGAACTAGCTGATGGTCTATGGCTCATACCGACATGACATCACAGCAGGGCTTGCCCGCGTTTTAGGTCACTGGATAACAGTTTAAAAATTACGATTTTTAATTTTAATATTTTAAAAGAAAAAAAGTGCTTTTATGACTCGAAATCAGAATATTTAAGTATATTTTTACATAAATTTTAACTTTTTTCATAATTTATTTTTGACTAACGATAATACCCTATTCATTTGAATGCATCACTTCCAATTCATGGCAATGCATTTTCCATTCACTTGAAGCATTTTCTCAGTAGGAAATGCCAAGCTTGACGATGCAAACGAGGTAGGAAATTCAGCCTTGGTATTCTAGTCCTTACCCAAGGGTTGGTCAAGACTAATAAATTAAGTCTTAATTTGCAAACCCTTGATCAAGCCTTTACCAAGGCTAATAAATAAAACCTTAGCTTACCAACACTTGGCCAGGGTTAGTTACAAATTCAGTCGTAGTTTGACAGTTCCAATTCTAAAGCTCAAAACTCACCTCTGATTAGAGTTCATTTGGGATGTTTCCGAAGGAAGAGATTGAACGATACTCTTTTTAACGCCTTTAAAAGGACTGTCTGGTAGTTGGTTTTGGTTTCTAATACCTTACCTACTTATCTGGAGGTTAGTTATAGTCTTTCAAGGATTGTTGCTGCTAAATAGAAGAAAATAAAAGAATGAGGTAAAAACATTGAAAATTAGTATGTTTGGATCTGTGGATGTTTGTTAATCAATCACACAAAAACAACTGAAAGGATTTGGTTGAAATTTGGAAGGCAGATAGACGTGTCTTATGGAACAATATTCCGGAATAATAGGGAATAACTTAAAGATATAGAGATTCGTATCAAATATTAAAACCCATAAAATTGTAAACAAAATTGAGTATAAATGAGGACAAGAGAAGTAGAGGTTATAACGCAGTTGTGTTTGTTTTTAAAGATGAAATTATTCGTTGAATCGGATGGATAACTGCTAGTAATAAATAAAATAATAAAGCGCTAAGATAGACGACAGGCGCTAGGCGGACCAGAAATAATACCGATCAAGTTATTAACTATAAAAACCTAACTAGTATTTCAGTATCTCTCAGAAATTAATTATTATTCATATCACACGATAGAATCAAATGATTATAAAAATAGTTAATGTCATTTTTATAATTATAATATCTTCATTAGTACCTACCACAAATGCAAAAAAACTCGTGAAATAATAATAATAATAATAGTAATAATAATGGGGGTTAACCTCCGTTTCTTAGACCACGTCTATAATAGAGGCCATCCGCATCACTATTTTTATACCATGTATATATGAAATATACATAGTATATTAAGTTTAGTCCCAAGTTTGTAACGCTTAAAAATAATGATGCTAGGAAAAAAAGTGCTTTCAATGGATTTTTTTTAAATGTAGAAATACCGAGATAAAAAAGGGTGAAAGAGGGCTTGGTACATAGTAAAAAGCAGTATTGACTTTCCGGATTAGATTAATATGGCCTTTCATCTTTTGGTAAAAGGTCTTCGCAAAGCCAGAATGACACACCTAGTTTTTTAGTACTGGAAAGTCATAGGTCGGTCAAGTCAACTTGTCAGGTCTCAGGATATTTTGGCAATCATACCGGCGACCTTGTACTGCATATTTTGACGACCTCCATGAATTTTTTCAAAAGGTGGTCATAAAATTCTCCGGTACCTCACTGACCACTTTTCAAGGTATGTCCACGAGTTTTGCTTGTAAAAGCCCCTGTGTTCTGTTTCAACAGCAAATATTCCCGAAAGATATGATACAAAACACTAAACTCTCACAAAAAATATATTTATGATACATCGTTTGAGAAAATATCAAAAAACAACCTGTTGTCGTCCACAATACAGGCACACATACTCTCTCTCTCACACACACACATACACACAAACACACACTCACACAGCAGATAAGAAGAAATTTAAAAAAGAAAAAAAGGACCTAAAAAATATTTTTGCATGTTAATATAATTAAATGGTACTACACACAACAGAAAAAATGAAAAAATACAGTCAAAATCCGTTATACCGACGAATCCAAACTGAATAAAATATAAATACAGTGGAACCTAGCCAAGTGAGACTTCAAAGGTCCTGTAAATTTGTCTCACTTACTCAGTGTCTCAGATATTCAGGTAAAAATAATTATCTGCAGACAATTTCGGAATAATTAGATTCAATGCGGAATAATTTCAGAGACTGAGCAGAATGAAAATGTTGGCTCTACAGTCAGTTTTATAAAATATCTCGAAAATTACTCATTTAATGGTCAAATAAACACGATTTTTGTAATTTTCGGGTCAAAATTACCTTATAAACTTAGTTTTATCGAAATCGGAAACAAAAACTTTTTTTCACTTTTTGCAATTTGTAAAAATCGAAAAAATCATAAAAAATTCAAAAAAACACAATTTTTGTAATTTTTGGTTGGGTTGGGTTGGGTTGGGTTAGGTTGGGTTAGGTTGGGTTAGGTTGGGTTAGGTTGGGTTAGGTTGGGTTAGGTTGGGTTAGGTTGGGTTAGGTTGGGTTAGGTTGGGTTAGGCTGGGTTAGGCTGGGTTAGGTTGGGTTAGGCTGGGTTAGGTTGGGTTGGGTTGGGTTGGGTTGAGTGTGGGTGTGGGTGTGGGTGCGGTAGTGGGTGTGGGAGTGGGCGTGGGGGTGGGTGTGGGAGTGGGAGTGGGAGTGGGTGTGGGAGTGGGAGTGGGAGTTGAAATGGAAGTGGGAGTGGGAGTGGGAGTGGGAGTGGGGGTGGGGGTGGGTGTGGGAGTGGGAATGGGAGTGGGGGTGGGAGTGGGGGTAGTAGTGGTCGTGGGAGTGGGTGTGGGTGTGGGAGTGGGAGTGGGAGTGGGTGTGGGAGTGGGAGTGGGAGTGGGAGTGGGAGTGGGAGTGGAAGTGGGAGTGGGAGTGGGAGTGGGAGTGGGAGTGGGAGTGGGAGTGGGAGTGGGTGTGGGAGTGGGAGTGGGGGTGGTAGTGGGGGTAGTAGTGGTAATGGTAGTGGTAGTGGTAGTGGTAGTGGGAGTGGGAGTGGGAGTGGGAGTGGGAGTGGGAGTGGGAGTGGGAGTGGGAGTGGGAGTGGGAGTGCGAGTGCGAGTGGGTGTGGGTGTGGGTGTGGGTGTGGGTGTGGGTGTGGGTGTGGGTGTGGGTGTGGGTTGGATTTTTGTAAAACATAACCAAAAATTTCAAGAAGAAACTCAAGAAGAATATTTGTAATTACTTTTGTTTTATTTGTGTTTATTCCCATATTGTTTATATTGTGTATGTTTATTAACATACCCATGCGCCTGGCCTTAGCGATGACCATAAACAAATCGCAAGGCCAGTCGTTGGAAGTTTGCGAGATTAATTTAGAATTTCCATGCTTCTCGCATGGACAACTATATGTCGCGTGTTCACGTGTAGGAAAGCCATCGTCTTTATATATTTATGCTCCGAAAAACCAAACTAAAAACGTAGTTTATCAAAAAGCTTTAAATTGAATAGATATATTTATTATGATATATTGATTATATTTTGTTGTGTTAATAAAACACATAAAACATGTTAAAATGACAAACAAGTTTCATTTAATAACCTAATACCATTTTTACCGTAGATAATACAACCAGTGTTAATTTTTGACAAAAATAAATTAGAGTCTAAAGGTTGACATAATCATGAACCAAAAGTTGTAAAAAAAAAAGTTGCAGGTGATACGAAGTTCACCGGGTCATCAAAATCAACATTTTGAAGTACATTTTCAAATATAGTAGAATACCCTATTCTACGATTCCTACTATGTCGTCGTAACCGGTTTTGACTGTATAACTTTTTTTCAAAAAATATATTTTATAAAACGCGTATACACCTCAACTTAGTGAACATTTATTGTAATAAATGAATATATTCGTGGTATACCGTTCATAATTTATGGATTTTTACATATAGTATAAATGTCATTTGATTTTGTGTATGTGTACATGTGTGTGGACTATGTGTGTGGATTGTGGAGGACTCTTTGGCTTCAACAGTCATATATATAGTACATTTACCTCCTCACCTTGCTTTTCTCATATTTAAATACACAAAAAAAAAATATTTGTTAAATGTGGAACAAAACCAGCCTGATTATGGATCGTATCGGTGGATGAAGTTTCAAATTCTCTGCTCCTAATCGATTTTTAGAATTTTTAGATTTAGGGGATCTTCAAAAGATCGGAATTAATCCCAGTTCCTAATTCTGATCTGTTGAACATCCTCTACCGTGGCTCCAATCCACCTTCTTTTCTGCCTCCCTCTTTTCCGTTTTGAATCCCTCCTTCGGTAATCATTTTTTTCGGAATTATTTTATCCGACATTCAAATGTGCCCTAGCCATCCAACGCGCCGTGCTTTGATAACATTTGCAATGTTGGAGTCTCTATACATTACATAAAGTTCCTCATTTGTCCTTCTTCTTCAAAGCCCACACTCATCTTTTACACCTCCATAAATTTTCCTTAAAACGCTGCCTTGTTCATAGCCCATGTTTACAATTCCATAGAGTGCCGTCAGCCTGATGATTGTTTTGAAAATCCGTGTCGATCTTGATACCATTGCTGTTCGCAAGATGCTTCTCAAATTACTGACGATCTTGCTTCTTTTATGTAGCCTGTTATTAATTTTTCTTTCGTCTCTTCGTCAGCATTTGCAGTAATTAAGACATCTAAGTATTCAAAATCTGTAACATTTCTTTTTTAGACTTTATTAGGACGAAAGTGTTACCAAAAAATTTTGTATGTCAATTGATGAGTATTTAATACGCCTTCTGTATAAATTTCAAGTCGATTCTGGTTTACGATAAATTAATGATTAAAAAGAGCCCTTTTTACATGGTGGTATAAGAAGAAGTTGTAATAAATGTTGGTTTTTAAGTCAATAAGTGCTTTTAAAAATGTTTTACCATTTACATAAAAAACTTTTATCAATATTACTCAAGTTTAAAGCTTTAAAATCCTACCAAAATTAAGAACTGAGCATGGTTAGGTTAGGTTAGGTTATTTGGCTGTAGGTTAGGTTGTTTGGCTTTCTTTGATTGTTAATTTCTCATAAACCATTCAGAGAATCTATATGAATTATTCACCAAAGACGTATAAAAGGATGATTACTAAATTTAGTATAAAAATCTATAGCATAGCTAATTCGAAATATGCCCAAGTTTTTCTCTACAGGTCCCTCAAAAATTATTTTATATTGTGTACACACATATAAAAAAAGAACTCAACTCATTGAATGGGATGACTGGATGAGGATAAAGGTACCACACTATAGATACACCATATATATATTACTATACGCTATATATACTACATCTTTACACAAGTATTTATGCATTTCAATAAAAATAGTTAAAAATTATTTATAATTTATATTATTATCATTATATATTATTTAATATAAGATATATATAGATACAGGTTGACCACCAAAATAGTTTATGGAGAAGGGTACAGGGTAAGTTAACAAGTCACATTTTTGGTAATAATGAAAATTCGATATGACGACCAAGAGACACCGTCCCATATGGGGTGACCGAGCATTTTGCCGAAGACCGAACCTTGGGCGATCCTCGGTTACCGTTGATTTGCCGAAGTTCGGCTAATACCGTGGTGCCAGAGACAATTTTCTCTATAGAGAGTATACTCGAGTCACGGCTGCCGTTCGTATGCCTAACCTTACTTATATTACCATGATTTTTAAACATATGTGATAAATAAACATTGTTTTTTTTTAAATGTCATCAGTTACTGATCAGCTGATGATAATGAGATTATTGCGTAAAAGAAAATATGAAGATATGTTTTTCCAATGAATAATAAGAATGACATATTTCTGGAGTTCCTAGGACCTAGATAAGAGTAAAAAAATGAAGTTGTTTAACAAAATTTATGTTTTTTATTTTGATATTTTAAAATAGCTTATCTTTGGTATCTTTATCTAGTGTATTTAATACTTCAAAAATAATACAACTGGCAATTTAGGTTAATTCAGTAGATTGGTAATCATACGGTAAATGGACAACCGAACATCGGCCATAAGCTGGTAATGTGCTCAGCCGGAATTTAGCCGAGGCTCGGAAGCTCGGCCACCGATATTGGCCGATGCACTGCCCAGTGGTAAAACCCCATATGGGATATTGTGAAAATGTGTGTTCCTATCTGGCATTCTAGAGGCGAAACGTTTAGACCAATTTTGAAGATTCCACCGTCAATTGATTTGGCTTAACCTTGCGAGTGCTACTGGCAGGAATGAAAATTCAATATGGCTACAGATGCCATATTTTGAAAAAGAATGTATGTGTTTTCTTGTGTGGCACAATAGAGAACAAACACGTTGGCCGATTTTGATGATCCTTACGTGAATCGATTTGATTTAATCTTGCAAATGCCACTGAATATATGGTAGTAAGGAAAATTCAATATGGCGACTATCAGACGTCATATTGAGAAAAAGAAAAATATTAATTTCGGTGAACTATATCAAGTGGAGTATCATTGAATAGCTATTAAATAGACAAATCGATTTACAAATCGATTATAGTCATTTAAAGCGGATCACACTTTAGAGCGTCTCAAAATAACTTTTTTTTTTTTGAAAAGTTTCTGAAGATTTTTTTTTCAGCACTAAACAAAAAATATGTAATCTAGTACTAATGGGCCACTCTGTATATACATATATACAATATTTTTTTTAATAAAATTTATTATTTATTTATTGCATTAAATACAGTCTACGTACATTTTTTACTTCCATATACAAAATCTTTCTTATCATTATATTGGATTTTGTATGTCTGTGAAGGAAATTTTTCGGAACCGATTAACGGAAAGTTATTCAATTTTATCATTATGTTCTTTAAGTTTCATTGAAAACTAACAAATGATTTTTGCTTGGTAAGTTTTGCTATTTCATCAAAAATAGATCAATGCTAAAATAATACCTTCAAAATGAGAAAACTCGCACCATTTTAGATTTCGTTAGTCGCTAGATTACATGCAAGTTTGTCCAGATATTACTGTTAAGAAATAATAAAGTATTTCTGCCATCATTGGAGCAATAAAAAAAAATAAAGACTAAAAATAAACATGTTTAAAAAATCCCCACTTTGCTTGGCAACATCCCCACTTTCACCCCCTCCACCCATATCTCCTTGAATTTGGGCTACAGTTTTGTAATGTACATGTCAGCTCTTTTATTTGATACCCCACTTGGGTATATTTGAAAATATTCGATTATTCATTCCATCTTCCTCGTTCCAACTTTCCACCTCCCGAAAGTTAAAAATAAATCAAAACAATCCTTGAAACTGGTTGTATATCTTGTCAATCGATGCACGCCCAGCACACCCCATTTTAACCACTATTTTAACCCCTAACTCTACTATATTATGCATGTATTATACATAAAAGCCGCATCAAAATCCGTAGCGTAGTTTTAAAGATCTAAGCATACATTGGGATTATCGACAGTAGGACGGAAACGACTTTGATTTATACTATGTATTGATTGTAATCCAGTATTTAAATTTTATGTTACGAGCCCTTTATTTATAAACCTTTATAAACCTTTTACCTGCTCGTGTAGTTGTGACAATCATATCAGTATTTTCTTATAATATTAATATTTGAAATTTTTTAGACAGTTTATTACTTTCATACAAACAATTCATGCATTTGTGTCAACTTCACCACTCAGCCCCGTAAAGTAATTGTATCACATTCGTGGGACCATTCGCCATATATGATCTCGCGATGAGGTTGAGACAACCTCATATCGGTTGGTATTAATCTCGAGGTAAATTCATTTTCAAACAATTGACAAACGAACTCCCTGTAAAGTGGCTGCAATGTGTGAATGTGGAGGTTGAGCGGTGATCGCACCAGGTTTTTACGCTTTGGTATGTTTTTCTTACTTTTATTTTGTTCAATAGAGAATTATGAAGTTTGTTAATGTTGTGAGGATTAACTTACAAATAAACTGTTGATTAGCATAAATTAATTTTAAATGTAATAATAAATGAAATGTTTATTAACCCAAGATTAAACTAACCATTCGTCTAATATATAACCAACGCGACCTCTGTCTGCTTTGCTATGTCGAAATATTCGCTTATAGCGCACAATAATTATAAAATGACGAAAAAGAAGTCACCCAAACTTCTTCCAAAATTCAATATAATCCTTAATCTTTGTAATATTTTGAGAAAAACTTGAAGTAATTTTTGTCAAATTATGATTAAGTTAGAACTCATTTTCGGAGCAAATTGTTCATCTGCCTAGGGTTGACTTGAATAAAGGAGAGTAGACAAATATAAGTGAATTCTGAGTGGATCGAATCAGGCTAGAGAAAAGTGAAGCATATCAACAATAATTTGCTTTCTTTTTCTTATGTATAGGCAGTTTTATTACAGATATGATAAACAAATTACATAAGGAACAAAATTATATCTTTTAACTAACCGGTGCGGTACATTTTTAGACCGTGGGTCTAATTTTCATCGTTAATCAACACGATGAGCTATAAAACGAGAGGTAAATCATGGAATTTGATGAAGGAATGAGAAAAATCTCACGGAGTGACAGGAAAACTGTGACATCAAACGTACTTATGACTTCGTATGTATACATAAACAAATTATACACACACAGCTGTATATTTATAAGTTTTGTTTTTACTTTTTTAATAACACGAGCAAAAACCATTTTCTTCGTACCAAAAAATTTGTCATAAATTCAGATTGAACAGAATCTGTAGAAAATTTGTTAAGATGTAATTTAAAAAGATTCAGTTTTAATCAACTGGTACATTTACCATTGAAAAAATTCCACCTTTGATAGCGAATATATTTTGAATTAACAGACATTCGCAATTCTTAAAGGGACGGTTATTTTTAACATCTACTCAAAATTTTATTTCATTCTACAAAAAGTGTGTACTTCTATGTATTTAAGGACATTCTACGTTAAGTGCTCAGATAAAATTTAACATCATCGCAAAAAAAATATTCTACAATTTGAATTCGCGGAAGATAATAAAAATAAATCGATCTTAAAAATGAACCAATCTTACAAGAAGTAATGGTTCTTCATATTTTTTTTAAAACATTTTTCAGTAATAAATGACATCTATTGTTGCACACATACACACCAAACTTCATATATAATCCTAAAAATGTATTTTTGATAATATATTTATGACTTTTTTTATGTCAAATATTTTATTTTAATATTTTTCAAAAAAAAAAAAAGAAAAAAAACATTAAAAAGTTTTTGATTGTATAGAATTATCTACTTAAATTGCAGTAAATTTTATATAAAATGTAACCAGTAGTATAAATTAATATTATGTACAAACACCCACACAATTAAGTATCTAGTATTTTGATAGATAAATTAAAGTAGTTCGGTATTTGAGCAATGATAGTTCAAAGTTCTTTGGTCACGCGACTATAGATTACCGATTACCGCCAATGCTGTCGCGTTAACGTAGTTCGGCTGTTTGAGCAAAATTTATCACAGATTCTGTTTATGCAAAAAAAAAAATATTACCTTACCGCGGCGCTTTCCAAAAAGAAAACAAAAAACTTTAGTTTTTGACGTATAAATTTGACTTATAAATTTTATCTTTTGCGATATTTTTAAAAACTTTTACGTGATACAAATATTATTTTTATTCATAACTTAAATTCAATGAATATAAATTAGTTGCTAACTTCATATGACGGCCGAACTACTTTAATCGTAGTTGTAATATAAGAAGTGGATAATAGACATATCAAACAAGTTACTTTTATTATACCTTGCATATATGATATGTATCAAGGTATATTAAATTAAGTCCCAAATTTGTAACGCTTTGAAATATTGATGCTACAGACAAAATTTTAATTTTATCATATTTTAAACAAGTGAAAACAAATAATTGACTGAGCTAATTATGGATATACCATGTATAGACCATGTATGTAAAGAAAGATAATCGAAGGTACATTCTTTACATTAAAACTTTTGTTCTATCCCGTTCGAGATAGAACCAGTTAACAAGATGGATCCAATGGACCTAAGACCCTATTGACTTAGGTTGCTCATTTACAAACTCGACCTCACTTTTTACGTCTTAATCACGCTATAAAAATTTCAGCTAGACATCTCTTCTCGTTTTTTTAGTTATCGTGTTGACAGATGGACAGACGGACAACCGGAAACGGCCTTTCTTGGTGATTTTATGAATACCTTTACCAAAATTTTGCAAAATTAAAAGCGCTATAAAAATTAATTAATATAAAATTATGTAGAGGTTATGATTTACAAAGTTAAAGAATATTTCATGTGCGAAATATTTAACACATGTACAGAATGAGTGAGGAAATCTCTCAACACGCGACTAAGATTACCGAACGTTTGACGCGAGTACTAAAGAGTTAAATCTGATAAAATATTCTGCCGAATACACAATATTCACTAACTTATACGACCGCATTTACCAACCCAACAAACCAACGACATGTTACACATATAGTAGAAGATTTATACCTTCAGATTTTAATAATATATCATAAAAAAAAGATAATTCAAATGAATTTCTTGTATTGTAAGAAAAGATCCATAATTTTAAATTGAATGAGACTATCTTTCAAGAAAATAATAGTTACTCATTTTTTATGATTATTATTTATTAAATTAAATTTCATGTGATTTCAGTTTAAACTTTATTGCAAGTTTTTTTAATGAGCTTAAGGTGGCTGGTGAAATACTATTTTAAAATATAAAAAAAAAGACAGATGAACGAAATACAGTCAAACCTAAGTGAGTGTGACTTGGATAGGGGAGAAAGCTTTTTATTATTATTTTATTGTTCAAAGTTGGCTGAAAAAATTATGAATCATATAGGTTATTTTTTTCAATTGGATGTTTCTATATCAAAAAATCTAGAGAGTGTAATAAAAAACTATCTAAAATATTTAAACAATCTTGTAGTTTATAATAATACCATCAAAATATAAGGTCCTCGATGATATAAAAACAAAATTTTAATTTAATTATGAGTTCATCGAAGATCCATCATTTGATGAACAGAAACGGCTATAGTTAGTTTATTAATGATTGAAGAGCGATATCTATATTATCAAATTTATAAGCCGTACTTGCACACAATCTTTTATATACTTTTGTAGTTGCGTGATAGTTAAAGCTAACACATTATTTGATTGCAAAGCATGTAATTGGTTTATATGTATGTACCGTGCAACTAAAACTTTTTTACAATCATCTTAATATGCACCAACTGCCTTAAATATAATACATATTATTAAGTGTATGAATACACACGTAATTACGATATTTAAGTGCAATATATATACTTATTAAAATCAATTTAACATAATTTAATAACCGTATTAAATTTATAAGTTGTAAATTTTTATTAATTGTTTATTTTAATAAAACTTATTGGCGCTATTTAACATTTATGATAATATTTTGAGTTATTGAAATTACTTATGATTATGTAAATTTTTATTGATTATATAACTAGGTTTTCATTAATACTAAGGTTGAATCAAAAGCTGCGTACATGAACGAAATACGTAGTTTATTACAAAATTTCAAGGAAAATAAAATAGATAGCAAAGAAAATGATACTTAATCCGGAAGTCCTTAAAATAAAATCGCCTAGACATCCTTAGCATCAATATATAGGTTTTATGGACGTAAATTATTCAAAAACAGCCCCCTTGAAAACTTCCGGAAAATCGATAAGAATGAAAATAATTTTCCTAAGTATATTTCATCTCAAAATAGCAAAAATGATATATATATATATCAACATCTGATCTTTGTGTTTCACGAGATCAGATAATGCGTAACAAACGTAAATCAGATCGAATTTTAACTGAAATCGATTAAGAAAACAATTTTTCTCGAATTTTAGCCTTTTTTTAAGGGGTACTCCTTTGAAAATTTCCGGAAAATAGAAATTTTTTTTGACCTCCGATCAGAGTGAAAATAATTTTACACAAGCATGACTCGAAAAAAACGAACAATCATGAAAATTCTGCACGAACGTGACTTAAATAGAACGAATAAAAAAGTTTTACAACTGACTTATGGTATCACTTATCGTGATACCAATAAAATAAGCTGAAAAGTCCTTTAAACACTAAAATCATGAACAAAATCAATTCTCACTACTCTAGTTGTTGAGGTCAAATCCATCGTGGTGGCGATTCAGCAATCATAATGCAAATTTTTGCTTTTACGACCATGACCATGTAGTGGTCCGGTAAAATTTTCAAAAACCCGGCTTCCCGGATAAATCTTCTAAGTCCGTCACTACCCTCCACTGAATTACACCGCATTTCACTAAAAACTCATCTACTCTAACCATGCATATAGTCCAAAACTTTTTGACAATATTGTAGCTGAAGAACTACCTTAATTTACAACGTGTGAATTTTTCATTTCAGGCTAAATAAGTAATAAGTAATAAATTTTAAAAAATCTATCTGAAAAATACCGTTTAAATATATATTAAATAATTGAGAACGTGTTAATGAGCTCCTTATTACAGTTTGAAAACTATACTTTTTAAATATTTATAATTTACCGTTTAGATGACAGCATGAAAGTAGCTAGACAGTGTTGCTTGTAATCACGAATAATTATGGACCTTAATAATTTATTTGGTTCTAAAACTTTCAGTAACAAAATAGTAGATTCTATTCGAGGAGAGAAATAACTATATATTGTATAGCAAAGTAAATAAAACTTATTAAAGATAGTTTATTATTTACTTTGCCAGGGGCGTATTGATAGAAGGGGCGATCAGAATAAATAGGGTATTCTATTATTTTTGAAAAAGTACTTCAAAATGTTGATTTTGCTAATAAAAAGCCACCAAAAATTTATTTCGGAAAAATACACAAACTTTCTTGCCAAAAACTTAAATTTTAAACCTTTTTTAAACTGTTAAAAACGCGGGCATCCAATTTGATGACGTAATATCGGTATCATTACACGAAATAACACAAATAAGTTTGACAGATATATTCATAGACATCTGATTATAATAAATATAAATACTTCTCTATCTATGGATATATTATACTCAGCTGTTGTACTAATTGATGGTCTATGGCTCATACCGATATGACATCACAGCAAGGCTTACCCGCGTTTTAGGTCACGTGATATACAGTTTAAAAATTACGATTTTTAATTTTAATATTTTAAAAGAAAAATGTGCTTTTCTGACTCGAATAGTAAAATAATGTTTTAAAAAAAGTGTATTTTTATAGATTTTTTCTTCAATGGTTAAATATGAACAATAATATTATTAAAGTATATATAAAAATTTCATATGCGTTATAAACCTACCTACTAGAAATGTATGTAAGTGATTCATATTGCATGCCTCCACGTTCGTATATACTACACATATGTAGAGATGACCCCCTATTTTTTTACTCAAAGTAGAAAAAAAGATATAGAATTCTACTAATATTATAAATGTGATAGTTTGTATGTTTGAATGCTTTGATGTTTCAAAACAAGAGATGGGTACTGCAAGTGGGTCCCTAGCACCTAGACCAAGAGTCCTCTGTGTCCTCCTTGAGAACGACGTACCACCTGAAGACAAGGCTTCTTCGAGTAGGAGGCGCTATTGAAATCAGATGAAGCCAGAGGATTTTGTCAATACCAGATTCTCCCTCGGGATCTCTCCTAGGATAGATAGATCCAAGGTTTCGTACCCGAACATTCTGCAGGTGCAAATACATTTTTTGAGGTATTGTCATCCTCCATACAAGCTCTACAAGTGGGATCATTAGAGATCCCAATATTGCGAAGGTGACAGTTCAATCGACAGTGTCCTGTCAAGAGTCCCATCAACCTTTTCAACTGTGCTCTAGTAATTTTCAGGCGAGTACAGTCGAATGGCCTAGCTGTGATTGTACACAGCTTAGCCTATTGCATACCCTACGAAAAGTCCCAGTAAGGTCCCTGTGGGATCATCAAATTACGAACTACAGGACATATACACTTGAAATTTGGTATAGATGTGTCTTATAGAACATTATTCCGGGCTAATAAGGACTAACTTTTCTATTAGAAAAATAATTAGGATTACGCGGTAGTCTTTGTTTTTGCAATTGCCCTTCGAAGTGAATAGGTAACTGCTAGTACTTTATACTTTATATGCATTTTCTTTCTATGTTTATAGTACACACACACACATGGTGATAATGTACTCTCGTTTGTACAGTGTGGTTAATAAAAACGTACAAACTCTGCGCCATTTGCAACTAGCATACATTTTCGTTTACCGACAGCATTAAATGTAAGCATAATTAATTGTTGTTGTCCTAAGGGGAGACAAAATCGGAATTTTTGATTTATTGGAGAAAAAATCAAATTTTGTTTGGCTTAAGAACTCATAAATTTAAGAATATTTCTGTCCAACCACTTGCTATTCATTTGTCAACTTTCTTGGACGTCATGTCAGTGGGAGCAATTATTTGTCCTAGATAAGTATACTCCTGAACATATTCAAAATTAATGTCATCTTTTCTTTTATAATTTCTACCATTGTGGAGTTAGCCATCCATTTTGTTTTATTAGATTTAATTTCTAGGCCGACCTCTGCTTTCATAACAAGTGATTTGCTCTTGCTTTTTGGGATAAACCTTAGCTATAATGTGAATTATAACTAAGGCATTTTTATAGACCATTCAGTTTGAACAACATCATGAACATTGGTTAACATTTGAACAGAGAAAGTAAAGACGGCAACAACTATTCTCTTAATCATTCCTCGTAATTATAACATGAATTTATTCTGTGAGCTATATATTTTAAAAACCCATACAAAAAACAACCTCTCCTCATTACGCAATGCGTATCATATATGCATGCTGCTATGCAATAAGTGAATTGCGTTACAATTACAGGGTGAACAAAAAGTTAAAGAACCCCTGAATTATAGAAAATAATCCTGTAACACAAAAGCTGTAAGATTTCACATTTACAATTTAATGGTGGCTTTGGATTTGACCTAAAGGTCAAGTCAATTTTTTAAGATTTTAAGATGATTGTAAACCTACAGTATCCTAAAAAAGTTTTAGTTTATTGCACGGTACACACATTTAAACCAAATACATGTTTTGTAATGAAGTAATGTGTTATTTTTAACTTTACAATACCACGTAACTACAAAAATATATAAAATATTGTGTGCAAGTGATGCTTATAAATTTGATAATATAGATATCGCTCTTCAATCATCAATACCTACAGTCGTCTCTGTTCATCAAATGATTGATCTTCGATGAACTCATATTTAAATTAAAATTTTGTTTTGATATCATCGACAACTTTATATTTTTATGGTATTATTATAAACAACAAGATTGTTTAAATATTTTAGATAGTTTTTTATCACACTCTCTAGATTTTTTGATATAGAAATATCCAATTGAAAATCATAACCTATATGATTCATTACTTTTTCAGCCAACTTTGAATGATAAAATAATTATAAAAAGCCCGATGATCTATGCATTTTTTGTGATTTTTTGAAACTTTGTTAATCAAAAAATGTATTTATAAAGTTTTATTGATATCTCTACTATTATCCAATCCTTACGAGGTGTTTCGAGCTTTTTGAACATTCTGTATACATACATTCGTATACACTCATTCTTACACACACACATACAACCATGGCTTACACTACTTCACTGTTTACAGTTGTTTTATAAATATTTTTCACAATTTACGCCGTTTTCTGCAGTTCGTAATTAATTATATATGAACGATATTTTATATACCCCATGCAAAAGTATTTGACGAAATGTAAACTATAAATTTTTTCCAATGTCATACCATTTGGTGTAACTTCATTTGGAGGGCATTAACATTTTAAAAGTATTGGCAGCCCCAATTTGCACTTCATAGGTACTCTCTGAACTTATGATACAAAGTTTCAGCGCTCTATCCCAATTTGGAGGGGCTGTGGAGAAGAACAGAACCTAAAAAGGTGAAAGATAGGGATTTTCATTTTAAAATCACGAATCACTTTTGTTTCGTACTAAATGATTTATAACTAATGTAATAAAATGAATAACAAATATCTTCTATCTTAGTCCAACTTATTGCTGTCAGTACGAAAAAATAAACCCTGCACTTGCGCTTATAACATTATGAAAAGGCCTATAAGCGCCGCTCTTTTAGCGCGCCTTAGACTAAATTAACTGACCTGTATTTGATTACGTAATACGTTGCACAAAAAAAAAAACCGTTTTTATTAAAACTTAATATTGACCCCGACGTGATTTGAACACGCAACCTTCTGATCTGGAGTCAGACGCGCTACCGTTGCGCCACGGAATCGTTGATATCAGTTTGTTGTTTAAATACAAAAATTTAGTCACATTATCTAAAATATTGCAATAATTAATATTTGGAGAATTAAAAATGAAATATAATTAATTTCTCCAAAATCAAGAACTATGACAACTGCACCTTAAATACTCAGTAAAATGGTTGTGCCCATTATCGATTACCTCGGTGGAATTAGGCCCTCTCACGAGATGAATCCGTTTCAAATTTCGAGGTTTCATCTTCGTCGACATAACTCTGCCATGCAGTAAACTGTTATGTTAGACACAGTTGGTACATTGAGATCGCATCAGATCCATTCAGTAAGATCATTTGACGTTTTTTTTAAACAGAGACAGAGCCTAAACGGCCAGGAAATCGAACAGGCAAACCCTAGACTTGGAGAATAGATTTGGACGTCGCATAGGCTAACGGACGTACCGACTATAGACTTAGCTGCCTTGTGACGATTTATGTCTCTTACAGAGATGGACGGCTCGCGAATGCAAACTCCTAACTATATAAAGTGTCTTTTCTATTAAGTTTATAACATGAGCTCGAAGAGTTCAGGTTATAAGGACCACAGATTGATATGAATATTTGAACTTTTTAGATTATTTGAATTTGAATATTTTAGATTCAGACTGTTGAGATGTTCCTGCTTTTTTAATAAACTTTTAAGGAAAATGATACAGTTATAAATTACACAGGGTATATAAATAATTGACTAAAGTCAATTGTTACCCTCAACTTATTTATACTGAGCTATATATTTGAGTCGTATGGATGCATTTTTTATAAACATAACTTAATAGCGCTCGGATAAAGATTCCAAATAGATTATTATAATTTGTGATGCATTATATTTATCCATCAAATTAAATCATATAATGTGATTTTTATTTAAAAAAAAAAAGAAAAAAAACTGACGCGAGTCCCCACACTATTTCCATGCGATGAACTTTATATAGTAAGTGAAAACAAACAATTGACTGAATTAATTGTTGAAATACCATGTATAAACATTGTTGATTATATTACACAAACATACATACCTATCAATCACACATAACTAATATTCGCATGTAATACGCAGTATACATTTTGCGCCTAATTTGCTGTTAACTCGACGCCACTTTTTACGTCCTGAGGACGCTGTAAAAATTTCAGCTTTTTTCCTTTTACGTTTTTGAGTTATCGTGTTCACAGACGGACAGACAACCGAAAATGAACTAATTAGGTGATTTTATGAACATCTTTACCAAAATTATGTTGTTCGCAATCAATATTTTTAAGCGTTACAAACTTGGGGCTAAGCTTGGTATACCTTGAAATATATTGCATATATACATGGTATAAAAAAGTAATTTAATGCAAAAACAAACAATAGACTGAGTTAATTGTTGAAAAACCATGCATAGACAGAAGAAAGAAGTTTCATTACTTAATTTGTTGCAAAAATACAGTTTATAAAACCATGCTCTAAAAAATTTTGATTGACCCCGACGTGATTTGAACACGCAACCTTCTGATCTGGAGTCAGACGCGCTACCGTTGCGCCACGGAGTCGTTGTTAAAATTGCCTCTCACTGTGAACTAGCCGTGAGTGATCAACTTTGTGTTATAATTATGTGAAACAGTTTTTAAACAGATTTTGAGTATTTTCACAATATTGAGTTGATAGAAAGAAATTTTCAACAATCTATTTGTAGGTACAAATGAGGCAAGGTCCTCTTACACCTCGAAGCGTCGGGTTTTTCCCTTGAAGTATCTCAAAACTAAACAGATTTTCTCGTAACAACCCGTAGAATTTTCTCTTGATTCGACGAAGAGTTACGATGTCATAGACAGAAACACAGATTCACAGATACACAAATGAATCTTTGTCACACCTCTCGTTCTTGTGTTGGGGGTTAATGTACGCAGTCTCAAACAATTTATACATGCATCTTTTTAAAATCAGTCAAAAATAAATTCAACTCTATTAAAAGCATTTAATATATTGTAAACCCAGCGAAGCGAGTGGATATCACTCCAGTTAAAAATAAAAATAAAATTCAGGATCTTAGCAAAACAATCCGCCTTAGTAAAAAGTCAATTATTGCCGTGTTGACATGTGTTCCATGGCTTGATTTCTGACGGTAATATATTTATTGATGATGGTATTTATTTTCAACGTAAATAAGAAATTCAAAAATAACATTTTCCATTAAAATCAACAACATATTTTCCTCAACAACATACAAATTATATAATCTGACCTGTTTATTTAAGATAAAACGCAAAAAATTGTAATATTTATTTATCTATAAATGACCTAGAAATTTATAAATAAAATAAATTGCATTTTCCAAGAGAAAATAGGAAAATATAAAGGTAATAAACATATTACTAGCATAGATTATTTTAATGTTTGAAACGATTTTTAATTTAGAAATGAGAATCATATCTTATAGAAAATATTAAAGAATGAGTTTAATTTAAGGTAACTCGATTTATACGAGCAAAAATATGTATAAAATCCTTCACAACCTTTTTCAAATGAGTTGAGGTTAAATTAATTGCCTTTGCTTTGTTTACATTAAGAGGCAAATTATACAACGACTTCGTGGCGCAACGGTAGTGCAACTGACTCCAGATCAGAAGGTTTCGTGTTCAAATCACGTCGGGGTCAATCGGATTTTTTTTAGCACAATTTAGAACACTGTTCTTACAACAAATTATGCAAGCAAGGAAATGTTTTACCATTATATTGACACCGTGCGTGAGTTTTATAGGAGGCGTTTCCATGGTAACGATACACTACTTTAATTATAGAATTGTATGGATGCATATATAATTGTATGGATTGCATTTATGACTTACATTGAAAATTTAATATTATTGTCTCACAAATTTAAATAATTAATTATGATAATTTACATTTGCAAAATAATATTTGTGCAATTTGATTTCTTATTTTCACAATTTTTATACCATGTATATATGAAATATACATAGTATATTAAGTTTAGTCCCAACTTTGTAACGCTTAAAAATAATGATGCTAGAAAAAAAATTTTGTCATAGGTGTTCATAAAATCACCTAATTAGTCCATTTCCGGTCGTCCGCCCGTCCGTCCGTCTGTGGACACGATAACTCAAAAACGAAAAAAGATATCGAGCTGAAATTTTTACAGCGTACTCAGGACGTAAAAAGTGAGGTCAAGTTCGTAAATGAGCATCATTGGTCAATTGGGTCTTGGTTCCGTAGGACCCACCTTGTAAACCGTTAGAGATAGAACAAAAGTTTAAATGTAAAAAATGTTCCTTATCAAAAATTTTTTTCAAACAACTTTTGTTTGAAACATTTTTTCGTAAACATCACTGTTTACCCGTGAGGGCGCTATTTAGGCGGAAATTTTATAATATGTACTATACTTGATTATCAGTTATGTATGTATCACATGTTTGTATGTGTAATGTAATAAAGAAATCAACACTGACTATGCATGGTATTTCAACAATTAACTCAGTCAATTGCAAATTAGTCATAACAGCCTCCTTTATCGCCAAAATTTTTCACTGGCAGCGCTGGCATTGATTTTACTGTCCCTACCATGACTACGCACACAACGAATATATTATAATAATTTGCCTATAGTTTTTAAATGTATTATACTTAAAATCAATTTGGTGGATTTTGACAAAACAACATCCAATATGCAATTGTATCAGTGAGCGAATAGCCTTACAAAACTGGAAAAACATGTATAAAATTAATAGTCATTATTAAAGAAAATAAGTACGAAAAACAAACATTAATATAAACTTTTATCGTATACTATTTTTTACGTGTTTACTGAATCATATCATAATTATAAACAGTTTCAAAGGCCACGGCCTTAATTAGTAAGTGTATCTAACTGTATGATAATTAATTGTAATTTATTGTACAGGGACTAAATATCTGGCAATTCATTCATAATTAGCTTGCGAAAATTTCGATTTTACACTTTCAATTTCATTAGCTCTGTCTGTCAGTTATTTAGTGTTAATTTCGTTGAGAATTATGAATCAATCAAACATTTGTAAAAGCTGGACTATTTGTAAAAACTGGACGTGCTTAATTTAAAATAATTCGTAACGCATCAAGCTTTTACCAACAGTCATGCATGAGTAACTCATAAGAAAAATTATTTTCTACTTTTTAATTCGATAAACGCTTGTCCCTAGAAAAGTATGGTTTAGGTAAAGTTGTTAAGTTATTTATCTGTCTAAGAGGTTATTTTGTGCGCTGATCATGAACTTTTGGGTCATTTTGCTGCTCGAAATGAGGAAAAAAACATATGGTCGTGGAAAACTTCGGTTCTTGAGTCTACTTTTGAACAGAGGGTTCAGATGAAAAAAGGTTTTCAGTCGAAAATTGTGGCTAATACATACAATTTTCTGCCAACTAATAGTCAATTAAAGGCTATGTGCCCCATATATGGTGCTTTTTGCCCATTTTTTTGAAGTCGAGTTTATTTTTTTGATCACTTTCGAAATTCGTAAAATTGAGTTTTTAGGCCGAAAAATAGGTCTTGTAGATTAACGTCAATATATTTTCGCTATGTTCGTTATATCCTTTTTACGAAACGATTTATACATCGTATCGTATAAAATTTCCAAGTTTGAAAGGAGAAAAATTGTTCACAAAGCTTTAAGATCACAACAAAATGTAGGAAAAAAATATACCCTGAAAATTGTCGGGGTAAACATAGAAACACACCCCGTTATTTTACAAAATTGGTACAGTTTTGTAGAAAAAAAAAAAAAGATTACATAATAGATGTTCTCTTATGTAATAGCAATTAACATCTCTATGGTGATACGCGAGCTATATAGAAATACAAGCACGTATGTATAAAAAATAACTCTCACTAGTTTTTTTCCCCCGAAAAGATAGACTTATGATTTTATCGTAGGTTAACGAGTATTGGAGGGTGACGATGGTATATAAATACCACAAAACACAATTTACATTGGTTTTAAAGGTGTCTAATGTATGAATAATATCTATGTATTTGTTGCTCGCTACTTTTGGGCATACACTACGGTCCCTCTAATATGGGCGTCGCCAGGACGGGGAGCAGTTGGGACCTCTCTAGAGTTTGATAAAAATGTTTCAAAGCTCCTAATTGTCTTAAGAATGTAAAATTCTACTCAAAATTTCTAATATATCTGGCTCCAGTGTCTGTGAACCACCGGAATTTGGTATTTGCCATCGACTAGCGACGCCCTTGCCCTATAACTTCAATGATATAGGGCTAATTACAAAAACTAGGGGATGGGGGTTCTTCACATGGAAAAAACCGCTTTTTTGAATGTTGGTATGGGCTTGAACTTTATTACAGCCGCCACAAATTCAGTTAACTTCCCAGCCACCTTCCCTTTATATGTCCTAGTATTGTGTTTTTAAAGGTTTTTATGGCTGTTAACAACTGTAAAGCCTCTTCAAATTAAGCTAAAGAATTGAATGTCGGTATGTTAGTTGGTTAGTTAGTGTCAAAGATGCACCTTTTTGAGGGGGCAGTATACTACCCTCTTACTGATCTTTTATGTATATTTTTCCAGAAACTAGACATCAATCCTATTTCAATAAAAATTCTGCAAGAAATATGTAGAGAGTGGGAAATATGACTTCAGTGATTGGCACCGATGCTTACAAGTAGTCTTGTAAAAGAGAACTCTAAGTGTGTTTGGTTTCTCTATATACAAAGAGTCCTTTCAAAATATTAATACGCCATTTTTTTTGTAGAAAAAATTCTAATGCTTTAAAAATATCGTAAGAGATAAAATCTATTAAGTTAATTTGACCGAAGTTTTTTTATGTTTTGCTTGTTTCAGAATTTAAGTAATCAATATCTTATTTTCTTGAGTTAATAATTATTATTTGGGGCCAACCGGTATTTTATATACAACTTGCACTACACACATTTGTGTGTAGAAAAAACTATTGAATTTGTGCTTATAATTCTCATGTGTTTTTTTACATATCATCAGTGGCGGAACAACAATTACTTGAAATTTCATTCAAGCGAGTTTAAAATTTTATGTTGAGTTGAATTATCTTCATAACGGCATATGTTTATAAACGTTATATATAAATTCACTTTTATTTTTTCAGTGGATAAAATTTTCTGAAAATGAAGGTTATTTAATTCCATGAAAATATCTTCTACATGAATTTTTGAAAAAGTACTTCAAAATGTTGATTTTGCTAATAAAAAGCCACCAAAAATTTATTTCGGAAAAATACACACGCTTTCTTGCCAAGAACTTAAATTAAATTTTAAACCTTTTTTAAACTGTCAAAAACGCGGGCATCCAATTTGGTGGCGTAATATCGGTATCATTATACGAAATAACACAAATAAGTTTGACAGATATATTCATAGACATCTGATTATAATAAATATAAATACTTATTATCTATGGATATATTATACCCGGCTGTCTACACTGAACTAATTGATGGTCTATGGCTCATACCGATATGACATCACAGCAGGGCTTGCCCGCGTTTTAGATCACGTGATATACAGTTTAAAAAATACGAATTTTATTTTTAATATTATAAAAGACAAATGTGTTTTTATGACTCAAATTCAGAATATTTAAGTATATTTTTACATAAATTTTAACTTTTTTCAAATTTCATAATTTAGTTTTGGCTAACGATAATACCCTATTGCTTAAATCATCCCTCCTCCTCACTTTAAATCATGCGCATGCATAGTATACTACCGTATTTTAGCTCATATGTTTAGCGGGAAAAAATTTGTGTTCAGAGAGTCATGTAATGGATATAAAAGTTCCCACTCTTCGCTGTTTATACTCCCAACTCCCTCACCATTGACCTTCAATACATTGCACAATGATAATTACGACTAATAATAAATAATGTTATGTAAGTTTACATGTAATTTACAAAACAATATTTGTTGTTGAAACTGAATACATTAATGGATTCGAATCTGATTAAGTAAAATATTTATTATTACATTATTCTCATCATCGGTAAAACATTAGCCATTTTAAATTAATATTGTAAATGCGAAAGTAACTGCGTTAGCTTTCGATCTGTTGGCTTGGTTTTTAACGCGGTTTGCCATGATGAGCAACTTAGCAGAATTCATCAAGTAACGGTGTGAGATATGATATGATATACTGGTCCCGGAATTTAGCACAAAAATGATAGCTACCGAAAAACTGTCATTCTAGATGAAAAGAATGATCCAAAATAAGTGGGTTTCAAAAAACATTCCAATAAGATCGGATCAAATTTGCATGTGTTATGAAAAAAATCGAATTTTTTAACTTTATGACGTCATCAGAATTCAAAAAATTTAATTTTGCTCTATCAAATCCAAATATTATCCAATTTTGATAAACCAAGTATGTAATCCTACTAAATTTGGGTTATACTTTTCAAATTTGTGATCAAAATTAACCTAGAACTGATTGGTTTCAAGAATGTGTAGTCCTGGTCCCGGAATTAAGCACATAAGTGATAGCTAGCGAAAAATTGACATCACAACTGAAAAGAATGACCAAAAATTAGTGGGTTTCAAAAAAAATTCCAATAAAATCGGATAAAATTTGCCTGTGCTACCAAAAAAATAGAATTTTTAACTTTATGACGTCATCAGAATCCAAAAAATTTAATTTTGCTCTATCAAATCCAAATATTATCCAATTTTGATAAACCAAGTATGTAATCCTACTAAATTTGGGTTATACTTTTCAAATTTGTCATCAAAATTAACCTAGAACTGATGGATTTCAAGAATATACAGTCCTAGGCCTGGAATTAAGCACATAAGTGATAGCCAGCGAAAAATTGACGTCACAACAGAAAAGAATGACCCAAAATTAGTGAGTTTCAAAAAAAATTCCAATAAAATCGGATAAAATTTGCCTATGTGTTATCAAAAAAATCAAATTTTTTAACTTTATGACGAGTTGGGTTGGGTTGGGTTGGGTTGGGTTGAGTTGGGTTGAGTTGGGTTGGGTTGTCCTGGTCCCGGAATTTAGCACAAAAGTGATAGCTACTGAAAAACTGACATTATAGATGAAAAGAATGACCCAAAATAAGTGGGTTTCAACAAAAATTCCAATACGATCCGATCAAATTTGCATGTGTTGTGATAAAAACATTTTTTGTTTGAAATGGTAGGACGTAACAGCTAGTTTCTATATTAAATTTCAAATTAACTGACTAATGGGTTTTAACATATATTTATAAATTTTAACCACTCGAGATATATGATCATGTAAAATCTAAATAAGTATATGAACCAAAAAATTTAATTAAATAATATTTGTGAAAATGCAGTAGAAACTGGTTATAGTGACGTCGCTCAGAATGACGAACCAACGAATATTACAACGAATTGGAACTGGCCCTAACTGAATCGAAAACAAAATTTAAGGAGGATTAGACGTCATTTCTAAATCTCAGCCGAAATAATTATAATAATAAACCGAAAAAACCACTCTACACAGAGAGAATTTTATTTTTACGGTAACAATCCCTATATTGTAGCTGCTACTATCTCATAGGGTTCCTAACTTCTCAAAAGTTAAAATGGTGAATACAACTATCATGAAATTCTCTCCGTGTAGGTAGTATTCATTCATAGTAAATCCTCCCAACATAACCTAAACAACTCCTCTCATCATTAATCCTCTCAAGTAACGAAATCCACATTGAGCCATTTGGAGATACTGGATCTCTAGAAATGCAATTGATCGATTTAAAAAGTAAGGCTTTGTTGAGTGGAAAATTTACAGAGTTGAAAAGCAAGAGGGAGGCTTCTCGGGTATGTCCTCTCTTCGGTATTGAAGAAAGTCCTTGATATCAATGCAATCATATTCGATTTTAGTCAATATCTCAGAAACAATTCTTCCAATCGTCCAAATAATCCATGTTTGAATCAAAATCACTCTAGAATTCCAGTTTTACTTTGTATACTTAGGGTACTTTTTGGGCGGATTTTTTTACTTTTTTGGGTTATAATTTCGCTAAATAATCCAAAGTTTGGTTGATTTAGTGATTGACGACATTTATGTACAGTCTCATTTCTAAATTGTGATTTTGAACCATATATATAAAACTTTTATATGCCTGTTTTGAACATTTGTTATAATTTCACATTTTATGATTATAATGCAGCAAATATTGCCATCTATACGAAACTTAAGACACTAAAAACAATGGGTATAATACATTGAAATAATAACAAACCTCTTTGATATAATGTTATGAATATTATAGAGCCATCTTGTGATGAAGATAAAACTATCGGTTTTTAGTTCAATACACATATTATTCCATGGTTCAATAGTAAACACGCAAGGTTAGTATACAGGCTAAAGCACTAAAGATTGATTGTTGACGGATAAAATACAATTGTTCATGTATTTAGTAAGGAGGGCAAGTCAGCGCAAATGCATTTCCGGCTGGCCTTTGAAACATCGAATTCGTCCTCCTCTAAAACTCAAATCTATTTTTTGCCTCCTTTTCGCAAAGTCAATCAAATTTTCGGATATTCTTAAGATTTTAACGATATCTCAAAAACTATTCACCCTAGGAATAAGTGATATTTGAACTTATTGGGGTCAAAATTACCCTACACAACAAGTTTCATCAAATTTTGAAAATTTTAATTTTTCTTAAGACAATTTTAAACAAACGATGGGGTTTCTAGGATCAGTTGGATCCTTAAATGCAAAATTTGGGTCCTCTTGTCGATTGGACGAATAACTTCGCAGATATTTACTTAAATTGTAAATCAGGGTTGATATCCGGGATCTATTTCTTCAATTGATAAGTTCAACAGTTGGTTCAATATGTTTTTATGCTAAATACTGCTGAGATTATGAAAATTGAAGGCCAAAAAAATTTTATTTACTCCTCTCTAAACTAAAAATTTCGACATTTTCTATTCCAGACTATAAGCTGATATGCTGAATGCTCATTACTGCTATCAAACATTTTATCAATGCGAGACCAAACGCTAGCGTCCACAATTGCAATGGAAAATTGTGAACAAAAATTAACGTGAATGAACAAACACATTTTTATAATGTATTGATTTTCTTTCTAAGGAACGCAATACCTATTCTATGATTCACTCTTTGAAACTAAATTATTTAGTACAGCTATCAACCTTTGGTTTAAAATTATAAAGTTCAATAAAAAATTTACAGATGGCATTGTATGTATAAAAATTTAACAATACTTTTTTATGCTGTATTATATTCGTAAATTTCATAACATTACAGCAGTAGATTTTTTTAAGCCACTCAAAATTTCTATCAATGCGAGGCCAAATGCTAGCGTCCAAACATAGAATGGAGAGTTGTGAAGAAAACTTAACGTGGATGAACAAATTCATTTATTATAATGTATTGATTTTCTTTCTAAACGGAATACCTATTCTATGATTCACTCTTGAAACTAAATGAATTAGTGCAGCTACAAACCTTTTGTTTAAAATTATGAAGTTCAATAAAAATTTTACAGATGGCATTGTATGTATAATAATTTAACAACAATACAACTTATTTTATACTGTATTATATTTGTAAAT
Organism: Chrysoperla carnea; assembly: GCF_905475395.1. Classification (NCBI taxonomy): domain Eukaryota; kingdom Metazoa; phylum Arthropoda; class Insecta; order Neuroptera; family Chrysopidae; genus Chrysoperla; species Chrysoperla carnea. The sequence continues at coordinate 30,721,917 of NC_058342.1, forward strand.
TTCATAACAGCAGTAGTTTTTTTTTTTAGTTATTCTTTCAAATATCATCCATAATGTGACTAAATGTGTGACGTCAGTAAACAATTTAAAGTACCATAACCTTTAACACAACCAAGCAATTCAATCAATATGTAATTGATTGCAATAATGTACAATTTTATTTAATGTATGGTTTGGTGAGCTAAGCGAGTACATAGTCCTTAGTTACAAGCATATATACATTTATTTTACATATCAAAAAATTTAACGTATTATTAATTTAATCAAAACATATAATTCAAGTATATGATTATTTTGAATGTTCAATATACGGTGTACGGTGTATCACTAAACGGGTATACTAGAAAAGTTGAAATTTTGTGTCTGTTTGCTTCGCAGGGACACATTTAAGGATCAATTAAGTTGATATCAAGTTGAGAAATAGTTGATTGAAATAAATACCACGATTCAATAAATAAAATAAGATATTGTATTTATATTATCCTGCAAGGACCCCGAACACAATACATTTATTTTTGGTTTCTGTAAAAATTAATTTTTATCTATGGATTAAGGTAGATTTAATCCTGCTGATCAAAAGTTCTTATGGACTCAACCCTCAAAAACCCTTCTGGTTTTTGGCAAGAAAGCGTGTGTATTTTTCAGAAATAAATTTTTGGTGGCTTTTTGTTAGCAAAATCAACATTTTGAAGTACTGTTTCAAAAAAAGTAGAATACCCTTTTTTGTAAATAGATGACAGGAGAATTTTACTGCAAGTAATCTAGACGGTTTTCAAAAAAAGTGTCACCAATGAAGGCTAGGTTAAAATTTTTTATGAAATAAATGCCACAGTCTAATAAATAATGATACTATTAAATTTTCAACGAGGTATTCGTGTCGTATTAATATTAAATTTAGCACATGTACATACATTATTCAAATATTTCAATCAATTTATTAAATTTATAATATGATAAACATATGATTTGTAATCGTAAATTTGAATTTTATTGTTTCAATAAAAAATAATTTTTGCTAGAAAAAGAAAAAAATTTTGGGCATGTGAGAACAGGCGTATATTCTTAATTGTCATAATTTATTTACTAGATATCACAGGGAAAAACTTGAAGCAATAATTTTATTTTATCATATTCGTTGTGTGTGTATTCATGATAGGGACAATGAAAACGATGCCAACGCTTCCAGTGAAAAATTTTGGCGATAAAGGACGCTGTTATGATTAATTTGCAATTCTTTAAATGTTAATATTATAGAAAATGTCAAATTAAAATTATTGAAAAACACTAATTAATTAAACTTAATGCATTAAAAATTGTGAAAATAAGAAATCAAATTGCACAAATATTATTTTTGAAATGTAAATTATCATAACTATTTATTTAAATTTGTGAGACAATAATATTAAATTTTTAATGTAAGTCATAAATTCAATCCATACAATTATATATACATCCATACAATTCCATAATTAACGTAGTGTAATTACCATGGAAACGCCTCCAATAAAACTCACACACGGTGCGAATTGATTTTTTTACAAGATTGTCGAAATATTTTTGATAGGTTTTTATCACACTCTCTAGATTTTTTGATATAGAAATATCCAATTGGAAAGGATATCCTAAATGATTCATCATTTTTTCAGCCAACTTTGAACGATAAAATAATAATAAAAAGCCCGATGACCTAGGAATTTTTTATGATTTTTGTAAACTTTATTTATCAAAAAATGTATTTATAAAGTTTTATTGAAATCCAGCTAGTATTATACAAACCTTGCATATCTTTTTAAAAATTTTAGTAAAAAATATTTTTTTAGACACGGGCTTTTATTGTAATAAAAAGTATAAAATAATTTTTCTTATGAATCTTATAACATGATTATACTAAAAATTTTTATTTAAATTTTTTTATATGGAGGTAAAACCACTAAAATAGATTGAATAATAATAACAATAAATTCCAGTTATATTTTTGTATCGGTTTTAATGATTATAGGTAAAGTAAATCTAATAAATCAATAAAATGATTATAATACTATTATACCCGCTGATATTAAAATGCATTTATTAAAATATATTATACTTCAGACTACAGACCATTTTTTTCTGCATTAAATTACAGAAGTGTTTTTTTTTATTTAAATTGGTTCAGTATCACGTACTGACTGTAAATGCGCAAAATCCTTACAAAAATAGGCGCGGGAAGTACCTCCATTTTAAGGAAAACCGTCTTGGGCTATATCACCATAACCGTGCACTTTAAGCTAAAATTGGTAATAAGGTAATAATAACCTTTTTTGTAGATAATTTTGATAACTTTTTAGTCAATTTTCTATTTAATCTAAAAAAAATTTCAAGGGGTGGGCGCTGCTTTTGCAGATAAGAAGGAAAATTATTTATTGCTTATTATGTCACTAACATTAACATTTTTCATATATTTATTGAATTTTTATAATTACACTACGTATACTTCTTTTTTATTTACCTTGCACCCGGTGGTTGCAACAATAAACGCGTTATAACTTCACAAATATTAATTTTAGAAAAAAAAGTTTAAAGTAAATGTTTTAGGAAATTTATGGATTTACACGTTAAGTTATTTTCTCGTTTAAACAAATATTAGAAGACATATCGGTCAAATAGTCAATAAGTAAATCGTCATAGTCGTATAAATCATAAACGGTTAGTGATACAAAAACAAATTGTTTTAGAAAAGTTAGGTAATTTAATTATCTACATTGAGTATTTGCCTTTTTTTGTCAAAAGTGCACGGTTATGGAGAGTTAGCCTAAAACGGTTTTCCTTAAAATGGAGGCACTTACCCCGCCTATTTTTGTAAGGATTTTGTGCATTTACATCCAGTACGTGATACTGAATTTAAATAAAAATAATAACTCCTGTAATTTAGTGCATGAAGGAGAAGAGTAACTAACTTCTATATAACCTGTATTATTAGAATATATTTAACAGTGAGTTATAAGAGTTAAAAGTTACTGACTGAGGTGAGTGAGTAGTTTTAATAATATTTTAATAAAAAAATAAAATAAAATACCACAAACCTATTAGAAGTTTGAAATCAGTAACCAAACCATACTAACATATTTTAAAACTACCCACAACAATGCTTTCTAACTAAATCATTTCAATTTATAGCGCCTTGTTATATTGCTTACTTGTTGTTATTTTCATAATGGGTGTTCCATTAAGAGTGTTCGAACTTTAAGCTAGTATATGACTTAGATTATTTCATACCATTTCTTGTGATATTAAATATCTGACAAATAAGGAAGAAAAACAGTTCGAAAAATTTGAGTCGGAAAGTCGGATTTGAATGCGGTTTTTGCCATTCGATTAATTAGAGCGTCAGGAAATTTTGTGATCTAATCTGATTTATAAGAAATTAAAAATATGCAATTAGTACAATTAATATGCATTTTATAATTGCATTTTAAATCGATCGTTAATATTAAATTCCCAATTCGGTTAATAGTGATGAAAATGTTTTCAAACTTGTAACATGGAGGTTTTTGGGGCCGCTGAACACGAACATTGTGACAGAATTGGTCTCAGAGGTACCTGGTTCTCAGGGCAAATAGTCGTCTAGTGGAGTTTTCTTGAAATTTGTTATATAATCGGTCCAAACTCATTACACGAGGGTTTTTGGAGTCGCTTAACACGATTATCGTGTCAGAATTTGTTTCAGAGGTACCTGGTTTACCTGGAGTTTTCGAGAAATTCGTCATATAATCAGTCCAACCTCTTAACTATGAGGTTTTTGAGATCGCTGAACACGAACATTGTGACAGAATTGGTCTCCGAGGTACCTGGTGCAATTGTATCCCAGTCGCTTCCTGGAGTTTACGAGAAATCCGTCATATAATCAGTCCAAATTCGTTACTAAGGATTGGAACTATTCATAAAAAATGACACACAAAATGGCATAAAATACTTTTTTCAATTAAATGAAACAACTAAGATATCTCATATATAACTTCTTTTATTTATATTTAAAGTTTGTACTCTCTTAATGGAAAACCCCTTATCTATCTCTGTATGGTGAGTGTATCGGTATGTTTTATTTTTTTAAGACAAATATTATTTTATTATTATATAACATCAGTAGATTATAAATTAAAACGTATTCAAAAATTATACAGAGGTGTATTTAGATTTAATTATTTATATTTGAGATACTACTGGTATTAGTGCGGTGTTATTGAGTTAGATACGTGGACAAGAGCATTTTGGTACCTGGTTTAATGAAAAACCTACATAAGCGAAAACAATTACATATTAACCTATTGAATTTTCGCTTATCTTTGTTTAATTGTAGTTAGAGTCATAACGGGGTTAATTGTATTTTAATCTATAATGGCTAATAGTTCGTTTTGTTAAGTGCGTTAAGTTATTTCCTAATTTTTCGGGGTTTTTTAATAGCAGGAAATGAAAGAGGAGTGCTTCAAAAATTTAAAAAGTTGTGCATCGATTAAACTCAAATTTGGACAAGATAACAATCAGCTTCAAGGATTTTTTAAATTTATTTTTGGAGTTAAATCGTTTTATCGATTATAATTCACTCGATTATTTTCAAATATACAAGGGTAAGGTTAGGTTATATTGGCTGTCCACGAAGGACACACTTAGGCTAGAGAGCCCATTGTGAAACAATATATGTGTTTTACCACCTTTCCGCTGAAATTTCATTTATCAGCTCCTCAATTTCAGAGGCTGAGTGCACCTTCTTCATGAATATACCATGCACTACACCAACCCATCACAACTATTAATTAAATTAATTTTTAACTATTATTTCAACTATTAATTTTGGCGGGAATCGAACCCGCTACCTTAAGCATACCGCGGACGGAATTGGTTAAGCCTTATCCAACTGAGGGGTTCCGAACCAAAATAAAAAATCGAAATTGTGACCAAAAGGTTGATAAATGACAGCAAACGAAGTAAAGGTTATAACATAATCATCTTTGTATTTAAAATTGAATTTGCCCAGCCAAAGCGGATTGTTCACGGCTAGTACTTTCATATATTAAATATTTACTTATGTGGATGTTAAAATAAAAAAATATGCATGAATTATAGTAATTGTCGACAGTAATCATATTCACTGAATTTGTTGTTGTGCTGCCTAGCTGTTCTAACTGCTAGCCGACTTTGACCCAATTGACTCAATTCGTATACAATTTGTCTACTGCAGATTTTTGTCATTTGTATCTATTTGTATAAGTTTAGTTGTTCAAAAAGTCTTTATTTCAAATCAATAGAATATAATAGAATTTTTTTATCAACTAATCGTTACTCGTCCTCATCGTTCGTCAATTCTTTTGACAATGCCATGGTCTTCTTCGATATATTCCAGTTTGTTTCTTAAAGTATCCACGGACCTTTCGCTCGCCAAGCTCGTTTCGTTCACAGGAGATTATTATTTACTTTTTTTTGTATGGCTTTAATGTCGTAATAAATAAATAAAATTACACTTTTGACTAGATTATGTTATCTTGCACAGTAAATTTATTCCAAAAACAAAAATTGGCAACTGGGTAGTCGCAATTATGTAATTTTCGAGAAACTATATACCCTACGTTAGGTTAGGTTAGGTAGGCTCCTATTAGCGCAGTTGGTTAAAGCGTAACCAATTCCGTCCCCGGTATTGAGGTAGTATGGTAGCGAGTTCGATTCCCGATGTCACAACAAAATTAATTTAATTAATAAGTTGTGATGGGCTGGTGTAGTGCATGGTATATACATGAAGGAGGTGTACTCAGCCTCTGAAATTGAGGAGCTGACAAATTTTTATTTATGGTTTCACAATGGGCTCTATAGTCTAAGTGTGTCCTTCGTGGACAGCCAATATAACCTAACTATACCCTAAGTTACTCCTGGTATGAACCCAACTACACCTTATTCATCAAAATCAATTCAATATTTCCAAAAATTACCTAGCTACTTACAGAAAAAACAAACAAACAAACTTTATCTCTTTATAATATTAGTGTATATAGATGGTATTGTATATAATAAAAATAATTCTCAAGTCTAATTCGTATTTTTCGATAATGCTTTGAATTTTTATCGTTGATGGATACAATCTATGAATAGAAAAGGCCAGTCAGACAAATAACAATTTAATTCAAAAAATAACTTTTAGATTTATAAATAAATATGAAAAAATGGAAAAATATTCTTTTACAAAGTAGCTCTTTAATTCAGACTATCAATCGCTTCCACTAATGTTGTGATTTTTTCGATACTAAAGTAAATAAAGTTGATTAAAAAGTTTGCTTTGAGTAACAGACATTTGAAAACAAAATTAAGCAACTTTAGGTGGTTCATCTGTGTGTTGATAAAATACAAAAACAATTTTTTAAAGAATTCAAAAATTCAAAAGTTACAGTCTGCTAAAGTGTTGGGGTGTGTAAAAAAGATGCGTCGTGGTTGATTCTAATCCTTCAACTCATCTAAAAAAACAATTCTTAATGAGCAAAAATGTCATAATAGAATTTATGTCTAAATGGGTCTGGACCAATTTTTTATTTTGTTTTTTCAAGAGTTTTCATTCAATGTTAAGACTTTTTTAGTATTTGAAAAAACTATCATTGTATGGTCATCTATGACTAAAGACAAAAATTATCATTATAACTATTTTGCCCTCTGTTTTGGTAATATCATCTATATTTATAAATAAAAACTACTCCCATAATCAGCAATCTCGGAAACGGTTCCAAAGATTTTCCTGAACATTTGTATGCAGGGGGTTTTTGGAAAAAAATTGATCTAGCGAGGTTTCATTTAAAAAAAATGACGTTTTATGCGTGTTTTCAGGAAAAGCTGAAACATTGACTGCAAAATATGACTCTTCCTGACATCTATTGGCGACGAAATAAAGTACATTACCGGGACATTAAAATTTTCGTTTGTGTGGCAACATTTTAACTCAAAAAATACCGAGTAAAGCTCGGTGATCCAAGTACTTTATTTAAAATTTCGAATTAACTTACACAATTTGTGAAAAAAAATTTTATGATTGAAAGTGTTCAGTAACTTTATAATCACAACATAGTATAACGTATACATAATGTTATAGATTTTTTTTGAATGGTAATAATCGTCAATGGTCCATGCAGTAAACTCAGCAATGGCCTCCTAATACATTTAATAAAATTGTCTAAAAATTTTACTAGAAAATTAATTTCGTAAAGTATGTTTACATTTTTCATTTAGAAAAATGTTTATCAAAAAATTGTTTTTGTATTAAATAAATAATTTAGAAATGCAAGAACGTGAAAACAATTTTTACGTTCAAGGCTAAAGGTATGAAAATTTGTATGAAAATTTTTAAAGGGAAGAGTTTATTAAATGTAACCTCCATAAATAATAAACTAAAATATTGTTTTAATAAGCATTTACCATCTCCATTCAAATCTAGAATACAGTCAAAACCAGCTATGTCGACATCGGTAGTGGAGCAAGGCGCTTGATGTAACAAGGGTAAGTATTAACAGCTTGATCACTAGGGATTTAAACTTTATTAACTTATTTCTTTGACTCAATAGGGTATTCCACTATTTTTGAAAAAGTACTTCAAAATGTTGATTTTGCTAATAAAAAGCCACGAAAAATTTATATCGGAAAAATACACACGCTTTCTTGACAAAAACTTAAATTAAATTTTAGATCTTTTTTAAACTGTCAAAAACGCGGGCATACAATTTGATGATGTAATATCGGTATCATTATACGAAATAACACAAATAAGTTTGACAGATATATTCATAGACATCTGATTATAATAAATATAAATACTTATCTATCTATGGATATATTATACCCAGCTGTCTACACTGAACTAACTGATGGTCTATGACTCATACCGCTATGACATCACAGCAGGGCTTACCCGCGTTTTAGGTCACGTGATATGCAGTTTAAAAATTACGATTTTTCATTTTAATATTATAAAAGAAAAAAGTGCTTTTATGGCACGTAATCAGAATATTTAAGTATATTTTTACATAAATTTTAACTTTTTTCAAATTTCACGAATAATTTTTGACTAACGATAATACCCTATTTTACCGATATACCGCACCAGACGGTGCAGTAAGTTAATCTGTGCTATCAATTCATTTTTACGGGTAACTTATAATTTTACTTTCGTAAATTTTTGATTGGCTTTACTATTATCGACTAATTAAAGCTTGCTATATTTTATTTGGTGTTTTTCATTTATTTACGATGTTATGTAACCGTTTTCAAGATTATGCAAAAAAGGTATTGTGTCCCCAGCGCGAGTTAAGCTCGCAACGCCCCTTCCGTAACGACCATAATTTTTGATCCTTCAATGTCGCTATAACTGATTTGGCCTGTATAACTTTTTATTTAACTATAGTTTTCATGGGAACGATAATTACAATATTCTAAACCGTTGATCGAGCAATTTCGAATTTTTTGTTCTAGAACATTAAAATTTAGTAATAAAATATAGTAATAATAGTTGTTATCCTTCGGCGTTTTGGACTTTAGCGGGTAGAGAAGGGTGAGGGATAATAAACAATTTTAATTTAAAAAATCTGTTTTATATAATCTATTATAATCTCTAATATATGGATTATACCTTTTATTACAATAATATTTAATATAAAAAAAAACTGCTATCTTTACTCACATTATCCGTAGTAAAGTATAGAACGCATAGAAATGTAAGGGAAATTGGGCTAAAATGATCTCTCGTTGTTTTGTACCATACATTATTTTATGGATAAATATCTGCCATGTGGTCTCCTCAAATTTTCGAGAAATCGTCATATATTCTGTCTAAATTCGTTACACGGGGGTTTTTGGTATCACCGAACAAGAATATCGTGATAGAAATAGTACCTGACGCCTTCTGGAGTTTTCGAGAAATTCGTCATATAATCCTCGGGATACCGTTGCACCAATTACCTCTGAGACCAATTCTGTCACGATATTCGTGTTCAGCGATCTCAATAACCCCCTAGTAACGAGCTTAAACTGATTATATGACGAATTTCTCGAAAACTCCAGGAGGTGGTGGGGATACTGTTGCACCAGGTACTTCTGAGATCAATTCTGTCATGATATTCGTGTTCAGCGACCGAATTTAATTAGTTATTACAATATACAAAAAGCTGTATTAAATAATTAGTATGCATCGTAATTCATGATATATTGTTTGTGAGAAGTTTAAAATATTATATTTATATTACAAATATCTATTATATTATAAATACGAAAGTAAGCATGTTTGTCTGTTTGTTTGGTTGTTTGTTTGTTTGTTTATGTGTTTGTTTGTTACGCTTTCACGAAAAAACTAGCGAATGGTTTTTAATGAAACAGCACAGCAATATAGCTGATATATCATAATACATTTAACACATGAGATATAATTTATAAAGATATATTAATAAAAAAATTAAAAAAATTAATTTAATTTGACATTACCATAAATTACAGATTTCTGTAAAAGTAGTCCTTTGACATTACCATAAATTACAGATTTCCGTAAAAGTAGTCATTTGACATTACCATAAATTATAGATTTCTGTAAAAATAGTCAATATAAAATATTTCAAGGCCATCTTCTCTGATATACTCAATGAATAATTACTATTATACATTTAAAAAAATAGAAAACCATACATATATTTTACCTGTGTAAAATAATCCTTACCATTATTTCGAGTGTCATAGAAAGGGGATAAGCGGGAGCAATCTTTATCAATCATTACTTTTAAACCTAGCGAAGCGGGTGGGTATCACTATAGTTTAAATATAAATATTCTTTCAAATAGTTATATACCATGTGATAATTACACATTAGATCTGAAATACACTTTAGATCCACATTTTTTCAAATGTATCTTAAACAGAAAATCTTATACATTTAAATTTCGGATGTTACGAGAAACCCTATTGCTCCAATTTTTGTATACCCCTCCCCTTTCACAGAAACAGTCAAATATCTATGTTTTGAACCAAGTCAGGCTATGTTATTGACAGTTTACCGTTTTCGTTATTTGGAAAGCTGAAAACAATTCAAAAAAATTAAATTTTGGAGAGCTTATTCAAAATTCATTAAGTAATTCTTTTGAGTAATTTCTCAATTATTTGTTAATTTAAAAAATCGAAGTATGAATTAGAACAATTGCGGGTCAATTACCATCCCGCAAAAACTTTCTGCAGAATGCGATAAAATTATCTGAATTTTGCGACAGTTGGTAGCCCTAGCTCTATCACTAAGTGATAATCCTGTATAAACTAATATTATAGCCGTATATTCACAGTGATTTTATAGTATGTGCGATTTATTTGATTAACACTGTATTTATACGCACAGCACGCGTTTAGTTTTTAGCTTTTCAAATGAATACACATAGTACCCGAGTACACAGTTCACATAGTAAAGCATATACGGCTGTATCCGTTGGGAAAACTTACGAATTCGATTTCTTTACATATGAAAAACGTTCTTCAATAAGAATAAAAAATTTTTCATTCGAAATTCTAGTCTAATTTTTTTAAGGTAGTTCACTCGTGAAATGGTTATAATAACTATAATAACTGATTGCTATACATGTATAGATTTTACACAAAAATTTTCCCGATTATTTATATTTTTCTTTTTAAATTTTTCAAAAAAGCATCAGTTATGGAGGACATTTAAAAAATTACTCTAAATATGTAAAGAAATCGTATAGGCAATGTTTTCCTAACGGATGCACCTGCATGTACTCTACTAACAGTACACAGTCATTAAAGGCATAGTGATAGTCAGTCATAGACTTAGACACACTCCACATAGCTAGTTGTGCACCGTATATGGCATGATTATAAATATTAATTATCATTTTTTAACCAATGTTTATGTCAGTTTAATTGCATGTGTATGTGTGTAGTGTGAAATGTTACTTAAAGTATGTAAAAACAAGTGAAAACAAACAATTGACTGAGTTAATTGTTGAAATACCATGTAAAGACAGTGTTGATTACTCTGTCACATTACACATACACATATCACACATATATAACTGATTATCCCATATTAATACATACCTACTATAAAATTTACATCGAATGTGTGCCCTCGCCTCGTGAGTAAACAGTGCTGTTTATAAAAAAATGTTTCAAACAAAAGTTGTTTATTTTTTGATCAGGAACATTTTTTACATTTAAACTTTTGTTCCATCTCTAACGGTTTAAAAGATGAGTCCTACGGATCCAATGCCCAATTGACGTATGTTGCTCATTTACGAACTCGACCTCAGTTTTTAGGTCCTGAGGACGCTATAAAAAGTTCATTTTGATATCTTCTTTCGTTTTTAATTGATCGTGTTCACAGACGGGCGGACGGACGGACAACCAGAAATTGACTAATCAGTTGATTTTATGAACACTTATACCAAAATTTGTTTCTACTATTATCCAAGTAAGTAACTCTTTTAGTTATTCGTAATATTTCTGAAGTTACTTTGGCCCAAATATTCCAAAAATTGCATCCATTTTTATGATAAACTTAAGTATGCCAAATAACGGGCAATTTTTGTGGATTCGAATTCCACTGCTATGGGGCTATTATGAAAACCATAAATCAGATCGCATTTTTAACGACGGCAACGTTTTCGACAGGTCAAGATTAGCTTAAAAACAAGTTATTACCAAAATAGGAGATAAAAACGATTTTCGAATTTCTACGATTTTTTTAAGGGGTACCCCTTTGAAAAAATTCGAAAAATCGAAAAACATTATTTGTTTCTGATAGTCATGAAAATCATTTTCTAAAGTCTTTTTGACCCAAATATTATAAAAATCGCATCCATTTGAATGGCCGACTTATTAATTTCAAAATATCACGACAGCCAATTTTTCTGTGTTCGAGTTTCGTTACTATAGGACTGATATCTTACAAACCATAAATCTGAGCGCATTTTATCCAACGACATCGTTTTCGCCGTATCAAAATTAGCTTAAATCCAAGTTTTTGTCAAAATAGGAGACAAAAAAGATTTTTGAATTTCTTCGATTTTCTTAAGGGGTACCCCTTTGGAAAAATTCGAAAAATCGAAAAAAAATATTTGCTTCGGATAGTCATGAAAATCATTTTTTAAGGTCATTTTGACCCAAATATTACAAAAATCGCATCCATTTGAATTCCCGACTTATGAATTTCAAAATATCACGACAACCAATTTTTCTGGGTTCGAGTTTCGTTACTATAGGACTGATATCTTGAAAACCATAAATTTTAAAACATTTTATCTAACGAATTTTTGTACCTTCACTCATATTTTTGTATTTAATTTGACCGAATAACGAGCTGGATACAGAGGATAACCAAATTTATAGGATTTTGTATTTTGAATTCTTATTCCATCAGGCAGCCCTGCATTGCCGAATGAAATTGGGTCACCCTTTACTCTTTTACTATGTACAAGAAATAAAAAGCTATTGAGATGTTATCAACAAAAGTGTAAAAAGTATTACGTTATAGTTTTACACTAATGTGTCAAACGTTAAAAGTCTGAGTAGATACATGAATACTATCACTATTAGTAGAATAAGCAGAGGCTAAAAATATGCATTACTAACTCGACCCGTACGGAATTCCACAGTGTGCTAATTGTCGCAAAACAGGCAAACGAAATAATATATAAGTAATTATTTCTCTAGCCTGAACAAAAAATCGATAGCAATTTTCTTTTTTCATGGAATTTGATAAAATAATAAGGAAGATATTGTGGGCTCAGGAAAAAGAGACTACTTCCACTAGGATAAAACACACCCTTTGTTTAAGTAATGTTTTATTGGATGAATTTGATTTTGAGGAATGTATTTTTTATTAATTAATTAGAATAAGAGCATAATTATCTCGTAAATTAGGCCTCAGATTCAAATTTGGTAAAGAACATTTTATTTTGTTTTTTGGTCTACTTTTTCAGGAGGCAATAGTTTGGTAGTCTATAATAGAACACCCTGTATAAATGGTATAAAAAGTCAACATTTAACTTAAACAGAGTACAAACTTTGATAGCCATATCTTTGTAAATGAGCGGTCAAAAAGTTTTGAATTTAGCCATTCTCTAGGAGACGTTTATTATTAACATCTAGTAACATTTTTATTTCATCCTGTAATAAGTTGGGTTTACGAACACTCTACCTTAAAAAAGAAGAATGATGTATATTATCAGTTGGAGTACTTATTCACACCCGTTTGACAAAAGAATGCAAACATCACTAACTAACTATTACTTTACTTTATTATACTCCATGTCTAGGTGGTCTAGAGAGGTAATACAAAAGAAAACGACACAAGATAATACGACAGTACGATTTGCACTATACAAGTTGAAAAGCATACTTTATGTATACGCAAGTGATAATTTTTATACCATGTATATGAGAAAAATATCAAGGTATATTAAATTTAGTCTAAAATTTGTAACGCTTAAAAATATTGATGCACTACTGAAAAAAAAATTCTTAATACCAACTGATATGAAGTTGTCTCAACATCATTGCTAGATCATATATGGCGAATGGTGCCACGAATGTGATACAACTACCATATGGGGTTGGTTAAGTTTTGTACGCAACCTATCGTACGCATATCACATACCTTAAGCATGTAGTTGACCAAAACGGGCCTTGCACTCACGGACAAACCACCCTATATAAATTGTGTTGTGTTGATTTTTTTTTTTGGTAGTAATTTCGCATTTAGGTCACTCCTCCACGCTATGATAAAACACATTATTATTATAAGAGTAGGTTAATTATCTTGTAAATTAGGCCCCCAATTCCAAATTGGTAAAGAAAATCTTTTTGTTCTCAGCTTATTTAGGAAGCGGAAGTTCTGCAGACAATTATGGAGCACGTTTTATGGTATGTATATACAAGTACCTATTGTTTATATTTTATATTTATACGTTACATATTTTATGTATCTGTTTGTTTGTTTATGTTTCTTTATAAACATGACGTAAACAAACAAACGAATGCTTAACAACACTGTCTATACATGGTATTTCAACAATTAACTCAGTCAATTGTTTGTTTTCATTTGTTTAAACAAGGAATTAGCTACATACTTTGTCATGATTACTGTGTGATTCGTCATATTTTATTAAAACATTTTGAATTACCATACAAAAGATTACTTATCGAAGCAAGTGTTGAATTTTATTACCTGAGATCTTTGGTAAGCAGAGATTTAGATATGTTCTTAGGGCTGTTATCTGTCTGGTATCCAGACAAAGGTATAAATTTCTCCAGGTTCAGGCATAAAATATAATTTTTGTTATTTCCAAAATAAAAAAGCGTTTATTAATATCCAAAAATCTTCAACATTTCAATCGGTTTTATTTAATGTTTGAAAAAACGCAAAAGCAGTCGTTTTTAAGACTGAAAAACTGAATCTTTTGTGTCCGCCAAAATTTTTATCCAATCCGGTAAAAGCACATTTTCATCACTTCGTTATTTGGGCAAATATAAAAAAAAAATTTCAAGTCTTATTTCAAAAGTTCACTTGCTTGTGAGGTAACGCTACCCAAAAATCTAAGGGCGTACTTCTTAAAATTTACACTAACGTAACAAATTAGCGGCCAGCTGAAATTATATCTTGAATCATTTTTAAATCAATGAACGTAAAAGGAGTTAAGTTTTTAAAAGAGTAAATTATTTGAAATAAGATGATATCGACCTCTTGCTAAGGGTCTGTGCGTTATGTAGACTTTTGTGGATCTGATTAAATATTCATTTGTAAAAACTTTCAAATTCAAGGAAATATTTATCAAAAAACATTTCAAAAAACAATTGTTGGTGGTCTATTTCGGATAGACATTACAAGGTTTTGATAAATCAAACCAAAAAATATTTAATTAGACAATCAATTTCGAACAAAAAACAAGTGAAAACAAACAATTGACTGAGTTAATTGTTGAAATACCATGTATAGACAGTGTTGATTACTCTGTCACATTACACATACATACATATCACACATATATAATTTGCGCTCTCACGGATAAAGAGTGATGTTTACGAAAAAATGTTTCAAACAAAAGTTGTTTATTTTTATATAAGGAACATTTTTTTACTTTTGTTCTATCTCTAACGGTTTAAAAGATGGACCCAATTGACCTATGTTGCTCATTTACGAACTTGACCTCACTTTTTACGTCCTCAGCACGCTATAAAAATTTTAGCTTGATATGTCTTTTCGTTTTTGAGTAATCGCGATGACAGACGATAGACAGACAACCGGAAATGGACTAATTAAGTGATTTTATGAACACCTATACCAAAATTTTGTTCATAGCATCAATATTTTTAAGCGTTACAAACTTGGGGCTAAATTTAATATACCTTTGTAAATTTCATATACATGGTATAAAAATAAAGGGAAAATGGAAAAACCTGCTTCAAATTTCAGACAGACAACATTCAAATTAACACAAAATAGATTGAATTCAGATAATATGCAAATTAGTAAATCAGATGTTCTCATGGTCACTACTCAGGTGGCAAAATCTGAACAGTAAAAAAAAAAACTTGTCCAACTAAAAGACCACCTATTAAACAAATGTGTCTCATACGATTATTGCATAATGCCAACATATCGAATAGTCTGTTTAATATATCTTGAGAGATTATTAAAATCTTTTTCGAGAGATTATTAAAATCGTTTTCATGGCTAGAGATTGGTTTTATAGACGAATCATTTTAGCATTTCAAAGAGAGTTTCGGGCCAAATTTTTTTAAATGTTCAGGAAGATCCATGTATCAAAATCTTCATCTAACTTGGTGCCGTTAGAAAGTTTGGCCATTACTATGGGCCAAATAGGCCATTTATTAAAATCCATTTCTGAAGTGATTTTTGAAAATTTGAAACTTTTAAAATATTCGACAAATTGGGCTAGAAACTTATACTCGGGGATTTTCAGGGTCGCTGATCACTATTCCGAAATCAGAATCTCGAGGTAATTTAACTCCCGTTGGTCCAGCACAGCAATATTCTGTAAATATTCAATAAAATGAACAAAAAAAGTGTACTTGGTGGATTTTGGGGGTCGCTGATCATGATTCCGTGGTTAAAATGTGAATATATTCTCTCCCTCCTGAGATAATTCAACCCCCGCTGTTCCAAAACAGCAATATTCTGTAAATATTCAATAAAATGGGCCAAAAATTTGCAAAATATTGCTATTTTGGATCAGCGGGGTGAATTTACATAAACTTGTAATAATTTTGAGTAAAGACCAAAATATGAACAAATAAAAAATGCGAATTTTGTCATGAAAACCGTCACATGGATATAAAAAAATTACGAATCGGCCCTATTTGTCAATTTGTAGTACGCTGAGTTTAAAGTTCGGATCAAAAAATACAGGCATCGGTAACCCATCACCCTGTTTGACTGTGCAAAATTTTAAACCGATAAAAAGAACCGATAAATTAGAGTAAAAAACCACTTTATAGCCTCCACCTTTCTTGATGTGCACAGTTTTCAATTTTGCTAAATGCAAAATAGTCATAATTCATTGAGTATATCAGAAAAGTTGGCTATAAATTGTTTTACGTTTACTATTTTAAATTTTTACAGAATACCTCAATTTATGGATTAAAATGACGATTATAGATCCGCTCCATCTAATTTCTTGATTTTGAACCATAAATTACAGATTTCTATAAAAATTTATAAATTATAGCTCATGTGTTATTTTGAAGTATGAGCTATATTGCTGTACAGTTTCAATAAAAACCATTAGCTAGTTTTAGCGTGAAAGCGTAACAAACAAACAAACAAACAAACAAACATGCTTACTTTCGCATTTATAATGTATATAGAGATATAGATTTATCGACGGTTGCTGTTTATATCAAGACTTAGGAAACAAACTATAATTTCAAATATAAAGTATATAAAATATCTTTTATAGGTGTCGAATAAATACAATTGAAAGGAATATATTATATTAAATTATTATTTAAAAATGTGTATACTATAACTATATACTCTACACTACACATGCAATATGTATTAAAATATATAAAGTGTAAAAAAAAATCATTTGAATTGAAATACATTTACAATAAATATAATTTTGAACCCCTCTCGATAATATAATAATAATAATATAACAAAATGAATAAATTATTTCAAAAAAGAAAATAGATTGGATAATATTGGAATGTCGTTTTATATGCCCACGCATAATACTATCAGGCTGCAGGCTGAGCTGAGCTGAGCAAAGCAAAGTATTTATAATAATCAAGTCCATACTAAATAATCATAATGGTGAATACTTTTTGAAATGCGATCATAACAAAACAAATAAACACAAACAGTTAACAACAAACACACAAACCAATACAATGCACCAAAATCGGCGCCTGGCGCTAACGCCTTCATAGTCTACATTAACACAACTATTACACCAGTTTCAAATGTAAAGGATCAAAAAAGTTGCGTCCAAATTTTTTTTTTTTTTTTTGCTCAAACTGTTGTCTGAGCTTGATTATTATAAATATATTGTTGTGTTTGCGAATGTTAAAAATATTCAAAAGTTTGGGGTCTTTCTAGAGAAAATTGTTATGATGCGTAGTGCCGCATTTACCGTTTGATCATCTTAGGGGTTTTTTTTTACCCGACTGAGCAACGCAAAGGAGTGGTAATATGTTTATCAGTCTATATATGTATGTTTCTATAGGTATAGAACAATACAGATCAAACGCATGGAACGATTTTGATGTTTCAGACGTCAATCCATTTTTCTTTACCCTGCGGGTGCTACTGAAGATATGGCAGTAATAAAACTTCTATATCGCGACAAACAAACGTCATATTGTCAAAATGTGTGTTCCTATGTGTCACACTTGGGGGCCAAATGCGTCATAGACGCCATATTTTGATAAAGCAAAAAATTGAAATCGACGAACTTTGTCAAGTGGGGTATCGTTGAATAGCTATTAAATACACAAATCGATTAACGTAATAATCAATAAAATTGCTTCATGCATTTGGTCTCAAAGGACCAAATACACACCGCAAGGGCGAAACACACATACTAAGTCCTAATTAAGATGGGCAAAATAAAAAAGATTATTTAAAAAATCAAAAAACTCGACTGAGGTAATAGAACTGAAAGGAAAAAACCAAGTCCAGCAGTTTACATAGCAATAGTTGGGTTCGATTAGAATCTACACCGGTTTAAATTTTCCCAATAATGGGTCCCGCTATGTAAACTGCTGGACTTGTTTTTTTCTTTTCAGTTCTATTTACTAGTCGGGTATTTTGATTTTTTAAATAATCTTTTTTATTTTATTTTACAAACAAACAAAATTTGAAAGGGCCTCAGGTAGGTAGATAGATTGACGAGGACCAAAAAAAAGAAAAAGTGGGCCAAATAGAAGGAAAATGGAACGAAATATACAAATCTTTAAAACCGGCCAGTGTAATCGTACAAAGTCCGCCTCTGCGTAAATTGGCCTCCGACAAAACCGGTTACCTACCCTTTTGAAATCATATTCACCGAAATAAGTTAGTCTCAAGTTTGTGGTATGCTTTTAATTGAACTTAAAACAAAAAGTTTTTTTATCCCAGAGTCTTGCACACAAAAACTAGAGACACCTTTATAAAAGCTCATGTTCTAAATGTGGAAGAAATTAGAACTATCAACATTTCTGTATTGTATTTTTTGTGGTCCTTATAGCCTAAGTGCCTCAATGTTTTTAAAGCCATGTAAGACAATAGGCAGGTCTAATTCTCAGTGCTTTAGAAGTCAGTATTTTAAAAATTATTTTTTACTTTAGTTTAACACTATTCTAAGCTTGTAAAATATTTTAACTTCTTCACTCATGTCTATATGGATTTACACATGTTCTGCGGTTTTCAAAGATAATATATATAAACAACTAGCTACCCGGCCACGCCTTGCTAAAATTCAAACTATAATAAAATTGCATGGGATGTTATAAATACATAGGAAATAATCTTTCAATAATTACAAATAAAAACAATTACTTATTCTCTAATTAAAATGGAAAGAGTCCACCAGACTACTCGAATTCATTCCGTAGCTTGGTATTTTTGAGCTGTGAGGGTCTGTAAAAATAAGTCTCCTGAAAATTAAGGTCTTACTTTCATAGTTTTCCCAAGTCTGGAGACAGTATTCACAAAAATTCGATCGATTAATAGCATTGAAAGTATAGAAACGTGCTTAAAGGATGCGTTTCCCAGAATAAGAGTTGATTCAACCTAAAAAACAATGCAGAACTTCTAACTAATTTTTAAATTAATTAAAAAATTAATCAGAGTATCAAAAAAGTTGTAAATATTATTATATCTCATACAAAACACATATTTTTAAATTTGAAATCTAAAGTCAGCCATATTTATTAAACCACGCCTCTATGTTTGTCGATAGTAACAATGGGAAAAATTCAAATTTTCATTTTTATATTGCTTTAGAGGGCTTACAAGCTGAAATCATGTTGAAAAAAAATTTTTAAAAAATTTTAATCAGCAATTAAAGTTGGACGCAACTTTTAAATAACCTAATGATTAGACTACATAATATAAAACACATATAAATCAAATCAATTACCTTACAAATAAATTAAAAAAAATAAATTTAAAAAAGAATATAAAAAAATGAATAATTTTTTTTTTAAATATAATATATTCGCAAAACCACTGAATCCAACTCTGTATAATAAGATGCATCGAAGGCGCCAGTCACATATGTATATATTTAACCACTTAGTACGTGCCTGATTTATCGGCATCATTGTGCATTTGTGTCCGAGCGTTTGTCTCGCGACTATCAGAGTAACTCTGGCCTCCAGTAGAACCATGCCGATAGTATATAGCGTAGCAGATTACATATATATTTTCTGAATCGAATATATTCAAACATACACATATTTAACGCCCGATATAACGCCGTTAAAACTTTAGTGCCACCGATTTCAAACACACATAACTGCTTCAAAAAAGCTCTCGTGTAAAGCTCTCTTTAACAAAGTGCTTCAAAAAAAAATTTCATTCAGTGCTCAATTTTTTTTTTCGTGTTATTTATTTATTAAAAAATTAAATTTTGTAAATAATATAAAAAAATATTTTTCGGAAAATTTAATAAATAGTGAATCCTTCCAAAGTGAATAAACAGCGACGTTTTTTTTCAACAATGAAGTGTGCAGTTTGCTAATAAGAGTTAAAAATTATCAACTTGAATTAAAAAATTAATAAAAATGAAGGCAATTGTAATTGTGTATGATCAATTAAACAAGTGTCCAATTAAGAAAGAAGTGCATCAAACAATTAAATCCATTACTGACCGCTGACCGTAGACAATTTACTCATCGTTTAAAACACACACAAAAACAAAAAACAAAATAAAAATGGATTTCAAAAAATTCGATTGTGGATTTTTTCAATCGTATTTGTGTCTCAGTGGTTATTAAAAAATTATCCATTGACGACAGAAATACCCGAATTATGGCTGTGTACAGAAACACTTATGGTCGCCGTAGGAATGTAGGATTTCGAACGTGGTGTATTGGAATTATGATCTCGTCTTTATATCTAATGTCCAGTTGCAGTTGCATGGCAACTGGCTTACATCATAATCGACATAATCATCATGTCACAAGTGATAAAACGGATAGTGTAAAAACGTTATGGTCACGACCAAAAGTAGTGCCTATAATTCATAAGTCTGATAAGTTAGGAATTTCTAGAAGAACATTACGAAATATTCGTATACATAGTGAATATTTATTAAAATCAAAAACTAGTCATGTTAAAGATTATCCGAACGATGATCCATACGGTGGATTTGATTCCCGTGATTATGAATCAGAGGATCCACGTCCGCTGATTGGTTTTAACGATGATGATTTTACGGAACATCAATTAGAGAAATCATTATTGGATCGGGAGCATACAAGCAATCGACCGGATGTTAAATGTGATGATGATAATAAACCAAAAAAATCAAATCCGCCGCAACATTTTAATATGGTCCCGATTAAGAAATTTACACCCCCGCAACAACAGCAAATCCCCTCATTCTCTCATTGTCCCACATGTTACGCGCATTATTTAAATCATGAAAAAACTTTTATTGATCCAAATAACAAAAATAAAATTGATAGCGAGAGTATCCGATTAGAGGCAATTAAACAGCAAATTTTAAATAAATTAGGTTTAAAACATCGACCAATTATACGAAAAAAATTACCTAGAGAGATTGTGTTACAGAGTTTGTACAGGGCCGAAGAGGACAATTTAGAATTTTTTAATGATGAAAAACATAAAAGTATGCCTTCACGTGCGGGTGCAGGCCTTAATTTTAATAAACCAATTAAAACGAATGATTTAAACGATAAATATGAGGAGTTTAGTTCGACAACGGGTGAAAATTTACCGACAACTAGTTCGACATCGTATTCGACAAATGAAGTACAAGATGATTTTTATGCACGGACATCGGAGATTATTGTTTTTGGTGATGCCGGTAAGTTTTTCACAAAAGTTCTTTTATCGTTTGTATCAAATTTTTAATTAAAGGGAAGTTGCGGTTTCCTGTACGACAAATTTTGGTGCTTAATTCTTTTGGAATTCTTTGCGTGCCAAAAACATGAGTAAATTTTTCACGCTGTATATAAAAAAAGATTTTCGAGATCATTTTCTATTTGCTGATCTTGACCGAATTGGTTTGGATCAGGAAATTTTGACAAGTGTTTTCTTTTCGAAATTATTTAGAGTTTTCCTTTTATTGGATCGTTATTAAAATGGCATTTCTGATAATGCCATTCATTCCGAAAACCAAGCAAGACGTCGAAAATTTTTGCTCGAAAAGTTTTTTGGGATTTCATTGAATTTCAAAAGAATTATCACTAAAATTTGCTATAATCTACACTGAAACTTAAAATACTAGCATTTGAAGATTGCAGGGTACTTGAAAGGTGTGTACAATGCTCTATTATCATCTCAAAATAAGTAATTTAGCTAAATTACTTTGCCAAGTCTATAAGGTTGCTTCATTTGGGTTCAGTTCAGTTTTAAAATAAATGTTTTATTTCTCGTGGATCGAGGGGTTTCCAATCAAGATTGCAGATAAGTATAAGAATTTTATAAACTAATTCTTATGGTTCCGAAATTAGCAACTTAAATCATTGGCTTTGACTTAAAATAAAAAATTAAGTTACAAAAAATTAGGTTAAATTATTCCAAAGTTTCTTTTAATGAAAAGTTGTTTACAGGGTGATTTTAAAAATAGTTCCCATCCTTATATTTCAAAAATGGATTGGAAATCATAAAGCGCGAAAGCACATTAAGCTATGTCTGTAAGAGCCTGAAGAAGCTATAAATTATTTAGCGAAACGTTGCAATTGAAGGTTTTTTTATCTTTTGTTGATCATATTCGAAATCAGCGATCTAAAAACCTTCAGAAAACACTGCGCCTACTCATACCGGTGTTTTCTTCCTACGAAACCTCCTATCCCGCTCAGGGTAAAATGATCCTTCGTTGTTTAAAGTGAACTATTAAAGCCATCTAGTATATTTATCGATAGATGGCTTCCACATGATCAAATTAATCGTTCAGTAAATACTTGGCGATTTTATTTATTTTGTGTATCGTAGCAAAAATATTAATTTTATTGCTTATGATGTAAAATTTCTTTTTTGTGTTATTTTTCGCCGGTTGATTGTTTTACTCTTGCCTTCTGTTGACTTTTAATAATATCATAACACATTTTGATAGGCGTATAATAAATTTTAAGGTCAGTTTTTATGACGATATTCAAATATGTCGTTATAGGTAAAATGATCCCCTTTATATACGTTAAAAATGATCCCTATTTGTGTATAAAATAATAATAACTAAAATTATCTCCCACCGTGTGAACTTTTTGGTAAAAAATGCGATGGGATCATTTTACCCACAAGGTCAGTATAACGATCCTTTTTGAGAAATGTTGAATAGTTCAAAAAATTTGAACCAAAAATTATTTCCACGTTATACATATCTCAAACAGTTTGGCTATAAATTACATTTTTTCTTTGGGGGATCATTATAGGACAACTTCCTCTAATCGTGAAAGAGCATTGTAAACATCTTTTATGCACACCTTTTTTATTTTTAAGAAAACATAATTGGTATTTTTATTTAAAAATCGATTTAAATCACGTTCAACGTGAATCTGATCAATTTAACTTCCAATAGTAGAGAAAGTCTACATGGTACTGTTGGTTTGCATGGTAATATTTCCATAAGAGAATTTCGTTGTAGCGATTTCAAACAATATTTCGAATACAAAATTTTCTAGCTTAAACTATTTTTTCGAATTTTAATGCTAGTTCTAACAGGATTTTTATGTTCTCAAAATTCTATGTTATTAAAAGTTTTACATAATTTTCTTGCTAAATAGTTTTGCACAGCACTTGCATCAAACAAAAATTTTCTTAGAAAGTTAAATTTTTAATTGTAAAAATTCCAAGGTTCTGTTAAAATGTCATTCTTGAGTATTGATTAACTGTCTGAAATTTTTTCTTAGAACTTATTTTTGAATTGCTTTAAAATTTTGAATTATTTATAATAATAAGAATATTCGATATTTCACGAGGTACGTTCACTACCCACACCCTACCTCGACCTCGGCGAAGGTAGAATGTTGACTAGCTTCGCCTCGGACGAAGTATAATTTTTACTATCGCTAATTATATCGCTCGATAATTATAAAATCGCTACGTTAACCATAAGTTGTAGCAAAAAAATTTTGCTAAAAATCGAGTTTCTAAGTTTGTTCTTGAAAACGAATTTAGTTTTGTGTAAGGTCTGGGAATATTTAAATTATACACGAGTATTAACAGAGGTTTTAATGGATTAAAATGACGGGACCTGGCAATTGCTATCACACGCAAAATTTTCTCTAATCATAGATTTATGATTATTCATAAAATCAATCATCGCTCAGTTAGTCTGAATTTAGCCACCCGACATAAAGTAATCGTTAAAATTTAATTTTTTGATGTATTAAACAGAATGACAATATATTTCGTTTTTGAGAGCTTAAATGGCCGAGCGGTCTAAGGCGTTTGTTTTCGACTGTTTGTCGATTTAGACTTAGGTTGCGGGTTCGAATTCAGGCAGCGACAGTGTGAACAATTTATAATTAATGGGAGTGCAGAATTGATCACATTGTCGTCGCTTGAATAAGAACGAAGTAACCGACTCCACCCACATCAAAATGTAATTGTAAATATGTTTGTAATTAAATAAAATAAAGATTAACAAATATTGATGTGGGTGGCCTCTGTTATAGGCGTATATGTCAGAGAAACGGAGGTTAAACCCCATTATTATTATTATTATTATTATATTTATAATAAATATCGATTAAAATTATTCATTTTTAAATTGAATAATTTTCTAAACAAATTTCAAAAATTAAAAAGAATTGGTAAATTTGTATATCGTCTCAATATCAGTACACACTAATTATTAAATAGACTTATTTAAGATACATGAATGAATTATGAATTATTATACATACGCTACCAAAAATTAATAATTATTATGAATTTTATTAATATTTGTGAAATTTTATATTTGACTGTACATTTTTTTTTTGAGTGACGAACTATTTTATACACATAATATATGTATGAAATATGAGATATATTTATTAATTTATTGAAGACTGTGGGGACTGGCAAGTAGACAGAAATTTGTAATTAACTTTCAAAAGAAAAAATTATACTATTTAGAACAAACAATAAAAACGTATAATGTTTAATCGGCATAATCTCATAATGTACCACATATTTCACGAAACATGTCTCATCTTAATCATATTTTGAATCTCAAAACTGATGTAATGCAGGTTTTATAGAAGCTAAGTACTCTTGTCCATAATGCACTAAATTACAGGAGTTATTATTTTTATTTAAATAAATTCAGTATCACGTATTGAAAGTACATGCACAAAATTCTTACAAATAGAATGGGGAAGTGCTTCCATTTTAAGGAAAACCGTTTTAGGCTATATCTCCATAACCGTGATTTTTAGACCAAAAATGGTAATCACCTTTATTGTAGATAATTAAATTACCTACCTTTTTTGTGAACTAATTTTTTTTGTATCACTAACCGTTTATGATTTACACGACTATGACGATTTACTTATTGACTATTTACTTTTTTTCCTAAAATTAACATTTGAACACATGAAGTTATAACGCGTTTTGCATGCAATTCACCGAATCATTGCAATATGCCTATATTGCATTCTTTTAATTTTATAAATAAATTAAAAAAAGTTATTTCTTGCATAAATATTTTCTTGTTTCCTAGAATTTCTGTAAATCAAAATTAGACACTAAATGTCATTTAAACAACTATTATTTACATTTTTCAGAATGCAAAATACGCCAGCAAATTTCCCAATATTATTAGTCACTTAAATTTCGTTGAAATTTCCACAAATATATTTATAGTCAGGAATGTGAAGTTTTTAAAGAGCAGAGACGGCTTAGGAAAAATAATCAATGCTACCTCTTTTTTTTTTTTAAATCTTAATAGCAAGTACTGATTCTGTTGTAAAACAGAACCGAAATATCAGATGGCAAGCTGAACATATTCGACTTACAAAATATTACGTAAGGCTGGGTTTAACCACCCTCCCCACCATTATAAGAACACGTAGTCTGCGACAGTACATGCGACTAATTCGATTACCACCATCAAACTTCAAATGCCAATAATATGCATATTCAGATTAAAAATGAAATGCCGTAGAGTTTCCTAATTTCATAAGAAACCGAGATATAAGAGAAACTGTCTAAAAAATGGCCAGGCATGATTGGTAGCGTTATAAACTATTTAATTGCCTATAAAAAGTTACTGCACCAGATTTCGAAGAAACGACCAAAAACCATAAGTCGTTTACGCGGACCTCAATCGGGAACAACAACCGGCACAGCGGCAGGAGTAATAATTAATAATTGAACTGAAATTAGATCAGCTTTTATTTAGTACAGGTAAAATTACCTCAGAAAATTTGTTATTATCGGCATTGCTTTTAAGTACAATGTATGCTGACTTTAATATCCTAATAAAATTAATAAGATAATTTAATGCAGCTCCTACGTGACAAATTTTTATAATTATTATATGAAAAAAGATGATGAATTTAGTACTTTACTTAGAGATTTAATTATATAATCAGTTTTAAATTTTTAAGGTTATAATTTATGATGTAATAATATTCCTAATTTCAGTACATCACAAATTATGATATTAAAAAATTTTAATTAAAAGTTCATATTAGGACCCCCACCTGCTCGGGCCTCGCCTGCAGTAACGGGCTTAGAAGATTTTGTCGGACGGTCGGGCTTTTGAAAATTTTGCCAACAACACTTTGTTTTGACATTTCCACATCATGAAGGATTTGATACAAGTAATTACCTCAGATGTTGGCACATTTTAAATTCTTTGACACTCAGTCCATGTAATTAATGGTCCTAAAATACTTTCAATTATAATAATTATTTATATAATCATAGAGTAATAATAATCATAATAATAGTAATCACTCAATAAAAAATATTTTAAGAACGTTTAAAATATGTATATCATGTATATGAAATATACCAAGGTATACTAAGTTTAGTCCCAAGTTTGTAATTGATGCTATGAACAACATTTTGGTATAGATGTTCATAAAATCACCTAATTAGTCCATTTTCGGTTGTCTGTCTGTCGTCTGTCCGTCTGTTATCACGATTACTCAAAAACAAAAAGAGATATCAAGCTAAAATTTTTATAGCGTGCTGAGGACGTAAAAAATGAGATCGAGTTCATAAATGAGCAACATAGGTCAATTCAGTCTCAGATCCGTAGGACCCATCTTGAAAACCGTTAGAGATAGATAAATAAACAACTTTTGTTCGAAACATTTTTTCTTAAACATCACTGTTTACCCTTGAGAGCGCAAATTGTATAGTATGTATTATATGCGAATATCAGTTATATCTGTGTGACATGTATATGTAATGTGATAAAGTAATCAACCTTGTCTATATATGGTATTTCAACAATTAACTCAGTCAATTGTTTGTTTTCACTTGTTTTAAGTTAAAGATCTGTTTTTAATGATTAGGTAAAAATCATTTAAAGTAAAAAATGAGAAACATTAGTTCGTTGATTTATGACTTGAAAACTTTTAAAAAAAAAATTACCTTTAATGTTCATTTATTCATTACGGTTTATAAGTCGTAAATAATATTTTACGGTTTTATTTTTTATTTTTTATACTTAAAGGCAAATACAATTTATATTGAAAATATATGTTTACCGCCATGTCAATGGCGTTACAATCGAGTTCGTAAATGAGCAACATTGGTCAAGGTCTTGGATCCGTAGGATTCGTTTGTAAACCGTAAGATATAGAACAAAAGTTTAAACGTAAAAAATGTTCCTTATAAAAAAAAACAACTTTGTATGAGGACTCAAATAAGCTTAAAAACATTATACAGAATGTTCGATTTACATCTAAACATGACAGAGTACATGCGTTAAGCAATGCATCTAAGTAAGAGGTATTATAGGTGTTATATGAAATTGTAAAAATGACTTGTATCGTGGCTTATATGTTGTAGTTCATCTATTCAACCATGAAGGTTATAAGAAGGAGAACGATCGCTATAGAAAAAATTGTCCCCGAAATATGGAAAAAATAAGTGAGGCGCTGCGACCGCTAAGTAGTATCAATAAAAGCGGGCTGTTGTGCGCTAATTTGAAATGATATATCAATTTGTACATTATGCTTCATCTACTTGTACTCATAAACAGCTAACTTCGCAGATACTACTTCTTGATGACAGCGCGGCTGGTGGCTGAAAAATGAACTATAAATTCTACAAATTTTCAGGGACAGACGCGCTAATGCTTAAGTACATAGCGATCTTTCTCCTTCTTTATAACCTTCATGTATTCAACTAAGAAGCTCCCACTCTCCAAGCGTCTTACAACTATCTCAACGGATATCGAAGCTTCAAGGCATGTATATACATAATACCTCTTACAAGATATGCGAAGGCTCGGTATTCATAATTTTTGTAGCCGCAGTGATATTGATATTACATTATTTTATTCATTATTTTATTGATAATACATTATTTTATTCAATAATACCAGCTCTATAACTAACATAATCTGTATTTAGACCTCTATTAATGGAACACTCTGTAAATGAGACAAATATAAATTTGTACCTTGATATCTGAAACACTGGGTAAGTGGAACATCTCTATAAGTAAGACAAATTAAAAGATTCCGTCATGTCTCACTTAACCAGGTTCCACTGTACTTACAAATTATAAAGGTTCCTATAATGTATCTACATTCCCATGATTAAAACTATCACAACCATAGTTAAACTAATCTCACGTGAGGTAATACATACACGTGCTATTTAAAATTGACTCGCGTTTCAATTGTTTTATTGGCGTAACGGATTTCAGTAGCACATAAAAATTATATTGCTAAATGCACACGAGCGTAACCAAGACTGATGACTGGTCATCACTTCTCTCTCGATGTGCTTTATTATTTATTCTTTTACGGTACTATGGTAATGTTATGTTCATAAAAATATGCACATTATTTTATTTTAAAAAAAATTTTCGTTATCTCTAAAAATTTGTTTTACCCGAAAATTTACGATAATGTCAATTAAGAGGAATAAGGATAAATCCTTTTTATAATCTCTAAACATTTGTCGATTCAATTTGCAAACGGCTTTCCTGGTAATTTTCTTCGCTCTGCGATAAAAAAGTAATTTTAACTAATGCTGAATTTTTTTTATATGATGTTGAAGTAAGTCTGTAAATTTTAGGGGGGAGGGGGGCTTCCCGAGGTATCGAAAAATTTTATTCTTATTTTTCGTTTACATTAATGAAGTTCATAGCAAAATTCATAATCAAAGTTGAAAAAAAGGTACAAATAATTTCAATCGTAAATCTAAAATGGTCTTGGTGTTCGTACTACCTTAACCCATGGAAAAAGTTCTCCTTCGACAACGAATTTCATTTTTAAATGGTAGCCAGAAATTTCTGTTGAAAATTTTATTTCATTCCGTAAAAAAGTGGGATTATGAACATTGTACCTTAAAACAAACTGAACACTAAAAACAATGACATATGATTTAACATCCTTAATGTGAATTTAATTTTAACCTCCTTGTAGTGATAATGTGACAGTTAAAATCCATTTTAAAAACAAAAGTCAATAAAATTAAATGATAATAATTAAGTATCTATCCAATGTAGTATTTATTTCCTTGTTAAAAATTTGGTGTGAAAGGCACACATTACTTCTATATACATGTATAGGTAGTAAAAAATAGAATTATTCGTTTTGAAAAATATGTACGAGATATCTAAGGACGAAAAACAATTAGTTCTCTAAATAATTGCATTCAAAACATCAACTACAGTAAATCTGTCAACGCTTCAAAAAATACTATCATATATTGCTCATCCGTGTAAAAAATCAGCAAGCATCTAAGAGTAAATTGAACAACGTTGCCGATTGTACAATTCGTTTCATGGATTAGACTAAATACTTGTTAAAAAGTAATCTCTGCTTATTGTTTTCTCTTAAAGTAAAATTTTCTTAAACTCCCTTAAGTTTGAAATAGTGAAAATAGCGACTATTCACTTTAGTTTTTATACGACTATTTTGTACATTCTTAAATGCGAATCTCCAATATTCGCGAATTCAAATGCGGATGTTAACTTTCAAATGAAGCGCTCGCAAATTGTTATCTATTTAATTACTAAACTCGCTCTTGAAACGTATCTAAGAACACTTTTCATTAAATTACCTTTTTCCTTATAAAGCCGTCTCCAAACGGACAGGATTTTGATGATCATCGTCTATTTTTTAGTTGTTCAGCTACAGAACCCTAAACTCGCACTTAAAAAGATAACTAAGAACACAACCCATTAAATTAACCTTCAAGCGAAACAAAAAAAAATCCAAATCGGTTCATTCGTTTTGGCACTACGATTAATATAGCCACTCTTAGGTAGCCACATATACATATATACATGTCACACACATATATTATCAATTATATGTATGTGACATGCATGTATGTGTGGCTACCTACGAGTGGATATCTTTCTTGACTTACATGACGTAAGAAAAACAAACGCTTGCGTAATCAACACTGTCTATACATGGTATATCAACAATTAACTCAGTCAGTTTAATATTTAACACATTTTCACTTGCTTACACTAAAAAGTGAAAAATAATTTTAATTGTAATGTAAAATTCAAAGCCTATATAGGAATTATTGCTAAAATTAAAAATATTTTAAAATAGATTTTATATTAACAGAAACAAGAAATAATGAATAGAAAATATATAAGCCAATGTTAAAAAATGGTACTTTTGGCATCCAGAAAACTCCAAACGAACTAAATGAATTAAAATAATAAATTTGGTAGATACCAACGCCCTCGTAAAATGTTTTTTGACATTACTTCAATAATAATTTAAAAATTAACTACCCTAAATGATTTGATGACAATAATTTTCATTGGCAAACCATCAAAAAAATGGTTCCGTTTTAAAGGAAATTTCACATCCGCATTGATTCACGTGCGTGTGTGTTGTATTTTATGGAACCAATGTACAATCATTAGTCATATTTTCTCCGTAAATATAGACTTATACACACATAGACCACTATTTATGAGTTTTTGAAAATGTGTGATAACATCACGATCAAAAATGGTATAGTGACAGATACTACAATAGCAATGTTAGTATAAGTAATATTACAGTATTGAATTGGGCTAACCACCAGAAGTATTGTGGGTATCGCCGACCAGTATGGACCTGACGCCCATACTGCATTGATTCGTCCGCTATAACTAGTGACAAAACCATTCTGTTATTTTCGAAATCGTCCAATGAAGCGAGCAGATAACTGCCTATGTTTTATTCTGACGTATGAACTATATTATTGTAAGGTTTCATTAAAATCCAGTAAATAGTTTTCGAAATCATTCAAAATGAACAGTAGTTCCCGACTTAAGCACATTCAAACAAACAAACAAATACACTCTTCAGCTTTATAATATTAGTTAAGATACATAAAATGAGGGAGAAATATGACTTTGGTGATGGAACATTGTTACTCGCCAGTTTTTTAAGTATAAGATAAATCTTAAAAAAATTATTAATCAATCTGAAACTTGGCACAAATTATAAAACAAAAATTTTACAATTATTTTATTTAAATATGTTTTTTATAAATTACCAACAATTTAAGTCTCCTATTCTCTAAGTTATGTTTATGTCAATTCTTTTCGTAAAAGAGCAATTTTATCTTTATGTAAATTGTTGGCTTTTATGGTTTTATAGTAAATATTAAAATAATCCGCGACTTTATATAATGGTCGAATAAATTAAGCCATGCATAAACAATAATAATATTTCTTTCAACATTTTTATTTACTCGTTATATAATACTGTTCGACACTCCAGGACCATGGAAAACTTTCGAATTTGCGATCTTTAACGCACAAATAGACCTATATGAACGGTTAAAGTGTACTCTTACGAAGTTTAAGTCATAGGCGTCAATCTAACAGTTTTAAAAACTGACAACTATGCTCTGTAAACTCTTACTCTACTCTTATAAACTATCTATTAATTTAAGCGGCATTCCATGGTGTTACTTTATGTGAGGGATAGTAAAACTTTGATTTAGCCCTTCCAGTACCTACAAATGAGTTAGAATAAGAAGTATTTTACATTTTTCGACTTATTGTGTTTAATTATAACATTTAGTATCAAAAAAGTTTTCATCTTGAAGAAAATTTTACCTTACTTCGTTTTAAAAAAAGAAAATATAAAAAACTTGAGTTTTTACGATATTTTTAGAGCATTTTATTACATTTACGTCATACAAATTGCCTAGTTGACTAGTTGAATAGTCACGTGACGACCGGATTATCTTAGGGTTAAATTTAGAAGATATTTTGACGTATGACATTCTTTTGTTTTTTGTAATATCAAATTAAAACATCCAATTTGTTTGTTTGTTTGTTTTTGTGCTCAATAGATGGTACAAATACTTTATTTGACTAAAAAATCGAAATTTAAGTACTCAAAAAATGTATATAATGTTATAATATCTTCTTAGCTGTGTATCCCCTCTTCAAGTGAAAAATACCCAAAAAAGTATACTGTGAATGAAAATATTTTGTACTAGAGTAATACTCATCCGCTTCGCTGGGTTTTAAAGTAAAGATTGATAAAGATTGCACTCGCTTATCCCCTTTCTATAACACGCGAAATAATGGTAAGGATTGTTTTACACAGGTAAAATATATGTATGGTTTTCTATTTTTTTAATAGTATAAAAGTCTAATTATTCATTGAGTCTATCAGCTAAGATGGCTGTGAAATATTTTATATTGATTATTTTTACAGAAATCTGTAATTTATGACAATGTCAAATTTAATTAATTTTCAAATTTTTTTAAAATTTTTATTATTATATTTTTATAAATTATATCTCATGTGTTATTCTGAAGTATGAGCTATATTGCTGTACAGTTTCATTAAAAACCATTCGCTAGTTTTAGCGGGAAAGCGTAACAAACAAACAAACAAACATGCTTACTTTCGCATTTATAATATATAGAGATAAAAAAAATCTTTTAATAATTTTGGTCTATCAGCTTTAGGTTTTCTATATATTCGACCTAAAAAAATATGTACATAAAAAATATGAATTATGATTCGAGCATTGATTAAATTTACAGATACTGAAACAAAATTCTAAAGGCATTATTCACACTGTAATAGGTCAATTTTTTTTGTAAAAATAACTTACCCTTATCTAGCATTAATGCCAACAATACTTTAACATTTTTTCTCGCGTTGTGGGGTATACTGTTTGACAAAAATAAATGTTCAATAAATAAAAATAAAAAATTTACAAAAATTAAATGAAACCGGTTTTTTTTTGTGTACATACCTTAAAATTTTTCAATTGTCATACCATATGATGTTACCTCATGTGGGGAACGCTAACACGTTATTTAACCCTTACGCAACTTATTAAAAAAACGTATCGTGATTATTTTGATATTTGACTTAGTTTTCGAAACATCAAAGATTGAACTATTCGATTTAATTATTCAGGCCTTCGGTATTTCGAAAATTAAGTCAGATATTGAAAAATGTAATGACAGGCGGACAGACAGACAGGCAATCGAAAATGGACCAATTAGTTGATTTTATTTACGTCCTCAGCACGCTATAAAAATTTAAGCTTGACATCTCTTTTCGTTTTTGAGTAATCGTGATAACAGACGGACAGACGACAGACAGACAACCGGAAATGGACTAATTAGGTGATTTTATGAACAGCTATACCAAAATTTTGTTCATAGTATCAATATTTTTAGTTGTTACAAACTTGGGACTAAACTTAGTATACCTTGGTATATTTCATATACATGGTATAAAAAGCAGCAATTCGATTAACTCAAATACATTTTATATATCGATCATCTAAGAATGTCAAGGATTTAAAAAGTTCAAACTAATCAATAAATAAAAAATTTAAAATAATAATAAAAAAAAAAAAAATATTGAAAATGATTATTTATTGTTTAAAAAATGCACCGATAACAAATGATTTATGTTTTAAAATTATGTATGCAAATTAGCTTATAAACATTATAGGTAAACCTTGAAATCAATATATTATTTACACCTTAAAAACTGGCGCCTCATTTTCAATGTTGCCGGAAGCTCCAATTATCAAAAAATTAATTTGAATTGCATCAGACGCACAGCAGTCCATCAGCTCTTTAAAATTATTCTAAATATCCAATAATTAAAATGCCCCTCGGAGAGGTAATATTTCTCACTTAAACGTGCAACCAATATGATTTTTAAATATGACTAGCCTGATACCCGCCCGTTTCACTGGACTTAAAAGTAAATAACACCGCTTTATATAGCCTCCACCTCTCTTGTTGTGTACAGTTTTCAATTTTGTTAAATGTAATTGTCAAAATTCATTTAGTATATCAGAAAAGTTGACCATGAATGGTTTGACATTAACTAATTTAAATTTTTTACAGAATACTTTAATTTATGGTTCAAAATGATGATTATAGATGGATCAGATCTATAATTTTTACAGATTTCTGTAAAAATTTAAAATAGTAAATGTCCGATTACTTTGTATTTTTAATTTTTTTAAATGAACAAACATGGAAATTCTGCACTAACGTGACTCAAAAAGAACGAATATAAAAGTTTTACAACTGACTTCTTATCGTGATACCAACAAAATAAAATGAAAAGTCCTATAGACACTAAAATCATGAACAAAATCAATTCTCACTACTCGAATTGTTGAAGTCAAATCTATCGTGGTGGCGATTCAGCAATCATAAAGCTAATTTTTGCTTTTTCGACCCTGACCATACGATAAGACCTTCTAAACCCATCACGACCGGGCAAAGCCCGAGCAGGTGGCAACCCTAGTACGTATAGAACACAAACAAATACCATACATACAAACATTAATTTTTATAGATTAGTGTTTTTTTAAGACGCGGTAAGTATTTATAAGTATAAATTTCGATATTTTTGGATAATATTTATTTGGGACCAAAAATAATCGAAATTCTTTTAATAAAAAAAATAGAAGTAACTTAATAAGTCAATTAATCAAAAAAATCATAAAATAAAATATATGATATTTAAGACATTAATCACTTTCAACGTGACATTTTATCAATGTCATTTATTAATCAGGGACGTAGCTAACGGTCGTCAATTCCAAAATTCTTCAAAACCGAGATTTTTGGTCTAAAAAATTTAATTCCGAAGATTTGAAACTTTTCTATTAATGATTGGTTATTACAAAATTTCCGAATGGGGTGTTTTTTGAAAAAAATAAAAGTTAGATTATTTAGAGGATCAAAACCTGTCCAAAATTATTTAGAACAATGTAGCGAAATTATTCTGGAATATTTTCTATGTCAGTTGTCAATCAGTTTATGCAATACATATTACATAATTAATATAAAGTTTGTATAGAAACTTATTTGCTTTAAATAATTTCTCTGAAATAGGTTTCGAACAGAGGATAGTTTGACTTTAATATCTGAAATTTTGAGGAGATGTAAGCCCATGGGATTTCATCTCCGTCTCCAAAGATTTATCAAAATTCATTATCAGCTATGTAAATTAATTTTAATCAAAGATCTTTATAAAAACTGGATATGACTTTCTTCTCACATATTTGATCAGTCAGTCTACACTTTCTCCCCCTAATTTGAAGTTTTTCAAAACCGAAGTCTATTACGGCTATAAAAAGCTGCGAATCGCAATAGTACATTAAAAAAAATTTGAGTTTTATAAGGAAAGTATATTTCTCATTTTCGCTTTATAATGTTTCCTAACTTGTTTTCACAATTTCAAAACGTGGATTTTTGAATAGGAAACTTTAAAATTTGATCCTTGAATTCACATTTAAATATAAATAGCTCTATATTCAACTATTAAACTCTTATTTTACGATCTTAAAAGTTTCAATTTAGTTTAAATTTCTTGCGAGACCCCAAAAAATTGTCAATTTTGAGGCATACCTATTGTCAATCGATATAGTTGAAAACAGTTTTGGAGATATGCTGAAATGCTAAGAAGATTCTCGTTTTGCTTGCAAAAATTAAAATAGTCGAATTTAGACTACTCTATGAACGTCAAAAAGGGGTATAAGTGCTCAAATTACCCCTTAAGCTTGTAATAAACTACTTTTCTCGAACTGTTACTTTTTTGCTTGTCTATTTTCGATTAAAATGTTAGTATATTAGCCGCGAAAACCCAATAAATCATTTTTCGCCCCCTTTTAACGAATCAAAAGGCATAGTGCTCAAGGGATAAGTGCTCTAAAGTTTTTGATCATATACTTAGAAATAGCTTACATATAATCTTTTTGTATGCAAAATGGCGATTTGTTTTTTCCTGAAAACATAAGTATTTCGAACTAAAATGCCATTTGGATAACAAATTAATCGAAAATATGCATATTTTACCATACGAGTAAAAACGCTTGCATTTTAAATCACTCTTTAAGTGATAATAATAGCTAACTGTAGAGTATAATTTAAAAATCACACTTGATAAAGTAATGAAATAATTATCCGCGACAATAAGTAGTGGACAAAAACATATCAAATTGAAAACCTGACATGAAAACATGTCGACCTGTAAATTTATCTAAATGAAATTGGGAATTAATTCAGCAGAATATAAAAGTAATCTTTTTTTGCATAAGCAGAATCTGTGAAAAATTTTCTTCATGATGAAACCTTTTTTGAAGTTCAATCACCGATTAATTTTTGTACAATTAACGTTTACGGCCCCAAAACTGTGTTTATTGTGATCAAGGGACCTTGGACTACCATTTACCGCAAAAAAAGAAAATTAATCGCAGTCCAACAACCGAACCACTTTAATTTAGTTATTTTAGACATGATATTTTCGCAATAATTTTCTCCTTGAAAAATAATATCTCCCAAATAATAAGTCCTTGATTACGTGCCTGATAATCAGTTTTCCTTTAATTAAAGAAGAAAAAAATATTTTTGTTTTTCATTTTTTTTTTTTTATATAATAATCAATACCCCTAACTTTTTCATAAATTATTCACACAAAAACTATAAAAGCTACATACAAATTAAAAACTTAATTGCGATCATATAGGCAATATGTATGACATAAATGTATATAAGGTTACATAAAAAATTAATAAGTATATATATTTTACAAAAATGTTTTTGAATGAAGAGAAGGTTTTTAGTACGAAAAAAAAAAAAAAAAAAAAAAAAACTATACACACACATTAAAGTTTTTCTGTGAGTGGGCAAAAGTACAGAAAATACCATGTGCTATACATGCTTTTACTCTATCATCGAAAAAGTTCGTACGCGATTGAGAAAACTGAGGAAACACATTATTTGATTGGAATGAGTGAACCAGACAGATAAATGATGCGTCAGAGGGAGACAGACTATGCGGGGGTTGGTTTATAATGCAGTGGTGAAGTGACTACACTAGTATACTACTCCGCATTCCGACATTTGAATCACTGTATAACTGTATTACTCAAGTCATTTTAAAAAAAACGTTCATTCAAGCAATTCTCTCGAAGAAAAAAACATTTTTAAAGAACAAGCTTTTATTGTACTAAAAAGTAGAAAATAATTTTATCTATGAGTCACTTATACCCGACTATTTGTAAAAGCTTGAGGCGGTGCTCAATTTAATATATCAAAAATGAATCGGAACGCCTCATCTACTCCACATGCCTAATTATTTTTCGATTCATTCTTGATATTAAGCGCCTCAAGCTTTTAAAAATAGTCGGATATGAGTGACTCATAGATAAAATCACTTTCTAATTTTTTAGTACAATAAAAGCTTGTCCTTAAAATTTTTAATTTAAGACTAAAAAAAGGTACATATATCAAATATGGTGGAAGCGATGAGAAAATCAGGACCCCACAACCTTACCATGCATTGTCATCCAAACTAAATGTGCATGCAAAATTTCAGCTCAATCGGAAACCTGGAAGTGGATCAAATTTGAGTTGCAAGATTTGATTACAGACAGACAACAGGACAGGTGAAACTAAATAAAAGCTTGTAAAAAACAAACAAGATGAAAGTAGTGGCAACTTTCAGTTATTAATGAGAGAAATTCAATAAAGAAAATTTAACGTAAATTTCCCGGACCATGAAAAGTTTGAGTATGCCAATCCAGAAAAACTTTTCTATCAAATATCTCTGGAAATTATAGATCATTGATTTGAAAACCGTAAAATTCACTAACCTAAAATTTTCGTATTTTCCTAGTATTTTAGTAGAAGGTGATTAAATATAAGTTTTTGCATCCTTTCCGAGAAAGAAATACAGGCATTTTATTTGAACCTGCCCTTTTGTGCGGAAAATAAAACTTTTCAAATTCTTTTAAAAGCTTTTTGAGTGCAACCAATCTTTATGAAACTTCTGAAATTCGTGCCATTTTTCATTCGATGTTATTCAATGTTCGGCTACTAACTTCGAGATTGGTGATTTGAATCCAGGCAGCGGCAGTGTGACTAAACTCCACCCACATCATAAAATATTTATTTGTATATTGAATGTAGTTTAAGATGTAGTTTTAGATGATAAACGGAGGTTAAATCCCATTACTATTATTAGCGTTATTTTCTGAAAAATTCTGATCTGAAAAACCTGAAATTTAATTCAAAATTCAAAGTTTCCATAACTTTCAGCTTGTTAATTTTTTTGAGAGGTGAAAAACCAAGATGATTGTAGTATATCTAATGTTTGAAATAGCCCTAGAAAAGTATACTGTATATGATATATATATATATATATATATATATATATATATATATATATATATATATATATATATATATATATATATATATATATATATATATATATCGTAACAGCAATATTGTAGACTGGCAGAGCAGACAGATCGATTGGGGTGGCGCCTCAGATGTCAGCCACTAACCAGACAGACGCCAAAGAATCCCCTCTGCCCCACACAGCCCTATAACGTATACAACTACTAAAACAACCCCTATCAATTTACAACTATGTACAATGTATCTCATGAATTTTTCTTTAAATTTCGGTCATTATTATATATTTTATATTTTTATTATATAATCATAATAATAATAAGGGATACTTTTTTTAATGTATTGAATTGTGAGTAATGATTAAGTTTTATTGATAAGAGCTTTCATTGCGGTCTTGCAAAAGCTCTGCTTTTTTATTTTTTATTCGTTTTTTAATTAAAAGTGTGTACGGGAACCTATTAATTTATGTACAAGAGGTTTCAAAAATTTTATTTAATGTTTTACACTTTTGAAATTATTGTTTATAATTTTAACATTTAGTATCAAATTTTGATTTTACCTGAAAGATCTATTTAAATAGTAAAATACTAAAATTCTTTATACATTATTAAAATATTTAAATGTCCTATTCTTATACATTGCCACTATTTAAGGGTTAAATTAAAATTGTATTTTGACAAGTGACATTCTTTTGTTTTTAATCATTCAATATTTCTAATACTGGCATGTGAGCAACTAGTAACTATTAACCATTTACAGTTAGTATTTCAATTTCGAGACATTCTCGAATTACAGAAATGCTTTTCACATCTGTTTTTGTATAGATAATTTTAAGAAATTTATGCATTCCAGCGCGTTTCATCACGAAAAGAAAAACTTGAATGTGAAATTTCTCAAAATTTTCTATCTACATTTATCTCATTGTCACCCTATTAGCTCAGTTGGTTAAGGCGTAACCAATTCCAGTATGCTTAGGGTATCGAGTTCGATTCCCGCCATCGTAACAAAATTAATTTAATTGGTAGTTGTGATGGACTGGTGTAGTGCATGGTATATGCATCAAGGAGGTGAACTCAGCCTCTGAAATTGAGGAGCTGATAAATGAAATTATCAGCGGAAAGGTGGTAAAACACATATATGGTATCACAATGGGCTCTATAGATCTAAGTGTGTCCTTCGTGGACAGCCAATATAACCTAACCTAACCTATCTCATTGTGTTCAGGAGATGATCTACAATATCTACAAGAAAACATATTTCCCATGATGGGAACAGACCATCCTTAATACAGTGATGATCTTCAGACGTAAATATTAAACTTTCTGCGTTGATTTTTTCCCAACACTCTTGTACATCATAATTTACTTGAGTGTTATACAAGTTGCATACTTTTGAAACCATTTTCACTCGTTGTGTTCATCTACAATAACAGTGTTTTCAGAAAGTTTTGTAATTTTCATTCACACACACACACACAAAAAAGAAAAATCAAATAATTTTCTTTTATCATAAATACATTGTTGTATGGAAAATCATGTTTTTCAATGAGAAACATTATTTTATGAGATATGTCGTTTTTCACGAATATTTCCTTTTGAGATATCACCATCAAACTGTCATCAGTCAAGTATTTTGAGTTCATTTTGATACGGTCCTTCAACTTTCATCAAAACTTTTCATATAATATAGTATGTATATATATATATATATGTTTGTCTGTTAGAGATGAATGGTCAATATACTCCACAATGGACATATTTTTATCAGTTTCGAAAAACTTCTCTCGAACAATCGAAATTTAACTTATTCATTTAGTGACTTTCACCGCCAACTATAATGTCTGTTTTTATACCATGTATATGAAATATATCAGGGTATACTAAGTTTACTCCCAAGTATGTAATGCTTAAAAATATTGATGCTATGAACAACATTTTGGTATAGGTGTTCATAAAATCACCTAATTAGTCCATTCCCGGTTGTCTGTCTGTCGTCTGTCATCTGTCGTCTGCCCGTCTGTCATCACGATTACTCAAAAACGAAAAGAGATATCAAACTGAAATTTTATAGCTTGCTAAGGATGTAAAAAGTGAGGTCAAGTTCGTAAATGAGTAACATTGGTCAATTGAGTTTTGGATTCATAGGACCCATCTTGTAAACCGTTAGAGATAGAACAAAAATTTAGGTGTAAAAAATGTTCCTGATTAAAAAATAAACAACTTTTGTTTGAAACATTTTTTCGTAAACATCACTGTTTATCCGTATCCGTATCCGTTATCATATTATGCGCAAATTGTAGTATTATATGAGTATATCAGTTATATATGTGTGACATGTATGTATGTGTAATGTGACAGAGTAATCAACACTGTGTATATATGGTATTTCAACAATTAACTCAGTCAATTGTTTGTTTTCACTTGTTATTCCATTATATTTATTCTGAAAATGGAAAATGATTTTAACATAAATATTTTATTTTAATATAAATTGATGCTTTTCAAAAACTCCACCACAATTGCTGTTAACGCCAGAGATGGTTAGAGATAACGAAAAAAATTATTAGCAAAAGTTGCTTAGAATATCTTTTAGGTCCATATATCGATTTTCATGACAAAATTCGATTTTTTATTTTTCATTATTTTGGTTTTTAATCAAAGTAATTACAAGTTTATTTTTTAATTTTATAACTATGTTTTATAACTGATTTCTTGATCACATTACACATACAAACATGTGACACATACATAACTGATAATCAAGTATAGTACATATTATAAAATTTCCGCCTAATTGGCGCCCTCACGGGTAAACAGTGATGTTTACGAAAAAATGTTTCAAACAAAAGTTGGAACATTTTTTACATTTAAACTTTTGTTCTATCTCTAACGGCTTACAAGATGGATCCTACGGACCCAAGACCCAATTGACCTATGATGCTCATTTACGAACTTTTTACGTCCTGAGTACGCTGTAAAAATTTCAGTTCGAGATCATTTTTCGTTTTTGAGTTATCGTGTCCACATACGGACGGACGGACGGACAACCGGAAATGGACTAATTAGAAGATTTTATGAACACCTATGACAAAATTTTTTTCCTAGCATCATTATTTTTAAGCGTTACAAACTTGGGACTAAACTTAATATACTATGTATATTTCATATATACATGGTATAATGAAATAATCCTAAATTTTGCCTAAAAAAAGCCCCAAGAAGAGAAAAATGAACATTCACCGTATTTACTCAAAAAACCGAACCACTTTAAATACTTATAACCGAATTTTCATCGAGTTGCTAAAATTTTTGTGCTCAAAATCTGTATTCCCGGTACTAATTGTAAACACGTCATGAATACATTCAAACAGACAGTATGATAACACGTAGGAGACAAGCGACAATCATAGCGACATAGTCAGTAGCAGTACATGAATGCATATGTTTAAAACTGAAAGAGAGTGTTGATGAAGAACGCGCGTAAGCACTCATTCTAAAGGTATAGGTGAAAGGCTGAATGGATAGTTTTACATAGCACATACACGTGTAGTGGAGCGTTTGAAATCTCACGTAACATCTCTTTCTGTCTCTGTGCTTTTTATAATAAGCCATCTGCATATAACAATGTATAAAAACACATGTATATACTAATCATGTATTACATAATCAAAGTCCGAAATAGAGAATATTCATGTATTTTTTTAATATTTTTAATTCATTGTTTACACCGTTATAACATAGTAACAAATAAATATTGTTTAAAAATGCTGTAATTAAGTGTAAAAAAATATTTAAAATAGATAATAATTTTGAGATGTTTAAACGCAGTCCTTTTTGGCGCTCTCTGTTGATGACGTATTAATATGTGATCTGTCAGTTGGTGACAGTTCAATGTATAATTTACACTTTAAAAAATGAACACAGAATTTACACACGTTATTATTTTAAGTTTTTTAATAAAATGCCGTAGAATAATATAACTCATAATTAATACCATACAGTATGTCAACAAATCTGACAAGCCACATACTATGACGTCACGTCCGTTTTAAAATTTGAATTTTCGTTTTAGAAATTTGAATTTCTCTCACTCAATTTGTACTTTTATTAATTAATATTAAGTAATTAAAAAGATATTCATTACTAAAATGATGGTTTAGTTGAAATGTCCAGCCAATAAAGTTATGGGAAAAAAATATTAGAATCAAATTTATTCATGAATATTCCCTATTGATCTTTTTAACATGAAGTATTTTAAGATATTGGATCATGCCAATTTTTTGCAAAAACAATTTTATATAAATGAATGCCTATTGAAACCATTTAACAAAAATTAGTTTCATCGAATTTTTCCTGAAATAATGGACCTGTTTAATCAAATTAATTACCGCTTTTGAAGTAAAAAAAAATCAAATGCATTATTATAAAACCTGATGATCATAAATCTTATTTATATCCACAAAACTGAATAATTAAGTGCGATTTTTTTCGTATCGAGAAAATGAAAATAGCCTTATTGTTTTACCTTGTTATCTATCAAATAGTCAAACAGTAGCATTCTCGTTTGAACATACTTTATTTCGGACTTCAAATTATACAAAGCACGTGTACTTACAGAGTATTAAAATATCTATATTGTATAAGCAAAGTCCGAATTTGTAGCAATCATTTGCTTCCTTAATTATATAAGAAACTCACATTAGTTGAGTGTCACCTAAACTTCGAGCCACGTCTATCGCCCAACATAATTCGATAAATTACTAATGTTAAGTAGGCCGAATTATGTTAGACCGAATTTTATTAGGCAGAATTAGTTTCGGTGATATGTTGTTGAAATTGAATATCTTATATATTATAACTCTAGCAAGTGTTTTTCTGTCTCACGCTTATCTTCCTAATTGTTTTATCAATTGACCTATGTTGCGCATTTACGAACTCGACCTCACTTTTTTCGCCCTGAGAACGCTATAAAAATTTCAGCCTGATATCTTTTTTTGTTTTTGAGTTATCGGGTTCACAGACGGACGGACGGACAACCAGAAATTGACTAATTACGTGATTTTGTGAACGCCTATATCAAAATTTTTGTCGTCGCATCAATAATTTTAAGCGTTACAAACTTGGGACTAAACTTAGTATACCTTGATATATATTATATATATACATGGTATAAAAATTAAATTTAAAATATTGGTATCTACTAAGGCTCGTTTAGCTAACAGAAGTTATTTTGAGCTGTTTGAAATAGTCTTCAAAGGTTCTCATAATCTGGATTTAAACTATCGTAACGTCTATGGACTACTTTAAAGTATTAATTTAAGTAGCTGTATAAAATTACTTTATATTTCAATCTTTTTTTGATTAATGATGCATAATTTCCAAACAAATTGTGTTAATAATTAAGTAATATATAGTCATTGATTTTATTTTGTTTTTCAAATCATGTGTATGATAGACAGTTTTATATATTCGCTCCATGCATGAGTTTCATTTCAGGGAGTTATCATAGTAACGACACACTATCAAATAATATATCTGTATGGATGGACATATAAGTGTATGGATTCTATATATGGTATACATAGAAAATTTAATACTATTTTGTAATAAATTTAGAATATCTTTCCTTTTGTTTACAATTTTATGGATTTTAATTTTGAAAATGAAGTTTTGCCCATGATACTCGCTGACATTGTAACTTTCTATAGGTCCAATCATTAAATTAACCTGATTTTTATACTTTTTGGATTAAAATTACCCCATCCACCGAGTTTCATCAAATTCCAAAAAATTTTTTTTTTTGCGTTTTTCTCGATTTTTTCAAAGGGGTACCCCTTAAGAAAATTCCAAAAAAATCGAAAA
This sequence comes from Chrysoperla carnea, assembly GCF_905475395.1. Taxonomy (NCBI): domain Eukaryota; kingdom Metazoa; phylum Arthropoda; class Insecta; order Neuroptera; family Chrysopidae; genus Chrysoperla; species Chrysoperla carnea. Next base: position 30,766,314 of record NC_058342.1, read on the forward strand.
TTTTTTTCATCTCCGATATCGATGAAACTCAGTATATAAGGTAATTTTAACCCAAAAAATCCAAAAATAGGGTTTATTTAATTATTGGATGCGTGGCTTTTGAGATATAATCCAAAATTGGACACAAAGAGCGATTTTCACAGAAACTATTGATCCAATCGATACAAACACCCGATTTTTGTATTTTTTGGGTCAAAATTACCTTATATACTGAGTTTTATCGAAATCCGAAACAATAATTTTTTCCCGATTTTTTCGATTTTTTCAAAGTTTTGCCCATGATACTCGCTGACATTGTAACTTTCTATAGGTCCAATCATTAAATTAACCTGATTTTTATACTTTTTGGATTAAAATTACCCCATCCACCGAGTTTCATCAAATTCCAAAAAATTTTTTTTTTTGCGTTTTTCTCGATTTTTTCAAAGGGACCCCTTAAGAAAATTCCAAAAAAATCGAAAATTTTTTTCATCTCCGATATCGATGAAACTCAGTATATAAGGTAATTTTAACCCAAAAAATCCAAAAATAGGGTTTATTTAATTATTGGATGCGTGGCTTTTGAGATATAATCCAAAATTGGACACAAAGAGCGATTTTCACAGAAACTATTGATCCAATCGATACAAACACCCGATTTTTGTATTTTTTGGGTCAAAATTACCTTATATACTGAGTTTTATCGAAATCCGAAACAATAATTTTTTCCCGATTTTTTCGATTTTTTCAAAGGGGTACCCCTTAAAAAAATTGCAAAAAATCGAAAATTTTTTTTTACCTCCAATTTCGATGAAACTCAGTATATAAGGTAATTTTGACCCAAAAAATCCAAAAATAGGGTTTATTTAATTATTGGATGCGTGGCTTTTGAGATATAATCCAAAATTGGACACAAAGAGCGATTTTCACAGGAACTATTGATCCAATCGATACAAACACAAGATTTTTGTATTTTTTGGGTCAAAATTACCTTATATACAGAGTTTTATCGAAATCCGAAACAATAATTTTTTCCCGATTTTTCCTATTTTTTCTAAGGGATACCCCTTACAAAAATTTAAAAAAATCGAAAAATTTTTTTACCTCCAATTTCGATAAAACTCAGTATATAAGGTAATTTTGACCCAAAAAGTACAAAAATCGGGTACATTTGTTGACTGGTCGAATAGTTTTTGCGATACGAGCTAAAATCGATCCAAATATTGCGATATCTCAGAAACTCTGTATCCAATCATTAAATTAACCGAATTTTTATACTTTTTGGATCAAAATTACCCTATCCACCGAGTTTCATCAAATTCCAAAACAAAATTTTTTTTTCCATTTTTTCGATTTTTCCGAAGCGGTACCCCTTAAAAAATTGCAAAAAATCTAGAAATTTTTTTCATCTCCAATTTCGATAAAACTTAGTATATAAGGTAATTTTGACCCAAAAAGTAGTCGACCCCCAAAAACGATTGATTATATAACGAATTTCTCGAAAATTACAAGAGGCGACGGGGATACCGTTCATCCTGCGCACCAAGTACCTTTGAGACCAATCCTGTCACAATATTCGTGTTCAGCGACTCCAAAAACCCCCGAGTAACAAGTTTAGACTCATAACATGACGAAGCAGTCTTATTTGCCTGCTACTACTTATAAAGTGCGAAATATCGTAATCTGCGAGTAATGGCTAGTTTTTGTCATAATATTATTTGGGAAGAATATTTCATTAAAAAAAATGTCAATACATTAAACACAAAACATGCGAAATTTATTGACCAGATTTAGATAATGATTTTGACGTGCGCACTAAATTTATTATTATAATATTATTTATGATTTTTACAAGTTATTTCAAGTATTTCAACTTTAGTTTTCAATTGGCATGGCGTTGCTGGTTGCCGCATGTAAAGGGGATATTAAATAGCATGTTCTTATATCTTCAAAACTTTATAATAGTTTTATACATGCAAGTCCTTTGACCATATTATACATTATTATCTGTCAAAAGGAAAGCATTGGTCGTACGACGTGACGTTATACATGCTAGAATGCTTCAGTACTATTTTATTTGAGTTTAGAAATTGTTTTGCGAATTTACCGTTTTATCGAAGGTACATCGTAAATCGTTCATTGATGATTCATTTCTCTTAGTGTTGTTACAAGAGTAGTACTACTACCATGGACGCCGCACAGCGGAGTTTTATACCAAATTTCCGGCCAAAAAATAAGGAGGGATGCTCAAAATTGATTCAAAAGACTATTTAGATACAAAAGTAATTTTTTTAGTCATATTCTACTTCAAACCTAATAGGGTATTATCGTTAGTCAAAAATAAATCATGAAATTTGAAAAAAGTTAAAATTTATGTAAAAATATACTTAAATATTCTGATTTCGAGTCATAAAAGCACATTTTTCTTTTATAATATTAAAATTAAAAATCGTAATTTTTAAACTGTATATCACGTGACCTAAAACGCGGGTAAGCCCTGCTGTGATGTCATAGCGGTATGAGTCATAGACCATCAATTAGTTCAGTGTAGACAGCTGGGTATAATATATACATAGATAAGTATTTATATTTATATGATAATCAGATGTCTATGAATATATCTGTCAAAATTATTTGTGTTATTTTGTATAATGATACCCATATTACGTCATCAAATTGGATGTCCGCGTTTTTGACAGTTTAAAAAAGGTTTAAAATTTAATTTAAGTTTTTGGCAAGAAAGCGTGTGTAAATAAATTTTTGGTGGCTTTTTATTAGCAAAAACAACATTTTGAAGTACTTTTTCAAAAATATTGGAATACCCTATTATTTCATTTTTTCATAGACGAAGAAACGAAGCCCAAAAAATGATCAAAGTTCGAAATGTGAGCAGTAAGTCGTATTTGAATGCGGTTTTCGACATTCGATTCGTTAGAAGTTTTCGAGAAATTCGTCATGTTATCAGTCCAAACTCGTTACTAGAGGATTTTTAGGATCAAAGGACACGAACATTGAACTGATTATATGACGAATTTCTATTCACCTTAGTGATTCCTTGTCCAATTATTCGCATGTATATACATATAGGCAAAGTTCATGACATTTTAGTTTAAATAGTTGCATATTATATTTTATTTAAATCAACAATTGATTTATAGCATACAATACATTGTATATAATGACATTATATTTAGGTGTATGACACGGCTTCACCCGATTCAAATAAATTTAGAAAAAGAAACTTATTAAAAAAATTATTATTAATTTAAAAAAAATTATATTAATTTTTCTAATTTGAAGACTAGTTAATTCGAAATAATTCTTAGCAAACATTAATGACTGTCTAATTTATAAAACCTGAAACACATATGAATACATTTCTTATATCTTCACTCTACCAGCATAGAAATTCGTTAAAATACCTCAGAATTAAATAAATAAACAATTGAAAACAAACAATTGACTGACTTAATTGTTGAAATATCCTGTATAGAAAGTGTTGAATATATAAAAGTGTGCTTGCATTATTTTTAAGTTTGAAAAGTTATGACGGCCGAAAGGCCTCTGCGATTGGATGGATTTATTGATTTTTCAACTAACAATATCTTGGAAAGTACGCGTCGGATCTGAATTTGGTAAGAAGCGTTTTCGTTTATCTTGTTGAGCTTAATCTCGTCGTTTAGTTTTCCAAGGTCAATGGAAGAACACCCTGTAGATTGTATTTAACATGTATAAACCCAGATGTGGGATGAAGATGGACATAGATGACGAAATTATTAGAATTTCCATTTTTCTACATAGAACATTAAAAACTCAGCGATAGAAAGAAATATATGTATATATAAAGTGGGCGAACAAAAATATGTCCATCTAAATGGACTATTTTTGTTGACAAAAACCATGATTTATTTATTCACATATATAAAGACGGATTCTTTTTATTGTTGTTCGAAGTAAATATTTTTTGGTTTAAGGATTCCGTATAGGAAATCTTCATAAAAACGATTTTTCTTAATGTTTTCCTTTCCAATCGATCGTTTAATTTTGAACAAGGATGGTAAAGTGTTCTTCTTTCCTTCTTCCGAAGGAAATGCCGGTAGTTCCTTTGTACTGATAATGGAATTTTGTAAAAATTTCTTCAAATGTTCATCGATCCTTCCTAATAAATGACCAAAATGACCATCGTTAAAATTCATGTACTGGTCCGTTACCAGGGCGTGGCAAAAGAGGCACCCCCCACTGGCGCATAAGAAATAGAGGCGCAAAACAAAACGTATGTTTTTGTTTAAAATAATACGTAAAAGTTACTAAAGAATAATGTAAAAGGCGCTCATTAATTTACATAAAGTTAAAGAATTCGATATTTTTGATGACACAGGCAAATTTTATCCGATTTTATTAGAATTTTTTTTGAAACCCACTTATTTTGGGTCATTCTTTTCAGTTGTGATGTCAATTTTTCGCTAGCTATCACTAATGTGCTTAATTCCAGGACCAGGACTGCACATTCTTGAAACCCATCAGTTCTAGGTTAATTTTGATGCCAAATTTGAAAAGTATAACCCAAATTTAGTAGGATTACATACTTGGTTTATCAAAATTGAATCAAGTTTGAATGTGATAGAGCAAATTAAATTTTTTGGATTTTGATGACGTCATAAAGTTCAAAAATTCGATTTTTTTGATGACACAGGCAAATTTTATCCGATTTTATTGGAATTTTTTTTGAAATCCACTAATTTTGGGTCATTCTTTTCAGTTGTGATGTCAATTTTTCGCTAGCTATCACTTATGTGCTTAATTCCGGGACCAGGACTGCACATTCTTGAAACCCATCAGTTCTAGGTTAATTTTGATGCCAAATTTGAAAATTATGACCCGAATTTAGTAGGATTACATACTTGGTTTATCAAAATTGGATAAAATTTGGATGTGATAGAGCAAAATTAAATTTTTGAATTCTGATGACGTCATAAAGTTCAAAAATTCGATTTTTTTGATGACACAGGCAAATTTTATCCGATTTTGTTGGAATTTTTTTTGAAACCCTCTAATTTTGGGTCATTCTTTTCAGTTGTGATGTCAATTGTTCGCTAGCTATCACTTATGTGCTTAATTCCGGGACCAGAACTGCACATTCTTGAAACCCATCAGTTCTAGGTTAATTTTGATGACAAATTTGAAAAGTATAACCCAAATTTAGTAGGATTACATACTTGGTTTATCAAAATTGGATAATATTTGAATGTGATAGAGCAAAATTAAATTTTTTGGATTCTCATGACGTCATAAAGTTAAAAAATTCGATTTTTTTGATAACACAGGCAAATTTGATCCGATCTTATTGGAATTTTTTTTGAAACCCACTAATTTTGGGACATTCTTTTCAGCTGCGATGTCAGTTTTTCGCTAGCTATCACTTACATGCTTAATTCTGGCACCAAGTCTCCACATTATTGAAACCTATTAGAGCTAGGTCAATTTTGATGACAAATTTAAAAAGTATGACCCGAATTTAGTAGGATTACATACTTGGTTTATCAAAATTGGATAAAATTTGGATGTGATAGAGCAAAATTAAATTTTTTGAATTCTGATGACGTCATAAAGTTCAAAAATTCGATTTTTTTGATGACACAGGCAAACTTTATCCGATTTCATTGAAATTTTTTTTGAAACCCACTAATTTTGGGTCATTCTTTTAAGCTGTGATGTCAATTTTTCGCTAGCTATCACTTATGTGCTTAATTCCGGGACCAGGACTGCACATTCTTGAAACCCATCAGTTCTAGGTTAATTTTGATGCCAAATTTGAAAATTATAACCCAAGTTTAGTAGGATTACATACTTGGTTTATCAAAATTGAATAAAATTTGGATTTGATAGAGCAAAATTAATTTTTTTGGATTCTGATGACGTCATAAAGTAAAAACTCAGCGAAAATCGATATACATATCTATAAATATATATAATTTACAAGGTACTGTGAGATTACGGGTCGCAAGAATCCTTTTAAAAAAGTAATAACCTTAAACTAATAAGTCACATTGGCTTTTATTGGATAAACAAAGCACAACAGATTTATCGAATTTTTTTAACTCTAACGAATATTTAATCAATATTCGACCTGCGGGGTATTTACCCTTAATAAAACCGTCTCAGGGTGAAAGTTTGGATATTTATTTACCACTTACAAATATAAGTATTCAAATTATATTCAAATCCAAAATTTTCATTTTAAGTAGTTTTTTTTAGCATTATTACACAAATAATAAAATGTTATTAAAATCAAACTTTCCAGACAAATTATTTTTAACGATACAATACTAACGAATATAAATCGTTTAAATGGGTAATGTCTAACTATGTTTGAAAAACAATCTCCCCTATTTTTTGATAAAACTAAATATGTAATGAAGGAGAATTATTGCTAAAATAATGATAATTTTAGTACTTTTAGTTATTTACACTACATACATTTTCGTAAAGGATGTCCCACCAATAGCATCGCATTTATCTCTATAAATTATAAATGCGAAAGTAAGGATGTTTGTTTGTTTATTTATTTGTTTGTTACGCTTTCACGCTAAAATGAAACTGTACAGCAATATAGCTCATACTTCAGAATAACACATGAGCTATGATTTATAAAGATATATTTAAAAATAAATAAAATTCTGACATTTACTTTTTTTAAATTTTTCCAGAAATCTGTAATTTATGGTTCAAAAAGATGGTTATATATGGAGCAGATCTATAATCATAATGTTGAACCATAAATTAAAGTATTCTGTAAAATAGTTAATGTCAAACCATTCATGGCCAACTTTTCTGATATACTCAATCAATTCTGACTATTTTATATTTAACAAAATTGAAAACTGTGCACATCAATGGAGGTAGAGGCTATAAAGCGGTGTTTTTTACTTTAAAGGCCAATGAAACGGGCGGGTATCAGGCTAGTTTTAAAAATACTATTAAACGTTCTCCTATTTTTAAATGGTGGACACGAAAATTTTTTTTAAAAATAAATACTGTTTAAATTTCGTATTAATTTTATATTTTTAAAGTACTTCGGCTGTTTGAACCAAAAACCCACGAGTAACGAGTTTGGACTGATTATATGATGAATTTCTCGAAAAATCCAGGAGGTGACGGGGATACCGTTGCACCAGGTTCCTCTGAGACCAATTCTGCCACGATATTCGTGTTCAGCGATCCCAAAAACTCGTGTTACGAGTTTGGACCGATTATTTTCCCAACAATTCCACCAGACAGCGAGGAACCGTTTACCCTGAGCATCAGGTACCTCTGAGACCAATTCTGTTACAATATTCGTGTTCAGCGACCCCAAAAACCTCCATATAACAAGTTTGAAACCTTTTCCATCACTATTTACCGAATTGTGAGTTTAATATTAACGGTAAATTTAAAATCCAATTATAAAATGCATATTAATTATGCTAATTGCATATTTGTAATTTCTTATAAATCAGATTAGGTCACAAAATTTCCTGACGCTCTAACGAATCGAATGTCGAAAACCGCATTTAAATCTGACTTACTGCTCAAATTTTTCGAACTTCGTCTAATATAACGTAACTCGCTAGCAGTTACCCATCCGTTATGTAGTGGATAAAACTGTATGTACGCAGTTTCTCGTTTTGAACTCCCTGTATATACAAATTTAAAAAATTACCATTTACACAACACAAGAATAAAGTAAATTGCTTGACAGAATGATTTTTCATATTTCCACATAATTTATGAACAGAAAAACATTTGATGTTTTATTGTATATTTTGAACGTAGAACATATTGAACGTAGAACATTACGTAGAAGGTTAATGTGATACCATCAAACCATTGGGTATTCAGGTGAAACATTTATTGATAATACAATTTGAATGTGTTTATGGGGTGAAATGAAAAACATATTTTTTTGATTGGAATATAATCATAAATTGTAACAACTTCACTACAAAACTTTTTCTACCTCTATATATACTTAAGGGAGTAAGGGCGTTTTTCTTACGATAAGAAAATGGGAAAAAATATATCAAATGAACATTTTTGTAATGCACTCGTAAAATTTCAACACATTCGCGACTTTTCGCTAAAAATGTATTCGTTATTCAAATTCATTTACTCCAAGAATAAATAAATAAAGTTAAGTTATAATAATTTCACAAAACTAATTTGCTGTAGAGTTGGTTCAATTTGTGTTAGATATTACCGAGAGAATGAATGATATACATATGTAATGTTTAATGAACTAACTCTATATGATTTGCCTCATATTTTGAACAGTAGTGCCAACCTTGATATTCGACATTGCAATGTTGCCAGATTATTTTATCAAGAAAGCCACCCCTTGAACCAAAAGCTGTGTGCGTCCATGTTCGGGTATGTAATTTGTATTGGTCGACGTGAGAACGACTTTGAAACTAAAAATCTCCCAGAAAAGTGAGTGACTTAGCTTGGTTCTAACATTCCAAACAAAAGCAACCTTAGTTGAACTTATTGTAAATTCCAGTTTCTTATGTTTGCAATTCTTTAAATAAGAATGCTGTGAATACTTTTGCATGTTTCATACGTCAAAGATATTAAAGATAGGACACTTGATTGGAATCACCTTTACAAGCTTCAGTACATGGACGCTAAGTGGTCTTCACACCAAATATTTGTTGTTATTTCTGTGCATAGAGTATATAATTAGTTTTGATGAACAATGAAGTTTTATGTTCAAAGTTTTTTCTTTAATGTTCATGTGCTACTAGGCCTGTGCGTAGTAGGGGGGGGTTGATATGTTCCAAACTTTCGTTCATCATGTTAGGTCATTAAGTCAATAAACACAGAAAGTCTTTTTTCAAGTAAGAGAACAATTTATTATGTCAAAATTAGATGTTCAGCCCCTAAGTCAAATTTGATCCACTTCTCGGTTTACGATTGAGCTGAAATTTTGCATGCACATTTAGTTTGGATGACAATGCATGGTAAGGTTTTTGGCGTCCTGATTTTCCCATCGCTTCCACCATATTTGATATATATACATTTTTTTTAAGTCTTAATTTAAAAATATTTTTTAAAGGAAAAGCTTTTATTGTACTAAAAAATAGAAAATAATTTTATCCATGAGTAACTCATACCCGACTATTTGTATAAGCTTGAGGCGCGTAATATCAAGAATGAATTAAAAAATAATTAGGCATGTGGAGTAGATGAGGTGTTCCGATTCATTTTTTATAATTTACATTGAGCGCCTCAAGCTTTTATAATAGTCGGGTATGTGTGACTCATAGATAAAATTATGTTTTACTTTTTAGTACAATAAAAGCCATTTTCGTTTACAATCATGTCAATTCCATGTTTTTTACTGCACAAAGCAGTCTCAAAATTAAAATTCAATAAATATCAGTTAGAAGTCAGTGGAAATGCATTTCATAAATGGCTGCATTTACTCGACTATATATTGTTAGTTCAATTTTATATGGAAAGATTCTCAATTCAAACCCCTTTCCCCTACCGTCCCAATTTTACTTCGATATTTTTGATTTTTCTCATTCCATACGTGTATATGTGCGATCGACTTGAGTGTGTCACAGTTCATTGATTGTATAACATAGTTTTTTTGTGTATTTGGGAAAGAAAAATTTATATTTATCACGTACACATATTGTGACCGCGACTTCCCTCGTATAAACTATAAAAATAATGTTTTCATTTTTCTCGAATATGCATTAATTTTATTCTACTAACATTAATTATAAGAAAATTTTGACAGTTTGAAATAGGAGAGTTTGGTTTGCCATTATAAATCAGAGTGAGGTATTAATTGAATCTGATAACTAGGATCGAATTCGTTTGATGCATTAAATTTATTTATTGAGTTTCAAGCTTATATCAACCTCAGGCCCGTGCGCAAGGGAAGGGTTTTGGAAGTCAAAATCCCTCCCTTTGAGAATCTGTCTACATAAATTTTTAAACTAATAAAGTCTTGTAAATGAAGATAAGGTTCGCGTCATAACGAACTCAATGCTCGAATTTACAGACTGATTCCGTTTAAGATTATAGATCGAATTTTGAATCACAATATTTTATCAAATTTAGCTTGTCACTTTCTCAATAAAATGAAAAATTTTGATGAAAACTCTTTCTCGACTTTTTGAACTAAAATAATCAATTTTGGAAGATGATTCCCGTGACATCTGAGTCGACAAAGTTCAACTTTGGCGAAAACGTATTGCCGGACGGAGTACCAAAATTCACTTGAAGCACTCGATATTTGCAAGAAAGATGCGTATCCGAATGTCTATTAAATGCTTCCGGTTTTTCAGAAATTTAACGAAAATACACTTATAACCAATTGCCAATCTTCTTGGACTATAACAGGCATGGGCGAGTTATTTTAAGTCGAAGTCACCATTGAACTTTATTGCGTGCCATAAACTTAATTGTAAGTCTCTTTATCCAAGTTCGCATTGCTCATAGAAGTGGAAGCGAGACGAGTATACGACTCTTCTACCTAACTCAGTTTCTCTAATAGTAATGAGATAAGTAGAAAAAAAATGTCTCTCTGTTTTACTCGTATTATTGGTTGTCACTGGTTAGGTTGTGACTGTCTTACTCGTATTTTAGATACAGAAGTATGAGGGACTTCTCTAAGCCACGTTTGCCCATGCCTGGACTATAGAATAATAGAGTAAAAACAGAAATTTCTGCTTTAAAAACTCCAATAAAATAATTCAATTTTAAAGTATATAAAATTTATAGGTACTTAAATTTTTAAATTTTAAAGTAATAAATAAGAAAATCAATAAAATTTGTTTATATGAACATAATTTTTAAATTTGAACATATGAACATATAATTTTGTTTATTCTGAACTCGATGAAACTATCCTCGACTTGAGTAAATAATAAATAAGTTATTTTTTAATTTCAATTTGTAACCCTGAATAAAGGTAATTTATTGAAATGTCAGGAATGCAAGTGACCTGAATTATAATCCAGAAGTGAGTCACTCAAAAAACAATCATCTATTCGTTATAACCTAGAAGATTGTTTTTACGATTTGATTCGGAATGATCGTGAAAATCATATGTAAAACCTTCTTTTGATTTCAAAGGTTATCCATTCATTTATCCATTTACACAGCCAAGCGAATGAAACTGGTGATATTACAAATTTTAAGGATAGTTTAGGATGGTAACCGAAATATTCATTGCATTCTTCTTTATTGACATAGGTATTTCATTATTTATGGTGATTAGCAATAGACCTTTTCATCATGTCATATGTGCAAATGCAGAATTTATTTTTTCGTACTGACAGCAATAAGTAGGACCAAGATAGAAGATATTTGTTATGCATTTTATCACATTGGTTATAAATCATTTAGTACAAAACAAATGTGAATCGTGATTTTAAAATGAAAAGCCCTATGAGTTATAAGATAGGGACCAAGGTCGTGTATACAAGCACGAGTGCCATCTGCTACTTGTGTCCTGTTAATATTACAACAGTATCATTATATGTTATTATAGACGAAGAAACAGTCGGATTTCGAAACCCCCGTGTAACGAGTTTGGGCTGATTATATGATGAATTTCTCGAAAACTCCAAGAGACGACGGAACTACCGTTACACCAGGTACCTCTGAGACCAATTTTATGACGAATTTACCGAAAACTCCACTTGTAGACGAGAAACCGTTTATAGACAGTAATTAATGATTTCGGGTCATAAAAGCACATTTTTCTTTTAAAATATTAAAAAAAAAACTCGTAATTTTTAAACTGTATATCACGTGACCTAAAACGCGGGAAAGCTCTGCTGTGATGTCATATCGGTATGAGTCATAGACCATCAGTTAGTTCAGTGTAGACAGCTGAGTATAATATATACATAGACAAGTATTTATATTTATATTATAATCAGATGTCTATGAATATATCTGTCAAACTTATTTGTGTTATTTCGTATAATGATACCCATATTACGTCCTCAAATTGACGATGATGCGCGTTTGTCCGCGTTTTGGACAGTTTAAAAAAGGTTAAAATTTAATTTAAGTTTTTGGAAAGAAAGCGTTTGTATTTTTCCGAAATAAATTTTTGATGGCTTTTTACTAGCAAAATAAACATTTTGAAGTACTTTTTCAAAAATAGTGGAATACCCTATTATTTACTACCCAATTTTTTGTATCCCGCCAGTGAGATACTAATATTGAAAATTTGTTTGTATGAAAGTTCACATAAGCTTATCCACAAGATAAATGTATACAAATTGCCTATACTCACAGAAAAAAAAAAATTCACTAAGATATGAAAGCTTGTCTGAAGTTTTGAACATATTCGTAATGAATATGACTGATAGGCGTACATGGTAGAATAACAATTGAAAGAACATTGAGAATTATCTTTCTTAAAACTCTTAAATTTGACTCATAAAAACGAATGGTACATAACAAATATGAAATCGAGGGGGTCGATTAGAATGAATCAGTAGTCACTAAAATATATATATACAGGGTGTTCTATTATTGACTGCAGAACTATTGTCTCCTGAAAAAGTTGAGAAAAAAAAGAAGAAAATGTTCTTAACTTAATTTGGATCTGAGGCCTAATTTAAGAGATAATTATCCTATTCTTATTTTTCAATTAATGAAAAATACATTCCCCAAAATCAAAATCATTAAATAAAACACTACTTAAATAGAAGGTGTGTTTTATCACAGTGGAAGGTGTCTCTAAATATCTCGTAAATTAGGCCTCACATCTAAATTTGGCAAAGAATTTTCTTCTGATATTCCTATATAATACATACTATATAATTTCCGCTCAATTTGCACTCTCACGGATAAACAGTACTCTTTTGTTCTATCTCTAACGGTTTAATAAATTGGTTCTACGGACCCAACACCCACTAGACCTATGTTGCTCATTTACGAAATCGACCTCACTTTTTATGTCTTGAGCACGCTATAAATTAGGTGATTTTATGAACACCTATACCAAAATTTTGTTCGTAGTGTCAATATTTTTAAGCGTTACAAACTTGGGATTAAACTTAGTATACTTTAATATATTTCATATACATGGTATAACTTGGGACTAAACTTAGTATACCTTAATAATACATTTCATATACATGGTATAATAATTTTACGATAGCATTTTACGATTTGACGATTGTTTAAGCAAAATTAACTTTTTCTAGCGTGGAGAATCTTAATTTGTGATTTTTAAAATTGGGATTTCATTTAAGATTTTAAAGTTGATCTCTGCTCCAACCCAAAGGATTAGCGAGAGGATGGTTTCGATTTTCATTTTAAAGATAGGAAAAAAATGATAGAAAAAGACAAAAATGTATTATTTCGTTTTTTAAAACAAAATGATGTTCGGTTTTCTCGAGTTCTTCGGCTGTTTCCATACATTTTGAATGCTCTGTATAACTGATTATATACGGTGGGTGAATGCTAACCGTTTTTTATTGCATGTCAGAGTTCTAAAACAAAACAATATCATTTCATAAACTGTTTTGTTTTTCTTATTTTATTAAAACTGTGCCAAGAATTTGCTTTATATGGTTGTGTCATTATCGAGCTGCTGGTATGTTTATACAGTGTGTCTTACTTTCGATGAAACCACTCTTATATTTTGGAGTAGCGTGAATGAATCAAATAATACTTTTGTAGCATTATTTTCTACTCAAGACGACGTATTATATGATTTGAGCAAAAGTTTTTCGAACTTCACAAACTTTCACAAAAATTACGAAAGTAAATCAGGCATTGTTCAATTTCGAAAATTGATCTCATAAACGGAGTTTAATACACAAAGTTTGCACCGGGTGTTTCTGAATTTTTTTGTTAATTTGAGAATGAAGCGAATAAAAATGATTAATTAGTAATTTCCACGATAGAAAAATGATGGGGATTCAATATAAAGTCTTCAAGTTTATCAGAAAATTATTGATTTTTCAAGAATTATGCTTGCTTGAATTTAAACACTTATTTAAGGTATAATGTCCGCTATAATCACAAGAACATGCTGCTATGTACGTGTACACAATACTTATACAACGTATTTATATACATATACAAATTATACACTCACAGTAATAAATATAGAGAGCCGTAAATTTTACGTGGATATGTCAAATGTTTTACATTTTTTTCTCATCTTAACAAAATATAAAAATACCCTTAAAAAGTTAAAATTGAAATCGGCCTAGAAATACGAACATTTTAAACTACTAATCAGACAGATGCTAGACAGAGAGATCGGACATAGTATTTGACGTCATTTAATTCTGTTTTGCTAGAAAAGGATACAAACACATCTTTGATGGCTTCTATCTTGGTTGTTTTTAAAGTAATTCGAAAAATAATTTTCTATGGTGTTTGTTACATGAATGAAGTCTTATTGAACCAAAAAAGAAATCATCGATATATTAGACCAAATACTTATCCACTTCTTTCACTTATGCACCAACAGATGGTGTTAACCCATAAGCTGTTCAAAAAATGATCCCTATTACAAACGAAAACATAGACGTAATTACGTCAAAATTGTTTAAATGGTTCTCTTTACTCTAAAATACGAGGTTGGGTACACTCAAATGAAGCACACTGTATATTCATGTACCCTTTTTTGGATATTTATCACATGCGCATCTTATAAATATATATCCTGGCGTTGATCACATGCCCTAAATGTACCAAATTGTTCAAAATTTATAGTAATCTATGTAAATATTATATACTTGTATCAGATTGTGGATTGGGGAATATTATATTTTTAGTATAAAGTACATAATGTGATTTTTTCCTCGCTTATGTTTCGAAAACGGAATGGAAAATCAAAGCACACGAAAATAGGTATTGGTTTATTTTTGGAAAAATGAAAATATAGTATGCAGTTTTTTCTATGAAGGCGTCTTCTTGGTTAATTTTTTTTTTTTTTTTTAGTAGCAAATTTTTGTTCTTTGCCACAAAAAAGGAACTTATGTTTGAAATTTTCGGTAACGGTTACGGTTTTTAAGGCTAAAAATTTTCTTTCTTGTTTGAGACTTTTTAACATTTTAAAATACCTGAAATCGATCAAAAAATGAAGTCTAGGAAAAATATTTGTTCAAAAGTTGCTTTTTTACGAAAGAATCCGCTTCAAAAATACGCAGTTTCATTTAAAAAACAAAGTTGACCATGACCCTTATTTGACCATGAGACGTCCTTGTATAAAAACCCCATATACATCATTTTCATTCCCAAAAATGAACCGGTATGTGTTTTAGCGTTTTTTGATTTTCCGTTCCGTTTTCGAAATATAAGGGTAGAAACTTTTTTTAAAATCATCCTGTAAAATAATTATATTGTACATTTTTTTTGCAACCAAAAAATTTCAAATAAAATTTTGATCAACCATGAATTTATCATTTTACTTTGAAAATTTGAAGATTATTAAAAAGTAGGGTAAAATAGGGGAACCAAATTTTGAGTTGATATAAATTATTTACAAAGATCAAAAAATAAACTAACTCAAGTTTTTCATGTCTCTTACACATATGGGGTGCTCAAAAAGTTCTAGAGCCCTCCTGAATTTTGGAAAATAATAACTTAAAAAAATGATCAAGGCAGAATTTCGCTTGTATAATCGAATGGTGGCCTTGGATTTGACCGTAATTTTGACCATGAAGATCAATTTAAGATCAAGTCAAGATTTTTTTCCATTTATCCAAAAATTTTAGAGAACTATAGTGTTCCGTATATATATTTTTGGGAACGGAGCACTGAAAAATATAAAAAAATCAATAGTTAGTTTCCGTGATGGGTCAGAAATATCAGAAATATAGCGTCGAAGAATGGGTCAGAAATATCAGATGTTAAATACGCTTGCGTGCCGCTTATAGAGGTACAGGTAAGTCTTAGCTACAAGGGTCCACGAGGTCGATTCCTGTTTATCATTAATAGAGGTTTTAATGGATTAAAATGACGGGACCTGGCAATTGCTATCACACGCAAAATTTTCTCTAATCATAGATTTATAGCTATTCATAAAATCAATCATCGCTCAGTTTGTCTGAATTTAGCCATCCAACATAAAGTAATCGTTAAAATCGTTTTGCCTATTCATATAAATTTACAAATACCGAGTCCAAAATGACTCAATAGAAAATTTTATTTTATTTTAAAATCGATTTGACAATAATTTTATATATTCAAAATTCAAATTTTTCATTAATCATTCAACGTTATAAAGTTTGCATCATGTAAAAGCCAAGTAAAACCCCAAGAAAATTTATATTACTCACAGAAAATTTAATTCATTAAACGTATTACATTTTTTCTTAAAAATTCATATGTTCTAGTCACGAAAAAAACGTTTATTATTTTACCAAATGATAAATCCCAAATTTTTGCACCACCAAGTATGCATCCGGTTCATCAGCAAGTATCTTCCTGCTTATCCTTTTTAAGTCTATCTTCCTGGTTGTGTAAAATGTAGGCAATTTTTTTAAACAAATGTATTTAAACTAGAAAATATTAAGTTTCTAAAGAGTTTTGAATACTAATTTTTCGACTCAAAAACAATAATATTAGCCTTTTATATTATTTTTCTCTTGTAGCGGTGAAAATAATCTTCAAAAAGATACCACATTTCTTAACATTGATGAAGTATTAAGGAAGCAAAAAAGTAAAAACAAAAAATACTTTTTAGAAATGAAAGGTGTTTGGTACATGAAACTTTTTACAGCATTTTTAAACAGTATTTATATTTGTTACTATGTTATAACGGTGTAAACAATGAATTAAAAATATTAAAAAATACATGAATATTTCCTATTTACGGACGGCTTTAATTAGTGACAAACTTTTTCAATTTTCATACATTCTATTTAATAATTTAATAGTCACTTCTTAATATGTTTATGAACGATTTCTCAAAGTTTTAATTTGATGGTGTTTTTTTTCTTAATTTGATTTTTTTCGAATTTCAAAAATTATAAATGGTTTTTTTGAATGCGATTTTTCCCACATACACGAATTCGAATTTATCGTCTTTTCTAAAGAAAAATACAATGAACGAAGTTTCATTTATCAAAGTCCAAGAAAATGTGTAGGCTACAAAAAACGAACATACTTATTCATATACCCGAAAAATATTATGATGCAATCGGGAAAATACATGCTGTTAATATTAAACTATGTGTTATATGTATTTGAAACAGCATTATACAGATTTTGCTACCATCTAACGACTAAAACATTAACTAACAGATATCGTTTTAAGTTCACGTGCTATTATTGTTATTATAAATAATAATACAAAAATACTAACGATAAAAAGGATGTGTTACGAACTCCTATTTTGAGTCTATATTTCGAATAATTTTCTTTAAATTTTCATTTCAGTTTCCAAGGTATTCATACTAACGTCAAAAAATTTTATAAAACCATGGTATTTATTTTGTTCTATTTATCCCTATATATTGTAAATGTGAAAGTAAGCATGTTTGTTTGTTTGTTACGCTTTCACGTTAAAATTAGCGAATGGTTTTTAATGAAACTGTACAGCAATATAGCTCATACTTCAGAATAACACAAATTTAAAAAAAAAAAAGTTAAAAATTAATTTAATTCGACATTACCATAAATTACAGATTTCTGTAAAAGTAGTCATTTGACATTACCATAAATTACAGATTTCTGTTAAAATAGTCAATATAAAATATTTCACGGCCATCATTTCTGATATGCTCAATGAATAATTACGACTATTATACATTTAAAAGAATAGAAAACCATACATATTTTTTACATGTGTAAAACAATCCTTACCATTATTTCGAGTGTTATAGAAAGGGGATAAGCGAGAGCAATCTTTTAAACCCAGCGAAGCGGGTGGGTTTCACTCTAGTATTTATTACAAAATAATTTTGTATAAATTCATTTATTCTCTTGAGAATGAACGCAAGATAAAATAAAAAAAACTTGTAGTCATACACCAATAATAAAATTATTTTTTAATTATTTATTGTATTATAGTATGTACTACCGAAAACCTAATATAAATTTAATTAATACAGAAATTACTTTTTTTTCACAGGTCGCAAGTTGAATAATCAACAGCTAGTTGAATTTTCATTATCGAAGTATTCAGATACAGGTGATCAAGAACTAAAAGTAAAAGCAGCAACATTATGGGTGAAAGTATCGTTAGTGAGTCATATTAAAAAAATATCAGTTACCAATAAGAATGTTACATTATGGGTGTTTCGAGTTGTACAAGACCATATGAATAATAGAATAAGTAATCAGGTGAGTTCTTTGCTAATATCAAGCCTATGCTATTACCTACATGAATACTACTACTAGTAATTAGTTTAAAATAAGCGCCTTATTTTATACATACACTGCCATCTGTTAATTACTAATTGAATCGTTTTTAGCGTTCAGTAACAATAATAAAGGACAATATGAAGAATAATGCTTCCTGGTTAAAAATTGAAGTAATTTTTTTAAATAAAATTCGGGGAATCCCAGACATGCTTAAGGGTAAAATGTACCCTAGGGCAAAATACCCTACCATAACATAATTTTTTTGCAAAAATTATAATAATAAATTGTACGTTGCAGGAATTTGATAAATATATGAAAATGGCAACATCCTTAACAATAAATTTATCATCACTTGGCTGGCAAAAATTTGATTTAACACCAACAGTCCGTGATTGGTATCAAAATGTACTTAAACCACAAACCACATCAGAATCAACGAATCATGGTGGATACACAAATTACGATAATCGTGACGATCAATATTCCACAAATTCTTCCAATTATCGTTATATACGTTCAAAAACTGCAACATTTTATAAAAATAACGATAAACAAAAAGATATCAACCATTTAAATTACGAATCGATAACGTATGGTAATCATAATAACGACACCAAACATCACGATTACGATTATGACGATTTAACGGATGATCCAGCATCATCGAAAAAATTACGGTTACTAATCGATTGTTCTGGATGTAAGAATCTAGTGCAAATACATTTATTTAACACAAAAATTGATGATAATAAAAAACCACGTCAACGTAAAAAACAAAAAAATAATCGCGATTATGAAATTTATACATATGACGGTTATTACAATGATGGCGGTGGTGAGAACAACACAACGCCATCTGACAATAAAAAACATAAACAAAATGTTGAACATCGACATTCGAATCATGAACGAAATAATACGAGCAATGTTCAGAGTGATGAGAACACTGAACAAATTAATTCGGATGATCCAAATCGGCCATTTTTAGTCATACACACCGATCCAAATATTATGAAACGTGTTCGACGACGTGCACTCGATTGTTCCGGTGCATTAAAAGGGCAATGTTGTAAACAACGATTTTATGTGAATTTCACCGATTTGGGTTGGTCCGATTGGATACTAGCGCCACAAGGTTATTATGCTAACTATTGTATGGGCTCTTGTAATAGTGTGCATCGTACACCGGATACATTCCTTAATTATTACACGCATGTTATTTACGAATATCAAAAGTATGGTGATTTAAAAGGATTACAGCCGTGTTGTGCTCCAGTGAAGTTTAGTTCAACAAGTTTAATATATTTTGGTCCTGATTCAAATATTATTAAAAGGGATTTACCAAAAATGACTGTTGATGAGTGTGGATGTCCTTAAATTTAATAAAAACAAAAATATGCTGATTTGCATTCAAAAAAATATATATAAAAAAATATTGTAAACAAAAATATGTTTTCAGTTTTTTGTAAAAAAACATGAGAAATTTTTATAATGGAGTGTTGTAACTGTTACGTAAGTCCGATGGATTCAAAAATAACTGAAGAAATATTTCGGAAATATTATAAAACTATGAAAGTAAATTAATTGATCAATTCTAAATTCGATTTATTCAATCAGATAAAACGTTCTCTAGGAAGTTTAACGATAAAATGATTGTACAGTAAGTAATACCCTCGGAAGTCATTCGTGGATGAGATGGAACTCGGGGAACTCCCTAAAATAATTGTTTAAACTTTCGTAGACTGTCCACCATGTTAACTGACATAAATCAGATTAGTGGTGGTATATGGACCACAGCAAGTAGCAGATCACTTCCCTTATTTATTCGATTAGTTTTTACTCCCATAAATGAAATCAATTTGGCAGTTTGATATTAAAATTTAAGAATGTACCACATTTGAATATGAGTGACTCAAAGCTACTTGTGAGCAGTGGCGGATTAACCATTAGACGGAGTAGGCAACTGTCTAGGAGCCTCGCATTGACTAGGGGCCCCCGAGAAAGTTTAAAAAGAGAAAAAGACAAGTTTTCAGGACAAGGGGGCGCTCCAAGTTGATTTACGAAGAGTAAAAAAATGAAATTTTTATGACAAGGGCTCCACACAAGGGAAAGGACTCTAAGTTGATTACACTGCCTATGGACACCGGCATGGGTTAATCCGGCACTGTTTGTGAGACTGAACTTATGTACCATACCTCGCCTGTGTCTTGTTCCGTTTCTACATTTCGATTATTTTCGTTTTTGTACATAGAAAAAAAAATCGACGGAAATAAAGAATATTTGATGAAAGTTTTATCGATGTTTCGGAAGAGAACAAACTAAGCAAATATTCTAAATTAATGTAACAGTATTTCGACTTTCTTCCACAAAACTCTCTAAGTTACAACACTCTCGTGATGAATATATCGCAAAGCGAATTAAAAAAAAAAGAACGCATTTAGCAATGATAATGACATTTAGCGCAAAAAAAAACTGTTGCTGCAAGACTTCATTTTTTTATTGAAAATGTTTTTATACACTGGTTTTTTAAAATGAATTTATAATTGTTATATTAGCTTAAATACGGTACTTTAGGATTTATTTTATAAGAAAATTATTGATTACATATTGTCAATTAGCTTTGTTTCGTTATGGGTTACTTACGTAGCTTACATTGTCCCCCTCTTCGTTTCGTTTGACGTTGGGTCATAGGCTGTTGTCTTTTGTAATCGATGATTGACATAATATTTTAAATATAATCATCAATAAACTTTTATTTATTTTATTTGATTGATCAAACGTCAAAATGAACAATTTAATTAATGTCATTGTCAACTTGACATCTAAAGGCCCGTTGACACTAACTGGACTCCACTCTTACGTTAAACTCATTCTGGAGTCATCATTTTGTCATCATCGGCAAGAAAAATGGCTTCTGATTTGATAACGCAATCTACAGGGAGTTCTTGTCATGTCAATGGAATGGTATTTTGACAGAGCGTCAATATGAATGTTCAATTAAACTTATTGTCAATTTCACATCTAAGGGCCCATTGACACTGGCTAGACTCAACTCTTACGTTAAACTCAATCTGGAGCAATCATTTTGTTACCGTCGGCCAGAAAAATGACTTCTGAATAGAGAACGCAATCTACCGGGAGTTTATGTCAATGGAATTGTTTTTTTGACAGAGCAAGGTACGTAATGAGCCCATTTCATCAATCGTTATGACATGTAGTGCTATCTATTGTATATTGATTTCAACTGTGAGTAACAGAGCTCAGTTTGTAAATAAAAATAATGAAACAAAGTTAAAACTTCATCAGAATGAATATTTGAAGTTATTATTTAAGAAAAAAATATTCTTTTGATGCGAAATGAAAATTTTTTAGTGTATAAAATATCATCATTGTTAATTATTTGAAAATTGTTAAAACGTAATGATTTTATTTCGTTTTTTTTCTCAACAAATGTGATTAATTTATAGGCTAGAGTTCTGAAAACATCTTACAATACAATCGACTGAAAATTTTTTGTAAGTAACCTTTCGTGACCCCTGATTCAAAGCATTTTATTTTCCATAATTCCTTTGCTATGGTTTATCATTTTATTTCAAACAGAATATGTTCCCGAAATTGCGGAAATACAGGATACGATAGGATGATTTGCTGATTTAAAATTTTCTCCAAGCAGCAGTTGACTCAATAAGAAGCATTAGATTGACCTCATTGGAGAATTGGTCTCAGTAGAGAATTAAATATGTCATTCATTGGATCCGAGAGGGATGTCAATTTATCGAAGAGACCTTTTATCAATAATTCACATGCAACGCTCCTCTTACACTCGTCTCGATTTTTCTCGTGCTCTTTTTGCTAGCACGAGATTATTTCCTACGTAACTACGGGAGGGATTCTCAACTTTCATCACCACATAATCATCACTGCTTAGAGTGCTTATTTTGATGCACGCCTTTTTTCTCTAAAGAGTCAATTATCAATGGTCGTTGGGATATGTCCAAATTAGCATCATAAGGTTCTTTTTATGATAATCAGAGAACCTTGGCTCAAATTAAAGTCAACATACGGCTAGCCATTGACAATATTCCGGCCTCTAAGCATGAGAGAGTGAGCAGAAATGTCTAAAGTCAAGTATTTCAGTGTACAAATAATGGTGGGAAGCATCTTCCTTCTGCCATTTCTGAGAATACGTCAAACTTTGATCTTTCGAAAACGACCATCCCTTCTACTGCTTGGGAGCATATTCAAATAAGTAAGTTGTCGTACCGTATTTTGCAAATATTGGATTTCTGGAATTTTATTTTTCAATTAAAAGGACTAATGAAAATTTCGTAAATTCAATACAGGGAATGTATACAAAAAAATTTTAAGTCGTGTGGACGTAAAATGTTTTCGAATTTCCCGCCAATTATGTTTTTATGTATTTAGATATTGATTCGACAGATAATGCAAAACAATTTTTATAAGTAATTTAATGAAAAACTTAAAAAAAAAAATTTGAAAATAGTATTTATTAAGAAAAAAAAAACTAATTAGTATAGCTTATATTATTAAGCGCTAAAAGATTTCTACTAAACTTAAAAATAATCATAAAGAGATTTAAAAAAAATTAATTTATTTAATTATCTGTCATTTTTCTGTTTTACATTTTTCCCCAAATTATTATTTTTTTTTGTTTTCGCTGGGTGTTACAGTTTTAATATTAATAACAGACAATTTATTCGAAAACTATATTCGTTATATTAGAAAATGTCAATAATCAATATTGAAACTGGCATATCCTGTAGAAATTTGAATAGCTATCAGTTGAATTTTGATAAAATTTATATTACAAAAATTTTCGTTCATTTTTTTTTTAACCCACATCAGGCAACCGGTTAAATATTGTGACTCAATTTAAGCCATATATGTAATTTACCTAAGATATAGCCTGCGCCTCATTTACTTCATGGAAATCAAAGAGAGATGAAAATGGGTTTTCAAGGACCGAACGAACATCTGCGCAGAACAAACTGTGCAAGAGAGAAACGATCGTCAGCTGATTTCCTTGATTTCCTTGGATGACTTTCTCTGCTGGCTATATAACAGGCAAATAAATTAATGATCATAGGGTTACTCCAGTTTCTTTTAATCTAGTCTCAATTATTTTAGGGAGTGTGAGATTTGAAGTCAATTCGGAGATTGTTTCTTTCCAAAAGAAAGTATGGTAATGTGGTGGCACTTGGATGGACACAAATATATAATTTCAAATATTTATTCTTAGAAGTTTAAGGCTCTCGTCATATTTAAGAATGTCTCGTAAAAAGCCGCATCAGTGAGTTAGGTTAGGCTAAAGTGGCTTCCCTGTGGTGGAACACACTTAAACCATACGATCCGTTGTGATACCGAAAAAGAGTTGGCCCATCCCCGGCCACTACTCCATGTTGGAGAACAACAGGAGTGCTTTGACGTCAATGGACTTCAGGTCGGAGAGGTCGTCAAAGAAAGTCTGGCTCAAGTGAGTTCACCTCTTCGTGGCAAGATCAGGGTAGTGACCGAGAAAATGAAATATCCTGCAATAATCATGATACACTGTCAGGTCAAGGCGCTCAGCGTGCTTGGCACCTAGTCAGTGTAGAAACCGCAACAATTTTGCTAATAGAGGCTCATGGAAGTGATGTAAGATCTTCGGAATTTCTACGATTGTACTAAGACCATATCTGTCTCGTAGTACCACAAGTACGTTCCTCCCTCCATCTAAGATTCGCATCAGTATCCCTATTTCCTCTCTGATTGGTGTGAAGAATTTCTATTCTGAATCCAGCTCTCGATAACATTCTTTATTTCTGCTCCAGAACTTTTTGATCGATACGGCTCTCTGACAATAGCTAAGGTATGCATCAAGACTTGTCTCCCCGTCCATTATAGAGTGTTAAATTTGTGTCACTTAAAAGTTTTGCAATAAATGTCGTAAGTATTTAAAAGATGTGAGTACGCCATATCAATAGACTGAAACTAAAAGTTGGAATAAGTGACTTACAAATCGATTGGAAATATGTCAGAAGGCCGAATTTCAAAATGATATTAAATCTCATACGAATGAAATATACTATGACCGCGAAATCATTTGTTTCAGTAACAAGTTCTGTAACAATATTTGAGCATTAATCTAAAAACAATTAAATTTGCATTTTTTCCCACTCCGATCTAACATTAGTCATATTTACAAATAATATTCAGACATGAACGCATCCAGCTGAGAATCGAGCCTACAACCTTATTCAACCTCAAGACATGAGGTTAAAGCTCCACTGAAACTTGTGAGAAGCTGTTGACTTATCAATTACCGCACGACCGCACCTTATCGATGCATTAGTCTCGAATCAGATTACTCCAACGAATGCAGTGTCACTTTACAGAAAGCCTTTAATTGATCAACGCATATGGAGAGTAGAGGTTGATGTGAAATTCTCTAACCCTCTCGAACAACTTGTTTAGATCTTTATCTTATTCTTATTACTTTGAGCATTTCTTTCAAAACTTACCCTTTTGCTACAGCAGCGCCACCCTCATTTGCTGCTTTTCGATGGACACTTTTTATATATGGAGATGCTTCTTCTTTATCTTTACCCTCCATATCAACGCAGCAGAAACATTTTAGACTTAGTACCAACCTAAACTTATTTTGCCACTGTTTTCGATGCGTATAGCTTTCAATTCATCAACGCAAACTATCGTAACGTTTAAATTAAAATTTCTGTTGCAAATAAATAATAATTAAAATATACCTAACCTACAAAAAAATGCACGTGTGTTTGTCAAGCATACTTTTATATATTTTACCTAGTTTTTAAATAACTAAACTCGACGAAAAAATTGGTTTAATTAATTATATAAATATTAAAACTACAAAATGATTATAATTAATTAATTATACAAACATGTTTAAAGTTATCGATTTCCAATGTATAAATATTTATCAAAATACAACTGATACCAGTCACAAAATATAATAATATATAATAAAAAATATATATATAAATATATTTTAATAATTTTTATAATATAATAAAATATCATAAATTATGAAAATAAACTCGTAGATAGTTACAAAAATTAGCTAACCAATTTAGTATTGATAACAAAAACAAATAGCTTCAAGTTTTTAAAATAGCTTCTCTATAAAAATAACACACAAAGAAAGTCATTTTTATTTCCTTTATTTCATTTGAGAAAAATTAATTCATAAAAAAAAATTGTTCAGCTAATTTACATAAAAATCGATCAACATTCAAATTTTATATAGCTTAGTTGCTTGTCTACAAAAAAAATCACCTAAATCAGGTTACATGAAGCCTTAAAATTTGTTGATCGTTAAGTCAATGAAAAAAAAGTGCGTTTAATAAATTTAAATCAAAAAATTTTAATTTGAAGCTTTTGATATTGCAAAAAAAAACAAAAAAAATTTAGAATAAATGGTTGCCTTAACTAAAAAAAAAATTAAATCAAAACATCCATTTTTTAATAATGTTTTTAAAAATTAGATAAATATTATAAACATTTCTGGGCAAACTTAAAAAAAAGTTGTTTTTTCGAAAACTTATTAATAATATCCACTTTATAATCGCATTTAAAAAAAATATACTTCAAAACAAATTTCCTGACCAATCTACGAAAAAAATTATTTACTGTTTAGAATGCTTGCCTCATGTTACATTATCACTTTTCGAAACGCCGTTCTTTAAGGAATTTTGCTTGACGAGTCATTTTCGTAGTAGTTACAATAAAAGCAAAAAATTAGACTTTTTTGGCAGCGCCTGAAAATCTTTCTCTATCAGTCTTATCGAGTAATTATTTTCTACCCTTCTTAAACATAAGCGGAACTATTTCGAAATATGATTGTAGCCCATTAAAGTCTGAACGACAAACCCAGTGATCCAAACGAAGTTAAAGTGAATTCCCCTGATAAAAAAAGTCCGATTAATGAATCGGAAAATTCCGATTCATTCTCGTTAAAACCACTAAAAGTTTTGAATCGAAATTTAATTGAAATGAATCGGATTTAATCGGGAAAAATTTCTAATTCATTCCTATTCCATCCAATTGAACTAGTCGGAAATTTTCAATTGGTTTCAATTCATGAATAGGATCGAATTGTAAATTTCGTATTGGATTCTATTGGAATGAATCGGTATTCAATCAGAATGAATTGGAAATTTGAATTGGATTTTTTTATCTGGGTCACTTACGCCTGCGTAAATAGAATATACTGTAAGTAATTGTTATTTGTGCAGGCATAAGCGCTTTCATTTCGTTTAGAGTGTTTCAATTCGTAAAGTACAAAACCCGGTGAGCCGGACTCACTAACTCTTGTTCTTTGGGATTTGAAGTAATTCACAATTGCCTAGTCAACATTTATTGTTTCATACTGCCTTTTTATTGAAAATACCACAAAATTTCCTCAGACTTTTAAGCAGTAAAGAAAATTTTTCTAGAATTCGGAAATACACTCAAAATTTGACAATACAAATTTATACCTTAGCCACTGTACTTTTAAGGAATAATTAAAAAAAATAAAAACCAATACATTAAAATAAACTTCTTTAATTAATAAGTAAATTAATTATAATTATAAATAACAAAATGATAAAATATACAAAAAAAAAAATGTAGATTTTTCATCGAAAGTAGTTTGCTAGAAGGTTAGTTTTTCCACAATTACTTAAAATTGTATGAAAAATTATCATACGCAGAAAAAAAATACAAAAATATTTTATTCATATGAAAATAGTAATTTCCCAAAATTTATTTTCTGAAACCAAAATAAATGAGTGCATC
Source organism: Chrysoperla carnea (assembly GCF_905475395.1). Lineage (NCBI taxonomy): Eukaryota > Metazoa > Arthropoda > Insecta > Neuroptera > Chrysopidae > Chrysoperla > Chrysoperla carnea. The sequence continues at coordinate 30,793,449 of NC_058342.1, forward strand.
ATTTTGTTAGAACTCAAATAGAACTATTTTTATATTTTCTGAGATTAGATATCGCCAAAGATTGATTTCGGAATTGCCTGATTGCATTTGTATTGGAATACAGATTCTATGTAACGATTCTTTGTTTTCTTGAGATTAATGAAAGATGCATATCTGCAGTGTTAATCATTTTTCGTTTCAGGTGTAGAACAAAAATAAAAAACTGCTTCACTTTTTTTTTTTAATTTCCATATCAAACTCTGTGCATAAACTGAACTAAGTGTCAATATGAGACAAGCGATGTAAAATCATTGTCACTTTACTAAAACCCATTGAGACCACCTTTTTCGCTAATTATTTCAACTTCCATTCTAAATACGTCAAAAATTTGGACTACTTTAAACTGTAAAAAACAATTTAGTATACTACTAACAAGTTAAGGTATGATTCCTATGCTGCATCAGACGTGTGCGTCTGACGCAGGATACTGCTCTTATGAAATCTAACACAAGCGTTATCTATGATAATGCGCCACTGAGTCTGATTCGGCTGCAGTTAGAAGGAGCTGTGCCATCACACCTCAATTTGAGCAGTATTGACGCAGTCGCACAACACTTTGTTTATACAGGATAAGGTACTGATATCTGTATAAAGAATCTGTTCGAATATCATCCTTTATAAGATCCAAAACATAATTAAACTGAGCGACGTTCTTTTTGTCATCCTGCAGTAAATGCTGATTAATAAGTTTTGCAAAGAAACCTTCATCTTTTCTTGTTTTATATAAAGTTTTGACTTCAGCATTACTATCAAGCATCAATTGTTCCAATAGAATTTCTTCTTTTTCCAGCATTAATAGGCGTAATATAATACGCGAACACTCATTTTACGTCACTTTAGTTTTTAACAGTCAAGTATGACAGCAGTGAGCGTCAGACGAACGCGTCAGGAATCAGCATAGGAATCATACCTTTAACTAGAAAATCAAAACAAAATGAATGCCAATGAAGCCTCAATTTTATTGAATACAGTGCAAGAAGACAGCCATTTAAGACATATTTAAGTAACTTACTTTTCAAATGAAAAAATAACCTCAATTATGCTTGATCTGTCAACGTATTTTTTGACATACAGATTTAAATTCTATGAAAAAATGATGCATTCAACGACAAAAAACAATATATTTTATCATGCAAATAAGGCATTTACTCTATGTTTATGAAAAAAAAAGCAGTGTGCATATTTATAGCCTTTAAATACCAATATAAAAAATAATTATTAAAACTATAAATACTAAAAAAACAATAGTTAGTAATTTAAAAGAAATACTTAAACAATATACACAATAATTTGAAGTTTCATATTTCACTTTGAAAATATACTTCATTTTGTCTACATTCATTTGTCCATGTTCTAAAATAGGATGAAAACATGTAAAAATCAGGAAACAAACATCTAATTACTAGAAAAGAGTGGTGGGTAGTCATAGATAAACGATAGCCACGAGGATACAAAAATTTGGATCCCAGGCTGACATGTCCTCTTCTTTTTATATTCATTGCCATAAAAATATAGCATTATTACTATTTCCAAACACGCATTATTACTATCCCAAAAATATATCAACATGCAAGATTATTCCAGAATTGACACAATTAACACACTTAATGGGAAGAAATTTCTGAAATCGTTGTTTTGTCGTAGGTTTGCTATAAATAGTCGAAAATGCCTTCTTGCCTCACTATTTTATTTTTCAACCTCTGATTTATCGCAGGTTTTGTCACAGTTTTGCTGGAAATGATCAAAAATGCCTTCTTGCCTCAGTATTTTATTTTTCAACCTCTGATTTATCATAAATCATAACCAACTAATTTTAATATTCCCTCTAGCGTTGCACAAAGAACTCCTGCGTACTTTATACTCCAGCTGAGGGAATCAGTCCAGTATACGACGGGTCACGAATTGCGCATACTAGCTGCCTTCAATCGCTGCGTCATTCTCCAAGCAGCGTATTATGTTCTATATACCATACAGCATCTTTGAGGCTCATACCCCTTAATTCATGGAGTGCTTTGACGTCGACAAACTTTAGATCGGAGAGGTCGTCAAAGAGAGGCTGGCTCAAGTAGTAGCAAGAAGATGAGACATAGTTTCCTCCTCCTCACCACTGTGACAGCTCCTGCAGTAGTCGTGATACACTGCCAGGTCCAGGCGTTCAGCATGCCTACCAACCAACCAGTGTCCTGTAATAGCCACAACAACTTTGCTAACAGAGGAAGTGATACAAGATCGTCGGAACGCCTACGATTGTACTCAGATCATATCTTGCAGTACCACAAGTACGTTCCTCCTTCCATCTAAGATATCCTCTTTGAAGAGCAACTTGCAGTTCGCAAATGGAACTCCCGGATATTTATTGGTGCTTGTGTTCGGCAGTATTGTGCCATTTCTAGCAAGCTCGTCTTCACAATTTCCTGGAATGCTTCTGTGAGCTACCCCCCTCAATCCTCCTAAAAATGTGACAATGATTGTAGAATATTTGAAATTAACAAATTTAATAAAAAAAAAAACATTTTACAATAATTGAATACAATAATTTCAATGCACTTGAGGAAAAATTATTGTGTATATTACTTTTAGAAAACCCAATATTTCAAACTAGCTGTGCTAAAACATTAATTAGTGATATTATTTTCAATTATCTTATAAATAACCGTTTCAAAAGACTATTCATATACTTTATTTGATTGAGAACATATTTTTAAACTTAATCCATAGTTATACATATTTACAAATTCTTAAACTCAATGGTCAAAAATTGGACAAAATAAACTGGAATGACATAACCTTAAATTTTTTGACATCTGGAATAAAGTATATGGATTTAAAAATTATAATCTATTCCATTTCTCTAGTATATTATTAAACATAGTAAGAAAGAATAAAAAACAAAAAAATTACAATAGGTATTTGATTCCAAAATCATAATAAAATATTTTTAAAAAAAAGTCTACTTAAAATTACGTGCACAAAAAATACTGGACCAGTTATAGTTTAACAATAAAAAAAAAAAAAAAAAAAACTGTATATAATAATGAAAAAAATTAAATAAAAATAAAAAATGAAAAAAAAATACTAAAAAAAAAAAAACATAAAATAACAGCTCAATTCCAAAAATACTAAAAAAAAAATTTTTAGGTTTTTTAGATAAATGATTTTCCATGAACGGGATTGAGGGTATTTTAATTTTTCAACTAATTAGTTTGATTAATTTTTTTTTAAATTAAAATTGATCAGATGAAATTATTCCTTGTGGGTCAGTCATTATAGTCAAAAATAGAGGATTTTTAGAGGACTAATTGCATTTTCTTGTGTATTTTCATGTAAAGTTTAGCTTGAATTCCAAAATATTTACCTGTATTTATACAAGGCAGTAAATTCCCAATGAAACGCAAAATCTTCAGAATAGAGTTTATTTAATTTTGAGTGTTTCCTTTATTTAAAGACAGGCGAGAAACTTCAAAAGTTTTAACGAGAAAAAATGTTGCAAACAAAAGTTTCTAAGTAAGTTTAAAGGGTCGCATCTTATACTTACTTTGATACACAATTTTAAATAAGAAAGTTGTTCTTTATGACGGAAATGAATAGATTTGATAGGAATTGTACATATATGTGATTTTTCAATCTACGAAAATATATCGGCTCTCGATTAAACGTTTTTTACCGACAAGTTTTTTAATAATCCTATTATCCGTTACCATCAGGATATTTAATGCAAAAACCATCTTTTCGTTAACTGAATACTGCAATTTTTATGCAAGCTATTTAACTTTAAATGTTAACTTTTTATAAGGAACAACTTCATACTTAAAAAGTATCTTTTGTATATCTATTAAAGTTTGTAAAGGCTATATTAAATGAGTCAGAAAATTAAGTTTAAATTTAAAGCTACTCTAAGACGAAGAAGAATACTTGCCTGCTGAACCCAATAACTTTTCTCGATAAAAATAAGTTGTGATCTAACAGATCGCCAAGATCTCTCGACTTATCGAAGTACACGCACTTTCTTAGCATTACATTGTGTTCAAAACAGTTGCAATGTGCGTTAATTTTTAAGCCATGTACCTCGGCCAGAAGCCTAAATGAAAATATCTAGAAGAATCTAGTGAAGGGACAGGGGGGGGGGGCTCGGTGTACTCAAAAATACACAAAAATTTTACCTTAATCAGTATATGAAAAAACATTAGAAAATGCTTTGATATTATTCCAATTCGATAAAACCATGAAAATCTTCTTATGACTGGGCCTATAACCTGTTAATTAAATTTGAAGAAGTATGTTATTTTTCTTGTTTAGTTTCTAATTATTACAATAGATGGATCTGATAGAATTTGAAATGTGACAGTGATTATGTAAATTTAAACCACGAAAATAATTTTTTTTTCTTTTAAATATTTTTTTTTTTTTTGTAATTTTATTGTATTATAAATAATTAAAATAAAGACATAGCACAAGTAATAGAGAGAAAAATTAACTCTACGCCCAAAAATCTTAGGGACTCGCTGAAAATTTTGCTATAGAACGAAGTGCTGCATCCAATGAGCCGTAGACTTTTTGAGGTTTATTTTAACGTTTACGAAGTGTTGAAAAAGTTCGAGACCGCTTGAATTTTGTAAAATAATGACAGCAAAAATGAGCAAGACAAAAGTTGTTCTAACCTTGACCATGAAGGTCGCTTCAAGGTCAAGCGGATTGTTTAAAATGGGATTCTTAAATGGTTTAATGATTAAAAGAGTTAACTATAAAAGTATTACAATAAAATTGCTGAATGGTTTTCATAACTTTGCATCGAAATACAAAAAGAAATAAATAAATTTAACAATCAAATGTTTCACATCACTGCTCGCCTCGAATTTTTGCTCTGGAGAACTGCGTTTTGTTTTTTCATTAATCTCCAACTCCAACTTTTTAAACACTTGGTATGAAAAAGGTACTTATCGTAAAAAGTGGCATATCTCAAGCAAATTTGATGCTATAGATTTGCATAAAAAATGAAAGCATTCAGTTGAAGAAAAACTATTTTTCCATATTTTCCAATATTCCTCGAATTTCACGATACATTAATTTGCACATGCTATCTTATATCTTTTAATGAACTATGACCAAATTTCTAGCGAGTGCATAAAATTTTTGAGCACAAAATCTCTATTTCTTGTACTAAAACATGGAATGTAAAAAAAAAAAACACACATATAGAAATCTGTATTATCTAATGTAAGATAGGTAGTTAGAATTATTTAATTTTTTGGGAATTGGCCATGTAATTTATAATTTAAAAAAATGAAAATCTCCAAAAAAAAAAGCATATTATAAATCGTTTGCAGAAACGATTATGAAAAAACACGTTTTTCCATGAAAATAAATTGTCACTAACGAATAAGAATCATCAGTATCATGTTCCTTAAAAAAAATTGTTAATAAAAATTGTATAATCAATAATTTTGTCGTTTTTAATTTTTTTTTTTCAGTTTTCTGGATAATAAAGATTCAAAAATTACCCAAACAAAACTTAAGATAATTCTATCGGAGGTAATGAGAATCGAATATCTTAGAAAGAGGGAAAATATAGTTATCTAAATGTTGTTGTATTAGTGCAATAAATCCATAGAGATAATACCATAGAGCTGTATAAACATAGGAAACGCAATAAATAAATGCAGGCGATGAGAAAGTCACTGAAGAGAGAGGCATAAGAGAAGCGAAAACAGCTATACGCGCCTAGTTTACCAGCCTTTATCTGTCTCTCTACACTACTACAGCAGGAATGGGTGAGTTATTAAGTCCAAGTCACCATTGTTATAACTTTATTGTGTGTCTCTTTATCCAAGTCCGCATTGCTCATAGTGGAGGAAGCGAGACGGATATACGACTCTTCTACCTATCTCAGTTTCTCTAATAGTAATGAGATAGGTAGAAAAAAAATTTTGTCTCTCTGTCTTACTCGTATTTTAGGTTGTCGCTGGTTAGGTTATCACTGTCTAACTCGTATTTTAAGTAAGCAGTACGAGGGACTTCTGTAAGTTTCATTTCACGCGCCTATTTTATCTGTCTCTCTTAACTGCGATCAACCATTTGGCGGAAACTTTGCAGCTCTATGGTATTATCTTTGTAAACACCACAACGCATAGGTAAATTGAACAATGTTGCCGCTTGTACAATTCACTGCTTATACTTATCTTTTTATATACATACTCGTGATATGAGGTGAGTATAAATCAGTCGTAAAATAGGAAGGAAAAATACTTAAATCATGTGAATTTGAATAAAACGTGATTTTTGTAAACATAAACTGTAAATTAAAAACGTTATGAACCTTAGGTGAAAGATGGCTTTTTTTGTTGTAATATTTGACCTATGATCTCAGTAGTTTTTTAATGCAAATAAAACAATATTTATTACTATAATAGTTAGGTGGCTAGTGGCAATTTTTATTAATAACCTTGCAAAGCAAAAACGGCAGCGTATTTATCGAAAAAGGCTCATAAACGATATTGAGAAACCAATATTAAAATACGACACGCCAAATTTCATCTTTTTGAACTTCCTTTTCCTTTCCTCACGCCGCAATTGGCAATGAAACTGAGACACTCCCAGTATTTCGTTATGCTAAGCAATACTCCCGCTATTCGAGTATGCATGACGTATTTAAAGAATGGCCCCTGAAAGGTTTCATTGCAAAGTTGCGCCATACTTGCGAACTCAAAGCAGGCGTATTTAGATTTAGTGGTTGCCCTTTTAAACTTGAACGACTCCGAGGGTTCTTTATCGTTCATTATAATAAGCATCGCTTACAGAAAGCACTAGGTTCAAGCATTCAGCTATTTTACAATTCTGTAAGAACTGCGTGATGCCCAATTTACTCGTCCTAGTGAGCTGTAAGGAAACTGTAAGCATCTGTCAAGTTATAGCCGAAATTTACCCCAGAATTAACCCCACGAATAAACTTCTGCAAAAGGTACAGAGGTGGCCCTTTGGCTGACATTATTTTTCATTGATACTCGATTAATAAAAATTTAACTAAGATAATCATATATTTTGAATGTTTTTTTTAAATTAAAGTTAGGAAACTCAATTTGGATCATCTTTTATTTCTTGAGCCATATTATTTCAAAAACCACAAGGATTCTGACTATTATGAAATTTTTATTATATATTATAATTCATTCCTGCGTTGATTGCAAATGTTATCAGCGAGTAACCTTGACTGAGTACTATAATTTGAATATTGCATATGGAAAATTTATCAATGGCATAATTACTAGAAGGAGAAAAATTTGTAAAAAGTGAAATAAATTAGCTGTGAATGCCATAGAAGTTCATTTAATGAATACAAATGACGACTGGATATCAATAATGGGCTAAGTGCCAAAAATTTGATTCTGTACTATTCAATTTTTCTGTTGTGAGATCGAGTTAATCGGCTAACATAACATCATATCGCCATCTATACATATTCCTACTGACTAAAATATAATATCTGACTAGAATATCAATGAGGATTTTCCGCATTGATCGAATAACTTTTCATTTTCTCAATCTCCATTTGTGTAGTAAAGGAAAATATTAATGGATGGTGCCACTTTCACATATATTTATAGTATCATACAGGGAAAAGGTTGAATATGTAATTTTTATTTTACCCAACTTTTTGGCTTAAGGGAGGAGGGCTAAAAATTTGTCCTAAAAATTTCATAAACTCAACAGTCATAAACACACATTTAGTTAATTAAATAATGACGAAGTGTTTTTATTTTCGCTACTAAAATCATATTTTAAATTAATTAATTAATTATATATACATTTTTTGTTTATTTTACCAGCAATTTGTAATTCCAGAAATTAAGCCAAAATTTATTATGATTATATTGTTAACACTAATTAATAGTTTGTTTATAAATAAAAAATTAATTAATTATTAACTGATAGTGTTAATAAATACAAATTAACGATAACAATAATTTATTACAGTCAACTTCGATTTTATTACACTTGGAAAATTTTAAAGAATTTGAAAAAAAATATATAATACCTACAACAAAACTTTTTTTATTACAAGACGGTTTAGTTTAGCAATTTAATTGCTTGCATGCCTTTGTTCGTGAAATGTTCGAACTTAGTTTCGCGAACACTTCATGGCTCTGAGTTATTTTTCTTTCCACTTAAAATTGCTTAAGGAATACGCTCTTAAGGAGATAGGCAAGGATTGCATAATACTAGGGATTTCAATAAAGCTTTATAAATTCATTTTTTGATTAACAAGTTTCCAAAACTCACAAAAAATTCCTAGGTCCTTGGTCTTTTTATTATTATTTTATCGTTCAAAGTTGGCTGAAAAAATGATGATTCATATAGGTTATCCTTTTCAATTGAATATTTTTATATCGAAGATCCATCACTGGATGAACAGTGAGACGACTATAGTTAGAGTATTGATGATTGAAGAGCGATATCTATATTATCAAATTTATAAGCAGCACTTGCACACAATATATTATATATTTTTGTAGTTGCGTGGTATTGTAAAGCTAAAAATAACACATTACTTGACTACGAGGCATGTATTTGGTTTATATGTATGTACCGTGCAATAAACCAAAACTTTTTTACAATACTGTAAGTTTACAATCACCTATGTCCATCGAGTCCCAGGACAGTCTGTATATACCTGATCCTTCCATGTTGTAATAAAAATAAAAATAATTAGCGACGTACATTAATTTAATTTGAGTAACGTTTGGACTTTCTAAAATGACAAATAAAAATTGTATCAAAGAATTGCAATCCTATTTTTAGAGTTTGGCTAAAATTAACTTAAAAAATATAAAATAAATATTATTATAATTTTTGACGAAAAATATAAGGGACAAATCGATAAAATAAAGAACTTATTGTCATCATAATCACTAACCCATAATAAAATTAATTTGTATTATTATCAGGTAATGTTTATTTAACGAAACGATTATTTACCTTAATTAATGGCTCATTATTTTATACAATATTATTGTTGTAAAATAATAATTGTATAAATAATAATTCACAGTTTATTTAAAAACGTTCTGTAAACATACTAATTATTTATAAATTATTTTAAATTTTTGTAAAAATATAATAAAACTATATTAATTTTTCCAGTAGTTTCTTAACATTAAAGACGCTATCTTAACATTAACTTAATTTTCAGATATATTTTCATCCCTGTAGCTCAATTTGGGGGAGATTTTTCGAATTAAAAGTAGACATAGAAGGCTGGCAAGTGGACACTGTTTCTCGTCTATTTGTCCTCGGCTGGCGACGCTTTTGCTGCATACTGAATATCAGATTATTTGAAGTTAAGAGAATCGCGAAACAATTAAAAAATACAAACATTTAACAGAACATGCCATAATAATAGGATAGAGCAAATGACAGAAAGATAGGGCAAATACTTAATTCTGATACAATGATATCTATCAAGCTTGAGTATGAAAAAAAAATTCCAATTAGAAATTTTCCCCAAGTCAATAGAAATCTATCGTCTGGTCTAAAAATCATTATCCTTTTTTTTAATTATCGTAGTGAAGTAAATAAGACAATTTGCATGTAAATAGCATTTTCTAAATGTGTTATGTAGGTAGTAAATAATCTTTAAATAAACTTGTCTGATGGATTATTTGTTACAAATTAATTAATTTATTTGCATATTTCAAAAGCACTTTGCACTAATAAAAAAAAACAAAACAGGTAGATATTTATTTGTCTGTCTGTCTGGTTTGGTCTGGTACATTCACACACATATTCAAATGTGAATCATTTATCAATGTCTAATTTTATCTTTTAAATTTTAAAATATTAATAGATCTTAAAAAATGAGATTGTTTTGCAATTTTCTTGGGTTGGGTACAATACAACGAATATGGAACGAATCTTGCTCCCAATAGAACGAATCTTGCGCCCAATGGAACGAATCTTGCGTGGTAGTATCGCCCAAGTATTCAAACCGTGCACTTCAACTCATGTAGAATGATAGAATTTATATAGTGGAACCTCGATAGATCGCTCCTCGTTGAGTCTTATCCTCAGTAAGTCGAATAAATGCCATTCCCGTTCGCTAAATCCCTAAATACGCGGTATCTCGAATTATTTAGACCTTGTAACTTGAACAAAATGTTATTTCCTGACGATGTTTTGATAGTACATTTTTATACGCTTGAATTTAAACACTCAGACTCCGTAAGTCGTAATTAGGAAAATATAATGGCGCCGTAGATGGTAAAATGTAATCGCGCCTTTCTAAGTCAAAATTTTAGCAATTAAATCGTCTGTATCTCGAACTAAGTCGAAAACTCACTGGAAATTGTTTGCATTTCTCTTGAGGTTCGAGTGATTGAGGTTCCACTGTAGTTGTAAAATGAAAACTTTAACAATTAAAAATAAAAACAAATGCGAAGGATGGAGAAAATTGATGCAGAATATCACCTACACAATGTCCTTGTGTAAGAATATTAATGTACAACTTTCCACTTAAACAAACAAATACGATATTTTGATGAATTCAGAGAAATTTTTCTTTTTGAAACAAAATCTCTTTGCTCAGCAATATGTAGGTACGGATCCCTAAAAAAAACTAATACCTAACTAACCTTGAACACATTATCTAACATAAAGTTATCACTACTTGACTACTAGACAAAATAATATTTGGACGAGGTGGTTCACTCCAGTCTGCGACCTAATTCACACACAATATCAAAATTTTAGTTTTTTGACTTTCTCACAGAATTTTATTTTTTGTTTACTTTAAATTATACGGTTCATTAAAAATGATGTTAAATCGCATATGCAAATATTTAAATAGTTTAAAAGATTCGTGTAAAGATAAATTTTAGTCTCCGAATGAAACAGCGCAGCGTATTGTTAAATTTTCTGCTCTGTTAATAATAGTTATACCTCACTTTTAAAATTTTATGCGTAAATGAGTAAAAGAACAGAAATTCAATTTCAATAAAATCTAGAGAATAATTTTGTAGGTAATCCACGTAATCGAAGCTGCTAATACAGCTAGTTCTATATTAAATATCGCATAATCGTTTTTGCATTGCGAAAGAAAATTTAAGATCTTAGGAGGTCAAATATTTAAATTCGTCCCTGATCTACATCCTCCGGTTAAACTAATACAAACTATAAATCCTTACTACTATTTTTTTGTGTCTGAGATTATACATTTTTTTTTTTTTTTTTTTTTTGTAATCTATAATAATTGTAATTTTTGATATTGAAATGAAAAATTATGTTGAGGAATTTAGTTATCACATTTATTAAACTTTTGAGCATGCAACATTCATTATATTATCAATTGTGAATGATCCGTCAGTTACACTACGGGACCTGGGGTAAAGGATCTGATCCCGGAATTAAGCACATAAGTGATAGCTAGTGAAAAACTGACATCACAGCTGAAAAGAATGACCCAAAATTTTTGGATTTAAAAAAAAATTCCAATAAGATCGGAACAAATTTGCCTGTGTTGTGAAAAAAATCGAATTTTTTAACTTTATGTCGTCATAAGAATCCAAAAAATTTAATTTGGATCTTTCACATCCAAATTTTGTTCAATTTTGATAAACTAAGTATGTAATCCTACTAAATTTGGGTCATACTTTTCAAGTTTGTGATCAGAATTAACCTAGCTCTAATGGATTTCTAGAATGTGGAGTCCTGGTCCCGGAATTAACCACATTACTGATAGCTAGCGAAAAACTGATCTCACAGCTGAAAAGAATGACCCAAAATTAGTGGGTTTCAAAAAAAAATTCCATAAGATCGGATCAAATTTGCCTGTGTTTTCAAAAATATCAAATTTTTTAACTTTGTGACGTCATCAGAATTCAAAAAATTTAATTTTGCTCTATCACATCCAAATTTTATCCAATTTTGATAAATCAAGTATGTAATCCTACTAAATTTGGGTCATACTTTTCGAATTTGTGATCAAAATTAACCTAGGTCTAATAGGTTTCAAGAATGTGGGGTACTGATCCCGGAATTAAGCACACGAATAATAGTTAGCGAAAAACTGAAATCACAGCTGAAAAGAATAGCCCAAAGTTAGTGGGTTTCAAAAAGAATTCCAATAAGATCGGATCAAATTTGCCTTTGTTATCAAAAAAACGAATTTTTTAACTTTATGACGTCATCAAAATCCAAAAAATTTAATTTTGCTCTATCACATCCAAATTTTATCCAATTTTGATAAACCAAGTATGTAATGCTATTAAATTTGGGTCATACTTTTCAAATTAATCATCATAATTAACCTAGCTCTAATGGCTTTCAAAAATTTGGGGCCCTGGTCCCGGAATTAAGCACATAAATCATAGCTAGCAAAAAACTAACATCAAAGTTGAAAATACTGACCCAAAATTAGTGGGTTTCAATACAAATTCCAATAATATCGGATCAAATTTGCCTGTGTTATCGAAAAAATCGAATTTTTTAACATTATGACGTCATCAGAATCCAAAAAATTTAATTTTGCTCTATCAATATTTGTTAATATTTATTTCAGGGGAAAATTTTATATATACGATATGTTATAATTAAACACAATTAATTGGCAAGTGTAGCACTTATTATTCTATTACGCCTATTGCAGGGATTAACTTAAAGTGCTTGAAAAAAGAGTGTACAATAAGCAATTTTTTCCTTCAACCCTTGACATTCTTTAAGACGCAAGAATTTAAGTTGCTGAAAGGATCTCGAACCATGCATTGCTCTATAACTGTCATCAGTTCCCGGAGTGATTGAAAAATCCATCAATTATACTTAATAATGTTTAAAACCAGTTAAAACAACATTCAAAATTAATTAATTATATCAGAGATGTTCTTGCGTCACTTTTTTGAATGTCATTATTTTTCAAAATCATGTGTTTTCAATGCAATATTAATAAAGACAATTTGAATATCCGTGTTTGTAATAAGATACCTACTAAATGTTAATCAATAAGTTTTTTAGTTTAACGGACGCATGATCCTTCGCTTGCGAAGAACACCATTTTTGATATACGTGTTCATAAAATAACCTAATTAATCCATTTCCGGACTCTGCCCGTCTGTCTGTCTGTTGACACGATAACATCAAAACGAAAAGAGATATCAAGTTGAATTTATAGCATACTTTGGAGGTAAAAAGTGAGATCGAGTTCGTAAATGAGTAACATAGGTCAATTGGGTCTTGGGTTCATAAAACCCATCTTTTCATTTTACCAGATTTTTGCTGAACAAACTCTTGATATTTAATATGATCTTAGCATTTAAGGATGTATGAGCATGGTAGTGGGGGCACAAATTTAAAAATAGATATTTTCAATTTTGATGATAAATTTATATTATTACTTGACGTTTTTTTTTTAATTTGTTTTCATTCATTCCAAATGAAAATTATCAAAAACTTCCAAAATATGTAGTTTTTTGAGATTCTTCCATAAGAGCCAATGTATTTTATATCGGTTTTTAATGACTTTTTTCTTAAAAATTTGCACGGATACCTAAGCTGAAATTTTAACCACATATTCTTTGAGTAAAAGACTACCTACAAACAAATTTTGAGCCTTTAAATCAAACATTGTTGTCATGCTCATACATCCTTAATATGAGCAATTTATTTTATTGCTCCACTAACATAAATTGCCTATTACATTGTCAAAATCGCTAATCTATACCATTATATAATAACCTGTATATTATAACATATATATTAAATAATGATCACGTAATAAGATATATACAAAAGCTATGTAAAAAATCATGACATTGTTTTTTAGTAACTCTAATCAAACCTTACGAGTGTGGTCTTGTATTACGTAATATTATAATGTCGGGATCTACAAAAAAAAAAAAATGAAGTAGTGACATATTTTGATGACATCATCATACAAATTCATAGAAGCTAATCAAATTGTTTTTAATATTCGTTGATGAATTGTTGTAGATAATAAATTATAAAATATCATCATTACATACAAGGAAGGGTAAAGAAGTGTGTGATTTTGAAAACTCTCAAGCGAAACAAAAATTCCATCAATTTTTCAATCTTTTTATCACCTTAATCTGGCAAATCCTGGGTTTCAGTACATCAGTTGGTTATAATAGCCACTGAAAAGTGTAGCGGGGATAGAGTACAAGGGTCTATTTGGCTAGGTGCTCTGAACCATTGCTTCGAGGCCCGATGTTCGAGCATGGCCCTCTAACCTCCATACCATACCATGCCATCACCTTAATCTACATAAAAAAAACGTCGTTCGATATTATTTATAGGGTTGCCGCCTGCTTGGACCAGGTCCGGCAGTGGCGGTCTTAGAAGGTTTTGTCGGGAGGCTAGCCTTTTGCCGGAAAATTTTGTCGGACCGGATTTTAGTGTTTATAGGACTTTTCAGCTTATTTTGTTGGTATCACGATAAGAAGTCAGTTGTAAAACTTTTATATTCGTTCTATTTAGGTCACGTTCGTGCAGAAATTTTCATGTTTGTTCGTATGGTTCGAGTCATGCTTGTATAAAATTTGTATGGCTGTACCATGTGATTAAATGTTGATACTTAAGGATTAATGCCAATACAAACTGATTGATAGTTTTCGTGCAAAATGATGAACAAAATGTGAAAATTTTTAATATATTTATAGTACTTCATAATTATATTTTTGATGTAGTTTAAATGAATTAAATATGACGAAATTGGACTTTTTTGAATTTCCCGCTTCTCATTGCAATACACCTCCCCAACCCCCACAAAACCAACCTCCTAGGCGAGAGACCTGACCGAAATGGCAACCTTATATGCCGGTATCATTTTGAGTGTTTTACCGAAGTTGGCTACCCTTTCATGCGCATTGGGCCCGATGGGCCGCTTACCGTCAATCCATTTCTGTGAGTAAGTGCAAGAAAGGGTGACCGGAGAAATATAAACGCAAATTTTTAAAAGTAAAACTGAATTTTACAATTTAGAGAGCTACGTCAAATAACTCAAAATCAGTTGCGGTGCAGTACTCAAAATTAATGTTGACCTGTTGTATCCGCTTTAAGCCACATATAAATTTTTCCATAACATATCTTCCACCTACGTATTACGTAATAATCTTTTGAAATTTGCAACACCTCTGCAGTAAAAAAAATAAATAAATAAATAATTATTTTGCAAACATGTTGTTATGCCTTGTTTAACATTTGTATACACAATAAAAATTGTAGACAAATTCATAAATAATTTTTTTTGATATTCAAAATAAGTTCATTGACATAACTAACACACAAGACACATTTTGAATATCTAACGCCATGCCATGCTGATGAATAATGAACAATATTCATAATTGTTTTTATAGAAATACATTAATAAAATTATATAGTTCAGACAAATTAGACTTGATATGGGTAGTTCTACAAATTAAGGATGTATGAGCATGACAACAATGTTTGATTTAAAGGCTCAAAATTTGTTTGTAGGTAGTCTTTTACTCAAAGAATATGTGGTTAAAATTTCAGCTTAGGTATCCGTGCAAATTTTTAAGAAAAAAGTCATTAAAAACCGATATAAAATACATTGGCTCTTATGGAGGAATCTCAAAAAACGACATATTTTGGAAGTTTTTGATAATTTTCATTTGGAATGAATGAAAACAAATTTAAAAAAAACTTTTTAATAGAAAGTAAATATATTAGCAATGAATTAGAAAAGAAAAAAACTAAGTGTCTCCGTCCATATAAGAGGTGTAAGAGCAGGGTAGATTAAGGGTTGAAATTATTTTTATCTTATTTTCAACATGCTTACTTTGGCATTTATAATATGTAGAGATATGAAATGGAATATTTGGGGACTAAAAAATGTTAAGTGCTAATTCAAATCAATGTTATTATTTATTATATTAGAATAAATATGAGACTTATTTACATCAAATCAAACACCTAAATAAAATATTAATAACTAAAATCAATTGTTTATTTAAACTTGTTAGCATTGAATTGATTAAAATTTATGGTAGCAATGTTATAAAATGTTAGAAAATAAATAAATAACATAAAGTGTTATCTGATTCAGCAGATGTTTGTTAAAAGTTTGTTGGTCGAACGCTATTTTATTAATTTATTTTATGTTATTAATCATCAAATATTTACATATTTAACAACAAAAGAAGATTTTAACAAAATATTTTTATGATATTTAATTTTTATGTTTTGTATTATATATAGGGAATGGAATCAAAAGTGGAATAATGTGAAAATGAATTGAACAGTAGAGCGTATTCTACTACTATATTTGAAAAAGCCACCGAAAATTTATTTCAGAAAGACACACACGCTTTCTTACCAAAAACTTAAATTAATTTTTAAACCTTTTTTAAACTGTCAAAAACGCGGGCATCCAATTTGATGACGTAATATCGGTATCAATATACGAAATAGCACAAATAAATTTGACAGATATATTCATAGACAACTAATTATACTAAATATAAATATTTACTATACATGGATATATTATACCCAGCTGTCTACAATGAACTAACTGTTGGTCTATGGTTCATACCCATATGACATCACATCAGGGCTTGCTCGCGTTTTAGGTCACGTGATATACAGTTTAAAAATTACGATTTTTAATTTTAATATTATATCTGTTAAGGTTGTCGCATTTAACCTTAATCCTGTTCTGTAATAATTCAAAGATAAATTTTGATTGCTTTATTGGAAATTTGGTTGGCAAAAATGTTTTGAATTCATTAATTAACGACGCATATAACATTTAGGATAAGAACAAAATATTTATATTATGATTAGAAATGATTAAATATAATCAAAATATATATTTCAAAAAAATTTGCTGACACTAAAATTTGTTTTAAACTTTTATAAATATTATTCATCATAGAAACTTTATGGCCAGGTATTGCCAATTAGTTATTTATATTATGATAACAAAAACCAGTGTTTCTCAACTTGGGCGATATTGCTCCTCCATGAACAATGAAGCTTGCTATCTGCTTACGTTCTATAAGTTAAGGAGATATGCAAGCATTGAATAATACTAGATTTTTAAATAAAACTTTATAAATACATTTTTTAATTAACAAAGTTTCCAAAAATCACCAAAAATCACTAGGTCATCGGGCTTTTTAATTTGTATTTTATCGTTGAAAGTTGGATGAAAAATGATGAAGCATATAAGTTATCCTTTTCAATTGGATATTTCTATATCAAAAAATCTAGAGAGTGTGATAAAAACTATCTAAAATATTTAGATAATCTTGTAGTTTATAATAATACCATCAAAATATAAGGTTGTAGATGATATCAAAACAAAATTTTAATGAGTTCATCGAAGATTCATCATTTGATGAACAGAGACGACTATAGTTAGTTTATTAATAATTGAAGAGCGATATCTATATTATCAAATTTATTAGCATCACTTGCACACAATATATTATATATTTTTGTAGTTGCGTGGTATTGTCAAGGTAAAAATAACTCATTACTTGATTACAAAGCATGTATTTGGATTATATGTATGTCTCCTGCAATAAACCAAAATTTTTTTACAATACTGTAGGTATTAATTGTAATTGTAAAACAATCAATTAAAGATTTAGAGCGTTTATGATCAAGTAATTTCAGGTAAACAAATAAAAAAAAAACTATATTTTTTCAACTTTGATAGTGAATTATATTAGAACTTGATGACATAAGACGAAAAGTAAGAATAAAATTTTTCGATACCTGCAGTTTTCAAAATATTGAAATTTAAAGATTTTCTATAACTATTCAGCTTACGATATTTCGAAAACAAAGGCAGATATCGAAAAATTGCATCCTTTTTCTTTCGTCAAAATTCATAAAGTTACAATAAGTTAAGATAAAAATAATTTCAACCATAAATCTACCCGAAGAATCTCAATATCGCAGTGAAACGATAAGTAAACATATTGAGAAACACTCATATAAATAATGAATTGTATATTATTGATTCAAATACAATCGATAATTATCTTTGATCGAATAATCTAGATTGGAATAATATACAGTGAAACCTGGTTAGGTGAGAGAATACCTCACTTATCTGTCTCATTTACAGAGGGTTCCATTAAAAGAGAGAGGTTGGAATAGAGGTCATTTCAGTTGTAGAGGTGCGATTATTAAATAAAGTAACGTATTATCAATATCATTGCTGCTACAAAAGTTATGAATACCGAGCCTTCGCGTAAAATCTTGTGTCTTTTCTTTAATCATCGGTCCACTTACCGGAACGTTTTTGTTACAAAGTTTCTTGACCCATGATAGCAATCACTGTTCAAGGATATTCGGATAACTCACTTATCCAGGTCCCACTTAACCAAGTTTCAATGTACAATGATCTCAGATGTTTACGTAATTGATTATATTATGATTGGAATTATACAGACATTAACTTTGACTGGAAATTAACCATCAACTTATATAACTGGATGTAGCTTGGCAAACATGAATTTATATGGAATACTCCGAACGAATCTGTTACCAGGCCAGCAGAAAACAATTTCAATTGTATCCCTTTTTGGGATAAAATGAATGTTGAAAAAAGGAATGCTGGTAGGGGTGAAATTTTTCATTAGGTTTTTAGTATTATCCTTTAAGCATGACAGAAAAAAAGTCCATTTTAACCCGTTTCAACAATCCACAGCAATATTTCGAAAATGGCTGGATAACCAGTCAAGTGGAATAATGAGGCTTAATTTGACTTCTTATTATTTTTCGATAGTTAAAGACAACAATGGACACATATTTCTATATTACCGACCGAATATATACTTATTTTAAGCAAACATAGATGGCTACTATCTAACTATGAAAAAAAACTGAATGATTTTCCATTTCATAATATTGCGTGTGATGTTTTTCCGCTAAATTGTGAAGGGAACGGATATCTTACATAATCATTACACAAGTTCATTTTCCAGTGGTGGCACATAATAAAAAGAAAAACAATTGCTTTTTTATTTTGATGATTAAAAATTTTTTTTTGAAATATATCTTGGAAAATTTGCCAACTCAGTTCAATGCTTTGAAACGTAAAAATATTAATTATTCTAATTGATTTTCTGTATTTCAATTAACACTTTTCTCAAGGCTAAATAATTTTAAAAATACATTCTTTTATATTTGACTTTTGGGTTATGCTCTTTGCTTTTACTATTATTGAATAAAAATTTGACATGAACCCCACCGATATCAATTACCCCGCATCTTCAATTTTTATATCTTTTCCTATTTATATTTATACTGGCTGTGAACTACCCGCTTTGCTGGGCAACATCCCCACTTGCACCCCTCCCTCCACATTTCCTTGCGTGGGATAACAGTTTTGTAATGTACACGTCATGCTCTTTTATTTGATACCCCACTTAGGTATATTTGTAAATATTCGATAATTCCTTCCCACTTTCTCGCCCTTTCTACCCTCCGAAGGTTAAAAGTAGATAAAAACAATAGATCTTTGAAGCTGGTTGTATATCGTGTCAATATTTGAGCTTAATTGATGCACAAATTTTTTAGTTTTTGAAGCATATCCCTTTCAACCACTATTTCAACCCCTTACTCTACTATAATATGGATGTATTATACATAAAAACCTTCCTCTTGAATCACTCTATCTATTAAAAAAAACCGCATCAAAATCCGTTGCGTAGTTTCAAAGATTTAAGCGTACAAAGGGACATAGGGACATAGGGACAGAAAAAGCGATTTTGTTTTATAATATGTAGTGATATCTTATCGCAATTTTAGATTGAAAATAAAGACTACCGCGTTTATAGACTTCACTTCCATTGCTCTCATTTATTCATACTTCTGTTCACAACTTCAAGGGTTTTAATTTTTGATGTGAAGCCCTATTTTTCTTTTCTTTTTTGAAAGTAAAATAGAACCCATGATACTCGCAGATAATGTACATTTCTATAGATGAATAATTTTAAAAATCCCTCCAGTAGTTTTGAAGTTTAACCATCAAATCAAATATTTCTCTTTATATAATTAGTGTAAAGTTGAAAATTCTATCGTTTTTAATACTTTTTTGATAAAATTCATGTGATCTTACGCCACTGTTCGTGGTAATACCAAATTCGAGCTTGATAACTTCTTTGAGACTATAAAAAATTTATTTATATTTTTACTCTCTAGACAAAATAGGAATATTAAATATTAAAATTCACTCTGATAGTGATTTTTTAACATAATTTTTTTAATATCATTGAAAAAAAATTTGCATACAAATGCCTTATTTATTATACGTTCCAAAATTGTTGCGCTGTTTATTAGTCGGGAGGCTTAGGCACATCATTTCCTCTTTTTCCAGCACACTGTTTACATTATCAAAGAAAATGGACAAAGTTCTTAATCTAAATTCTTTGATGGAATTAGTGTAACTAGAGTAGCTTTAAATGGGCCTGGATGCACCGATTTTAATGGATCTTTATGTAGAGTGTTTAGGACCCCTAGGTCGAGACATAGAGTCCCAGCGGGGGGTGTATATAGCCCAAATTTTTTTTGAAATGCTTAATTTGGCTTGAAATTGTCACCTAGTATGTATTGTTGGTCACTGAATTCGAATTCGATGTCAGATCACACGTATTCTGTTAAGGCGTGTGTCTTCCAAAACTCGTACCACTATTTCCAACTAAAAAATATTTGTCCAATTTCTTAAATAAACACCTCGTTAAGTTATTTATTCAAAGCGGTATTCATTCGATCAAAACATGTACCAAATCGTACGATTATTGAAGAATATTTAGGGATCTAATCTACTTCTCCAAAACCGCAAACATCCGCTAAAAAAATAAAAATAGTTCATTATACTATTTTTAGTAAAAATTTTTGAATAAAAATCGGAAATTTCAGTGTAATTTGTAAATATTGGGTTTTCCAAAAATTTTTTACTGCTACAAAGAAAAGAGATATAATTGAATTTAAATTATTTTATTTCGAAATTGATAAAAGCTAGAAAAAAGCAGATGGGTTCGATATAAATTCATTGTAAAAACTAACGTCCTTTTGACTATGATATTTTCCTTTTTTGGAATATATGGGGTCAAAGTTCAAACAAAAGTCATATTAAAAATTGTATTCAATTACACTTACAATTGAGAAGCTGGATGAAATAAGGGCATTAGTTGACAAAGTGAATTTTGAGAAAAACGCTTGGGTGATTGACGTAGTGCAACAAAGTGTAGAGTTAAAATTTATGTAAAAATATACTTAAATATTCTGATTTCGAGTCATAAAAGCACATTTTTCTTTTAAAATATTAAAGTTAAAAATCGTTATTTCTAAACTGTATATCACGTGACCTAAAACGCGGACAAGCCCTGCTGTGATGTCATATCGGTATGAGTCATAAACCATCAATTAGTTCAGTGTAGACAGCTGGGTATAATATATCCATAGGTAATAAGTTTTTATATTTATTATAATCAGATGTCTATGAATATATCTGTCAAACTTATCTGTGTTATTTTGTCTAATGATACCGATATTACGTCACCAAATTGGATGCCCGCGTTTTTGACAGTTTAAAATTTAAGTTTTTGGCAAGAAAGCTTGTGTATTTTTCGAAATAAATTTTTGGTGGCTTTTTATTAGCAAAATCAACATTTTGAGGTACTTTTTAAAAAATAGTAGAATACCCTATTACCTCAGCATGAGTTCCAGTTATGGTGGGTTTCTCACTTAACCAGATCTCACTGTAAATTCATAAATAGCCTCGTATAGTCGTGTTATCTATGCTGCAGGAGTGTGACTTTTAATCAGTTTTTGCAAGTAAAGAACCATAAACCTCCAGGCTATATATTATATACCTCACAAGTGAAGTGCTTTGTGTATTCAGTAAACGTATTTAGTATCATCACATCATAAACTGGCATGGTGTGCTGCGTTCGTACAACGATCAGCTGTTTTATATTGAAAACGACCCTCGTGTTGTGAATTGAGGAATTCAGATCGTGTTTGAACCGCCAGTGGTCAGTATCACAGCAGTACTTCGATATATTTATTATTTAGTGCTTGATATTCTTTTAAGAATAAACAGTGACATTCTCCAGTGAAATCACGCTCCTATTTTACAATGGAATCGTTTAAAAAATTGTGTTGAAAGTTTTCTTAAACTTATTTTATTCAAAACATAAAAAACACTTAATTTGTGAAGTTTTTTTAAATTTTTTATTATTATTTTTGTTTGTGTTTTAATTTAAAGAAATGGATCCAATTAGGTAAGTTTTGAATCTGTTTTTGTTGACTGTATTCTTGTATTTTTATTTCAACCCCTTTGTTGTGTAAAACTACCCCCTTTTTAATAATAGTGCATTAACCTCTACACTTTAACTTCACTGCAATGAAAACAAAGATTTTTGATTTGGACATGTTTACAAATGGGTTTTTTATGTGACAAAGACATATTATTTTGATATAAGGAAATAAAAAAAAAATCATCCCCTTGGATTTTTTCATTATTCCCCATTTACAGAAGTGTTTTGGAAATTTTGTATCGAAAATTACACTCAAAAAAAAAACTAAATAATAATAAAATAAAATAAATATTTCAAGTAATTTTTTATTATTTTAAGTCGGGATAAACCGATTTGCAACCTTTTTCGATTTCTGGTAATACTTGAAAAATTTCTTATTAAAATTTTGTCCGGAAATTTACAAGTTAAAAAAAATTTACAAGCTATATACTAATTTTTGCAAAAAAGGCGGGCAAATACGATTCGGAACATTTTTCGATTCTTTTCGAAAATTTTATACGTGTTTCAAAATAAAGGTTCCATAAAAAAACAAATTTTATAATTTATTGTGTTTTGAATTTGTTTAGGACATAATCTTTGTTTTTTTCGTTTTAAACTCGGAAAATTGTTAAGTTTCTTGTGCTACAGTTATTTTTTTTATTATAAAAGCCCAACTTTAGACCCTTAAAAATTGCAAATCCTTTTAAAAATATTTTGTAAATTTGAAATAATTTAAAATTTGTAAACAAGTGTATATTTCCAAAAAAACAGTCAGCCTGTCTGTCTACCTATTAACGCAATAACACGTAAATGAAAAGAGATAGCAAGCTGAGAAATAATATTGTAATAGTGGTAAACCAGTCAAATTTTACCCACAGAAATCTGTCTTTTTAAACCTTAAGAGATGAAGGAGAGATTCATAAACAAAAATGTTCTTTAAATAAAAAATATATCGTTTGGGTTCGTTTACTTATAATTATTATTATTTGTCTCATTTATCAATTTTTGTCATACCTGTAGCTCGCAAATTAGGGCTCAGATCCAAATTTGGCAAAGGGTTTCTTTGTTGCTCTTGATGAGCTTATTTTGAGAAGTTAGGTTTCTGCAGTTAATAACAGAACACGTTGTATATAGAATATTTAATGAATTAATAATCTGTTTTTGTTTGTGATTGTTTATAACTTTCAAATAAAATTTATTTTTCTGGTCTACGTAGAAATTTTTGATAAATTTTAGAATGATTTTCAAAATCAGACAAATTATGATGCAATTTATTTTTTAACATAAAAATTGTCAAAGTCTAATTTTATTGGACTATAGAAATGTCATATAAAAAATGATGATGTAATCTTTTTTTGAAATTATAACAGATTTGTTAAGTAGATAATATATTATCGATTGAGCCTACTTAACCCTTTTACGTATTTGGGGTCATTTTGACTTAATAAAATATTGAATCATTCGGCATTCGATTCGTTAGTGCGTCAGGAAATTAATATATATTTTATAATTGCATTTTAAATTGGCGGTTAATATTTAATTCACAATTCAATTAATAATGATGAAAATGATTTCAAGCTTGTTACACGGGGGTTTTGGGACCGCTGGACACGAATATTGTGACAGAATTGGTCTAAGGTACCCCTTTGGAAAAATCGAGAAATTCACAAAAATTTTTTTGTTCCTAAATTTGATATAACTGAGTTTATAAGGTAATTTTGACCCAAAAAGTTCAAAAATCGGGTTTATTTGCCGATTGAGCTTCTAGTTTCAGAGAAAAACGATATGACGGATCTTTTTTTAACATTATCTCGAAAAATACTAATTCTATTGTTAAATGAAGCGGATTTTTGAATTTTTTGGGTCAAACTTACCTTATAACATGAGTTTTGTCCAAATCGGAAACAGAAAATTTTTTTCGATTTTTGGCAATTTTTTTAAGGGGTACCCCTTTGAAAAAATCGAAAAATTCTCAAAAAATATTTTGTTTCAGAATTTGATAAAACTGAGTTTTAAAGGTAATTTTTACCCAAAAAATTCAAAAATCGGGTTTATTTGGCGATTGAGCTGATAGTTTCAGAGAAAAACGATATCACGGATCGTTTTTTAACGTTATTTCGAAAAATATTTGTTTAATTGTTAAATGAAGCCGATTTTTGAATTTTTTGGGTCAAACTTACCTTATAACATGAGTTTTGTCCAAATCGGACACAAAAATTTTTTTTCGATTTTTAGCAATTTTATTAAGGGGTACCCTTTGGAAAAATCGAGAAGTCCACAAAATTTTTTTTGTTCCTGAATTTGATATAACTGAGTTTATAAGGTAATTTTGACCCAAAAAGTTCAAAAATCGGGTTTATTTGGCGATTAAGCTGGTAGTTTCATAGAAAAACGATATCACGGATCGATTTTGTTCAAATCAGAACACAGAAAATTTTTTCGATTTTTGGCAATTTTTTTCCGAAGCGAAGGGTCAATTTTATTTATTTGTATAAAAAAAAGTTAGTTTAAACAATATCCTCCCAGATTACCCACCGACAACCTGCATTTTTACGTACAGGAACATTAAAAACCTTCCACTCTACGTTGGGAAATTGCTCGTTTCAGAATTTAAAGAAAAGACACTTATAACCGATTGCTAATTTTATTGGACTATTTCTTTGTTTGGGGGAATTCTTTTTTATTTTGGAATAAAACCCATATGCATATACTGATCGTACACCTGCGTTTGAACTTGTCAAACAAAGAAGTAGCATTTACATGATTTTGAACAGCTTAAAGCCTTAAAATCATTAAAAAAATGGTAAATACTTTTTAATTCTTTTTTTTTTTTGGTTAAAACTTGTTATTCTGTTGTATCAAATGTCTGAGTTTAATTTATTTTTTTTTTTTGGGGAATATTATTTATTACTTATTGAATATTTTGGAGTATTATTTATTTTTAAAAAATTGATAAAGTTTCTCAATATTTATTATTTACAAAATTTTGACATTATTTTGTATATATTGCGAAATATGACGTAACACTAAGATTATTGGGACACTTCCTTTAAAGATAAAAATCTGAAATTTGAAGAAAAAATTACTTCGAGATGTAACATGACTTTCTCGAATTTCTCGAAAATGTGATATTCTGGAGCAATTTTGAGCTTAGATTCGGATTAAGTACGCTAATAGTTTTTCGGAAAGTATACTCATGTAAATTTAACAAAAGAAACATAAACACCAATGACAAATCCAAGTTAAGAGAGAGGGGCTGTTTCTATGAACTTCGCTCTCTTCGTTACGCACATGAACAGGGAATTTCTGAGGTATCCAGTGAAGAAATTGGCACGAAATGACAGCCCTCATGTATGACTCTAGACCGGGCAAAGGCAAACGTAGCTTAGAGAAGACACTCATACATACTTCTGTATCTAAAATACGAGTAAGACAGTGACACCCTAACCATTAACAACCAAAAATACGAGTAAAACAAAGAGACACCATTTTTTTTTTTCTACCTATCTCATTACTATTAGAGAAACTGAGATAGGTATGAGAGTTATATACCCGTCTCGCTTCCTTCTCTATGAGCAATGCGGTCTTGGATAAAGGGACATACAATAAAGTTTATGGCACCCAATAAAGTAATAACAACGGTGGCTTTGACTTAAAATAACTCGTCCATGTCTGCTCTAGATAATATCCCAGAAATTATTCGTTTAATCGTCAAAGAGACCCGATTTATATATTTTTTTGGGGGTCCTAATTACGCTAAATAATTCAAAGACACGAAGATTTTGTTGACTTGGCGAATATCAATCAATTGATACAGACCTAAATATTGCATCTCTGTATATTTATTGCACGTGATATTAGAAATTATGTTTAGATTATTATTTCTAATAAATCTTAAAATTTATGAATAAAGAAATGTCCTTTTTTATGTAATCAGTCAATCATTAACATAATACAAAAATTTTATGCGTTCCAAACAAACATTTTAAACAACAAATTTTTGGCATTCCGTACCAAATTCTATCGAAAATTTATTAAATTTAATCCTATAATAAGAATTACACAAAAAACTCAAGGAATGCCCTCGAGAAGCTGTAGCTATGATTTCAAACGGCCATCGCCCGGATACCGTAAGTTAAGTGGCACTAGACGGCTGCTTCTGTCTTTAAAAATTATTTGCACAGTTTTGAGCAAAAATAATTTTAGTCTCATATCGTTAGATATCTTAAAATGCTCAAATGTTGTCAACCCGAATTTGAATTTTGGGTTTGGAATCTTTATTGGACGGATTATTTTTTTTGTTTTGTTTATAAACATTGTATTTCTATAATTTCAAGTCAAAATTGAATTACATATCATTAACCTTGAAATAAATATAATCAAAAATTTTAGATTGGAAATATTGTTGATTACCCTTCAAATTGTAAACGTCACTTTTTTGATAACATACATTGTTAAGTAGCTAGATAAAAATGAATTTTTCCCAATAAATTTTGATTTAAAACCGTATAATGATTCATCCATTGTCCTAGAAAACACGTGTTTACCTGTTTGTGTGGATTTTTCGTTGAAAAAAAAATCAGTTGCTAAATTTCCTTTAAACACAATTCATCGGAATTGAAATTATTATCTAATATTTATTTGAAAAATTCGATTAGTGCTTCGGATTTCGTTGTGCCAATATGGAATCAATACTGTAAGTAGTAAAATTAATGGTTTTAATCTTGAATTGCATAATGTTTGAAAAATTGACTTTATAGTTATACATAGACTAAGCATCCCCTATCTTTCCGTACAGTGAGTATCGTGCAAACATCTGAGGTGATTGCTTAGGTCAGCTAGGGATATTTACCAAAAAAATACATTTAACAAAAAAGCACATACAATGAATGTTAAATTTTCATATCACAAAATGTTTTACATAAAATATTGTGATTTCGTTGAACTTTTTCGCTTTTTGGCTTAAAAAATACTTATCACGTATCACTTTACATTTTTTCTTACGAATCTACAATGGATTTCACCTAAGCAATTACCTCAGATGTTAACATGCTTACAATCGTTTGATACTCAGTCTATGTAACTCTAACGTCAATGGTTTGATGAATGGTTTGAGAGTGTCAAATATCTAGTTAACCGTGAATATTTATACCCTGAATTTATGTAACCAATCAAGGTATAAGTACTAATTTTAGTCCCAAGTTTGTAACTCTTAGAAATGTTGATGAAAAGAACCAAATTATGGTATAGGCGTGCATAAAATGCACGCCTGTATAATAATAATTAAGTAAAAATACTTTCAAACAATTTCCTTATGATTGGAACAAGTGCAGATAAATAATTATAATATTTTCAATAGAATGGAATTGAATTTCAAATATGAATTCATTGATACAAAATCACTGAAGTTAAATAAACAAAATCATTACTTCTATGAAACAGATTGATTTTAGTTTAAAGTCATGAATTTTATTGATGGAAAATAAAATTGTATGTACTTAGTTGGAATAAATAATCGTGTAAATAAAGCGAATCGACGAATTAAAAGAAAATTTCTTTGCGTTTGCTTTTAAATATAGAATTTGGTTACTACGAACACATATCTGCCATGTCTTGTCTATATGTGGTTGTGTCTACTACATGAATATTTTTGTTACTAACCTACAGAAAGTTTGAAATAAACTTATTGATTGTTGCATTTAAAAAATTGCATTTTATCAATAAAAATTACTGAATTTGGTTTAAGGTGATATTAAAACTATGCCGAGTATGTTTTTATTATCTGCGTCAATTTTATTATAACATTTAGCAAAATTTCCGTAAAAAATTGATTATGAATCTCACATCACTTCCATATGCATGCTAAAAGTTGGCAGGCATTCTTAAATCAGATTTTATTAGTATAGATAAGGAGAATTATTCCAAGGAGGTGAATGGGTCTCGAAATAAACAAGTAAAATTTACCAAATTTTAAAACTCTTGCCAAAATAGGATACCTTAACATTTCGAATTCTCTAGTTATACCATGTATATAAAATATACTAAGGTATACTATGTTTAGTCCCAAGTTTGTAACGCTTAAAAATTTCGAAGCTATGAACAAAATTTTGATATAGATGTTCATAAAATCACCTAAATAGTCCATTTCCGGTTGTCTGTCTGTCTGTCTGTCTGTCTGTCGTCTATCCGCCTGTTATCAAGCTAAAATTTTTATAGCGTGCTTAGGAAGTGAGGGATTTTTATGTCGGTATTTTAAAGTCAGATCGAGTTTGTAAATGAGCAACATAGGTCAATTGGGTCTTGGGTCCGTAGGACCTATCTTGTAAACCGTTAGAGATAGAAAAAAAGTTAAAATGTAAAAAATTCTTATTATAAAAAAATAAACAACTTTTGTATGAAACATTTTTTCGTTAACATCACTGTTTACCCGTGAGAGAGCAAATTATGTGCAAATTGTATAGTATGTATTATATGTTAACATCAGTTATATATGTGTGACACGTATGTCTGTGTAATGTGACAGAGTTATCAACACTGTCTATATATGGTATTTCAACAATTAACTCAGTCAATTGTTTGTTTTCACTTGTTTTAAATAGTTTCTGAGAGATGATCTTAAAATATAAGAATTTTGAAGAGTTATCTGTAGATTATACCCTGGAGTCTATCAGACCTGAAAAATTTGCAAATGTGCAAATTTGGTGAAATTATCTCTTAAATGTGTATTTACTATAACGTATTTATATATGGAGGTTAAGATAAAGAGATTATTATTAAATTTTAATATCCTATCATTTTCAAGTAGTCATTATCGCAAGTTGTCTCCACTTAATAAAAACAATATAATTAATGTCATAGAAATATTTACTAATGGATACACCCTTATTCGGATAAATTCAACGTCATAGAACGCAAAAATTGATAAAGAAGTCTTAAGGACGGACGTTCTCAGAAAGTCACGTTTTCTTAGGATCATCTTTAAATCGTGAATATGCGTTCTCATTAAAACACTTTACAAGCAAGTAAATTTTTTAATATCCCTTAAGGTATAAGGACTCTAGGATATTTCATAGTAATTTAATAACCCAAAATTTTGTTTAAACTTAAAAAAAATGTTATTTTATAAAACGGCATTATAAAATTTATTACTAAAGTATATTTCAAAATAAAAAATTTCTAAATATTTTGATTCTTCCATTTTAAAATATATAAAAGACCTTGAATTTTGTATAATTTTTTTTGCAATATGATTGGTTACCACCTCTGTATCATTTGTGCAATATTGTAAAATTTATATGTAAATTGGATGTTGAGTTTCCAAAGAGTCTCCCTCTTTGGAAAAATCGAGAAATTCAAAAAAAATTTTTTGTTTCTGAAATCGATAAAACTGAGTTTATAAGGTAATTTTGACCCAAAAAATTCAAAAATCCGGTTTGTTTGGCGATTGAGTAGATAATTTCGGAGAAAAACGATATCGCAGGTCGATTTTTGACATTATCTCGAAAAATACTATTTCAATTTTTAAACGACGCCGATTTTTGAATTTTTTGGGTCAAAATAATCTTATAACATGAGTTTTGTCCAAATCGGAAACAGAAAATTTTTTTCGATTTTTGGCAATTTTTTTAAGGGGTACCCCTTTGAAAAAATCGAAAAATTTTAAAAAAATTTTTTGTCTCTGAAATCGATAAAACTGAGTTTATAAGGTAATTTTGACCCAAAAAATTCAAAAATCCGGTTTGTTTGGCGATTGAGTAGATAATTTCGGAGAAAAACGATATCGCAGGTCGATTTTTGACATTATCTCGAAAAATACTATTTCAATTGTTAAACGAAGCCGATTTTTGAATTTTTTGGGTCAAAATAATCTTATAACATGAGTTTTGTCCAAATCGGCAACATAAAATTTTTTTCGATTTTTGGCAATTTTTTAAGGGGTACCCCTTTGAAAAAATCGAAAAATTCTCAAAATTTTTTTTGTTCCTGAATTTGATATAACTGAATTTATAAGGTAATTTTGACCCAAAAAGTTCAAAAATCGGGTTTATTTTTCGATTGAGCTGGTAGTTTCAGAGAAAAACGATATTACGGATCGATTTTTAACGTTATTTCGAAAAGTATTTGTTTAATTGTTAAATGAAGCCGATTTTTGAATTTTTTGGGTCAAAGTTACCGTATAATATGAGTTTTGTCCAAATCGGACACAAAAAATTTTGTTCGATTTTTGGCAATTTTTTTAAGAGGTACCTTGATTTTGGAAAAATCGAGAAATTCACAAAATTTTTGTTGTTCCTGAATTTGATATAACTGAGTTTGTAAGGTCATTTCGACCCCAAAAAATTGAGTTTATTTAGCCATGGATTCCCTCAAAACAGTATACAATATAGCGTACACACCGATACTGACACAGTAATATCCACAAAAAATTTCTTACCATATAAGAGACCTTTTTGAGAGAATGACCCAAAAAGTCTTAAAAATTGTTACTTGGTTCCAGAAGTTAACGTTGAGTGGCTTTCGAAATTTATTAAAAAATTGGACCGGATTTTTATCTGAAAAACTTTTTTTATTCAGGGACGTCTTTACAATGGGAATAACCCAAAAAATCGTTTTGAAAATTTTTCTCAAAAGATGCGCTGATAATATCTATGCTCCACTAAATAAGTGATTTAAAGATCTATAAAACAATAATAGAAATTTCAATGGACTTTGGACCTTTTTATTTTGCTAATGTCTGTACAGAATACACATAAATTATGTAACACATGCAAAAAAAAAAAAAAAAATACATTTATGCCTAAAAATTAAAATTAAGTTCAACGAATGAAACAAAAAAAATTTACATCTAAACCGGTTATTTATGTTAATTAAGTTTAAATAGAATTATTATTTATTTATTGCTTATACTTATTACCTGACTAGAGTGATACCCACCCGCTTCGCTGAGTTTAAAAGTAAAGTATAACACTCGACATAATGGTAAGGATTGTTTTACACAGATAAAATATATGTATGGTTTTTGTATTTTTTTAAATGTATAATAGTCGTAATTATTCATTGAGTATAAAAGAAAAGATGGCCGTGAAATATTTTATATTGACTATTTTTACAGAAATCTGTAATTTATGGTAATGTCAAATTAAATTTATTTTTAATTTTTATTTTATTTTTTATTAATTTATCTTTATAAATTATATCTCATGTGTTATTCTGAAGTATGAGCTATATTGCTGTACAGTTTCATTAAAAACCATTCGCTAGTTTTAGCATGAAATCGTAACAAACAAACAACCAAACAAACATGCTTACTTTCGCATTTATAATATATAGAGATTTATTGCTTTTACTTATTACCTGATAGATTTAAAATTGGTCAAGCATTTGTCGGAATTTTGACAGGCAGGGTTCTGTAAATGTAAATTGCAGACAAATGAGCAAAAACTCGCGAAATGGAGAAAAAAAACAGTATTTTTTTTTATATAAATTTATATAAAAGTATATCTGTCAATTGAGAAGAATAATTTTCAAAATATTGAAAATTGAAAATTTGATTTCATTATTCAGAGTATTACATCCAGATTTCATCCAATTTTAATAAATCAAGTATGTAATCCTACTAAATTTGGGTCATACTTTTCAAATTTGTGGTCAAAATTAACCTAGCTATAATAGATTTCAAGAATGTGGAGTCCTCGTCCCGGAATTAAGCACATAAGTGATAGCTAGCGAAAAACTGACATCACAGCTGAAAAGAATGACCCAAAAATAGTGGGTTTCAAAAAAAATTCCAATAAGATCCGATCAAATTTGCCTGTGTTATCAAAAAAATTAAATTTTTATACTTCATGACGTCATCAAAATCCAAAAAAATTAATTTTGCTCTATCTTTCCCAAATTTTATCCAATTTTGATAAACCAAGTATGGAATCCTACTAACTTTGGGTCATAATTTTCAAATTTTTGGTCAAAATTAATCTAGCTATAAAAGATTTCAAGAATGTGGAGTCCTCGTCCCGGAATTAAGCACATAAGTGATAGTTAGCAAAAAACGGACATCAAAGCTGAAAAGTTCGAGCCAAAATTAGTGGGTTTCAAAAAAAATTCCAATGAAATCGGATCAAATATGCCTCTGTTATCAAAAAAATTAAATTTTTTAACTTCATGACGTCATCAAAATCCAAAAAAATTAATTTTGCTCTATCTTTCCCAAATTTTACCCAATTTTGATAAACCAAGTATGGAATCCTACTAAATTTGGGTCATACTTTTCAAATTTGTTGTCAAAATTAACCTAGCTATAATAGATTTCAAGAATTTGGAGTCCTGGTCCCGAAATTAAGCCCATAAATGATAGCTAGCAAAAAACTAATATCAAAGCTGAAAAGCTCGACCCAAAATTAGTGGGTTTGAAAAAAAATTTCAATAAGATCGGATCAAATATGAATGTGTTATCAAAAAAATTAAATTTTTTAACTTCATGACGTCATCAAAATCCAAAAAAATTAATTTTGCTCTATCTTTCCCAAATTTTACCCAATTTTGACAAACCAAGTATGTAATCCTACTAAATTTGGGTTCTACTTTCCAAATTTGTGATCAAAATTAACCTAGCTCTAATAGATTTCTAGAATGTGGAGTCCTGCTCCCGGAATCAAGCACATTAGTGATAGCTAACGAAAAACTGACATCAGAACTGAAAAGAATAACCAAATATTAGTGTGTTTCAAAAAAAATTCCAATAAAACGAATCAAATTTGCCTGTGTTATCAAAAAAATTAAATTTTTTAACTTCATGACGTCATCAGAATTCAGAAAATTTATTTTTGCTCTATCACATCCAAATTTTATCCAATTTTGATCAATCAAGAAATTAATCCTACTAAATTTGGGTCATACTTTTCAAATTTGTGATCAAAATTAACCTAGCTCTAATAGATTTCTAGAATGTGGATTCCTGCTCCCGGAATTAAGCACATTAGTGATAGCTAACGAAAAACTGACATCACAACTGAAAAGAATGCTTACTTTCGCATTTATAATATGTAGAGATTCACAGAGGTAGAGAAGTAAGAACAATTAGCGAGTTAGCCGGCCACCTTCAAAACCTTCATAAATAATGTATTACACATTTTTAGAAGAAAGAAAACATATTCATATTTTCATTAATTACGACCTTTTTGTTTAATTGTTTATTTATTTTGTTAAGGTTAACTAGAAATAAGCCACAGTAAATTTATTTAATTTCATAGAATATTTTTATTAATTTTTTTTTTTTTAATTAAAGACATTTTAATAAGTTGTTCTAAAGTTTGTTAATAATAATATTATTAAGGTTATTCGAGTTGTACTACAAAAAATTATACTCTTGTAAAAAATCTATTTTCTCGAATGCCATTACATTTACCTCATGTAGGCGACACTAAGGCTTTAAAAGTTTAAAATCTTTTCAGTGAATTTTGATTGAATCTGGATGAAAAATTACTGACATCTATTGTATGCATCGTGGTTCGCTTCGTATGTATCGTATAGTGTGAAGTCCGTTTGGCTTTGTCAGTTTTGGTTGATTTAACGTATATCGAGGGTGTGATATATGATTATCAAGGATTACGAATTTGATAAAACTGAGTTTGTAAGGTAATTTTGACCCAAAAAGTTCAAAAATCGGGTTTACATGGCGAATGGGCTGGTAATTTCAGAGAAAAATGATATCACGGATAGATTTTTAAGGTTATCTGGAAAAATACACGTTGAATTGTTAAATGAAGGCGATTTTTGAATTTTTTGGGTCAAAATAACCTTATAAAATGAGTTTTGTCCAAATCGGCAACAGACAATTTTTTTCGATTTTTGGTAATTTTTTTAAGGGGTACCCCTTTGGAAAAATCGAGAAATCCACAAAATTTTTTTTGTTCTTGAATTTGATATAACTGAGTTTATAAGGTAATTTTGACCCAAAAAGTTCAAAAATCGGGTATACATGACGATTGGGCATGGGGAATTTCAGAGAAAAACGATATCACGGATCCGGAAATGGAGCCGATTTTTAGGCTGTACTCAATATATGATATTCTTTCTTTATTCGTCCATTAAGAGAAAATTTTCTTTACGTTAGCTATCGAACATCCTGAAGATGTCATTACAAATCAAATAAGCCTTGAGTGTATATTAATGTTGATTAAACTATCAAATGAAATCAATTGTTACTATACAACAAGATTTTTTTATTATTATTATTGTTACATATTTTTTAATTATTTTGATTATAATTAAAATCATTTAACGAACATATGGTAAATTATATCATAATATTAATATTTTATTTTTAATAATTATTTGTGATTTATGTGCCCTACAGCCACAACTTTAACACTCATTTTGTTTATGTATTACATTAGTCACGTGCTGCAGCGGCCTTAGAGTGGTACGAATAGTACTCCTACACCTGGTACCGTCATCCGGTAGCACACGAATTTCCCAATTTTTTTTAATTTTATGTATTATACACTGAACAAAACATTCTTAATATGAATCGATATGAGGTTGTGTCAACCTCATTGCAAGTGCAAATATTTAAAAATGGGGCCACCAATGTGATACAACTACCATACGGGGTTGAGTGGTGAAGTTTACACAAGCGCATTAGTTGTTTGTATGAAAGACAAAATTTCAACCACTTTCTACCACTTTTAAATATCATCACAAAATACTAATGTGATTGACACAACCGCATGATCACGTTTGTTAGGTTTATTCAAAAAAACAGAAGAGTTTTCTTCGAGTCGGGCTTGAATTACCGTTGATTTGAGTGTCTTAAGTTCATTGTTGTATCAACTGGGCTACCGATGGTTGTTTTTATATGTTAAAAATATGTTCTCTATTATAAAAATGATCAATATGTTTATTTCAAACTCTCTGTACATTAGTAACAACAATCTTCATGTAGTTGACACAATCGCACATTGGCTAGTCCTGACAGGTATATGTTCGTAATAAAATCCTATATTTACACGATTATATATTCCACCTAAGTACAATTTTATTTTCCATCAATAAAATGCATGACTTTAAACTAAACCCAAGCTCTTTCATAAAAGTAATGATTTTGTTTATTTAAATTCAGTGATTTTGTATCAATGAATTCATATTTTAAATTCAATTCCATTCTGTTGTAAATACAATTATTTAGCTAGACTTGTTCCAATCATTAGGAAATTGTTTGAAAGTATTTTTACTTTATTTCAATATGTTTATTGAATAAAATTGAATAAAAAAGTGTTATTATATCTCGATAACAAATATTCTGATATCACCATTTCATTTTTTTTTTATTGGTCATTAAATCGATACTTTCTAACTAGAAAACGGACATTAATGACAATAATGTTAGTTATTAACCTATTTAAATTTTATAACCCTTAAAACTGACACAGTTCGATAGAATGAAATTTTACAGGATCTAACTCAAAGAAAATTTAATTCTAGGCAATCTGAAGTCTAATTTCTTTCGGTACCCAACGAAAATAAAACCTTTAGTTAATATACGATCAGTTTTGTGGTTTTCAAATTATCAACATTTTTATACTCTGTGTATATGAAATTTATCAGGGTATATAAAATTTAGTCCTAAATTTATAATGCTTAGAAATATTGAATCTACAAACAAAATATTGGTATAGATGTTTATAATATCATCTAATTAATCCATTTCCACCGAAAAGGGAAAAAATAGTGTATTCGAGATTATAACAATTTTAAAATGAAATAATTCAAAATTTTCCCTCGCAATAGGTGCCAAAACTCTGTTTATTGTGATCAAGGGACTTTGAACCGTACTTGCTAAAACATCCGAACTACCTTAAAAAAAATAAAAAAAACTTCATACTTAATAATTAATAACACATTTTTACAACAAGTTACAAATATTGTATTTTCAAAACAATTTCTATCCTCAATTACACATAATTTTATATTCTAAACATTTATAATAGCATTGCTTACGTAATAATTAAAACATAACCTCCTTGAAAAGCATAGCATACTAGTGAGCTGAGTTGATATACAAAGTTTAAAAAAATATTTATCTTACCGGAAGAAAAATTATTACAATAACAATAGCAAATAGATTATAATATAGGCAGCGGTTTGGTTTGTGTTGAATTGTTAGTTTTTATCCTTGGCATTTAACATCAATCTGGGTTAAACATTTATTAGCATCTATTAAATAGCTTTACTCTATACCTGATATCGCTTTCTTCAATATTCATAATAAATTACATAAATATGTTTGTTTAGTTTCTTGTTAGTCGCAGAAATAAAACACTAAAAACGGTCAAAGGCTCCAGGATTAGACATGGATACCGTTGTACCAGGTACCACAATAGGGTATTCTACTATTTTTGAAAAAGTACCTCAAAATGTTGATTTTTCTAATAAAAAGCCACCAAAAATTTATTTCGGAAAAATATACAAACTTTCTTGCCAAAAACTTAAATTTTAAACCTTTTTTAAACTGTCAAAAACGTGGGCATCCAATTTGATGACGTAATATCGGTATCATTATACGAAATAACACAAATAAGTTTGACAGATATATTCATAGACAACTAATTATAATAAACATAAATATTGACTATCTATGGATATATTATACCCAGCTGTCTACACTGAACTTACTGATGGTCTATGGTTGATACCGATATGACAACACATGGGGCCCTAAAACTTGCCCGCGTTTTAGGGCCCCAGAAACCCTTTTGTAACGAGTTTGGACCGATTACATAACAAATTTCCCGAAAACTCAACTAGACGATGAGAAACCGTTTACTCCGAGTACCAGGTACATCTGAAACCAATTCTACCACAATATTCGTGTTCAGCGGACCCAAAAACCCCCCGGGTAACAAGTTTGGAATCATTTTCATCACTATTAACCGAATTGTGAATTTAGTATATTTACGGTTAATTTAAAATGCATACTATTTATGCAAATTGCATATTTTTAATTTCTTATAAATCAATTTAGGTTACAAATTCCCTGACGCTTCGAATCGAACGAATCGAATGTCGAAAACCGCATTAAAATCCGACTTACTGTTCAAATTTTTCGAGCCGCATTGCTTCGTTTCTGAGACTATGTGTATACTTTGTTGGTATACATCTATGTACACAATGACTGTTGCTTATAAATATTTGAAAAGCATGCTTTCATTATTTTATTGTACAGTCAAACCTGTCAATTGTATACAAAATCTTGGATAAAAGTTCAAAAGGGGTACCATAGGAATCAATTCTTGGTATATTGTATTATTCACATAGAGTTAAGAATGTACAAGGTCCAGGACAGTTTTGGATAAGAGGCTTGATTTTTTTTATATAAAGTTGACCTAAATCAATTCTAAAAATTTAAGGGGCGGTTTCCCGATTATTTAAATAAATAAATGACTTTAAAAGTAACCATATTTAACATTGGTTTTATGGTAAAACAGTAGATGGATGATATGTTTTCATAGATTTATCCAAAACTAGTCGGTGGAAATTAAAAAAAAAACTATTTAAATTAAAGTTAACACATTAATAAATTATTGAAAAAAAAAATCCTTTGTGCCAGACAAATTTAAGGTTGTATTAGCACGGTAGTGTCGACACAAATTAAAAAAAAAATATATATATATTTTCAATTTTGATGGAATGAGTAACAAAATTTTCTGTAAGATAAGTAAATTAACTTGTGAAGAGGTTTTACTTTACGCCTCAATAAACTCATATGAAAAAAAATTTTTCTTTATCAAACAATGACACTTTTTTTTGTATTAAAATAAAAATTTCGCAAGATGTGTTAATAGAATTTAGGTAATAAATTTAAAGAATCAATTGTCAATAATTTCTATACTGTAGGGAATAATAAAATGTATTTTTTAAATTTTTGTTGACATTTTGAAAATTTCTCTCATCACGAGAGTAAAGGTGTAAGCAAAATAACGACCAACATGTGTACATATAATAAATTGGCCCTTATCACTGTATTTTCCCTTACTACTTGAGATTCTCTTTATTATGTAAAATTGAAATTACATGAAATCGAACATTATTAAAATAAAAAATTTATATGAAAAAAAAAAACAGAACTAATGATTGATTATTATCATGTTAAAAATGCATTTTTCAAATAAAATTATGTATAATTTTGTAAAATATAAACACACTTGCTTCTTGTTGCATCATATGCAAGTCAAGTAATTGAAATAATATGTTTTTAATTATATCTGTTTGAAAATGTGATTCCTTTCACCATACAATACGAGTTTTATGAAAAAAAAAAAAGAAATATTTTGATAAAGACACTATCAGAATAAAAATTGTTAATACAGTGTCCATAAACCGCAAAAATCGTATATTATAGAAAACAGTAAAATCTATAATTTTTTAAAAATCGGAAACTATCGAGGAATAGGGTATTCTAATATATTTGAGAAAGTACTTCAAAATGTTGATTTTGCTAATGAAAAGCCACCAAAAATTTATTTCGGAAAAATACACACGCTTTCTTGCCAAAAACTAAAATAAAATTTTACATTTTTTTTAAACTGTCAAAAACGCGGGCATCCAATTTGGTGACGTAATATCGGTATCTTTATACGAAATAACACAAATAAGTTTGACAGATATATTCATAGACATCTGATTATAATAATTATAAATACTTATTATCTACACTGTATATATCATACCCAGCTGTCTACACTGTACTAACTGTTGGTCTATGGTTCACACCATTTTTTCGTAAATATCACTGTTTACCCGTGAGAGCGCAAATTATATAGTATGTATTATATGGGAATATCAGTTGTTTGTGTGTGACATGAATGTATGTGTCGTTATTTTTCTTTACTTTCATAACGTAAAACAGTAAATCAATACTCTCTATACATAGTATTTCAACAATTAACTCAGTCAATTGTTTGTTTTCTCTTGTTTTTTCTTAAATTAAAGTTAGGAAAGTCAATTTTAGGATCATTCTTTATAACCATAACTTGTTCGTTAAGTAGAAAGTACCAGATTAGTTACTTTAAATAGGAATGAAAAACTTTAGTCACGTTTTCCATTATACATTTTATTTTTTTCTTAATGAAAATAATAGTTTTTTTTTTTTTTTTTTTAATATTATTTCTAGTTATGCAATTAATTAGCATTCATAATTCATATTTTTATTATGTAGGCTTGTTCTTTTAAATGATTTATATTCCAGAACAACAATTCCTACCCTTTTAAATGTGGGCAGGGTTATTGTTAACATTGTAACAAAGGCATTTCTTCTGTACGTCATGTTAAGGGTAAGATGATATGATATTGAATTTTTACATCCTGCTAATCATTGATTTTATCTATGAGTCACTCATACCCGACTATTTGTAAAAGCTTGAGGTGCTTAATTTAAAATATCAAAAATGAATCGGAACCCCACACCTACTCCACATACGTAGTTATTTTTCGATTCATTCTTGATATTAAGCGCCTCAAGCTTTTACAAATAATCGGATATAAGAGACTCATAGATAAAATTATTTTCTACTTTTTAGTACAATAAAAGCTTGTCTCTTAAAAAGTATTTTTTATTAAAATTTTTAATTTAAGACTAAAAAAAATGCATATATATCAAATATGGTGGAAGCGATGGGAAAATCAGGACGCCACAACCTTACCATGCATTGTTATCCAAACTAAATGTACATGCAAAATTTCAGCTCAATCGCAAACTGGGAAGTGGATCAAATTTGACTTCCAAGATTTGATAAAAGACAGACAACGGGACAGGCGAAACTAAATAAAAGCTTGTAAATTAGTTCAAACAGTAATATATTTGAATTAAACTTAGTATCCATAGAGAATTTAAATACTTAACTTTGTTAGTTGTGATATTTCTCGTTAAATGGTCTATTTACCTTAGGTAAATATTTTTAAATAATTTCAAAACATGTTGTAGACATGCCTGTTAAATTTTAATTTTTTTTTTTTTCGCAATATCAACAAAAAAAAATACACCTCAAAACGATTAAATTTTTATCTGTTGACTTTTTCATGAATCACTTGGTATAAAAAATAAACATAAAATAAATAACATAAAAATTAAATTCACAGTAATCATGATGAAATAAATAATTTTGTAATTAATTACAAATATAAATTATTATTAATTAATTTAAGTATCTCAACAATTTTATAGTTGTATATACAAAGTGAGACGTAAGTGGATATACAGTTTTAAAAGATATTAGTTTCTCTATACTCTTCTAAACTATCTATCTTTCTCTAATGTCACTCCATCTGGTGCTACATTATTGTAAAACTCTAACACTTTAATTCAACCGTTTTGTTTGTCATGACATTTTCAATTTCATCTGAAAGAAATATTAAAAATTAATTGAAAAATTTTATCCCGACTAGAATTTTCGGTTAGGCTTTTATTAGGTTTGCATGAGGCATTCCGAATTCTCGGTTTAAGGCGAATAAGGCAGGCACATAAGGCCCGAATGGAAAACGTAACGCACGTCCAGCTCCCTACCTAAAATAGGAACGTAGAAGAAAAGGAATATTTTTAGGCGTTTTTTTCCCATTTTCGGGGAAAATCCCATCAGCATGTATAGAACAGAAAATCGTAATTTTGGGGGGATTTTTTTTATTTTCCGGAGGGTTTCAATGAAAAACTTGAAGTTTTTCCCGTAGAGTTCAAGCAATTCCCCGTCGAATGTCGAAAACCGCATCTATCTATCATGTCTAAATTAATAAAGGCTAATTTTCTTAAGATGAAACTAATATTTACTAATTAACAGCATGAAAAATATTTTTCTTAAAGTGTGTTATTCTTCTATAAGCGATTTTCTCTTAATCTTTAGACATCAATATTTAAAAAGTTATGATGATGTATCGTAAAATTTTACTTTTAATTTTTTTCTAATTTTCCCAAGGTCTAACAGAATGCATCCCCAAAACATCTAAATTTGCCAAGAAAACTTTCCTCTGTAAGATAGGCAGTCATTTTTTTCATTTTTCTGGTTTTTGAAAAGTCCAGGAAAGAGACTCTACTCAATGCAAACACTGCAAAATTTGGTATCTTATAAAATGAAAAATTATGTTAACTCTTTGATGAAGTGCACAAATGTATCAAATATTTTGGTCGAGATGCTTTTTGTATTCGAAAAAATGTCTCTTAACGTAGAATGACCCATATCTAAGATTATCTGCGTTTAAATTATCATGCAGTACATTTGCATTTGCTGTTAAACAAATGTAAAAAGTTGAATTATAATAAATTTACATTTATTTTACTTACCATAAAATTCATGATTGATAACTCTGCAAAAACTTACAGTATCCAGTAGTTTTCATTTAAAAGGGTATCATTTAGATAGAAATATTGATTATATGTTATTATTCCATCATAGAAAAAGAACTTTCCTATTAAACACAATTGTCAGGCTAAGTGCATTCACTACTGGGGATTGTACACTCTCGTCAAATAAAATTGACTAAATTTATTTTAAAAAAAAGTGAAAACAAACAATTGACTGATTACTCTGTCACATTACATATACATACATGTTATACATATTTAGCTGATATTCCCATATAATACATATTATATAATTTGCGCTCTCACGGATAAACAGTGATGTTTACGAAAAAATGTATCAAACAAAAGTTGTTTATTTCTTTATAGCGAACATTTTTTACATTTTAACTTTTGTTCTATCTCTAACGGTTTACAAGATGGGTCATACGGACCCATAGGTCAAGGCCCAATTGACCTATGTTGCTCATTTACGAACTCGACGTCACTTTTTACGTCCTGAGTACGCTTGATATCTTTTTTCGTTTTTGAGTTATCGTGCCCACAGACGGACGGACGGACAACCGGAATTGGACTAATTAGATGATTTTATGAACACTTGTACCAAAATTTTCTTCGTAGCATCAATATTTTTAAGCGTTACAAACTTGGGACTAAACTTAGTATAGCTTGCATATTACATATATGCATGGTATAAAACTGTTTGAAAGATTTGGAGGTATTTAAAATAACCAGTTCACAAAAAAATGAAAGAATATTTCCACAAAATATATTTAATAAATTGTATGCAGTGGAAAATAATAAGGCAGTTGTTTCAATTTTTTTTATTTTGAGTGTATCTGAATAGTGTTTATATTTTTGGCTTTGAGCCAAAATTTATTTGATGTAGACAATGTGGCGACGAATATTCCGCAATCTAAGATAAAATAAATGACAAAAATACGTCAGATAAAAAAAAAATTATTTCTTGTATAATCTTTAAATTAGAGAAATGTTTTTATTTGTAAGATTAAAAATAAATTACCGAAAACTTCGATACATTAAATTTAACTTTTCAATGAATCGAAAAATTGATTTATTCTGCCTAAGAAAAAATAGTTGAATATCATTATTTGTCATTTTTGATTTTGAATCGATTTTAAAACCAAGATTATACCTACTTAGGGAAAGTTTTAGTAAATAGTAACCGATTTCAAAATAAGAGGATGGTTGTGTATGCATGATTTTTTTAGAAAATATGCGACCGATTTTGATATTTCTGTCATTGGAGCAGTACTGATTTTGACCACCCATAAGCTGGGTTGTTGCTTACAGCCATTAATCGTAAAAAAATAAAAGCGTTTGCAAATCGATCCATTTTACATCTTTTTTGACTAGTCCACCTTCTATTGCCGATTTTCCATGGCAGCGAGTTTTTTTACGTATTTTATGTACTGGATTTTAAATGTTAGAAAGTGTTTTTTTGACTTTAAAAGAAACAATTATATGTATACTTAGAGCTTTAAAACTACGCAACGGATTTTAATGCGATTTTGTCTAATAGAGGAAGGTTTTAATGTTTAATACATGCATAATATAGTAGAGTGAGGGGTTGAAAGGGATGGTCTTCAAAAACTTAAAAATTTGTGCATCGATTAAGCTCAAATATTGACAAGATATTCAACCAACTTCAAAGATTGTTTTTATCTATTTTTAACCTTCATGGGGTGAAAAGTGAGAATGACTAATCGAATATTTTCAAATATACTCAAGTGGGGTATCAAATGCAAGGGCATGACGTGTACATTACAAAACTATAACCCCTACGTAGGGGGATATGAGGGAGGAGTGAAAATGGGGATGTTATCCAGCAAAGCGGGTAGTGCACAGTTTGTATTTCGATACGACTAGAAGTAAGTCGAGATAATGATATACCCTTAGGAAAAGTTTAATGTAGCCATGAAAATTTATCTATCGGCTACGAAATGTGATCTGGCGCCTACAGAATAATACAAAGAAGTTCCACTTCCTCCTGACTTACTAATGGAATAACCTTAATAACAAAAAATGATTTCCTTCCTCAATAATAAAACTAGTGTCCTTAAAAAAAAATAATTGAATATTTATAATGATAATTAATTAGTTGATGATTTTAAAAGAATTATTCACTTCAATAATTAATAATTAAATGATATTTATGAT
Source organism: Chrysoperla carnea (assembly GCF_905475395.1). Lineage (NCBI taxonomy): Eukaryota > Metazoa > Arthropoda > Insecta > Neuroptera > Chrysopidae > Chrysoperla > Chrysoperla carnea. The sequence continues at coordinate 30,837,300 of NC_058342.1, forward strand.
ATGGCGGTGTGCGTGTTACATACACACTCAACGCGTAACACACCCACATTTAGCCGACCATGAACAAAACATATGCTGGCTTGGTCGGTTTGTTCGCTCATCGCTGCCTGGCCTATCAGACAGACTGACTTAACAGTGTTGTTCAGTTGTTGTTGAATGTTTTGTTATTGTTCATGATAACAATGTCAAGGAAATTAAATTATACACCGTAAAAATATCAACATTATTAAAATAATTGACGCATCAATATAAACAACAAATCTTTAAGGAGTTTCATGACCTTACCACAATTATCATACGTCATTTTTATGACATCATTTTTATTGTTTTATTTAGATTTGAATTAATAATAGCTGCTACTCGGAACATTTCGAGAGCATATTGTAAGAAATTATCCCTGATTTAAGGATGTATGAACATGGTAGTGGGGGCACAAATTTAAAAAATATATATTTTCAATTTTGATGATAAATTATATTATAACTTGACAATATAAGACGAAAAATAAGAATAAAATTTTTCAATATCTGGCGTTATTTTCGAAATATCGAAAATTGAAAATTTTGTTCAATTATTTAGCTTTCGATATTTCTAAAACCAAGTTACATATCGAAAAATTGTATTCTTATTTTTCGTCTACATTCATGAAGTTATAACAAAATTCATCATCAAATCTGAAAATAAGATAAAAATAATTTCAACCCTTAATCTACCCTGCTCTTACATCCCTTATATGGACGGTGACACTTAGTTTTTTTCTTTTCTAATTCATTGCTAAAATCTTTACTTTCTATTAAAAAGTTTTTTTTTAATTTGTTTTCATTCCAAATGAAAATTATCAAAAACTTCCAAAATATGTCGTTTTTTGAGATTCCTCCATAAGAGCCAATGTATTTTATATCGATTTTTAATGACTTTTTTCTTAAAAATTTGCACGGATACCTAAGCTGAAATTTTAACCACATATTCTTTGAGTAAAAGACTACCTACAAACAAATTTTGAGCCTTTAAATCAAACACTGTTGTCATGCTCATACATCCTTAAACAAATAAAAATAAATTATTCAAATATTATAATTTCTGCCTCCTTCGAGATAATTCACAATTTCTTTAAGTTTTTTTCTACTATAATTGTCACAATTATAGTAAATAATAAGCTTCCAAAATTGTAAATCAACAAATAAAATTACCATAAAACAATTAGTATGATTATCAATTGTTCATGAAAATGACATCAAATAACATCACCTTAAAAATAAAATTCACGAGGTTAATGGGAGACTTATTGTTTTCGTTCTGTTTTGTCCAACAATCCCACGCTGTTGTATGACCTCCCACTCCTCAACCCATCAACTTATTTTATGTCATTTATTTTCCATAAATCCTTTTCAAGTATGGTTACAATATTTTTTACATAGATATTCGATACACGAAAAATAATTCATGGTTATTTACAATTTAATAAATAAATATAACTGATTATATGATTATATTTCTTGCACCAGGTACCTCTGAGACCAATTTTGTTACGATTTTCGTGTTTAGCGACCCCAAAATCCCCCTAGTAACAAGTATGGGCTGATTATATGACGAATTTCTCGAAAATCTCAGGAAGCGACGGGGATACCGTTGCACCAGGTACCTCTGAGACCAATTATATCACGATATTCGTGTTCAGCAGTCCCAAAAACCCCCTAGCAACGAGTTTACACTGATTATATGACGAATTTCTCGAAAACTCCAGTAGATGGCGATAATACTGTTGCACCAGGTACCTCTGAGACCAATTCTGTTACGATATTCGTGTTCAGGGACCCCAAAAAATCTCGTGTAACAAGTTCGACCCGATTTTATAACAAATTTCCCGAAAACTCCACTAGACGACGAGGAGCCGTTTACCCTAAGCCCCAGGTAACTCTTAGACCGATTCTGTAACGATCAGCATCACTTTTAACCGAATTGTGAATTTAATGTGAACGGTCAATTTAAAATGCAATTAAATCAGACTAAGTCACAAAATTTCCTGACGCTCTAACGAATCGAATATCGAAAACCGCATTTAAATTCCACGTACTGCTCAAATTTTTCGAACTTTATTCCATCGTTTCTTCGTCTATTTTTGGCGTTCAATCAAACAAATCAAATTATATGACAATTGTAATATTTTATAACTAAAATGAATATATTTTATGTTTATGAAATGTAATTAAAACTTGTCAAAATAAATCAATAATAGTGTACAAAATAGTTTTTATAATAATAATTATTATTATTACTAGCTCAACCCGTGAGGAACAAATTTCGTGATGAAAATTGGTGAAAATGTATCATGTATTACAAATTGTAATTATATGCTAGAGACTAGCATGTTTGCCTAATAATATTTTGAGAAAAATGTGCCAGATGTCTTCATCAATCAGCAGATAATTGGAATTTTAAGTAAAATTTAAAAAACCCCCGCCAAATTTTTCAGGCACGGAACCCTTAACTCGCACTTAAAGTATATCTATGAAAACTCTCCATTAAATAACCGATTTCCATAAAGACTTTTCCAAATTGAACCAATTTTCAACAATGTCGTCAATTTTTTAGTTTTTTCGGGTGTGAAACCCTAAACTCGCACTTAAAACCTATCTAAGAATACTCCCCATTAAATTACCTTTCAAACGAAACCTAAAAAATCAAAATCGTTTCATCCGTTTAGGCGCTACGATGCCACAGACAGACACACGCACACACAGCGGTCAAACTTATCAACACCCCTTCTTTTTAGTTCGGTTGCTAAAAACTTAACATTTATGAAGAAATAAGGTTATAGAGGTATTATTTAGGTCTTTGCTGAAAGCATGATTTTGTTTTATCAATATTATTGACTCGTTTACCATAAACTGAGTCAATAATATTGGCTGTGCTAGACTAGTCGCAAGATAAGTTATTAAAATTGCCTATGTCTGATTATGACGATAAAGATATTATTCAGTAAGAAATATTTCTTCGAATTTATTAAACTACAATATTAACTACAATTGCAATAATTATTACTATGTGGGTGGCGCCATAGGGGATAACATTTATAATAAATTCACATAAAAAATGATAAACTATTATTGTACCTACAGAGTAATTCACTACAAGCAATGGGACATTTTATTAAGTCCTGACTACACATCACGTAGAATACAAAAACAAATTTCAAATATTGTTGCTTTGAATAATATTAATATTATAACAAAATACTGATGTGATTATCACAACTACACGAGCAGGTGAAAAAAAATATAAGTTTTATAAATCCTAATAGGTTTATTGAAAAAAAATTGATTTCTTCAAGTCGGATTTGAACCAGCGTCATATGGATTACAATTGATTTTGTGTGTCCCAAGTCCACAGCTGAACCAACTGCGCTATCGTTGCATCGCATACGAAAAAAATATAGTTTATGTTATAAACATGATAAATATGTTTATTTCAAACTCTGTTAACTAGTAACAATCTTCATGAAGTTGCCTCAATCCCATATGGACTAGACATGATAGATAAGTTTTCATACTAACCTAATGCTACATTTAAAACAAACGTAAAGATATGTTATTTTAATTCATGGATTCACTTTATTTACACGATTATTTATTCCAACTAAGTACAATTTTATTTTCCATCAATAAAATACATGACTTTAAACTAAAATCAATCTCTTTCATAGAAGTAATGATTTTGTTTATTTAACTTCAGTGATTTTGTATCAATGAATTCATATTTTAAATTCAATCCCATTCTATTGTAAATACAAATATTTAGCTGATGTACTTGTTCCAATCCGCTGACGTTTTTACTTGACCAACATGTATATTTGTAATAAATTACAATAAAATAATCATATAATGAATAAAAATTATAGTTTTTATTGATTTCTAAGTAACCAAGGCTAGTGGTTATTTTCCAAATTGTATAATTGTCATGTCATTTGAATATCAGGTATATTTATGTTATATTTAAATTGTAAATTTTTACAATTGATAACATTTACAATAAAAAAAAAAGTTGTTCAATTATATTTTTAACTAGTTGAAAAACAGGGCCATAATCATGTTATATTTAAGTTTAATATTTCTAACGATATAAGACTAAAATTACACTGAAAAAATTCAAACAATAACAATCTCATCCCGAAGTTGGCCATATTGAAATGAAGTAAAAATACTTTCAAACAATTTCCTAATGATTGGAACAAGTACAGCTAAATATTTGTATTTACAATAGAATGGGATTGAATTTAAAATACGAATTCATTGATACAAAATCACTCAAGTTAAATAAACAATTTACTTCTATGAAAGAGATTGATTTTAGTTTAAAGTCATGCATTTTATTGATGAAAAATAAAATTGTACTTAGTTGAAGTGAAAGTGAATCGATGAATTAAAAGAAAATTTCTTTGCGTTTGCTTTTAATATAGGATTTGTTTACTGCGAACACATACCTGTCATGTCTAGCCAATATGCAGTTGCCTCCACTTCGTTAAGATTGTTGTTACTTATTTACAGAGAGTTTGAGATTAACTTATTGATATTGATGATTGGTAGCCGAATTAGTACAGTGATGGACTGAAGTCACTAAAATCAATAGTAATCCATATGCCACTGGTTCAAATCCGACACGATGAAATTTATTTATTTTTTTTAAATAAATCTAATACACCTGCTTATGTGGTTGTGTTAATCACACCAGTATTTTGTTATAACATTTATAAGTGATAGAACCAATTAAAAAAGATTGTTTAAAATTATGTTGCATTTCAAAACAATAATATTTGAAATTTGTTAGACAGTATTATTTCTTTCATACAAACAACTCATGCGTTTGTGACAACTTCACCACTCAATCCTTTACGGTAGTTGTATCACATTCGCCATATTTGATCTCGGGATGAGGTTGTGAAAACTTCATATCGGTTGATATTAAGAATTTTTTTTCAGTGTACTTATTTTGAAACTTGTGTTAATTATTTTTAGTAACATAGAGAGAGCATACGTCAAAGATTGACAGATATAATTGTCTAAAAATAAACCAGAAAAGAATACTTACAAATTGAAATCAGATGTTTCTCGGTTCCTCCATCACCATTTATACATTTGGCAAACGTTTTCAAGTTTAACCTCCTTTACATTAATAACACTATTGATTTTTTAAGTTTTTTCTTTTTTATTTATTTATTATTATATTATTATTGGCTTCTTTCTATCTCTTTCTAACGTCGAAATGAAAGTTCACTGAACTTATAATGTCTGTATACAGTTTTTACTTTCATGCGAAGGCATGTTGTTTTCGTATGAAAAATGAGGAGATAATTATCGCTTGAAACAGAAGTGAAACTATAAGGTCTTTCAATAAGAATGATACTTTTTATACCATGTATATATGAAATATACATAGTATATTAAATTTAGTCCCAAGTTTGTAACGCTTAAAAGTAATGATGCTAGGAAAAAAATTTTGTCATAGGTGTTCATAAAATTACCTAATTAGTCCATTTCCGGTTGTCCATCCGTCCGTCCGTCTGTGGACACGATAACTCAAAAACGAAAAAAGATATCGAGCTGAAATTTTTACAACGTACTCAGGACGTAAAAAGTGAGGTCAAGTTCGTAAATGAGCATCATAGGTCAATTGGGTCTTGGGTCCGTAAGACCCATTTTGTAAACCGTTAGAGGTAGAACAAAAGTTTAAATGTAAAAAATGTTCCTTATCAAAAATTAAACAACTTTTGTTTGAAACATTTTTTCGTAAACATCACTGCTTACCCGTGAGGGCGCCAATTAGGCGGAAATTTTACAATATGTGCTATACTTGATTATCAGTTATGTTGAATCCGCGGAAATATGTAAAACTAGAGATTTTCCAAATCGGCCCATTACATTAACTTCCTCTGGGAAGTTAATAAAATGAAAAACCACGGCAACTTTTGTCTAAATATCTAGGACACCAAAAAGTTAAATCCGGTGCTGATAAAATTAAAGCCATATATTGCTTTTTTCGAAAACAGATATATGTGAAATGTTATTTTATATTACACAATAAATTTCTTAGAACCTATAATTAGAATTATGCCTTTAGGAGACTTCGGGGGAATTGTATAAAACAATATGGTGAACTCAGTTAGTGACAAAAAAATTAGTTTGCCAAAATTGATTTTCTTTTATTTTATTTAATGTAACGAAAATAAAACACTATTTTGGCACGATTCAATCATTTAATATACTTTCAATTTAAAGTTACCGTACATGATTTTCGTGTGGAAATATTCAACAATTTTTTTAGGGTCAAAGGTCAATTATACCTTTAAAAGTTAAACTTGCAAATTATTTTCTAGAGTCCTGTTAAAAAGAACAGGATAGATTAAGGACGTTCCATAAAACATGCTTGTATGAAAATGTTTGAGACTTTGGAAAATTAGACAGCGCACAGCTTAAACCGCTGATCGTAGGTACTTGAAACTTGGAGTGTGTGTTCTTCGTATGAAGTAGGCATACGATATTCAGAAATTCAACACCAAAAGGGGGGGGGGGTCTGTAGTTTTAAAATATAGTTTCTTTTAATTTAAGCTTCTTTGTCCAAAAGTTTAACAAAGCATTAATTTTTTTAAATTTTTATGTAAATTTTTATTTTTTTATTTATCTTAATAATTATTTAAAATTATTAACAAAATTTTCTTTTTTGTTTCAGTGCCAGCGCTCTCAACCTTCAGTAAGTATCCGAAAAATTATCAAATAGACCCGTATCTAGTTTTAATACAAATTCGAAAAAAAATATCATAAATAGTGTATTAAAAGTAGTATATTTTCATGCTATTATTATTAAACTACCCCCACTCCCATCCACACCGTTTCCGAGAAAAAATTTGTCAAATTGAAAATTGCTTATTACTTGAAAACAGGTAAGGATACAAAGTCGAGTTTTGGTTAGAAATACGTATTTTTGGATTATCTTCAACTTTCTCATTTAATATTATCAACGAAAATCAATTTTTTTCCAAAAAACCCGACTTTTTCAAAAAATCGTTTCGGAACAAATTTTTGTGCAACTTTTTTGAATTTTTGATAACATTAAGAATCCGCCCCCAATGGTCACAAAGTAAATTTCAAATTCAGCAACGAAATGATCTAAAATTTAAGACGGTATTAGTCATTAGTCATGGTTAGGTTGGCTGTCCAGAAGGACACACTTAGGCTATAGAGCCCATTGTGACACCATATATGTGTTTTACCACCTTTCCGATGATAATTTCATTTATCTGCTCCTCAATTTTAGAGGCTAAGTGCACCTCCTACATGCATATACCATGCACTACACCAGCCCATCACAACTATTAATTAAATTAATTGCGACGGCGGGAATCGAACCCGCTACCCTAAGCATACCGCGGGCGGAATTGGTTAAGAAGAATTAGTCATTAATTTAAAAGTTTTCTGATTGAGCCAATATTTTGAGATATCGACACAACCTACCACCCAGAACCTTCCCCAGACTATTGGAGGAACCACATACCATAATATTTCAGGCCACTCATAAAGTTTTCATGAGAATTGCAAAATTCAGATTGGTCTTTCTGACTAGAATATGGGACTTAATAAATTAGTGAACGAATGGTGAAATAAATTTTTTTTTGAAGTATCAAGGTCAAAGTATTTATAATAAACTGGTTTTGTAGTATAAACGATTTGTTTCAAATTCATACATACATCAATTTAAAAACAGCCAGCCGTCCATATTTAATTAAACAACTCTCAATAATTACAGTTCTATACATCAATCTCTCGTTTAATTCTAGAAAACATATGTTCTGAAAAAATTTTTTATTATTATAATTTTTTGTCATAATTAAGTCATACATAAACACAGCTGAGAATGGGAGAGAGTATAGTACAGCAGCCAAGAGCGATTCGATTTATACACGGAGAAAAACGGATTTTTTACGATACTACTATCGTAATTTTACCATGTATATGAAATACACCAAAGTATATTAACTTTAGTCCCAAGGTTGTGACGCTTAACAATATTGATACTATGAACAAAATTTTGGTAAGTGTTCATAAAATCACCTAATTAGTCCATTTTCGGTCGTCTGTCTGTCTGCCTGTCGTCAGTCCGTCTTTCATCACGATAACTCAAAAACGAAAAGAGAAATCAATTTGAAATTTTTATAGCGTGGTAAGGACGTAAAAAGCGCGGTTGAGTTCGTTTATGAGCAACATAGGTCAATTAGGTCTTGGGTCTGTAGGACCAATCTTGTAAGCCGTTAGAGATAGAACAAAAGTTTAAATGTAAAGTTAAAATGTTCCTTATAAAAAAATAAACTACTTTTGTTTGAAACATTTTTTCGTAAACATCATAGTCCAGGATTACGATAGGTTAGGTTAGGTTAGGTTAGAGTGGCTCTCCTGGGGTGGGACACACTTAGACCATAGGGTCCGTTGTGATACCATAAAAGGGGAGGATTACGATAGTAGTATTGGAAATTTTCGTCGAATTTGTTCTCCGTGTAGCATCTATCTATTCGCACCGTGCGTGAGTTTTTTGGAGGCGTTTCCATGGTAACGATACACTACTTTAATTATAGAATTGTATGAATGCATATATAATTGTATGGATTGCATTTATGACTTACATTGAAAATTTAATATTATTGTCTCACAAATTTAAATAAATAATTATGATAATTTATATTTGAAAAATAATATTTGTGCAATTTGATTTCTTATTTTCACAATTTTTAATGCAAGTTTAATTAATTAGTGTTTTTCAATAATTTTAATTTGGCATTTTCTATAACATTAACATATAAAGAATTGCAAATTAGTCATAATAGCCTCCTTTAACGCCAAAATTTTTCACTGGAAGCGCTGGCATCGATTTTATTGTCCCTACCATGACTACGCACACAACGAATATATGTTGCAAAAATTTTTATATTTTGTATGATGGCTCGAAACCCTTCGCCTGCAATCCGGACTCACACTTGTTTTGTTTTTAGTTGCATAACTTCTCATTACAGTCATATGCTATCGAATTTTAAATCACAATAGTTAATGCCTGTAACAAATAGTTACATCAACTGCAGCAAGTATTTTTCTGTGATCATGCAGGAATATAAACTGTACTTAACAAGTGATAATAGTTTAACGTAATATGGCTAAGTATTTTAAGTTGCAATTATTATACGCAACATACACAACGGATAAGGGCTAAAGTTCAAAACAACTTTATAACCCCATCTGTTATGTTTGTTGCCTATAACAGTATCTCCTGCATTGTAAGAACTTCGTTAATCTAGAAAAATCAAATTTTAGTTTTCCCAATATTTAACAGCTGGACCCCACATGATTAGATAGGAAAATGGCTTTCTATGTGAAACTTTTTCAAACTGCCTCCAAAATTTTCTTTGATCATTCTGATCAAAAGCTCTCACGACCACAATAATTTTTATTGGGCAGTTTTGAACTATGGGCAATCAAAGGTACACATATATGATAGGTTTTTGCCTCTTAAAAAATTTCAAAAGATCGGCAAAATCATTTTATCTCCGATTTGGATATAAATCCTTTTCTAGAGTCAGTTTGACCCAAAATATGCAAAAATCGGAACAATTTGGCAAGTATATTCTAGCATATTGACTAAAATCATATAGGGTTGATATCCTGTTCCAATTTCTTCAATTAATACCTCAGAAACTTGCAGTTTGTGGCCTTACCGAGGGCAGTGCAAGTCAGACCAACTGCCTCAACTCTTGGACCTAAATTGGCCAATGATTTAGTTGGCTAAAAAAAATCAACCCTTCCCTAAACTAAAAATTTCTCTTTTGCCTCCCCTTGGATCAAGAGGAGGCAAACTACACCCATGTTCTAAACCAAAGTTTTCCATTCAAAAACTTTTTTCTGTACTTTTTAAATAGAATATTTTTGTCGATTTCGTTTTATTTTATCGGAATTTTCACATATTTTTAATCAAAATTATATTTCATATTGTCTAATAAAATTTGAATAGAGTCTCATAAATTATTCACATAATACTTCTGATAAAATTTTTATGATCAAGGTAATTTCACGAAAATTAATATTCCATTTTAAATAAATTTTTATGTACATACAATTAAGAAAAATATAAAATTCAATTACTTAACCTCCATATTTAGATTGTATGTTATTTATTGAAAAAAATGAATTTTTTTTTGTCTTTGAATCGTTTGAATCAATGGTTGTTATAAAAGTACAAAAATATCCTATATATTATAAAAATGATCAATTAGTTTATTTCAAATGCTCTGTCTATTAGTAACAACAACCTTCATGTAGTTGACACAATCACATATAGACTAGCCATGATATATATGTGTTCATAATAACCAAAACCTCTATTTAAAGGAAACGCAAAGAAATTTTCTTTTAATTCATCCTTTCGCTTTATTTACACGATTATATATTCTAACTAAGTACAATTTTATTTTCCATCAATAAAATGCATGACTTTAAATTTAAAATCAATCTCTTTCATAGAAGTAATGATTTTGTTTATTTAACTTCAGTGATTTTGTATCAATTTAATTCATATTTTAAATTCAATCCCATTCTATTGTAAATACAAATATTTAGCTGTACTTATTCCAATCATTAGCAAATTGAAAGTATTTTGACTGTATTTCAATATGAAACGGCCAACTTCGGGATGAGGTTGTCCTTATTTTAATATTTTTTTAGTGTAGGTAAACTAAAATTTTTTTTTTTTAAATTTGCATTCGAATTTTATTATCATGGTTAAAAAAATACTTGCATTATGATATTTAAATATAGAAGTAAAAATAGTGATTTCAAAATAATTATTTTGTTAATTACATGTAATTACATTTGATTAATTAATATGCTTTCAATAAATAGCTAAATAGCCGCACCAAAGCAACACTGTTGGTAGTAATGTGTTCATTGCGATAACGTTGTTTCAATTATTTTCAATATCTTTTGAATTTTATACAATAATTCTTTTTTATTCGGAATACATAATAATTAAACTAATGGGATAACATAATTATGCAATTTATTTTATTATTAATTACATAAAAATTATTTAAATGGTCGTGTTTTTTTTATTATAATGTAGTGTAGTCTAAAGTACATATTTTTTTGTTTTATTGATAACAATTATTACCAATATAAGTTAATTTTGTGATTTTTTAAAGATGTTCAATTTTCTTTAAGGTATTTCGATATCAAATAAGTGAAAACGATTGAAAAATTTGAAATTTTATTTATCAATCAATCATCCTTTTGTACGTGTGAAAAATTAATATCGATTCTCTGAAAGGTTTATGAGAAGTTATCTATCAAGGTCCGTTTTTTTACCAAAAGATGACACATTTTTCTTTAACCGTACAGAAAATCGATATGAATTTTTCACAAAACTTTTTTATACATACTACATTTTTTTGAGATTAGTCTTTCCTGGCCAATTACAACAGCAACGACTCAAAGGTCATTTTCGTCACTCAAACGTCTGAAAATCTATCCAAGAGTAAAATGGGAAAGGATAGGCTTGCAGGATTGCCTTTGATAGCCATTGAAAGACAAAATACAGCTGTGCTGATGTCAGGACTCGATATGTTGGTCGAAAAATTTACTATGCATGTTAGAAGAATTGATTTACATAAAGATGGGCAGATTTTTTACTATTATTATTGTTATACCGTCCCAAGTTTGTAACGCTTAAAAATATTGATGTTATGAACAAAATTTTGGTATAGGTGCTCATGAAATCATCTAATTAGTCCATTTCCGGTTATCTGTATTTCTGTCGTCCGTCCGTCTGTCATCACAATTACTCAAAAACGAAAGAAGTTATCAAGCTGAAATTTTTATACCGTGCTCAGGGTGTAAAAAGTGAGGTTAAGTTCGTAAATCAGCAACATAGGTCATAGGTCTTGTAAACTGTTAGAGATGGAGCAAAAGTTTAAATGTAAAAAATATTCCTTATAAAAAATTAAACAACTTTTGTTTGAAACATTTTTTTGTAAACATCACTGTTTACCCGTGAGAGCGCAAATTATGCGCAAATTGTATAGTATGTATTATATGGGTATATCAGTTACATGTGTGTGATATGTATGTATGTGTAATGTGATAGAATAATCAACACTTTCTATACATGATATTTCAACAATTTACTCAGTCAATTGTTTGTTTTCATTTGTTATAATTTTAAAAAGGCATACTAATTAGATCAAATATTGAACTACATTTTAAAATAGTAAAATTACGTAATATATTAAATTCGAGATATTTCTATGGTCAATATCATTTAGACTATTAATAATAATAAAACGAAAAAAAAAAGGTTAAATAAAACGATAATAAGATATGTCACATAAAAAAAATGTTTTATAAATTGATAAGATCAATCAATTGACTTGCACACGATAGATGATACAATACACATTACTTTTCATTAATTTGTTATTAATTAATTAAATATTATTTATACTTTTATTAATATACTTTATTTGAGGAAAATTACTTCAAATTATTTTGTTTATCCACATTTTAATCGATCATTGGTGAATCGAAAACTTGCTGAATGGAATATTTTTATCAGAGTCAAAAACTTGATTTTTATAAAACGACTAACAGACCCGACCATGCGTTGCTGTGGCTAGGTTATGCTATTAAATTGTAGCTTATATGAAACGTTTGTATTTTTAACGTAGTGCCATCTATTGAATACTTACTCAATCCAGTCAACAAATATTAGAATGAATTTGGCATGAACATCCTGAATATAGAATCGAAGGGCGGAAATTTTCAGGTTTTAAGAGAACTACTTATTTCCTTTCAAGAAATTCTTTGTGACTACTAGTGAAATTTAGAAAATTTAAAAAACCCCCGACAAATTTTTTGGCTACGGAACCCTAAACTCGTATTTGAAACATATCTAAGAACACTCTCCATTAAATTACCTCAAATTTTCCAAACTGAGCCGATTTGGAATAGCATCGCCAATTTTTGTTTCTTCGGGTACGGAACCCTGCGCTTGAAACATTATGGTTCACCCGTTTAGGCGCTACGATGCCACAGACAGACAGACACACACACACATAGCGGTCAAACTTATAACACTCCTTTTTTTTTTTTATTCGGGGGTTAAAAAAACAAGACGTAGTATTCTGTATACGGAAGTTACATATTGATACTCCCCACTTCAAAAGTACTATACCTTTCATTTCCTCGAAAACACTCCCAAATTTATTAATCTCATCAAATAAACCAGTTTGATAAATTTATATGACAAGCAATATAGTATACGTAAACAAAAATATCCAATTGTGGAAATAATGTTTCTTAGAATTCAGAATTCTAATTACGAAGAATTATATTGATCTTTAATTTCTAAGTAAATGATGTTCCACGAAATAATTGTCGATCATTATATACATTTTTTTTTCAAATATTCGTAATCCTATTTTTTTTTTTAGCTTTTTCAACGGGATGTCCGTCTTTTTGTACCATACATATATGTGATATGCAAGGTATACTAAGTTTAGTCCCAAGTTTGTAACGTTTAAAAATATTGATGTTACGCACAAAATTTTCGTATAGGTGTTCATAGAATCACCTAATTAGTCCATTTCCGGTTGTTTGTCCGTCTGTCTATCAACACGATAACTTAAAAACGAAAAAAGATATCGAGCTGAAATTACAGCATATTCAGGATGTAATAATTGAAGCCGAGGGTGTTTTGGGTCCGTAGGACCCATCTTGTAAACCGTTAGAGATAGAACAAAAGTGTAAATGTAAAAAATAGTCTTTATAAAAAAGTAACCAACTTTTATTTGAAACATTTTTTCGTAAACATCACTGTTTACCCGTGAGGGTAATATATGGGAATATCAGTTATACATGTGTGACGTGTATGTATGTGTAATGTGATAGTATGTCAACACTGTCTGTACATGGTATTACAACAATTAATTCAGTCAATTGTTTGTTTTCACTTGTTGTTATTAATAAACATTTAGTAAATCAATTCACTTTAATTAAATGTATTTTTAAATGTTCAATAAGGTTTCAATTATAAACAATGATGTATTATTTATACAGTAAAACTGTTTATAACGAAATTCTTGGTAAACAGTAGCTTATAACATAAATCATACTAAAGAGTGTCTACGTAGTCTAGCCGCAAAGAGTATTGTTTTATGACTAGACTGATTCGTTTCTCCAAATTTTTTTCACATTTATTAGTCGCGACCAAATCCGTCATTGAACATGCTTAATTTTTGCAAGATCTCGTTAAAGACATGCTCCTGAACGTAAAAGTGCAGCTTGTCACTCGGTAACCCGGTTGCAGTTAACAACAATCAAGATTTACTGCTCTATACATGCTAGAAAGATAGAATTTTCACCAATAGACTCGAAATAAAGTCAAATTAACAGAAATATTCGGCAAATTTCTTTTTTCACAATGCAACCCCCCGGAAAATTGGAAAAACTGTTTTTGGGAAAAAAATTTTGGAGTCAAAATCTAAAATTTTATAGACTTCGGTGTATTGTTGTAATTACGAGTTGGTTGGGTTGAGTTTGCCGGCTATAGAGGGTTCTGAAGTTCTTAGCTCTTAGTTTCCTAAATACAATGAAAACTGTGTTCATCAGTGTCTACAGTTTAAAATTTGAGCGCGAAAGTTATTTAAAAAATTGATAAAATTGGTAAAATAAGTTTTTCTAATTTGATTTTTTGTTTTTATTTTAGTGAGAGCCAACGTATGGCCCCTGATGAAAATCAAAAAGGGGATCATCAAACATTCACTGAAATGATTGTCAGCTGTCGATCGTTAAGTTATTATGAAGGCACCTCAATAAAGACAGCATTTCCTCAAGTAAGTAAAATGTTTTCAATTTCCTTCTTTAGTTTTGACAAACACAGTAAACGTAAATTAAATGACACGGTAAATCGAGAGCAACAATAATAATAACATGGATTCGTAAGAGCAAGTAGATTGCGGCTTACAAACATACGGGGTCGATGTTAAGTTAACTCAAGTTGCCTGTTTGTGATGGAGTGGTTATCTAACTACACCAAAAAAAACAATTTTCAATGCAAAACAAAAGAGTTGAGTTTTCTGACTTTTTTCCGGAAATTTGGTATAAATACTACACATAAATAAAACAATACAAAAAATTCAACATATATTTTCCAACCTTGTTAAAACTTACATTGTATGTATATATTTTCAATAAAACAGATGATACATGGAAAATGTAATGTGAAAATCATGTCAACCTTAATACAGTGACATGTAACAAGAAACATATATCTTCATAGTACGGAAACATCCTTGTAACTTTATTATACATTTTTTCCTTATTCATGATGGAAAAACTATGAACTATTCATTTTCTTGATAATAGAAAAACATTTGCAATTAAATTAAACTAATTCGTTTTCATGGTTCGATTATATTATTTAATTAAAAATTTTCGTAGATATCAAAAAGGTCAATGTCAAATTATAATTGTCAATTGATTGTGAAAATGATGAAAGGTCTTTTTTTACCACATTAGTGATAATGTTTTACACTCGGAAGTTTGATAATGTCTTCCAATATTGATGATAAACTGTGTTAGAAGTCGATTTATATATCCGGCTTAGTCTTCGAAACATCAAAGCCAGAAAATGGAAACAAAATTCATTTGAATTGACGTTAATTACTCCGAATTGCAATCGCTAATAACTCATTCAATGACACTCTTTGCTTAGGATTCATTCCTATAACGATTTCCGTTGTTATTTTCAGCATAAATTTTTCCACCCCCGAGAAGAGGTGGATCCCACCCCCTGGGCCGAATGTGGCCTTAGATTCCGAAATTTTAATATGTTTATACCTAGTAAATTTTTTGTGTTTCAGATTTTAGCTAGTGTATTTGCGGCAAGTTATCACATTGCTGTTGGTATTGCTTTAGCGTACTCAGCAATTTTAATTCCACAATTAGAAGATCCAGCATCTGATATAAAAGTTACACAATCACAAAGCTCATGGCTTGGTAAGTTCAAATTTATTTGTATCTTATACCTAGTCGTATTAAAGTCATAATTATCGATTTCCGCTCTAAATTAGATGGTGAATAAAAAAATTTGTGAAATTACGGCTTCATTGTTAAAAATTCTGACGGAGTGTTCTGACTGATTTAACCTATAAATCACAAAAATCATATCGTCCGCAATGTAGGTGAGAAAATTTAGTCAGTTCGCAATAAAAAAAAACTTTAAACTATAATTCAAAAAGTTTTTTTTCAATTGCGTCTGACCTAATCCTCCGAAAATACTTGACTTCTTTCTTTCTTTTTGAAGTTGACAATTGCATCAAAATTAAATAAAGTCGAGTGCTGACGAGTAGGTGAGAAGATTTAATCAGTTCGCAATCAAAAAAAACTTTAAACTATAATTCAAAAAGTTCTTTCCAATTGCGACTGACCTAATCCCCGAAAAAACTTAACTTCTTTCTTCTAACACACCATTTTTATGATGCGCACGCATAGGGTGACACGAAAACTAAATGTTGAAGTTAGTTACAATTATTTAACATAATGAAGTTAGTCGATTAATAAAATATCACTCACAATAGACAAGGAAAAAATAAACAACTTTTGTTTGAAACATTTTTTTGTAAACATCACCGTTTATCCGTGAGGACGAAAATTAAGCGCAAATTGTCTAGTATATATTATACGGGAATATCATTTATGTATGTGTGACATGTATGTATGTGTAATGTGATGTGAGTAATCAACGCTGTCTTTACATGGTATTTCAACAATTAACTCAGGCAATTGTTTGTTTTAACTTGTTTTATTATTATTTACAGCTAGTGTAATAGTGGTAGTAGTTCCAGTTGGATCGATAATTGCTGGATTAATAATGGAACGATTTGGCCGTTTAAATACAATTAAAATAGCAGCAGTGCCATCTGTATGTGGATGGATTTTAATTGCAATGTCCACAGATTTTTACACTCTTTTATTGGGCCGATTACTTACTGGTTTAGCTTCAGGTAAAAAACAATTTAATTACCTAATTATATAATCCTTTAATTATTAAGTAAGTTATAAATCTTTTTTATTTTCTAAAATTATTATTTCTAAGCATTATAAAAAATAACTATCAAAACTTGAAAAAATAAAATTTTAAAAATTATTTTTTATAATATTGCAAAACTTTTTTATCTTTTTTTGCAGCATTGGGGTCATCGCCAGCAATTGTTTATATAACAGAAGTTGCTCGACCAGACATGCGAGGTTCTCTAATTTCCGCTTGTCCCACATTGGCTTCATTAGGTTTGTACAGAAAAAAGTATATTATTTATTTTTTTTTTTTAATATTCAACTAATAATACGATAGTCAATACATTATACAGCATGATTATAAAGTTACTAGACATATTATTCTTAAACACTTTTAATTATGCGATATTTCCTTAAAGCTATTTTGTTCATAATTTTAAAATTCATGGTTTGGAAGATAAAAATAAACGAAAATCGATAATTCCTTACTTCCCGTATTTTCGAAATTATTGAGCCAATTTTTTAACACCATGAAGTTACTCGATTAACAAAATATCACTCACATTAGACAAGGATAGCTAGATAACAGATTAAGTACCATCTATGAACACAATCAATAGGTTAACTGGAAGATGTATTATTTGTTTATATTATTTATAAATTATTATATTTTTTATTACCAAAAAATTACACACATCCTTTTATTTTAATATTCTCGGGAGTAATTTCACAAAAATCAAAATTTTAAGTCAATTGAAAAATTAAATTGAATTGTTTCCAACCGGAAAATTAAATTTTCTTAAATTAGTATTTGATCTTAATTAAGAAAATGTCAAGGCTGTAAAAATATTTTAACAAATCTTAAAAATCATCTTCTCTTAAATAATAATTAATATTAATCAATTAAATAATTATTCGTTAATTAGTTAGATTTTATAATGATTTAAAAATAGATTAAATTGTCTATATACAGTAGAGTCTCGATAATCGGAAATGTGCAAAAAACGGAACATTTTTCATTTGTTCGCAGTTTCCACAGTGCTCTCTACCAATCGCTCAAAAATGATATTGTTTATTTGTATATACATCTAATATGATTCATTGTTATAATTCTTAAAATATAATAGCATCACAATATTTTTTTTCTACAGGCGCTTAGTTTTCGAAATAAAAATTCTTGGAAAACTAAAAATGCAATATTCGATTTTGAGAAAAATGTTTTATTTTTTCAATCTCTGAGGGAATTCGCGTAGCTAACGCTGCTCCTGCGTTACGAATTTTTTAATTTTTTTTTATTAAGGAAATAAATTTGAAAAAATTTTAATTTAATCAATCTATTTATAAAAGTTTTAACATTTTTATATGTAGGCAACTTTATATACCTGAATGTAATTCATTTGCAATTAAACGAAATAAAACTAAATTTACATTCCAAAGTTGAAATGAATACAAAATATTATTTCTTTTAGGGTTTTCCATTAAATATATTGACAGTATTTTATAAAGACAGTATCCAAAGCGACGGTAGTGTCAGTCACGATTTATTTTACCATTTTTCAATAATTTGTTTTATGTGATTTGGCCCCAGATATTTAAAACCATACAAAAACACTCTCGAACGCAACTTCCCTTTGCTTGTGTCAGTCACATTTGCATTTTGTTAAATAAATCATATATCATGAAGTTTTATGCGCAAATTTCTTACTACAGAGGGATAAATGTAGAATCAACCATAAAACTATACTAAAATTAAAACCGTATTCATTATACAACACAAAATAAGTCCCATTTTGGGTCAAATGTAGTGTCAGTCACGTATGGAATCTCCTTTCTGTTTATTTTTCACCACTGAAAACATTTTTAACTCAACTACTAAATTTAATTTAAATAACGAATCAAATTTGGTGCACTTATAAAAAAAAATTTTTGCTACCTCATTCCCAATTTCAATAAACTGATCATGTAATTCTACTATCTTTGAGCAATATTTAAAAAAAATCTTGTATATCGGATCAAATTTGTCTAACTTACCCAAAGATTGGTTGCTTTTCGTACTTGGTAACGATGAAATTCGGATGCCTTTATGGTGCCTTAAATTACAATTTTTACACTCGTCACTCGTCAAATAATTGAGCTAAACTGATGATAAAAACCTAATTATCGATTCCTAATTTCACTGATAAAATTTCACACCTATTTATAACAGTTTAGAAATGCCTTAATCATAATTGTAAACTAATTAACTTATTAATTGTTTTTGTTGTAAGATATTCCTAAAATGTTACTAATTAAAATAATTTATGCATGCAGTTCCGTCTTTAACATGAGGGTAAAAAAGTTATAATTCTTCGGTAATAACAAATATAATAATTTATAAATAATGTAAACAAATAATACATACTCTCGTTAACCTATCTATTGTGTTCATAGATGGTACTTAATCTGTTTTCTATCTATCCTTGTCTATTGTGAGTGGCATTTTGTTAATCGAATAACTTCATGGTGTTAAAAAATTGTAACTAACTTCAACATGTACTTTTTGTGTCACCTTGAGCGCGCGCATTATAAAAAAGCTGAGAAATTGGCACCTCCAATAGGGACAACTTTGACATTTACTGAACCAACATACAAATTTATAACCCCATAATTTGAAGAAACTGTAAAAATGAGCAAAGCCTCACCCTTGTGGAAATGTTTCAAAAAAATGACTTAAAAAATCTTACTAAATCTGAAAAGCTCTTCTTTTGTATTCTTTTTATCTGAAATATTTCCCACATGAATGTAAACATCGAAAAAACCATTTTTCCAAAACCCTACATACCAAATTTTAGCTCCCTTCTGTATGGCCGAGGGCTCCCTCATAGTTTAGTACGGTCCTGTGTAAATGATAAACTTTAACGATTCCAAAAATTTAATCATATTTCGATTATTAGAAGTAAATTAATAAACATCCGTTGCATATTTGAAAATTTTACAATTTGTAAAATAATACAATTTTTAACATTCCGTACCAAAAAAGGCGATAAAATAACATTTCGTATTAGGGACTTAAATTGAGTAATTTTTCGGTTTAATAAACTCACTCGATAATTAAAAATAAAAACTTATAATCCTTATCTCAAGTGATTTTTTATATTTAGAGGTCCATACCGGAACTGTGGGAAGGAACACGCATATATAGACTGATAAACACTTTACCACTCCTTGGCGTTGCTCAGTCGGGTAAAAATATACAGATTTATGTCCTATGATCCCTAGGGGGGCGTAGGGCATCAACAAATGCTCTCTAACAAACTCGATTCTGTGCCATGGACTTGACTTCTCCCCAGAATTTGCCTTCTTCAGTAATTTCTTGCTCCAGGGTTCCTCCCCAGGTATGACGAGGTCAGCCCACCCTTCTTTTTCCTTGGGGGTTCCACTCAAGTGCTTCTTTGGCAATGCTGTTGACGGGTAAAAATAAGGTACAAATAATTTCAACCCTAAATCTAAAATTGTCTTGGTGCTCGTACTACCTTAAAGTATTCTGATTTTTTTTTAAATAATTATTTTCCTTTTTCAGGGATGGTTCTTGCGTATTGCAAAGGATGGTACTTAAATTGGAGATTAGTAGCATGGTTAAGTAATGTATATGTACTTGTGCCTGCGGTGTTAGTGTACTTAATTCCAGATTCACCTGTTTGGCTGGTATCGCGTGGTCGTATTGACGATGCTAAAAGATCATTAGACTGGTTGAATCGATTACAACCACAACCTGAAAGAAAGGTACACCTTTTCTAATAATATTCTAATTTACCTCCTTTGTTAGACAAAAGCCTTCTCCATTAGTTTCGAGTTTGTTTTTTCAACACTTTACTTGATATTCCATAAATATACCTTCGACTCGCCAAAACGGGAAGCTTTGGGGGTTTTAATCAGTTTTTTACAAATTACAAAAATAAAATCATTCAATTAAAAGTTCTAGCTGAAGTATTTCTACACATTTTCGTTTTTTTTTCGACTTTCTAACTTCAAAATTGATCGAGATATGAGAATTTCGAAATTTTGAGAGATAGAACAAAAGTTTAAATGTAAAAGTTATTCCTTATTAAAAAATTAACAACTTTTATTTGAATTATTCTTTCGTAAACATCACTGTTTACCCCTGGGGTGCAAGTTAGGAAAAAACTTTTGTTCTATCTCTAACGGTTTACAAGATGGATACTTTTTCATTTGATTGAATGAGCAAAAAAATTCCACTTTAAAATTGGCATATCTCGGTTAATTTTGAAGCTAGAAAGTCGAAAAAAACTTTCAGAAATACTTCA
Organism: Chrysoperla carnea; assembly: GCF_905475395.1. NCBI lineage: Eukaryota > Metazoa > Arthropoda > Insecta > Neuroptera > Chrysopidae > Chrysoperla > Chrysoperla carnea. Next base: position 30,858,703 of record NC_058342.1, read on the forward strand.
GAAAATGTGCAGAAATACTTCAGCTAGAGCTTTTAATTGAATCTGTTTTTGTATTTGATGCATAGTTTTTTTGTAATTTGTAAAAAACTGATTAAAACCCCCCAAAAAAGGGGTGTTAGGTATATATGGGTCAATGTCACCAAATTTTTCATCTTATCTAATTCATATAAATATTTTGTTTCAGACTGAAACGCTTAGTGAGATGCAAATGCAAGTATTATTAAAAGAACGTGAAATAAAATTAGCTGAAAAACGTAATTCATCCCGTGGTGGTTCACCATTTTATAAACTACGTGAATTTTTAAAACCAACTGGATATAAACCATTGATCATATTATTTTTCTTATTTTTCTTCCAACAATATAGTGGAATTTATATTACATTATTCTACGCCGTCACATTCTTCCAGGTAAGAAAAATTTCCAAAAAAATTTGTTTGGCACATTCTGTAAATATTGGGGTAACGATTGTTAATCTGTTCTTTTGTTTTTCACAGGAATCTGGAAGTCAATTTAATCCATATTTAGCATCAATTTTAATTGGTGTCGTCCGATTATTAATGTCTATGGTAAACACATTATTGTTAAAACGTTTCCATCGACGGCCATGTGTAATGATTTCGGCTGTGAGTATGGCAATATGTATGACTGTTTCAGGGTACTTTACGTATCGTATTAAACAAGGTAAATCAATCACTTTTTACTTATAGTACATTTAATAAGCCGGAAAATACCATCAAATGTGAAAAAGTGGTGGAACAACTCCGATCTAAAAAATTTTCCCCGCACTAACCTCGGCATTACAACGAAAACTGAGAAAATTAGGGTAGTTTTCCCATCCCAGGAACGATGGAACGACATTCAGTTGCTTTTTGACCTCAAATTCATGATCAGCGACTCCGAAAGCCACAGAGAGACAATTTCTGAGGTGAAATTCAGAATTTTCTAATTTTTTTTAACATTGACACTTCTACGGATAGTTTTAATGAGGTTGCAACCATCCTCAGTTGCTTTTTGACCTCGGATTCATGAATAGCGATCCTAAAAGCTACTTAAGAGACGATTTCTGAAGTAAAATTTTGAATTTAATAAATTTTTTTGCTGTCACTTCCAGAGATAGTTTTAATGGGATTGCAACCGTATTCAGTTGCTTTTTAACCTTGAATTCATGCTCACGATTTTTGAAGTGAAATTTTGTTTTGTTTTTACTGTTACTATTTGGAGTGCTTTGGAGGTGGGGAAACTACAATAATTTTCTCAATTTTCAGATTTCTCCATAAACTTCTAATGGGTGGTCACCGTAAGCACCCTGTATGTACCTACAGCTTTCACATTTTTTAGTAAAAAAGTCACATCTTTGAGTATATCAGAATAGATGGCCATGATTTGTAATCTTACCCTTTTTAGAGAAATATTATTATAGTTCAAAATAATCCGCATAGATGGCGCAGTTAAATGTCAGACTAAACAATGTTTTTATTAAAAATATCTAAATAAATTATAGCTCATGTGTTATTCTGATGTATGAGCTCATGTGTTATTCTATATTATATTATTGTTAAGTTGCATTCAAATCCATTCATTAGTTTTTGCGTGAAAGCGTAACAAACACACAACAAACAAACATCCTTACTTTGACATCAATCTATTTTCAAGGAAATTACAAGTTGTTTTCTTTTAGGTGACACTGGATACAGTTGGATGCCAGTTATATGTCTGTTGCTGTATGTTTGTTCCAGTATGATAGGATTCTTAACAATACCATGGACAATGACTGCTGAATTGTTCCCAACAGAAATCCGTGGTTTAGCTCATAGTGTATCTTATAGTATGGCTAATTTATTAATGTTTGCGGCAGTACAAAGTTATCGGTAAGTCATTTGCAATTTTTCGAAACATTTAGGGAGTGAACACGTCATACGCCATAAATTCCAGTCTTCGAAACACTTTAAACGGTTATCTATCACGATTTTGGTCAGAATCAGAGGCGGCAAAAGGCCAGTGAGGTCTGATCTGAGATTTAAAATATTATTTTTTGTCCGGAGCGGCTAAATAGCTAGTTCGGGTCCTGTTTTAACTCCCTATCTATAAATTTTTTTAAAATATCGAAATTAATTTTTCTTTTTTTTTTGCAGTGACTTAAATACGATATTAGGTGGATCTCATGGCGTACAATGGTTTTTCGCAGTGATTAGTATATTAGGCGCAATATATGCATTTATATTTTTACCAGAAACTCAGGGAAAGAAATTATCTGATATACAGAAATATTTCTTACATAATACTATTTATTTTGGTTCAAAAAATACACCTTCACATACAACGAAAAAACAAGTACCACGTGTACCAGTTAAAACGGATGTAGAAAAAGGACAAACTGCACGATTAGTTACTAATGTTGAATAGAAACAAATTATTAATTAGTTTAATTAAATCAAATTTACACTTATTTTATCTTCTTTTTTTTAAATATTTAATTATTAATAAAATGTATGTACAGGATGTTCATAAAATTAGTTTTGATGGGCTTATCTAGCTAAATTTTTCGACTACCTCAATTTAAAACTTCGAATTCTATCTAAGGCAATTATAGTTATAGTTATAGAGCAGTGATGGGGCCCTTAGCGATGTGAAAATTAGATCATGTTTTTTTTACTCTTCGTAAATCAATTTGGCGTCCTCTTGTGTGCAGTCTTTTCATAAAAATTTGTCTTTCCTCCTTTTTTATTATGTTTTAGTTTTGTAAATCAACTTGGCACTCCATTCTTTTACAAATTTGTCTTTTTCTCTTTTGGCCTTCCCTCGGAGCCCCTAAACAGGCCTAATCCGCTTCATGGTTGTTTGGTCACTACTTATGAGTAATCAAATACAGAACGTTCGATTAACGACGTGTGTGAGAAGCCTTTAAAGTTCCATATCCAACCAAGAACTGATTTTATAAACATCCTGCGTATATTGAAAATGATACTAAAATTAGTTTTAACCTAATGGATAGTTTTCAAAATATTGCAAACATTTTTTATTTTAAATTTTCATTTCAAAAATTCTTAGCGATTTTTTTTTTTTTAGTAATAATCATCCAAAAAAACACAAAAACGCAAAAAAAATCGATCAATTTATTTCAGTTTGTTTATTTTGTTTTTTGAGTCGATAAATTTTATAGTAACAAGTGCCATTTTTAATTTACTCGAAAAAGGATATTTTTAATTGTGTGGAATATTTGTGGTTAAGAATCTTTCCTATTATTAATTGCCTTCAAAAGTGGAACAACATTCCATTGGATTTAAGCTTTTTATAATTTATTTTTTGTTTTTTTAATTTTATAAATTACAAAAATTATTAATTTATGGGTACTTTTTTTAGGAATTAATATTTTGTTTAAATTTTCATTTTTTGATTAATTAAGGTTAAGAACATTGACTTGATCGTCGAGCTCAGGAGTTTTTAATTCGTTTTTGGAAAGACTCACATGAATATGCCAAATTTTGTGCGAAGTAATCCCTATTTGACGCAATACACGTTAACATTTTCCCCAAGTTCCGAGACGTGAGTTTTGCGAATTCCTTGTACTTCTGGTACGACTTTAGTTACGTGAAAAATCTCGTTGACTCGACTATAAATATTCTTTTCTACGGCCAAGTTTGAATTCTGATATTAGCTAATCAAAATTAAGTACCTTTGTAATTATTAAGCTTACACAACTTACAAGACTGAAAACATAACCACGTCACAATGGAAAAAAGCCGAAGTGTCCTTATCTTTCTAGATATTTTCTAGAACAAAAAAAAAAAAAAAAACGTAAAAAATAATAAATGGAAGGATTCCACAAAAAATGTTGGGAAATAAACAAATTATGAAATAAATTGATTCTGTAAATTATTTTTTATAAACATATTTTTCTACTTTAGAACATAATTTTCTATTTCTAAACATATTTTTGAAAACTGCACCAACAACTACGAGTCCATAACAAATAAACAAGAAATAATTGTCTTTTTTGAAAGTGACAAATTTTTTTAAAGCAGGGTTTTAGAAATTATATGAAGTATTAATTTTTTTTTAGAATACATTTTATTTTGATTTTGTCAAATTTTAATTTTGTTTATTTTTTTTTGTACAAATTTACCTGTAAAAAAATTGATTACAGTGCCGTGAAATTAGAATTGTGGAACGTAAATTATTTAAGGAGTAACACCCGTGTAGAAATTTGATGACAAAATAGTAGTCCGATGTTACATTTCTCTGATTTCGAGAAGAAACTCCCAAATATTAATATTTTGGATGATAGGGAAATATCTTTAAGGCTTTGATGCCCTGTGCAGTAGCAAATAATACATTAAGGACTGGATCTGAGTCTTATATCTTAAAGTTGAACTTTTTCATCAATCTACACAGGTGTGCCTTCTTAAATTTTAAAGTAGGGCTATTTTTGTACTTACTTAAAAATTTAAATTATTGTCTAGTTAATATATTGCGAAATTTGATAAATTTTTACATGGTCCGTAACTTAACACAAGAGAGTAGGAGCTGACAATGGTGTCTCTTCCTAGAAATATTTGAAACAGTGAATTTCAATAAAAATAAAGCTGTAAAATTCAAAATTCTCGAATTAATAAAAAATTTAATAATACCAAATATTAATGTACTTAAAAATGTCCATGTATTATAAAATTTGCAACCACTTTTTTGTCTACTTAAGGCGGGAATTTTGAAAACATAAACACAAAAGAAAGGTTTTCATTTAGGATTTTTAATTTTCAAAAATATTATCATCAAAAATGTTTTTTTCATTATAATTTTTAGTTTTTTGTTTTTAATGTTTTTTTTTTTTTGTAATTTATTTTTTTAAAGTAGTCATTTAGGATTTTTTTTTGAGGAATCTCAAAAAATAAAACAGAAGTATTAAAACAAATTTAACTTACACTTTTATGAAACGTAAATTATATATATTTTATGTTGTATCTTAAAAAAAAAATAAATAATTATAAATCCAAAAATTATGTGCTTTATTTCTAGAATTTCATAATTTGTTGCCATTTTAGAACTTTTAAGATGTAACCTCATGATGACGCTTTTAACGCAAACGATTTTAAGCGTGTCAACAACTGAGGTAATTGCTTAGGTCCAACCATTGTAGATTCGTAAGAAAAAATGTAAAGTGATACGTAATAAGTATTTTTTTAAGTCAAAAAGCGAAAAAGTTCAGTGAAATATTGATGTTTTATGTAAAACATTTTGTGATATGAAAGTTGGACATTCAAAATATGTTTTTTTTATAAATGTCCCTATATTCAATGTGTCCCTAGCTGACCTATGCAATTACCTCAGTTGTTGCCACGCTTCTCACTGTACGGAATGATAGGCGATGCTTAGTCTATTTATAACTTTAAAGTCAATGCGCTTGACGCTGATTTTGAGCGTCCGTCAAATTAGGGTCTAATCATAAACATAGTAATACTAGACTACGCGATTCATTTACTTTCTGAGTTAAAAAGTTTTTCGAACTTCAAAAAGAGAGCCTCTGAATCTGAGGTAGAGAGCTATCTTTGTCCCACTTTGCGGTGAGCATTGCCATATGACAGAGATAACTATACCAGAACTTTCTTCGTATTTCTTTCTAATATTAACATGAATTTCATCGAATGCGCACTCTATCTATATGGCATGAAGAAATTTTATGATCAATATCGAGTTACTCGGGTTAATCGATAAAATGTTTATTAATAATATTCATATCGATATCTCGTGATTAATTTAATTTTAATAAAATACATGATAATGTTACATAAAAAATTGTATCCATAATGGCTGTAGAATATGCACAGCCTTAATGTTCTAGAATAACTTATCGTTTAGATTTTAATCAGAACATTCTTGGAAAAATGCATAATTTGTTTTAAAACGTAAAAGTTTAATATATTTTATTGGACTTGAAATAAAATAATGGATGTTACAAAAGCAAATAAAGGGAATGTTAATTTCTTGGATAATGTTCCAGATAATGTTCCACATATACAAGAAGCCGACGAAGAAAATTCATCGAAAAATCTGGATTTGAAAAAAAAGGTATTTTCTTTAGTTTTATATCGAATACTTATATTTTAATAAACGATTCGAGTATAGTAGATCGAAACTTTAAAATATAAAATCGAATTTTTCGACAGACGAATCGAACCACGTACGTCGTACGAAAGTATAAAGCGAAAATAATTGGCATCTGCGAAGTGGGCCCATGTATTTTTTAATTTAAAAGATTTTTTACATTAAGTATCTCAATGGTTTTTCGCTGCTTTATAATTTCATAATACAAGATCTTTGTCCGATGTACGTCGATAATCTGCGTTGACTCTACAGAGGAATAGACTTTTTGAGGAATGAAAATTTTTTACTCGAAAATTGGACTGAAAAATTTCTAAGAACTTTTTTTGTAACTTTTAACCCCAATTCATGATACAATTTTTTCCGAAGCAATTCGGTTAATATTTCTTATTTGTTTAAAAAAATTAGCAATACAAAACAATATCCCACCGGGTTACCCACGGGAAACCTGCACTTTTACGTTCAGGAACATGTTTTAAACGAGATCCTGTAAAAATTTTCCATGGGAAAATTTTATTTTGCCGGATCTATTATTTAAGTTGCATAAATCATATTCGTTTCGGAAAACAAAGTTTGTTTTTCGGAATTGAATCTTATTATTTGTTTTGAAAACTAATATTAGTTTTTTTTCTTATTTAGGTACTTTATCATGGACTTCCGAAGAGAAGAACAAAAAGGTTATACGCCATTGATGAACGCGAACCATTATATTAACAGTTACAGAAAATTATAATACGTGTTCGAGGAGTAAAAGCTTTTGGTAGAATTACAATTGGTAATGTAATTTTCAACTTTGTGTTACAAAAATAACAAAATTGTAAATTCTTGAATGATTATACCACGTATATGAAATATATCAAGGTATATTAAGTTTAGTCCCAAGTTTGTAACGCTTAAAAATATTGATGCTATGAACAAAATTTTGGTATAGGTGTTCATAAAATCACCTAAATAGTCCATTTCCGGTTGTCTGTCTGTCTATCGTCTGTCCGTCTGTCATCACGATTACTCAAAAACGAAAAGATATATCAAGCTGAAATTTTTATAGCGTGCTGAGGACGTAAAAAGTGAGGTCAAGTTCGTAAATGAGCATCATAGGTCAATTGGATTCGTAGGATCCATCTTGTGAAACGTTAGAGATAGAACAAAAGTTTAAATGTAAAAAATGTTCCTTATAAAAAAATAAACAACTTTTGTTTGAAACATTTTTACGTTAACATCACTGTTTACCCGTGAAAGCGCATTTTATGCTCAAATTCTAGTATTATATGGGTATTTCAGCTATATATGTGTGACATGTATGTATGTGTAATGTGACAGAGTAATTAACGTCTATATACATGGTATTTCAACAATTAGCTTAGTTAATTGTTTCTTTTCAATTGTTTTATACTAATTTGAGTTTCAACATTTTTTTTGTAATTCATAAAAAAAAGGATTGTAAATCAAATTATAACCAGTTTTTGTAAATTTCAAATTATTTATTCCAGAATAAATCAACAGTTTTAGAAAATTACAAAAAACAATTGTAATTTTACAAAAATCTTTAAAAATGTATAATAAAATAATAATTACCTTATAAATATATTTTTTTTACAAAAATAAATTTGTTATTATTAATTTTGAAGAAATACTAAGTTAAAATTTTGTTTTAGCTCAATCTGTGATATTTTTGACCCAACGCTAACGTTTGCCGTCACATAATGCCTCAGCTTATTGTCATGTCATCCTAAAATGTTCTTTGAATTATTCTAATCAAAAATTGCCATGGCCATAAAAATTTTTAACGAATAGTGTTCGAGTTACGGGCGATCAAAGCTACACTTGTATTATTTTTACAGTAACTGTCTTACTAGTAAAATGGCTTTCTGTGAAACATTTTCAAACGCCACCCAAAATGTTCTTTAGATCGGTCTGATCAAAAACTCTCATGGCTTCAAAAATTTTTAACAGATTTTCATGATTTTGGATCCTATTTATGAAATTACATCAAGGTATGTATTTTTTTACCCCGATAAATATTAGTATTAAAATTATCCGCAAATTATTTTAGCATTAATGTTCCCAATTTTAAGAAGGAGCAGTTATCTTGTTTACTCCACAGATGTCACTATTGCTTACACTATTATCTAAGATAATATATATCTTATATATTATCTTACTATTATCCTACATAATTGTTGTGCCATGAGTAAGACTGTGTACAAAACGCTTATTTCTAAAGCAAGTGTTTATAGCGATTTCAAAATTCGAATTTTCATTTCTTTTCAATATGTGAAGCTTTTTGTTGTCTGAATGGTTGTCAGAATCAATTCACAAATTACGTCAAATCTTATGAAGGTTTCAATAAAAATATTACGCAAGCATTGCTATTCAAGCATAGGCAGCGTATTAAACAATTAAATTTGTTATCATCTCGCTATGCAGGGCCGGATTTAATATTTTGCCGCCCTTGGGCACTGAAAAAAATGCCGCCCCATCATTGAAATATCACTCAAAGCTATGTAGTTTTGGTATCTTATTAAAAAAAAAAAACATATTGAGTCTCTTTGCACTCATTGTAGAACGTAAGTAGTTTTTAACCTTTTTCTAAAAACGATCGTTCTGCACTACAGTTTGTTACAGCTAACGTAATAAATATTCTATTATTGCGATTTCTACGTTTGGAAACTCAGTGTGAAGGTCGTTTAAATTTAATTATTATCATTAAATCCGGACATACAATAATGAATAATTCCAGACTGTTTCGGTAGTGACTAATTAAAGAATAGTCATTACCGACTGACATTTTCAAAAAGGTTTGTTTCCATAATGTCCCACAAGTCACAAGTGCGATTGTTGAAAGTGAACTAGTTGGTTTTATATTTGTTTGTAGACAATTTAAAAAAAAAAAGCTGTTGAGACATTCAGGCTTCCGTAGGCACAGACCTTACAAGTTTTATGTATTTGTTACGCAGCCATTTATATGTTATGAAAACAGTTGGCATTATTGATAATAATTCTTTTTTTACATGACAGAACGACACTGTCAAACACAAAGCTTATTCATAAAAATAATAAAGAATATTAAATTATTGGTGAAATTAATAAATTTGAAACGATAATTTTAATAAACAATAATTATGTCAATTGTTGCTGAAAAACTTCAAGATGATACAAATATTCCGTTGGCTGATGACGATCCACAAGGTAGCATATAATTTTTTAATTTGTTTAAAATTGATTTTTTTTTTGTTGTAATGACTAATACCTGGTTATTGTTTAGTTATCATTCAAGATGATCCAGAAACTGGATCAGATTTGTTACATGCACGAAGTATAGATTCAATTCCATCGTCGTTTACAAATGGTAGCACCAGTCCGCATAATTTAGTGATGGGTCCGAATAGTTTAGATGTGGATGTTAGTATTGATGAACAAGAGGAGAAAGCTCGATTGATATCACAAGTTTTAGAATTGCAAAATACACTTGATGGTAGGTGATTTGATATTTTTTGAAATTTCAAACTTACCCAAAGAAAAAACCCACGTCTAATTTGTTTTGATGAGTCATTAGTTTTATAATTAATCTTAAAGATTGTAGTTTTTTATTATAAGCGATCGAGACGAAATTTTTTTTGGAGAAAACCGAAATTATTAGGGAATAATATGTATTAAAATAATAATTCCGTCATGTCCGTCTGTGTTACAAAAAATTGTTAAATTTTGATAGATAGAATGTCCTTCAATTTCACTTTCAGAGAAGAAAAAAAGGTTTCTAATAACTTTTCTGCTTAAATTAACAGCGACAGATACGAATCTCCAAAAAATGCAAAAATTGTGTTCCTCTCCTCGTAATTTTTATGCCATGTGATATAGAAATCTGAAAAATTTATCATTAGTAGTACTCGTCAAAGGTAGCACAGGACTGTCGTACGTCCTTAAATGAGCTGGCGGAACGAATGAATGTAGACCTGGTATGGGTACCGGGACACAGGGACATTCCAGGAAATTGTGAAGCCGACGAGCTTGCCTGAAATGGCACGATGCTGCCGGACACAAGCATTAATAAATACCCGGGAGTTCCATTTGCGAACTGCAAGTTACTCCTGAAAGAGGATATTCTGAAAAAGGCCAATCTTAGATGGAGGGAAGAACGTACTTGTGGTACTACAAGATATGGTCTGAGTACAATCGCAGACGTTCCGAAGTTTTCATATCACTTCCAAGGGCCTCTGTTCTCAAAGTTGTTGCGGCTATCACAGGACACTGGCTGGGCGGCAAGCATGCTGAACGCTTAGGCCTGGCAGTGTATCACGACTACTGCAGGAGCTGTCACAGTGGTGACGAGGAGGAGACAATGTCTCATCTTCTCTGTCACTGCCCAACTCTTGTCATGAGGAGATAGACTGACTTGAACCAGCCTCTCTTTGACGACCTCTCCGATGTAAAGTCAGTCGACATCAAAGCCCTCCTGCTGTTCTTAAACAGCTCCAAATGGTTCACGGAGTAGTGGTCGGGGAGGGGCCAACCCATTTACGGCATCACAACGGAACCTATGGTCTAAGTGTGTCCCATCCCAGGACAGCCACTCTAACCTAACTTAACCTAACCTAGTACTCGATAAATACTGTCAACGAAAATAATTTCAAGCTTGGAATGTTAATACGGGGCGACAAGGGGAACATGATACTTTAAACATTTGGAGAGCGTACATTATGTGAAATTTTCACCTGAGAAAAAAGTTATTTTAAACATTTTATTGCATTTTTAAATAAATCTTTCTTTATTTACGTGACGTCAAAAAACAAACAATTGCGTCATCAAAACTGTCGAAATACATGGTATTTCAACAATTAACTCAGTCAATTATTTGTTTTCACTTGTTTTTAATTTAATTTTGTTGTACTATTTATCTATAATTTATAAAGCATATATTTTCTTTATCCCAGATTTATCAAGACGAGTTGATAGTGTGAAAGAAGAAAATTTAAAACTTCGTTCAGAAAATCAAGTATTAAGTCAATATATTGAAAACTTGATGTCCGCTTCATCTGTATTTCAATCGACATCACCAAAGAGTAAAAAAAATTAAAGGGAAAAACCAAAAAAGAAGAAAATTTACAATTAAAAATTAATATATATTTATTATTTAAAATTTTTTAAGGAAAAACAATTTAGTTACACAACTGCCTCTAAAATAAATTTTAAAAAAAATTGTTAAAATATAATTGCGAATTAATTATCGTGAAAATTTAGTTTTCACTAAGAAAAAAATTATTGAATAACAATTTTTTTGAAAAAAAAAAGAAGAAATTTTCTATAACGCTGGATCAGACAATATTTGAAACATTTGATAGTTACACCATCAAAAAAATGGAAAGTATCTATCAAAAAAATTGCTTAAATACACTTTTTACTTAAATATTGCTAGGTATGTGTTTCTCCTTTTGATCAAGTCAAGTTGTTCTATTCTCGTAATCTCCAGGACTCTCGAAATTAGATTAGTTTTCGAAGCTAGTCAATGTAATAGTTTTTTCCATTGTACAAAAGAAAATTATGTATTTAGAATATTTGAAATATGAAAATTTATATAAATGTGAACTTGTAATTTGATGAAGGACGACTCGATAATTTTGGCAAGCCCAATTTTTCCATAAGATTCACGTACTCAAATTGTTTTCGCCCTTAATATTGATAATCCGTGTGCTAGTAAGCTAAAAATTATGGCATATTTTGCAGATCAGAATAATACCTTTACATATGGTTTCCAATCCCCCGAGTCTTACTTGAGGTGTTTTCCTTTAAAGAGGGATTCGTTTTCTATGAACAAATTAGTTTATTTAAACACGATTTTTGGAATTCATAGACTTGCCAAATATTTTAGTCGTCCATCTCAAATAAAATTCAAAGTTGATGTGAAAATATTTATTTGACATGCGTAGAATGTTTTTTAAATATATAGAAACAAATTCTAGATGTATATCAAACTCGAAATGTTAAATGTTTACTTAATATCTGGATTTTTTCCACTCAAAGTAGAGCTTCTTTTAGAATGATGGATTTTGATCAATCCAGGAATTTTTAATCCCATATTCACGTCGAATAAATCTAGTTTAGTTTAAAAAACTTTGGAATATTTTCCAATATGCACTGTAAGATCTATCGTAAATCCAGACCATGCTTTTATTTCAGAATGCGTTACGAATATTGCACTGTAGATAAAAATACTATCAGTAGAGAAAATCAGATGAATCACCGGAAAACCGGACAATGACGTTGAATTGATCCAGCATTGCTCAGTGCTCGAACCAATATGACAGCCCTAGACACGCTGTATTGAAAATGATGTCGATAATGGTATTCTTAGACCTGATATTCTCTATTATAGTGCCTCAGCTCCATCGACATGTCAAATGTCGTTAAGCGTTAAACACGGTAACCAAATGAAGCCTTATTTACTCATCGTCGCGTCATAAATGGCAATTAACGTAGCTTTTGATTGATTACCACCATCGAACGCCTATGTTTGCGATATCAATGGAATGCAAGTTTTACGTCTTCACCATAGACATATAAGAATAGACTACACTAGTAACGGACGATCGTGTAAGTGGGATTCCAGATTCGATAAAAAGAGAACGATGCTCTGACGTACGTTTTGTCTCTTACAGTAAGCACTTGTCCAAGACTGTTAATGCGCAAACGTAACTAAAAAGAAACAAAACGTACGTCAGAGCATCTTTCTCTTTTTATCGAGTCTGGACAGATCACGTCCACTTCTTCAATCTATTCTTATATGTCTATGGTACTCACAGTGTATATTGGAACTTATCCACCACAAAATGACCATAACCTAAAAAAAAAACACAGGATAAAAACTCACGATATTATCCATAAATCATCTTGATCAATTGGGAATACTAGCCTAGTTTCAGTGTGGATCCATCACATCATATAAATTTTTGTGCTCTCTGGCCCTCTCCACGTTCCCTCCTTTCTCTCTTATTAAATAAATAAATATACATACTGTTGTAACTAAAAGAAAAAGTAAAAAATATAACTGTTATGTTGCTCACTTCTCAAAATATTTGCTATAAAAAAAAAATTTGCTAAACTAAAATCCATAATTGTTTGTTTGTGGTAGAAATGCACTTGAAAATTTTACTACACAAGTAAAAGACATAAGCCCAGCACTTAATTGTAAACATATTTTAGGACCGTTTCATGCGACAGTTGATACTGTAATTATTTCGATGCTTGATCTTAAACGACAAAGCAAAATTATCTTTTGACGGTTTTATTTTGATACATCGATTTTTGAGTGAATTTGTATGATGCGCGCGCACAGGATAACCCGAAATGCCAAATATTGTTGGGCTGCTTTGACAAATTCATATTCAAAATATTTCGCTCTAGTTATGCTGAGATTTATGGCGTGTTAGATTGCCCAAAATCGAAGTCGGGTAAGAAGATATTTTCTGATTTATTCATTAAGTTTTTCTTTGTTGTTTAAGATCAAATGAATAAATTGTCACAGTATTAAATGTTATTTGAAATGGGCATTAGTTATTTGGTTGTTTTTTAGTTTAATCGTCAAATTTTGATCATCCAAAATTTACATTTTTTTGCGTTGTGAATCAAATTATTAAAAAAAAAAAATGAAATATTTAAAATATTTTTATAAACAAACGATAATTCTTTTGTGTTCAAAAAAAAAAGTTAATTTTATTTATATTTATACAAAATTTTTTATTATTGATTTAAAAAAATTTTCTTTAATTTAAGCATATGACTATTTTTGGTAAATTTTTAAATGGTTGACGCTTTTCTGCCACTATTGTGGCAGTTCTAAACTTCTTTGTGATTTCACTAGCTCTGACTACTCGCTTATGGAAAAACAGACTTTAAATGAATTGAACGTGCCTTAGTCGTATGAGACTTTTTGAAAAATCAATAAAATCATGATGGCGATCGATCTGTAAGACCTGGACAGGACAGGGAATTTTAAAATTTTGGAACAGTTGGAACAGGAACAGATAAAAAATACTCCTAGACTACGAGTTTCTAGAATTGGCTTTTGAAAACCCAATTTTTAAACGATATTTATAAATGTATTCAGAGTATTCTGTACTTGACAGTAAAACCTTGAACTTCTTGTATAAATTAGCCAGGACGAACGAAAACGCTTTTAATAAAATTTCAAACTGAGGCCAAATGTATTATATATAAGAAAGTGGATTCCCAGAAATTGTAAGATAAAATGAGGTTGGCGATCGATCTGTAAGACCTGGACCTTCTAAGGTATATTCAATTCAAGTCTGTGAATTAATAATGAAGATATATCCAAATTGAAGAACGTCCAATTTCTGGCTAAATCTCCCTCATAATTTAAGATATATCGAAAATGTGATAAAAGTAGTTGAATACCAGAAAGTGTCACGAATTAGTAACTCGAGAGCGTCATCATTTATAAATTTTGCATTTATTACTTCGATTATTTTAATGATTTGTATATTTCTGTATATTTTGTACAATTTAAGAAAAAAAAAATTTTTTGTTAATGCCAAAATAGGACCATTATATGTACGCCTTGCAAGCCTTCTAAGGCTTTATTTATTTATATTTAAAAAAAAATAATAAAAACTGTTTACAAAATTTTCAGTTTATTATTTAATCCCAAGTTTGCCAAAAAATTTTCTTTCAGCTTTGTGCGATATTTTTGGTAAATTATACTTAAATCATAGAGTCCGTTATGATACCGAAAAAAGGTTGACCCATCCCCGATCACTTGAGCTATTTGAGAACAGCAGGAGTGCTTTTTTAAGCAGGAGTGACCTAAAACGCGGGTAAACCCTGCTGTGATGTCATAGCGGTATGAGTCATAGACCTTTTATTAGCAAAATCAACATTTTGAAGTTCTTTTTCAAAAATAGTGGAATACTCTAATGTCAAACTTTTAATATTTAATGTTAGTTTTTCGCTACCGTTCACCTTTGTGCGAAATATCGGGACCAGGACACAAAATTTAATGATCATTTTAGTTTTAGATCAAGTATAGGACGAAGAACTTTAAGGTAAGAAATAAATACATTAACGAGCTTTGAATTTTTTTTATTAAAGTAAAAATATTTATTTTCTTTGTTTTTAATATAAATAAATAAATAAAATTAACAAAATAAATTACTACAGAAATAAATAAGATTGTTTAAATAATAAGAAAAAATCGTAATCTGGTAACTGACTTTTATGATTTTTTTTACAGAAAAATTAATCATTTTTGTTTTTTTTTTCGACACCAGAATGTTATATTAAAAAGTAGAAGTATTTTTTAGCACACTTTTTTTTAAATGAAAAATTGGATATGTTTAGGTTTATTCAGATCAACTTGAACCTTAAACTTTTATAAAAATTAGAATGGAAAATTAAAAGTTACCAGGTAATTTAGGAATTTAATAATTTTTGAAGTTAAACTTCTTTGGCAGACCAAAATTACAAGGTAACATAAATTTTTTAAGTATTGGTGAAGCGATTTGGATTTATTGGTAGAAGATCAGTACCGGATTTACTTTACAAAGGCCCGTAGGTGGAATTTTTGTGGGGGCCTACTTGAGACGAAAATTTTTGATAGGAACGGGGAAATAACAGTAATAAATGAAATGACTGATATTTGAAGTTGATTAAAAGTTTACAGAGTATTATTTTAAAATCATTTTCCGATTCTTCTGCTCAGCAAAACTATCAATTTTTCAAAATTTACTTTCAAATTTTTTCATTTTGTGGAGGCCCATATACGCCGCCTAGTAAACCTATATGTAAATCCGGCACTGTAGAAGATAGGCTAGCAATCAGAAGCTTGGACGATCTACTTAGATGAACATCAGGGCAATTAAATTTCTTGTGGATAAGTCTGACTCCGGAATTTTTTTAACTACGATCTTTGAAAAGTTATGCGTTTTTAAATCAAACGTTTTGCAGGGTTTTATATGAAATATCTGAAAATCTGAGAAATCTTGGTACACCGTTGAATACTGAATAAATCTTAATATACCCAATATTAATGTTTTCGTTTAATTTATCCACCCTTAAAAAGCAATATTGAAGATTTTCACCTTTCAAAAAAAGCAACTTAAACCGTTTTAGCGATTTACTGCCTGAAAAACTATGAGACTTAAATCACATAAGTTTCAGTCTATATTCAAAATCTTCGGAATTGATTCTTAGGCGAAAAACCATCAATCGAAAACATTAACCAGTTGAAAGGAAAAGACAACACCAAGTACTTAAACATTTTCGCCGTTAAGTTTTTGGTTTGGTTCATATGGCGTAAAACGTTTAACATAAAGAGACCACATTGATATTCATAAAATTAATATTCCCAAGGCCATTTAAATCTGAATATTCGACTTTCTTCGACTAATTCCGATGGATCATATTTTTTAAATTCCTGCACTTCTCCATCTCCAGTTGCATCATCATTTTCAACATCCTCTTCTGGTTCGGCATCATCTTCATGTTCCTCAAATTCTTCGTCATTTTCTTCGGATTCTTCATCGTTTTCAATGTCATCATCTTCGTCAATTTCTTCGTCATTATCGTCATCATCATCACGTTCAATCATGTCTAGGTGTTCGTTTGAATCATCACCATCGAATTCGTCATTTAAATCAACTGTACTGTCTTCAGGATGCGCTTCTGTCGTTACCAATAATTGCTGTTTATCGGCACCGTTTTTTAAGGAACTTTCAACTGTTGAGACCCCTGTTGAATCACTTGTAGTTGACTCATCAACGATTATCACTTGAGGCGAAGTTTCATTTAGCTGAGCAATATTAATATTCTCAAAATCTGCTGGATTCATTAACAGTTGTGATGTTAAAATTTGAATGGCTTCCTCATTTTGATCATCAATAAACTTTTCAGTTGTACTTTCAGTTTGCATTAGTTCCGTCGTACTTTCAGATTTTACGTTAATTTTTTCAGTTTGCATACTAGTTTCAAGTTTTTCGTTTACATTTTCAGTGTTAAGAGTGGGAATGAAGGTTATAAACTTTTGAGTTGTACTCTCAGGTTGAATTTTTTGTGTAGTAGTTTCAGTTTGAATAATCAATTTTTCTGAAGTCGTTTCAGGTTGAATATATTTATGTGTATTGATTTCAGTTTGCATAATCAGTTTTTCTGAAGTAGTTTCAGGTTGCATTATTTTTTGTGTAGTAGTTTCAGTTTGCATAATCATTTGTTCTGAAGTAGTTTCAGGTTGCACGTATTTTAATGAAGTTGATTCCGGTTGCACAGATGTGATTATCATTTCAGGTTCTTTGTCGAAATGCATTTCAGGTTGGGTTTCTTTTTCAGGTATTACATTTTGGGTTATTTCAGTTTCAACAATCGGTTGAGGAGTAGTAGTGGTTGTAGGTTCTTGAACCTGAGGTGTTTTTACAATTGCTGTAAAATAGCTCAAGTCACCTGCAATTGGAGCGGGTTTTTTGAGTTCGTCAGGAATTATCACCGGTTTTGGATAACTTGGTGTAACTTGAGTGGTGGTTGATGGTTCAATTTTAATTGCTTCAGTGGTTGAGGTAATTGGTGTGGACGTGCTGGAAGGTAAAGTTGGTTGTTTTTTTGGTGGACGAGGAGTTGTGCTTGATGTTTTGCTTGGTTTACGGCTAGGTTTTCTACGATTTGGACGCTTCTTTTTTGGTGTAGTTGTACGCACTGTTGTTGAAGTTGGAATTTTATTCGCTGGTTTCTTAGAAGGTTTAGAAGGTACAGCAGGTCTTCGTGATGGTCTTTTAGTTAACGGTTTTTTTGTAGTTGTAGAAATCACTTTTCTTCGTGAAGCTGGTCGTGGAGGAGACGAATCACTATCACCTCCACCTAAGAATGCACCTAATATATCATCACCAAACACACTAAATCCGGTATAATCGACACTATCTACATCGTTATTCGAATCATCTGCATCTGAATCATCGTCATCTTCGTCTAGATCAAAATCATCATCTGCGTCTAGTTCGAATTCGTCATCATCATCGTCATCATCGTCATCGTCATCGTCATCATCTTCGTTCGAGTTCAGTTCAGAAACTGGAATTGGTTGAGCTGGTTCTAAGCGAAGTCCATTCGAGCCAAATTTAAAGCATGATACCCGTAAAGCAGCTTCGATGTCATTCAACGATTGTAATTCCAGACTTAAGCAAGCGTTAAAATCATCTCCTTGACGTCCCACTGAATATAACCTGCCGCAAAATTTCGATATACTACCCGGTAATTCCATACAAACTGGTTTCGGTTTACGACCAGAAACTGTTGTGTTGGTTATAATTCGATTACCAAAACTCATACTAATCGCGATACGATCGTTTTTCAAGTATTGTAACGATGCACATCCGGGTCCATTTATTCGGACAATCGGGATTTGAAAATCTCGACAACAGTTACATTTGGTGTTCGTGCAGGTACAATATTGATTTGCGGTTGTAATCTGTTTCTGTTGATGGTTCACCTTTTTTCGAAGTTGGTTTTTTGTTGTACGTAAGTTTGTATGATGGTTTTTATCTGTAATCAAATAGAAAAAAGAATATGAATTATTTTATTATATTTTTTTGAAATGAGAAGTTATGGAATGATCAGAGTTTACAGCGTGTTTCAGTAAAAGGTTTACATATTTATCAGTGTATTATTCCTAATATTCATGAAAAATCTATTATCTCGGAAACACTGTAATACACAAAAATATATCAATAATGAACTGGACTACATTACAACTAAACAATCATTCAACTAAATTATAATATAGGCAACTTTCATTACTAATGATTAAACAAATTGCCTGTATGTCAGAAATTAAAAATTTTATTCTGTAAATTAATTATTTGAATTAAGATAGCATTATTAGTAATCGAAAAATAATAAATAATCGTCTTTTGACTGTGTCTTGGCGAACGAAAAATTTTGTGATTTTTTCATCTTGTTAAATAAGATATTTAGAGCGACAGCACCTATACCAAAACTTTGTTTTTAGCATCAATATTTCTAAGCATCACAAATTTGGAACTAAATTAATATACCTTGATATATTTATGTCGACCTCTTTTTGAATATCAATCTAGTAAGTTTAACAGATGGATATTAGGTATTAACATTTAACCGCTATAAACGAATCAATAAATAATATATCAAAAATACCAACAATTATTTTTTTCTAAAAAACCGTTCCAGTTTCCGTAAACAAATTATTAATTAGAAACATATTACTTATTTTTTTAACTAAACCAGTTTTTGCAAATGTTTTTTTTGTTCTTAATAGTTAAAATTTTTAGTTTAAAATCATTGATAATAATCAATAATAATTTAACATTAACATACTAATAATAAATAATTAAAACAAGTATATTTATTAGCTTAGTTCTCATAACTCAACATTTTACTTTGCTCATAATAAACTAACAAGTTCAGGTTAATTTAAATATAAATTAGGTTAATTTTGGTTATCTCAAACAAAACTATTTATCAGTATTACCTATAAGTGATAAGCATGTTTTATTGATAATTATAAAAACTACTAAATCAATTACCTAATTAAGATTTAAAAACTAAAAAAAAGACATCACCTATTGGTTTAACATTAATTTCGCACGTGGAAATTTTTAAACATAAAATTAATTGTGTAAGTAACATTGACTTTAGAGTATACATTGACTGAGCATCGCCTATCTTTCCATACAGTGAGAAGCATGCCAACAACTGAGGTAATTGCTTAGGCCAGCTAGGGATATTTATCCAAAAAAATACATTTATCAAAAGAATATAGGGATATTTATCAATAAAACATACATTGAATGTTAAATTTTCATATCACAAACTCTTTTACATAAAACATCGTGATTTCAATAAACTTTTTCGCTTTTTGGCTTAATTTGGCTTAAAAAATACTTATCACGTATCACTTTACATTTTTTCTTACGAATTTACAATGGTTGGACCTAAGCAATTACCTCAGTTGTTGACACGTTTAAAATCGTTTGACACTCAGTCTATGTAACTCTAACGTCAATGAGATAAATAAACAAAGAAATAAATACACTTTCCAATTCATAATAATTTCATATTTGGTTTTTACCATTTCAGAATAATAAATAATAATGCTCCTTATTTGAGTACAAAGTAAAATTTTTAAAAAATGTCAGATTTCAAATAGATTAGGTATGTTTAAAAAGTTAAATTATGAATTATTTCATATTTTTATTTTCACTTTATGAGTAATCGAATAACTTTCATGTAAATTTCAATTTGATTATGGGTTAAACCACGTTTGTTAAATCAAAAAAAATATAAAATTAAAATCCGGGTCAATTTATCAAAATTACAACATAAATGTTATGAAATTTCACTTTAACAAAAATTCAAATAAGATCCGGGTAGATACTTTTATTATTATGCCCGGGTACAATTTTTTATCGAAAACAGTTTTTTATCGAAAGTTCAGTATCTTTTAAATTATTGACAAAAAAAATTATTTAGGCAATTACAAGCTTTTATTGTACAAAAAGTAGAAAATAATTTTATCTCTGAGTCCCTCTTACCCGACTATTTGTAAAAGCTTGAGGCGCTCAATTTAAAATATCAAAAATGAATTGGAACGCTTCATCTACTCTACATAATTTTTCTAATTATTTTTCGATTCATTCTTGATGTTAATCGCCTCAAGCTTTTACCAATAGTCGGGTATGAGTGACTCATAGATTATTTTCTTCTTTTTAGTATAATAAAAGCTTGTCCCTTGATAAAAAGTAAATTTGTATTCACTTTTGATTTTAAATAAATTCAAGTGTTGTTTATAAACCTTAACAGCCTTAATTAAACCAAACATTGTATTTTAATCGCCAAAATTACAAAAGGTTTGTAGAATCCCGCCATTTCTGCATAAGTAAGTCGGTATCATCGGAATAGGCTCTTATTTTGATAATTTATGCCTTAATTACAAAATGACGTATATTTAAAATCCATTCATGAAATTCTTTTAACAAATCTCTTCGTTCGAAGTTTTCCTAAACTTCTATAACTTTCTCACAATAAGATAAAATGGCGCGATTTTTAATTTTTATAAAATTTAATACCTCTTACGGTGTTAGATTTTTAAATTTCATATAAATTCTATATTGAAGTGTTTTTAAAGGTATGCTTTATTATGTAACAAGGATAATTTTTCTTAAGATTAATTTGAAAAACTTATATTTATTAGTTAAAAGCATCACAAATATTTTCCTATAAAGAAAATTATAACAAGAGACACTCGTTTTTCCATAAAATACATTTAAAGTGATGAAATGAAGTGGCATTTGTGTGATATTTACTTCTACAAGTAATTTTCTCTAAATCTTCAGGTATCAATATTTTCAAAAACTATGGTATATATCGAACAATTTTACTCCTAACTTTCCTCAAAATTTGAAACGTATGTCTCAAATATTCGATGAACGCCCTTGAGTAGGTACTCATGAATTATACACTTAAAAAAAATAGCACAAAAAAAATCTTGAATTCCTACCAAAAGTACGTCAAGAGTATAGGATATAGAGAACGTCATTATAGAGAATTTTATGGTTTTTAAATTACTTTTCTATAACTTTTTTCAAATTTTGTATATTTTTGAGGATTTTTCGAGATATTCGATTTTTAGGGTACCTATATTCAATAACCGCTTACAAAATCGCTTACAGCTGAGTAACATACATTTAATTGAAAGGAAAAAATTAGACTCTCTAAACACCATAACAGTTTTCATAAAAGAGGCGCTTCTTTACCCTTAAAATAAGCATTGGTAGAGCCCGAAAATAACAAGGATTATAAATAAAAGTCCTGCAAATATTGAATTTTTTGCAACAAAAAGAGTATCTTTTTTTTTTGTGTAGTGTATTACCAAAAAAAAAAAAAAATTTACTTTTTAAGAATAATTTAAGAAACCTTCTTATAAATTCAAAAATTTATTCGTGCGTACCAAAATAAAACAATATACGCACTTTGTTAAAACAAATTTCAAGTTTCAGAAAGAAAGTTCTCAAGAGAGTTTCATTCAAAAAAAACGAAATGTAGGTCACCGGATTATTAAAAAAATTAGAATCTTACCGATACTTCGTCCCCAAGCAGCAAACGCCAATAATAAAAATATTAAAAGTAGTTCAAAAACAGTGGATAATTTCACCATTGTAAGTTTAAAAAAAAACTGCACTCGAAAGACACGGAAGAAGTTTAAGTAAATCACTTAAGAAAGTTTTTGATTCTTATTGTTTTAATAACTCATTGAATAAAATGAATGTACACAACGGCAATGAACTTGATTCTTTCTCTTTGAACAGTCTACAATCAACTAAACACTGTTAGACCAACTGAAGAAGAATATTTTAACTTTACCATCGAACTGAATTTAAAAAAAAATATAAATGAAACTTTAAAACAATTTCAAAGATGCCCCACATAGCCTCTATATATGAAAGTAAAAGAATATATGTAATCCGGAACACTTTCAAAAGTTCAAAATTTTGTCCGGTTTTGAAAAATGGTCCTGCAAAGGAACCCCGGACACAATACATTGATTTTTGGTTTCGGTTAAAATTTTTTGAAATCGAAATCGATTTGAAATCATGCTGATCAAAAGATTTTAGGAGCTCAATTCTCAAAAAGGCTTCCCCTTCCGAGCTACGACCCTTCAAAGGTTATGCCTATATGAAGTGCTCGTAAGGGAAGGGTTTTTGAAGGTTGAGTCTTTAAGAACTTTTGATCAGCATGAAAAATAAATGCATGTAACGTTTGCAACAGAAATTTTATGGGCCTTTTGACGATTGGGCGAATAATTTTTGAGAGATTAAGTAAAATCGTATTGATATTCCGGACCAGTTTCATTAATCGATACCTCAGAAACTTGGATCCATGGGCGTAACGATGAGAGGACAGGTCAGAGCTATTAACCCCTCTTCTGGAACTGATTGGCCGTTGATTTAATTGGCTAAGTATGTGTTTTAAGGTTTTTACAAACTAGTGTTGATTTTATGAAAATTTTAGACTAGAATTATCTGATTTTCCCGCCTCTAAAAAAGTCTAAAGAAGAGACTTCCTGTTTTGCCTCCCCTTAGACCAAAAGGTGATTGATTTAGATCTTTCCATTTTGGATGAATGAACACCAATGGCAAAATTTGTACCTACTTTTAGAATCAATTTTAAAATCTGATAACCTCAAAACGCAACGAAACAAATGTTAGCCTGGTATGGGTACCTAGACACAGGGACATTCCGGGAAATTGTGAAGCCGAGAAGCTTGCTAGAAATGGTACAATGCTGCTGTAAACAAGTATCAATAGACATTCGGGAATTCCATTTGCGATCTGCCAGTTGCTTTTCAAAGAGGATATCTTAAAAAGGCCAATCTTAGATGGAAAGAGGAATGTACTTGTGATACTACAAGACAGATATGGTCAGAGTGTAATCGCAGGCGTTCCGAAGATCTTGTATCACTTCTAAGGACCTCTATTAGCAAAATAGTTGCGGTTTCTACAGATCACTGGTTAGGTGACAGGCACGCTGAAGTCACAGTGAGAAGGAGGAAGAAACGATGTCTCATCTTCTCTGTCAGTGCCAAGCTCTTGCCTCCATGAAGTGCCTTGCCTCACTTCAGAAAACTTAAGTCCTACCTGAAATCCGTTGACGCCAAAGCACTCCTGTTGTTTTTAAACAGCTCCAAATGGTTCATGGAGTAGTGGCCGAGGATGAACCAACCCTTTTTTGGTATCACAACGGACCCTAGGGTCTAAGTGTGTCCCACCCCAGGACAGCCACTCTCACCTAACCTAACCTAGAAATTTGAAGAAAACTTCAAATGAATTTTCGAGAAAAAATTACCTCCATATATGACTACTTACATGGAGGTACAGGTAATAATATAAATGAAACTTAAAACAATGTAAAAGACATGTTTGGAATCAGAACTCTATAGTCTAGGTGTAAAATCTATGTCAATGTCTCTACGAGTACGGGAACTAGGCTTCACCACCATATATTGAATATTTTATTAAAACAATACTTTTAATAAATAATAAAAAATGATGCTTAAATTTTACTTTTTTTAAAATTTTTATTTTTTTATTCAAATAACGAATCAAATGGTCCAATCTAATTATAATGTTTATTGGGTAATATTTAATTTATTTAATTATTTTATTGTTTTTAAATTTTTAATTTTTCGTTTATTGTTTGTTTTTTTAAATAGTTATTGCACGGAAATTGTGATGAAATTGTCACAGATTAGCAAATTAATTAAAATATTATTCAATGCATCTTTGTTTATCAATTTCATTTATAATTTATGGACCATCCATAAATTACGTCACACCAATTTTACGATTTTTAATATCCCCTCCCCACTTGTCACAGATGGTCACATTTTTTAAGACCCCCAACCACTGAAAAAAAATGTCCAATTCCGATTTGATTATAGCTCATATTATAAGGTAATTTTGACCCAAAAAATTCAAAAATCGATTTTATTGGACGGTAGAGCTAGTAATTTCCTAGAAAAGTGAAATTCAAAAACAAAAAGAGATATCAAGTTGAAAGTTTTATAGCGTGTTCAGGACGTAAATAGAGGATATGAGTTCATAAATGCGCAACATAGATCAATTATGTGTTGGGTCTATAATTGCGTGTTGGAATTCACATCACGAGAAAAGCAGGGCACAAATTTTAGTTTTTAAACTAATATTTTAAATAAAATTATAAAAAATTAACATTTTCGAAATGAATTCACTATCTCATCCTAGACTAAAAACATCTGTATCTTCAACTTCAAAGGTATGTAATTATGAGATTTTATTGTCATTATCGTGATTGTAAAGCCAGTATCACACCAAAATGTTAGTGTTTGAAAATCGATTTATTACGAGCATGGGCGTCCTTACGGGGGACACGTGCGCCTTCAATAATTTTCGAAATTTTTGAAAACATAATAAAAATGGGGATAATGCATTTATGATTCATTTTTTCGTAAACATCACTGTGTACCCGTGAGAGCGCAAATTAGGCGTAAATTGTATATTAGGTATTATATGGGAATATCAGTTATATTAGTTATGTATGTGAGACATGCATTTATGTGTAATGTGATAGAGTAATCAACACTGTCTATGCATGGTATTTCAACAATTAGTTCAGTCAATTGTTCGTTTTCACTTGTTAAAATAAGATTTAAGTAAATCCATGCATACTACATTTTTTTGAGATTAGTCTTTCCTGGCCAATTACCACAGCAACGGCTGAAAGACGTCTAAAAACCTATCTAAGTAGTAAAATGCGAGAGGATAGCCCAGCAAGATTGACTTTGATGGTCATTGAAAGACAAAATACAGCTGTGCCGATGTTAGATGAAGGTAGCTCGATATCTTGGTCGAAAAACTTGCTATGTATGTTATAAGAATTGACTTACATTAAGATGTAAATCCATTTTTTCTACTATTGGTGCCTCTATCCATTTTTCCTACTATTGGTGCCCCCCGAATACTTTGATCCTAGGAACGTCTATGGTGAGATCATAAAATAAATCGAAAGATTACGGTGCAAGTAGCAACAATCGACCATTAGAACAAGCATATTAAAAAAAATAAACAAGTAAAAAGACAAGATTATTTAAAAAATTACACTATCTCATAAAAAGAAGATTATATAAAAAAAGATTTATTTCCTTTATTACACCCGGAAATAAAACGATACAACTATCTTTGTTTATTTTAGAGATGGAGAGCAGTTATATTTATTGTCTGTCCGTTATTTTGATTTGAAGTGAAATGGTGGGACTATAATAAGTCGGTCAAAGACTCTTGGTCACTGAAGCGGGTCATCCTGAAACCACCTTCTTACGTTTTATTATTGTGTATTGCATGTATTAAAAACCGTTTACAACGTCTTATAAATGTGTTTATGTATATATTGGTGATTCATAAGTCTCTATCTATTTTAAGGTATTTTTAAGGCGAATAAAGTTGTAAGATAAAGTTGTAAAAAAATTTGTAGAAGCATTGTCCGCCTCTGTTAGCTGTATACAAGTTATTAAGTATTATTTTTACGATTTTACTTGATTTTTTCTGATTTAATCGGTAAACTTAAAATTTCCGGAAATCGATTCAAGAAATATCTCGAATTATGCAATTTTGAAAAAAATCCATATAATCGAAAAAAATTGTTCGTTTCCAATTTGATTCAAACTCATTTTATAAGGTAATTTTGACCCAAAAAATTCAAAAATCGGGTTCATTTGGCGATTGAGATAGTAGTTTCTAAGAAAAAGGATATTTCGGATTGATTTTTGACGTTATCTCGAAAACTACTCCTTCAAATATTAAATGAACCTGATTTTTGAATTTTTTGGCTCTAAATTAGCTTATAAACCGAGTTTTATTCAAATAGGAAATGAAAAATTTTTTTCGATTTTCGGCAATTTTTTTAAGGGGTACCCCTTTGAAAAAAATCGATATATTCGAAAAAAATTGTTAGTTTCCGATTTGGTTCAAACTCATGTTATAAGGTAATTTTGACCCAAAAAATTCAAAAATCGGGTTCATTTGGCGATATAGCTAGTAATTTCTTAGAAAAATGATATTTCGGATCGATTTTTGACGTTATCTCGAAAACTACTCCTCCAAATATTAAATGAACCCGATTTTTGATTTTTTTGGCTCAAAATTACCTTATAAACTGAGTTTTATTCAAATAGGAAACGAAAAATTTTTCTCGATTTTTGGCAATTTTTTTAAGGGGTACCCCTTTGAAAAAATCAATAAAATCAAAACTTGCTTCGAACACGCTCATTAAATGAAACATGGACTTTTGAATCATCTGTATATGCGTACATATTTAAAGAAATCATTACCAAGGTATCACATAAATTATTTACTAAAAAACCTCTAAGGTAAACCACCTTAAGATTAATAATTTCTTTATTGTAATCAGTCTAGTTTTTTATTTATTTTTAGAATAGTTTTGATCGAAATTCGAGTTTCATTTTTACCTCTATATACAGATTATAACAATTGATTGAAGAGGTTTTTTATTTATGTCAAAAACTAAACTCAATTCTTGATAAATGCTTGAGGCGTTCATTGTTTTTATTAAAAGCCAAGGACAAGGTCTTGTTGAAAGTACTTTCACCAACCCTCATTCTTTTAGAAAATATAAAGTTTCTTTAAATTAAATGGTAATGTAAACCTTTAACATTTAGCGTTACTCCAACTGGCTTTTTTTGACATGATTACAAAATTTTTACAATTTTTACTCTTCAGTGGCGGATATATTGTATTTATTAAAATATTAGACAGCTAAATTACTAAAGTATTATATTTTCAAAATCTTATCTGAAAATTTCAAGAGAAATCGGCGAAAACTTTTCGAGTCATTCAACAATAAACGGCGAGCACTCTTAAACGCGCGTTTCTCAAAACTATGTTTTTCAGGTCGCTGATCACTGTCATTTAAAACCTACTCGGCGGATTTAAATGAAATTATACAACTTTTTAAAACATATTAAACTAGTGCCTGATTTTTCAAAACTTTTTTTATAAACAATTTACTGTTGCCTTTTTTATTGAAAATTCGAGAGTAAATAGTCTGGAGCCGCCATTTTCTTTATTTTCAAAAAAAGCTTCGATCAGGCACTAGATTAAGTGTTAGAATACTAAATTTTTTATTTGAATGATTTCGGATGACTTGTTAAGAAGTTATGATGGTCACCGCAAAAACTAATTTTGGAATATCGGCCGGATACATAAAGCAATAACTTTTTTAATAATATTTTCTTCTCAAATTTGGGTGAAATCAAGTTGAAACATGATATAATGATTTTTACTTATATAAAATAAATAAAATTACTGAAAAATATTAAAATACTTGTTTTTTTTTTTGTGTCTCCGACCGCACTTAATCCCTTAAGATATTCCCACCAGACTGAGAGAGAATGCAATGTCTTAAAAGATAAAAAAATCTATGTCTCGAATTTGTAGTTGTATTAGTGCAGTAAATGTGTTAAAGCTTCAACGAATACTCTTATATATTGCATGTGTATGCTTTTGATTGAACTGTAAATAGACAAAATCGGATTTTCCGCGGAGATAGATATTCTTCATTCCATTAAAAAAAATAAATAACATAATGGGCGGATCATAAATGATCAAAATAAAATAAATCACGTTTTAAAGTTTGTACTAAAATCATCTTAGCTCGTTGCCCTCAATTATAATTGACCATTAGTATTAGTTTTAATGATGTATGCTTCTTGTCTATTATGTATTATAAATATATATATAGTTTATTTTTTATATTCATATTATTCCATAAATTAAGAATTATTAGAGGTACGCATTTTTTGACTTTAATAAAGCCTTTGATTCCCTGAGCCATGTTTACATGCTAGAATCCCTTAAGCAAGCCGAAATTGTCGAACAATATATCCACTTGATTAAAAATATATCTGAAGACAGGTACCGAATTTGAACAAAAACGAGGAATTAAACAAGGTGATCCATTGACTTACTTGACTTAATTCCTTTAATCCCTAGGGGGACACAGGGCCGCAACAAAAGATCTCCAGCGAACACGAGGAGATTGTCAGACTCTTGACTTCACTCCAGGTTTTGCCTTCCAGTTCTGCCTCTTTTCTGGCGGATGATGTCTTCGGGAGGTTTTCTTAGCGTATGACGAATCCAGCCAAACTTCCTATGCTTGATGACGTCTGCTATCGGTGTTTGGTTGATTTTCTTCCACAGATCAACATTGGATATCGTATTTGGCCAAATTTTAGTAACTCTCCATGTTTGGCAACCGTAAAGTTGTAGATAGGTGATCCATTAAGTCTGGATATCTTCGACATTTTGAAAACAACCACTACAGTTAGTTTTGAAAAGCGTTGGAATGATCCGAATATAAAAAATAAATTATAGAAGTAATTTTTTATAAAAATATTTTATCTAAATCTGAAAAAACATTTTCTAAAAAGCTAATATGGATTGTGTTTATCGTATTTGAGGGAAAAGTATTTTCAATGAAAGGACACTTTCAATTAGATTGTTTACAAACAAATATTCAGATTTCTATCTTATCGATATTTAATCGGTATTTTTATTTAAAATGAAAAAATTATAGAAATTTTATTGTTTTGATACAAATAAAATAACACTTTAATTGTATACTGATACATGTAACTAGCGGAAAAAGCAAATAAAAAGAATTCTTGAGATTAAAGTGTTTATTTAATTTCATTAAAGCCATAATAATGGATTTCTACAAATTAAAGCTCGCCGATATTTAAAAATATCAATACCTTTTTTGTTGAAATATATTCAGCGAAAAGGGCGTTGCCAGCCGATGGCAAGTGGGTGCTTTGAACCATTTTTGTGAATCTCTAGAAGGGGGCAGCTGTCCCTACCTACCTCCTCTTGGCGACACCCATGATCTAGAACAACCCATATTCGATATTCCTCGTTATAAGCGGTTTTGACTGTATGCATCAAATTAAAATTTCATAATTTTTGTTCAAAAATTATAAATGCTTAATCACTTAATTATTGTAAGATGGTAATTATGACGTAAATATAGAAAATAGTGCACCATCATTGAAAATATATTTCTAGCCTACTTTTTTCTGTTCAACATGCATCTTACTTTCATAGTCAATTAGTATCTTAAATATCAGAAAAGAGCGTACCGGACACGCACTTAATAGGATTCCGTAGAAATTTGTTTTTTTAAATTCAATACATACACAAATCTTTTTGTTCGGGTAAGAGAACATTTTATTGTGTTAAAATGTGCGCATAGACTTCTACACAGCGATGTATATTGAACGAAGCTAAACCTTTTAGCCGATCTTCAGACAATTTTGATTCAAGATATGTTTTGAGACGACGCAAAACTGAAAAGGAACGTTCATTCGTCGCTGTTGCCATAAGTTTGCCATAAGTAAAACTGCCAGAACGCGAAAAATTTGGTAGATATTTGGAAATACATCTTCATTGCAAATAACGAGGGATTTTCCAAAGTTTAACTTCTTTGATCCAGATATCACGAAAAGCATCAACCTAAATTAAAGAGTATAGCTCAAAAAGTTGAGTGATAGAAGAAAAAATAATTTCATTTTTATAATCAATCAAAAACAAAAGAATGTCTCATGTCAAAATACATTTTTAATTTAACCCATAAATAATGACAATAAAATTTGATACTAAATGTTATAATTGGACACCGTAAGTTTAAAAGTGTGAGACCCTTATTATTATAATACACCTGTAACCACCGGAAGGGTTAAATTAAAGTGTTAGTGTCCTCAGAGTTGTTAACACCAGATAGCATGACATTTGAAGTACACTCTTTAATGCGGTTCGTACATATCTCTAGATCTCAAATATTCTCCAATCAAGTTATAAATATCAGAGATGATATAACAGAATTGAATAATAAAACAAGGCCAAGGTCAAATGACCTTACAAAAGTAAATCAGAATTAAGAAAGGTTTATTAAATAATTAGAGACTAAGTAACTCTGATTTAAAAATTAATTCGTTTGATTATTAATTTCATTAAAAATTCTCTACTACTCCCCCCCCCCTTCAAAACTTGAGATTTTGTATTTGAAAGTTCGTAGAATTTGAAAATGCAAGCAAAACGGAAATGGTCTATCCTAAAGGGGTGAGTTACCTACTTCCTTCTGAACCAGGATTTCGTATAGGTAAATTTAGCTAATAAAAGTTCGGTTAGTCATACACGTTTGTTTAAGGTACATCTGGACATTTCAGTATAATACACCAACCACCTTAAGAGAAGAAAAATTATTTGGTATAATTAAAAATCTTACGAGATTTTATTTGGTCAATTTAAAAACAAACATGATCAAGATTTTGCTACCATTCTGCCATCTCTGATAAATACAGAGTACCTAGTATGGCTCCAAACCTTTACTGCATTCACTATTTATCAAAACATTATTTTTGGAATCTGGAATATGAGGGACATACGGCTTGGAATATAAGGCTATTTCGGAAAATATTGTTGATTATAACCAGCAAAAAATGCTACCTCTCCAAATTTGATCGGATACTTCAGAAATCGTATATAGTTTCTCCTGAATCCCGATATCCACATAATTAGAATAATTTCATTATCTCTCGACTTTCAGGTTTATCTCCCCACTTCCCAGAACATTGAGATGGCAACCCTAAGTGAAACAGGTAGATAAACGGAAACGTAATTAGATGAACTCTAATGGAAAATTTTATTTCTACTATCAATATTCCTTGCATCTCGATTGATTAGGGAAACTAGCCTGGCGCCTAGGCTATTAAGATTATTACTCAACAGGTTAATAAACGCTACACATATTTCGTTACAATTCTCCGGAACGAAAATATTCAATGACGAATTTATTCAACCTAATTTTATTCGGTCAATCAACTGTAATCAACCATAGAATATATAACCTTACGGATAGAATGTAATCTCAACTAATTTATCAAATTGTGCGCTACAGACGTCTAAAGGTTGAACTAAAATTAATTTAGCAGGGAACTCCACCACATATTATTTCCTTTTAAATTGTTTATATTAATATTATTTAAATGTTATATGTAAACAAAAACAAATACCAATTTAAATAAAATAATTTTATTATATACATTAAAAATACATAACAATAAATAAATAAATACATTAAAAAAAAAACAAACAAAAAATACATTACAATACATTTTGTTAAAATATATCCCCTTAAGGACCCACAATAAAAATATTTAGCTAGATTATAAAATTATTAATTAGCTAGACCGGTTTCGATTGCTTTGGCAATCCTCTTCAGTAGCATTAAACCTCTTAAAATTAAAAAATCTTAAAATTAGAAAAATTAAAAAATATTTAAAAAACCGAAAGAGACCGCATCACACTGAAACAAATAATAATAAAATATTACCCTTAAAATTAAAATAAAATTATTTACCCGATTATAATAATAATAAATCTTTAAGTTACACCCTCTAAAACAATGTAACTGCCTGCTTTCACCTAAAACACAATAAAATATTAAGTTTTAATCCTAAGATAGGATTATCGTTATAAATATGTCAAAAAACCAAGGGATTAAACCTGAAAATAAAATATAAGATAAAACATTACAATAAATAAATTTACATTAATTTTCTAACAAAATATTTTAATAAAATTAAATGGGACGATTTTAGGACATCCTCACTATATCTAACAACCGAAAAATACCCAAACATAAAAGATTTGTTAATTATTTACTTTTTAGCATGTTTGTACTGGTCATGCAACTTCTTCGCGATTTTATACAAGCTACTACTATTGAAAGGCAAAGATCTTAAATCTTTACCGGCCAATATACTATTAAATCCGTTAAAATAAGTGAACACAATCATCTTGCAAAAATTATGCACAATATTAAATTTCAACTCCGTAGAATGCTCGCATTCTACGAAGTTGAAATTTACGTTCTGAAAAACCGTTTTCCTAATCACTTTTAACAAATGTTTTTTGTTTGGGTCATTTTTCAAAATAAATTTGGCAATATTATACGCCTTAGTCATATTTAATAAAAATTTACTATTTATATAATTAAGCCTAGTAGCAACGGCCCCCCCAAACTCTTTTTCGCGCACAAAATTTAAAAATTCATTTTCCTCCTCCTGCTGCAAAAACACATTATACTTACACTTCTCACACTTTTTTATTTTAATGTTTTTTAAGATGTACCCGCCTACATATGCAATAGCATTTTTTTCTAAATCATTGAAAATATTACTCAAAACTTCAGATGGAATCTCAACCGCTGTAATCTCCGCTTCTCCTCTCTCCTGATTTTCACTCTAATAAGAAAAAAAAAAACATTAGTAACAAATAAAAGTAATTTTTTGTAACTGTTTTCAGAAAATTTTAAAATCGATAAAAATAACTATTCTAACTATAATTTTTTAGAAACGTAGAAACATAATCAAGTTCTTAAATAAATTTAACAAAAGTTATCAATAATTGTTAATAATCAAAAGTTATTATTTACCTGTAGGATAAATGTTTGCAATGGAATCAGCAAATCCGACCCATCATCTTCACAATTCCCTCCCACAGAATGTTTACTAACTAAGTTAGTGACCAGAAGAGATTTGTAAAACGGTCCAAAAGCATGGCACGATGGATTCGACCACCGACTTCCTCGTTGACGAACTTTACCGAAAAAATTCTCTAAAGGATCTTGGTTCAAAAACCTGGGAACCAACGTCTTTATTCCAAGATCCTTTAATTTATTCGGACCAGGAACAGCTAATTCTTTCAAACTACCAGGCTCTTGAACCAATTCATTTGGCCTTGAAACATTCACCTCCAAAGTAGAATACGCCTCTTCCACATCTGCATTTCTCTGGACTTCTGGAAGAGTAAAAATAAATATGATATAAAAAACCATTTTTCGAACACGAAACGTCTCCTTGAATCATAGTTTACTTGATTCGAATGAAAAATTTCCTATTTTTTGATTATAAATATAGCTTTACAAATTAATTTCCTTTAAATTTCGTATTCTAATAGTATTTATTCTTCGATTATTTGATAATCAAAAGTTTCATAAATATTTGCAAAAAATAAAAATGGTATTTTATTGAAAATAAAATTTGTAATAACACTTTCGATCTTCTAGATCTAGAGTAAAAAAAAAAAAATTTTAATAATGAAATTATAAACAGACTGTGTTCTTAAAAACAATTGTCAATTTAAACAAAAATTGAAATAATTGTTTTATTTTAGAAATACCGTTTTGTAATTTACACAAAAATGAATTTAAAAGCTACATATCGAACATATTTAAGTGACGTATAATATTTATTTTTTTTAATGGTACGATCAACTACTTATTATCGATTATTTATTAACAATCAACTATCCTACAAAATAGAACTCGTGTATCAGAAATTGGCATAAAATTAAAATAATCGGATTCAAAAAAATTCAATTTGAGTTTGTTTATTTACATTGAGTTGATTGGTAATAGTAAACTTATACAGTTATAAGATTACTTTCAAAATTAAAAAGCGTTCATATAAAGAAAACGTTTTTGTAAAAAATTATATTCTTTTGATCACGATTTATGTTATTTTATATAACTTCATTGGATTATAACTATTTATCTTACCTTTATTAACCGGCAAAGCAGTCTTTTTAAGATTTGTAACATTGTGAAATGTAGCATATTTCATTTCTTCCGGAAAGTGTTTATCGCAAATACGGTAAGATTTTCGTTTTGAAATATCCAAGTCCGGACGTCCAATGAATGTAGCCCAAATCTTAAATCGCTGTGGACAAAAATAATAGTTATCATTTGCGTTTGTATTGAAACTTCTTAAAAATTACACGTCTTAATTATAAGAAACTATGTATTCGACCACTTAATTTAGTGAAATATAATCATACCATTTATAAAAATTTTTGTCATTAAATGATGTACACATTTATTAACAATATTCCAATAATTCACACATTAGATTTTTTAGGTTGGAATTTTGTGTTTTTTTTATTAAATTTATAAAAAAAAAACTAAACAATTGTAAGAAATGACATACTTGTTGACTTAATTTAGTAAATATACTCAACTCATGCCATCATTGGAATTTATTATTTAAATAAACATTTATTAACAGTAACATGATACGTCCACATGAGATTTTTAGGTTAGGTTACAATTTTTTGTATTAAAATTTATAAAAAACCAAACATTTTAAAATTGTAAGAAATTATGTATTCGTTCAACTTAATTTATAATGAAATATACTCATTTCATGATTGGATATCTTTTTAGAAATTCAATAATGTACACATTTAATAACAATAATCTAATATTTCCATATGAGTTTATTAAGTTAAAAATTCAATAAATAATAATTTGAATATGTACTTACATTATCGCCAGGTAACACATGCATTTTTGTTTCACTAACTTTACTTTCGCATCCAGGTACACCACAATTGATTCCCATTTTTATTTATTAAATATTTTAATAATTCACAAATAATAAATTTAAATGTATCTATCAGTATCTATACAAAAATTATTTTGTAAATAAACATAATGACAGTAGACAAAACTATTTATAGTCGATAACATAGAGTACAACATATATTTTTTCTTTGTTTTTGTTTAAATCAGCGCTACAGGTAGCAGAATCGGAACTAAATTTATCTAAAAAGTTCCCATAATGTAACAAGGATACGAGATTTCAGCGTATGGTAATCAACCGATGACACATCTCCACACATCTCTGCTGTAATAATTTATTTAACTTTCACCCATAGCGCCATTTAAAAAAAATGACATTACTTAAGACAACATTAAATACAATCAGATCATGTAACATAGTAACAACAAAATTTTTTAGCATATCATACGAAAAAAGTCCTTAAATAGTAATAAAACTAATTGAAAATTATTAAAATTTTCTTATAAAATCTTTAAAATACCTCATATCGGGTATTTAACGATATTGAACGAAATAATACGAGGTAAAATCATGATATAGGAACATAGGTATGGATAATGGAAGTACATACATTTAGTTTAAAATTCCCACTATCATAAGGTTATTTGATCATTTCGATCATGTTCATTGAATAATCGCTGTTCCTGAGAAAAGTAATCGGGGAAATTGTGCCTTACAAAATGTATTTTAGTCATATGATATAATTTAATCTAATAGTTCGTCGCTAGAATTGAATATCTCAAAAAAATGTTTGCCATTTTCTCAATTTTTGTATGCACTTAAGAAGTTTTAAAAATAGGGTAATCTATTTTTTTTAAATTTAGATAAAAATCATTTAATATAATAATATTTACCAAAAAATACAAAAACGAATCAAATAAAATTGTAAAAAGGGGATTGATATTCAATTTCTTCAATCAATACCTTAGAAACAGATCAAATTTAATTGCAGATTGGTTTATTCGCAAGATTATTTAAGGGTATTTGGTACTCAAATACATAAATCTTTTTAGATTAGTCTTCCTAAATCTTATACGAAAGCTGATAAGATTTGAACTCTCCAAGTAAGTTCACTTGATATCTCAAAAATTTGTCGTTCAACTGCAAAAGGAACTAAATTTTCGTGTTTTAAGTAAATAAGAGGATCAGTGACTATAAACAACGAAACAAACTAAAATATAAGAACACGAAAAGATAAAAATTGGTTCATATTTTAGAGAGTGAATTTAAAGAACGAAAATTTGTCTAATTTTTTTTATCAGTAAAGTAGTTACTATGCAGTATAGTTACTGCGCACCCTTGAGAATTGACATACCTATGTTGTTCTATCATGATGTAACATGTAATTGCAAGTTCGAAAATGATTAAAACTGAAATATGAAATATTTTATAAGTAAATCGAATAAAATTAACCTACAACTTTAAAAAATAATATTTCATGTAATTTTTCTAATAATTTTTCAATTTTTTATAAACTATTATTACGGTAAAATATCGAGTGCAATTGAAATTTGAATTTTTGAATGAACTGATTATTTACGCGCATTTTAATGTGTCGTCACTGTTAATTGAATAAAACGCCAGTAGTAAAATTCTGAAGGACAGTACCTAATTTTTTAAGTGAAGTTTTTAGTTTAATTTCATAAAAATTGATAATATTTATTTGTGGTAGTAATGAATATCAGCCACAATTTTTGATCGTATTTTATAACATTTAGATTTGTGTTTTCAATTTTTACAAAAACAATTTTTTTGTACGAATTTTTTTACATAAAAAAGAAAACTTAATATTATAAAAAAAAAAATACTTAAAGAAAATTTAGTGATAAAAATGTCTTATAAACAGCGAAAGATTTTAATGATGGGATACAGATCTGTAGGTTAGTAAATATTTTTGTTTTTGTGTACAAAAGTGAAATTCTTTTGTTTATAATTGAATTGCGTTTTAAAAAAAAATGTTTTGATCGTTTTTTTTCTTGTGTTTAGGGAAATCATCGTTAAGTATACAATTCGTTGAGGGACAATTTGTTGATTCTTATGATCCAACTATCGAAAATAGTAAGTATTCTTGTTTTGGGAGCTTTATTTTTTAATTTGTACTTAGTTGTAAGTTTAGTCATCATTTGTTTTGTTTATCTTTGTTCGCAATTTCTAACATTTGCGTTGTTGTACATTCTTTTATTAAAATTTGCATACATACTGCATCATTAATCAACTCATCAACTGAAAAATTGACTACCACCCATTATTTATCAATTTTCATATTTCAAGTTTTTTTTTGTTTAATGTAAAGTTTGTAACGATTAAAAATATTGAACGTAAACAATATTTTGATACAGGTTCTAAAACCCCAATTCCTGATCCCTGTTGATTATTAAAAAAAAAAATTAAAGGATAAGGACACGTAATATTTTTTTGGCTTAAAAAAATGACTTGCTCTTAGACCAAATGGATCTAATAGTTTGTCGAAAAAACTGGAAACAGAAGGCAGGATTTAGGGACTCCAGAGCCTTTATCAATATAAGATAATTTTTTTAATTTCTTGCCGTTTCACAAGTGTTGAAATTTATTTTTTGTTCATTTTGAGGTTATGTCTCAAGAAAAAAAAGTTGAAAAGTTCGCACTTGTTGATTCTAATTTTCTAGCATTTCTAACTTGGAAATTAAAAGTTATCAAAATGTAATTTTGTACTTTTTAACATAATTATATCCCAATCGAATCCATACATCTGTTTATTTTTGACTTAAAATCCTTTAAGTGATTTTACGTGACATATCATCTGTATTGACCGGAAAAATTCAAAATTCAACAAGAACTCGCGTAGAGTTTTTTAACATAGAGTTTCAAAACTATGAGCAAAACGCTAAGAATAAACGTTTGAAATCTATCAAGCATATTGTCCAAATTGAGTTAACTTTATATCTAAAAAGGTTAAAGGGCCTCCACCAAATGTTGGCTCCAAGGTCTCCGAATTATAAATTCGGCTCTGATTAATCGATGTTGTACGCGAAGATAGATGTATGTAGTTCCTAGCGTGTGGTTATTTTGTAGGGAGGAGGTGATATAAAATTTTCAACACGAGAAGTTTTAAGTGGCCGCACAACTTATGGGAGATATTAGTTCTAAAAACCTCTTTAATGGGGTAAACCCGATAAGTCCTGGTTATTAAATTAACCGTTATAAGGATGTATAGGAGGTACAATCAAATTCAAAAAATTACTAAATATTAATTTGAGGAATATTTTAACTATTCGACAATCCTGCTAAGGAAGATACTATCTACCGATTCTAATTGGAACCTTTTTGCAGGTCACCTTATAGACATAGAATGTTATACAGGTGTAATGTTTCGCCATAATTATGATGATGAGTAATTTTTCGAAAGAACCGCATACTTTGCCAAATAAATTAATGGCAAATCCAGGTTCAGAGAGGGGACATGCGTCTACTGTTTTCTTATAAAAATGGCAAAATAACGTAACCGTAATTGAAAATTTTAGTAATTTTAGGCACAAAGAACGTAATGCTCTTTTAGTTATGGACTGAATTTTATATCATATTAGTTAAAATATTCATCAAAATATATTTAATCGTCGACTGTAGTTCCTATACATCCTTAAATAATGGAAAGAATAGAGTAGATTAAAATTTAAGTGAGACCGACGGAGAAGAGTGTAGATATGAGTACATAAAATAAAACATGTTTCATTTTCGATGTTAATTTTTAAATGTGCCGCCATTTTGATGTACAAGTGACAAGTGAAAACATCCCGGCAAGAACATATATATAAAGGGCGTAAGACTAGAGTGGTGAAGATAGCAGAAAAAAAAGGTGCCTACTTGCGTACTTTTTTTCGTTGCGTACTTTTTACTGCGCGTCAGGCTGTCTTTTGTTTCCATCAATTGAACAATTTTAATTCTTTTCAATCATTTGACAACCGAAGGTGTAGTACAAAGTACGCAACGACCGATGACTAGACCCCGCTCAGATAGGCGCCTTAAATTCAGTCAGGGGCCCTTATAGCTCGGCATAGGAGGTTTCATGTCCTTAATACATATGTTCTTGCATCCCGGTTAACAAACTGTCACTGACCATTTGAGCCAGCTTCTCTTTGACGACCTCTCTGATCTAAAGTCCATTGACGTCAAAGCACTCCTGCTGTTCTTAAACAGCTCAAAATGGTTCATGGATTAGTGGCCGGGGATGGGCCAACCCTTTAACGCTATCACAACGGACCCCATGGTCTAAGTGTGCCCCACCCCAGAATAGCCACTCTAACCTAACCTAACCTATTATGATTTCAATTTTACCAATTTTTTTTATCAAAATAAATTATCGGAGATTTCCTGATATATAATCCAGTTTTTCCCGGGTAGTACCAAAAATGCGGGGTACATTTAAAAATAACATCGAAAATGAAATACCCTTCTCATCGATTCTCCCTCTCGGCCAGTCTAATTTTAATTTTAGTTTACTGTATAATTTACAACTGGGTAACCTTTTAGTGAAGAAAAAACTGTAAAAATTCATGAACCTACTGATCAATAATTTATAGCTTAGCAGTTAAGAAAATTATATGCCCATCTGTTGAAAGGATCTTTTGAAATTTTAGCATTTTCGAAGACAACACGTGTAAATTCACAAGATTATGATGTAAAATTAGTGGATACCGCCGGACAAGATGAGTATTCAATATTCCCCGGACAGTATAGTATGGATGTACATGGATATGTTTTAGTTTATAGTATTACTAGTCAAAAATCATTTGAAGTTGTTAAATTAATTTATGAGAAATTGTTAGATGTTACCGGCAAAGTACAGTAAGTATACCTTTTATCTTTATTAAATATCTATTAAGGTTGATAAAACATTAAGGTAGGCATGGGCAAATGGGACTTACAGAAGTTCCTCGGATTCCTTACTTAAAATACGAATAAGACAGTGGCAGCCTAACCAGCGGCAACCTAAAATACGAGTAAGACAAAGAGACAACATTTATTTTCTATCTCATTATTAATAGAGAAACTGAGATAGGTAGAAGAGTCGTATACCCGTCTCGCTCCCTCCTCTATGAGTATTGCGGCCTTAGATAAAGAGACACACAATACAGTTATAAAAATGGTGACTTCGACTTAAAATAACTCGTCCATGCCTGCATTAAGGCAATATATTATATCGCAGCCAACTAGCATAATTAGCCTTTCAATTAACAGTTTAACCTTTTTACTAAAGGTGTCGATCAATAAGCGGCCTAAACGATATTTAGCCATTCAATGAAGCAGCTAGACTAATGACTTTGATCGATAACTTTTAACTATTCGCCTATCCTAGTCATTCTAATTTAGTTCCACTTTCTGTCACCTGCCGCTGAAACCCACACTCTGTCAATATGGCGTCGGAAAGTAATAATATTATTGATGTTTCTCATGGTTTGTATACTTGAGATGTTTTATCGATTTTTACAAAGGGAGGAAATTTCGTAATAATCAATTCGACCAGCACCTCAAATTTCCTCTTTCCTTTAATTATACCATGATGATTTACTAATAATATAAAATTTTCGTAGTGTACCAATAGTTTTAGTCGGCAATAAAACTGATTTACATATGGAAAGAGCTGTCAGCACCGAAGAAGGACGTCAATTAGCTGAAAATTGGAAAGCAGCATTTTTAGAAACTTCCGCAAAACAGAATGAAGTAAGTACAAAATAATTAAAGACCTAGAACCATTTCGTAGAATCTTGGAATACCTAAAAAGAGGGAAAAAGGGCTTTCTCTTAGAAATTATTTGAGTGAAACGGGCGTTTGAGATGGCTCATTTCGTGCCAACGGTAGGCTGCTTCGTTCCTTTTAACGCTAGAGTGACCCGGTATCCAGATCAATCTAATTGTGTTATTCAGTGCCAGGCAATTAAGTTTCACGATTGGAATCTTAGTCACCGGGATATGTTCGTATTTTTTTTTACTCTTGAAAAAACTACTCCTTAATTCTAATATACTTACTTGACCGTCAATTTAATCGAATTTTTTTCAAAATGTGATGTTTTTTTTCAGTCCGTTGCAGACGTATTCCACACATTATTGATGGAAATTGAAAAAGCTGATGGTAATATGCAAGAAAAATCAAACTGTGTTATTTCATGAACAATGAGACTGTTTTCCACACATATAAACAAAACACACACACACAAATAAAAGCGATAAAACGGTTCTAATCAAGAATTCAAACTGTATAAAATCAAAATTTAGATCAATTTCAAAACGGGAATTTTCTTTTGAGTTTTTTACTTTTCATTTAATTTTTCTTTAATTACAAATCGTTTTGAACTTTGTTTTGGGGTAATTTTTATGTTTTTCTTTTCTTTTTGCTTTTTAAGTTTTTGTTTTCGGATAATATCCAGAAAAAATGTATGTAATTTATAATTCAGATAATCGCTTTTTTGGAGCTAATCAAATTTTTCAATTACGGGAATTAGAAGAAAATCAATTATTAATGCCATTCCTTATTAATTTTTGAGTACGTGATATTTTTATAATTTTTAAGGGACAAAATACTTTTTTTTTTGAACAAACAATGTTAATCATCGAGGAAATTTCGATGAGCTGTTAAACCTAATCACGTCGTCTTTTGAAGTGACGATGAAAGCACAGGCTAAGTCTCGAAAAGCTGTAATTAAAAAAATTATTTAGAAAAATTGGATTATTTACACCTACGTGGATAACTCTTCATGCTGAAAGATCTTCCGCGGAAATCATTTATCTTTCTGGGTCTCCCCACACACCTCTGTTCAAAAGTAACCTTATCAAATTATTTGTGTAGAATTTTGGGGGTTTTACAAATTTTGATTTAGAATTTTCCAGAGAAATTGTTTTTGGTTATTCAAATTATAAAATTTATTAATTGTTCAAAATTAAAAGAAAGTATCCCCCTTAACTAATTTTCGATACATTTTTTTTCGGATAACTCCATATAACGGGTGTTTACTTTTAAGTTAGGACTACAAATCTATTAAAAAAAGCGTGTTTAAAAAAATTATCTCCGGTAGTAGGGCTTAAATATAGAGAAAATTTAGTCCCTTTTATCTGAAATTTTTTTAAATGTGCTTTTACCACAGATTTGTAATAATCTAGGCCACTAAAATTAGTATCTTGAAAATTCTAAACTGTCTTTCATGTAGCTGTCAATATACAAGAGATATTGGTCTTGTTTAGCATTATTAAAAGTGCGTTTGCGTCAACGGCCATGCTTTCCCTGGAGCTAGCTCCCCTATACTTTTGACTATGAAAAAAATTTATTAAGGGTGGATGCTATATTTACAAAAAGAACTAGCTCGCTGTTTTTCAACTGAACAAGAGAATTTGCTTCACTGTGAGTCTATTTTATTAGAAGTCTGTGATTTTCAAAATAATTATGTAATGTTAATAATACCAACTTAAAAGCAAACACTCTGTATATTTTTTGTTTCATTTTTACATCTATTCACAAAAAAATAAAAATATTTTTGTTGTTAATTTTATGTATATATTATATAATTAGTTAAGAAAATTTAGCGACATATCCGTTTCTATCATAAAATCAAACATAACCTCAAAAGCGAATTGACTTATGGTCCTATTTATTTTTAAAGAAAACATTTTTAAAGCATGCATTTTTTTTATATTTTTTGTCATAGATGTTTACATATTCGATTTAGATATGTGCAAAAAACTGCCATATTTAATATTGAATTTTTT
The DNA here is from genome assembly GCF_905475395.1 of Chrysoperla carnea. Taxonomy (NCBI): domain Eukaryota; kingdom Metazoa; phylum Arthropoda; class Insecta; order Neuroptera; family Chrysopidae; genus Chrysoperla; species Chrysoperla carnea. The sequence goes on from NC_058342.1 coordinate 30,901,575, forward strand.
GTAGTATTAATTAAAGATGGCGAAGTTATGGTACGGGTGGTAAAAAGGCACTAATCTGTTTAAATTTCGAAGAATTTTTAGTTAATACATGTTAAATAAATTTTTTGAGATTATCTTTGCCTCTTATATCTCCAATTTTACTTCGACGTGAATTTTTCCTTGTTAACGTTTGTTCCAAACATGCGGGCGGCAAATTTAAGAAGCGGAAAAATGGCAACCACTTACTCTCAAGAAGACCGAGACTTCTTGTCTAAGAGAGGAGGAAAATACAGACTTGTACACGTGCCCCCTTCATCCACTTACCAGCTGGTCTACTTGACTAGCGCTAAAGAGTAAATGGCAATCACTTACTTTCAAAAAGACCGTGACTTCTTACTCTTGTCTAAGAAGAAAACAGAGGCGACAAATTCCGTTTTGCACGCGGGCGCTTCTCATCCACCTACTAGCAAGTCTGCTTGATACAAACGACTTCTGAATAATAACTGAACGTCCAAATTGATTGAAATTTTCAAAAGTATCTTCCAACCTATCAACAATCGCTGGATTTGCCAATTTCGTTGACTCCGTACTTCAGAAGAAAACTACCTTATTCGAATTAATAATCGGTATGTAAGCTTCTATGATTATTTTTTAAATGTGACGTAACTTACTTTTAAGCAAATTTTTTAAGCAATAATTAAAATTACTATTCAAATGATAATAGATAAATAATAAATAGTAAATAAAAACCGTATTTTTTCAAATGCTTTTAAGTATTGTTGGAACACTGTTAAAAAATTGTAAGCTTTTTAAGTATCCAAAATTTTGTTCAACGATTTTGGGAAAGTTTTTTTATGTTTATTTTTTTATTATTGAGTGATTTTCAAAATAAATTGAACTGAAGGAGTTCTAATATTCAAGGGACATTGGGAATTGGAAATTCATTTAATTTACTTCAATTTTACAGAATTAATTTGGTTAAGCATCGAAAGGAATATATCTGCATTTGCTTCCATAAAAAAATCCAAATTCTTTTAACTAAAACCAAAACAGTTTCGCGATTAAGGAAAATGTCTTAATCAAATTGGGCTATGTAAAAGGGACCTTTTCTTGGGCTTAGGACTATCTTAATTTATTTAAATTTATCTCTTTCTCTACAAAAAATGATTCGAAATATAATTTTTTTTGTAGACAAACAAATTAGAATTTCTTTGATTCGTATAACTTTCTCCAAAATCGTTCGTAACAATCAAACGTACGTTTCAAAAATTACTTGACTTTTGGAGAATATTTTGAGTAATTTTTGTGACTCAAATATGGTATTTTGACCAATTTGATTTGGTAGTATGATAGAAATTAATTGAATTAATTAAAATTTTTATGAAATATATTTGTAATTTATTTTAATCATTAATAAAAATAATTAAAAAGAAAAATTTACAAAAATGATTAAAAAAAAAAAAGAATTTAAAAAAAGCATACAGTTAAAGTCGTTTATAACGACATTGAAGCGATCCATAATTATTGTCGTTGTATCTCCAAGTTCTTGTCTCACAGTAAGGTTCAAAATAAAGTGAACATGACTCAAAATAAAGCTAGTAATGTCCAAAATTTTTGGTCTTTGTAGACAACTAATTCTAATGATTGGTCGTTATAATCGATATTTCGTTTTTTCCGATGTTGTTATAAACGAATTTGAATTTAGTTTGGATTTGCTAATTTGTCGTTGTAAACGATTTCACTATAATCGATTTTCACTGTATGTGTATTAAAAATCAAAAAAAAGTTAATCAGAGGTCGCACATCACACAAAAAATTTTTCTTTTCTATTTTCTTTTTTAAATAAATGGAAAATATACTCTGAAAAAAATAATTTTTTAAATTTTATAAAAAAAATCACACTTTTTTCTATTTTTATGGAAAATGTATAGAATATGAAAAATAATTAAATGTGTTCCTTAGTTACAAAAAAAAAATTGGTTTATTTTTATTTTTTTTTTAATTACAGTAAAGTTTCACTAATCCGGATCTATTAACCCGGCATCCTTGTAGCGACAAAACAGAACATAGCCGTTGTGGTCGGGTATATTTTACCCATGTATATCATTGTACATTGAAAATTTCTGTATTGGGGTAATAAGTACTTAAGGATGTACGAGCGACCGGGCAATCTTGATTTTTTTATATGAAGTTGGACTGAGTCTAAATCAATTCTGAAAATTTTAGGGAGAGTTGAGAGTCGAGAAAAGTAGGCATATTTAACATTGGTTTTATGGGAAAACGGTAGACAGATGATATGTTTTCATAAATTTCTTCAAAACTAGTCGGTGGAAATTAAAAGAAAAACTATTTAAATTAATATTAAAACCTATTATTTTCAATTTTGATGGTGAATTATTTTATAACTTGATAATATATAAGACATATTTTTCGTCTACATTCATGAAGCTATTACAAAATTCATCATCAAAGTTAAAAATAAGGTACAAATAATTTCAACCACAAGTCGAAACTTGCCTTGATGCTCGTACTACCTTATAACAGATCAACAATTCAGATTTTTATTTATAGATTACTTGAATGTTCGATCAACTTTAAAGTAATAATTCAAAAATATATTCCTTGACTAAAGGCTTGCAAAAATTTTTCGTGAAAGATCTCGAAGTAAATTGTTTGCCCTTAAGTTGGAAATTTTGAATTAATAATAATCGTTTAATTAATAAGAATACAATCATTACAATTGTGACGTACTTTGTTCGTAAACCGACACACGTTAAGTATCGTCATACTGCATTTAGATACATTTAAAAAGGAACATCCGGTAGGAACGAAGTACCTATACAATCCGCAAAAACAAAAATGCGACACTTTTTGTTACGTTAAAAATTCACAATTTAACTTTGTTATTCATGGTCTTTTGGGGAGGGGTCCTCTATGCTCTCCTTGAGAACAAACAGTCAACCGCGAGATTTCTTCGTGTAAGACATGCTATTTTAAGCAGATGAAGCTATAAGATTCTGTCGAGGCCAGGCGCCACGTAGAAAACTCAAGATGACGCCGGGATTTCTCCCTGGATTGATGAAACCAAGGTTTCGAACCCAAACATTTTAAACCTGACGCCATGTAGTTTCTTGTGGGTGCAAATCGTTCTCCAAACAGGCCCTATAAGAGGGATTATCAGAGATTTATGGTATGTATTTCAAATTTCCAAAATCTCTGGACAAGTTATAAGAAAATTGTTTGGCGATATGACTCTTTGAATGTATCTTTGGTATGCGATACTATTGTTAATATAGCCCGATTTGAAAATCAGTATAAACTTTATAAATGAAATTTTCTTAGTATGCGATGTTTTTGTTGCTAGAAAATTTCCATTTGCATGTCTCAAACTCCTGGAAAAGCAAATTTAATGTTCTCATTGTAATTATAAAATGTATACTGACTTTTTAATCATCTATATTTTTCACTTTTATTAAAATATTTGAATAAATTTTTTGAAAGTTTGATAAAAGAACTTGATAATGAAGTGTTTTTCAGTTTCGGGAATAAACAGAATTAGATAGATGGAGTTAAAACTGGTTGTTTATCGATATTTATGGTGGATTATTAATTATCCTGGAAATGATAGGAAAATGGTTTGATCGAACCACGAATCACATATTCTGAATATTCACGAGTTCCTTTTATTAAATTTTGATAAAATTTCAAACTATTCCTAATCATTATCAAACTTAAGCTAATTTACATTTAAGATAGTATAGCAGTATGAAGACGGGAAACAGTTTAGTCAAATTCATAGAATATTAAACTAGATAACGTCATGGCCCAAAACTTTCGATATGATGAATGAGAGAGAAGACTGCTAGTGAGTATCCATGTGTCCCTGTCTAATCTATATGACATTGGCTACATATTGTTTACATTATTGTAGAGCCACAAAATCTCTATGCATCATATGATTATGTCATATGACTATGACAAGGACACAGGGAAACTCACTGGCAGTCTTCTCTTCATTTCATCATGTAAGTGACATTTGGTGTCCGTGGCAATCAACTATTAAGTTTGAAAGTCTTACTCGGTAGAGGCGCTGGAATTCGTATGCAATGATTTTACATTAGCTCTTATAGGCTATTTCTCTTCTATCATATTCTGTTTGGGTAAATCATTACTGTTTGGGTAATGTTAGTTTTCTGTTATAGGCGTATCTGTCAGAGAAACGGAGGTTAAACCCCATTATTATTCTATGATCTTTTGAATAAATTTTAAAATATAACACTCGATACTGCTATACTACCTTAACAAAATTCTAGGATCAGAGATGACACTGGAAATGTAAGCAATAATGTATATTAAGAAAAAAATATTCGGGCTTGATTTAATCTCCCGATATCCTCCAAGAAATCAAATCGTAAATTGATATAAAAAGTCAGTGAAGGCCTTTATATATATTTCACATGATCCTTTTTAAATAAATTTCCCCATCCCTACTACCTCCGATGGTGGAATTCCATCGATATAGGATGGTTTAGATTAAATTATAAATCTTAAAGTCTTAGTTAACTTCGGGATGGGCATAAAAATACCCTAAAAATGTATCTTCTCTATTGTAATTTGTATAAATTCATATGGTTTTAACGTATAAGCCATATTGGTTTATTGTCATGTCATAGACGGCAAATAACATGGCTTCTAATTGATTACCGCCATCCATCAAGACTATAAGAGAAGGAGGCTAAACTCTGGATCTCAGGCAATGCATTCGATGGGTTCATATACGTCCGGCACTTGTAAGTTCGCTTATCTGAATTTGGCGGCGCTGATTGCATCTCACGACCATGCTTATTGCTCAGTTCAGATAAGCGAACTTACAAGTATTGGACGTATATGAGACCATCGAATTTATTGTCCGAGATCCAGAGTTAAGTCTTCTTCTCTTATAGTCTTCATGTCGGCACCAATCGCCTGAGTTTGGCGCAGAAATCATGTTAGTTGCCATCTATGACACTACGGTACGGAAATGTGGCTTCTGTTTGATTTGCCGTCACTTGCCGTGTCAATGAAGCTGAGTTCTAAGAATAACTTATGAAGAAATATGATTAAAGAAAGCTCATAGCCAAAGAAATATGGTACAAGAATTCTTATTGGATGATCGTAAAACGCATCAATTTCGCGTTGTATCGCGAATTTTATGAGCCGCGTATAATATGCAAGATGAGCCGGTATGTAAGTTACATGAACAATGGTTGGGCCAAGCGAACGCCGGTTGGGCTAATGTTCAAAAAATATGTCATGCGCAAAACGAGACGCGTTTCACAGTCTCGTATCGGCTTATGTTGTTTCCTTTACGCTATGATTTTATGTGTGTTTGATCAGGATTTGATAGTTTTATAAATGTTTTTTGGACTCATGTTGTAAGTTAAAATTGTAAGTCCCCTTGCTTTGTAATGTGTTTTTTTCTATGACTTGAGCATATGTACTAAGAGAAGAAGGGTGCATGAAAAAAATAAAACAATTGAATAGAGAGAGTCCTGGTTGACTTTTGCAGACCATAAACTTGATTTTGAAAGTTGATAACTAAAGAATACGGGCAAATATAAAGCTCATCAGTTTATTTTTTGAGTTTGGAGTTTGGGGTAAACGAAAAATTAACTTATTAGCTTCTATATGTATTCCCCAGAGTTTCACTCAATGTCATCGAAATTCAATTTCCTATAAAAAAATAGTGAAAGTTATATTATTTTTTCATGAATTCAACATTTCCTAATTTGAACGCCAGATGTCAGAATGATATGCATTGTGGAGTGAATTTTTTGAATAGTATGTATCCTCAAGTTCAATTTTTTGGTATAATTTTAATTCACTATTTAAAATTTTTATGATTATATTAAAATTTATAAAAACAAAACAAGAATTATTGTAGAGGAGTATATTTCAATAAATATGTTCTATTTTTTTAATAAAACCAATTGTCTAGTTTTTATTTTAATTCTTTGATGGTGATTCTTCCTTTCCAATTTATTTCTACAGTCAAAATCTGTTATAACGACATTGACGGGATTTGCATATGAAAGTTTCTTTTTTCAACAACAATGGCTCTGGAAGTCGTGTATTGTTTATTAACAAACATCAAAATAAAACCTGCTGTACACGACATAAAGAGCCTACTGAATCGATTATAGTACTTCTAAACTCAAGTCCAAATTTGGTGGGTTTGGAAAAATCTATTAGTCTACTGAGCTCATACCACACGTTTTTTTGAAACGAACGCCTTCCAAATTTAACACTCCAGGCATTGATAAGCCATCTTTCTTTTTTCGAAAAAATACATAGCGAGTTCTAAATTTACGGAAAAAAAACGTGTATTAAAATAGGGTGCTGTTTTGGATTGCTTCAAGTATTTAGTGTATTCGTAGTAAGTAACAGGCAGTATAAAAAAACCGATCACTTTTTTAGACTACGCATTTTCTACGATCATGTTTCAAGTAGTTGAAACTGTATCGTGTATAGCAGGCTTAACAGACAAAAAAAAGATAACAGATGATTGGTTTTTGTCACATGGACGATGACATTTAACGATTCCCAATGAATAATTATAATTTTGTTTACAACTTTTTATTTTTCAAATAAAATAATATTTATTATTATCCAAATATTTGAAAATTATTTACCCTGATAACATAAAAATCTCAAATAAAGAGTAACCCTAATGAAAAATACAAAAAAAAAAAAATCAAACCATAATAAAAATTCGATATAGGTACAAATTATGAGCGAAAATTTTTAATATTTCTCTCAGAAACACGATTTTGTATTTGCATTCAACATGAAATCATTGTAAAATTCAGTACTTAAAGTTGCCTAACATAATAATTCCTATCGATTACCTCTTTTTTCGAATTTGAGTGAATTTAACGGCAGAAGTTTCTAGTGAGTCATTTCATCGGAACAACAATGTGGAAGTTTTTGTGATTTGTGTGAACAGAAAAAAAGTTTGTGTTTATTTTTTTGGTACCGTGTAATTAAAATTGTAAGTACAAAATTTTTTTTGGAAATTTTTTTATCACAAATATGGATTAGTTATGCATAACCTATAAAAAAAAGTTTACCGTAGTAAAAAATTTATTGTTTATTTTATTTTTTTTCGATAAAATTCCTTATTTATTGTACTTTTCAACTTGATCTTGAAATATTTAATTTATGTTTTAATTATTTGGTAATCTTTTTTCAAAGGTAATAAATTTGCATTCCTTTTTTTAAATAATAAGCAAATATTTGTACATGTGCAAAAAAAGTTGTTTTTTTTGTATTCAGGTCAAATTTGCATAATTTGTTTTGTAAATTAAATATTATTTTTCAGTTGTGGCGTCAGCCTGTCAGTTGTTTTTGTTCAAAAGTTTTCTTAATACCCGAATATTATTGATCAATTAGTCCGGCGGACAGGCAAGATGTTTTGTTTAAAATTTCTCTGATGATTTTGAGTTTTTCCTTAAAAATACTGTTTATGATTTTGATCAAATTTTATGAGAAAATTTTTCTTGTGGTGGTTGATAAAGCAAATTGCATTGCTTCTGTCAAAAATATTCTGAATATTGGATTCAAACAAAAAGAGATGCAATTCCATAATGCGTTGATTTAAAATGGATTGAAATGGTCATCCAAAATTTTAATTGGTTCAATTATTGAAAATTTGATACACCAATAATTGGTAATTTTATAAATCTATCAATTATTTGTTCAATGAGGTTGAATAATTGAAATTTATCGGTTTTTTGTGAAGGAAATTCGTTCTGGTTTTAGAATATTAGTGATTTATATTTTCCTACTTTCCTTTCATGTGAGCAGAAGTCAACTTGACGCAAATCAGATAATTCTACCCCGAAACGAGTTTTTGTTTTGGAATTTGATAAAAATCGGCATATAAGGTAATTTTGACCCGGAAACTACAGAAATCCAATGTTTTTGACGATTAGAAAAACAGTTTGCGAAATAATCGATTCGAGAAATCGTTCTACGTATGGAATTTTGAGGTATATTTCAAAAGCTATACATCCAATCGTTAAATGAATCCAATATTTGCATTTTTGGGTCAATATTACCCCATATTCAGAGGTTTATAGAAATTTTAACAAAAATCCAGTTCTTTTGACTAGTAGGTAATAAATCGATTTGAGAAATCGTCTTTGTTATATGAGATTTACGATTGAAAACAAAAATTTTCCTAAAATTTAATGCGATTTGTTTTAAGTATTTTTGAATCACGTTGCGTTTTTCCATTTTTTTCCCTTGATTATAGTATTCTTAACAATTAAGATTTCTTTAATCATGAACAACTTTACCTTGACGTAAAAATTATCAAAACTTAAATATTTCTTGGTTAATAAAATTTTTATTATGTTTAATAAAAATTAAGACGTATTTGCATTGTGTCACAGAATCAATTATTACTGAAATAATATAAAAAACACGTGAGAAGCAGAGCTCCATCACTAACGTCATATTTCTCCCTCATTATTTTTTTTTATATTATTAAAAGGTTCGTTTGATATTTTTGTTTCCAAGAAACATTCAATATACCTTCATTCTTTTAGAGATCGCCCATGCCAATTTACACAATTTAAATGAAATGGATGACATTATTTTAATTATTAATGTCATAATTTTTCAGTTTATTTTTAATAATTTAATCCAAAATTTATTGATTTTTATTTACATAAAGTATCATTAATTCGATAAAGTTATTTTGAAAGTTTTTACCAAAATATAACCTTCTAAATAATTGAGGACGATTTTATAGTGGAGCAGATACGAACGTGTCCATCGGGAAAATATTTCAGATTTAATGTCTATGAATAGTCACGTTCGAAAGATTGTATAATTTAAAAAAAAATTAAATTAAAGATTATATATTAAGAAATTTTGGACTGAGAATTGACAATTGCTTAATTTACCAAATCCGTTGCCGAAAATTAAAGAAGGTAATCGATTGAATACAATTTCTAGGCAATATTACATGCACGTTTTGAAAGTTGTCTACTAAAATAAATTGTACTGTTTTGGGTAAAAGTTGTTTCTAATACACATCAATTTTTATTTTTAAATTAAAGCTATTTTCGATTCTACTTTCAACAATCTACTTTCGATTCGATTATGGCCAAAATTTTGACTTCTGCTACTGTCACACAGGAAGTGTTAAATAGATGCTTCAGGATGCTGAAACATTAGGAAACATTTTGGTTTAGGTGTTCATAAATTGTATAGCGTGTTCAGGACGTGAAAGGTGAGGTCGAGTTCGTAATTGAGCAACATAGATCAAGTGGGTCTTGGGTCCATAGGACCCATCTTGTAAATCGTTAGAGATAAAACAAAAGTTTAAATGTAAAAAATGTTTCTTATTAAAAAATTAACAACTTTTGTTTGAAACATTTTTTCGTAAACATCACTGTTTACCTGTGACGTCCCAAATTACACGATTTTATTATTATTATTATTATTTTATTATTATTAGTATTATTATTATAGTCTTTCTTAGTATTAAGGTCCGCCTTCTCATTTATATTAAATCTTAATCGTACCTAGGCAAAAATTTTTATTTTTCAAATAACAAATTTCAGACAAAAATTTAAAGTTACACATTCTTCATTTTCTTCTTAAGTTTTACATGGAAATGTGTTGTTGAACCTGAAGAGTTTAAATAAGATAAATTTAGTATTTTGATGCGCTATTTTAATAGTATTCTAAAAAGTTCGACTCGGAGCAAGAACGCCGTCAAGTGGGGAAGATAAACAGGAGAGGGCAGTTGGATGAAAGAAGTGATCGTTTGACTTTAATTTTTGGCAAAAACCATGGACCTACACCTATTATTGTTTTTATGTGCTAGCGGATAGAAAAATAGACGGATATACAGCGTGTTCTGTTATTGATAGCAGAAAATTATACCAGTAAATTAAGCTTATCAAGGCAAATGGAAAAACTCTTTACTAAATTTCGATCTGAGGCCTGATTCAATTATTGTTTTATGATAGTCCCCTCTATATTCTAAAGGGACACCTACTACTTTAATGAATTCGGTAGGTCTGTGAATTTATAAATCATTCTTTTTTCCCCATAGCTATATCTCCCGAATCAGGCATCAGATCGAAATTTGGTAAAGAGCTTTTTCATTTGTCTTGATAAGCTTAATTTACTGGTATAACTTTCTACTATCAATAACTGAACACCCTGTATAGCAAAAAAACTGATTATATTATTTTACTGATTAATATTTCTAGTCTTTATAAAAATTTTAAAAACTTACTGTGCAAGATTTAACATTTTGTGTCGATTTCAGATTCACACACAAATGGTTCATCAAAATGACATACAAAATTGTACAAACCAATACTGCTAGGTTCTACAAAGAGGGCTCCACATTGTTCATAGGGTTCATTATCAGGTTGACCTATTCCCCAATGAGTGTATTCTGAGTAGCTTGTGTCTCTTCCTGTAAAATAAATTTTATAAATCGAAACGGTAAAAATTTCTTACCGTGTATAATCAAGAACTGAATTAATAATCATTGACCATCATGGCTAAGATTAAGGTCAAATTCAAGGCCACTATTAGATTGTACGGTCGAAATCCTACAACTTTTGTCTTAGTAATTCTTTTTATAATCATTTTCTAAAATTCAGAGGGAGTCTCGAACTTTTTGAGCATCATGTATATAATTTGTCAAATGCTTTAACGTTGAGAAACTGCTCGTTTCAGAATTTAACAAAAAACTAATTTGCTCGATCTGACCTATTACCTTTTGCTTAAAAAAATTAATACATACCATCAATTGTAACCCATTCGCCAAGTTTGAAAAAGTCATGATACCCAACAAAGATATAATCGTCTAAGGTGGCACCAATTACATTTCCGTATAAGTTGGCGATAAATGATTCTTCTTCCACGGAATTAATTATTGTTAAATGCGCTCCTTCACTCTCACAAACGCGTCGTGCTTTTACCCATGTCGTTGCATTGTTGTGAAATTTATATAAGCTACCGTTATGGCTTATGTAATCTTGATGAGTCTATAAAAAGTTATTGAATTGTAAAGATAGAATATTCAGATCTAGGGAGGATACCTCCTTTGACTTAACAGTCCTCTCGGTAGGATCATAAACAGCAAGTTTCTGAGATAACATTAGGGTATTCTACTATTTTTGAAAAAGTACCTCAAAATGTTGATTTTGCTAATAAAAAGCCACCAAAAATTTATTTCGGAAAAATACACAAACTTTCTTGCCAAAAACTTGAATTTTAAACCTTTTTCAAACTGTCAAAAACACGGGCATCCAATTTGATGACGTAATATCGGTATCATTATTCGAAATAACACAAATAAGTTTGACAGATACATTCATAGACATCTGATTATAATAAATATAAATACTTATTATCTATGTATATATTATACCCAGCTCTCTACACTGAACTAACTGATGGTGTATGACTCATACCGATATGACATCACAGCCTTGCACGCGTTTTAGGTCACATGATATACAGTTTAAAAATTACGATTTTTAATTTTAATATTTTAAAAGAAAAATGTACTTTTATGACTTGAAATCAGAATATTTAAGTATATTTTTACATAAATTTTTTCTTTTTTCAAATTTCATAATTTATTTTTGACTAACGATAATACCCTATTGAAAAAATTGATCCGGAATAGCAACCCTTATATACGATTTTATTCAATATCTTAGAAATTGTTCGACAAGACGAATATTTTGTTTGTTTTTTTCAAGCCAAAATGATTCTAGAAAACGATTTGTATCCAAATCGTACCCAAAATAATTTTTCCCAATTTTTTTAAGGGGTTGTCATTTCAAATAAATGAGTTGGGATCATATTTAGATAAGACTTCACTTTTTTCTTCAAATCGAACGATCGAATCAAAATACTAATCAAAAACTTACACCTTAGGATATGGGAAATTGGTAGTAAAATCTTATTCATTATTATTGGATTAGTTACACTTACCTTCTCGATTGGCACATCAGTCTATAAAATAAATTTTTTCAATTAGAAAAGTTTCTGATAGTATTTCAAGCTTTTATGCTAATTTACAGAATGTACTTTTCTAAACAGTTTTATTTGAGCTTGATTAATAAATCTTTACTTACTGTGGTCGGAATTGTAGGTGTAGTTGGATTTTTGGTGGGGTTTGTAGTCGACTCTGTGGGAGTTGTGTGTTTTCCTGTGGTATTTGTTGTCTGATTTTCGGGAGTATTCGGTACTGTGGGAGTAGTGTTTTCAACTGTGGTTCCTTCTGTTGTAGGCTATAACAAAAATGTTTTGAATTGGTGCTCAAAAAGGGAAACATCTCTCTTAAGATACTGATCGGAAAAAGAGATAAAATTAACATTTTTAATTCTTTTAGTAATTATACTTTTAGTAATTTAGTAAAAGCTTGAAGCGCTCAATTTAAAATATCAAAAATGGATCGAAACGCTTCATCTACTCCACATTAAAATATCAAGACTGAATCGGAACGCCTAATTATTTCTCAATTCTTGATATTAAGCGCCTCAAGCTTTTGCTTTTGTCAGAAATTTCTACTTACTTTAGAATTTCCATTATTTTCAGTTTTGTTCGAAACTTCGTTACCGTTTGACATTTCACATACAAAAGGCTCGTTATATTGGCAAACGTAATCATCTAAACCAACGACTTCGCCTATAGATAATGCTGCACAGTTTTCATAGGGTAAACTGTTATCAGGTTGGCCTGGTGCCCAATGCATGTATCCAATTTTTTTAGCCGATTGACCTAGAAATTAATGTTAATTGTTTAGAAGTTTACTAAATTTTAATTAGAATTTGAAAAATTCATATATACCGTCAATTGTAAGCCACTGTCCTGGTCTGAAAAAGTCATGATATCCAACAAAAATAACATTAGGATGGAATGCCCCAAATACAGCTTTATCATTGTATAAACTAGCAATAAAAGCTTCTTCTTCATGGGAATTAATAATTGCTAAATAACCACCTTCGTTTTCGCAAATGTCTCGTGCATCTGACCATATTGTAGCATTGCTGTGGAATTTATACAACTTTTCTCCGAAGGAAGCGTAGCCTTTAGGAATATGCTAAAAATTATATAAAACCATAAGTAACATTTTATTGGCTGAAGTTAATATGTTCTGTCCCGAAATAGAGTCCATCATGATTGTTTTAACCTGAAGTGATAAGGTCTTAAAATATATGTACTTCAAGCAAGTCAGAAACAAATTGTAGTTAAGTATCGCATATTTCGAATTTAGGTTTACAAATGGCTTTTGGTTAACAATGAATTCTTACTTACATTGGAATTGGTATTATTTGAATTGTCGCCTGGATTAGTGACCTGTAGCAAAATAATTTCAAATATTAAAGAAGATTTTTCTAAGTAATTACTTAAATTACTGATTGGCCAAGATTTAGCTTTACAAATGGTTTTTAGTCTATAATTAATTCCTACTTACATTGGAATTGGTATCATTTGTTGGATTTCCATTGGAATTCTCGTCTGGATTAGTAGTCTGTAGCAAAATTATTTTAAATATTAAATTAAGTTTTTCTAAGTAATAAGTTAATTACTGATTTGTCAAAATTTAGCTTTACAAATGGTTTTTAGTCTATAATTAATTCCTACTTACATTGGAATTGGTATCATTTGTTGGATTTCCATTGGAATTCTCGTCTGGATTAGTAGTCTGTAGCAAAATTATTTCAAATATTAAATTAAGTTTTTCTAAGTAATAAGTTAATTACTGATTTGTCAAAATTTAGCTTTACAAATGGCTTATAGTCTATAATTAATTCCTACTTACATTGGAAGTGGTGTTATTTGTTGGATTTCCATTGGAATTCTCGTCTGGATTAGTAGTCTGTAGCAAAATTATTTCAAATATCAAATTAAGTTTTTCTAAGTAATAAGTTAATTACTGATTTGTCAAAATTTAGCTTTACAAATGGTTTTTAGTCTATAATTAATTCCTACTTACATTGGTGTTGGTATCATTTGTTGGATTTCCATTGGAATTCTCGTCTGGGTTAGTAGTCTGTAGCAAAATTATTTCAAATATTAAATTAAGATTTTCTAAGTAATAAGTTAATTACTGATTTGTCAAAATTTAGCTTTACAAATGGTTTTTAGTCTATAATTAATTCCTACTTACATTGGAATTGGTATCATTTGTTGGATTTCCATTGGAATTCTCGTCTGGATTAGTAGTCTGTAGCAAAATTATTTCAAATATTAAATTAAGTTTTTCTAAGTAATAAGTTAATTACTGATTTGTCAAAATTTAGCTTTACAAATGGCTTATAATCTATAATTAATTCCTACTTACATTGGAAGTGGTGTTATTTGTTGGATTTCCATTGGAATTCTCGTCTGGATTAGTAGTCTGTAGCAAAATTATTTCAAATATTAAATTAAGTTTTTCTAAGTAATAAGTTAATTACTGATTTGTCAAAATTTAGCTTTACAAATGGTTTTTAGTCTATAATTAATTCCTACTTACATTGGAATTGGTATCATTTGTTGGATTTCCATTGGAATTCTCGTCTGGATTAGTAGTCTGTAGCAAAATTATTTCAAATATTAAATTAAGTTTTTCTAAGTAATAAGTTAATTACTGATTTGTCAAAATTTAGCTTTACAAATGGTTTTTAGTCTATAATTAAATCCTACTTACATTGGAATTGGTATCATTTGTTGGATTTCCATTGGAATTCTCGTCTGGATTAGTAGTCTGTAGCAAAATTATTTCAAATATTAAATTAAGTTTTTCTAAGTAATAAGTTAATTACTGATTTGTCAAAATTTAGCTTTACAAATGGTTTTTAGTCTATAATTAATTCCTACTTACATTGGAAGTGGTGTTATTTGTTGGATTTCCATTGGAATTCTCGTCTGGATTAGTATTCTGTAAAAAAATTATTTCAAATATTAAAGAAGGTTTTTCTAAGTAATTAGTTAATTACTGATTGGTCAAGATTAAGCTTTACAAGTGGCTTTTAGTATACAATTTATTCTTACTTACGTTGGAATTGTTTTTATTTGAGTTGCCGCCTGGATTGGTTTTCTGTGGACAAATTATTTCAAATATTAAAGAAGTTTTTTTCTAAGTAATTAGTTAATTACTGATTGGTCAAGATTAAGCTTTACAAGTGGCTTTTAGTATACAATTTATTCTTACTTACATTGGAATTGTTTTTATTTGAGTTGCCGCCTGGATTGGTTTTCTGTGGACAAATTTAATCAAATATTAAAGAAGTTTTTTTCTAAGTAATTAGTTAATTACTGATTGGTCAAGATTAAGCTTTACAAGTGGCTTTTAGTATACAATTTATTCTTACTTACATTGGAATTGTTTTTATTTGAGTTGCCGCCTGGATTGGTTTTCTGTGGACAAATTTAATCAAATATTAAAGAAGTTTTTTTCTAAGTAATTAGTTAATTACTGATTGGTCAAGATTAAGCTTTACAAGTGGCTTTTAGTATACAATTTATTCTTACTTACATTGGAATTGTTTTTATTTGAGTTGCCGCCTGGATTGGTTTTCTGTGGACAAATTATTTCAAATATTAAAGAAGTTTTTTCTAAGTAATTTGTTAATTACTGATTGGTTAAGATTAAGCTTTACAATTGGCTTTTAGTATACAATTTATTCTTACTTACGTTGGAATTGTTTTTATTTGAATTGCCGCCTGGATTGGTTTTCTGTGGACAAATTATTTCAAATATTAAAGAAGTTTTTTTCTAAGTAATAAGTTAATTACTGATTGGTCAAGATTTAGCTTTACAAATGGCTTTTAGTCTACAATTAATTCTTACTTACGTTGGAATTGGTATTATTTGCATTGCCGCCTGGATTAGTATTCTGTAACAAAATTATTTCAAATATTAAAGAAGGTTTTTCTAAGTTATTACCTACTGATTATTCGAAATCAAACTATTAAAAATTATTTTAGCCAAAAAAATATGTATAAGGAATTTCTGAGTAATTATGGATTATTCGAAACAGAATGTTTTCAGTCTAAGAGTTATTCATACGTACATTGGGAATAGTGGTATTTTGTCCATGTCTTTTAGTTTGGGACTTCGAATTAAAATTTTTTTTTGTAATAATACTGACTTTTAACTCATAGCAAATCTTACTTACAATTTGGTTACCGCTTTCAGGATATTCCTGACTGTTTGATATTTCACATATAAAAGGTTCATTAAACTGGCACACATAATCATCTAAACCTTCAGTGTTGGCATCCCCTATAGCTAATGCTGCGCAATTTTCATAGGGCAGGGTGTTGTCTGGCTGCCCGGGTGCCCAATGCATGTAACTCAATTTGCTCACAGATTTACCTTTAAATTAAAGAATTCAATATGTTTATTATTATCAAAGGATTTGAAAAATTAGGATATACCATCAATTGTAAGCCATTGTCCTGGTCTGAAAAAGTCATGATATCCAACAAATATTACATTGGGTCGGAATGCCCCAAATACTTTTTTGTCGCTGTATAGACCTGCGATGAAAGTTTCTTCTTCATGGGAATTAATAATTGCTAAATAACCACCTTCTTTTTCACAAATGTCTCGTGCTTCTGGCCATATTGTTGCATTGCTGTGGAATTTATACAAGCCGTTGCCAAATGATACGTAACCTTGAGGAAGCTACAATATAGAAATTATTTTAAATATTAGAATTTTCGGATAACTAATTATGTGGAATTATTTCTACTTACTGTGGAAGTAGTATTTTTGTTATCACTTCCGTCTGAGGGTTTGCTTAAAGAAGTTGTGGGATTCACCGTAGGTGCGCCTGTGGTAGCTTGTTCTTTTCGAGTTGTGGACATATGTTCTTGGGTAGTTTGTTCTGTGGAAGTTTGTGGTTTAGGAGTTTTGGAAACATTTTCTTGAGTAGTTTGTTCTGTCGAAGTTTTTTGTTTGCCAGTTGTGGGAATATGTTCTTGGGTAGTTTGTTCTGCCGGAGTTTGTTTTGTGGAAGTTTGTACTTTAGTAGTTGATCCTGTGGACGCTTGTTCTGTGTGAGGTTCTGTAGAAGCAGATGTCACAATACTTGGAGTTGTGGTAGGTTCTGGGGTGGTAATAGCTTTTCTGGTGGTAGAGGGTTCTGTGGTGGCAGTAGGTTCTGGAGTGGTACTAGATTGTGTGGTGATAGTAGGTTCTGGGGTGGTAGTAGCTTTTCTGGTGGTAGAAGGTTCTGTGGTGGCAGTAGGTTCTGGAGTGGTACTAGATTGTGTGGTGATAGTAGGTTCTGGGGTGGTAGTAGCTTTTCTGGTGGTAGAAGGTTCTGTGGTGGCAGTAGGTTCTGGAGTGGTACTAGATTGTGTGGTGATAGTAGGTTCTGGGGTGGTAGTAGCTTTTCTGGTGGTAGAAGGTTCTGTGGTGGCAGTAGGTTCTGGAGTGGTACTAGGTTGTGTGGTGATAGTAGGTTTTGGTGTGGTAGTAGCTTCTGTGGTGGTAGTAGGTTCTGTAGGGTTAATAGATTTTGTAGGGTTAGTAGGTTCTGTAGGGTTAGTAGGTTCTGTAGGGTTAGTAGGTTCTGTAGGGTTAGTAAGTTCTGCAAGAGTAGTGGCAGTAGCGTAGAGATCCCCATAAGGAAAACTAGCGGACGCTATTGCAGGACCGCCATAGGGGAAAAACTGTAACAAAATTTTTTCAGTGATTAATAAAATTGTATTAAAAACCAATAAAATTGACTTGTTCGTCGACTAAAATGTGATACATATATGGCTTGGCTTGTAGGATTTATACAGGGTGTCTCCGCTTCCATATTATTCAAGACATAAGTGTGGAAATATATTTTATCCAAAATTTTTGTAATTAAGATTTTAATTAAAACATTAAAAATAATATGTTAAGGACAGTAAACCGCCATTGATTCAATTCGGCTCTTAATATAATTATCGAATTGAACAATTTTTCTATTGTCAATGGAATTTCTATACCAGTCAATGGATATTTTCTGTGCTTAAAGCTAAAAAATTAAATACAACTTACCGGATCCGCAGTAGCTGATGTACCATAATAGTCGTAAAAATTTAACTGTAAAAAAATTAATTTGTGTGATTACAAAATCAATTAATATGTATTCGTGTTTAGGTGGTTTTCCCAAAAATATAGTTTTTCTCAACCTTTTCAAAAATGAAATGGTATTGTGTTGTTTCAACGCTCTATTAAACCATGTTTTGTTTAATTTAATTTTTCGAGACAAAAACTGCTGTAACTTTCAAAGTTACACTCTGACTCTATCTATTTTTTGCGGCTCAGAACACTTAATGTAATACCTATATATTATAAAAGCGAAAGTAACTGTGTCTTAGAAATTACTCAATGGATTTGAACGAAACTATAAAATAATATAGCTCATACATCATAATAACACATGAGCTATAATTTAGAAATATTTTAAATTTAAAAATATAAAATAACCAAAATAAATTTTATTTTTTTGACTTTTTACTGCGCTATCTGTGAATATCATTGTGAAGCATAAATTAAAGATGTCTGTAAAAATAGTGAGTAAGATACAATTTATGGTACTTGTTAAACCAAGGTTTTTTTGATATACTCTACGCATGATGAAAATTTTATAGTTTAAAAAAATTGAAAACTGTACATATATTTTTACCGGTGTAAAACAATCTCTGTCGCTATTTCGAGTGTTATCGATGGGGGATCAAGTAAGAGCAAGGAACGTAAACCGGGGTGGATATCATGCTAGTGTTAATTTTTCTGAAAGTTATATTAGTTTTTTTACAGACAAATTGAGATTTAAATGCCTGAAGCATGTGTTTTGGCCTAAATAAAGGCTTAAGAAACCAGTCTAAGGGTTTTATCCAATTCAAATTTAGTGGACTCAACTCCACCTAAAACTTTACTTCAATTCCATCGCGCAGTTGGTTTAAAAGAAGCTAAATAGTTACTTTGATTCCGAATGACTTGTGTGAATCATAATTCTATTGACTCAACTTCGGTTTTATATATTTTTCTTAGTGTACAACTTGAGAAACAGCTTGTTCCAAAATTTAACGAAAAGTAACTAATAATTCCCAATTTACTTTGACTCTTGGAATTGTATATAAATCAAAACTTTAAATTAAATAGATTCACGGACTTTTCAAAGTTAATGTGTAATCCTCTCCTATATACGCTTAGAGTCGTCTAGATGGTATGAAAATCGTTATAAATAATTTCTCTACTTACGTCGGTAGCTTCACTTCCAAAACATATCACTGACAAAATCAATCCACAAATTGGAATTAAATTCATGATTGATAATTCAATTTGAGTTGAAGCTCGAAATGATATTGTTTTTTAATTCGATTAGCTTTTATATAAATGAAAAATAACATCTGGTATTTAGACAACTTGGAGGTTTTTTCAATATTTAACTATTTGAGTTGAACACTTAACCAAACAAAACAAATTTAAAAACAAATCGATTATTTATGTAACTAATCCAATAGTCTTATTAAATAATCAAAATTTTCCATTCTCAAGTTTATATTATCTCCAAAAAAAAAGCACTGTCGTGCCATTGCATTCCCGTATAGGGAACCGTAGCCAAATATACAGGGAATTTGAAAACTGTCTGTATGAGAGAGTGGGTTAAACACGAACAGTTGAGTTTTGGGATATCATGAAATTATTTCAAAAAATTTTTTGGCTGTCATTATTTTTATTGCAAAACATTATTTTTTTTATAATTATCCGACGAAGTATTTAGTTTCGTAGTACAGTGGGACCTGAATAAGGGAGAAACCTCCTTAACTGGAACTCAAGATAAGGTTCCAACACTTTGGCACTGAATTACTTATGTCAGTGGAACGAAGCAAACCTCTTTATCTGGGATTCGTTCTTTTGATTTAATCATCATAGTTACTTCTATAACTGGGACAGCGAGTGAATTTTATATGTGTTAACCTCTGTAACTGAGAACTGAGATCGTTTTGTTTGTTTACTTACTTATTCTTATTCTACCCGCAAATTCCGCATTTAACCAATTTTGAGCCTCAATGATCTTCAGTTTTAGTTTTGCTTTACTATCATATATGCATGTTTATTTGAAAAATACGAACGAAAGCTCAAATCGTTATCAGTACCTGAAAAACTGTAGTTAATATCCGTTTATGGAAGTGGGAAGACATGCGATGAAGTCTGTGTCGAATTTAATGTGCCAAAATCTACTCTTTGTAGAATAATTTAGAATAAAGATAAAGCGAGACAAAAGTTGACACTTTCCGCCCAGAGGAGAGAAAAATAATTTTTTTAACTTAAAAACGAAATTGAATGTGCTTAAATAAAAATAAGTTGGAAAAACTTTTTGGTATGAAGATGATTCAATTTTATTGCTCCAAAGTGTACATGTGTAAAATAGTGTGTACACGTGATAATCATATAATTTTGAATGATTATAACAATACAATAATTAATTCTAACAATTGTTATTTAATGTTAATGAAAAGTTATTAAATGCTAATGAAAAACAATTATTTAATGTATGAAAATGAAAATTTTGATTAGAGTTTTTTTTATTCACCAATTAATGTGAAATAGTTTCGACCATTTTAGGCGTCCTTACGTCCGATAATTTGCGAATTTTTTGAAGACATACTAAAAATGGTGATAATTTTTTTACTTCTTCTAGAGGTCCACCGAATTCGAATTTGTGAACACATTATCGAGATTTATGTAGTAGATTGGTGCATTTGTTTTGAAACAGAGTATACTTGAAATACATTGATAAAGTTTCCTGTGAGTTTTTATTACGAAATACATTTTCTTGACGCATTTTGATAATTAACTGATATTTATTCGAATTTCTTGAGAGTTTGTTGATAAACCATCGTGGCGGTGGTACTACCTTAAATGGAAAATTCTTTCTTTAAAGGTAGATTTTTTTTGTTTGAAAATTTGGAATTTTTTTTATTAAATTATGTTTTGAAAGAAATAGTTTACAAATAGTATTTTACGAGTATTTAGTGATATTTTGTCGCCATTTTATCTTCATGCCGAAGTCCGTATCGAATTTTTTACATAAATTTTCTAATTTATAAAGAAAAATATGAATTATGTATTTTTCTTGAGTTATTTATTTAAATACATAAATATTAATTTAAAATGGGTTGTCAAGTATGAGTCAAACTAAACTACTAAGGGTGACATACAACATTCTAAATCGGAATATAAAAAAATCGTTATTGAAACAGTTTGTCATTTTTTAACTTTTGTTCTATCTCCATTTTAACTTTTGATCCTACGGACCCAAGACCCAATTGACCCATGTTGCTCATTTACGAACTCGACCTCACTTTTTACGTCCTGGGTATGCTATAACAATTTCAGCTTGATATCTCTTTTCGTTTTTGAGTTATCGCGTTGACAGACAGACAACCGAAAATGAACTAATTAGGTGATTTTATGAACACCTACACCAAAATTTTTGTTGTAGCATCAATATTTTTAAGCGTTACAAACTTGGGACAAAACTTAATATACTATGATATATTTCATATATACTTGGTATAAAAAGTATCGTGAAAATAAAAAGTAAGTCGTGAATGAACTTTCAAAATCTAGAAGGCCTTATACTTTTATGAATACGGAACCATACAAAATTTAAACTTAAATATTGTTCTCACGTTAATTTAATCTTAATATTTATTTTTCATCGAGTTAAGTCTGCAGTATGATGTCAGAAGGTTCTTATGTAAATTTATAAGGGGCCATTTATTAATTTCGTATTACGATGATTTCTTGCGATTTTATAAATGCGCGTTTCGATAGACACGAAGGGTGTACCACTGGATTGACGTAGGTGTATGTAACACTAACCATAAATATTAAGTTATTTTAAGTCAAAGTCACCATTGTTATAAGTTTATTGCGTGCCATAAAGTTTATTGTGTGTCTCTTTATGCAAGTACGCATTGCTCATAGAGGAGGAAGCGAGACAAGTATACGACTCTTCTACCTATCTCAGTTTCTCTAATAGTAATGAGATGGGTAGAAAAAAATGTTGTCTCTCTGTCTTACTCGTATTATTGGTTGACACTGGTTAGGGTATCACTGTCTTATTCGTATGTTAGATACAGAAGTCTGAGTGGCTTCTCTAAGCCACGTTTGCCCATAGATGTTTTAAACTAAACATGAATATTTGATCCTTTTCCTAAACATGATTGATAAAATGATTGTCTATTTTTTCTATAAATGCCAGAAAACTCAGAGATCATCCTTTTTGTAAAAAATTTTTATTTTACAGATTTTTATATTGGTTTAAGGATGATACATTAATTATTACTAGATATTAAATATACCTCCCGTTCCCCTCACTCAATTTCATTTTTCCGCCATATTCTGCGCCAAGGTTCAACAATTTTTGTAATTACTATTTACTGAATCCTCCCACTCAAGAAAAGCTTGCGAGGATGCCATACCAAGAAGGTCTTAACAGATTAGGAGATAATCTGAAAAACCAACAATTAAAGGCATGGACCAGCTACGAGGGAGGGCGATTCACCAAAAGCCTGTTGGGTGAAGGAAACTCGCTCGGTAACAGAGCCGAGGAGATCTTGAAACGAAACAGAGCTGACATAAGAGTCATCGTAGAGTTACTCACAGGGCATGATAACCTCAACAAGTTCCAACATCAGATTGGAAAAAGACAATCTCATACAGCAGCGAAGGAAATGGTTTGGTCCGGCCATAGTCGAACCAGATGAAATTAGGAAACTCAGCGCTAGGCAAATCCTGGGTTTCAGTACATCAGTTGGCTATAATAGCCACTGAAAAGCGTAGCGGGGATAGAGTACAAGGGTCTATTTGGCTAGGTGCTCTGAACCATTGCTTCGAGGCCCGATGCTCGAGCATGGCCCGCTAACCTCCATACCCATACCCATACCCATATACTGAATCCTAAAAATTTAAGTAAATTTTATGTTTGTAAATAAATTTTTCTATGTACCATGCTTTGTATATCTCACCATCAGGTCACTTTTTTATAATGACACTTTAGAATTAGATGGTGCGATTATTTAATCCGCCCTTGATTCAAACATTCATGGTCATTGGTCATGTAATATAAATGTCAATACGTAAATGACTCAAATAATAAGCTGAATATATTAAATGAATTGAAATTATGACAATTCGATTCTAAAACATAATCATTCCTATCCTAAATGTATTATGGTACTACAGTGAAACCCAATAATAAACCAAGAGAAGTAAATCAGAATCAATTAGATTTACTTGATCCCTGTCAGATAATACGGCACATTTTTTAGAGAATTTGAATGAATCTAATTTTTTTTTCTAAAATTCGAATAGGATTTATAAAATAGGATAAAAGTCCATTTCTAAATTCTATCGATTTCTGACGTAATATTTAACAATGATTTCATTAAATCAATATGTAATTTTTGGGTCAATGAACTGTCAATAGCATCGATTAATTATCACTTAACTGTCTATTTTTAATACCTTTAATTATTGTTTTAGATTAATCATTTATCCAGGTCAATAGACTTTTAATAATAACACAATTTTTTTTTTGGGTAGAAATTCTAATCAAGTAAGCTTGTTATACCATTTATATATGAAGCTACGAAAAAAATTTTTGTGTAGTTGTTCATAGAATCACCTAATTAGTCCATTTCGTCTGTCTGTCCGTTTGTCATCACGATTACTCAAAAACGAAAAGAGATATCAAGCTGAAATTTTTATATCGTGCTAAGGACGTAAAAAGTGAGGTCAAGTTCGTAAATGAGCAACAATTGTCAATTGGTCTTGGGTCCGTAAGACCCATCTTGTAAACCGTTAGAGATACAACAAAAGTTTAAATGTTAATAATGTTCCTTATAAAAAAATAAACAACTTTTGTTTGAAACATTTTTTCGTAAACGTCACTGTTTGCCCGCGAGAGCGCAAATTGTTTAGTATGTATTATATGGGAATCTCAGTTATGTATGTGTGACATTTATGTACGTATAATGTGATAGTGTCATCAACACTGTCTATGCATGTTATTTCAACAATTAACTCAGTCAATTGTTTATTTTCACTTGTTTTTAAAATGAAATCAGTATTATTTTTGTGTGTAAAAACTGAAGCCATTGCGTTGTCGTGTTTTTCCGTCTCGATTTAATTCACGATAACAAATCAGATAAATATTTTAATTATATATTTGAGAAAATTATTCTTTACAAGAAAAAAAATGAGGAAGTTAAATTAAGTAATCACGACAAATAATCAAAAATTATAATTATTCTGATGATGTGTCCTTCAACACTCCAACTAAATATTTTTTTAACTCCTACAAAAGTTTTTGTTTATTTTTTCATGTTCGTGTTAAGACCCAGTAAGATGGAAAATTTGTATTAAATTCTTCAACCATTTCATTGTGAGAATATTGAATCACGCATAGTGGAGTATTATACCAAATTTCCGGATAAAATTCAGAAAACTCTTTAGTTTTGCATTGAAAGTTGTTTTTTGGTGCACTGAATCAAATTAAAATTATGGCAACCTCATCCCGAAGTTGGCTGTCTCATATTGAAATAAAGTAAAAATACTTTCAAACAATTTCCTAATGATTGAAGAACAAGTACAGCTAAATATTTGTATTTACAATAGAATGGGATTGAATTTAAAATATGAATTCATTGATACAAAATCACTAAAGTTAAATAAACAAAATCATTACTTCTATGAAAGACATTGATTTTAGTTTAAAGTCATGCATTTTATTGATGAAAAATAAAATTGTACTTAGTTGAAATAAATAATCGTGTAAATAAAGCAAATCGATGAATTAAACGAAAATTAAATTAAAATAACATATCTTTACGTTTGCTTTAAATATAGAAATAGGTTAGTAAGAAAACATATCTATCATGTTTAGTCCATATGTGATTGAGGCAATCACATGAACATTGTTGTTACTAATAGACAGAGAATTTAAAATAAACGAATTGATCATTTTTATAATATATAGGATATTTTTGCACTCTAACAACCCTTGATAGCGCAGTGGACTTAAGACACTAAAATCAATAGTAAACCATATGTCGCTGGTTCACGAAGAAATCTTATTCTTTTTTTAAATAAACTTAATAGCAGGTATCAACCTTTAATTTTTTTACTTGCTCATGTAGTTGTGACAATCACATTACTATTTTGTTTAAATATTTTTAAGTGGTAAAACCAATAAAAAAAATTTGTTTAAAACTATGTCGTATTTCAAAACAACAATATTTGAAATTTATGTTTGTGTCAACTTCACCACCCAACCCCGTACGATAGTTGCATCACATTCGTGGCACCATTCGCCATATTTGATCTCGCTATGATATTGAGCTAACCTCATATTGGTATTAAGAATTTTGTTTTTCAGTTTTGGATTTCTAAAAATGTGATTTTTTAAATTTTGAATTTTTGCTATAAAGACCTTGTGATTCCATTGTTTGGATTAACGCAAAAAAAAATAACAATAGGACCATTATAAAGACACCTTCTGGAGTTTAAAACAAATACACGCTAACTATTTCAAAAGGAAAAATTAATTTTATGTAATCACATTAATTAATTAATTTGTTATAAATAATATAACAATTGAAATATATTTTAAATAACACAAAAGATTTAATAGATTAAGGTTATTTTACATTAAAATTAATTTTTTTTTTGTTGGTTATGTAAAACTCTTAATTGATATTCACAATTGGTGTGTAAAATTAATAATTATTACGTATGAATTATGCCATATTAAAATTTTTTTAAATCAAAACACGTGAAAACAAACAATTGACTGAGATAATTGATAAAATACCATGTAAAGACAGTGCTGATTTTGTTATAAGGAACATTTTTTACATTTACAACGGTTTAAAAGATGAGTCCTATTGACCCAAGACACAATTAACCTATATTGCTCATTTACGAACTCAACCTTACTTTTTACGTCCTAAGCACGCTATAAAAATTTCAATTTGATATCTCTTTTCGTTTTTGAGTTCGACAAAATCGTGATGACAAACGGACAGACAGACGAACAACCGGAAATGGATTAATTAGGTGATTTTATGAACACCTTTACCAAAATTTTGTTTGTAGCATCAATATCTTTAAGCGTTACAAACTTATGACTAAAATAAGTATACCTTGATATATATTACATAGATGGTATAAAAAGTGAAATTGTGAATTTAGATTGAAAAGTGAGGTTTTTCACTTGACGGCCGAAAAATTTAGTTTTTAACCGAAATCTCAGTTAAAATAATTATATTGAGTAAACGATATAATCCTGGAAGTTTTCGAGGTCACGAAAATTCGACTGTGGCCAGAACAAAAGTGAAAATTAACTATAAACTCCCTTTCGACTCTCGATAGTGTAAAACTCGATTTATTATCAAAAAAAATTAGTTTTTTGACCCTGATTTTACATTTATTATGTAATTGCACTTTCGATTTTTATCTATTACAATACATTGGCCGTAAATCATAAAATTTTAACTGATTTGGGATCAGATAATTCGTCAAATAAATTAATTTATCCATATCTTATTAAGTTAATAAAGCAATTTTCATAATTATTACCAATTAAATAAAAAAAATTCGCAAATAATAATTATAATAAAAGAGATAAAAATATATCTATTCCGGAATATCAATTGTACGTCTTACCGTGACCTTCAATATATAAACTACACACGATACAAATTTACATACACACATAAATACATACATAATAAATATAATGCATTCATTATATGTTGACTAAATTAATTATATTGGTCTAAGAGCTGAGTGGCTTTTTTGAGTACATATTTGAGGCACATTGAAAATATTTAAGTTGATAATTTGCGAATATGTGGATGGTGAAATCGACAACCTGGCTTGGAGGTTGGGGGGCTTTTAGTGACCTATGCAATTTTTAATTTGCAATTTTTCCTATGTAAAAAATGTTTTTGAGGCACTTTGAAACTGACACCATTTTAAAGTCTATCTATATTCAGTTAGACAAGTTATCATCGCCTGGCATGATTTGGTGGGGGCTAAAATAGCCTGGCAGATGATTTAAGGATGTATGAGCATGACAACAATGTTTGATTTAAAGGCTCAAAATTTGTTTGTAGGTAGTCTTTTACTCAAAGAATATGTGGTTAAAATTTCAGTATAGGTAACCGTGCAAATTTTTAAGAAAAAAGTCATTAAAAATCGATATAAAATACATTGGCTCTTATGGAGGAATCTCAAAAAACGACATATTTTGGAAGTTTTTGATAATTTTCATTTGGAATGAATGAAAACAAATTTAAAAAAAAACTTTTTAATAGAAAGTAAACATATTAGCAATGAATTAGAAAAGAAAAAAACTAAGTGTCACCGTCCATATAAGGGATGTAAGAGCAGGGTAGATTAAGGGTTGAAATTATTTTTATCTTATTTTCAACTTTGATGATGAGTTTTGTTATAACTTCATGAATGTAGACGAAAAATAAGAATAAAATTTTTCGATATGTGCCTTGGTTTTCGAAATATCGAAAGCTAAATAATTAAACAAAATTTTCAATTTTCGATATTTTGAAAATTAAGCCAGATATCGAAAAATTTTATTCTTACTTTTCGTCTTATATCGTCAAGTAATAATATAAATTTATCATCAAAATTGAAAATATCTATTTTTAAATTTGTGCCCCCACTACCATGCTCATACATCCTTAAATAGTGCATTTTTATCATCTGCACTATTTAAGTCATCTGCCAGGCTATTTTAGCCCCCACCAAATCATGCCAGACGATTATATTTCGTATGATTGAATATTAGACTTTAAAATGGTGTAGATTTCAAAGTGATATATCATCATAGATCATTTGACAATGGTTCAAATCGCGGAATCAAATGATCGAGGATGAACACATAGAGTGCCGGTATTAACTGCCAGCGCTCACTCCGATTTGATACAATCAGATTCGTGAATTTTCCATCTTGAACTCCATCCAGCGGCTGTTTTATATAATACGATTCCCAAAAACCTCTATTAACAAAACATAGAGAGCAAAGAGTATATCTAGAGAGGAAATATATTAATTAATTAGCATTTCAATTGATTTAAATGAATATATAAATATATTTGATAAACATATACAGTCAAACCTGGGTAAATGAGAACTGGATAAGTGAGAAAACTCTATAAGTGAGAGTAATAGCCAGGAGCCGTCATTTTAAGCTCCCAAAACCTTTATAAGCGAGAAACAGAAACCTCTATAAGAGAGAGTCGTTTTTCCCTCATGGACCTCCGTAAGTGAGACTGCTACTTATCTATACCTCTATAAGCGACAGTCGAGCTTTATTTATTTATATTGTTTAGGAGACTTATTTACTACATTCGTACTTCCTGTGACTTGTTATTGCTGCGTACACCTATAACAGAGAAACGCTATCCATGTACCTGCATTAGCGAGAAACTCGGGTTAGTGAGAAATCTCTATAAGCGAGAATGAGATTGTGCTCCCTTGAACTCTCGCTTATACAGGTTTGACTGTATTTTGTTTTATCATCATATTCATATCCTTAACACATTTATTCCATGTTATTTAATTAATCGTATTGTTTTGTTTTGCTGTTTCAAATTGATTCAACATTTATTAGTTGCACAAATAAATTAGTGATTGCTAGTCTATTTCAGCCATTTCTAGAAAATCGACACTCCGTGTCATAAAAAATGCAAATGTTGTATCATTCTAAGTGTTACAACTATAACATTATATGTTAATTCAATTCAATTCAATTCAATTTATTCATTCTTTTTTTAAACAATACAATATTGTACAGAACATGTCATTAAAAGGGATAGGGAAAAAGAATACATACATACATGTCACACATATATAACTGATATTGCCATATAATACATACTATACAATTTGGACATAATTTGCGCTCTCACGGAAAAACAGTGATGTTTACGAAAAAAGTTTAGTTTATTTTTTTATGAGGAACATTTTTTATATTTAAACTTTTGTTCTATCTCAAACGGTTTACAAGATGGGTCTTACAGACACAAGACCCAATTGACCTATGTTACTCATTTACGAACTTGACCTCACTTTTTATGTCCTAAGCACGCTATAAAAATTTCAGCTCGATATCTTTTTTCGTTTTTGAATAATCGTGATGATAGACGGACAGACGACAGACAGGCAGACACACAACCGGAAATGGACTAATTAGGTGATTTTATGAACATCTATACCAAAATTTTGTTCATATTATCAATATTTTAAGCGTTACAAAGTTGGTACTAAACTTAGTATACCTTGGTATGTTTCATATACATGGTATAAAAATAAATAAAGCTAGAAAACTCAAAATTTATCACTCTAAAGTTTTTCAAAATGATAATTTTATCTATCGTTTAAGTATTTACTTTTATATTTATTCAATTCAGTTTTTTATAAATAATAAATGAAATTGGATCATATTTTGTTTAAAATTAGAAAGTGTGGTTAAACTGTTTAAAAACTTTTACTATATGTGTTTCTTATATTTTGTGTTATATATCACATCTTCCAATAGCCGTGATCGTCTAGTGGTTAGGACCCTACGTTGTGGCCGTAGTAACCCAGGTTCGAATCCTGGTCACGGCAATGTGCAAGCATTGTCACGGTGGAAGTTATTTTTTTTTTTTTTATTTTTTTATTAGTTATTAATATTTAATTATAAAAAAAATTAATTTTTTTTAACGCAAACTAAATTAACTTCTATTTCTATTTTTAACTCCTGAAACTAAAAGAGGTATGTTAGTTTTGAAACTTGTATGTTTCTATCTGTCTGGTGGTCAACTCTTGGCGCAAAGAGACGGTTATATGTTAACGTGTGTATCTGTGTTTCTGCCTGTGGCATCCTAGCTCCTAAATGAATAAATCATTTTTGATTTAATTTTTTTTTGTATAAAAAGGTGATTAAAGTGTTTCAGAAAATGGATAAAAAGATACACATTTAAGATTTTGAAACCCACTAATTTTGGGTTCTTTTTTTCAGCTGTGATGTCAGTTTTTCGCTAGCTATTACTAATGTGCTTAATTCCAGAACCAGGACTCCACAATCTTGAAACCTATTACAGCTTGGTTAATTTTGATCGCAAATTTGAAAAGTATGACCCAAATTTAGTAGGATTGCATACTTGGTTTATATAAATTGGACAAAATTTGGATGTGATAGAGCAAAATTAATTTTTTAGGATTCTGATGACGTCATAAAGTTCAAAAATTCGATTTTTTTGATAACACAGGGAAATTTTATCCGATTTTATTGGAATTTTTTTTGAAACCCACTAATTTTGGATTGTTCTTTTCAGCTGTGATGTCAGTTTTTCGCTAGCTATTACTAATGTGCTTAATTCCAGAACCAGGACTCCACAATCTTGAAACCTATTACAGCTTGGTTAATTTCGATCGCAAATTTGAAAAGTATGACCCAAATTTAGTAGGATTGCATACTTGGTTTATATAAATTGGACAAAATTTGGATGTGATAGAGCAAAATTAATTTTTTAGGATTCTGATGACGTCATAAAGTTCAAAAATTCGATTTTTTTGATAACACAGGCAAATTTTATCCGATTTTATTGGAATTTTTTTTGGAACCCACTAATTTTGGGTTCTTCTTTTCAGCTGTGATGTCAGTTTTTCTCTAGCTATTACTAATGTGCTTAATTCCAGAACCAGGACTCCACAATCTTGAAACCTATTACAGCTTGGTTAATTTTGATCGCAAATTTGAAAAGTATGACCCAAATTTAGTAGGATTGCATACTTGGTTTATATAAATTGGACAAAATTTGGATGTGATAGAGCAAAATTAATTTTTTAGGATTCTGATGACGTCATAAAGTTCAAAAATTCGATTTTTTTGATAACACAGGGAAATTTTATCCGATTTTATTGGAATTTTTTTTGAAACCCACTAATTTTGGATTGTTCTTTTCAGCTGTGATGTCAGTTTTTCGCTAGCTATTACTAATGTGCTTAATTCCAGAACCAGGACTCCACAATCTTGAAACCTATTACAGCTTGGTTAATTTCGATCGCAAATTTGAAAAGTATGACCCAAATTTAGTAGGATTGCATACTTGGTTTATATAAATTGGACAAAATTTGGATGTGATAGAGCAAAATTAATTTTTTAGGATTCTGATGACGTCATAAAGTTCAAAAATTCGATTTTTTTGATAACACAGGCAAATTTTATCCGATTTTATTGGAATTTTTTTTGGAACCCACTAATTTTGGGTTCTTCTTTTCAGCTGTGATGTCAGTTTTTCTCTAGCTATTACTAATGTGCTTAATTCCAGAACCAGGACTCCACAATCTTGAAACCTATTACAGCTTGGTTAATTTTGATCGCAAATTTGAAAAGTATGACCCAAATTTAGTAGGATTGCATACTTGGTTTATATAAATTGGACAAAATTTGGATGTGATAGAGCAAAATTAATTTTTTAGGATTCTGATGACGTCATAAAGTTCAAAAATTCGATATACTTGTCTTATCAAAATTTGATAAAATTTGCATGTGATGAACTTTTGTTTTAATTTTTTCATAAACTAAAAGATTTAATACAATTTTAGATTAAAAGTTCTATACTTAGTATAGAGACACTCTACTAATGTAAATAATATAAACATACCTATATTTCATCATTAACTTGAATGAAGTGTCAAATTAACTATTTTAAAGTAGTTAGTGATAAGAATGATAAGAATTGGTTACATTTATATTTGTCAATTGCTTGTCTATTTATAGGTTAGGTTCATATTATTGTTATTGTCTGTAATACGTGACCATGTTTTTTATTTGACCAAATAAAGGACGAACTTATTGAAGCTATTTAACGTATTCGCACCGTGTGTGAGTTTTATTGGAGGCGTTTCCATGGTAACGATACTTTAATTATATAATTGTATGGATTGCATTTATGACTTACATTGGAAATTTAATATTATTGTCTCACAAATTTAAATAAATAATTATGATCATTTACATTTGAAAAATAATATTTGTGCAATTTGATTTCTTATTTTTACAATTTGTTTTTCAATAATGTTAATTTGACATTTTTTATAACATTAACATGTAAAGAATTGCAAATTAGTCATAACAGTCTCCTTTATCGCAAAAATTTATCACTGGAAGCGCTGGCATCGATTTTATTGTCCCTACAATAACTACGCACACAACGAATATAAACAGAAGAAATTTCTTCATGTTTTATGAAAATATTTATTGAAATAATCATAATTTACATATTTTTATTATGCCATTTATTTTTTACATTTATTTCAAATTTTTGGGTACGTTTTATAAGTCAAAAGTCCTTCATACATTATACTTTTAATAACTTGTTCTATCTTAACACATTATACCACTAATATGAGAGTGAGACTTTACATTTCAATGGAAAACACTGATGACGTTTTTACATTTTAAGTTTTTTCATGAGATCAGAAAATGATAAAAATTTGTTAAGTAAATAAAACAACGCTATTAGAATTCAATTTGAAAGTTAAAAATGCATTTGATTAAATCAAAAACAAATTCACTGATGACCATGTCATTGATTCGACAACCAGAGAGCTATGGGCAAATACTAATGAGTTGATAATGACTTAATAAAAGTGAGTTCATTTACACGCTTCTCTGTAAACGTGATTATAAAAAATTTTGTTTTTGTGTTTGTGTTTTGATTATTAAGTATTTTTTATCAAGGTAGAATATCCGTAAACCCTCTTTTTATATCCTGTATATATGAAATATATATCAAGGTATACTAATTTTAGTCTCAGGTTTGTAACGCGTAGAAAAACTCTTCTACAGCTTCTGTTCAAAAACAACTTAATGTATGACGAAATGTATTTGGTATATGTATACATACGATGTCTAAGTATTATGTACAATCTCGTAAGGGCCATCACTAATCTTAAGATGATCTGGTATGATATCTAGATACGGAATACTAAAAGGGAAATTTTATTAGAAAAATATTATAAATTGAGGGAATACAAAAGTAAATATTTTCCAAGAATGGGTTGGTACTTAATACGAGTAAAAATAGCAAATTTCTTAATAAAAACGTTATCAGTTCAGTGCCGGTGTTTCACATTTTGCCGGGAAATTTCATATTGTATTCACTTTTGAAAGTAATATTAAATGTAGAAAATATGTGCGATTTTCAAAAACTAACTTTTTTACCGAATGAAATAAAATTTTGAGTAGATGATGATCCTTTCTATATTGTTTCATAAAAATCGATTTAGTAGTTATTAAGAAAACTCCTGAAACTGCTTAGACTTACGTAAGGACGTTTATTACGCACGAAGGAAGAAAGACCTAAGCTCACTAAAAACTAAAAAGTATAAAATAAAATTTCACTTCAAATAAAAATCACTTAAGCTATTCAAAACCTTAATATTCAATTTTTTTGCAAAACATTTAATTGGTATTGGACACAAAATTTAAATTAAAATGAGTAATGACCTTATTGTTAATCGAATTATTTGTCTAATTACTTCCCCAAAGTATTATGTATTCATATCGAATAGTTCCTAATTTGTTTTTTACAAATTTTTTTATAATAATAATATGCAAATTTTATTTTGAAGGTTTTATTTCTTACTTTTAAAAAATCTTTATCAATCATATTTTAATGAATTCTAATTGTTTTTTTGGGGGTCAAAATTCCTATTATGTATATTATTGTCATTTGTTCAAAAATCTTTGCTTAATGGCGAGGAAAATGAAATAAGAGGCGTTAAAATAGGGAATATTCATGTATTTTTTTAAATATTTTTAATTCATTGTTTACACCGTTATAACATAGTAACAAATATAAATACTGTTTGTAATTAAGTGTAAAAAATATTTCAAATAGAGAATAATTTTGAGATGCTTAAACGCAGTCCTTTTGGCGCTCTCTATTGATGACGTATTAATATGTGAGCTGTCAATTGGTGACAGTTCAATGTATAATTTACACTTTCAAAAAGTTTTACAATCCAGAATTTACACACGTTATTATTAAGTTTTCTAATAAAAAGCCGTAGAATAATATAACTCAATGTAATATCGTACAAAAAATTAGTAATTAATACCATACAATATGTCAACAAATATGACAAGCCACATACTATGACGTCACGTCCGTTTTAGAAATTTGAATTTCTCGCACTGAATTTGTACTTTTATTAATTAATTTTAAGTAATTAAAAAGATATGAATTACTAAAAAAATGGTTTAGTTGAAATGTCTAGCCAATAAAGTTACAGAAAAAAACTTGAACATGAATATACCCTATTGCGGTGGTAGAAATAAATAAGTTGCCTGCAGTATATCCACTACTTCGCATTCTATAATGACTGGCGCAATCAACGATTATATTTTTTAAATGTATAGTCTTTCGTCATATAAAGGATTGGTCGCCACATTACAGCCGGTATAACGGGACAAATTTTCTTCAAAGGTCAAACAAATCTTTTTAAAATGAGAGTTTTCTATATCTGTGTTCAATTTATTATGTAACGAAGTGGTTATTTGGAAAAACGTGTATGCAAAAATATCAATCATCCCCATTTCTATTTCAAAAGAATGTAATTATACGTGTTTTCCTGTTTTTCATTTAGTAAATTATGTAAATTAGAAAATTTTTCATGATTACTTTGTCACCTTTTATTAAGTATGTGTACATATTAGGAAAGTAAATGAAGTTGTCTCCGTATTTTTTCTGTTTCTTTGTTTGTACGAATAGACGAAGAAACGAAGGAATAAATTTCGAAAAATTTGAGCAGTAAGTCGATTTTGAATGCGGTTTTCGGAATTCGATTCGTTAGAGCATCAGGAAATTTTGTGACATAGTCTGATTTATAAGAAATTAAAAATATGCAATTAGCAGTTAATATTAAATTCACAATTTGGTTACTAGTGACCAAAATGATTTCAAACTTATTACACGTGGGTTTTTGGGTTTGCTGAACACGAATATCGTGACAGAATAGGTCTCAGGTGTACCTGGTGCTCAGAGTAAACGATTCTCCATCGTCTAGTGGAGTTTCTGGGAAATTTGTTGTATAATCGTGCCAAATTCATTACACGAGGGTTTTTGAGGTCGCTGGACACGAATATCATAACAGATTTGGTCTCAAAGATACCTGGTGCAACGTAATTCCCGTCGTCTCCCGGAGTTTTTGAGAAATTCATCATATAATCAATCCAAACTCGGTACACGGGGGTTTTTAGGGTCACTGGACAAGAATATCGCTACAGAATCAATCTCAGAGGTACCTGGTTCAACGGTATCTCCGTTTCCTACTGGAGTTTTCGAGAAATTCGTCATATAATCAGTACAAACTCATTACTCAGGAGTTTTTGGAATCGCGGAACAATAATATCGTGACGGAATTGGTCTCGAGAGTAGAATATCGCTATTATAAAAGTGAGGAAATATGGTACAGCACATTGAGATGTATAATGTGGTAGGCATCTTTAGACTTTTTATTCAATGAAAAAATCAACTGAATGTAACTCGTGGCTCTGATATTTTAGCGTTAAAATCAAATTCACAGAGTCGAAAATAAACTTCGAATAATCAATTTATAATTAAAACTATATTGTGATAATTGCGTGTTGATGAAAATATAAATAAAAAACAAATAATTTTATATTTCCATAATGATATGGGCTGTTTTTAGAGTCGTTTAACAGGTTTCTTAGTGATTGACATGTTTGTTTTAAACCGTAAATAATTCATGTGTAGTTTTGATTAACATGTTCAAAACACTCATGGCGGTAATTAATTTACTAAATATTTTTTATTGAAGTGTTTCACTAAAACGTGAATCGTTATCAATTTTTTTTATTGCACTTATGTGACTTCGTGCAAAATGTCGTCACGTGTCCGTAAATAAGCAAGAAATCGTTTTGTCTTAATATTAAATTCAAAAATTCGTAGCGCAAGAGCTGTGTTGGCTAAGCGAATTTCCTCAGAGATTGAAAAAAATAGCACATTTCCTAAGAATTAATGAAAGGGAAATATAATTATTTCAAAGTTTTCCACTATAAATGTTTAAAACGCTGTTTCTTTTACATAAAAAATTTTAGACCTTTCTAATAAAACAAAAATATTGTTTTTTCATTATGGAAAATTATAAACAATTTTTTAAATCACACTCTGGTGTTAAAAATTATTATTAAAATAAGAGAATAAAACAATTGAATTATTGATATTTTAAGATATTTTAACATTGATCCTTATGGGAAATCACAGATTATATTTTATTTCACAAAATTGGACGTTAAGATTTTCAGTTCTTTGAAGGCCCCTAAAAATTTAACTGGTTCATTATGATATAATAATGGACAAATATGCCAAGGTTCATTAAATTCTGAATGCAAAGTCTATTACCGATAGTACTACCTTAAGGAACATGTTTTTAATTTTATCAAAATGAATTCTTTAAAAAATTTGTATTTGGGAAACTTGCACTTTAAGCTATTTTTTAAATGAATTTTCCCTTTTTTCCAATACACACAAATTCTTTCACATTAAATTTTTTAGTTTTTCCTTAATCTATTTTTAAGAAATATGCCTTTTGTGTTAATAACAAAAAATACCCTGTGGCGTTTATAAAGTCTAATAATGTAATAAATAGATACGACAGGTCTGTATTTACTTTATTTTGACATGTTTATTGCAAAGATACATTAATTATTCCACCAAAACTCAATTTACAATTCAGAAATATATTCACATTTAATTTGTTTAATAATAATTGCCTGTGTTATCGAAAAAATCGAATTTTTGAACTTTATGACGTCATCAGAATCCTAAAAAATTAATTTTGCTCTATCACATCCAAATTTTGTCCAATTTATATACACCAAGTATGTAATCCTACTAAATTTGGGTCATACTTTTCAAATTTGTGATCAAAATTAACGTAGCTCTAATAGGATTCATGAATGTGAAGTCCTGGTCCCGGAAATAAGCACATAAGTGATAGCTAGCGAAAAACTAACATCACAGCTGAAAAGAATGAGTTTGTGATATTTTGTAAGTCGAATAATATTAATAATTCGACATCCATACGTATAATATGCTTTTTATCTCAACAAAAGTGTATGTACACTTTTAAAAAATACTACCAGTGTTTATTTAAAAAATATAGAAATTCATTACAAAAATATTTGTCTAGTGTACCTAAACATAGAGGGCAAACGAGTGTTTTATATACTTAATTTTTTCGAATGCAATCTGGTGCAATGATCTTAAAATTTAATGGCTATAGTACAACTGAAAAGGGCATCAATACAATCAATATCTAATAAATTCGTGTATTGGAACAAAGCCATTATTGATAACATAAATAATCCGGCTAAGAATTTGGCAACCTTGTAAACATCTCACAGATGTGAGATGTCTCATAAACAATAAACAATTCAATCAATTTTTTAAATCTGAAACTGACTGAACAAATAAATAAATTTAGTTTAAAACAGTGTACAGACTAGGAAGAGCGCTGGTCTCAAATAAAAGTTGTGAGTTCGATACCCACTCGAGTGTAGTTTTCATCCATACCTAACATATGGATGTTAAAAAATGTTAAATCGGTAAAAAAGACCCCGAAAAAAAATTACGAGTTAGTTGGGTTGAGTTTGTCGACTATAGAAGATTTGGATAGATTCTGAAGTTTGTAGCCCTTGCGTTGAAAAATAGGCCACTATAAGCAGAAATTTTTTTCCGGACCTACTTTTTCGGGTCTATTATTTCGTAAATCCTGCTCAGACATATCCTTAAATTTCAAAGATATACTCTTGTAGACTATCTATGTTGAATATATATACGTCTATGTTTTCGTTTCTGTTGATGCATAAATGAACGAAGTCGGTTAGTATGAGATCTACGCACTAACGCCATCTGTTGATGTATAAGCGAACGAATTACGTTTACAAATATTATTTACGTGATACAAATATTATTTTGATTTAAATTCAATGAATATAAATTAGTTGCTAACTTGACTAGTCATGAAGCATCTAACAAGGGAAAAATATGATCTTAGTGGTGGAGCTTTGCTGTTCAACGAGTTTTTTAATCTATTTTAAATAGATATAAAATTTATTTGTGGATATAGAATTGAATGATTGTTATCATTTCATAATCATATTTTTGAAAAATCATAAATTAGTTGGCACAATATTCGAATGCGTCATTTTGTATGTCCTACACATCTTGTCAACTCACATGTCACATACAATCAACTGACATGAACATTTGATGCCTATAAGTTTTACATCTTTTGAAGAAAAAAAAATTGAACTTTATCCAAAATAAGACATGTGACAACAAACAGAATTCATAATTTGTGTATCAGTGCTTAAGGTATTTCTAACGACATGAAACTGAAAGTAGTTTTTCACGAAAATGCGAAAAGAGTAAGTTTTCAACGACATAAAGTTGTAAAACCAATTGTAGAAGAATTTTGTAAATGGATATAGGAATCAAACTATTTTGAAGACATTTTTGAACAATTGTAATTCGCATTTGTACTACAGGAAGTAACTTTCCAAATAAAACTAGATATACGGGGTGGCCTTAAAGTATGGAAACCCCCAGTTAATTTGGCCATTATAGCTTCTTGGCTTTATTGACCAGGATTGCCCCTCTTGCCTTATGAAATAAGATATTTGACCTTAGAATGACCTTGAAGGTCATGGTCAAAGTCATATTTGGACGTAAAATATTCTGCTCTATTTGGAACATTTACGAACATTCGACTTGGTTCTTTACTTGGAGTCTTAAAAAACCTTTATCATTAAAAATTTTCAAAAAATCAATTTTTGTTTAGATTAAGAAGTTTCTTAGTATCATAGAAATACTCTCCTAAAATTTTTCTAGACGTTTTCTGAGTCATTAGATTAGACAAACATTTTCTATGTTGTAGCTTGAAATCGATGGAATAAATCGCTCTTCATGTGGAATTTTGGTTGATACCTGAGAAACTACAAAATTGAACCCAATTTTAGTATTTTTTTGGGCCGAGATACATCGAGTTGCACCAAATTCTGAAATAAAAACTGTTGGAAAGCTAAACGATGGATTACATCCTATTTAGGGTCAAAGCATCCCTAATTTGTTTATTTATATACATGGTGTTTCAAAAAGAATGGAAACTCCTGGAGATCTCACAGAGTCAGCGAGAAAAAAATGAAAAACACCATATCCGACGTATTTTTTGCCGAAAAATCCAATGGTGACTTTGGATTTTACTTTTTACATAACCTTAAATCTACAGCGAACCAAAAAACGATTTATCGAATACGAAACCCCTACTTTTTATTGTGAATTTGAAAACAAGTCGAATAATCTAAATTTCAAATTACTACCCTGTCTAATTCACCTGACACACAAGAGTATTACTTAATCACATACAAGACGCATTCAGATTACAATAAAAAGAAAAAATCTATTCACATTCATAAAAATACCAAACTGTGATAAAACACAAAAAAAATACTGCAAATAATTCCACACAAACTGTAACTTTTGAACTTTTTTATCACTTAAAATTTAGATCTTCCTGAGCACTCCCTTAAAACTATTATATTGGGTAAGGCTCATATCGGGTCCCTTAATTGATGAAAATCAGACGTGTGTGTTTAGTGTCCTGAGGTTTTTAGAGTTTACTCCGAAACTCTTAACAATAAGAGATAGAATGTTCTGGTTGGGTAAGAAAGTTCAAGTTATTGGTTTATTG
This sequence comes from Chrysoperla carnea, assembly GCF_905475395.1. Taxonomy (NCBI): domain Eukaryota; kingdom Metazoa; phylum Arthropoda; class Insecta; order Neuroptera; family Chrysopidae; genus Chrysoperla; species Chrysoperla carnea. The sequence continues at coordinate 30,941,422 of NC_058342.1, forward strand.
TGCCTAATTTCATTCTATCCCCATTTGATTATGTTAAAGAGACGAAAAGGGGATTGATACATTCTTGAGAATGTTCGGGGGAGGGGGTAGTTTGTTAAACTTTTTGTCCTGACTCGATTACAATAACTTCTATTTATTATGTTTTTCCAAAAACGTGAATAGAAGTTTAAAGGGGGAGAAAAAAAATCACATTGTTTGAACTTAAAACAAAACATGCACAAAAAGATTCATGAGCATCAGAGCCCCATCACTTCAAGTCATCTTTCCCTTAAAAAAATTGCAAACAATTTTTTTCTCTCCGATTTTGATAAAACTCAGTATAAAGGGTAATTTTGACTCAAAAAATACAAAAATCGTATTTATTTGATGATTGGGCGTATAATTTTTGAGATAATGTCAGAAATCGCTCTAAAAAATCGTTTTTCTCAGAAACTATTATTCTAATCGTAAAATAAACACGATTTTTGAAGTTTTTGGGTCAAAATTACCTTATAAACTTAATTTTATTGAATTCCAAAAAAAACATTTTTTTTGTGATTTTCTCGATTTTTTCAAAGGGGTACCCCTTAAAAAAATTCCAAAAAATCGAAAAAAAAATTTTCTCTCCGATTTTGATAAAACTCAGTATAAAGGGTAATTTTGACCCAAAAAATACAAAAATCGTATTTATTTGATGATTGGGCGTATAATTTTTGAGATAATGTCAGAAACCGCTCTAAAAAATCGTTTTTCTCAGAAACTATTATTCTAATCGTAAAATAAACACGATTTTTGAAGTTTTTGGGTCAAAATTACCTTATAAACTTAATTTTATTGAATTCCAAAAAAAACATTTTTTTGTGATTTTCTCGATTTTTTCAAAGGGGTACCCTTTAAAAAAATTCCAAAAAATCGGAAAAAAATTTTTCTCTCCGATTTTGATAAAACTCAGTATAAAGGGTAATTTTGACCCAAAAAATACAAAAATCGTATTTATTTGATGATTGGGCGTATAGTTTTTGAGATAATGTCAGAAATCGCTCCGAAAAATCATTTTTCTCAGAAACTATTATTCTAATCGTAAAATAAACACGATTTTTGAAGTTTTTGGGTCAAAATTACCTTATAAACTTAATTTTATTGAATTCCAAAAAAAACTTTTTTTTTTGTGATTTTCTCGATTTTTTCAAAGGGGTACCCCTTAAAAAAATTGCAAAAAATCGAAAAAAAATTTTTCTCTCCGATTTTGATAAAACTCAGTATCAAAGGTAATTTTGACCCAAAAAATACAAAAATCATATTTATTTGATGATTGGGCGTATAATTTATGAGATAATGTCATAAATCGCTCCCAGAAACTATTACTCTAATCATTAAATAAGCACGATCTTGAAGTTTTTGGGTGAAAAGCCACTTCAACAATAAAAAGTCTATAAAATGAATATTTTTACCACCGAAATTGGCTATTAGGTTTTTTGTCTAAATTCACACTCCAGTCATTTCACACCGAGTGTGATTTTTACTAAAAAACTAACTTCTGTCCACAGTGGATGGAGTCAGCTTCCTCAATGTTTAAATCAAGGTAGACGTTTGTGGTGGTGAATGATACTAAAGATCTAGGTTAGGTTAGGTTAGGTTATATTATATTGGCTGTCCATGAAGGACACACTTAGATCTATAGAGCCCATTGTGATACCATATATTTGTTTTACCACCTTTCCGCTGATAATTTCATTAATCAGCTCCTCAATTTCAGAGGCTGAGTGCACCTCCTTCATGCATATACCATGAACTACACCAGCCCATCACAACTACCCTAAGCATACCGCAGACGGATTTGGTTACGCCTTAACCAACTGAGCTAATAGAGCGGACTACTAAAGATCTAAGGAACGCGTGGAAAAACAAATGTTTCTGACAATTCGGCTATTAATAAACACACTCCACAAGTGCCATAAGTCTACATTTTCGGAGGAAAAATTATTTAAAAAAAAAAAAGTTACTACTGCCTGTGTTTTAAAACCTTGACAAAGTATAAATTATTTGAATAATTCTGATTTGATATCATTTAATTTAACGAGAGCCACAGTAGAAGTGTTTTATTTAGTTCAGTGTACAACGATTTATTAATACAAGCAGTCAGTATTTGAAAATAAGACGGCGATTCACGATTGTTTAGCAACACACTCCACCGATTACATACATCAGAACTCAGTATACATACATGCATGCAACTTGTCTGTTTTGTGCTACGAATGAAGCTATCAACTTAGTATACATAAATATCTTACAAGCGCAACAAGTTTTTTATTTATTTTTGTTGTTGTTGAAAAGTACTCCGAGAAAGTTACGTGTTTTTATTTGTTCTCAACAATTAGAAAAAAGGATTTCAGTGTTTTATGAAAAAAAATTTTTTGTTTGAAAAGTAAGTACCAAAAAAATTTAATTCCGAATTAAGTTATTTTCGAATTTAAAAATTTTCGTAATATATTTAGAAACATCAAACTGTTTGCGTATTTTTTTGTAGACGAGCCAGAATATTTTGTGAATGCGCGCGTAATGTGAATCGCGTGATATATACGTTTTATCGCCAAAATTTTGTTATGTAAAAATGTTTAACTATTTTTGGTTTTTGTAATTGTTTAATTAGACCAAATAGTATGGTCGTAAATTTTTTTCGTAATTTTTTTTTAATCACCAATTTTGTCGTAAAAGAAAATCCGTTCAAAAGTTGGTGCTTTTTCGAAACAAAAATTTTCCAAATTTTAGAGTAAATTTAATTTAAATAATATTTTTATTCTTACAATTTGTTTCTGGGTAAAGTTACAGCAAGCAAAATGAGTTTTTCCCTAAAAGTGTTTTCGAAGACATTTCTAACAAATTAAAATTGTCGAAATTGCGGGAAAACTATTAATTTTTCTTATGCAAATTAACTATAAGGGATTTAAATGTTGTAAATGAATGGAAACTTGAAGAATTTTCATTCAATTTCCACAAGTCGAGTTGTTTTTGGAAATATCGTCGAAAAACCATGGATTGGTATGTCAATAGTAATAAAAAAATGGAAAAATAGGAATTAAGTGTTTATTAGTGTATCAAAAAATTGAAGTCTTTTAGGTGAAAATTGTTTAGGAATAAAATTTGTTTTCAAAACAAATTTCAAAAAACAAAGTCAACCTTGAAAACGCCCACTTAAAAATAAGGAAATACGTTTTTTTAATTACTTAAAATACGGGACTGGTAAATTTAAAAAAAAAAAAAAAACTGATTTTTCTCCTGAGTCAGGAAAACTTTTTCAACTGACGTCTAAACTACAAAAAACGAAAATCAATTTTTCATTTTTTTCATACCTTGTCATTGAAACTGTTTGCGTGGGTTGTTTATTTGTTTTAATGTCTGATGACGAAAAAATTTGTATTCTGAAACGTCCAAAATGGAAATTTCCAAAAAAGTAAGCATTATGAATAAATTTATTTTAACTAGATTTTATAAAAAATATATAACAAAATTTGCATTAAAAACTGGTCGAGTAAGTAGCTTTTTTTGTAAGGGTCAAATTAATTTGCAATAATTACTAAGAATTACATCAGAAATAAAGGTGTGCGTGCTTTTTATTGCTTAGATAGCCAAAAAAAGTTTACAAATTTTTTGACAATTGGACATTATTTGTGTTTGTTAAATCGTAGCCTTGTGTAACATTTTAAGGGGGGTCCGTTTGTAATCTTAAAAACACCTGACGCAATAGTACCCATTCACTTTAAATGATATCTTTGGTAAGAGACGAGCCCACCTGACGTCACTGTTAACTAGAATTTTCATTGCATGTTTAAGACATGTATCTGTTTCATTTTACAAATATATGTGTCTTTGTTTTGTGGTTTTAAATACGTGACGTTGTACACAATCGCCGTACCGCGTCTTGCCTCAGACAGTTCGTACAGATCATCTATACTTATACATGGTTGTGTTAATAAATGAATTATTTATTCTTTTTAGCATTGTCATGAACTCAAAATCATTTTGAAATTTCATTTATTTTTTGTGGACTAATTTTTTTCAAAGAAACGGAAATCATTACACAAGGGTTTATTTCTTTTTATACGAACCTTATAAGGTTAGGTTAGGTTAGAGTGGCTGTCTTGAGGTGGGGCAAACTTAGACCATAGTGTCCGTTGTGATACCGAAAAATAGTTGGCCCGTCCCCGGCCACTACTCCATGAACCATTTGGAGTTCTTTAAGAACAACAGGAGTGCTTTGACATCGAAGGACTTAAGGTCGGAGACGGAGAGGAGTAAATAGATTAATACCACCGTCCAAGTGGTCCACTGAGCCTTACTTGAGGACAGCCTACCACGTGGAGGTGAAATGCTTTCCAGCGAGTGTCGAGGCCAGAAAGGCGACAGCTTTTCCGCCGGAATTTCTCCCTAGGATCCCAAAGATTCAGACCCAAACATTCTATAACTGACTCCTTAAAGGTTTCTACAGATGCAAGTAATATTTGTGGAGATTTAAGGCTTTGCTGAATGTGGCTTTGGCGCCCTGTAGGTTTCTGCAGTTGCAAATAACATGTATATAGGCTTCATCGTACTCCAAACAGGCCCTATAAGTCGAAATGCCAAGGATCCCCACATTATGTAAGTTATAGTTCAATCGAGAATGTCCTGTCAAGAATACCATCACCCTTCTGAAATGTATTATAGTCAGTTTAATCCTAGCACAGTCAAATTGCCTAACTGTGGTTGTATAAATCTCGGGGCATTTTGCTCTGGGAAGGACAGGCTCAGATGAAAGAGGTGTTTGAGAAGAGTATTCTCGTTTCAACAAGTCCGCGGTCTCGTTTTCTTTAACGCCAGAGTGACTCGGTGAACTTTCGGTTCACAAGCCTTTTTTAACGCGAGGTCCTGGGCGGTAGCCCATGTTCGCTGTACCTAAAACTAGCGGGGATATTCCGCTAGAGTATGGATAAGGAGTTAGATGTCGCATATTTGTGTCATAATTCATAAATTCAATTCATTTTCATTGAATCATTAATTTTATTCCAATAGGAATAAGAAATTTATTGGGACCTATCTGGATTACAAAAAATTCATTCATGACCTCTTTAATATAAACCATTTAAAACCCTGATCTTTTTAATGGAAAATTTTTACCTATTTTTCAATTTATCAGAAATTGTAATTAACGTGAATAAATGTAAATTAACTCACGTTTGCGGTTTTCAATTGAAAAAAATTCATATAACTACAAAAAAACACAATCTATAATTAATTAAAAAAGGATAGATACATGCACAAATGAATCCAATTAACATGAACCAGAGAATAACCCTCTAAGTGTATGTTACGTTGTACTAATTAGTAGGAATTATGTTCGATTGGTTCATTTTTATTGCATTGGAGTGTATCGTATGGAGCCAGCCAAATAAAACCACAAATAGTTATTCAATATCGAACAATTAAGGTAGTATGTCCGTAAACATATGGAAATGCAATACTTTTGTATAAAATGAAATAAAAATTTGAGTAGACGATTTCGACCTCAGTTTTTACATCATTAGCACGATGTAAAGATTTCAGCTTGATATCTCTTTTCGTTTTTAAGTTATCATGTTGTCAGACGGACAGACAGGCAAATGAAAATAAAATTTTATGACCACCTATACCAAATTTTTTTCGTAGCATCAATATTTTTAAGCGTTACAAACTTGGGACTAAACTTAGTATACCTTGATATATATTACATATATACATGGTATAAAAACGAAAAAAAAAAAATAATAAACACTTTTACGTTTACGTGGTTAACTTTTTTTTGTCTTGGCCTTGAAAATTTGTTGTAAACAAGAAACAAGTAAGGACAATTCATAAAGTGATAAAGTACTTAAGTGCCTTTTTTTCAAAGCACCTTTATAATGAATAGAAAGTAATATTTTTTTATCCACTTAAGTGGTTTATCCCCCACTTTCATAAATATTTAATCTTGAATAAACTACTTAAAAGTCATATTTTATAAAATAAATGCGCAACATCGTTTTTTTTGCGTGCATATTTTATCTGAGTTAATTTCAGTTCTAACTGTATTTTTAATGGGTTTTATATTTGTTGTAAATAGTTTTTCAATCAATTACTGGAACAAATCTATTTATTTCTTTGCAAAATTTTATTTCAAAATTTACCACTGTTACAACAGTAAAATCTACCGGGTGTTTAATAGAGATTTGTCGCCCTGTTAGCTCAGTTGGTTAAGGTGTAACCAATTCCGTCCGCGGTATGATTAGGGTAGCGGGTTCGATTCCCGCCTTCGCAACAAAAATTAATTTAATTAATAGTTGTGATGGGCTGGTGTAGTTCATGGTACATGCATGAAGGAGGTGCACTCAGCCTCTGAAATTGAGGAGCTGATAAATGAAATTATCAGCGGAAAAGGTGGTAAAACACATATATGGTATCACAATGGGCTCTATAGATCTAAGTGTGTCCTCGTGGACAGCTAATATAACCTAATCTAACTTAAATAGGGATTTTAATACTAAGATGTTAGTGTCATGAGTTGAGAAAATGTAAACCATATTTTTTGCACTCTAATGCTTTGTAGTGAAATAATGAGTTATTTTTGGCTCTACAATACCATGCAACAACAAAAATATATAATATATTGTGTGCAAGTGATGCTTATAAATTTGATAATATAGATATCGCTCTTCAATCATCAATACCTATAGTCGTCTCTGTTCATCAAATGATTGATCTTCGATGAACTCATAATTAAATTAAAATTTTGTTTTGATATCATCGACAACCTTATATTTTGATGGTATTATAAACTACAAGATTGTCTAAATATTTTAGATAGAATATCGAAATTGGAAAGGATAACCTCTATCATTCATCATTTTTTCAGCCAATTTTGAACGATAAAATAATGATAAAAAGCCCGGTGTCCTAGGAATTTTTTGTGATTTTTGAAAACTTTGTTAATAAAAAAATGTATTTATAAAGTTTTATTGAAATCCCTAGTATTATCCATTCCTTGCATATCTCCTTAAATGTTTTGTCTTTAAAAACAGTTGAGAAAATATCATCTGATTTGATCATCAAAGAACAACTATAAAACTGCTTGATTAATTTTTTATGGTTGCTCTAATTTTTGTGACACCGGGTATAATATTTGCGTTGTTTTTAATAATTAACCATTTAAATGAAAGTAAATATATAATTATATTATTAAATTCGTAAATTCTTCGAATCAATTAAATATCGTGTTCTTAGCATATTCGTGATTATATTTTTTTACTATGTTCAGTTTTGCTGTTATTTTTTGCAATGTGTTTAGATAAACAAATTTTTATTGGTGTAACAAATTCCTAACAAATTAAGAGGCCATCAATTAATTATTCACAAAATATTAAATTTAAAAATAAAAAAATTAATTAAATTAGTTAAATTAGTTTCCGAGAAAATTTTTCAAAGATTTTATTGTGACGTGACGTCATAGTATGTGGCTTATCAGATTTGTTGACATACTGTATGGTATTAATTCCTTATATTTTGTATGGTATTACCATGGATATATACTATAATTACTACATACGTGGGTATTACAGCTGTAGTACGTAACAGTACATTGAACTGTCACCAAATGACAGATCACATATTAATACATCAGTAACAGAGAGCGCCAAAAGGACGGTGTTTAAACATTTTAAAATTATTAATTTTTTTAAACATTTTTTACACCTAATTTCAGCATTTTTAAACAGTATTTATATTTTTTACTATGTTATAACGGTGTAAACAATGAATTAAAAATATTAAAAAAATACATGAATATTCCCTAATATGGAGGTATTGAACTCGAAATTTGTATTTATGTTTTTTTCGGTGCTTGAAGCCACGTAGACAAAAAAAAAATAATTGGAAACATTTCAATTTAAGAAATATGCAAATATTGATTGATTCTAATTAAATGAATTGTCATATTATTGGATGACGTCTTGTCTGCTACTCTCATAAATTACAAACAGTTGTGTTATTAATTTACGTAAACGAGATCACGTTCTTAATTGATTGATTATTTAACATCAATTTAAATTTAACTAAATTATATCACAGCATAAAAAGATGTGTCAATATTCTATTTAGATACACCAGTGTTATTCCACTATTTTAACCCTTAACTACTGGCATATAATAGGGTCTTACAAAAAGGATGTACCCTAAGTTTTATGACATTTATAGGAAAAAAAAAGACAATTATTTTATTATGTTTAAGAAAAGGATAAAATATACATGTTTAGTTTAAAATATTTATTTATTTATGGTTAAAAAACATATTTGATTTTTTTTGTAACGTATTTGTTGTACCCTCAGGATCATTCATCCAAAATAAAAATAAGGGGGAGGCACCCCCATAATAATTTAATAACCTACCCTTAATTTGCGCAGTAAAAGACGATTTTTGAGAGAAGACCAAGAAAGATTAAACGTGGTTCTATATTTGTTTACCACTTATATATAAACGCCGTACTTTTGGCGCTCTCTGTTAATGACGTATTAATATGTGATCTGTCATTTGGTGACAGTTCAATGTACTGCTACTGTACTACAGCTGTAATACCCACGTATGTAGTAATTATAGTATATATCCATGGTAATACCATACAAAATATAAGGAATTAATACCATACAGTATGTCAACAAATCTGATAAGCCACATACTATGACGTCACGTCCGCTTTAATATTGAGTGTAGATATGTATCTAAACAGGCCGATGTTTTCAACTCATTTCAGAAATTTAGTGGGAATTTCTAAGGGAATAAATCGTTGTAGTAAATAACTCTCAAATTTTATCATGGTGTGTTTAGTGTCTATTGGATTTTAATATAAAGACAAGTGAAAACAAACAATTGACTGAGTTAATTGTTGAAATACCCTGTATAGACTTGACCTCAGTTTTTAGGTCCTGAGTACGCTATAAAAATTTCATCTTGATATCTCTTTTCGTTTTTGAGTTATCGTGTCCACAGACGGACGGACGGACGGACAACCGGAAATGGACTAATTAGGTGATTCTATGAACACCTATACCAAAATTTTTTTCGTAGCATGAATATTTTTAGGCGTTACAAACTTTGGACGGATATTTAATGGAAATGTTTTAACAATCTTGTAAACCATACACATATAAAAATGAACAAAAATAAAGGTATCTTTTGCCTTTTGATTCAATGAAAAAATCAACTAAGTTGTTTAAGTATGACTTACATTTGTTTACTCATAGCGTTGAAATTGAATTTAATTACTTATTTCTCAAGTTTTGTAAATTTCTTGTTACATTGCAATCGCAGAGCAACTGCCTTAATTGATTTTGTTCTGAACGATTAATCTATAATCGTGACAAGGAAATATGACTCATATTTTTGGCGAATGAACAAATACAAACAAAATGATGCAATCAAGAAACATAGACACACCTCTTTTTTCCAATGTGCAAAAAAAAAAAAATCAGCAGTCAATTCGACGTCAGCAATAATAAATAATACAATTAATCTTGAATTTGTTAATTATTTTATTATCGTCTCCGTTCAAAGGTCAAAATGAATGTTTGTCACGTTTACTTAATAAATATAAATAATTTGTTTGTTATATAATTAGATTTTGATCCATGGTCTAATGAGTAAAAAAAACTGATGATTTTATATTTTTGTGTAAATAGTTTAAAAATTTTTTACAGGTGTCTCTAATTATACAGTTGAACTTAAATCAATTTTCGATTTCAAATGGGAAGATACCTAAATATTTGATATTAAAAGACCCTAGACACAATACAATGGTTTTTGATTTCCCTCAACCCTGAAAATTTCTTCCCTTCTGAGCCCTTCAAAGGTTATGCCCACATTAGATATTAATTTTTGGTTTCGATTAAATTTTTTGAAACTACATTTTTCGAGGTGATTGGCATGATATCTGAAGTTCTACTTGACTGATTCCTATGAAATTTGGTGGGAATCTTTTTTTATAAATCTCTCTATCAAAGTCGAAGTCAAACTGGTTAAATCTTTAAGAGATCAATTTTAAATTAGGTAATTAGAATATATTTATACATGTAATTAATACGCATTTGTTAGAAATGAAATGAGAGTAATAGAAAAATAATTATTAGCGGAAGTAACCTTCATTATTTCCGTGATAGTTTTTTTATTTTTTTTGTTTTAACAAAAACATTAATAAACACTAAACAACCATAATTTAAGGGTTCCATATCAAAAATTAATTTAAAAAAATAAATAATTTTACAATTTTACAAGCTTATATTTAGTTTCACCTGTCCCGTTGTCCAAGTCCAATTTGATCCACTTCCTGGTTTCCGATTTAGTTGAAATTTTGCATGCACATTTAGTTTGGATGACAATGCATGGTAAGGTTGTGGCGTCCTAATTTTCCCATCGCTTCCACCATATTTGATATATATACATTGTTTTTAATCTTAAATTAAAAATTTTATTAAAAAATACTTTTTAAGGGACAAGCTTTTATTGTACTAAAAAGTAAAAAATAATTGTATCTATGAGTATTCATACCCGACTGTTTGTAAAAGCTTGAAGCGCTCAATTTAAAATATCAAAAATAGATCGGAACGCCTCATCTACTCCACATGCCTAATTATTTTTCGATTCATTCTTGATATTAAACGCCTCAAGCTTTTACAATAAGTCGAGTTTGAGTGAGTCATAGATAAAATCATTTTTTACTTTTTAGTACAATAAAAGCTTGTCCCTTAAAAAGTAATTTTTAATTTAAGACTTAAAAAAATGTATATATATATACATATATATATGGGAAATCAGGACGCCACAACCTTACCATGCATTGTCATCCAAACTAAATATGCATGCAAAATTTCAGCTCAATCGGAAACCGGGAAGTGGATCAAATTTTACTTTTAAGATTTGATTACAGACAGACAACGGGACAGGTGAAACTAAATAAAACCTTCTAAAAAAAGGAGATTAAACTAGTTTCGTAATTGTAGTACCTACCGATTCCCCTTTCTTTTAGTAATTAATAAAAAAAAGTAATTTTATTTATTATTTGAACATACATCACGAATTAAGTTTTGTAATAATTAAAATTTATTCATAAATAATAATTTTTTTTTTGATTACAATGCAATTCTCTTTTGATTATGTTTATGATATAATCATTTCAGGGACCTTTCAGCAAATAAAAATGCTTTTTTTTAATCAAACGGCGTTGTACACATTAATTCAATAAAATCGAATCTGAGTTATTTGAATTAGAAGTCAACATTGTTATAATTTTATTGTGTGTCATAAACTTTATTGTGTTTCTCTTTATCCAAATCCGCATTGCTCATAGAGGTGGAAACGAGACGGGTATACGACTCTTCTACCTATCTCAGTTTCTCTTATAGTAATGAGATAGGTAGAAAAATGTTGTCTCTCTGTCTTACTCGTATTTTAGATACAGAAGTATGCGAAGTTTCTCTAAGCCACGTTTACCCATGCCTGGTTTAAACTAAACAAAGGTTTTAATTTCTATGCTAATAAAAAAGTATTTTTTATACCATCAATGTCGGCTCAATATTTTTGAAATTATGATTCCAAAATATTTATATCATATTTCATTATTTTTTTCATAATCATTAAAATTTGACTCCTTCAATGATTATTTTATCACGTTATAAGTGTGTTACATAAAATCTGTGAACCTTATCCCTCAAAACATTCGTTTTATCACTATTTTATGCAATTTTTTTTACTACAAATTTTGATAAGAATTTATTTTAAATTTTATTACAAAACATTCCACTGCTTCCTTGATCAATCGATTAATAATCGTTCTGTTTTTTTAAATTTACCCTTATCGTTTTTTTTTTTTCCAACGGCCGTTAAAATTTTGGTGTACTTATTTTTGGCGCCTAATTTTAAAACTATTTCTGATAAATAGTCAAACTTTTTGTTCCTACACAAGTCTCTAAAAAAAAATTTGTAGTAATTAAACTAATTAACCTTTTTTTTTCCTTTTTTTCTAGTATGACATTTTTAATTAATTTTTCACTTTAAGACAATTCTCAATGTAAACAATTTAATTTTTATTTGTGTAAATTGTAAATTGAAAAACTTATTTTTCTTAGAATATAAAATAACATATAATTAATATTTTTTTTTAAGTAAAACATAAATAATATTATAACTAATATTGTTTAACTAAGAATTTTCTTAATTAAGTAAAAAATAAGTATATCTTTATTAGTCATAGTACAGTATTAATCGGCGCTTCTTTCTTCGAATGGAAAAATTTGACTTATAAGAGATCCGTCGATTTGTTTTCCAAGTGAAAATTATCAAAAACTTTTAAAATATGTCGTTTTAAACATGTATTCTTTGAGTTAAAGTCTACTTATACAAAAATTTTGAGACTTTAAATACAATAAGTACCAATTTGGGTACTAATTTTCACTGTACTCTGTTGAAAATTGTGGGCGCATATACAGATCTTTTCCTTGGATTCGATACGGTTTTACCGATTTACGCTGAGCTTTTATATCGTAGCTCATAGCACGTGTTTAAACATCTGACTAGTGAATTATTTATTTATTATTAAAATTCAACTTTAAAATTTTTTTTTAGATAATTTCTGTTGAGTTTGCGAATTAAAACCTTATAAAATTTTATGCCCAAATACATTTATTACTTGAGTCATACGCCTGAAATTACTTAATTATGATATGATAGTTATTTAATTATGATATTGTTGGTGCTGCTTAGCTCATACAAAATTTTTTAGCTTAGCTGGTAATAAATTTTTAATACTTGATATGCGAAGTAATTCATATGATAACTAATTCATAGACCAATTCTAGCCAATTTTATAGTAAATTTACAAAAATATATATCAAAGTATACTAATTTTAGTCCCAGGTTTGTAACGCTTAGAAAAAACTATCTAAAATATTTAGACAATCTTGTATTTAGACACTAAGCCTCTCGTAAACAATGCTATTAATAAGATTATTACAACTTGTCAAGCGCAATATAATTAAATCGTAATTATAACAATTATTTCTTCTAAAAAATCTTATCTAATTAACTAGTTTGACCTTTGCGAATAATTAAACTCAATGACAATTTGGAAGTAATTTATATCATACCTGACATAATTTAGCGAAACTTTAGCACGATTTTAAATACTTATCAACACGCAAAATTATTTTAATAATATAATTGTTTTGAAAACAAGTTGGTTCCCAATTTTGTTAGTTTCCAATGAAACTTTAACAGTTTAACTTAGCAAAAAACCCCGCATACAATACATTGATTTGTGATTTCGGTTAAAATCTTGTGAAAACTATAGACTAGGGTAGTTTTGGTCATGCTGATGAAAAGTTCTTATGGATATCTTCGCTTCCGAGTTCCCTTCAAAAATTTTGCCTACATGAAGGGCTCGAAAGAGAAGGGTTTTTGAGGGTTGAGTCTATAAGAAATTTTTTTTAAATCAACAAAACCTAAAAAAACAGAAACAGCTTGGTTAAAAACAAATCGAAATCGTCTTTTATCAGACTAATCAGTTTCTTGGAAAATTTATCTTATCAATGAAAGTTGAATACCCTGATCAAGAAATTAAAAGTAGTTCGAATCACGTTTTTCTATTTAAGTATAAATAAATTTCACGTGATGTAATATAGCGAAACCTTTTAACATATGTAATAAATAAATGATTAATGAAACCTTTGTTTTGATCATCTACTCAAATCAATTGATTGAAAACAATATAAATGAATATTTATTAATCTGTCTTAAATATTCAATTGATGACTTCTCAATAAATTTAAACTTGTTTAAAACAATTAAAATATTCTTTTTTTTTTCGAAAGGGAAACATAATTTTATGCACTTTATGGAATACAGTCAAACCTGGATAAGCGAGAGTTCAAGGGAGCACAATCTTATTCTCGCTTATAGAGGTTTCTCACTAACCCGAGTTTCCAGTTAATGCAGGGACATGGGTAGCGTTTCTCTCTTATAGAGGTACGCAGCAACAACAAGTCACAGCAAGTACGAATGTAGTAAATATGTAATATGATAAAATGACTGTCGCTTATAGTGACGGGTCTTGGCTATTAGTCATACTTATAGAGATTTCTCATTTATCCAGTTCTCACTTACCCAGGTTTGACTGTATAACTTTTTTCATTTGGTAATATACCCAACTTTGGTAATATATTGCTTTGTTACTTCCGTTACTATTCGCTCCATCATGAGTGTTTCGAGGTAAAGGCAGATCAGTGAAGTTTCCCTCCCTGGACCTGGTCTAAGTGTTGGTTTATGTCAAAGTATTGTTGAATTTATGAAATTTTTAGACCAAAAATATTTTATTTGCATCCCTCTAACGCTAAACTAAACCAACTTAATTATATCTAAAGAATAATATTACGTAACCGGAAGCTTAACCATACAAATTTTCCAATAACACCATTATCAAAATAAAATGTATTTAATATTATAAAAGTGAAAACAAACAATTGACTGAGTTAATTGTTGAAATAGCATAGGCAGTGTTGATTACGCAAGCGTTTGTTTTTTTACGTCATAAAAGTAAAAAAAGATAGCCACTCTTAGATAGCCACATATACATTACATACATATCATGGAGACATAACTGATATTCCCATATAATACATACTATTTTGCGCTCTCACGGGTAAACAGTGATGTTTACGAAATGTTTCAAACAAAAGTAGTTTGTTTTTCTATAAGGAGCATTTTTCACATTTACATTTTTTTCTATCTCTAACGATTTACATGATGGGTCCTATGTACCAAAGACCCAATTGAATCTGATCACGCTTTAAAAAAACTACCAAAAAAAAAAAGGTAAAAAGGTAAAAATGTCAATTCTGTTTCTGTTCCCACTTTTACTCTACATTATTATTATAAAACAATAAAAACTAATAATATTTGAATAATGATAAAACAAACAATGAGTGCATCATGTACTTCAATACTTGGTAACTTGGTTAGTTTGACGTCAAAATTCACATTAAAATTTATATTCAAATAACGTTTTGAATTATTTTGAAGCGAAGTCAATGTTTTAAAATTATTGTTATTTATTATTAATATTTAAGTGTCTGATGAAAACGGTAAATATTGCAACAATTTTTAAAAAATTTTTATTTTCAATTATTTTGGAAAAATTTTATCATATTTATTATGATTTGTGAAATGTCATAATTTTTAATGTACAATTATTACTGTCATATAACTTTTTAATCAGTTCCCACCACTTCCTTTTTTAGCGGGCAAAAACCCTTGCAATTCACCCAAAAATTGGTATTTATAATCTCTGCTATTTAAATCAGAAGTTCCCAAATTGATAGCAGAAAATTATACCAGTAAATTAAGGGGACTAAATTGTGACACACTGCAACTTTGATAGAGCATTGTGTTATCATAAGAAATTATGTGATACTTATCTTAAGTGTATTGTACTAATATTAATACAAAATGTAATCCACTCCGTATGTTGATACCTCCCACATCTAAGTGTCTCTGTATTGGTGAAATAATTTGTTAAATATGTATTATTTTTTTGTTGTCTTTATTTATAACAAAATAGTTTTTTTTAGTATTGCCTACCCAATTAAATCAATTTATAATCAATTATTGTTTTATGATAGGCCCTTTATGTTCTAAAGTGACACCCACTTCGTTTCTCGTGAATGTATAAATCCTTCCATTTTTCCCATAGTCACATCTCCCGAATTAGGCCTCAAATCTAAATTTGGTAAAGAGCTTTTCCATTTGTCTTGATAAGCTCAATTTACTCTTATAAATTTCTGCTATCAATAATGGAACACCCTGTATAAAGCATTTGTTTAAGTAACATTATTGTCCCCCTGAAACACGGCCCCTCGTTCCTCTTTTTATAGCAAAACTTAAAATAATATATTCTAAAAATTCTTCTTCTATGCTTCCTTTCCTCAAAGTCCATGTTTCTGTTAACCCAATGACGTCATATTTTTTGGAATTATTTCAATTTTTTCCAATCTTGATTAATACTAACAGGCTTCAAATTCAATCCAAAATTCAATTGACCAACTCGTTATGAATATTCCGTTGTAAGAATCCGGTTTTTCAAATTTCGTCTGAAACAATCAAAATTGAAATAAATTAAACGTGATTTATTTTGTTGAGATAAAACCACCGTAAACCAGTATAATTTTTAAAAAAATTAATAAATAATAAAGTCAAATTATAATAATTATACGGCTGTTAAACCTATAAATAACAGTTTAAATTATGTTTGATTAATAATTTTATCACTTTGTAATGAAATGTTACAATTAATTACTTAATTCTACAATAAATATGTATTTAATTATTAAATAAATAAATAAAGTTGGAAAAAACATCTTATTATCAATTAATCTTCTCACTATGGTGGTAATTCATTGGAAAATGGAGAGTATATCTGTATGATTTTCCCTTAAACTTTTTTAAATCTTTGCTTTGAAGCAATATATCAAGGTATACTAAGTTTAGTCCCAAGTTTGTAACGCTTAAAAATATTGATACGAAAAAAATTAGTAAATTTTCGGTTGTCTGTCTGTCTGCCCGTCTGTCCGTCTGACAACACGATAAGTCAAAAACGAAAAAAGATATCAAGCTGAACTTTTTATATCGAGCTTAGGACGTAAAAAGTGAGGTCGAGTTCGTAAATGAGCAACATAGGTCAATTGGGTCTTGGGTCTGTAGGATCTATCTTGTAAACCGTTAGAAATAGAATAAAAGTTTAAATATAAAAAATGTTCCTTATAAAAACATAAACAACTTTTGTTTGGAACATTTTTTTTGTAAACATGTATAGTTTGTATTATATGGGAATATCAGTTATGTATGTGTAATGTGACAGTGCAATCAACACTGTCTGTAACATGGTATTTCAACAGTTTACTCCGTCAATTGTTCGTTTTTTTTCACTTTTTATTATTAAAATGATGATGAAACAATAATCAAAATTACATTTGATTTCTCAAAAAATTTATTTTTATAATAGGTGTTAAAAATTTATAAAAAAAAAATTTATTGCGAAATGCGCACCAAATTTATATTATGAGTAATTTTGACAATTGTGGCGTCATCAATTATATGTAGATAAGAAAGTAATTTTATCAGAGGTATGCATAATTTTTAATTAAATAGATAAACGTCTATCTTGAAAGTAACTGTTAGCACCATAAACTTCAACACAGTTAAAACTGTAGACCATAAAAAAAAAGCAATGAAAAAGTACCTAGAACAGCGGTGGAAAAAAATAATAATGGAGTTTAACCTCCGTTTCTCTGATATATATGCCTATAACAGACGCCACCCATATCATTATTAGTTAATCTTTATTTAAAAAAATTATATTAATATATACAATTTACATTTATGATTTGGGTGGATTCGGTTAATTCGTTCTTATCGAAGCGACGACAATGTGATCAATTTTACCACCCCATTAATTTAGTTTTAATTGCTCACACTGCCGCTGCCTTTTTCGAACCCGCAACCGAAGTCTAACAAACGGTTAAAGTCTAACGGTTTAGACCGCTTGACTACTTAGCCGCTTTTTTTAAGAAGGAATCCCCTCTAAAACCCCATAAATCGTGCATAAAACAGATTCATAACATACCCCATTGCATAAGTCTATATTTTGTGTATGGTTGATACTTTTTCAAGGTAAAATCTCCTGAGTCTACTTGGTGAAATTTGGAAGGGAGATACTTTGTCGTCTGCAGATAAGACACGATTTTTTACTTCAGAATTCTTATGGAAATATATTACATGCGAACGTAATCGCGGCTACTATATAAATAATTTACAATATGCATTTTTTGTGTAATCTGACAGCATAATGACTACTTAATGACGTCATACATTTGTTAAGGTATAACGTTCTCTATAGTCAAGTACATTATTGGGGGACGTAGCTTGCAAGAAATACCTTCTACCGCACTCGATTCTGAGCCATTTGCTTTATTTCTCTCCAGGTTTTTCCTTCTTCTTCTATCCCTTTCTCGACTGACTTATTCCGGGTATCCAGGCTATCTGCGGTTTTCCACGTTTTCTGCTTGCTTGGGGGTTGCAGTATAGAGCTTATCGGCTGATAGTATTATGGCCTTCTTAAAGTGTGGCCTATCCACCAAAACTTTATTTTCGTTGATGGGGCTTTGGCTTACTCTTCTTATCAATTTCTCATTCGTAATTCTTTCTGGCCAGTGTATATTGAGACATTTGTTTGTGAATACTTAATTTTCATTTGTTTTTGTCACTTTCCACGTCTGGAAACCATACAAAAGGGCTAATTTTACATTGCTGCTATATACGTACACTATTTTTGATAACAGACGTGTACCTGTACATAATACTTTGACATCATATGTAAACATATACAAATAATACACACACAGCTGCATATCATAAATTGTTTTTTTTTTGTGTGTATCTATTTAGCAATTCTCAAAGGAGTGGTTATTCTTAACATCTACTCAAAATTTTGTTTCATTCTGTAAAAAAGTGGATTTACTGATAACAAAATTATTTTTTAATTTCCAGGAAAAATATTATTAATTTAGCAATTCTAAAAGGGATAGTTTTTCTTAACTCAAAATTTTATTTCATTCTGTAAAAAAAGTGAGTTTACGGACATTCTATCTTAAATAATATTTCTTGTCTGACATTTTAACTGTAATTATATTCAGATATAACAGAAAATGAATACAAGTAAACAACCAACACTGCTGAATTGATTACCTTAAAAAAAATGACAAGCTACATTGAACCTGAAAGATAATACCATTGACTCTAAATAAAAGTACCTTGAAAATACAATTATAAAGTACATTGTCTTTGTTTGTGTAAACACTCAACATTATTACACCTCGAATAGCTAGGCTAACGGCTCACGGCTAATTTAATTACGATATTTACTCAATCGAATCAATAAAAAAAATTGTACGTAATAGGGTTTCCACCTAGGTAAAGTCTCTCGCCCGGCACACTATAAAGGTTTTGTTGGGGGGGGGGGAGTTAGATTGCGGTGAGAAGAGGGAAATTAAAGAAAGTCCAAGCAAAATGCCCTGTAATTTACCGAATCAAAGAATGTCTACGACAAATCCATCTTGATTACTGGCACTTTGCGCAGGGCATGCGACAGGCCAAAGTGTGTATAACCACAGCTACGCCATTCGACTATGCTCGCCTGAAACTTAATAGAGCACAGTTTAGAAGAATGGTGGGACTCTTGACACTGTCGATTAAACCTTGAATATATGGGGATCTCGGATCCCACTTATAGAGCCTGTATGGAGGATGACGAAAGTATCCGTATCCGAGGATTTACTTTTTTGTTGATCCGTAACATCACTATGATACTGTTGAATATTTACTAAGTATTAAAATTGCACGATTCATATGCAAATACATTTTTTGTTCTTCTCCATACATCTCCAAATGCTTTATAAAGGGTGTTAGATTCAAATTGTTCGGATCCGAAACTTTGGATCCATATATTCTGGGAGAGGTCCCGACCGAGAAGCTGTGGGCTTTCTGTGTGTGTGGCGTCTGGCCTCGACAGAATCCTTTAGCTTCATCTGATTTTAATTGCGTCTCCTACCCGAAGATGCATCGTCTTCGGGTGGCAGGTCGTTCTCAAGGAAGGCACAGAGGACTGTTGGTCTAGGTGCTAGGGATCCAATTGCGGTACCCCTCTTTTGATTTCTTATTATTAACATACTTCATTCCACTTTCCTTCTTTCCAGCTATAAATGAATGAGTGAGTGATCTTTATTATATTTTCCATTCATTGATTCAATCATTAAAACATAAATGAGATAACGTCATCAATCAAGAATAAATCACTAAATAATTGAGAACATAATAATAACTATTTTAGTATTTTTTAATCATATTATTGTTATACGCATATCATATGCAAATTAAAACAGGAAATATAACAAATAAATTATTTTCTTTTGCATAAATAATAATATTATTTATTTACAACTAATGAGTTTTACTATTTAGTATTTTATTCGATAATTAATTAGTATATTATCTGTAACGTACAAAGTGTCACAAAATTATTCAATTTGTTTATTTCAACGAGATCAAATTAACAAAAATTTTCATAACAATAAAACTATTAACCCGTGTATTCCAAAGAGTATAAGATAGAAGAGAAGGCTTCCATTACTAGCAATATTAAAAAAGAGTATACGAGTTTCAACGCCTTCTGTGATTGTGTCCAATCATAAACGTTCTTTACCCCAATAATTATACCATGCATATATGTAATATGCAAGGTATACTAAGTTTAGTCCCAAGTTTGTAACGCTTAAAAATATTGATGCCACGCACAAAATTTTGCTATAGGTGTTCATAGAATCACCTAATTAGTCCATTTCCGGTTGTCCGTCCGCCCGTCCGTCTGTGGACACGATAACTAAAAAACGAAAAAAGACATTTTTACAGCGCACTCAGGACGTAAAAAGTGAGGTCGACTTCGTAAATTAGCATCATAGGTCAATTGGGTCTTGGGTCCGTAGGACCCATCTTGTAAACCGTTAGAGATAGAAGAAAAGTTTAAATGTAAAAAATGTTCCTTATCAAAAATTAAACAACTTTTGTTTGAAACATTTTTTCGTAAACATCACTGTTTACTCGTGAGGGCGCTAATTAGGCGGAAATTATAATAATTTCGGCGCTTCCATTATGCTCAGTGTAATAGTATCGTAATAACATGTACTGATTTTCTAAAAGACATTTTCTATCTTATATTCTTTGGAGTATTCATACTGTGTAATATTTTTTCGATTTCTGTGTGGTAATAGTTTTGAAATACACTGTAATCATATTTACTTATATGGAAAATCAAAACGTCTTTTTTAATTCAAGGCTAAATTCAAGATAATAAATCTTAATTTATAAGTTTTTACTTTCTATAAACTAGACATTATTTTTAAAAAAAAGACATCTATTGTTTTAAAAATAAATCACCCAACAGATGTTTCCTTCTACATTTTTTTTCCATTTGCTTTATTCATGAACAAATTGATAACCAAATTTGTTTAAAAATATGTCAGGAATTTTGTGAAAGGCAATTTTATTGATGAACCTTCATAGTTTGTAATTACCACTTACCTTTATCGATAATTTATTCCTGTTTTTTTTGTAATAGACTAATAAAAAGTATTTCTACCGACCTGTTAAGCAAATAAAATAGATTTGACTTAAAACTTTATCAAGCAACTTAAAAAAAACACTGGTTGATCACAAATTTTGACGCAGAAGCATGATTTTTTTGGCGTGCTAAATACGAATCTGAGCACAACGGCTTCTCGTCGGCCAGTGGAGTTTTTGGTAAATTTAATCGATCCAAACTCGTTACACAAAAATTTTTGGGGTCGCTTAACAAGAAATCGTCATGGAATTGTTCTAAGTCACCTCCTGGAGTTTTCGAGAAATTCGTCATAAAATCAGTCCAAACTCTTTCTACGAGGATTTTTGGGATCGCTGAACACGAATATTGTAACAGAATTGGTCTCAAAGGATCCTGGTGCTACGATATCTCCGTCGCCACCTGGAGTTTTCGAGAAATTCGTAATAAAATCAGTCCACGTTACTAGGGGGTTTCTGATACGAACATCTTGACGAAAACTTCAAGAGGCGGTATGAATACCGTTGCCCCAGGTACCTCTGAGACCAATTCTATTATGATATTCGTATTCAGCGACCCATAAAACGCTCGTGTAACGAGTTTGGACCGATTATATAACAAACTTCCCGAAAACTCCACTAGACGACGAAGAACCGTTTACCCTGAGCACCAGATACCTCTGAGACCAATTCTGTCACAATA
Source organism: Chrysoperla carnea (assembly GCF_905475395.1). Taxonomy (NCBI): domain Eukaryota; kingdom Metazoa; phylum Arthropoda; class Insecta; order Neuroptera; family Chrysopidae; genus Chrysoperla; species Chrysoperla carnea. Next base: position 30,963,333 of record NC_058342.1, read on the forward strand.
TTCGTGTTCAGCAACCCCAAAAACCCCCGTGTAACAAGTTTGAAATCATTTTCATCACTATTAACCGAATTGTGAATTTAATATTAACGGTCAATTTAAACCGCATTCAAATCCGCCTTACTGCTCAAATTTTTCAAACTTTGATCATTTTTTGTGCTACGTTTTTTCGTCTAATACGTCAAAATAGGTACATTTTTAATTTAACCCTTAAATAGCGGCAATATAAATAACAATGATACCTTTTTAATATTTTCATAAAAGTATAAATAAAATTTTGATATTGTATAGAAATTACTTTCGATGAAATCACTAATTTCTATTATCTTTTTGTTTCAGGTGATTTTACATCATTTTCCAACACAACTTTTTTTTTGCTTCGTGTCCCCCCTTCCAGTCACAATGAATTTTTGTTTCGTCAAAAATCAACATTAGTGAACAAAATCATGGTGTTTTATAAAATTCATTCGCCTTCGAAGCCTACTCTAAGCTTCGGTTAAAACAATCAGTTAGTGCACATTAAAAAAAAAAAAAACTATAATACGCTTTTTTAATTAAAACTTTTTTTTTTTAAATCAATTTTTAAAAATCTCGTTGTTAATTAATTTATTTTATTATTTTTTAATTAGTACAATTTAAATCAAAAATGTCGTTAAATATTAATTTATTAAATAGCTTAATTGTTGTGATAATCGCGACATTTTTTATGTCGTGTAAATGTTCCGATGATATTACCACCTTTCCACCCCCTTGCAATAGGTAAGTTTTCGAATTTTTTTATAGCTTTTAATTTACAGCTTAAGGACATCCCGAAAAAAATGAGTATATGAAAATATTTGAAACTTACATTTCAAATTTTAAGCTTGGATTCTTTTAGAGTTTGGGAAAATTCAGAATAAAAATTTTTCGATATATACCATAATTTTTGAAATATTGGTGCCCAAAAATTTAGAGAAAATCACTCGTTACTGGGAGATTTATAGAATCGCTGAACACTAATATCGTGTCAGAGGTACCTGGTGCAATGGTATTCCCGTCGCCTCCAAGAATTTTCGAGAAATTCGTCATATAATCAATTCAAACTCGTTACTAGGAGGATTTTGGAATCGTTGAATTTCGTGACAGGTACCTCTGAGACCAATTCTGTCACGATTTTCGTGTTCGACGACCACAGAAACAATCGTGTTACGAGTTTGGACTGATTATATAACAAATTTCCTGAAAACTCCACTAGACGACGGGAAACTGTTTACCCTGAGCACCCCAAGCAATCAGCGATCCCAAAATCCCCCGGGTAACAAGTCAATCATTTTCAAGGAATCATTTTCATCTCTATAAACCGAATTTTGAATTTTATATTAACTTAAACTAGCACTTGAAACATAGCTTAGAACACTCACTCTTAAATTACCATTCTAACAACAGAAAAAATCAAAATCGGTTAATCCGTTTAGGCGCGACGATGCCACAGACAGGCAGACAGACAAAAACAACCCCTTTTTTTAGTTTGGGGGTTAAAAATAGTTTTTAATAAATTTTTATCTGAATAATATATTTTATAAATTTCTAGTACAATATACTGTCATGGCGAATTACTGCACACAATCCAAATGGCTCATTTATATCCCGATTCCAAAACATTTGTCGATATGAAATTACGGCGTCCACCAAATGAAACATTGGAATCATTTCAACGATTTATGAATGATACAAACAATAATCCTAGCAAAAAGAACATAGCCGACTTTGTAAATGAACACTTCGAAAAACCGGGAAAAGAATTTGAAGCATGGCAATTAGCTGATTGGAAAGCAAATCCAAAATTTTTACAATCAATCCATGATCCAGAATACAAACAATGGGCATCAAAATTAAATAGTTTATGGAATTTTCTCGGTCGTAAAATGATTGACGACGTTGAAAAAAATCAGGATTTATATTCGATTATTTATGTTCCAAATCCAGTGGTTGTACCTGGTGGAAGATTCCGTGAATTTTATTACTGGGACTCGTATTGGATTATCAAAGGTTTACTCTACTCAGAGATGTATGACACAGCACGAGGGATGTTACTCAATTTCTTATCAGTTGTGGACAAATACGGGTTTATTCCAAACGGAGGTCGAATTTACTATGCGCGTCGATCTCAACCACCACTATTAATTCCAATGATCCAGGCGTATTATGAAGAAACAAAAGATATTCAATTTATTAAAGATAATATTGATACCATGGAAGCAGAATTCCAATTTTGGTACAATAATCATACGGTCCAAATACCGATGAATGGACGATATTATCAGTTGTTTATTTATAAGGATTATAGTTCAGGACCCCGACCAGAATCGTATCGTGAGGATGTTTTGACTGCACAGCATTTTACAACTGAACGTGACAAGCATGAATTTTATGCTGAATTAAAAGCTGCTGCTGAATCTGGGTGGGATTTCTCAAGTCGATGGTTTATTCGAGATAATGGTGATCGTGAAGGTAAGATCTTTGTAAACATTTTTCCCAAACATAACCTCAAAATTGCCCTTTTTTTACAAAAGGCAAAGTAATTTTAATTTATATATTATTTTGATGACGAATAAAATAAAACATTGATATTTATTAATATTTACTGACATTTAACTATGATATCATTCATAAATTTGTTATATATAATCTAAGGAATTCAAATTTGTGCGCACAGTGCGTTTTAATGTTTCCGATAAACAACAGATATATTCATATTATTTTGCCGATTAAAACTTTTAATTAATATTATTAATATTTGCTGACATTTAATTATGACATCATTCATAAATTCGTTTTGGTCTCTTAAATCTTCGCTTTAAAGAATTTTTAGCTTTTAGCAAGGCTCCTTATTTTCTCTATATCTCGATATTAAAATAAAATTTCTTTGCTCTAGGTAATTTAACTCATTTACATACTCGATCGGTAGTACCAGTTGAATTAAACGCATTTATGTACTGGAATGCAAGATTATTAAGAGACTATCAAATATATTTAAACAACGACACCGCCGCTGCATATTACTCACACTTAGCAGAAAAAATCAAGGATGCTGTAACAGCTGTACTATGGGACGACAAAGAAGGTGTTTGGTTAGATTATGATTTAATTAACCACCGTAGACGTGATTACTTCTATCCAACGAACATAGCACCATTATGGACTGAATGCTACGATAAATCCACAAATATTACGGATCAAGTTATGCAATATTTATGGCGACAAAATGAAAAGTTAATATCAATAGCAGCGACTTCAACTAAAAATCATTTGGGCGGAATTCCAACCACGCTGTATCATTCGGGTGAACAATGGGATTATCCAAATGCATGGCCACCATTACAGTATATTATGATAATGGCATTGAATAGCACGGGAAATGAGTATGCGCAAGAATTAGCTTTTGAAATATCTGATCGTTGGGTGCGAACTAATTTTATTGCTTTCAATGCAACGAATAGTATGTATGAAAAGGTAAGATGTCATTTTTTAGCACTCGTATATTTGTACGGGGCTGGAATAACCATTAGGCAGAGTAAGCAACTGTCTAGGGAATCGTGCATCAACTTGGGGCCACGCGTGCACACAAAATAAATTGAAAATATTTCATAGAGAAAAAATTAGCAAATTTGGATCTTCAATGAAAATAAGTACTCTTGCTTTTTTCGACGTGTGCTGTCAGTTGATGAAATACTCAAAGAGTTTATATAGATAGAGAACGCGATGGATCTTCTAGCCTGTAAGTGAGAGAGAAGACTGCCAATGAGTTCTTCCTAGAGCTGAATAGACCCTAAAATGCTATTGAAAATGTCATTATGATTCCCAGCGTTTTCGAATACTATCAAATTGATCTTGATATATCGATCATTATCCAAGTTATTTTCCAAGTAGTAAGGCGTACTCTCAAGCACTTTAAATTCCTTTATATCGACATATCCCCTCTCTTTCTTTCAAGTTAAAATAAATTTTATTAAATTTGATTTTTTACTTTTTAGTACGACTCTAGAGAAATTGGTGGCCATGGAGGCGGTGGTGAATACGAAGTACAATTAGGTTTTGGATGGACAAATGGTGTTATTTTAGAATTATTAGCAAAATATGGTGATCGTTTGACGGCTGTTGATCAGTTTGATAATGCTATTGAAAAAGATCCACAAGTTGTGACAAATTTACCACCATATGTGATACAAGCCGCTGGCGGTAGTGAAGCTAGAACTTTTATAACAGCTTTACTTGTTATTACAATTTCCTTGGCTGTTGGATTCATAGGGTGAGGTTAGTATCAAAACTGAAGGCTTTAAATTTCAAATAGACTTCAAAAGAGATTTTAATTTACTCCGTTTTACAAATACAATAAGCTAGACAAAATTGTCAATATCTGATTCCACATTTTTACCGCCCGAAGGGAGGCTTAAGATTATTTACTATGACTATTTCGAATGGATGGCAGTTAGTGGTCATTCAGAAAAGTGAGGATCCACAGAAAAACTCGTATCTTTTCTTTTAATATCCCGATCCCTTGAGTTTCCAGATTATTGACAACTTAGGACATTACACAAACGCCAGAGGCGTTCTCTTTTGAAGTCTATTTACTTTTTGAAAGACTATATTTTATAATAAAAATTAATACTGATTTTTTTCCTCTTTTTCAGATATTTATTTCAACTTTTACCTAATACTGGCTTTGTCGGTGAGACGTGCCTTTAAAATTTTAATTAATCTTTTTAATAAAACAAATCAAATCTAATATATTTTTTTAGCTTTCTATTTTGTGCGCATGCCTACTATAATATTATCATTTTGTAAATATATTTTTCCTAAAACCTTCATCTAATTACCTTCAAAGTAAAAATACCTTCCATTAACCTAACTTTTTAACAGCATTACATATTTTTGTAAGGTTTTTTAGGTGTAAATATGTGTATAGTTTTATTTTTAGTTTGTAAGTTAAGAAAAAAATGGATAGTTTTTAAACTATTGTTTGTAATTTTGCTCAAAAAACATGTTTATTCAATTAAAAATAGGCCATAGATGGATAGGGCCCAATATGGACTTAAATTAATGGACTGTCCTTAATCGAAAGACCGAGAGAGGTCGATATTAGCTATACAGACTCAACCTTTTCTGTTGAGCTGCACAATTCAATAATTTAAGTTTTTGGGTTCCAGTGTTAAAGACTGAGATCAAATCAGAAATTAGTTCCAAAGAAAATTTTTACTGAGCATCTTCTATTGAGAGAAAAAATACATTTTCTTATTCTTTTTCCATGTTTGCCACTACAATGTTTTTCAACTTTTGAATCGCGTTAAATTTTTGGGAAAAACAAACTTTTTCAACCATTTTCGACAGCCAACCGCTCTTGTTTTTTTGATACCTGGTTGCAAACTTTTGATTAAATCTCAGGTTACGTACTAACTTGATAGCTTTACTCTGAAAATAGAGTTTGAGACACAATCGAAAAAGGGATTAAAGAAGCAGAAGCGTTCAAAATACCATAAAATCCTTTTTTAGGGTCTACATTTTGTTCTTATTTTTTCAACAATCGACTTGCTCAAAAATTTTAATTCAGTATTATTTATTCAAAAGGGGAAGGGGGGAGGGTTGCTCATAAATTCTTATCAGTATTAAATGAATAGTTACCAAAAATAAATCATAGACTTACAAATTGTCTAGAAATAATTTTAAATGATATTCCTTCAAATAATTTTAATGAATAATTGAAGTGACAATGATCGAGGTTAATTTTTCAAACAGGGTCGAATTAAGGGACACCTAGGGATCCAATATCGGCTAGGAACACCGAAAATTTCATTACTTGGCTTGTTTTCAGATGCTCATCATAAGCGTTAAAAAGAAGTTAAGTTTTTGACCTTTCTACTTCCACGTGGCGTAGTAATTAATCTATTTTTCGTAAACTCACTTGATCATTGTCAAAACAGACGCTTTTTTAGCAAACTTACAAACTAAGGAAAAAAACAGGGATATTCAAGTGCCTTTTTTTTACATATTTGCCATTTTTTTTGTAAGTAGTAGAAATTTAGTTCCTATTATTTTCTAATCTTTTTTTTCGGATACTCTAAAACTTCATAGAAATTAAAGAATCACTGATACCACTATAAGTATTAATAAAAATTTATTTTTAAATTTGGTGCCAAAACATTAAATATAGATTTTTTTGATGAAGTTTTACTGTATTTAATTGTAGGATTTTATTTTATTGTTTTAATTATTAACAAGGCTCAAATAGTTTATCTCTAAAAAGTGGGAAGTTTTTCCGAAAAAAAATTCCTATTAAAGCTGATAAATTTTTTATGCAATTGTTGGCTTTATTGTTGTGTGTTTTAATTGTTTTGAGTTTAATAATCGATAATTTTTAATAAATCTCGTGACGTTGGTGTAAAAGAAAGTCATTGTCATTCTGTCTTTGACATTCTGTGTCAATGACCCTATCAAAATGTCATATTACATCATGACGTAACAGACAATTTGAATTTTCTATCTCCATTACGTTTTGATGATTATGCAATAATAAATCATAAAACGAAACGTTTACATTTTATTGAAACCAAAATGACGAACGATTTCTTTTATTGAAAAGTATTATTATTTATTTAAACAGGAAATATTTTTCGAATAGAGAATACTTTCTACAAGATTTTTTACATTTTTAGTATCACATTTCTAATTTCAATTTTTTGCTTGAATTTACGTTGCAAGGCTTAGTAATCAATGCTGAATAAAAATGTGATATTACGTTTAATCTGGGTGATAATTTTTAAAACGAATCCGATTATTTGATTATAATTGGAATGCGTTGCCAGAATTACTGCCATTAAGGCTTATTATGATCAATCTACAGGAACTTGTTACGATTTGGTAACTACATAGATCTAAATTTTTCTTCCCTTTTTTTCTTTTGCTGGCGTTTTAGCTTTTCAATGTTTTATTCCTCAAAGATCTCAAAATCTCTACAAAGTTTTCTATAAATTGATCATAATATTTTTTTTAAATCGATTTTGTGATGAAATTAATATTTGATCCAAAAACATATGTATTAAGGATATTCTTGTATATGTGGGCAAGGTCTGGCCCTCTCGGTCGTTGCGTACTTTGTACTGCGCATCTTTTGGTTTCAATTTTAAGTGTTTTTCAATCAATTCAAAGTGATTGAAAACATATTTTCAATCACTTAGGCAGTCTGATGCGCAGTACAAAGTACGCAACGACCAATGACTAGACCTCGCCCAGTTAGGCATCTTAAATTCAGCCACGGGCGCTTATAGCTCGGCATAGGAAGTTTCATGTCCTTATTATATATGTTCTTGATATGATCTCTAAATTCAGATATATAAACAGGTGGCGGGAGTAAGGTCTTTATAAAAAAGACAGAGAAAGTATTTGTGTGTATATAATACCTTTTTCTTTTTCTTGTAAATATATCCTTACCTTTAAACAAATTTTAATGAAACTGAAAGTACTTTCTTTTCCATTTCTTTCGAACCTGCAAACAGTGTTGCCAACTCAGTGGTTTTACTTCATCCTTCAAAAAGGTAAAATTTTTTTAGTGGGCAAGGTTTTTTAAAGGTTTTTAATCGTCTGCTTGGTGGGCTTGAGAATTGAAAGTTGGCGACACTGCTTGGAGGTCCTATTTTTTTATTTGATTACTTGGTCATTATATCCGGAACTGCATATATATCTGAATCATTATACTAACCACGAAGTATAGATAAAAGGAGTCCGAACGTAATTTTGAACGAATGGCCTTAATTTAGGGGACAGATAATAACAGCATCGATACGTCCTGAATTCTTGCGCAGCCAGTGGCAGAAAAGAAAAACTATGGAATACCATGGAAAAACCTATAGCGTTCGGACTCCTTTTATCTATACTTCGTGATACTAACATTGGAATAACTAGTGATTATTTTATCACCTAATATCCGTCCCTGTAACTCCTGGAGGCAATAAACGTCGTTTTTTCTTAACATTTTTTCCCAGTACAGTTTTACTTTTTACATATTAGGTTCGAATTGTTTAAAAAGAAAAACGATGTTTGTAGCCACGTTGTATAATAGAGTTGGGTAATTTGGAATTTCTAATCGTGCTGTCTAAGCATTGTGTATATTTTTGCCATCTAAAGCAAGCACTGTATATTTTTTTATTTTATTTAGTTGTATATAATTGCAATAGATGGCAATAATTGACGTACTCAATTTTGTTTTAAGGTAGTATAGCAATATCGAGGGTCATAGTTAACTTTTTTTTTTTAATTTTTTAAAAAAGATCATACTTCCCCTAAGAGATATAATTAATTAAAATTATGCAAAAATACGCGGGTTCTTATGATTATCATCAATTTTACCGGAAGTGGTTCATGTATACCAAATAAATTCATCTTGATGTATTAAAAAGCATTAAAAACGTATTTTTTGTTTAATTTCTTTGTTTTTCCGTCGACACTCATATTTATCGAGATGTATATTTAGAGGAAAATAAACTTAGAGGAAAATGGCGGACTGCCCATACTGCTATACTACCTTAAAATACTTCAAAATGATTATAAATCATTTGAAAGAAACTTTTACTCAAAAGAAAATTCTCAATTATTGTACGTATCTCATTAATTTTTAATTAGTACAAAGAAAAAATAATTTTATACATAGTTTAAATGAGTCTTAATCGCACGGATTTCTTCAAATTTAAAAGAACTGATAATATAAAAAAGTATTTGTCACTCTGAACGCCACCATATCGAATATTGGCTGCATTCAGCGAGAAAATGCTAGTCGCAGCGAGTTTGGTACTGTGAAACTCCTATGCTATCTGGGCGGGGTCTACTCATTGGTCGTTCCGCACTTTGTACTGCGCGTCAGGTTGTTTTTCTCTCAAACGAGGGAGAAAGCGATGTTTACACAATTGAAACAATTAAAATTGTTTTCAATCACTTTCAATTGATTGACAACAAAAGACAGCTTGATGCGCAGTACAAAGTACGCAACGACCGAAGACTAGACCTCGTCCAAATAAGCGCCTTTTTTCCTGCTGACCTCTCCACTCGAGTTTCACGTCCTTGTTATATGAGTTCATGCTATAGACGCTCATAAAATAGCGTCAAATTAATGGAATGAATGATGAGAAAGTTAAAAAATCAGCTCATTTTATTTAGAGCAAGCCTGAGTGCAAGCTTTACCTATCGTTATATAAAATAGGTGGGGCAATTTTAAGCTCTTTCCCTCAGAGAAAATAGCTTTACTTTTAAAAAATGAATATTTAACCTTACGAAAAATGTTTCTGCTTCTCATCGACTTGTAAATATCAACTGGTGAAAATATCGATGTGGATTGTCAAAATGAAGCTTTTGGCGCTATCTACTACGCCAAATGGGTGTATTATGAATAATATGAGGTTAAATCGATCCCATATCATCACTTTGACAATACACATCGAATACAACTAGTTCAGAAAATTCGAACTTCCTTGAGATAATATTGATTCAACTGAAGTTTATCCCATGCTTCATCCGGAAAATATCCCTCAGGAATATCTTATCTATCCAATTATCAGTTCATTTAACTTGAAGAGACTAAATTTAGTTATAACGTAAATACTCTTTAGAAAGAATTAGAAATATCTAGATTTAAAAATCACAGTTGTTAAACTTTTATTAATTATTTATTTTAAATTAAAAATTAATTGTATAATTTATTTTTAAATTAGTTAATTTAAATTTTATGTTACCAATTAATAAAAATCAATTTTACAATCTGTTTTTTCTGTTTTTATGTATATATTAGAAAGCTTTTTTTTTCAAAACTTTTAATTTTAAGTGCATGCTTTTTTCGATTTTCCTAATTTTATTTTTAAGTTGTAAATATTTTTCATATATTTTCATCATCATTAATCCAGGTAATGTAAAGAAAAATGGGTATTTTTAATGGAAACTGGGTTTTGAATGTTTATTAAAACGTGAAACACACGGTACTTTGGGTTTGGTTGTCTAACGATGTTTTCACGTTTTAATAATAAACAATTTTTTGGTTTTTAAAATTAAACAAACTGTAAATTTATTGTATCTCCGCCTGAAATAAATGAACTTTCTTGTAGGCTGAAAGGTAGGGTTCCTTACCACAAAAAAATGATTTTATACAGGTTCATTTTTATTTAATACGAATGTACATTTTACTAGAATTCCATAGAGTAAACTTCTTTCTGTTCAATGCTCTATCTACAGAATTAAGCATAAGTTCAGTTTCGTTTTTATCAATTTATACTCTTCGACAAAAAAATCACTGTTTTTAATATTTTTGAGAGTAAATGGTGGGTATTTTGAGTTTTGATATTAAAAATTAATAAAGTTTGACCTTTTCCCAATCCTTAAAAATCACAACTGTTAAATATGTGTTGCGATGCCGTAAAAATTTGAAGAAAACTTTCTCTGCATAGGAAAACGTTTCAAAAAATTCAATAAAAATATAAAATTTACGAAGTCTGGAAATTTTGACATTTTTCACTTTTTAGAAGCCGATAAACTCCAATAAGAATGGAAAATATTTGTATATCTCACTCTCCTAAGGCTTTTTCTATTAGTTTACCAAAAACAAATGACAGTAATGTGAGCCTCTATCTTCACTTTTTATGCATAACTAGAGCCATAAAATCGGAGGCATTCTCCTTCGTCATTTCATGCCCTATTCAAATCACTTATTTGTTAAAAAAGTGATAATGATAGTGCCCTCATAGTTCACCATTTTGCCACTAGTAGTCAAAAATCGATAATTGTGATTGAATAAAATTATAACCAAAAAAATTGCTGTATTTTTTTATCGCCCCTTAACAAAATTGAAAAAGGTCGCTCATGCGCACCTAAGTAAACTGAATATCATTTTAAAATCCCTAAAAAAATCGTTATCGAATTGTTATCAAATCATTATAGCAACAATAGGAGTGTCAATCGGGCGAGAATATATATATTAAGGACGTGAAACTCGAGTGGAGAGGGTAGCAAGAAAAAAGCTTCTATCTAGGCGAGTCTAGTCTTCTTGGTCGTTGCGTACTTTGTACTGCGCATCAGGCTGTCTCTTGTTTTCAATCAATTGAACAATGAGACAGAATCATGCGCAGTACAAAGTACGCAACGACCGATGATTAAACCTCGCCCAGATAGGCATCATAAATTCAACCACGAGCGCTTCGTCGGAGTTTTATGTCCGTATTATATACGTTCTTGCAATCGGGTCTCTTGACCAATCGTCATACACAATAAAAATAAATCGTTACAATAATAAACGGCCCTGTGCTCGTGACAGTCTGTGACATCTGGCGAGAAGTTTAAAAAACCTATTTCAAATAATATTACGTTAAGATGAATAAAATTATCTTGAAGGGATTACCATTATTACATATTTTTTTCCTTTCAAAGAAGAGATATGTAGGTATTTTTTTATTCGTTATTATCTGGGGGAGTACACAATACTGGTGTGCGCCGTGCGCCCTTGAAGTTAATTACACTGTATCAAATGGATAATCGTTTTGGTGTACATGTATATAAAAAAAAAATTAAATTAGCGATTATTCAATAAATAAAACCTTCAGACATGCTAGTCAAATTTTTTTAAATTTTTGTAGTATAATTATATTATTATTCTTTATCTCGACAAAGTTTAATCGTGCAATTGTTAAGTTTATTATGATCTGTGATTGTTGTTTGAAGTTTTGATTGTTGTTGAGTGCTTAAGGGGTGCTTGTTTAAAATTTACTTCCTAGATTATTTTTGTGTTTTAAATACGTATTTTGACTTAAGTGTAGCGATAATGAGAGGCGGCAATATTTGAAGTCGCTCAAAATTTAAAAAATTACTAAATAATTTTTTCCGGTTCCTTAAAAGTCAAAATTAATTAAGTTTTTCTTCAACTCTGAGATTGAGTTTTACTATTTTTCCTACTACTAAATATTTGAAAACTAAGATGTTTAATTTCAATAATCACTTCCAGGGTGGCTTCGAACCTAAATCCACCACTGGCGATCATCCATTTGAGCTAAATAATCGAAATTATTCTTTGGGAATAAGGAAAAATGTTCCTATGTTCAAGTGTACGTAACGCTTTTTGTGTTTTTCAAATATTAAAGTTTTTTTTTCTCATGTTCACTATCTGCTAAACTATTTCAGAAATACCCGAAGTTTTTTACAGTTTTACGATTATATCAATCAAAGCTTACATAAAAATCAACGCTTCAATGTTAAATTCACGTTATTCAAGTTATCGATTATGTTAAAACTTAATTGTAGACGATTTAGAATTTTTTTTTAAATTTCTTACCTCAACTTGCGAATTAAAATTAAACTTACCCAGTGCTGCCACCTTTTTAAAATTACTTTTCCGGACATTTTAAAATTAAAATGATTTTGAAAATAAAAATTCAGACTTTTTTTGTGTTTTTATTTATTTACATCATTTTGCAATATTTAAAGATACAGAAATTCAAAATTATTATTTTTTTGGAATTGACTTTGGGAGAAGGGTTTAGAGGACTGTGTGGAAAACAGGATTTTGTGAATCCGATCCAATAACGGGTATAGATCTTTGGGCATAACAAAAGTTAAGTGTTCTAGAATCAAATTTTCTAGAAAATTTCGTTGTTTTCAACATGAATTTTGGGTGTAGGACCTTTTCTCCTCCTTATAAGTTAAAAAATCTCAAAACAATTTTTTTATTGAACTTACAATTAGACTAAAATCGATTCCTCTGGCTAGAGTGTACACTCAAATTTAAAAAAAAAGAAGCTATCTATGATTCAAAATTCAAAGTTTTTATATTAAATGATTTTTTTAATTAATAAAATTCACAAATTTTGGGCAAGAGATACAATAAATTTATATAAACGATTATTTTATTTTGTAAATATTTAAGAAAGATATTTTAAATGAACGGAACCGTACAGATACTCAAATAAATTTGAAATAAACACGTAAATTTGAGATGATAACTTTGTTTGGTGTTGGCTTTCATGATTATTATTCCATTATTTTTATTTTCTACAAACTATTTTTAGTATTAAAACAATTAAATATAGATTAACAATATACATAATGATATTTTTTAAATAATTAAATTACTTGAATTATATACAGTCTGATTAAAAAGTCATTTAAAATTTTATGCTCCATCACTAAAATAATATTTCCCCCTCATTATACAGGGTGTTATGTTATTGATCGCAGAAAATTATACCAGTAAATTAAGCTTATCAAGACAAATGGAAAAGCTCTTTTACCAAATTTCGACCTGCGGCCTGATTCAGGAGAAGTGGCTATGGCTAAAGTAGAAAGATTTATGAATTCACAGACCAATCAAATTCATTAAACTAGTAGGTGTTACTTTAGAATAAAAACCGCGAAAAACATATCTTTTCGACATGAAAAAGGGAAACGAGCTGGGAAATTGGTATACCCACAGGGCAAATCCTTGAGTTTAACCTAATCTGTATACCGATTTTCAATCCTAAAGCTCAATTTGGCGAGACTGCACTAGAGTACAAAGCCATAAAAATGTCGAAAATGCCGCTTTTCCCCTGAGAATCCTCTCCAAATTTAAGAAATCGAAATTTTAGAATATCATATTTGACTTGCATTTTCCTGTATCGTAAGTTCTCTTAATAAACCTTAAATGTACAGTGACTTTTTAATCAGCCGTATAATTAAATAAATATTAACAATAACTTTTTTTTTCTTAATAATCGAATTACATGATTAAATTTATAACATTTTACATAAGTAAGACGTCATATAATTTTATTTTTACTGTTGATAATTCCAACCTAGGACGACTTTTATATTTTTATTTCTTTACGTAATAAAAAAAAAATTTAATCAAAAGTTTTTTGTCCTACGAAACAAAAATTTTAAGAATTTTCTCCTAAGAAAATAGAGCTATTGCTTTTGTATCGACAATACAATTGCTAAAATAATAATAATTATAAAAGTCTGGACACAATTCTGTGCCGTATGCCGGTGCGTGTATTTATTATTCGAGCTATGACGTCTTACTTGTTTTAATCACACAAATTATCACAATCCAATTACATAAATACTAAATTATACGTAATTGATTCATTTTTGTTAAGTAAAATCCAAATCGTGGGGTTCTTTCTACATTCATTCTTTAAATTAACTGATTTGACAGATATCGACCACCCCACGCTTTATATTTTAAATTACAATTAAAATCATTATCTATTTTTTGGTTTAATAAAGTGTGTTTTTTAAACTAGAATTTTTTTCCCTGCTAGCTTATACATTCTAATTAATACGACGATAGTGGCCGCATAACCTTAATCAAATTACTAAATATGTGTTGTTTTTTTTTTTACAGAACTGTTGCATGCAGAGTATATTTATCTCAACAAGACTACAAATCAGCACCATCTGGTCGATTTAAATCCCAATACAAAGAACTAAGAAATATTTATGGAGATGTTTCAAGACGACCAAGATAATCAAAAGACGATATGTCAACAAAACAGGGGAAAAAAAACTATATATAGTATTAACCAACAAATTCAAAAAAAAAAGAACTAAATACAAGTCGAATTCTAAGTTAAATAATATGGTTAACGTAAAATTTTTATAAATATTATTAGAGCCGATTCTTATACTAAGAATGATGGTTAAACTATAGTTTCATTTTTATATAATAGAGGGCTGTGAAATCGTAATAAATATATATGCGCATGATCATACACGGCGCGCATACGTGTAATTGTTTTTGTATATTGTATTTTAAAAATACCCAAGGTCCCATATTATTTTCATGGAATCGACTTGTATTTGTGTAAATTGACGACTGAAGAATTTGAATTTTTATTTATTTGAAAAAAAAAAAGTAGTAAAACAAAAAACTTAGCGTTTTTTTCTTAATTTTTGTTTTCGGGGCCTCAACATGAAATACGTTACATTTAATAAACAGCTCTTTTGGCTACCATTTATATTCACTCATATTTTCTAACTTTGAAATCCCTAAAAAAATTTATTGTTCTGAGAAAATCGAAAATCGTACAATTTTATATGTGCAAAAGTTCGGGTGTTTTCTTGCAATAGGGGAAGAAAATTTGCAAATAATAGGACATTAAAATTGAATTAAACAGGGCCGTAAAGAGAAAATCGCAACTCTAAATACATGACATAAAAGAAAACCGGATACATTAGTTAAAAAAGTATCGGGAAGTATGCCTTATTTGACGCACAAAAATTACACCAATCTTCAAAACACTGTTTTTATTAAGGACTTTTGGTAAATCCAACAGTGGTATCACAGAATGGCATATTTAGTTTCGGAAACAAAAAGAAATCCGGCGGAGCCAAATCTGGTGATTGACAATTGGAGATATTGAAATTTTTTCCGATTCTCATGAGCCTTTTCTATTTTGTTTAGTGAATTGGCATACGGAATTTTGTTTGCACGAAGAGTTTTATTCAAAAGAACAAAATCCTTCCCCCTTCTACTCTTCCCATTCCTTTCCTTGCTTTGTACGTATTTTATGTACGGTGGTCCCTTATTTAAGTTCAAAATAAAAGACATTCGCCAATAACAAACTAAGACGAGGTTGAATTTTTTTTAATACCAAAGATTCAATGCTTTATGCTTTAGTGAACTTTTTTTCTAATAGATGGCTGAGTGTTGAAAAATTTATTTACCCATAAAAAAACTAAAAAACCGTCGTAAATTTTGGATGCAATTTACAAAAACTTAAGTAAGATAAAAAAAAACAATTGAATGTTTCAAATGCGCAAAATTTTGGTTTTTGTAATTTTTGAAAATTGTTTGTATTTATGATAAATTCCGAGAGAAAATGTGCACGGTTTTTTAAAACAATTTGTAAGATAATAATTAAAAATGTAAAAATAATATCGAGTATATATTTTAGTTTAAAAAAAAATGTAATTATTTAAACATAAAAAATGAAATTTTTTCAAAACTTAAATAAAATATTTTTTTAGTAATTCAAAAAGAAGTCATATGCGCCAATCAAATAAATTTCATATACAGATTTTTTGAATTTAATCAATAAAATATTGAATAAATTTTAGTTTATTTATTTCTAAAATTTGTTTCCTAATCCTTTTATCCTTTTTCTTAGGCACTGGCAAACGATTGAAGTGTTTATAAATCAAAGCTAGTTCAGTCATGGGTGTACCCAGCTTTTGGTCCAAGAGGAGGCAAACTAGGAATTTCTGTTTTACAGAAGGGGGGCAAATTAAATATTTTTTCGCCTAAAAATTCTATACAGTATATAGTATTTTGGCATAAAAACAAGCTTAACCAATTAAGCAATGATAAACTGACCTGCTCCCCCCTCGATAAGCCCGTTCAGAAAATCTCAAAAAATTTTTGTCTCAGATTACAAATATATTTAATTCAAGTTCGAGTTTTGATTAACTAGTCATTTAACACCCAATAAAATCAATTTTGAGTTATCCCTTCCCATTACTAAATGTACTTCATAAGCAAAATTTTCAACTGTTTACAATTGATGTCGATAGACAACTCTTTGTTTGAACTAAATTTCCAATTTTAATATCGAATAAGCGGACATGAGGACACTGAAATGATACTGTAAGTGTTTTGTTTTGCAAATTATTATATACAAACGAGAATTTTTAAACTTTGTTCCCAAAAAATGCTTTAAAAAATAGCATCCATACCGTTACATTTTTGGGAATATTCATAAAAATACCTCACGTATCGTTTATGGTGTCGAAGCGTGACGCCCAAGATAATATTTGGTTCGCAGTTCATTGTAAATTGTATTTAATAGGGAGAGGGTCTCGCAATTGTAAAGGTATATTTTCATGCTAACGCTTGACACTGAGTTTGAGCGCCAAATTAAGTCACGTGATCAGTTAAGTTTGTGCTGCCATACTGCTAATTTTTCTGCCATACTGTAAAAAATGCTTTAATTCGGTTTTTTCCTGGTGTTCTAGGAGCATTTTTAAGAAGGGTCGCTAAAGTGCAAAGCCGAAGATATATTTTACATCTACTATTCAGACATTCAAATTTAAAATTGTATATCTAGAAAAGGTAAGTGATTTCATAAATATTCCGTTGGAACGGAACACTAAAAAGAAATGATTATAAAAAATTTTCAATTCATAGTAAAAAAAAAACGCTGATATCACAAAAGTAATGAATAAATATTTATAAATTTTTTTGATGAATGAGTAACCTTTTTTATAAATATTTTGTAAGTTTATTACAACGCATACAATATTTTACAAGTTTATTACATAAAGATGAGAGTGATTTTATACGGAAGCCTGAATGGTTCATGATCAATTTATGAAAAAGTGTGGTTACACTAGCTTATTTTTTTAAATATGTACTACCCACAAGTATAAAACCAACTTTCAAAAAGTGCACTTGTGACTTGTGGTTACGAATACAAACCTTGAAAATGTCAGTCGGTGATAACTATTCTTTAAAAAATATATTGCTTTAATTAGCCTTTTCACTAAGAAGATTAAAATAAGATTCGCTAAATGACAGAACTAGGGAGATACAAATGTTTTGATTTCCTGCCATCTAGCGGATCTATTTTTAATATTCTGAGGAAAAAGGCTAATTAAAGCATTATATTTTTTAAATAATATTAATAAAAATTTTTAACTAACTTCATAATACAAATTATAAACATTTTCATATTATCATTAAATCCGGATATACACTTATTAATAATTCCAGACAGTTTCGGCAATGGCTAAGTAAAGAATAGTTATCACCGACTGACATTTTCAAAAAGTTTTGTTTCCATAACCACAAGTCACAAGGGCACTTTTTGAAAGTTGGTTTTATACTTGTGGGTAGTATACATTTAAAAAATAAGCTAGTGTAGCGCCACTTTTTCATAAATTGATCATGAACTATTCAGGCTTCCGTAATTTTATTCTATGGTACCAGACTGGGTATTTGAGAAAATAAAAATAAAAAGTGACCATAGAGAAGAATAATCACACACAACCAAATAATATACACTTTTGACTTGCAAAAAATAAACCCGAAAATTCAATGAATATCACTAAAAAAAAATAACAATTTAGAAATGATTTTTAAATCCAATATAGAATTAATATAAAACGTGTTCCATTTAAATAAAAACAAATCAATAACAAACAGCTCGTTTTTTTAGATTTATAATAAAATAAACGTGTATTATTTTTGAATGTGTTAAATAAAAATTTTGTAAACATCTCTGCTTGTTTTTGTTCACGCAATAAAATTGAAAAATGGCTACCAGCTGTAATTCATTTAATAAGTAACAAATACACCGGTTACATTTAAACGAATTTTCTCATTGAAATGTTGCAGGTGAATAAGTTAGATTTTTCTGTAGATTTGAAATAATATTTAGATTTTTTCATAAATTTATTTTTTTTTTTTAATATAAGGGTTTGTTTTGTAGAGAGCATGATTTTTCATTTATTAAAAATGACAGCTAAATTTTTTTAAAAAAGATCTCTAATCAAGGTCTCAAATTTCGATGTATATTCATTTGTGTTTATTTTTTTTTGTTCAATAGAAACTTAATTGGATTTAAAAAAACGGAAAGGCGTTTTTTTTTCGGGAACATTCGCCTAAATAAAAACAAAAAGGATAATTTATTTGAGAATAACTAAAGTTGTAAAAAATATTAATAATAAAAGATGAATTCTGCTATGCACCCTCCGCAAACTGCCTCAAATTCACGATTAAATAATGCAACAATAACAACGGCTCCACAAAATAATTCAAGTACACCATCGTTGATATGTCGATTCCACAAACATGGTACTTGTAAATATGGTACACAATGTCGTTTTGTACATCAGACATCATCGCCAACGAGTTCATCCTCTGATAATATAAATAGCACAACAACTCCAGAACAAATACCACCTGTTATAACACGAACTGCCATTCCATCAGAGGATTGGGTGAATGCACCAGAATTTTTTCCATCTGCAAGTAAAACAAATTTAAATACAGCGAATAATACAACAATTCCAAAGAAAATGGCGATTAAATCTTATGCACAGGTAACTTGATTTTCTTTTGTTTTTTTGTTTATAAAACAAAATTTGTTTATTAAGTGTTGTTTGTCGATACATAAAGTGTTGTTAGTTCGCGTTGGATTTCGAAATTGAATAGTGTATTTTTCTCGGTTTCTCGGGATACTAAAAAAAAATGGAAGAGTTATCAAGGCCAGGATGTAGCTACCAGGTTAATTATTATTTTTTTTAACAAATTATAGCAATATTTAACTTTTTTTGGAACAATATTAGTATTTTTAGATTAGTTAAGGTTAATACGGAACCTTGGGAGCCTGAAACTCACTGTGTTGGCGTGTTGAGTACTTGATTAACCAATTTAGGACAAATTTATTAATTTAAATACTTGAATTAATTGTTTAAATATTCGTATTCTATCGTGTATCTAACGTTAATTCTAAGATCCCGTTGTCCGATTTCAAAAATTTTATATGGTACTGCTCTTGTAAGCGATCTCCTAGGGGGTCCCCCAAAAAAGGGTGTCCGGCGGGGAGAACCATCTCTCTAGTTTGAATTATTTAAAATGTAAAAAAAATTCAGAAAATTTGTTTAGTCGATAGATGAATTCAGGTATTAATCGAAGGAATAGTAAAAGATTTTTGACAAAATGGCGGCTTTCAAAAAAAAAAATTAAATAAATCAAAATTCTTCAAAAAATTTCCAACTTCAAAGCGGTCTAAAATATCGAAATAATTTTCAGAAATCTTACTCATTCGATTAATACCTGGGAAAAATATCTAAGAAAATTGTGTAAAAATTTGAAACCGATCGGTCGCACCATTTCGGAGCACTCTTGCTCACCAACTTGAAAATGCTGTTTCGAGAAAAACGCGTTTCAATTTTCAAAAGACACTCAGTTCTCGGATATGTACATGCCGGAAATGAGAAATCTATTTTTTTTAAATTCTAGCTGGATATAACCCCTTAATGCTATCTTTAGCAACTTTTCCTCCGGCAAATTTTCATTGTCAATAAAAGTGTTAGGTTGTTAATTACCTTATTTCAAAATCATTTAACACTGATCCACAAGTTGGTAATGCCTTGAATGGGGTCGAATTAGCTCGATTCTGTGGTTTTTTGATTCACCCTGTAATCCACGAATTTATTTATTAATGAATGCACTTCAAAATAAATGTTACATGTCATTTAAAAATTGTTATTCTTGAATCAATTGTTTAAATATTCTGTATTGAAGAGTATTATAGAGCATTACCTTGACTTTTGAGCGATTTTTCTGTCTTGAAAAACACTTTGTACCACTTCACAATCATAAATAAATAGACAATAATAAATAAATCAAAATTCACTGATGGTAGCCTAGGAAACTCTTAGACTAATTTTTAAATATTAATTTATTTTTAAGGTAGTACGAGCACCAAGGCAATCTTGGATTTAGGGTGGAAATTATTTGTACCTTATTTTCAACTTTGACGATGAATTTTGTTATAGCTTCATGAATGTAGACGAAAAATAAAAACAAAATTTTTCGTTAGCTGCCTTGGTTTTCGAAATATCGAAAGCTAAATAAGTAAACAAAATTTTCAATTTCGATATTTTGAATTTTTGTGCCCCCACTAACGTGCTTATATTTTGACTTGGTGCTCTTATATCCTTAATGTATAAAATTTATGTATTTAATCTACATTTGGAGGTTTTGGTCTTATAATGGTTGCGATTGTAAACAAAAACTTGCCCATCGACTTTATCATAATCTTATTTGCACCTGTAGAAATCTACAGAGCGTCATTTTTGAAATTTTTAGTTCCGTATCCTTGAATCCATCAATCCCGATAGAAATCCGACCGGAAAAGCTGTGGGTTTTCTACCTCGGTAGAATCTTATAAGATTCATCTGCTTGAAATAGCATCTCTTACCTGAAGATGTCTCGTCTTCGGGTGCCGGTTATATTTGTACCAACTTGACGCTCTTTTTCTAGCCAATACAGACCCTAGGCAGAAACCTACCCCGCCTAATGATTATTCCGTTACTGATAAAAATTATATATTCAGGTTTTAGGGATTCAGTCACGACTTAATAAATAATAAATTATTTGTATTTTGTTTAGGTTGTTAAACCCGAAGGAAAAGACGGAGAAGATACAGCAGCGGCATCTTCAGCGATGTATAATAAACTATGTCCATATGCTGAAGCTAATGGAGAATGTCGTTATCCACCAAATGAATGTTCGTATATTCATGGCGATATCTGTGAATTGTGCGGGGTCGCTGCTTTACATCCACATGATCAGGAACAACGTAAACGTCATCAGCGGGTATGTTTTTATCAAGTACTTTAATTTTTAGCAAATTTTTTCGGGCCTTTGCTAACAATTGACAGAGGGGGATAACAAAATATTTTGGTCTCCGGTCAAATATAGTTTTAGTAAGTCATTTCAGAAATGCTGAAAATTTCATAGGTGTTAGCCAGCAGCGCGAGCTCAATCGAAAGCCTATTCCGCGTTCTTAAAGCAAGAGAGGAGGGCGGGGCTTTTTTTATAATATTGAATTTCCGGATTGTAATTGATAATAATTTTTGGTCTTGTTTTCAGGAGTGTGTTTCACAACATGAAAAAAATATGGAATTATCATTTGCTGTGGCTCGTTCACGAGAGAAATCATGTGGTGTATGTTTTGAAGTGATATTAGAAAAATCATCGCGAGAACAACGTTTTGGAATTTTACCGAATTGCAATCATTGTTTTTGTTTATCGTGTATTCGAAAATGGCGTCAAGCAAAGCAATTCGATTCAAAAATTATACGGTAATTTTATTATTATTTCCATTCAATTTTTGTCTGAAATTATAGGCTTATACACGTATTGACGGTCAACTGAGATGGGTGGGGTGTTTTATAAATCCGTTTCATGAAACCCAGAACACAATGAGTTTTTGGAGATGACTGATCAATTTGGGAGTATTCTCAGGGGGGGAAACAGCTTTTTTCGACGTATTTTTGGCTTTCAATTTCAGTAGAGCCCGTTAATAGAAAACGTCTTTTGGGAATGCCAATTTCTTAGCCTCTTCCCCCTTTTTTTATGCCGAAATATTATGTTTTCTTGTAGTTTTTATGGCTTTGAACTTCAGTACAGCCTTCCCAAATTGAGCTGAAGGAATGAAAATCAATTTTTAGGTTGAAAATCGGTTTTTAGGTTGGGTTATTACCAATGATCCTTTTTCATGTCGAAATATTATGTTTTTTTTCGATTTTTATGGCTTTAAACTTCAATACAGCCTCTCCAAATTGAGTTAAAGGGTTGGAAATCAATTTTTAAGTTGGATTAGTTCCAAGGATCTTTTTTTATGTCGAAATATTATGCTTTCTCTCGTTTTTTATGGCTTTGAGCTTCATTAAAGTCTCCTTAAATTGAGCTGGGGGTTGAAAATCAGTTTGTAGGTTGGGTTAGTACCAATGATCCTTTTTTATGTCGAAATATTATGTTTTTTCTCAATTTTTATGGCTTTGAATTTCAGTAAAGCATCCTTAAATTGAATTAGAGGGTTGAAAATCGGTTTGTAGGTTGGTTTAGTGTGAAGGATGTGTCTTTTAGGGGTGTTGACTTCTCAGTTAAGCTCCACCCTTTTTTTATGTCAAAATATTGGGTTTTTTTGCGGTGTTTATGGCTTTGAACATCTGTACAGTTGCTTCAAATTAAACTAAAGTTTTAAAAAACAGTTTATAAGTTTCCTGAATGTGCCTGTTTGAGGTGTTCATATCAGACATCTCCAAAATTACATAAAATGTATTGTCATGAAACGGATTTATAAGAAACCCCTTTCTCCCCGTTGACCTTCGATACAGTGCATACATCTATATTTTCGGGGAATATATGAATAAAAAGATTATTAATATCTAAAAATAATTCGATTTTTTCAACATTTCTTCTACAGTGCGTGTCCCGAATGTCGAGTAACATCAGACTTTGTATGTCCGTCAATGTACTGGGTGGACACAAAAGAAGAAAAAGAGAAATTAATAACGGATTATAAAGGAGCGTTACGAATTAAAGATTGCAAATATTTCAAACAAGGGCGCGGTAAATGTCCATTTGGTAACAAATGTTTTTATTTACATGCATTACCCGACGGTACCAAAGTGGATGTAGGACCACCGGTACGCCATCGTCGGCAAGCGCATGATGGTGAAATTGATATGTTGCAAGTAAGTGTTTTTCAACAATTTTTATTTCCAAACAAATCGGTGGGTCGTTTCATGCTAGAACAACATGGAGTTTATTTGACCTTTTCAGAGTTTTTATAAAATTTTTAGAAATTATACTCTTACAATAAAAAATTCAAATGAAAAATTCTAGATTTGTACAAAATTGCAAGAAAATTTTGTAGGGTTTATAATAATAAATAAGACTTAAACCAAGAGGTACTGTTTGCCCTTCTTGAAAAAAACCTGTCATCCGAAGGCGAAATGTTTCCGGGTAAACGATGCTACTTTCAAGCAGATAAATCTATAGGATTCCGCTGGAATTTCTCCCAGGATTGATAAATACAAGGTTTCGGACCCAAAAATTTTGAACCTGGTTTCATCCGCGAGGGTGCAAATTAGGACAAAACTTTGGTGTTTCATTTCTCCAAAACTATAACAGATAGAAAGTTGAAAGTTTGCAGGTAGCCGCAGATAGTCTATACAGGGTATTTCAACAATTAACTGTTTTTTTTTTTTTTGTAAATTCTAATTTTAGATTTGAATTTTGAATTTTCGTTCGGCTATAGTTGTTCAAATGATTGAAAACATTCTGAAATAGTCATATTAACTCCTGTATAAAATTTGCATGAAATGACACCCAAACAAATTTTTAAAAACTACACACAAATTAACAATTTCATCCTTTATCACACATTATTCAATCCTATTACTAACATCCTGTTTCTCCACTTAGGATGATCCTTTTAGTTCAACTACCACCATTATTTACTTTCGTTATACGTCGGAATAAGTCTCTGCAAATGGATATTTGATGAAAACGGCCTTAATTCTTCATGTAGGTACCAATTCAATTTCATTTAATATCTTTTAGATTTTTTTTTCTCTTTTTATTTTACTTATTCTTTATTAATTTTTGTTCAATTACACCGTGCTACAGTGATTTTGCACTTTTCAAAGGACCTAGTGTACGCTATAGGTCTTGATGTGTAACATAATGAAAGTGTGTTTCAAAAATGTCTAACACCCCCCAAATAAATCAATTTACAATCAATTATTGTTTTATGATAGACTCCTCTATATTCTAAAGTGACACCTACTTCGTTTAATGAGTTTCATTGGTCTGTGAACGCATAAATCCTTCTATTTTTCTCATCTTCCGAATTAGGCCTCAGATCGAAATTTGGTAAAAAGCTTTTCCATTTGTCTTGATAAGCTCAATTTACTGGTATAATTTTCTGCTATCGATAATAGAACACCTTGTATATATATTCCGAAAGCTCAATGTTTCTAGTTTTCAAAACCGTTAAGCAATCGAAAATCGGTTAAAAATTGACGGAGTTACAATTTTTAAGTGCGCAGAGAACACGAAAGTAGGTGTTAGACAATTTTGAAACACATTTTAATGATGCGCACTCACCAAGATCTACAACGTATGCTAGGTCGCTCAAAAAGTGCTTTCAATTTTTTGTTTTTTTGTAGCACTGTGTTACTTTATGTTAAATATTGTGCTAAGGCTTAATCCGTGCACAAACCGTTTAATAAAATTAATCAAATTTTATTTAGCTTAGTCAAATTTTGGGGTAGTTGATTTTCCTTTATTTTGTGGAAAATAACATTTTACTAACATTTTGGAAGAATTTTACTAACAAATTAGATTTTAAAAATTATTTCGCCTATAGAATTCTACATTATCAGCAAATTATATGGGCTATATTTTATTTTCTAAAAAATTAGAGCTCAGCACCATAAAATTGAAATCCATGAAATGGGGATTTTGAAAAAAATTTTCTTTTTAAAGTTACAGTTTTGAAATAACTTTTCAAAAGAGAACCGAAAACGTCCGACGATAATAATATTCGTAAAACATCGTTGTGACGATCTTGAATCGTATACACTGTATAAAATTATTAATTAACATTATGACGTTACACGATCTTTTACGAACATTTTTTTATCGGATGTTTTCGTTTCGCTTTTGAAAAGTTCTTTTAAAACTGACTGTAACATAAAATTTGAGATAACCTCTGTTTTAGAAAAATGTGTCTATCAGTAATCAAACATTTCTTTTTACTTACATTACCGACTAAGATTTCTGATGACTTCTTAAAACCACTCACAGATGGCGAGGCTATAGTTCGCAATATACCTTAATCATATTAAGTTCAGTGTCGTTTTTCGTTTCGTTCTCTCTCTTGTAAATTTAACACCCGCTATGTACTTTTTCTGTTAAAAAAAGATTGGTTATCAATGAATGGGATTGTGGTACTACAAGATAAATTTGGTTGAGTACAATCGTAGGCGTTCCGAAGATCTTATATCCCTTCCAAGGGCCTCTGGCTGGTCGGCAGGCATGCTGAAGGCCTGGGCCTGACTGTATCACAACTACTGCAGGCAGGAGCTGTCACAATGGGAAGGAGAAGACAATGTCTCCTCTTCTTACCATAAGGATATGGATTTACATGATCCAATCTGTCTTTGACGATCTCTCCGACCTTAAGTCCGTCGACATCAAAGCACTCTTTTTTTTAACTGCTCCAAATGGTTCATGGAGTAGTAGCGCCGGGGATGAGCCAACCCTTTTTCGGTATCACAACGGGCCCTATGATCTAAGTGCGTCCCATCCCAGGACAGCCACTCTACCCTAACCTAATCTAATGAATGGGAGTGCTTAATTTACAGAGAGATCGCCCGCTTTGACGATCCACAATTGAAATAAAGGACAGAATTAACAACTTATGAAAAAAAAAATTAATTGCTGCTACAAAGGACCCCGCAATATTAGATAAAAAAATGACTTTCTGTGAAAATTTTTCAAACCGCCCCCAAAATGGTCTTCGGATCGTTTTAATCAAAACCTCCCACGGCGACAAAATTTTTTAGCGGGTAGTTTTTGAATTACCGGCAATCAAAGCTACACATTATAGTTATTTAGCCCGTAGCTCGAAAATTACTTTTGTGGCCGTGAGAGCTTTTGCTCAAAAATATAGGAAGACCATTTTGGGGGCGGTATTGACTATCTAACATTACTGGGTCCTTACAAAGTGGTACTTTTTAGAGACCCTGTTATTTGGTATACGCAGACAATAGACACAATTAGCTTGGAAGCCACTCTGTAAAAACGTTATTACCATCCAAGAAAGTTTTATTTAAAGTTGCATGATTGTGGAAGGACAAACCATAGTTGTAGAAAAACTTAGCCATAAAGATCTAACGAAGGTCTCAATTCGTGTAGTAATTTCTAGGAACAAGTAGTAAGACTTCTGACTAATAAAAAGCTATCTGTCCGCTCAATCAATAGTAAAAATACTAAACAGAAAGATCGTCACTGACTGCGCATGGCATCTTTATTAGTGACTGCGTGATAGAGATCAGCTTTCTGTTTGTCAAAAGCCTAAAGTTTAGTTGGATTAATGTTAATTAACAGAAAGAAATATATACTTAATATTAATATTGCCTAACTTATTTTTTTCTGTCTAATCATCGTTTCCATGTAAAATCAAGAATATCGAAAACAATTTGATTTAATCCTTAATAAAGTATTAAATATTCCTGGGTAAGATTGTTTTTTCGGTTTTATTTCCTCGATTAATTGTGCTTTGAACAGGGGCAAAAATATTAAACGTCTATGATGGACTTTAATCCAAATCAAAAATTATACAAAAAATAATTTTTTTTCTTGTTTGATTTACAGCAATTCATTTTATGGGACTTCCTTGAAGATCGAGATAATCGTTGGCTATATTCTTTAGACGATCTAGAGGATTTAGTGGCCTTTTTTTCCGATTCAGAAGATTCAGATTGGTCTGAGTATGATTTCTCCTTTGAATAAAAAAAAAAAATTAATCTGATCGTAATATATTAATTACATGGTATATAAAAACATATAAAACTCAAAAACAAACAAAAAATTTCAAAAAATTAAAAATCCCAAAAAAAAAGAAGAAAATTCAGTAAAAATTTCAATGTTTTTTTCTTTCTTTCTAACAAGGAAAAACCAAAATATTAATAATTTATTGCAATGAACATAGTAACTACATTGTTTTATCAAAAAAAAAAATCAAAATGCATTTACAACTTCAAAATTTGGGTCTGCGATTATTTTAAATATGTCAAAATGGACCAAATGGGTGTTTAAATAGGTTTTGTAAAAGTATACCAGCTGTAAAAAGAGTTCTTATGGACGTATATTGTGTATAAGAAAGATAAAATTATTTTATTTTTGTGAGTTAACTTAACTAAATCGTGAACAAAACAAGCAGTGAACTGTGAACATGACTGATCGATTGAATAATTTGCGCGCGCATCGCACACACATAATATTCGCTGTCTTTCTTTCTTTGTTTTACACATTGATGTCCAAAAGAACTCTTCTTATGCATATATTACCTAACTTCAAATTTGTTATCAGTTTTTTAATTGGCAATTCATTCCTTATTGCGCATTCAAACTCGCAATAGTTCAACCTGTATCAATTCAGCTTATTGGATTGGGTTGCGTTAATATGAGTTGGCATGGTTTTTGGTCTTTTTTCTCGGAAAACCTAGCTGAGATTACAATCTGGTTACGACATATACATAAATTTGAGGAACCTACAGTGATAATGAGCGACTCTTAACCCTTCAGACTTGTCGTCACTCTTGTGATAAGAGAAAATCTCACGCTATTGCGTAAGCGTCAAGAAATTTCCAACAATATGTTTCAATAGGTTACAAATGTTTATTTGTGAAAGTACATTAATTCATATCAAAGAATAGTATTTTAAATTTACTTATCAAATATTCTGGATAGATAATATCACTGCCACCTGTCATTGAAAACACAGTGTATCTACGGAGATCCGCGAAGTATAACGAAGCCATCCGAATTGCGGTTAATGGCTTATAAATGTCATCTTCAGATTGTAAATTTATCTTTCAAAAGGGCTGAAAATCACTCCAACCCTTGCTAACTTGATCCAGATCTACCAAATCCAACAGAATAGGTTGATTTTTGTTATCAAATGTTGATTTAGCGTAGGATGGAGTGATTTTTAGTAATCCCTTTACAATTTGACGTCCTTAAAAACACAGTATCTACGAAGATCGCCTAAGTAAAACGAAGCTATCCGAATGCGGTTTTTGTTTTTACCGACTTTACTGAAGTGATGAGAAAAACTCTCACAGCTGTCAATAAATATTTTCAAATGGTTATTCCATACGCAACCGTTTTGAAAGGTTAACGGCTTTGTATATGTCATCGTAAGATTGTAAATTTATCTTTCAAAAGAGGTGAAAGTTACTCCAATCCTTGCTAACTTGATCCAGATTAACTAAATCCAACGAAATGAGTTGATTTTTATTACCAGGTGTTGGAGTGGTTTTAGCTTAACCCCTTTACAATGGCCATATTCGTTTTTGATTTTAGCCAATACAACTCCTTCTGGTTCATTTTAAAAACATAAAGACCCTATTATAGTCAGTCAGTTATACCAACTGAAAAATATTTTCAATGTATTTATTATGTTACAAGGCTTTTGTGTGATAAAAAATTTAAGAATTAGAGGAAAACTAATGGCATTTTCAGTTCAATCCTTTTTTTTTTTTTTTGGGCATATATGATGAATTTATATTTAAATAAAAAAAAAATGATAAACTTTATTAAAATAACTTATTATTCAAAATATTATTGTTACAATCTAATTTTTATTGTTTTATTATTATTTTTTTCCCCCACTGTTAATTAATATTAAATTTAAAAAAATATTAATTCGAGTTTACAACTTTGTTATTTTGTGTAATTGTTAAGGTCGAACAGTTTTAGTTAACTCGAATTATTTTAGTTTTTAGCCTTCTGAAAATGCATAATAGACGTTAAAAGTGGCGACGATGATTTTTAAATAGTTAATTTTCACGTAAATAGCAGGCATTTTTCTCGTTACTGATTTCTTGAATCTTAAGCGATAAAATAAAGATGTCTCGACTATCTTGTTCGGGAATTACGAGTAAAAATATTCATTGAGAGTAAGGGTATTTGTTAAGAAAAGTTTTTCTCTAGATCAATGAAAATTTCTTAAAACAAGATATCGAAATATTTATTTTTTTATCGTTTAAGGTCAAACAAACAATTCGTCTCCCCATTGGGCTTTAAAATTAATTATTGTATAAAAAAGACGAAGATAAATCGATGTCGAATGTTGTCAATTTCCACGAAATCCTTTCAATGAACAAAATTGCACTTATTTACGTGATATTCGATTTTGTCTAGGGATTTAATCACAAAAAGGTTTTTTTATTGAACATCCGGATTCTTTCCTCATTAATCATAATACAATCGATGAGTTATTCGATAAAAAGTGCGCTACTAATTTATAAATTTTAAAGAACAAAGTTGGAAAATTGAAAGATCTTGTTTGTGATTGAATGCTGGAATAAATTGAAACTTGAACGCATTAAAAATAACAATTATTTGAAACTTCGTTTCCATTTTAACGTCACGTACTCTAAGGATCCTCATTGTATAATTTTTTTTAGTTGTAAATATATCTGTCACAAAATTTTAAAGACCTTAAGATTAATAATTTCGTTCTTCTTTACCGCCATGAATTAACTATTAAAACAATAATAGTGTGAAACGGTCTTTATAATTTTAAGTGGGATAATATTTTTACAATTTTTGTGATAGTAATTGTTATAAAGGCATAATTATTTCTAGTTTAATAAAAGGCAAATATGTTTCTAAAACTGTTGAGGGCTTGGCAAAGAATCAAAGTTTAAAAAATATAAATTTATAAACAAAATTTATTTCATTAAGAATAAATTTTCTACTATTTTTTTTCACAATTTATTATTATTTTTTTGTTTGTTTAGGAAAAAATATTTACAATCAAAACCGGTTTAAAACGACAATTGAAAAGGAACGTAAAATTTTTGGGTCATTATATCCGATATAATTTTATTATATCCGTCAAAATATAAGCTGGAATATCAAAGGGGCGGGTTGAAAAGCCCCAAGAAAATTTAAAAAATTCTCATTTTTATCAGTTAGCTCTATAAATAAGGCCTTACTATTTATAAGGTTCAAAACTAAATATTAATGTCAATAGTGTCAAAAAGTTGGTCACTATAACTCGATATTTTCCCATTTTATCCGAAGTGGTTATAGACGGTGTAATTCGTCGTAATAACCGAATTTAAAACTATAACCGGTTTTGATTTTATGTTTTTTTTTTGTTTGTTTAAAAAAATATAATTATTAGTTTTTTGTAAAATGGTGAGTGAAAAAACAAAAACAATGTGGCTAACAAAAAATATTTACAAAAAAAATAAAAAAAAATAATAAAGACTTTTTCTGGGAAGAAGAGAACTCAACCAACCAACCACACGAAATGAATATTTGAGAATAACAAAGTTTTTTCTTGAGAATACGTTGCTCAGCTCAATAAAAAATTAACCTTATAAAAAAATGTGAAGATATTGAAGAAACAAATGTATATTTTTTATGCTAAAAAAAATTAATTAATTGTTAATGGGCAGATATTATTATTGAATTTATTTTCCCCGAGAAAATTCAAAATCGTATACAGTATGTGCCAGTGATTTTTGTGTGTCTTTTTTTTTCCGGTAATCAACTTGGAACAGAATCGATTTTCTTCGAATTGATATTAAACAAAAATTAAATAATGTTTTAAAGAAATTCTAACCTTAAAGTTTTTCTATTTTCATTTAATTTTTCAAGCAATTTGTACCCCAGTACTGGATTTTCAAAAAAAAAATATTTAGAAATTGCTCTAAATAAGATCGAGGGTCC
Source organism: Chrysoperla carnea (assembly GCF_905475395.1). NCBI lineage: Eukaryota > Metazoa > Arthropoda > Insecta > Neuroptera > Chrysopidae > Chrysoperla > Chrysoperla carnea. Next base: position 30,994,368 of record NC_058342.1, read on the forward strand.
AAAGTTTCACTCAAGTATTTCGTGTGTATTTTTATGTGTCAAAATCAATTTTCAAACGTGGTCGGTTGTAAAATGACACCATAATTTTTAACTCTTAATTTGGAAAAAGACCCCGATTTTAGAATTTTTGATATAAAGGGAAAAAACCTAATATAACTAGGTTTTCGAATATCGTTTGAACTTATATAATTATTTTTCTCCCTCCCTTCAAAATTTTTATTCGAAAACTTAAAGCGAAATTCAAAATTTCCGCACGATAAATAGTATCAAAAATCAATACTTCACCGCCCTTCGAACATTTCAACGACGCGATTAAATAAGTTTATCTTTTCTCTTTTTCTCAAAATGAAGAATTGGATCAACACTTCTTGGTCACCGTGCGATTAAAAAACTAATTGATACAAATTATTTCTAGTAAAATTAAAAACTAAAAATCTTTAGAAATTCGGTACAGAATTTCAAACAAATTGTTTTTGTTCCAATCAAAGTACATGAAAATCGATTCTGATTCTAAGCGATACAAATGAAATTGGGAAAATTCTTAATGGTGGTTTAATAGCAATTTAAGCCTTTATAAAAAAAATGAGGATCAAATTAACGCTTTTTCTAGTGACCTCTAGTCGGTTCTATGTTTAGTATTTTTGAAGTAATATTTGTATAATGCTTTTCTAATTTGATTCGCTTTTAAACCACAGATTCGCAACCCTCGTATACGATTTTTATTTTCCAAACACCACAAATGTATTTTTACCCTTTTTCTGCAAAACATTATCCTTATAAATAAAATAAAAAACATAATTTTCTTTGTAAAAATCATACAAATTTTCCTTCTTTTGATTTTGTAATATTTGTGTTTTTTTATTTTTTTGTTCACAAAAATGATTGAGAGCTTGCCGGACAGGTTTTTTTTTTATTTAATTTGGCGGAAAACAAACATTTTCCCGATTAATTTATATTTCTTAATAAAAATAAAGAAACCAATTGTTCATAATTAATTTATGGAGTTCAGTTTACAAAGTAGTAATTAATTTAATAATTTTTATTTTCAGTGGTGTAATAATTTTATTTTAGAGGAAGTAAAATTAACTGAAATGGTCTTGAAGAACCCCCTCAGCTCTTTGGCAAACAGGAATTTTAAAATATAGGATCTTACATTTCGCTTTTTCGATAAGGATGACTCAACTTCTTAAAAACGAAAATTAGATTATTTATCTTACACGCTAGAGTTTTCTGTCTGAAGTTTTGGATACTCAAGTGAAAAATTCTGAACTTTCCCGAATGAAAAAAGTTTGAACTTTCCTTTTACAGTTTTTTCTGTATTCCTAGTGATCAAAAAAAGCCTGGAATATGAAACCAAGAAAATATTCCATCATAGAAAAGTCTTATTGAAATTTTTACTGAAAAATACGCCTTAAATATGCCCATGAAAGTATTTAAACTTCTCGAATGAAAATTAAGAATCTTCCTGAAGTAGTCACATCGAAATTTCGAGGAAAAACGAACCAGAATATCAATAAAATAAATTTTAAAATTCAATTCAAAGTTTTTTAAATGTTTTTTTTTAACATCATTACGTCATACGGCTGTGTAAACTAAAAAAAGTATCGTACAAAATATTAGCGCATTTGTTTACACAGCCAACTGACGTCATGACCACAGAGCAATATGGCGTCCTTATCAGAGCGTTTTTGTTTAAATCAAGCGCGAAATTTGAAAATGTAAATAATAGTTTAAATAAATTTTTGTGGCACTTATCGATTGAATAAAAATTTTGTGGTTTTTTAAGCACGATTGAATCTAATTGTGACACTTTTCAAAAATGGATTTAATAATTGTGTAAGATCCTGTGAATTCGAGTGAAATTTTGCCATAGAGAGAAAGTGGGAACAAAAATTTGTTGTTGTTACGTCATTAATAAGTATTGTATTTTAATTCTTTACATAATAGTACTTTTAAAAAAAATGGAGGCTAATATATTAAGTCATGAAACTCCTTAACGTGATATATTTAAGTCACAAAAAGAAAAAATAACGTTGTCTAGGTATTATTTTGTGTTACGTAACGTTCATTAATGGATTGCGAACACATCATTTGAAAATTTCAAAAATTAATTGTGAACAAACACAATATATAGGGGTGGGAGTTTTTCAGCTCAAAAATGAATATTTATAGGAAATGATGGTTCATTACAGGAAAAGAAAACATGAAATTTGGTAAACATGGAAATTTCTAACATAACCTACATTGGACCCGCGTAAATGCATATCAAATTGTATGTTTTCTTTCTGGAAAAGGATCGTATTCCTGCTAAGAACCCCCCACTTTAAAAATGTTTATGATAAATGTAAATAGGCCAGTTTTTAATTTGTACTGAAAAGTGGAGGCTTGTATTTTGTTTATTTTTTATTAATAATTTTTTTTTTTGTTAAATTAGGTTTAGCGAAAAGTTAGATGGATTCCATGTGATTATTTTCATTTTATCTTATTGTAATTTTCTAACTTGTGTTTTCTTTTTCTATTTAAATACAAAAACAAAAAAAATTAAAACCGTTTAAAAAACGGTTTTGTAAAAAGATTTCTTCAAATATAAAATTTAAAAAAATTAAAATAATAAAACCACGCTACTTATACTCATCAAAAAAAAGCATTCGTAAGATTTTAATAATTCGATACGCCATTCGAGGGGGGATCTTAAGTGATAAATAATATATTTTCTGTTTTTATCGAGATTTGATTTTTTTTATGTTTTAAAAAATTTTTTCCGCTCAAGTTTTCCATGAAACGGTTCAAATAAATAGGATAGTTGATTCAATTAAAGTTGCGCTTGCCGTAGAATCCGTAGAAGTATTGTCTACGTAAATTATGGCAACTATGTAAATTCACAATTAGTTTTTAGTTTGTTTCTAAGAAACACGAAAGAACATTAGAATTACATACTTAGTATTGGAATCACAATCTTAAAATTTTTTGTAGAAACTTGTGCTTTACCCTCTATACCCCTATTTTCCGTAAGAGTTCAGAAAACGAGTGCCCAGAGCGACTGAATTTAGAAAGTACATCCTGGTTATTGGTGTGATTGGGAAGATACAGTTGCAATTTCGATATTAAGAAAATACATTTCGAACACTTTTAATCGAGTAAACTTTCGTTGATTCCTCACTATGTGATATTTATTAAGTGGCCATGTTTGAAAACATCCAAGAAAAACTTCTTTTTTTTTATGGGGAGGATGTAACCCTCCCAAAGGACGATGTAGGAAGGGAGGATGTAAGCACAAAGATTAAGGCGGTGATACAGGCAATAATCTTTAAAAAATTTCACTCAAAATCATAACCTCAAACTGACAATACTCTGTACTTTCTTTACGTAGAGGTCATAATTTATGTAAATCCATTACAGTGCATCTACGGAGATAGTCGAAGTATAACGAAGCCATCCGAATTGTGATTTTTGTTTTTATCGACTGAAGTGATGAGAAAAACTCTCACAGCTGTCAAATACTTCTCTTTCTATATATGTATTTTGAGTTTTTTAAAACATTTTTATTCAAGTGGCAATTCCACACGAAACCGTTCTGAAAGGTTAATGGCTTGTATATGTCATCGTCAGATTGTAAATTTATCTTTCAAAATCAACTAAACCCGACGGAATAAGTTGATTTTTATTACCAGGTGTTGGAGTGGTTTTAGGTTAACTCCTTTACAATTTGACGTCATTAAAAATACAGAGTATCTACGGACAGTCGAAATATAACGAAGCCATCCGAATTGCAGTTTTTTTAACCAACTTTACTGAAGTGATGAGAAAAACTATCACCACATACAAATTGATTACAAATTATTTCTCTACGCAACTATTCTGAAGGATTAAAAGAAGCGAATCTTTAATACTTTAAACAGTCAACTATCCTATTTTCAGTTATTTTTTTATTAATTCCAAAAAATTATCACAGATGTCTTTCAGAGAATTTTGTTCTTTTTCGTATTTTTAAGATTTATTTAGTTACATATTTAAAAGGTTATGTAGTTAATCTTCATGGAAACATCCTTTTAAATATTTTTTTGTTTACGAAGCAGTAACAGACATAATATTTTGAAATTGAGCATAATATATATACATTTTTATTTGTTATAATTTTTTTAAATTTCTAGTTTAATAAGTGTTTTATAAATAGACAATTCTCTGCCTTCTAATTTACAATTAAAAAGTAATTAAAACTCCAAAAAAAGCAAACCGACTTAAATTTATTGACTCTATTATTAAGGGATGTCAAGTAGAAATAGATTGTTCAATCATATTGGGAAACGTTACCAAAAAAAAAGAAGCTGCGATGGAAAAAACTTCGACGGAAACGAAACGAGCAGTAGTTGTTATCCTTGGTTCATTTCGGCTATATCAGGACTCATTTTAAGAGTAATAAGTGTTCCCAGATAAATAAATCCGATTAATGAATCGGAAATTTCCAATTCAACCAATCGGAATGAATAGGATTCAATTATAAAAAAAGTTTGAATTCATTCCGATTCAATCCGATAGAACTAATCGGAAATTTCCAATTGGTTGCAATTCATGAATGGGATCGAATTGGAAATTTCATGTTGGGTTCTATTGTATTGAATTAGTATTCAATCGGAATTAATTGGAAATTTGAATCGGGATTCAATCGGACTTTTTTTATCATGGTTGTCATTACAATCGTGAATTTGAAGATATGATACATCAAAGTGCTATCATGGCAATCGGAAATTCAAGACCATTTGTCTCACAGCCAAGACGCATGACACCCTTTTTATGAAAACTGTTATAACCTTTAGAGCGTCCTATTTTTCCCTCCAATTTGAGGTGCGTTTCATAGCCGTACGATTTTCGGTTATCAAGTTACGAGCGATCTTGTAAGTTTTTTCCTCATTAGAAACCACATAGCATACCGATTTTTACATTACCGAATTTGTTTCGCCAATTTATTCTGGATTAATACAAATTCCAAAATGTAAATTTACAAGTATATTACCAAAGTTGCGTTCGCTCTGATCCTCATTCTGAAGATAACCTCAGCCTGAGGACAAGAAGTTTGCGCAAATTTGACCTTAAAACTATCATTGCCAATTTATCAAAAGTGCTTTACTGAATTGCGAAAACTTCTTGAGGGTATCCTCAGCTTGAGGATAAGAGTAAACGTAGCCCAAGTAATTTATATTTACAGGGTGTACGAGTATATGACACTAAACAAAAATAAATAAAATAGTTGAAGCAATAAAATAAGAAAAATGTGATAATCTCAATAATTGGCTGTCAATTTAATCCTCGTCTTCTTGCATGCCGAACCATCCACCAAAGTCACATATCCGTACACTCAATATAAAATTACGCAATTAACATTTCCAATATGATGCCGAAGCACAGATCAATTAGAAAATATCAATCAAGAACAGTTTATTTCTACCTTTAACGAACGAAAAAAATGAGTTGATTTGAAGTTACGGTGAATAATTTCCCTAGCTAAAATTTTCGAATAATTGAAAAAAATGTTCTATTATAATTATTTTAATTCAAATTGGTTCAATTTTTTTTATTGTTAGTGTAATTTTTAAGTATTTTTTAACCTATGTACGAATGTATATATTTCGAGTCGGTTCGAGATCGATTGAGGGTTCAGGTCGTTCCTCATTATGCGATTGTCAAAATTTTTAGTTAAACACAAATCAGATTTAAAAAAAATGATGTTTCTCAATGTTTCCAAGTTAAATCTAGGTCAGTTATTAGAGCCATGCTTGAAACAACTTCTGATAAGTTATGTTAAGTGTTACAATTTTTCCTTCAAAATCGATCTCGTTGGACGTAACACTGAAGACTTACCTCTAAGCCCATTGACGCGTTATCTGAGTGGTAAACACGGAATCGAAACGAAGCAAAATACGACTTTGGTTTGCTGTCAGGTGCATCAATGGGATTGAGTTCTTACGACAGAATTTCGAAACTGTACACATGAAAATTTTCTAATAACTGATCTAACACATACAGTGTGGCTTTCACCCTCAAAGAACAAAATAATCACAAAAAGAAAATTAGATTTAAAAAAAAATTACTACTTCCGAAAGTTTTACACACAAAATAGAAACTCAAAAAGAAAATTATTTTTCAAGCACCATCTCTTAAAGAAATATGTCAAAATTCTTTACTAAAAATTTTTTTTAATATAGAACAAAACACTTAAACGCTGACACAAAAAAAATTGAATTAAATACTTCTAAGATAATTGATTGTGTCTTACAGTTTTTCTTTTTTTGAAAATATCGCATAAAATTGGTATGTTTGGCGGACATTTTTTGGTCAACTCTTAAATTTTTACAAAAACTACAAGAAATCCGACAAATTACAAAATTTAAAAAAAAAACTCCGACAAATTTTTCGCCTACGGAACCCTAAACTCGCATTTTAAACATAGCTAAGAACACTCTCCATTAAATTACCTTTCAAAAAAAACCAAAAAAATTAAAATCGGTTCATTCGCCGCAATGTAGAATGGTCTCACGCCTTGTAACCTAAATTTTTGAATAAGGTTTCCTGCGTTGACCAATCAGAATCCATTATTTGTTACGTCGCGTCATATGTATGTTTTTAGTACTTTTTAATTACGATAGAGTGCGATAAAGTATTGTGATGTCTTTCTTAATTCAATATTTATGACGTCACGTCATCAAACACTCAACAATTCTTCTCATGCGAAAGTAGAAATTTTAGTTAAAAAAAAATAGCCACCAAACATACCCTCTGAAATTGTGGAAAAATTATAAGCGGGAAAAAATGAAAAACGCTTGAAAGACAACACATGTTTATAAAATGGATTCAAAGTATGACTTGTATTTGAAAAAAGGAAAAATTATAATCGTCGGTGCATAACAGAAAATACCCGAGTTACGTTTTAAAGAAAAATGTTACAAAAATTTTTATTGTTTATATATCAAAATTATTTACTGTAGTTGAAAAAAAAAAAGATATCTCTAAATAAAAATATGTTTGTTTTCAGTGTACAAAAAAAAATTGTTTCTCATTTTTTATACCCTAAAACCTTTTACTATCAATATGATAGCAGATAGATGATCCTCAGTGCCGGATTAACCCATGTCGAGCTCCTAGGTTTCTCCGAGGCCCTCAGGCCATGTCATGGTTTTTCATCAATGCGCCCTGGTTTTTTTAAGTCTTTTTATTAAATCACCTTGGCGCTCCCCTGTGTGTCCCTTCGCATAAAAACTTTTTTTAAGACTTATTTAATCAAGGCGCCTCCTTGTATGTGGCCCTCCTCATAAAATTGGCCTTTCCCACTTTTTCTGTTTTTTAGTCTTCGTAAATAAACTTAACGCCCTTTTGTGTGCACCCTTTCTCATAAAAATTTCTTTTTGTCTTTGTAAATCAACTTGGCACTTGTCCTTTCTCTTTTGAACTTTCCGGGGCCCCTAGGCAGTCGCCTAATCCGCCTAATGGTTCGCCCTTTGTCAGCCAATATTAACAATGAAATGTTTACTATTTAGGCATCGAAATACATAAAAATATTCTCAGATTAAATTCTCCTGGAAGCAGGAAAATGGGGAACGGAGGAAATGTTACACCTGCCCCCTCCCTGGACCTAAGTCTGCTATGAATTTATGGAGTTGTTTGATCAAACATAGCTTATTTACCACCTCTAAATAAAAAATTTGACCAAACTCTCCTTGAGCCAAAAGCTGGATACGCTTATATTGCCGTTCAATCGCAAAGTCAACGATTATTTACTTTAATATTATTTTAATTAAGATCCAAAAAATGAATCGCTCAAAAACTATTCGTCCAATCAATAAATGAGCCCGATTATTCTAATTTTTGAGTCGAAATTAACCTATATACCAAATTGTATCAAATTCCGAAGCAGCATTTTTTGTATTTTAAAGATCAATTTTGGCCCAAAAATCAGTTTGACGATTGGACGAGTAATTGACAATATACGGAATAAAGTTAATATACGGAACCAATTGCTTCAATCGATACCTCAGAAAAAAATTATAAAAATACTCATATGACGATTAGATAAGTATTAAAATAAAAGATATTCGTACAGGAATTTAGCGAAATCCCAAAACTTATCCACTCATTCAATAAATTAACTCGATTTTCTCACCTTTTGGGTCAAAATTAACCTACATATCAAGTTTCATTGAATTCCGAAGCCAAAATTTTTGCTAGGCAAAGCCTATGAGTGTACATAAACCAAATTCTATTCTTAAACTCGTTTGTTGAGCGTATTATCTTAAAGTTTTCTTATGTTACAATTTTAAAAAGTAAACGAAATTTTAAAGATTATCTTATTTTGGTCGGAAGTTACAAGCAACGGAATCCTAAATTCAGAATAATATATTTTATAATTGGCGCTTTTTTTTATAAAAATAATTAGTGTGAAGTTTGCATAATGCAGAACCCATGTGACTTTCTGGCACTCGTGACTGACATTAAGTGGTATGAAGTAATATACGAATACGACCTATTAAAAAAAAATTAGTCTGTTGTTGAAACTTGAGTCGATATTTTATAAATAATGGCTAAATATTTAAATTATTTATTAGTATATTCATTTTTATCAGTATTAAGTTTACATAATGTAATTACAACCGAATCAGTTCCAGTTGTTTTCTGGAATATCGAGTAAGTTTTCAAAAATGAGCCTTGACTTTTTTTGGAAAAATTTTTAGACCACACCTAAATAACAAATTTTGGATACAATTTTTCAAAAGAAATTTCAAATTTTATGTTAATCTAAAGTATACTTTGTTGAACTAATTCGTTTGTAACATTTTTATTTAAGCACTCATAAAAATGTTCCTGCATTACAACATGTCGGGAAAAAATATTTTCGAGATATTGTACAAACCTATGTGAAAGATGAGCCTTTCGTAATTGTTTTCGAAGATGAAAATGTAAGTAAATTGTTTATTAACGCATGTTCAGTATATTAAAAATCTTAAATACAATTTTAAGACAATTAATTCTGTTAGTTATACTAACTCGATTTGTTTTAATAACAGTTAAGTACGGAAGACTTTACGAGCCGTGATACATCTGGCCGTAATGTATTTGGAACATTTAATAAGTTAATTGAAGATGAGAAAATTTCATATATGCCATCTGTACAATCGCCATTACATGTTTTATTAAATTTGGCTGCTAAATCAAAAGTGGAGTTAAAAGCCAGTGATATTCGATCTGGTGAGAGTCAACTGCCAAAACCAGCAGCTGGACAATATGTTTTTATTCATTTAGATGAGGCTAACGATGACGAAGATCGTCCACATTTACTTAAACGTCATGGTAAGGAAGAATTTTATATCTTGTTGTAAAAATTTTTATCCAACAGAAACCTTAATAGTTTTTTTCTTTTGTCCCAGTAAAATTCATGGCTGATGTTTACCAAAAAGTACAAAATCAATATCCAAAAACGTTAGCAATCTACACAGCAGAACGGCCATCTTGGGTAAGTTTTTAAAATTTGTATCTGCGAAGAAACCATCCATGAACGAATCCGTTAGCTCCGAATACCCAGACTCTTTTTCCGGAGGATGTTTTACCGTCAAAACTTTTTTTTTTTAACTTTATTATTTTAAGCTTCTTTAAACTACTAAAACTTTTTGAGCATGTTTTCAGTACCGAAATAAAGTAAATTGAAAAACGGCAAACGTTATATATTTCCAGGGTCCAGGGTAGTCCCAAACGCAACTTGATCAATATTTCCGGTTCTAGATGAGATAAAATAAATCGGCTGACGGTAAAAGTTGGGCCATAGTCCACTCTAACAACTTTGGTCAATCTAAAATAATTCTTATCTCGAAAATTTACCACTTTTTCGAAGTCCGAATTTTTCTAAGTTAGCTCAGAAGTCGGGGTATTGACCAAACTTACAATGGATGGTATTTTTAGGTTTTACAGACCTAAATCTACAAGATCTATTTTGATTTTTTTTTAATAACTGCATTTTTGGGTCTATCAAAAGCGAGCTATTTTTCCCGGCATAGTTTTTCAGACTCAAAAAAACCGAAATTTCCATGTTCAATTCAAATTTCGTACTTAAAAATGGCCAAATCTTTTTTTTCCTCACCTCGGGGAGCAAAACGACCTAAAAATTCGTGCTTAGCATACAAAATTAACCCCAAGAAAAGTATTTTCAGCCATCCGCAAAAAAAAAAAATCAACAAAACCTATCAATTGATTGGGCTAATATCAAATTCATTTTCGAGTCTGTTTTTAAAGTTGTCTGGGTTTCTTATGGAAGCGTCTAATTGGTTCGTGGATGGTGTCCGTAGCAGCACCGTATCTGAGTCGAAATTACCTCGAACGTAAAATTAACTTCTTAATATATATTCTTTATTTTTAGTATGTACCAAGTATGAATCCAATTCGTAGAAGACGTAATTTATTGGAAACGGAACAACAGGTGGATCAAAATGCAATCACATTCTTTGATGAAAATATCAGAATTTTCTCTGAGACCCCATATTTAATCGGTGAAGACAAGAAAAAGTAAGGAGGAAAAAATGCATTACCTCAAAGTATATATATTAATAATTATTAATAATTGGCTCTTGTGTTTGCAGGCAAACGCTCCAAGACCTTACATTTTCATCAAAGAAGAATGGTACAAGTCAAATTGAAGTCACAGCAAGCACAAAGGATAACGAAACGATTTTAGGGTAAGTTTACTAATATGAAAAATTTATTTACAGTATAAACTCTTTATAAGAAGGTAATCTTTGCCTTTAGTGGAATTACCTCTTTATAACAAATTTTAGACCAACCTAACCTCAATATAATAAGCTTTAGTTTAACGAATTACTTGATATAACGAATATTTATTTGTTCCCTTTCGATTTATTATATCGGGGTTACACTGTATATTATTTATGTTCTCGTTTAAAATTTATTTTAAATATTTTCTAGATTATTGTTCACCAAAGCTGCTGGATATTGGTATTTAATTTCTGTAACAGTGAATAAAACTGATAGTTCGGATACAATTAGAGCTAAAGAAATTGCAGCCCCTTTTGGATTCTCATACCATTGTAATGAATTAAAAATTTCAAATAAAAAAATCACTATTGGTTTTCCAAAAGCTCAAGTAAGTATCAAAATCAAGATAATATTTTCATTATACGTATTTCATGTACAGATTAACCCAGGGGAAAGAAAAGGACTATATCGAACGTCACGGCATCCCAAGCGAGCGGATCCCTTTAGTTCAAATGAGCTGAAATTCGGCAAATGAGGTTATTTTCTAGACCAGAGGTTTTCAAACTTATTTCCTCTACCGCCCTCTCTTAGAGTCAATTATTTTCCAGCGCCTTCAAAGTGTGCTACATCAGCCTTATCCTATTACATTTATCTTATAAAATTAGCCTTACCGCTCCCCTGTAGGTCTCTAACGCCCACGAGAGGTCGTTATCGCTCACTCTAAGAAAGACTGTTCTAGACAAGCGGGAAATTATTTCAAAAATTGAAAGAAAAACAATCCCCCTGCAGGTTTCTGCAGGAGCAAATAACATGCATGTAAGTTTCGTCGTCCTCCGTACAGACCTAACAAGTGGGGCCATCAGAGATCCCCGTGTTATGAAGGTGGTACTTCAATCGATAGTGTCCTGTCAAGAGTCCCACCACCTTTCTTCAACTGTGCTTTAGTGAGTTTTAGGCGAGCACAGTCGAATGGTCTAGCTGTAGTTATACACAGTTTGGCCTGTCGCGTGCCCTTTACAAAGTTCCAGTAATCAAGATGGGCTTATTTTAGCCATTCCTTGATTCGCTGAATATGTCTCCGATAAAATCTTAAAAAAATAGAGGCGCAATCATCTTTATTGACTGAAGCTTTATTTGATTGTAACCTGAAACAGCTTAAGGAAATGCTGAAAAATCTGATCCTAATCAATTATTTTTCGAATTACAGTTCCAACCAAACTTCAATTCAAATTCAACACCCGCACCAACAGCATTCGGTGATGCATACGATTGTGTCGGTTTCACATCAATACCAATCTGGTCTGGTTTATTTGTCACATTTATTTTAGCCATGATCATGACTTTGGGTCTTACAATGATGATGGATATTAAAACAATGGATCGTTTTGACGATCCCAAGGGCAAAGGTGTTACAATCAACGTTGTAGAATAAGTGATCAGAAACTAAGTGGAACAATTTATTTTGTTTCCTCAAAGTAGTTTATTTATTAAACAAACAAACAAACAAAAAACACAAAAATAAGGAGACCATTGTGGTTTATAATTTCAATTCGATTTCAAATACATTTTTAACGTTCAAGAAAATTTATGAATTATTTTAAAAAAAATGTTTGTATTGAAAGTCATCCATATACGTTCAAATGTTTTTACTCATGCCTAAAAAATTATTCGGAATTCGGAGTTCTCAATCTCATTTAAAAAATAAAATTACAACTTTCATTTTGTAACAGGTAAGTTATAAAATGGAAGATGACAGTTTCTAAAATATTAGAAAAAGATAATAATTTTTTTTTTTTAAAAAAGAGAACTCTGATCATTTTTGTCTATAATGATTTAATTCGTTAAGAGGTAGTTTTTGGTTTTACCCCCGGTTTTTTCTACAATTTTTAATCGAACTTTCCTTAGAAACTATAGGATCTCTTCACGCTCAAGTATAATTCCAGGAGTAAATTTTCTACTCTTCGTAACAAAGTTTTTCCTGTTTTTTTTTATATATTGTTTAACTTAATTTTCGCCTCTAAGGAAAGAATCTAAACTACAACTCGTAGTCCCAACTCTTGTAAAGATATTAAAAAATTTACAATCAAGGTAACTAATCCAAAAACTTTCATTCTCCGGGTGAAATGATCACATCCCGTTCTACAATGAATAGAGATAAAAATATTACACGTCTATGGGTGACTTTATAATACGTTTAAAATGTATTGAATCAAAACTTATTTGTAAATATTCTTAAAAATATATATATTTGTTCTTAAAAATAAAAAAAATAAAAATTATTTTAAGGGATAACATCATTTTTTAATCAAATTCGAGCTTAATTCCACTACCTTTGATTTTTACAAGCTTTCTCATTCTATGGACAAGAAATTGCATTTATAGACCACAAGCCCATGCTGAAATTTTTCGGGTGAAATGATTCACCAGGAAACATGGCGTCATTTTTGCGCGATACAGGTGAAAATATGGATGTCACATCTGTTGGTATCTCACCCCCATACCCCTGTAGAAGATAATTACATAAATGTCGTACAAAAATGAATACGTAGGGCTTCGGAAATTGACGGGATATCAAAAGGTTTTTTTTTTTAATTTCCGGTACCGAAGTTATCGGATTTATTACTGTACGAAATATATATAATTCACTTCGAATACTTATACAGAGTTAGTATCCAGCAACTCCGTACGCCATGATGCTTTAACTTACTTTTACATATAGAAGCATCTTTTTCGACATGTTTCCTGGTGGGTCTATTAAAATCAAGCCAGATTGCGATAGCCGATCCGAATCATATTTTGCTTGTCTATCTCGTTCGAATTTAACGATCATGTTTGTATGAATCAGCTGTTTACAGGGACCTAAAGACACCCTAGAATTACAAATTGAAATTTAAAAATGTAAGAAGTGGTGGAATTACAGTTAAACTTACCTAAAGAGACCCTAACAGGTAGTGCAATGTTAAACTTCTCTTTAAAAATGATCGTTTGAAGGATGTTCACTTATGATGAACTTCTTCGTGATTCGAAATAATTTAAAAAAAGGTGATATCTCTTAGAAAAAATCTGCATTTTTTTTTTAAATATTAATGTTTGATGTCTTTAACAATTCAAATCAGAGATAAGGGAAAATTTATCTGCTATTAATTACTACAGGGTCCTTATTTCTAGAAATATTTTCATTAATACTGCTTTATTTTATTTGAATAATAGTGTACTTTTCCCTGGGACTGTAAGTCCAGTTAATTTCTTTCGAAATTCTTGTAAATATGATAAAGACATCCTTATCTCGAAACAGAATCGTCCCCTAAAATGACATCAGACAAGAAAATTAAATATAAATATTTAGAGTGCTGTGAAAAAAAAATTCAATTTAGGTATATTAAAGACAATACCCCGATTTTCCATTCCAAAACAAAAAAATATTTACAAAATGGATGTTTTATGTACACACCTATTCAAAATATAATGAAAAACGAAAAAAAAAAACACAAATTTTATGGAATAATTTTCAAAATTTTGTGAATGATTGGTTAGAAGCATACTTGAAGGGATTCATTTGTAAGAAATTTCTATATGTTATTAACACATTTTTATATATACAGGATGTCTGTTATATTATTTATATATACAGAGTGTTCTGTTATTGATAGCAGATCTCCCGAATTAGGCCTCAGATCGAAATATGGTAAAGAGCTTTTTCATTTGTCTCGATAAGCTTAATTTACTGGTATAATTTTCTGCTATCAATAATAGAACACCCTGTATATTTATAGTTTTGTCAAATTCTGACACAAAAGAGAGGAGCAGTTATAAGACCCCTTAAAAAATTTATTGAATGATTTTGATGAATAGTTTCTTTGAGTAATCGACTAAAATCCCATACAAAGGCCGATTTCTCGAATCGATTTGAGACAATTTGAGTAAGCTTAGCGACCCAAATAGCCAATATTTTGGTATTCTTCCAATTTAAGTCATATTTGTAGAATACTTAAGGATGTACGAGCACCAAGACAATTTTAAATAATAAGCTTGATTTTGAAGCTTTGAGTTATAAAAAAATTCATCAAAGTTGAAAATAAGATCAAAATAATTCACAACCTAAATCTAAAATTGTGTGGTGTTCGTACTACTTTAACTGGGAAAAAAATGCTTCTTTTTTTTTAAACGTGTGTTAATAATCATATTAATATGAGAAAATCGTAGGTGAAATATAATCGTTTTCCACCAAAATCGTATCATTTTCCACCAATATTTCGCCTATAAATGAAAATACCCTTTATGTGTGTTATATTCATAAGAAAATCTAAATTAAGTGTGCCTCTTCTATCCCCTCAGCCCCCGATTTATTGAAAAAAAACAAAAATTTGCATGTATAAAAAAAAAAGCTTGCTTAAGGAAAATATTATTTTATAAGTTGTCTCATATTATAAATATTAGTTTTCATAGACAATAAAATAAAATTATTCAGCGTGTTCAGAACAACTTAGGCCTGCTAGACCTAAGTTAGCTATTCAGCATATCCAAGGAATAACATCTAAAGTTTATTAGAAGCTATTAAGTTGTTTGGAATCACGTAAACTCAATTTCTAACTTAGATTTTCAGACCTTTTATGTTCTGGAAACACGCTGGTTGGAAAAAAGTATTTTGAATTTGATATAAGGCCTATTAAAAAATATATATGTACTGATATTTATATACACATTTCGACAATAGAATTTTATTAAGCAGGCCTGTTTTTACAAAAATTTCAACATAAAATTCATTTGTTTTTATAATCCCAACAAAAAAATGTAGAAAATTGTCATATGTGTTTCGTTTAACTCATAGAGAGAAAGGAAAAGAAGGGACGGAGTGTAATCGAGTCTCATTCAGGGGCGAGAGGCAGGATATCATTGTACTAAAGAGTGAGAGAGTATTGTACAAATGTGAAATAACAATATGTCCGTCAATCAAAAGTAGGCACATTGATTCCCTCCTGGGCTGAACACTCCTTTCGATTAAAATCGGACTTTATACTCCGTCCCTACTTTTCCTATGTCTATGGTTTAACCTCTTGACTATATCCCATACATAGCTCAAGATAGAATCGAACTTAAGTCTCCCAGCTAGTAATCTAACACCACAATACAGCAAAATTTTTGGGTATGCGAGCTCAAGATTTTGAATCGCCAAATGACAAGCGAATTGTGATAGCTCTTCAAAGTTCTTCATAGACGCTGTTGCTCGTATCCGATACTCATCGCTATTAGATCGCCTTCTTCAAATTTCGAAAAACATTCCTTAAATTTCGAAAAACATCTTGCCTGTAATAAAACCTTAGCAAATAATAAATTTTTAGAAGAATGGTATTGTATGCAGTGGCGAATTTAGGCTTAGGTCCGTGAGGTCTGAGCCTAGGGCGGTTATAAAAAATTTTTAGAAGGGCGCACCGTGGCAAGATTCCCAAGTTGATTTACGAAGACTACTACTTGATTTTTGCTACAATAATGGTGCCTTGCGGTGCCTTGGGCTTAGGGCGTCATAGGTATCAAATCTGCCACTGATTGTGTGCTCAAGACTTGTATCGGATACTCGAGTATCAATGGTATGCGAAGGTTTTACCTAAAAGCTAGAAGTCAAGCTAGGAACTACATTTTTTTGATAAAAATTTTAGTTTGAATAATAGTTCTAGAAATTTTTTTATAGTAATTTTCCAACATTTCCACATTAATAATTTTATTCTGTATATATTAATTTGTACATTTTTAATCAACGTCAATTTTTGTGATTGACTCAAATTGATCCAAAATGTTATGGCTAATACGTTACGCTACTTTTTGGACGTTCATGTGCTAATGATTGCGTCTATCTAAGATAATTCAAGTGTAGAAAATGATCAAAAGTAAATTTACACGAACGCGATGGGCTACAGATCAAGAGCAACAGATATTTCAAATAACTCTCTCATGATTAAACCATAAATTTTTCAACAATCAATCATGATTTCATAAAGTTTCTTAGACAGTTTTTTTTATTTCTGAGCCTTCGAAAAATTATTTGAATCATAGTTATTATTTTCACCACTAGCAGCGTACGACTTCCCAAGTTCCAAAAAGGTAGTATTCTCTTAACCTAAAAATTCCATTTTTTAGTCATAATAGCCATTTAGCCGTAATAGCCATAACATAAATGGTAAAATAAGAAAACAGTAACAGTAAAAAACAAAAACTATTCTTTAAGTGGTCTATTAGTAAATATCTTGAAGTATTACATAATATTTAGTCGTATGGTCTATTGTAGATTTGTTGTCTAATAATTGTTAATAAAAATTATTATTAGTTGTATAAATAACTGTTTTTATTATCGTCCCCGAAAATATTAACTTATGCACTGTATTGAAGATCAACAGAGAGTGATGGCTGTGGGTTATAAATCCGTTTCATAGCCCCTGGAACACGATTTTTGAGATTTTGAGGGTGAATAATCTATATATATATATAAATATATTTGTTTCCCGGCACATTTACGCTTCTCCGTGTGGCTCCCTTTGGTTTAAATACCCTGAAATTTGTTTTGCGTATTGATGGGAATTCTCAAGAAAAATATCGCTTTTTTAAAAAAAATATTAAATTACCAACAAATTCAATGTATTTTTTAATTAAGGCGGGCGATTTTCACCTTTGTTAAACGATTATATTGTCGTTAAAAAATTTCCTGTTAATTAATAAAATTCAATAAACTCATGTTCGTAAATGTTCGTCTATTCGTTTTTAGTTTTTATTCCGACTACTTTAAAAACGAATATACACGAAAGTTTACGATTACTCTATTCGTAATGATTCGTGAGCCACAACGATTATACGCGAAAATAAACGATTACAACGCCGATAAAAAAAATTTCTGTTAATAGAGTTCAATAAACTCATGTTCGTAAACATTCGGTGTTCGTAAAATCACCTAATTAGTCCATTTCCGGTTGTCTGTCCGTCCATCCGTCCGTCTGTGGACACGATAACTCAAAAACGAAAAAAGATATCGAGCTGAAATTTTTACAGCGTACTCAGGACGTAAAAAGTGAGGTCAAGTTCGTAAATGAGCATCATAGGTGAATTGGGTCTTGGGTCCGTAGGACCCATCTTGTAAACCGTTAGAGATAGAACAAAAGTTTAAATGTAAAATTTTTTTTCATAAACATCACTGTTTACTCGTGAGGGCGCCAATTAGGCGGAAATTTTATAATAGGTACTATACTTGATTATCAGTTATGTATGTGTCACATGTTTGTATGTGTAATGTGATAAATAAATCAACACTGACTATGCATGGTATTTCAACAATTAACTCAGTCAATTGTTTGTTTTCACTTGTATTATATATATTTGTACATATGTCACCTATAAAAAATTTGAATGAATAATAATAATGGTTATTTTATATAGTAAAAAATCAATTTTCGGGATAACGTTTTCAAATTAATATAAATAAATAAATATCGTTATATATTTTAAATTTTGTTTTATTTTATTCTATCCCATTTTTCCTTTCAGAACAAAATTATTAATTAACTAATTAATTTTTTTTTAGTAAAGGTACAAACAAATTCTTATAAAATATAGGTGAGATAAAGAAGTTGGATTGTAAATACGTAATATTCTTTTTGGATTTTCATTTTATTTTTGTGTGGTATTTGGTTTGTAAAAAAAAAGTTGATGCAAAAAAATTTTTTTAAGATGAAATTAATTATATGGAATTATGTGCAAGTAATTCGTAAATAGTTTTTATGTATTTTGATTTCATTTAAATAAAGTTGAAAACTCAAACCCTGTTTTTATTTTATTTTTCCCCATCTCTCTGTAGCTATACAATATTATTTCAGTTAAAAATAGGTAAGTATTTCGAACTTCACGATAGGTAAGTATTTCAAACTTCGTTTGCCATTTTTTTTTTGTAATGATACTACTCAAAATTTTCCGAAAATGAGTTTTACTTTTTGTTATAATTTAAGAAAGTCGAAAATATGAATATAATTATTTATTAATACGAATAACAGAGCCCTAATGGTATAATGGTTAGCGTATCTGACTTCGAATAAATAGTCCCTTGGTTCGAAACTAGGTGAGGACATATATTAAAAAAAAGTTCATTAAATCTTTTAAGCAAAATCTGATTTTTATTTTCATTTTTTTTCAAATTTCCACCACAGCATGTTTGCCTAGTATAAATGATGAAAAAATTAGTTTTTTTTCGTTCAAAAACTTCAATTTTTTTCCACATTTCTACTAGGAGAACATCAAGGACGGACGGAATAAGTAGTACCTGATAGCAAGGTAATTGTTGTCACCTCGTAAGTCAGAAAGTTAGTGGTCTGCACACCCGTGTTTGGTGAGTGTGACCTCTAGTGGGCAGACCAATAACTTTCTGCCAAAATAAAATTTTAGACTTTCGGGGTGAAAACACTTACTCACTTTTCTCCTTATCAGGAACTACTAATTCCCACTTATGTTCTCCTAGTACAAATGTTGAAAAAATTGAAAATTTTTTCGAAATTATATTATTTTTGAATATAAAATTAAACTGACCAATTATTTATATCAGCTGACCAATTATCAGCGAATGCTTCCCGATCGCGCATAGGTGGAGTTTTTTCAATCTTTAATAAAAAATTTTCTGATGCTGACCAATTAATGAGACCAACTGACCTTTTATGACCAATTTCTGACCTTTCAGATGGTATAATTGGGAAATAGTAGTACCTGATAGGGAAATGGTAAGTAAGTGTTTTCACCCTAAAAACCTTTTTCTTTTTTCTAGTATTAATAAAACTTTTAACTATCTATTTGTTCGTTTCGTTCCATTTACATAGTGAATTTGCACCTTATGTGCAAATAAAAAAGAAAGGATTGGAAAAATCAATTTGATAATTTGTAGTAAAGAAAACATAACATAGTAAAGTATGAATTTTAAAAAATATTTCAGTGAAAAAACTTAAAGGATTACAAAAACAAAATACATCTAAATGCCATCTATGGCAAACTTGTTGAACTAACATTTATTTCGATGGTTGTGCCATCTATGGCAAACTTGTTGAACTAACACTTATTTCGTTAGTGGTTCCATCTATGGTAATTTTGCTGAACTAACATTCATTTCGATGGTGGTGCCATCTACGGTAAACTTGTTGAACTAACATTTATTTCGATGGTTGTGCCATCTATAGTAAACTTGTTGAACTAACATTAATTTCGATGGTTAAAACCCTCTGCCGCTAATCAATGAAACTAACATTATACCTCGATTTATGGTTAAAAATTCAAAACTTCAATTCAAAACAACGTGTATATAAATAAATGCTTTTTGTATTATTTAGTAGAATTTATTGAAATAGTTTTGTGTATAAAGTTAATAAATAAACAAATGCAATCAATGAACATTATAAACAATATATATTGATTTTTTCATTTATAATATTTGAAATTTAATTAAAAAATTAAATAAACAAATATCACAACCATAGATAATAACTTCAATCTATCGTTATATATTTTCATGTTTCCCCCCATTCCCCTTGTGTATGTTAAATTTTGTATTTTTAATTGAAAATATTTAATTACATATTAATTATATAACTGGAGCAACTTTGGAATCTGAAAGAGTTTTTACGGAGCAATTTTTTGATATTTTCCGCTGATACATATGATTGTTTATTTTCTATTATTATTGCTTTTTTGTTTTTCTTTCCCTTCCCGCTCCCCCCAGTTTATGACATTCTCCTTGTGAATGACGTCATCACATACCTGTTTGAATTGCAATTATTAATTTTAATTAATTATGCAAAAATAATAGATATTTATAAATCGTTATTGTTATATCCCGAAAGAAATAAACGGGAGAAATTTATTGATAACAAAAACGTTAGGAAAAACTATCAATTTACTGAGATATTGGAAAATAAAATTTTGTATTTTTAATTGCAAATATTTAATTATTTGATAATTTAATAATTGGAGCAATTGTGGAATCTGATGGAGCATTTAGAGAGCAATTTTTTGATATATGATTTAATAAATTTTATTAATATTCCACGCTAACTATATTGTGGTAAAAATTTGTGTCTTCGGTTTTTCGCAATTTTTATTTTATTTTTTTCGGTTTGTTGTAGGCTTAAAGATTTTATTAATTCAACAATTGTGCTATATTTCAAAAATTGAACAGCCTACGTTTCTAAAAATCCATGAAAATGAATCAAATTGTTCTAAAATTTTGCATTGACATCGGTTCGAAAAAAGGTTCACATTCAAAATTAAAATTTTGAGATCATTTTTCACATATTTTGAATGAAAAGTATCCCAAGTTTTTCGTCGATCGATTTCAGGTCATTTGAATGTGCTCTTATTAACTCAAGTAATTATTTTCTGCATAATTCTTGAAAAGTTATTAAATTACCAACAAATTCCGTGAATTTTTAAATTTAGGCGGGCGATTTTAATCTTAGTAAAAGCGATTATAGCCGAAAATAAACGATTATAATGCCGATAAAAATATTTAATAGAGTTCAATGAACTAATGTTCGTAAATGTTCGTCTATTCGTTTATTATTCCGACTGCTTTAAAAACGAATATACACGAAAGTTTACGATTACAGTTGACAGTTCCATTCCATAGATGTGGCAAATGATACTTAATGAAAGCTTGTAGAAATTTGTGCCTTCGATTTATCTCAAAATTTTAGAACACGATTCGTTAAAAAACTTGTTTATAATCACTAAATGGCCTCAAATTTATCTAAATTTGTTGGGTGTGTAATCCTTGAGACCCTTGATGTGGAAATTCAATTAAGTGAATTAATAAATTTTATTGATTGTTGATAATTGATTGAATGGTTGTTGGTATTGATTGATTGATTGATTATTCCTCTATTTAGTTTTTTAACAACTTTTGTTTCAATAATTCTTTCGTAAACATCACTGTTTGTTTATCCGTGAGGTCGTAACTTAGGAAATAACTTTGGTGTCCATTTTCTCCAAAACTATAAAAGATGGAGTTCAAAATTTTCAAGTAAGTTCAACCAGTGGTCTTCCGGAGCCAATGAATATCCCCTTATGTTTAATTCGAAGCGCTATGATTTCTAAAAAGCAGGAAGGTTATTAATAATAACATTAATAAGAGCGATGCCGCTAATAAGTTTCTAGAACCAAGAGTGAAGGGTTCCCTGTGTTCTCCTCGAGAACGGCCTGTCACTCGGACGTAAAACGTTTCTCCACAGCTTCTCCGCCGGAATTTCTTCCAAGATTGATGGGTCCAAGATTTCGAAATTCAAACATTCTATACCTGACTCCCCGCCGATGCAAATAATATGCATGTAGGTTTAAAGGGGAGATGGGGGGTTAGTTGTAACATAATTTTGTTGCTTATATTAAAATGAATCTTTATTAAACACTAAATTTACACAATAATTTTGCATTGTTTGCATTTTTTTTTTACATAAGGACAAAAAAAAATGTGCGAATCTTAAGTAAGTTAATACTGCGATTAATATATTAAGATTTTTTATAACAAAAAGAAAAACTACAGTCAAAATCGCTTATAACGACTAACCATAATTAGAATAAAACGTCTTTAACGACCAACATTTACTATTTTGAACACTGTTAACTTTATTTGGAACCTCAATGAAGTCTTATTACGTTACTAAGACACTAAAATCGTCCTTCTCCGAGGAAAAATGAAAGCTCGGCCGTCAAAAAACAAACTAGGACAGCAAAGGGTCGGTTTTAGTCATTTCTTTAACGACGGACTTTCATTTTTCCTTGGAGAATAATTTGTTCATATTTCTTTCTCGAGAAATTATTCCAGAGAGATAAAATATATTTAATAACGCTTGTAATGACTAAAATTGTAAGTCCCGTTTAATATCGTTAAATTCGATTTTGACTGTACATAAATAATACGAAAGGAAAAAACAAATACTTTTACGTCTAAAATATATCGACTAAAAAAAAACAACAATTGCTTTCAGATCCATCAGATCAATTGGAATCAACAAATTACAGGAGTATTGATTTATCACACGGAGTAATTAAACTAAGCATATCAGATCCAAGAAATTGTGCATCAAATATCAAAATTTAATTTGCAACGTTTCGTTTTTTATAACGTCTACCTTGATAAAAAAAACTTAATATTTAAAAAAAAAATCAAGCCTTTTATCCAAAATTGCCCTGGCGCTCGTATAACCTTAAAATTGATGCACAATATATTCCAAGATATCGATGAAGAATCAGATCTTCAGAATTCAATTCTAAAAACTCACGAGTATTTTTTTTTTTTAAATCATTTCTAATCGACATTAAAATTATCCCTGATTTTTTGTTCGTTGCAATTTTCACTGAAAAATGACGCAACGTTGTGAATCGAAACCATAGAGATAATACCACGGAGCTGCAAAAGTCGCCGCCATACGGTTGATAGCAGTAGAGAGAAAACAGAATAAAGTAAACAAAGTAGGAACGTATAGCTGCCTTTGTCTCTTTTATACGCCTACAATTTCTGTCTCTTTCTACCTCTCTCACTGCGGTAAAAAATTGTGTTTCCTATGTCTATACAGCTCTATGATATTATCTCTATGATCGAAATACAATTTTCATTTTGATTTTCGCACTTAGGTACTTTTTTTTTTGGTTTTCTTGTTTTTCATAAAGCGAATTGAGTCCCATCACCACCCATTTGAGATTACGAATATTTAGAAAAAAAATCGAATTTATGCCACGATTAAATTAATCGAGAGTTTAAACGTGACAAGAATTCGGTGTAAAGCAAATTGGAATAAATATTATGCCTAGTCTAATTAGTCCATGAAAAACAACTAATATGGTATAAAATTTTGGCCGTATTTTAACCCGTAATTATACCAATTGAAACGCCAGCAACAAAGCCTATGGTAAATATATGTATTTTTTCTAATTGGAAATCGGGACCTGTTCCAGTTACGCTATGATACCAACGTTTTGCTTTCCGTTGATTTTTCTTCAATAAATCTTCGGCTTTATCCAATTTTCGATCAACGTATCGCTCCATCTGTATTTTGAAATTAACAAATCAAATTGCTTCAATTACCGTTCGTTTCTTTTTAATTTTTTTTTGTTCGAAAAACAATTTGAACATAAAATTTGTTTTAGTTCGAGATGCAATTGCCAGAAATAGCAAAAAAAATCCATTTACTACGAGAGTTTTTGACTATATAGTTCGAAATACACGAGATAATTTTGAGAAGAGTTTTTAGAAAACTATCGATTTTTACAGATAGCAAAATGGAAAAGTTGAAGATAATTCAAAAATACGTATTTTGAGCTAAGACTCGACTCTGTTTCTTACAAAATTTTTCAAAAAACCCGCACAAAAAAATCGTTTGCAACTTTTTTGAATTTTTGTTTTTGATAACATTAAGAACCCACCCCCATGGTCGCAAAATATGCACCTCAAAAAAACTAATCTCGTTTTTTAGCTGATAGTGGGTACTGGTCTATTAATAATCAATTTCCAATTTGCTTGGACTAACATATTTTTGAAAAACTAAAACAAATTTTATATGTCCAAAAAAATCTATTCCCTAAATAGAAATAGAAAAAAATTTAGAACAACATTTTTACATTTTGAAAGGAACAATTTAATTTTTCAAAATTAAATGATTACATTTTAATTATTTTAATTTATTAATTAAATACTAATAAGAAAAAACTGAACTTATTTTGTAACTCAAAAGAACGTTATTTACATAAATTATCAAAAAAACAAAGAAAAAAAGAAAATGAAAAATATTTCGAGGAAAAATTTACCTAAAAACTAGCCTATCTTAGGAACTCAAAAATATTTATATTTATTAGAAATGATTCAAATCCTTAAAACGATTTCAAATAATTCAATGAACTTCAAAACCGCACCCAAAGCACAATGTTTCTTAGTTTTTTTATGTACATTAAAACTTATCCTGAACATAGTGTGTCAAAAATTGAAAATCCCGATTTTTCTAAACTCAAATTTTGATCACAAATCAAAAAATCGCATCCGACGTGTTCGGATTTCAACAAATTATCTATAGCTGACGACAGGGTTGCGATCCAATTGTTTTTATGAAATTTTCCTCTGACTTTTCCATAATTCTAGGAAATATTCTCTCTTTTTTAAGTTTCGTAACTCGAAAAATCATCCTCACTAAAGTAAATCGAACCTCGGATATTTTGTGGTTAAAATTCAATTTTATAGATTCGGAGGGATTTTCCCAGACCAATTTCAAAACTGTCGGACTTTTTTGAAGCTTGTCGAATATTTTTTGAAGCTATTTTGGGAAAACATATATTCATTGTCTAAAATCGTAATTTCCGAATTTTCTAGTTCCACTGTGCTCAGAATAAGTTCTTGAAGGTGTCGAAAATGAGCTTTGAGCGTGATTTTGAGGCAACTAGGCTTTTTTTGCCATATTAATTTAGTTTCCACAAAAATAGTTAACGATCAACGTTTCTTAATTAAATTTTGTGCTACCATTTTAGGAATTAATCATTTCGTATTTATTAATTACTTACAAATTAATTTGGTTAATTATGGCTAGCATTCAAGTAATCGAAAAATTTCGAAAACTTTACTTTTGGCATCACCATAATTCTTAGTACGGTTCTATCTCCTTTTTTTGGAACAAATAAATGACTTTTACGGGACATTTTTTGTTCGCAAACTTATAATTTAGATATAAATTCTGATATACTACTAGAAAAAAATAATTACGAATCTTCTGACATATCAGAAGAAATTTCTATATTACACGCTAAGGGGCTAGGGACAAAACAAACAAAAAATATTCTTAGGGGGAAGTCTTAATTATTTTTTCAATTGTATACTTTTAATTTGGAGAAAAGAGGGAGCAAAAAATTTTGTATTAAGCATGTGACATGCCAATAAAAAATCCACCCAGAAAACCTGCCGCTAAACAGGTATTACGTCTGGCAAATACACCCACCTGCAAAATAATAAAATATATTGAATTTTTTATACACGTATTCTTCATATAAGTGAATTCAGGGCCGAAACTAGAGCTGAAAAGGTCTTTGGACAAAAGAGAAAGCTTATTCAGCTTTCGCAGTAGTAACAGGGACAGCTAGGAACATCAAATTGCTGTACTTACATCCGGAGAACTGGACGACAATGACGAATTCTGAATGATCTAAAAAACGGGCCAACTCTTTGACATCCTTCATTGAACTGATCTCTTTTGATAATGTCAACCTGGCAGAAATAAACTGAGAGAAAATTATTTCCATTTCCTGCCAGGGGGCCTCCGATTTCCCTATTCTAGTTTCGGTCCAGAGTGGATTATTATTATTAGCCGAATCTATCAGGCTGCAAAAATTGGCCCATAAATCCGATTTTTAAATTTAAAACAAAAAAAGATTGTCATGATATTTGAATCAAACTCCACCCATTAGTTTTGTGGGCTGGACATATTTAAGGTGATAGGAGGAATAACCACACCCTAAAATTTGTATCCAGGGTTTTGTATACAAATTAAATTTAAACTTTAAGTTTTTTTGTTTTCAAAGTTAAAATAGCTAAAAATTACTGAAAATCGGTATCGGTTTTTAGTGTTTCCCATAATTAACGACTAAAATAACATTTCAACGCCCTTATAGGCCCTTATAGTAATTTTTGTGTGTTGATTATAGCAAAAATTTAAAACTGGCATTATATATGAATTCAGCAACCCAAGAAACTCGAAACGATTTTCCGCAATTTTTATATTTTTAGCTAATTATCCCCCGTTTGGGGGGAAGAGGTGCCTCCTTAAAAACGAAACTTTTAAAATTTATATTAAATTTCGATTGAGCAACCCAAAAAACACCGGATACTAATTTTCAACAATTTTTATGTTTTCTTTAGTGGCCTTTTATACCTCTAAATATGCCTAGTTCTCTAAGCCTTAAAGGGTGGAGTTTGGTTCAAATATCATCATTTAAATTACAAAAATTCGGAGTTGTGTGTGAATTTTCCAGGTCATTTGGTCTTATTGACTCGGGGGTACAGAAGTGACAGAATTAAAATAAAATAATACCTTATCCATCCATTTTGGTCCTTCTTTATTAACACGCTCCTCCACTTTGTCAGCGACCTTATCAACACGACGCATTATTTGGTCCCAATTCACTGTAATATATCCTTGGTGATTGGCTACTTGCAACGCAATTATACCACCTCCAAGTGCAACAGCTAATAATTTACCAAATTTGGTGGCTACAACACCGGTGACCCTGTAATTAACAATATTCTATTAAACAAATTACTAGATTTTATTCAGTTTTAGGCAAGGACCACTTTTGAATAATTCAAAAATTCTCCCGACGAAATTATTACATTTAAATTACTTTGAAAGAAAGTGAAACGAAAATTTTACAAATAACGAACAGGGTATAATTTGTATTAAAAACAAATTTTTTAGAAGTTTGTAACAAAACTAATAAAATTCCCAGACTTTTCTCTTTTTTACGGAATTCTCTCACTTTTTTAGTAGAATTCGATTTCCCTGACGTTTTCTGAAGTTATTTAGTTGATAAGCTTAAAAATTCCCAAAGAATTATGTCAATATACAGGGAGCCAGATATAGGATGTTTAGGCTCGATATTTTTTAACCTTGATTCTAAGAGCAATCCCAGCGGAGAAGTTATCTGAAGGGTTTCTGGCCTCAACAGAATCCTATTGTTTGCTTAAAAAGTATTTCTTACTCGGAGAAGTTTCGCCTCCGAATGACAGGCTGTTCTCAAGGAAGGCGTAGAGGATCCCTTAGTCTAGGTGTTAGGATCCTATTTACAATACCACTCTTATTTAATATAACATATAACCCCAAGTAGGGCTGACTAACTCATTCACTGACCGACCGACTGACCTATACAAGTTCTAAGGCACTTCTGGATGCTAAAATGATAAGGAATTGCTTTAAATCTATGGAAAAATCGGAAAACTGCAACTTTGTCATTACACGCCCAAAATTTCGTTTTGTAAAGAGACTAGAAAGATGGGATTTTCACCATTCGACCCGAAATAAAGTCAAATTAACAGAATACTTCGAAAACTTTCATTACCCAGATCATAACCACCCTGAAAATCGTAAAAACTCTCCCAAATTTCGTTTTGCAGGTCTATATATGCTAGAAACATGCAATCTTTTTTTACATTCGACACGGAATTGCTTAAACCTGTGGAAAAAATCGAAAAACTTCAATTTTACATCGCAGTCCACGCGGAAAATCAGAAAAATCCCCCAAAATTAGGTTTTTAGTTCTATTACTAAATATTACTCGTCAGTCAAGTCATACATCATAAAATGTAATCATTCCAGCAACCGAAATTGTATCAAAATCATAACTGTAAAAGACCACACCTTAAAAGAATAACTTACCATCCTGATGCGGTTCCAATAAGCAATTGTTGAGTGGCGGATGTTTTACTAATATCACCCAGAGCACGTTCAATCATCGACTTCGCTTCGCTGGCCACATCTTCGATATCCTTCTTAATATTATCTTCTGGTGGTGGAGGTACCATTTTTTCAACGACTTTATCGACTTTTCGTTGTATTGTTGATTTGATGTCTGATAAACTACGTGCACAAATTAACAAATACAAAATTAGAATAAAAAAATAACAAAAAAACTACGCATTATATCATTATTAAAAATAGCTTGCTTGATGACTTTTTAAACAGTCGTCGCCACCTATTTGAATTCTAAATATTTTTATTTTACGAAACAAAATATAAATCTAAATTTTATTCAATCTAAATGTTATTTCAATTTTTTATAATTATATTTTTTTATGGCAAATAATTGTTAATTACAAATACAATAAATTTAAAAAATACTTAACCGTAATATTAATTAAAAATCACTCATTTCTAAAAATATTCTTTATTACTAATACGAAATGACAATTTAAATATTGCACTTTCAATAATATGAAGTTTGTTTCACTTCAAGAAACTGTTGTCAAAATTAAAAATCCCTACCTTCTTTCTACCATCACCAAATTTATGAATAAATATTTATTACTTAATTTTATAAATAAAAAAAATATAAAAACTCACGTTTGTTTATTTTTGGATAGTTGTTTATTTAGATATTTTGGAATTTTCTTTGTTGAGGTCTTGCTAGGAAAGACTTTATGCATTTTCTACGCATACTTCGATTCCATCTTGATATTTGTAGGGTTCGTTCATCTATCTAAACATTATGCAATTTATTTGTAAGGGTGCGTTCATATAGAGCAATGATTTGTTCTTCGGTGAGTGTCGAAAAGAAAAAATTTTCACATTAAATCGCAATTAATTATCTTTATTATATTATTCGCATAATGTGAAGAAGGCACTAGCAAACTATTTTACCATTTGAGTTTGTGATTGGACTGATGGTGAGGTATAAACATCAAACTTAAACGGCTCTCAACTGTTCTTCAATTCAACTCGTCAATCTGACCACAGAATGATCTGATGCGGGTTATTTTTAACATACTTGTTCTACTGTCGAGACGAATCGCGAACTGTGTCATCGCAGTTCTTTTAGTAATGCGTTCCTCACATAACCACTTCCAGATCATATTCAATATTGATTGAGCAATTGAAAATGAGCGTCTTGCATGAGCTTTGAACCCTAAACCTAAGGATTAGAAGTTCAAAACTTTACCAAACCACCTCAACCTATGTTATGTTTTATACACTCAGTAAAATTTATCCCAAAATTTAACAAATATGATCCACATTTATTAAAACACATAAAATAATAATAATAATAATTTCTTTATTTTTGTATACCGGTTAAACGGTGTAAATAGTGTCATACAAAATAATAAAATACATAAATTTTTGTGTAAATATATAAATACATAATTTAAAATAGAAATTAAAACAAAATTTTTTTAATAGAAATTCGTTTACGTTATAAAACACTCGGCTTAATAGATATTGTCTCAAAGCTTTTTTAAATTTATTTATGTTCTCAATCTTTTGTTTATATAGAAGTTTGGAAAACTGGTTTAAATTCAAATAAATAATAATAATCAAAATAATTTCATAATTAAAAATAAAAATTCATATATAGTTATTTATTTTACGTGTAACTTTTTACATTCACTGGTAGATCGTACATTTTGTAGCTAAGGCCAAATGTAATAATAATACAGTAATACGACGTTAAAATGACCACATGGTCGTTATATCCGATAGCACATTTATAAAACGAGTGCGCTATCTTTTATGACGGTATACAACCGATTTCTGTTTCTGGTGTGGAGCGATTAATGGTTAAAACTGTACTGAATTGATGTTTCAAAAACATGTCTAATCAATTCAATCGGTTGACAAATGCCAAAGTTATTCAATGTTTACATAACGACATAAAATATGACGCACCCTGTAGAGATACGTACATTTTATCTAAATAGAATAATTAGGACAAGCTAGATTATCAAAGAGTCGGATAGAGGTACCCCATATGGAGAAAATATGACCTTACTGATGGAACACTTTTGCACATAAAAATTTCTTTATATACAAGGGAATAAAGAATGCTTATTTTAAGTATATACACTAAAATTTCTAAATTTTTAATTCTATCCTACCGTTTACAGCTCATAATTTATTATTTAATACATTTGTTCAAAATAATTCGCGATGTCAAAAAACTAATTAACCGAAAATCATTTTTATTATATGTACAATTTTTATTATATAACAATTTAAATTTAAAATTGATTTTTCTTTGTAAGGATAAACATAATTTTACAGGTTGGCGATCGAGTTTTTCATATAAAATTCTCTGACTTTTCCATGATTAAAGCAAGAAATCTCTGATCGTTTTTGGAATATCATAAATTGAAATTAATCAATTCGAAAAATATAGAAATTTCTATTTGCTATTCTGTTATAACAACATTCACTAAAGGGAAACGATCCCAAAAGCGGTGGTTAAAATTGATACAAAATATATACATTTCGAGATATCGATGAAGTATCATATCGATCAGAATTCAATTCTAGAGAATATTTTTTCATCATTTTGTCTGATTTTTCCATGATAGTAAAATTTCCTGACATTTTATATTTTCCAGGTGGATTGCTACCATGTTTTAATAAAATTACTCCACTCACTTGAAAATCACTTTTACTATATATATATAACAATTTAATTTTAAATAAAATAGATTTTTCTTTGTAAAAATAAACATAATTTTACTTTTAATGTTCTTATAAAATTCTCTGACTTTTCCATGATTAAAACAAAACATCTTTGCTTTATTTTTGAAGTATTGTAAATTGAAATTATTCGATTCGAAAAATATAGAAAGCTCTATTTGCTATTCTGTTATAAAAACATTCACTAAAGGAAATCGATCCCAAAAGCGGTGGTTAAAATTGAGGCAAAATATATACATTCCGAAATATCGATAAAGTATCATATCGTTTTCAATTCTATAGAGGAATTTCCTGACATTTTCAAATTTTCCAGGTAGATTGCTACCCAATTTTAATAAAATTATTCCAAATAATTTACTATATACAAAAAAATAAAATTAAGAATCCATTTTCTTTGTAAGGAAAATGGATATTGAATTGGATCAGAAATGTATATTTTTAAAAACACTCTTCGATGTTGTTTGCTTAAATTTACGATTGCTAACAGCAAAAGATACTTTATCGGATAAAACAGATCGTGATATATCGCCTCGTAAATATAATAAACGATATAAAAGATCTTCGGTGATATCTGGATATTGATCAACAAGATTTTGTAGATCTAATGAGATCATATCAATATCTTCACACTTCAACACTTCACTTAACATGGCGATAACGTCTAATTGTTGATTTTTTGATGGCATATTTGGTGCGATACGTGTAAAAAATGATTTCAGTTGATTTAATTCACTGATGATTTTGTTGACGCCAATGTTACGATCTTCAGTTGTTTTAAATGATAGTTTCTTTGAAAGCATGGCTGTCACATAACGACGTGCAACCAAATTTTCAGCTTCAGTTAAAACATACTCAAAATTTTCTTCACATAAATAACAATAGTCCTGCAAAGAAATATTAACAATTGAAATATATTTTTAAGGGGTTACATTGAGCAGTGTCTGAACTTTCACGACAATGCCTCAAACACGAACCCATATAACAAGGACGTGCAACTACCATGCCGAGTTATAAGCACCCGTGGCTGAATTTACGGCGCCTATCTGGACAGCCTGATGCGCACTACAAAGTACGCAACGATCGAGGACTAGACCTCGCCCAGATAGATTCCTTTTTCCTGATACACTCTCCACTCTCACCCGAATTTCACATCCTTCTTATATGACTTCTTCTTCGTGGCCTCACGCCTCTTAGTGACTTTATTGCAAGAGCTGCTGTAATGAGGAGGAAAAGCACCTACGATCTAAATTTCAATTTAATTACCTGGAAATAATCT
Source organism: Chrysoperla carnea (assembly GCF_905475395.1). Lineage (NCBI taxonomy): Eukaryota > Metazoa > Arthropoda > Insecta > Neuroptera > Chrysopidae > Chrysoperla > Chrysoperla carnea. The sequence continues at coordinate 31,026,597 of NC_058342.1, forward strand.
TCAAGAGTAACACAAATCGTATCGATAGCAATAGATCGAGTAGTTAGCCATTTTGTTGTAAACAATTCATCAAAATGTTTATCCAAATCCAAAAATGCTTCATCCAATAAAAACATTCCAGATTCATTTCTTAAATTCTGTAAAAATAATTTCACTATAAAATTCAACATCCTGTAGGCGATATACAAAATGATTGACCGAAAAAAAACTGTCATTATTTACCAAAAATAAACTGAAGACTGCTTCAAATTTACCGGCTGCCGCATCATTAACTCGTGGCGTCCAATATTGTTGTTTCAATTGTGTCGAGAGTTCAATTAATTGCAAGCAATTATTTACAATTGTAATCATGTGATGAGTAAAATATGGAATCTGGAAAAAAATTTACATCTCATTAAATACCGTGTGTTTGAAAATTAGCTTAATAATACTCGGTACTCATGTAAAAATGGAGCAGTTTTTACCTGGCTACGATCCTCGAAATGTTTATTCTTGAATTCGACAATACATTCACGATAAGATTCACCGTATTTTAAAACTTGATCCACACTCAAAACCAATGCTCGATCTGTTAGTTCTTGACTGTAAAACAAAAAATTATTTTAAAAAATTGGATTTTTATGGAATTTGTCCGAAACTAGTTCTTCCAACTTAAACCCGTCGGTTTTCTAAAGATATTCTTTAATGGTGGATTATTTTGATGATTTTCTATCGAGACCATTGGCCGAAATTTACCAAACACAAAGTATCTCAAAAAATGTATACACATAGAACAATAAAATTAAACCCCCTCTTATTAGGGGACATTTTGTATTTCCATGATTTCCTCATCAAAAATTTTTATAACTATTAAATGAAATATTCACCTAATTGTTTTCGTAACTTGTAAATTTTGATCAATCATTTGGAAAATAATAACAGGAGCCACACTTCGAAAGTATCCATTTGTACCAACTTCTTCTGGTGGTGTAACTGTTTGCCATTCTTGTTTCTCAGAAACAATTGTATTATGCATCCATTCGATATAATTACTTTCCATATTCTACAGCAAAAAAAAAAGAAAAGAAAGTATATTAAAGGGGAAATTTTCGTAAATTCTAAAGACTTACCTTTAATGTTTGCGTTTGTAAGGAATTTACTAATGATACGGGTAAAAGTGGACCAAGTTCATCTAGATCAATCCCCAATTCAGGATGTTGCATTAATGCATCGCCTGGATACGTATTTAATACCCATGATAACAGAGATACATATTCGTTTCCCTCAATTCCATTTTGAATGATTTCTTGTAGCTAAAAATATTTTGAATTGAATATCATCGACTTTCAAAACTAGAGCAAGCATAAAATTATCAGGGTGACAATCGAATTCTAACTTTTCCATTAAAGTAGGAAAAACTTCTTGGGACATTTCCCATTTAAATTGTATAAGGTCCTATCGAATATTTTTTTAATCATTTTCCCTGATCGATATTAAAATTGCTGGACTTTTTTAGAATATCGAAAGTTCTTTGACAGTACCAAAACGATTGACACCCTGTTCTAGATATTGACTTACATGCGTTGATAAACATTCGTGATACATTTTCACATATCTATTGAAAATATCGTAATGTGGAGGAAAACATGGCAGACATAAAGTTTTGACCACACGTAAATCTTCCACAATAAGCATCCGTATCAATTCCAAATATTTAACAAGCCATAGTTTATTGTCTTCACGACCATCCGTTTGAGTTCCTTCAATACGTGTTGCAACTGTTTTCTCTAATACTTCAAATACCATATCTTTCCACTTTTTAGGACGCCCAGGTGGTAAAAATCCTGTTTGTTTTTGCATCTAAAAAAGGAGGTTTATTCAAGTGGTGGTGTTCAAAATTGTATAGGACTTAATAATAATAATAATACAGTGGAACCTCAAAGTGTCTGCGCCGGGATCTCTCCCGGGATTGCTGTATGAACATGTATGAACGTTTCCTCGTCCTACAAGTGGGATCATTAGAGATCCCCATGTTATGAAGGTGATAGTTTAATCGACAGTGTCCTGTCAAAATTCCCTCCACCATTCCCAACTGTACTCTAGAGATTGTTAGAGATTGTAGAAGACTTACTTTAATAGCTTCTTGATCATATTTTTGCTCACGTTCCACAATTCGTAAGACCGTAACCAAAGCCGTCGGTTCTTTTCGTACCGTGTTAAGTGTACGCCCCAAAATTAAACGTATTTCAGTTTCTAACAATTTCGATGAAACATCGACTTCTTTGAAATATGTTTTGAGTGTAACAATATCATGTAACGATTGATTTGGTAATTTATGTAATTCTAGTAACAAATCATTTCTTGAATTTTCTAAATCGGATAAAAGTTGATGTGCATGTAATAATTTTCCTTCGTGAATCCATTGTTCTGTTTTCTTTACGCTTTCTGGTAAAGTGAAAATATGTTTTAAATTGTTCATGGCGGTTGTGTATTGAGAATGACGCATATTTTCATCTCGAACATCCTGTAATTTATTACAAATTGTTCGGACATCACTTACAAGTTCGCCCATTGATTTCATACTAAAAATAAAAACACACATTGTTGAAAAACTTTTAATGAATTGAGCGAAAACTATTTTTCACCTTGTTCTAATTTCTTGGATTTCATTTAAGCACGTATTTAACTGATTTAAGCCAACGCGTACCCCATCCAATTGGCTTTGCATAGCTGTCTTCAAAAGGGCTTCAATTGAAGCCTTTTTGTTGCTTACACGTCGTTTATACTGTTCAACCTAACAAATAAAGAAATCGATATGTTAAAAGCAGGTTGGAGTGTTCGATATAAAATCGATATTTGATAAAATATCGATAAATTCATTGATTTATCGAATCATACTCTAGTCAACAAGTTCAAATTGATGAAACACAGAAATAAGGGTCGTAAAAATACGTGCGATGGTTCGTTGGATTCGGAATGATGCCTAAAATATGTGCCGGAAGCTTTTTTTAGCACGTAAAATTTGCAAAAGTTATAAACAAGTACAGATGAAAAAAGGTATTTCGACGATTCAGAATTCAATTCTAGAAACTCTATTTCATTTCTCATTTTCGCTGGTTGATAATAAAATTGTCTGACTGTTCTCTAATTTAACCAGAATCTCAAAATTGCATAGGATTTCCAAGTTTTCCAGGTAGATCCCCACTCCAATTCGAACGCTGTTTTTCGATACCGATTACGACACCGACTTATATCTTGTACTAATCGAAAAATGTAGATAATCAGAAAAAAACAAACCTTTTCAAGTTGACCCTGACGTTGAAGCATATTAATTACATGTTTTACAGCCATCGCTTTCGCTTCGGCCTCCTTTTTTTCGATATTCATTTCGGTTTTCATAGCCTTAATTATTCATTAGAAAATCCAATTTTTCCTCGAACCACTCGTATATAGATAAAATTTTAAAGAATTTAAATAATAATGATATAAGAAAATATATAAAATGTATAAAATATATAAAATAATATAAATATTTTTGAATAAATAAATTTTAAATGTATATAAATTTGATCAAAAAATGTTTTTGACACATATATGTGTCATATGTTGTATAAATCAGTATAGATCAGAAGGTCAACGTATCCCATTTATGTATCAGTTTATGTTAACTTTGTAAAGGCTTATTCATCCATATCCGTTATCTGTAATGTGGTAGAGATCGGTTGTGTTTCTATTGTGTGTATACTTGCTTTAAGAACGCTCACGCTATGTGCTTATTTTGACGCTGAGAGTCATGGGCGGTAGGAGCCTTAAGCTTTTTACACAAAAAAACGGCTTATGTCACTATTAATTTAAACAAAGATTATCGTAACACAAATTATTGCCAATAAAAAACTAAGTAGCATCACTGCAGCGTGAACTGGTCGGTCGCGGATGGAAAGCCTTCTTTCTTCGAATTTTCAAAATTGTAAAAACTTGAATATTTCCAAAAATAAATCATTAAAATTATTTTTTCTAATGTAATTATCAAAACTTTGAAAATCGCTATGCTTAAACTTTGGTTACGAATATCGTCTAAACGCTTGCAGTAATACATTAAATAAAGGAGACTATTTTTCTAGATTAGTTAATTTCCTTAATAATTTTAATAAAAATATGTATTGCTCATTTTATGAGTTTAATTAATTAGTGAATTGCAAAAGAAAGAAGAAGAAATAAAATTTTCTCAATTCTTCAAACTTTTAATATCTTTTAAATGGTTAGATTAGCGGAAAAAGTGTAAGAGTCTTCTTTTGTAGAACGTTCAATTTCCCACAAAAATATGTGTTGAGATTGGTTTTTTTTATGACAAGTTATGAATTTTTTCACATGAGACTGAGATAAAATTGGAAAACTTTTATAAACAGGACCTTCATGTTAATATGAAGTGCCTCATATTTGGAGATAATTTTTTAGAGGTGCAAAACGAAATTGCTGCTTTCTGCTTCCGTCGGGGAAAAAAATACAAACCATGTGAGCAAATAAAGAATATCTCAGATCTCATGGTTTTGCTCCCTAGATGTGTAATTTACTATTAAGTGAAGTATAAATTTTGTATAATGACTTCCTGCTCTATAAATCAAAGATAAAAAAAATTCCAAGTAGGCAGATTTAACCACCCTAAATGACAAATCCAGACTGAAATCAATAAATTTTTATCTACAATTTGATAAGTGAATTTTTAAATAAATTAAATATTTGATTTTATGAATTTTTAAAGGTTTTGTTAAATTGACAGATACAATTTTAATGTTGGTAACACGACGAAGTGTCAGAAATGACATTGACAGATGCGTGGATGTTTTGATTACGTTGAAGAACCATGTCAAATTTTTGATAAATAATTAAAAAAATTAAAATAAATAAATAAATAAATTATGGAGATAGCGAAATCGTTGTTTAGTAATCGACCCCACGACGGTTACGTGGGCAAAGAGGATCATGACGTAATTATAAATTTTATTTAAAAAATTTTAATATGTTTTCGATAAAAAAAACCTTGAATTATTTCAGAAAAAAATTGAATCAGATGTTTTAGAAGAATTCGATAATGATACAATTTTATCCGATATTGTAGAAGGATTAACGGTAACAGATGGTTTAATACCAAGTCCAGGTGGCCCATTCAGTGCTTTAACACCAAGCATGTGGCCACAAGATATTTTAGCGAAATTGGGACAACCAGAAGATCCAAATTCACAACCTGACTATCGGTAAATAACAAACAAATCATAATTTCGACATAAAATTTTTATTGTAAAATGTATTATATAGATTCGATGAATTTGGATTTCGGGTTGAAGAAGAAGATGGTCCCGAACAAAATTCCAATAAATTATTAGGCATACCATTTGTGGAGGATCCACAACATCGATTACAATGGGTGGCACATCTAGAATTTTCACATAATAAAGAAATATCAGATTTAACATGGGAAAAAGTGGATGTACGTTTACCTCGAACCGAAAAATTACGTTCAATGGTTCGAGCTGGTATACCAAATTCATTACGTCCACAAATGTGGATGCGAATGTCAGGTAAAGAAAGTTTTCTTTCATTTTATCCAAAAACCTTAATAAGTTTTCCACAAAATACAATTCTCTAGTTTCTAGCCCAAAATTTGGGACCTTTTAACCCTTTAGACTGATTTCTTTCGTGCCATAATCATTACTCTTGTGATGAGAGAAAATCTCACGCTATTACGCAACCGCTCTGAAGGGTTAAAAGATTAATACAAATTATGGACTGTTTTAGGCGCATTGGAGAAGAAACAAAAATCGGAGATTAGCTACAAAGATGTTGTGAAGGCTTCCAGTAACGATGCACTAATGACCTCCAAACAAATTGAGAAAGATCTGCTCCGAACAATGCCGACGAACGCATGTTTTAGTCATATGAACAGTACAGGTGTGCCGAGACTTCGTCGTATATTACGTGGAATTGCTTGGTTGTATCCAGATATTGGATACTGTCAGGGAATGGGAATGATTGTGGGATCTTTGTTGTTGATGATGGAGGAAGATGATGCTTTCTGGATGATGTGTACCATTGTTGAAGATCTTCTACCCGCCAGTTATTATAGTCCAACTTTAATTGGTTAGTAAGACAATATCATGGGAAATATTAGGGAATTCTGAGATTCTGGAAAAATTAAGGAGTTTATTTATCGACCAAGGTGTCTCTAAAATTGAAGCTTCCCTCGAGTTATATATTTTAATATTCTTCGAGTTAGTTTTGACATTTTAATCTACAAAAAATAAAATTATTTTTCAGGTATTCAAGCAGATCAAAGAGTCTTACGTACGCTAATATTTAATTATTTACCGGATGTGGATGAAACATTAAAAAATCACGACATTGAGCTATCGTTGATAACGTTACATTGGTTTTTAACGTTATTTGCTAGTGTGGTCCACATGAAAATTCTGTTACGAATATGGGATTTATTATTTTTTGAGGGATCAATTGTATTATTTGAGATAACGTTAGCAATGTTAAAATTAAAAGAACCCGAATTAAAACAATTAGAAAATTCCGCCCAAATATTTAACGCGTTATCCGATATACCTGGTGATATAGATGATATTGATAAAATTTTAGAAGTAAGTATTTAAATATCACGTACTTATTTTATTAAGGTAGTACGAGCGCCAAGGGACTTAGAATTAGGGTTGAAATTATTTGTACCCTATTTTCAACTTTGATGATGAATTTTGTTATAACTTGCAGGTAGCACAAAGTTTAGTAAATTTTTTAAGCGAAGTAATGATAGAAACACATCGTCGACGGCATTTAGCATACTTAATGGCTGACCAAGGTACACTTGTGGGTAATCCAGAAGCTGCACCGAATCTTCCCAAGCAACATTTAGCAAGACGACAAATGAAAAAACAAAAATCAATGTTTCAAATGTTATTTTTCGGAGATGAGGGCACTGAAGACGACATTAAATGTAAAAATGTTAAGCAAACTGAAATTTTGGTTGATTTACGTGAAGCCATTTTACAGGTAATTAAATAGAGTTCGTACCAATTAAGAAAATCAGAAATTATCAGGGAAATCGATTAGAGAAATTGCCTTTTGTGTGCGATTTTATATGTTTACTGCTATTGTTTATCGTTGTTTTATTAAAATAATTTAGGTGGCAAGACATTTTATGGCGGCCGAACCAAAATTACAAATATCCTTAATTGCCGATTATTCAATGGAAAGTCATACAGCTGACCATGACAATTATGTGAATGTATCACGAAGCCGTAAACGGCGTGCAAAAGCTTTATTAGATTTTGAGCGACATGATGATGACGAATTAGGTTTCCGAAAAAATGATATCATTACGATCATCAGTCAAAAGGACGAACATTGTTGGATTGGGGAACTAAACGGTCTAAGAGGTAACAACAAAGTTTGAATTTTAAAAAAAATCGATTTTTATGGGGGGAAATTATATTTTAGGTTGGTTCCCTGCAAAATTTGTTGAATTGCTCGATGAACGAAGTAAACAATATACATGCGCTGGTGATGATAGTATCTCGGAAACTGTTACCGATTTGGTACGTGGTGCGCTTTGTTCAGCAATAAAACAAGCTTTGGAGCATGGAATGAAACGACCGTCATTTTTAGGTTTGTAAAATTATTTCTTTCATGGGGTTTGGAAACAAGTAATGTTTCCACGAAATATTGTCCGCTGTATAAGATGTTCGAACATATAAATGTCAGATAATTCAATTCCTCGAAGCATTTTTAAACAACCTTAGATTGAAGACTTGTGACTTGTTCGGGAGCCCAAAAGCCCGAAGTGCGACTTGAATGTCTGAGAAAATACTGATATGTGTCCCACTGTGTCCTTTCTTGTAACAGATCTGGACACCTCTCAGTAGAGCGAAGCTTTATGTTTAAAAAATTGTCGCGTATTGATATAGAGGAATCGCTTTCTTACTCAAATTGAACTTATGGTAAAGCGGGCAAAATATTTTATATACGAGTTATTGATTAAAGTTTGTTCCTAGGTGGACCATGTCATCCATGGCTATTTATCGAAGAAGCTGCCACAAAAGAAGTTGAACGTGATTTTAATTCAGTGTATAGTAGATTAGTTCTTTGTAAAACGTATAGACTGGACGAAGATGGTAAAGTTTTAACTCCTGAAGAGGTAAAAATATCTTATAAATCTTGTTGGTCGTAGAGCCTAGAGCATCGAACCTACTTCCTCTATTTTTTGTTTTTTCAGTTACTATATCGATGTGTACAAGCAATAAATCACTCTCATGACAATGCACATGCGCAAATGGATGTTAAATTACGTAGTTTAATTTGTTTAGGTTTAAATGAGCAAGTGTTACATTTGTGGATGGAAGTTTTATGTTCATGTGTGGAAGTTGTACAAAAATGGTAAGTTTCTGAAACAGTTTTATCACCAGGACCATCTTTAAACTATCAGATGGCCTGGACACTTTTTCCTCATGGGGCTATGGATAGAATTTTCACACTGTTTATTGGTCGGCTGAACCAATCTTTAATCCGTGGGGACTTTTTCGTTACAATTTGGGGGATCCATAGAACTCGAGGAAAAAAATACTTTTTTTATCACCAGGGCCGCCTTTAAACTATTGGGGGCCCTGTATACTTTTTCCTCGTGAGGTCTCTATGGATAAAATCTTCACACTGCTTTTTGGTTGGCTGAGCCAATCTTCATTCCGCGGGGACCTTTTTCGTTACAATTTGGGGGATTCATAGAACTCAAGATAGTGGGCACTACCACGAGAGCTACATTCGGATCCTTTTTTTTACACTTAATCTTGAAGTCCTGAGCATTGACCCACAATGCCCAATGGGAAAGAAGGGTCTGTATATCATCCACCACATGTTTTGTGTTCCAGTTGCTCAAATATAGTGGGATCTATTAAATTTTACATTTTTTGACATCCAGTTCTTGCTCCCTACTAGAAATAATCCTAGCAGAATTGTATTATCTTCACTGCCCGAAGTAATATTTTTTATTAGGCTTAAATTTTGTTTTTTTTTTTAAGGTATTATCCATGGTCGTTTGTAAATAGCCCAGGATGGGTTCAAATTAAATGTGAATTACGAATATTATCCCAATTATCATTCAATTTGAATCCAGATTGGGAAATTCCAGTCAAAAAGGACATAAACAGCCAACCCTTAAAGGATGGTGTACGTGATATGCTAGTGAAACATCATCTATTCAGTTGGGATCTTTGAATTGTTTCGGGTACAACCATACAATTGATGGGGTAGTAAAATCCTACCTTGTTTTCACCACCGAAATAATTATCTATAAAAATATAGTAGTCTCGCTGCCATTCCTATAATTCTTCCATGAAACTTTTTATTTTTTATTTAAAAAAATGTTTTAATATTTTAAACGAAACATCTCGAAATCTGTTCGAAAAATATTAAACCGATTAGTATTCGATTAAATTTCGGCAAAAAAGTTTTATTAGTAGAAAAATCAGTGATCATTCGTCCAAAATATTATTTAATACAAGACTGGACTTTGATTTTTGGCGAACATTTAATCCAATACTTTTTATTAAAATATTCGATAACTCGATCTTGATCTCCAAACAATAAGATAAAAATTTTTCATCAAAGCTGCGGTCATACGATGTTTCCATTTCAACGCACGTTTGCTAATACGTGCGTTGAAATTGACGTTCGAGTAGACAGCTGAATTTAACACAATGCATTGCAAGGTTAAATATGTAAACACGGGGCTGTTTGCAAGAACGGGGAGAAGGGACATTTTATAAGATTGAGATTCAGATATACGTAATATTTTAAATCAATAAATTCTTATGACTTTAAATTAGTAATAGATGGAGGTAATGAGCCTAATGATTTTACCAAATAAAACGTATTTTAAGGAAAATCATCTGAATTGATAGATCATTTATCGAATATTTTAAAGGAGAAACTACTTTAATGAAATAAAAGGGGAAATTCGATTTTTTTTTTTTAACTATTTTTATCTCTATCAACAATTAAATTAACAAGTGAAACCAAGAAATTGAGTTAATTGTTGAAATACCCTGTATAGAAAGTGTTGGTTGTTAGTCCTTGCATTATTTTTAATAAATTAGAAAAGTTTAAAAAACCAACACAATCATAGCGGCCTTTTGGGCAACATTTTGGTTGTCAAAGTTTTTCAATAGTATTTTCTATATTTTCTAGATTTTTTTTTTCGTTTTCGAGAATTTTGCAAAAGACCATTAGTTGAAGCTACCTGCAAATTGTCTCTCAAGTGTCTATCGTTTATAGTTTTGGAGAAAGTGGACACCAAACTTTTGTCTTAGTTTGCACCCTCATGGGTAAACAATGATGTTTATGAAAAAATGTTTCAAACAAAAGTTGTTTAAAAAATATATTAGAGCCATATCAAATTTTCCCAAAACACTATAAATCGTGATCTCGTAGTTATAAAACGGATTTATAACTTACTCTTCCGCCCACTCCCCGTGACTTTCAATACAGTTCATAGATCATTATTTTTAGAGTAAATATGATTAAAAAAGAAGTGATTTTTTTTGAGTTATTAAAGTAGATTCTCCCCTCAATTTTAATTTGTTTTATTAATTAAGTATAAATTTTTTAATTGTAAAAAAATTAAAAATAAAGTTATGTACAAAGATATGAAAATAATAAAAAAAGAGAACACTCTTCTATTTTAACAACAGATAAATAAATATTTATGACAATTTCAAATTTAAATTGTTTTTTTTATTCGTTTTATTTTTTTTTACACCAAATATAGGAGAAAATACATTTTTTGTTTTATTTAAGTACGAAAATTGTAAAAATTCTTCAGTATCAAAAAATTGGCGGACATTTTTTAATTTTGGTGGGATTTTATTGTAAAATAATCCATCTCAGTCTCTGTGAATTGTGCAAAAAAAGTCATACAGCGTTAAAAAAATTTGTAAGTAGCAGGTCATTCCATCACTTAAGTCATATTTTCCCCTCATTAGAAGCTTCTAAAATAAGGTTTTTCATTAAAATGGATTTTATGCTTTTCATGTTTTTTTAAAAACGAATGGACGTAAGTTGGCCTGGCCCCATTCTAGCCGTTTAAATTTTAAATACCCCGCCGAGTTAGCTTGTATGTTTCTGGAGTTTTAGGGATAATGCACCCGTCATTTATCTCCGTAGATCTTCGAAACAATGCTAAGTCTTTATATTTTCGGGGGAAATATGACTAAAAATGATGTAGATCCCCAGGCCTGGCTTGACAACGCTGTATATTCCTTAAGTCTATGGTTTTATAATTTAAAAATTTAATCTAATTAATTGGCACATTCAATAATTAAAAAAAATGAAAGCTGCATTAAATATTATTTACACAGTAAATAAAAATATTTTAAATACAGTTAAACTTGTATAAAAACTATTTCATACACATAATGCGTAAATGAACAGTAAAACCTTTCTAAAAAAAGTATGTGATACTCGAAATTAATAAGTTACCCGTGTTATTAAAATTTACAGTCAAATATTCTAAATATCTTTTTATAAATAAAATTTTAGATAAAAATCGGGAAAATTTTATATAAATTTTCTTCTAACTAAATTGTTAATAATATAAAATAAATTTTCTAAGGTTATATAAGCCGGCAGTGACACATTTCCGATTTCATTTTCCTTGAATCCGGCAAATACAGTCTATAAAGTTTAGTAATTTACGATGTCAAAAAACTAATATACATAAATTACACGCCCAGCGCCTGGTCTAGAGCCATTTCAGAAAGGTTGCTTCTCTTCTTCTCTTTCAGGGAGCCCTGGAAAATTGTTGATCACACGGAAAACTTAACATTGATGAATATTCATTCATTCATTACAAAACCGGATGTTCGACACTTTAAAAATCGCAATTTTCAAAATGTCGGATAAAATGAGTTAAATTTTTTATTAAAAATTGTCCAGGCCAAAGAGAATAACCCGGCTACGAAAATTTTCGTAGAGGAAAAACTTGTTAAGTGTGACTTTAATAGTATTTGACAGCTTCTCAAATACTGCACCTGGTTCTAGACCAGTGGATCTGCATGGCCTAAATATTAAAATGATAAATAAAATACTGTTGCGATATTTTTTTTAACAAAATAGACTATTCTAAAAAATAAAATGGTTTTTTTAATATTTAAAACAATAAATAATTAAAAGATCTCAAAATTTGGATGTAGATAAAATCTACTCGAAATTACAGAGTGTTTGAGAAAAATAATGCAACAAAAACTTCGAAATACATATTCCTATGAAATTCCCTGATTTTTCATGATCATAGCAAAAATTTCTTGACTTTTTCCAGCATTCAAATCGATTCACCCGTTTTATAGCTACGGTGCCACGAATAGACACACACATAGCGGCCAAACACCTCTCTTTTTGCGTCGAGGGTTAAAAACATTTTGGATTTCCAACAAGTACCCAACCATGCATAGATACGAACTAAGCAATTACCCGATTATTCAAATTCGTAAAATAATATCTTCAAAGTCGTCACATTTTTCATGAATTTTACCATTTTTAGCACTGTTTTTTTTTTTCAAACACCCTGTACAAAATCATAAAATTTGAGACCTAAAAAGCGTATTTTAATAAAAATTAAAAACAAAATTAAGTAGTTTCCATATCACGATGAACAGTCACTGGAACTAACAAACAATGGCGATGAATATTCGTTGTACCGGGTACGGTAGTTGGCACCACTGTTGTATCCCCATTACCACTATTTACAAATTTATGTTGAGGTGATCCAACTGAGGAGCTCAAACAATTATCTGTTGAAATGGACGTACTATTTGAACCAACATCCGAATGATTCTCATCGTTTAGGGTTAACAATGGTTCCACGAGTGCGACAGACAAGTGTTCCGATTCATCGTGTGGTGTCATTGTTGAATATCCATGATCCGAATCACCGGTCGTGTGTGGTCTACGATATCCAGTCGATAATCGATATGGTGACACGGTTTCTAGATTGTAGACCATTAAACGGTCCCGATAACCATCACGTTCTTCGTTCATGTCATCCATTTCGAGATGATTAACACGTAATCCTGATATTTGTCCTTGATCCATACCGGGAGCACCTTCTAAGTACAATTCATCCCCTCCAATTGAGATGTAGTGTTGTCGATAGAAGTATATGATTAAGGATAGTATTAGACATAGGACTACTAAACAACCCACAATCGGGCCTATGGCGGAGTACGTTGATGCCAATAAATCACCAGACGTTATTGGACCTTAAAAAAAAGTTAATGATGTTTAATATAGAGTGCCTACAAAAAACGTCGCAATAATGAGTGTGTATATTTTTTGGGACACTATATACATTATTGATAGGTCTTGCCAGGCCCCTCTTTTTCACTCGACATCCTGGACAAGTGAAAAGGTCCTTGCAATCAACTGGGGCCCCAGTCAGCTCTTAAAAAAAAGCATTCTTTGAAGCCGTCAAAAACATGGCGAAACGAAAACTGAGAGAGTTATAATTATTAACTTACCATTTGTACTATCTCCATACGGTGTAACAGATCCCAAAATACCATTAAAACATGAATTTAAGGACGTACAAAAGGGTATTTCCAGTGGAGTTTCCCCATCAATATTAATTTGACACCATTCACATCCAATGATTCCCATACAACTATCTTGGGTCGTATATAGCTCACAATGAAAATTAGAACATGGTTTTAAATTTGATATTTTTGTGTAGAATAAACTGTTTCCAACTGTGAAATGTTCGTTGATAATCATTGGACAAATCGGATTTTTGTGGAATGATGAAGTGATGTTTGTATTTGGGCATGTTTGTTGTTTTAGAAGGTTTAAAGGACATTCGCATGGACATTCACATTCGTTTTGTTCCATTCGATTACAATTTAAACATAATCGATCAACCTAGAAATAAATCAAATTTGAATTAATCTCTCAGAGTTTAAAATTTACAAAAACTGAAGAAAGACAAAAAATTTCCTGAATTTTTAGATTTTAAATGTTTTGTCACTCGAGATCGGAAACTTGGATTATTCATTTGGCTAACAAACATGAAAAACACAGCAAAAAAATCAGAATACTTTATCTGATGCAAAGTCAAAATCGAGTTTGGTGTTCCAGTTTGTATTTTTTCGACTGGGTTTTTGTTTTTATTCGGGGGAGGGTAATTTTTAGTTAAAGAATTGTCATTATAGTTGACAAGTTTGTTAGGAATGAACTTCGAAGATACTTAACGATTTTGATCAAATTCAGTCACTATATGCGTTTTGGTCCAACTTCAAATATAAGATAGTTTTTAGTCGCCTGTTCTCTCTGCCCCCCCCCCTCCCCAAATCATGGAGGGGCAGGGAGTTGATACAAATTCGTCATTTTTGAATCTAGCTATTATATATATTATATTGAAGCTAGCGATCATGATGGTACGGTCTAATGTCGTTATAACCGATTTTGACTGTACATAGCTACTGATGAAAATTTGAGACTTTTTTTGAATTTTTAAGAAGAACTTCTGTTATACATACCATACTGCAAGGGCAAAATGTGGCACTATTTTCGCAGGACGAATTTACGATACCAATAAATAAATTGGTACCAGCGATTGAAGTAATTTGATATTTGGAGCAATGTTCGCCATGAATCATATTTCGAATCACACCAACAAAACTGGTATTAAATTGATAATATCTGTAAAAAACAAATTATGATAAAAACCGGGATTCTTGCTTTACGACCTCTTCCAGGACGGCGATCAAATTGTAGGGATCCGACATGGTTAATCTGCCTCTATTCAGAATTCAATTCTAGGTTATATTATTTCATCATTAACAATAGCTTTTACTAAAATTCCCTGACTATTCTAGAATGTCAAAATGCCCTTACATTTTCAGATCGATCGCCCCCTAGTCTTCACTTTGAATATACAAACCTTTGCATTGTTCCATCCAAAAAATTATTACATAAAATCTTCTTGACGAAATATTTTTGATTGAGTATATCGTTTGCCACAATCGATTCTTTATTCACAATATGAATTTGTTCGACGGGTCCACGACCGTTTGGGTCCACCAGACTTGGATGCGATATTAAATAACCTTTGTCGTCCATTAGAAAACATTTCACATTTGTTTGCTTGCAAAATGGAATTTTCTCAATAATTAATTTATAAAAGTAGCCAAGAGTCAGATCAATGCCCATTACTGCGAAAACAGCATCTTTTGTTGTATGCATTAAATTCCGTTTACCCTCGTAAACGGTATGCGATAATGTGACGATGTAACCAGCACCTCCTGCATCTAAGTAGGGAGGCGTTAGTATAACACGTCCTGGATGTTCCAACGCACGTTGATACCATACACGTTTTGTTGGATCTAGTCCAGGTTGAACATTTGTTCCAGGATATATCTAATTAAAAACAAAAATTGTTTAAATATAATCCATTCAATTATCAAAATTATTTAATGATAATTACTAATTAACTACAATATTTTAAAATTCAAAGAGATCACAGCCACTCGTAGATTAAATATTTGCCTAAAATCCACAATAAGTTTCAAAAACGTGTGGTCCTGGTTCCCAAATTTAGCAGAATATTGATGAAAAATCCAAAAATTTTAATCACATCCAAATTGTATCCAATTTTGATAAACCAAGTATGCAATTCTACTAATTTTGGGTCATACTTTTCAAATTTGTGTTCAAATTTAACCTTACTTTAATAGATTGCAAGAATGTGAGCTCCTGGTCCCGACATTTAGTACAATGGTGAATGGTAGCGAAAAACTAATATCATAAATGAAAAGTGCGGCCCAAAATTGGTGGGTTTCAAAAACAATTCCATCCAGATCGGTTAAAATTTGGCTCTAATATCATAAAATTGATTTTTAGAACTTGATGACGTCATCAAAATCCAAAATTTTTAATTTTGCTCTATCACATCCAAATTTTATCCAATTTTGATAAATCAAGTATGCAATTATACTAAATTTGGGCCATACTTTTCAAATTTGTGGTCAAATTTAACCTTTCTTTAATAGGTTGCAAGAATGTGAGGTCCTGGTGCCGACATTTAATACAATGGTGAATGGTAGCGAAAAACTAATATCATAGATGAAAAATGTGACATAAAATTAGTGGGTTTCAAAAAAAATTCCACCCAGATCGGTTAAAATTTGGCTCTAATATCATAAAATTGATTTTTAGAACTTGATGACGTCATCAAAATCCAAAAATTTTAATTTTGCTCTATCACATCCAAATTTTATCCAATTTTGATAAACCAAGTATGGAATTCTACTAAATTTGGGCCATACTTTTCAAATTTGTGGTCAAATTTAACCTCAATTTAATAGGTTTCTATAATGAGAGGTTCTGGTCCCGACATATAGTACAAAGGTGAATAGTAGCGAAAAACTAACATCATAGAGGAAAAGTGTGGCCTAAAATTAGTGGGTGTCAAAAAAAATTCCACTCAGATCGGTTAAAATTTGGCAGTAATAGCATAAATTCGATGTTTATAACTTAATGACGTCATCAAAATTCACCGTCATCATAATTCTACACTGCTGAACGTTTTAACTTTGATCAGAAATAAAATTTGGAAAATCTTACCTGTAAAACACCACCAGACGATGCAACATAACGTCGGACCGCATACTGACGTAACGATCCAGTAAGATGACGCATTTTTAAATAGTGCATCATATGTAACAAAGACAATACTTCATTACGTATATCCGGTTTAAAGCCAGGATTCGCAATTAAATTTGTATGATCTTTTAAATACGCCATATAATGTTCAATTGTGCGCGGTGTTGCATCTAGATCCCATTTGGAACGGAGCTGAGAATATGGTGATGAAAAACATGACGCACTCAAATATAAAACACCAGATGCTGAAAATCATTTTTATTGTAAGATCACTACGTCAAAATGGTACATTAGCGCAGGTCTAGGGTCATGAGTAATATTTGACAGTCATTTCATAACGATTGGAAATTTGAGAGGAGGGGATGGTCGGTTTAAACTTGATGAATATTCATCGAGGACAATCTATACATAGTACAGGGCAACCTTAATATAACAAATTTTTCGTAATCACTTCGATAAAAGGTGTTTCTTATCAGTCGCGGAAAACCGAAACATCATTAATTATCTCTTTATAACAAATTTTAGACCAATCTAACCTCAATTTAACAAGCTCCAGTTTAACGAATTATTTGATATAATATTTACTTGTTCCCTTCCGATTTGTTATATCGAGGTTGCACTGCATAAACATCACTGTTATACTTACCAATAGATGTGATTTGTTTCAAGTGACGACAAACTGTATGCGGCGGTAATAAATCCAGTCGATGGTGTATCACATCCGCATTTTGTGGTAAACTAACGCGAGCTAATTTTTTCGAATAAAAATGACGTCGATTGATATCCTTATTCGTAAGCACCATACAAATTATGTACCATTTTAATATTCCTTTGCATGTAAATACATTTTTATACTAAAACAAACAAAATTTTTCTTAGTTAAAATCTCGTTTTCGGGTAATACGTTGTTCTCAAGAAGGATACAGAGAGCCCCATAATCGAAATGCTATTGACCCATTTGCGGTCCCCTTTTCTGTATTATTATTATTGACCGATATTAGAATTTCTTGATATCTGGGTTTCCCAAGTCCTTCGACTTATTGTCATAGGTAGGAAAATAAAAATAGAAAAAAAAAACACTTACAAGAGGAATTTCAAAATGTTGATCAACAATCCCATTTTCGGTGAAAGTAACTGGTACTCCGCCATCCTCCATATATTGTTTAACCAGTGTCAAATTAAATTGTTTCTCTAACAAATGAATGTCCACATTTTGATTTTGATCCAAACATGTGTGCGGTTGATTTAAGGATCGATGCATAATTGTTGCCCCATTTGAATTGATTAAAAATAGATATGGATTTTTCGAATGAGATCCCGTATACAAAATATCTTCTAATAAATTATTTAAATATATATCAATTCCAAAAATACCATAATTGGTAAAATTTGTTCCAATTCCAAGGCTTATTGTTACCGTAGGTTCTAAAACAAAGAAAAGTTCTCAAAGCATCGGATCGATTCGATATATCGATGTATATCGAATATTCCTAGTTGAAAATCCCGAAAAAAGCTTCCCGCTACATTTGAACATCCCAGTGACTTTCATTTGTTCAGATTTATAAGAAAATCACAACCCTCTTCGTTGACCTTCGATACAGTACATATATCTATATTTTCGGAGAAAACATGACAAAAAATTGAATGCTTGAGCTTACCTTTACCAATAGAATCACATTTCGGTGAAGAAATTCGTAAATCCGTAAAATATTGATCGGTATCTTCATGTAAAATTCGATGATATCGTGCCGACGTTAATCCTAAATTATATATCGAATTAATCGATTGTACAAGTCCAGCTTTTAATAAATAATTCGTTTCTGGTACGTCTAATGCGATATATTTTGTAAAATTTATATTTGCTATATCTGTTAAAAATTGTTCTTCGTACATTAACGGTTTTGAATCTAGAAAACAAATTTTTGAATTTAGTTAACATTCAATTTTTACACTATCCTGTGGAAAATTGATTTCAGTGTTAGATTTAGAATGTTCGGGTTCGAAAACTTGGATCCATCAATCCTGAGAGAGATCCCGACAGAGAAGCTGTGGGCTTTCTGCGTGCCGTCTGGCCTCGACAAAATCCTTTAGCTGCCTTCGATTTTAATAGCGCCTCCTACCCGAAGACGTCTCGTATTCGAAAAATTAGATAAATCCACTGAAATCATTTTTCCATTTGTCGCGGGATTCTTTAAAATACTTTACCATCTCTCAGAAGGCATGTATTGATAAAAACAGGAACTGATAATCGTAAACCATGATTGTAGATTGTCTCAAAAACAATTTTCGCATCAGTTATCGATGATAAAAGACCTCGACTAATATACAATAAGAAAATATTATGTATGTTCGAATCGATTTTCGAAAATAAATCAATTGCATTAAATGCTTCGTCAAAACCTAACGTATGATTTGTTACATCTAAAAAAGAATAAATAAAATTAAACTTCTCGAAAAACAACGACAAAATTTCTTATACATACTTTTACTTTTCGCCAACGAATCAATAAAATTATATAATCTTTCTTTATTAAATTCCGTTGCATTTACAAATGTTTTGTTTGTATCGTTCGCACAGAAACCGGTATCGATCTGCGAAAATGGAATTGTAATTGTGTCGGCTAATGCAATTACACTGATTGTATCATTCGATTTTAGCATCGAAATAAAACTTTTTGCTGAAAATTAAGCAAAAGTTGTCATTAATAGTTTAGAAAATGAAAAAGTGTGATTAATGTGAGACTCTACGAAGATAGTCTAGAAATTTTTCCAGCTCCTATTTAATAATCTTGTAATTTTTAGAGATACGTCATTAGCCCCCAATGCAAAAAGAGGGTTGTTTCAAATGAGAGGGATGTAAACCAATTTGAATGCGTTAATTTTCTCATTCAAAAACAGCAAAGGAATTTTCGTATCTTCTTTGTCACCCTGTAGAGCCGCATATAAATATAGTTGCTACAAAAAAAAAAACATACCCATTGATTTGGCCAAATATAATTGATGTGCACTTAGCCCATTTCCATGTTCAAGAAGTATTAAAATATTTTTTGTTTTCTTAGAAACAATTCGTGATGTGTACTCATTCCTAGAATAGAAATTCATGCCTTTAAAACAAAGTCCTTCCTCGAGATACAAATATACAGGGTGGATCATTTTAGGTGGTTCTGATATCAGATATAGGTCTCCGGGTTATTTTAACACTCAATTTAGGTTATCAAACTCTGCAGTTTTATTTTTTGATTGGTTAACTACAAAACGAGCTATTATATATTAAAATGGTCCACCTTGTAAACGTGTTCTTACCAAATATTTGTACTATCGTATGTAGTACAATAACTATCGTTCACTGTACTGGCTGACACTGTATCTTGTGAGGATAAAAAATATATTTGTTTAATTCCTGAATTCCCATTTTGAGATGCATTACGGATGGATTCTGAAAAAACTGTAAACCAATTTTATGTTTAAAAAATGCTTGTCATAGATTCCTTTTACGATTTCGGGAATAATTCAATGGTTCTAAAGAGTTCCTCTACAAGTTTCTATACTGTAGTTTCAGGGCCTCAAGGGATAATAATAATAACAAAACAAAAGTGGGGTAACGCACCGTACTTTGTGCTCTCCTTGAGAACGACCTGACTCGTCACCCAAAGACAAGTCATCTTCGGGTAGGAGGCGCTATTAAAATCGGATGAAGCTAAAGGGTTTTGTCGAGGCCAGACGTCACACAGAAAGCCCACAGCTTCTCTGTCGGAATCCCTCCCAGGACAGATGGATCCAGTTTTCGGACCCAAATATTCTGAATCTAACACCCTGTATATTTCTGCTGGTGCAAATAACATGTATGGAGATTTGGTCATCCTCCTTCCAAGTCCTACAAATGGGATCACCAGAGATCCCCATGTTATGGAAGTGATGTGCTCTAGTAAATTTCAGACGAGTACAGTCGAAAGGCCAAACTGTATTTATACATAGTTTGGCCTGTCGCATGCCCTGCGCAAAGTCCCAGTAATTAAGATGGGCTTGTCGTAACCATTCTTTGATTCGGTAAATTACAGGGGATATTTTGCCCACTGGACCTTTTTCTTTCTGTAAGGAGCAAAAATTGTTTGACTGTTTTTGAGGTATCATAATTTGAATTTCTTCTATTCCAAAAATCGGGATCTGATATAAAACTTTCACTAAGGTCAAACCCAAAAACGGAAATATTGTGGTAAAATTAATGTAGAATAAAAAAATTCCCAGATATCAATGAAGAATAGATTTTTAAAATTCAATTCTAGACTTTTTTATCAATTTTCTTGAGTGATATTAAAATACCCTAACATTTTCAGGCGGAACACTCCTCCGCGAGGCTCCTCTTCGACTAGAAACGTTTCGATTAAGAGAGAGTAAAATAATAGTAACATACCTTGTGATAAATTAAATTGAATATGATTCGAATTCGATGAATATTGTAAACGATGAAGTGAATGATTATTAACCGTAAAATGATTGTACGTGTCTGTCCAAATGTGATACGTAGAAGGCACATGTGAGCACGGATACAAAATCGATTGTTCCAAATCCGTATATTGAACGTATTGATATAACAAATCAATAATTTTCATTGTCTTATTAATTATTTGATCCGCATATTGATTGATCTGCTGTTGAGTATTGAGTGTAACAGGTACAAATTCTAAACTATCATACATTTCTTGCATAACTGGTACACCTAGTTCACGATTACTGATATTCTGTAAGAATGTACCGATCGAGGCAGCTAAATCTTTTAAATAATAACCATTTATTGTTGTATCAAAAGGCACTTGAACTTTACTGGTCGAATGAAAATTTGTTGTTTGATTCGACAATGTCGACGATGTTGATGTTAAAATCACACTTAATTCTAATACTATGATTATTTTTATGTAAAACATTATGGATGGTTTATTATTTATGTTTATGCTTTAAACAATTATACAAGGTTTCTTTATACATTTTATAAAAATTGCACATTTATGTTCCACTAATTTATTTTAATTCTAAGTAATATAAAAACTAATAATGTTGACATGTTTTTGTGTACGATTATTTTATAAACAACTTTTGGTTACTTTATGTTGGTTCAACTGATTTTTTTTTTCATTAAATATTATGCGCGCTATTTTTAAAATTCTATTTTTTAACACATAAGAATTATTCCAGTTCGCTATTCGAATTCATTTGGCTATTCGAATAAATATTTTCTAAGAAATTGTCTGAAATCGATCCGAGAAGTCGCTCTTTATATAGAATTTCGACGATATTTAAAAAACTTCGCTTCTAATCATAAAATGTTCTTCATTTTGTACAATTTTGTTAAGGGAAAAATTACAGAAAAAATGCTTAGAAAATCATTAGAAAAAAAGTACAGAAATTTTATATGAAAAATATTAAGATATATTCAGTTTGTAACGCTTAGAAATATTGATGTTACAAACAAAATTTTGCTATAGGTGTTCATAAAATCACTTAAATAGTTCATTTTCGGTTGCCTATGTCTGTCTATCCGTCTGTAAACAAGAATACTCAAAAACGAAAAGAGATATCAAGCTGAAATTTTTATAGCGTGCTCAGAACGTAAAAAGTAAGTTCGAGTTCTTAAATGAACAAGATAAGTCCAATCGATCCCATCTTGTAAACCGTTAGACATATGTAGTATGTATACAGGTATTGTATATATTTATATTTATACGTTACATATATTATTATGTATATGTTTGTTTGTTTAAAGTATATACTATATCTATTGAGGAAGTGAGAAGAAAGATACTCTTTTTACTTTGTATGTAAGAGTGGCTATTTTCCTTTGGTTAAACTCTTATTACTTTGTGCCTAAGAGTGGCTATCTTTCTTTGGTTGAATTATTTTGATTTGTTTAATAAATTTCGGTTAATCTTATTATCAGTCTTGTAGAGGAAGCTAGGAGAGGGTTTTTTAGGAAGGTATCATCATATCTTGAGTCAGATAATTTACAAAAATTAAAAAAAAGTATATAAACTTTATTCATCAAAATTATGCTCAGAAAAAATTTTTACAACTTCTTTTAAATTACATGACAATAATTTTTCAATAATAATCGCCACAGTTGCCTTTTCTGGATTCATTTGTGTCCAATTCAGAAGCATTTGATAAATAACCTAAAAAAATAATGTAATTAATTATTATGTTATAATAAAATAAATGGCTTTCCATTTAAAATGATAGAACTGCGGGCTACTTTAGCTAGTATCATCTGTCACAATAATTTCCATCAGATAATCTTTCAAATAAAAAGAAAATTTTTTATCTCATACGCAAGTTGTTTAAGTTTAAAGGTCTATCATTTTAAATGGGAAACCTGTTACTAAGTACAGTGAATTCCAAAAAAGTATTAACCAACTCCTCTATAGTCGACAAACTTAACTCGTAATTACAACAATACAGAGTTATCAAAAATCAATATCAGTTGTGTTTGGGATGTATGTTTCCTGATCTATTTTTTCCGATTACCGTATACAGGGGGTATCAAAATAAAGGATTTTGAAGTTGTCTAATACTTTCGGAACATCTGTCAGGTACTGCAACGATAAAATTACCTCTTTTATATCAAACTCATCGTGGTTAATCTTAAATTGTTGTAATTGACCCTGTGAATATCCTAATTTTTTGCCTAACAATGTCCAAAGCTCCCCAACATGATCCGATATTACATCTAAATGTTTCGTTTCTAATTTTTCATTACTAGTTAAGAGTTTTGCTACTTTTATAAAATCAATTTCCACGTCATCATTCTGGTGTTTTGGTTTCCATGATTGTGATGTTTCATTTACGCATGCGCCTCCTGGTATTTTTGTATTTATATAATGATTATTGGTAATATCATTACCAATTCTTACACCTATCGAATTTGCAATGCTGATACCGTTTACTGTAACTGTACAAAAAATTATTATAAATCTTAATTTTGTATCACACTGTATGCAAAAGTTTGGGGTAGTTAGTCCAAAATATTTTCGTTTTGGAATTTAATGAAACTCACTTTACAAAGCAAATTTGACCCATACAATTAAAAAATCGGGCTCCTTTGACGATTGGGCGCGTAGTTTCTGAGAAAAATCATATTTCAGATAGTTTTCTGAAGTTATCTTGCAAACTATTTGTTCAATCGCAAAATGAATCCGATTTTTGTATTTTTAGGGTCCAAATTACTTTATAAACTGGGCTTTATCAAAATCAGAATGAAAAAAATGATTTTTTGTAATGTTCTTAAGGGGGGTTCCCTTCGAAAAAATAACATAAAAAAACTTTTGTTTCGGAATTGGATAAAACTCACTTTAAAAGACAAATTTGACTCAAAAAATAAAAAAATGGGGATCATTTGACGATTGGGCTAGTAGTTTCTGAGAAAAACGATATCTCTCGTGCTTTTTTGTGATAAAATTTATCTATATTTTTGCACAATTTTACCCTATAGCTTCTAACCACAAATATTTTGGACTAACTTCACATGCTTGCAAGAACAAAGTGAGAGAAGTCTCCACCCTAAAATTAATGGATTTAAGGCGGCACTCTTTGAAGTACCACTTTGCAAACAATATTTCAAAACTCACTGCCACTTTTCGATTTTGTATTTCGCTTTTTTGATTTTTTCTTTGTATCTTGATCACTGTTATTTTCATATGTATTATTCTTTGGCACTTCATCTTGATTATTTGTTTCCTCTGGAGTTTCCGTATTTTGTTGTGGTGTCACTTTTCGAACTCTTGGTGGATCCGGTATTGCATCTGTTACTAAATTTTCACTTTCTGTATCCATAATTTAAAATTTATTAATTGTAAACAAAGAATCTGATTTAAATATTTGACATTTAATAAATAAAAGGGTAATTCTACTGAGCAGTAGCAGTAGCCCCACTTATCAATTTTATTAATCATAATGGAAATCCCACTAATCTAAGTTAAATATGCGCGCTAATTTTGCGCAATAGTTTTAAACAATCTTTTTAAATGTTTACCTCCATATAAGTAATAAATTTGGGAACAATGTTTTCTACCCAAAATTTCGATTTTGAGTTTTCAATGGATCTTTATAATTTATTAAGGCACTCTGCAGTAATTGCGCCCTACCCCCCCCCCCCCCCCCACCTCCTTCCTAACGAGTATATTAAGTTTAGTTCAAAGTTTGTAACGCTTAGAAATATTATCACGATAACTCAAAAAAGACTTATTTACTTTTGATACTTACCTCTTTAGGTTTATAAAATTTTTGATTGGAGAACGAAAGGGTTGAAGGAAAGAATATGAAAAGGTTTTGCATTTAAAAAAATACACAATTATTTATAACTCGAAAATAATATTTGATTTTATTGTTTGTGATTTTTGAAATATTCATTTTTTAAATACGAATAAATAACAATTTCGAAAATTTTTATACATTTCAAATATTTGTTAGGAAAACTTGTATGCCATCAAATAAATTAGATACCAGATACCACTGACGTATAACGAACGTATTTAGGGTTGCCACTTCTTCAGATTTGATCGGGATATTCCCTAAACCGTGTAGACTTTTCCGATATCAACATAAATTCTTCAGAATTCAGTAAAAAAGGAGGCAACCCTAAACACAATACCTTTACCAGATTTTTCGATTTA
This sequence comes from Chrysoperla carnea, assembly GCF_905475395.1. Lineage (NCBI taxonomy): Eukaryota > Metazoa > Arthropoda > Insecta > Neuroptera > Chrysopidae > Chrysoperla > Chrysoperla carnea. The sequence continues at coordinate 31,051,937 of NC_058342.1, forward strand.
GGTCAAACTTCATGTGAATCGAAGACAATTTGAGTACATCAATATGTGCTTTTGAAGATCGGAGCTAAGGTATGATTCCTATGCTGCGGCTGACGCTGTGCGTCTGATGCGCACTACTGATGTAAACATGACTGTTTCACCTGACGTGTCAGTTGTGCGTGGTCCAACAGATGTATACCCTATACTCTTTGATGTATACAATGTGTTGTCTATATGTATGTATTGTTGCATCTGCGTCAGTACTGCTCTGAGAGAGGTATAGCCGCAAGGCTCTCCAGCTTTAGCCGCAGTACACGCAGAGACGCATCATAGACAACGCTTGCATTAAATTTGACAATAAAAGTATACTTACTTAACCGTCTGACGCAGTGCGACAGCCGGAGCATAGGAATCAAACTTTTAGTAAGACAATGTCGCGATGTCCTAGCGCTGTTGGAATGCTTGCTGAAGTGATTTTGTTCTTTTCCATAAAAAGAGCTCTTATTGACGTACTCAAATTGACTTTTTCTTGAATTGTCTTTAATGATTTCTTCCAAAAAGTATCTCCAATGTAGGAGAAGCATTTGGGAAAACAATTTTATTATGGATAAACCTTCGATACTAAAAAAGCTGCATGAAATTGATAGCAATGTGGAATATAAACATTTTAAGCGTCTGTTTCGGAACAAATCTCTGTTGATTTCAGGTTCAAATTTCCCCCAATACTTCTCCAAACTTAGGTATCCCAACAATATTTAATATTTCTTTTTTGAATTTTCAAGGAAATGACACAAATATTCGAATTTTCATTGATATTTCTTCTTTTTTTCATATGACCAGTGTTGCCAACTCACTAAAATTAGTGATTTTAATCTACCTTTCCTTTTTTGCCTACTAGAATATCGAAAAGATTGTGATAAAAACCGAAAAATATTCTAGTAACACTGTTGCCTATTGATTTTTTTAGTAGTTTTCTATCGTCTGTTTAGTAGAAAATTGAAAGTTGGCAACACTGGTTGTAACACACTCTCTATCTCTATCCTTGAATACATGTTCAAAAAACAATAGTAAGTACTTGGTAATACCCTAAAATGACTATAAACATGAATTTTGAATATTTAAAGGATGTTTCAAAATTAACGCAAGAAAGTTGTAAATGCGGTAAAATTCAAAGATGTTTTTAAGGATCTTTACGATAAATCGTTAAAACAAAGAAAAAACAAAAATGGATTGCAATTTAAGCAAAAACCATTTTCTAAGATGGATGAACCTAATAAATTCAGAATATTCAATGTTCTCATTTCAAACGATATTTCGAAAAGTATTTTAATCGTTAGAAGGCAAGCATAAGGCACAGGCAAAGTGAATTTAAAATATATTTTGGAATATAATTATTTAATGAATTATAAATATTTTTATTCATAAATGCAATTAATAAGCTATTTGACAAAATATTTGTAAACAAACGTATCCGATTCACTGTATTTAGAATATTTTATCAAAATAATCGAACTAATTAATCAAAATAATCGAAATATTTAATTTTAAGTATGCTACAAGAACACCACAAACAATTACAAAATATTTTAAAACCCTTCAGCACTCGCGTCAATATTTCGGTAATCTTACGTCGCGTGATGAGATATTTGCTCATATGTCAAATATTTTGCGCCTGTAGAGGTTATGTTTTAGAAAGTTAAAGAATATTTTATGCTTGAGTAAATCTATTATCATGCAACTAAAGATTATTCAACGGTTGACGCGATTGTTGATGGGTTAAACTTTACTATGTTTAAAACCTTGCTGAACAGTGAAAAAGTCTTCCATTTAAAAAATCCCTAAAATGCCAACCGTCACTTTTACATTGGCAATCCTTAACCACGCAAATATTCAAATTTTGCGTTTATTTTGGGACATCCTTTAAAAATTTTCCAATTTTCATACAAGAATACTTTTTCTGCGTATCTTTCGTTTTTTTAAATAGAAATCATATAAAAAATTGTATACAGGTGGAGGTCCAAGGAGGAGGTCCAAGTCCATATATAAATACACATATATTTTAATATTTATTTTTTGGGATACTTAGTGTGCCTACATTTACGGTTACGATACTGCTACGGTCATAAAACGTAATTTTCATGTAACGTAACGCCGTAAATGATAAAATTTGTAACTAAGTATAGTTCAGTTTTTTTTTAATTTTGTTCTAAGTACTCTGATGATGTTCATTTTTGTACATTTTTTTTTTATAACAAGTTTGCGCTACGAAAAAAATCTTGGAAAATATTTGGACACGATCACACAATGTGTTTGGCAAAAAAAGGTTCAATTTTCGAATCGGAACGGACGGTTGGACGGTTTTTATTTGAATGTTAAATTTTATAATATTTGGGAGTAGAGGCCCAGCAGAGTTTGGTGGCGATGTTTAAATTTATATTTTTAAATTTTGAGAAGTAATAATAATTATAAAGCATATCCGTGTACCGCAAATGGGTCCTCGGCACAGCGGACCCTCGGACCCGCAAATGGGTCCCCGGCTTTCTTCGTGGCTTATGGCCTTGACAGAATCCTAGTTTTATCGACTTAAAATAGCATCCCTTACCCGATGACGTTTCACTTTTGGGTGATAGGTTGTTCTTAAGGGGGTCATACAGGACTCTTTAGCCGAGGTGCTACGAATCCTTTTGCGGTTCACCTTTAACGTATTATTATTATTAATAACCGGCTTAATCATTTTTCCAAAATATGGTGTGATCTGTTCAAACATTTTTCCAGTAAGAATAAAATTTTCTACAACTATGTTTTCTTTCCAGACTGCTGTAAAAAAGACTAAAAAAAAACAAAACAGAAGTATAAGAACGACAATTTGTTTTATAAAAAACAAAAAAGGTTTTGCGAAAATATGCTATCGATATCGATTATCAGTATCACAGTTCACACTAGAATCAAACAATATCATTCCAATTTATTACTCAGCATCAACAAAATGGTCTTCGCAAAAAAAAAAAACTAGCAGCTGTGTGTTGCACCCACGGCCCTTTTGGGCTCTACAAGGAATGTAACTCCTATTTACTCCAAGACTCGAAGTGTTGTCATGGGAGTTCAAGACTATTTATAAAAGAGCAAAAAGCAAATTCAAGCTCCCTTCTTAGCACTTTATAGACCCCAAAAGGACCAAGAATCACAAAATTATATGACTGAAAATATTGTGTTTTTTCATCGAAGCTAGAAGCGGTTTTTTTTTTTAATTTTTTTTTTTTTTTTGCGAAGTGTGTTTGAGAACCTTTATTTGAGTCGTACCTACTGGATTTCACTTCTCAATTTTATTAAAGATGATTCAAAAATGAGAAAATTTCATGCAATTTTCCTTTTTTAAATATTGTCACGATTGTTTTTTTTTTTGAGAATGATAAATATTGTCGTGTAAAAAAATTGTTTTTCAATCATATATATTCGTAATTTTTATTGATACGCACCTGTACTGGAGGCAGAGGCAGATTTAGGTTTAGAGCGACAACATTTAAGGGGGCGCCAAAAATATTGTTGAATTTGATTTAAAAATTGTTATAGAAACCTGCCGATATAAATTTGTATAAAAAAGGAGCCACAAGTTCATTTACGAAGATAAAAAAAAACGGCGACGTTCGATTTTCGAACCTCGACGCCTAATATGGTGAAGGCGGCCCTTGGACCTGGGGTGCCATCACCATCAAATCCGCCACTGACCGGAGGCATCAACAAAGAATTAAAATGCAATTAACAGAGATTAGGGGGGGGGGTGGTGTGGTGGTATGGATGGTATTGTCGTTGACGTCACAATGATGATTTGTACTTCCAAAACAGAAATGATCTTGTAGAAACGTTTTTAAGGATCATTCACAAGTTCTTAAAAAAAATATTAAGGAAGATTTTTAGCCGGAAAACTACAAAGAAACTCTAGTTAGAATTTTGTTTTCCTCTACACTAGCTACAAAGATTGGAACGAATTTGAACCCCTAAAATCGATTACCACAAATTTTTGTACATAACATTCACGATCCCTTGATTATTGATGTAATTTTAGGCGCCTTGTTTTTCTGATGCTAAAAGAGATTCTTTATTTAACGGATATGGGTTTGCTTACATACTCAGTGACGGCTTAATCATTAGGCGAAGTAGGCCAAGGTCCCTGCCTGTACAAGAGATCCCGGGGAAAGCTCAAAACAAAAAAGACAAATTTTTAAAAAAAGGCGCCACATTTCCATGCACAAGAAAGACAAATTTTTGTGAAAAGGGCCCCACGTTGAATAACAAAGGCTAAATAAACGAATCCGTCTACTTTTCACAATGCCTAAGGGCGCCGAGATGAGCTAATACGGCACTGTATTTTCTTTAAGGGAAAGAAATTGGTTATTCGTATCTAAACTGGTGTAATTTTCTCCCCAAAAATTTTCCAAATCCCATTAAATTAAAGCCTTTGGACTGGGTGAATATTTATTAGAAAAACATAGCACTATCAAAGACCCCATATTTTTCAACATGAATTTTTAAGTGAGTCAGTCCTCCATGCAAAACCTCTCTCATAGACTTACAAATATTTATGATGAATTTTTCTAAATAAAAAAAATAAAATAAGAAAAGAAAATGTTTTAATGACTGATGAAAAGTATAAAGAAAATAAAATGAAAATTGCTAGTGAACTACGTGTTTTTATATAATATATATATATAGATATATTTTTTTTTATATTTTCTATTAACAAAATGGCAATATTTTTTTAAATTATTTGCATCGATTTCCACAAAATCGATGATAACAACGCTTATAGACTTACAAACTACTTTTTGTTTTTTATACTAAAATGCTAGATTTTGAAAAACGATTAAAAAAAAACAAACAAAAATTACGTTTTATAAGTTTAGAACAAAAAAAAATTGTTTTTTTAGGAGGTTTATGTTTTTTTATGAACAAATGTTTGACATTTGTACAGAGTATTTTGATTTTTTTGGGTAAAACGCATTCCAAAATTTATTGGATGTACCCATTTGTTTTTTGTAAATATAAGCGTGCGCATCAAAGCTTTATTTAAGATTTTGCGCGAATACATATATATTTTTTTAAAAGATATTTGTTTTTTTCCCCTACCTCCTTGATAAAAATGTATCAAAATTATTTTTGAGTATTAGAATCTTGTGTCAAAGAATACAGAAGATTTCTGATCAAAAATCTAACCTTTTCACAAATGTGTTATAATATTATTGGGTGCGTTCAGCACTCACCTTGAGAAATTATTTGACTTTGAACTTGTTAAATGCCAAGAGAACGCTTCCTTCTTTATTTGAACGCTATTGGGTTGCTAAAGTGCCAACTGGACGCCAAATTATGCGAGTAGATATACAATGCAGGCTCTGAATCAAATTACATGTTAAATCCCCATAAAAAAATAGACTTTTTTAATGTCCCTGATAAAAAAGTCCGATTGAATTCCGATTCAATTTCAAAAAGGTTCAGGTTGCAGTTGGTTCTGTATTCTTGGACGTAACATGAATGTTGAGTAACATTGAACATTTAAAATAAACAAAATTAAAACTGAATAGACATAAAAATTTTCAATATTTATCTCATTTCAATATTTTAGGTTTAATGATATGTTTCGTAAATATATTCTGTACAAAATATTTAAATTAATTAGGATTGGATCATAAAAATAGGATCCAGATCCGTTCCACGATCCAGACCTATCCACAACGATACTAAAACTAAATTCATTCAAAACAATCATCAATTGGTGCAAGACTAACGAGAGAAAACCTCCGGCAAATTTTACGGATACGGAACCCTACACTCGCATTTGAAACATATCTAAGAACACTTTCCATTAAATTGCCTTTTACCTTAAAGCCTTTTCCAAACTGAGCCGATTTGGAAGATCATCGCCAATTTTTAGTTTTTTTAGATACAGAATCCTAAACTCGCACTCGAAACTTAGATAAGAACACTCTTCATTAAATTACCTCTCAAATAAAACCAAAAAAATCAAAATCGGTTCATCCGTGTAGGTGCTACGATGCCACAGACAGACAGACACACACCCATAACGGCCAAACACCCTTTTTTTAGTTCTGGGGTTAAAAAATACTGACTATCACATTTTGACATAATAAAATTCCCTATTACTCAAGAAAATGATGAACAAAAGTTTGAAACATCTGCGCACAGGCCTGATAAGCATCCAGACCAGTGGAGAGGGGAAAACCGCCCACCAGGGGAAACCGTCCAACAAGGTCCATCGCCATTCAGCTTATAGTTTCGGAGAAGCATAAGCCGTATTCATATAAGTTGTTTTTTATCCTACAAAACCCATTATATCATAAATTTTCTTCGGAACCAGGGCTTGGCCTAGCCAAGAAAGAATCCAACAGACACCCATTATATATATCATTTTTCGGGATTTTTGATTAAAAAAAATCAAGTTCATCTGAATGACTTTTGAAATTTTGAATGAAACGTTTTAGTTCGTTGTTGATAGAAACTAAGATCCCTTGAAGCAATGTTCGAATTGATTAGAACTAATTCGAAAGAAACAAACCACGATTTAAAACATGGAATTAGAATTATCGAATATTTTTTTCTTAATAAATTTTACTTTGGTATACAAAAAATTGTATCGTACGTATGTGAAGGCATGCGCACGACACCATATCGCACCACAGACAATGTGTATTTTTTGTTGGTCCCGACGTGTAAGCTCTTTTTAATAATTAATTAAAAAATCTATTGTTATTTTTAAACTTATGCTCCAATTCAATTTGGATTCTTCAAATCTATCTTGGATCTTCTTAAATCGTAAAAATATTCGATAATTAATTGTATTTAAGTACGAATTGAAATCTGTTGAGATCTTTTAATCGAATCAAATTTAGATTTATCGATTTTTTTTCGCTCAAAAAAATGAATGTTTCTTCGAATTAATCTACTTTCATAAAATTTTTTTATTCACAATTTGGATGAAATTTTAATTGCACAAAAAGTCATGGAGGAAATGTTATTACATCTCGAAACAAGAAACAAGAATTTTTTACATGGAAAATTTTGACAAAGCACCTTTTTTAAAATGTTTTTAGGTGAGCCTGATTGGTTTTAAAACGTTCAATCAATTTTTTTCAAAACGTCATTTAAATTCGTGAGGTGACACTATGACGTCATATCAATTAGTGACATATTGTTGCAGTCGATCTTTGAACAAAAGGTATCATTTTAAATTTCCCACCTCTTTTTCAGGTGTCAAATATCGCTTCCAATGACTTCTATTATATTATTATTTATTACTGATGATGGAATTTTCAAAAAATTTCTTCAAATGTACATCGATCCTACCTAATTCGCTTAGCTAACGCAGCTCCTGCGCTACGAACTTTTTTGAATTAAAAAACTTCCACAAAAACGTGTTATAATATTGTCTTCCAAATTGGAATATATTCTTAGAACAAAGCTTCATTGCAATCATGTATTTTGGCTAAACATATAATTTAAACAAAAAATAAAGGTACATTTAGACAAAGAGTTTTTTTTTATATAGAATTATTATCGTTCCGTGCCTCTTTGTGCCCCGTCGCACAAACAAATATCATATCATAGTGGAAAGTAGAAACAAACAAACAAAAAATTTTCTCAAATCACATCTCATTCTCAATTAATTAAAAAAATAAAATTCGGCGCTTTAAATATGAATGCGGCAGTTAAGTTTAAAAATTAAGTGTAACGATATGGAATGTTACTTATCTAGCGCCATTTAAAAAAAAACATGATCCATAAAAATCCAGTGGCGGATTTAAGCGGCAAGGGAATCATTTTTAATTGTCTTTTAGGCTTCCCTAGCCTATGACAGTCTGAAGGGTTAATTAGCAAACCGTAATTCTTAACTCGCCAGTCAAAAAACAAGTTGGAAAACCAAAAAGGTGGATTGGTAAACTCCATTTTATTTTTTAACGACAGTTATAGTGATTTAGTTACAACAGCTTTTGACTGTAAATTCAATCTTCGAATGTTGACTGTCGAATTCATTCAATATTTTTATCACTGAATATTTTTATCACTGAAAACCGGAGTTATCAACTGACATCCTTTTTCTTAAATCCGCCATTGTAAAAAAAAATCGAAGGATCACAAAAATTAAAATAAAATAAAACAAAAAAAATTAGCAGCGCATTAATTTGATGAGACGTAATTTTGAGATACAGACGTAAAAAATAAAATATGGTCGTGTGTAAATAGCTTTATATAATATAATATATAATATAATATTTCTTTTATTTAATTCTTATTTTTAATATCGAATCGAAATATACGATTTTAAAAATGAACAAACGAGATTCAGATTCATATAATATATTATTTTTAATATCTTTTATATATTAATATTTTTATTTTTATTTAATAATTAGTATACAGCATGTACAAGTACAAGTACGATTAACGATTGAAATATTAAATTAAAATCGGTTTATAGCAATCGTTACAATTGGAACCACATTCATTTTGCGTTAGAGATGGTGGAGATCAGAAAAACATGATTTTGAAGTGTTCTGCTCACCAGATTAATTAGCATGGGCGTCGCCAGAGGGCGTAAGTAAGGGCAGCTGCCCCAATCTAGAGTTTCACAAAAATTGTTCAAAGCGACAAATTTTTTACAAAAAATGTTCCCTTGAAGGTTGACTCCTTGAAAGGTGAAATTAGAATCAATGAAGCTACCAATAAATTTTTCAACTAACCATCTTTTATAGTTTTTGAAAAAAGGGCCGCCATAAGGTAGAAAAAAAAAATGAAAGAAAAGTAGAATAAGATCCGGACCCGTGTTTGTGAAATTCTAAAATTTAACTCTAGATCCACACAATTTCTAATGGCTATTTCTATTTATTAAAAATTCTAGGTTGTTTACTGAACGGCTAATTAAGCTAGTTGATTCCGACAGACCCATCTCCACAATTTTAGATCCCTCCAATATCTTTAAAACCGATTTAGACTAATATGTAACAAAAAGGCGAACTCAATTTAATCCAGTAAAAAGTTTTTTTGTTTTGTGTTTGTTTATCGTTATCAATTTCATATACTTGTACATGCTGTGTACTTGTTTATACAGAGTGTACCATAATGACTGTATTTCGACAGTTAAGTTGAACAGATAATATAATTCAAAATAGAAAAGTTCTTACAAGTTTGTAGATAAATCTTCATTATTTATTAATTATTAAAATAGATTACACATCTAGGAAGCAAAAGCGAGGGTGACAAACATGAGTTCTGAGCCATACATTCTTAACTTGCTCCCGTGGTGCGTATACTATTTTTTTGCTCGGCAGAGGCGTAAAGCGGTAACTTCGTTACGAAAATTGACTCTTTTCGATGACTATTGTTCTTATTTCAAGGTATTATATTTTTACTCAAAGAATTGCAGCCGATAAGAACTTTTCTACTTAGAATTATAATTTATTAATCGAAGTTCATTAGAGAACACCCCATATATAATACATACATACATATATATACCAGGTGTTCAAATTTTTACGAGTAAATTGCTTTAAAATTTTTAAATTTCCAACACATAATTTTCGAGATTAAACTCTCATATAATTAACTTCTCTTTATTTATTTCGGTTTCCAAAAATAAGCGAACTATAAATATTTTAGAAGCCATAAAAATTGAGACATTTTTTAAAATTAGAAGCCATAAAAATTGAGACATTTTTTTTAAAATTAGAAGCCATACAAATTGAGACATTTTTAAAATTAGAAGCATTCATTTCGAGAAAAAAAACTCTCATGAAATTATCCCCTTTTTAAGTACGGTGAAGATAAAACTTGAAAATCGATTTTATTACAATTTTCTTTAAAATATTTCTTAATTTTGTACACAATCATGAAGCAAATATAAATAGATCCGACCTCGAGGCGAATAGTGAATTCTTTTCTGAGAAAAGATGAAAGGTGAATAAGGCTTTGCCTGAATCCAATCGTAGCTTTCGAAATCCCCCCGATTCTAATCTTGAATTAATTTAAGTATTCAAGATTTTTGCTGTGTTTTATGCCAAGCAATGAATTAAATGAACACTTTATATTAAAATAACTTGAACACCCTGTATAAATATATACATATATAAGTAAAATAATTGAAACTATACATCAGTGGCGGCGCATTGCAGATTTTTTTTTAAATATAAATTTTGTGAGAGATTCAATATATTCGAATTAGCCAGAAAATATACGACTTCAAAAATTTTTTATTTTTCTTCAATTTTAGTCGGGGTAAGGAAAGTTTTCATCATTCACAAAGATAAATAAAATAAAAGCAATTTTCGATATACAATTCGAAAGAATAAAATTTTTAAATAGGCCTACATTTATTTTATGGCCTACGAGCAAAATTACAACCAATTTTCCGGGGGATTGGGGGGGAAACGTGAAGTGAGGACAATGCGCGGTAATACTACAATGAAAATTTATAAAAAATTGGCACACTTTAAGTAAAAAATTTTTAAGTAGCATTTATAAGAATCGATTGCGCACGCGTTTAATGTGTGTTCAATGTTTTTAATATCTTTGAGAATGAATTCGTTTCAATGGTTGGGGAAACAATCGCTTTTAGAACGCAAGCAAATGTTTTCGAAGCGAATTTCTTTTTAAAACATTTAATAAAAACGTTTTTTTTCCGATTCACGATTTTATTAAACATTCTTTAGAAGAGTCTTAAAACCCAAGAAAAGAAATGTAAAAAATGCGCATGTGTGTATGTGAAGTACAGTAAATATAATAGTACAGGATGTGTGGGAAATAAAACTTGAAGAAAAAATAAAGAACGTTTTACATGATCAAAAAAACGTGTACCCGTAAACACGTTACGCAAACATTTTGTTTTTGTTTTGTTTTTATAAGCTACTTAAAATCTAAAAAACATTTTCGCAGTAAAAAATAGTGTTTTTTTGTTTTGTTTAATATTTAATTCTTGATTTTAATTCTTTAGCAATCCCACCCCATGCTAGTTTAAACACACGCGAACGCCATCTAATTGTTGGATCCCAAAGTGCATGTAAAAATAAATATGGGCTAGAACACTCACGAAACATCCAAGCCACAACAAAATCAAATTTGTTAAATGTTAACGCTCCATTCTGAAACATTTCAAAAAAACACAAATTAGAACTTGACACATATTTGAGGGGTTATATCCAGTTAGAATTTTCAAAGAATCGATAAAAAAGCGTTGTTCTTTACGGTCGCAACTGGATATAACCCCTTAAGAACCATTCTTGCTAACTTCCCCCTCCAAAAGTGCCCTGTTAATTGATATTAGCCCATAAAATTTGAAATACTGACAAAGTGATTTACAGGAATCGATGTTTATTGTCATTGAAACCTATGTTTTATTTTTGCCTTAATAACCTTGATTTTTCAATCATATTCCTTAATAACTCCCAGCCTGTGAGCACGCTGAAGGGCCTAGGATCCGGTTGATTACAATGTAAATAATAATACGGGGTATCGCAAGTGGGTTCTTAGTATGTAGACCAAGGAATCTTTGGTGCTCTGCACGAAAACAACCTGTCACACGAAGGTGAGACATCTTCGAGTAAGAGATGCTATTTTAATCAGATAAAGCTACTCAGAAAGCACGCAGCTTCTCTGCCACGATTTCTCCCAGGATTTATAAATCTAAGATAACGAACCCAAACATTCTTCATCCTCCACACAGGCTTTACAAGTGGGATCACCAAAAATTCCCATTTTATGAAGGTGGTAATTCAATCGACAGTGTCCTGCAGTGAGTTACAGTCGAGCACAATTGAATTTCTTAACTGTGCTTATAGACTGTTTGACCTGTCGCATCCAGTAATCAAAATGGGCTCAGTTGAATTTACACATTTGTACAACATAAAAAGTGAAACTAAAATTGGATCATTGGATCAGGTCCGATGTGGTTAAAATAAAAGTGTACGGTACGTGTACATACCTGAACAATGGATAAAAGTATCCAATCTAATAAAAACCATAAAAGTATATGTATCATATAAAAAACAACTGAATCCCAACCAAACAGTAAGGAAGCTGCCCATGACGCACACATACCAATTACCATGCATTCGGACAACGGCTCCAAAATTATTGTGGGCGGTAACATTGCAACACGTAATTTCGCCCATCTGTAACACACAATATAAATATTTGTAACTCAAAAAGAAGGCAAAGCAACCATCACCGTTGATGATCTTTGATCTTACCTTGTTAAACGCGCTTGAAAGCTAGTTACTTCACAAAGACCAGCATTTTGCCAAGCAGGTTGACTACTAATACATATTCGCCAACCACGATCCGTAAATGATTTAGCCATAAAAAAATCTTCAGCTAAATAGCACCCAAACGCACGTAAACCACCCACATCATCTAATAATTGTTTTCGCATTAGTGCTGACATACCCGTATGACAATTGATGCGTAACAAGTCAGCAGCTAAATATATACGCGCTTGTACTGTTCCAAAAAATACCTACAAACAAAAAACAAACCATCAACAATCAACAATTTTAAATTTAATCAACAGATTTTTATACCCTATATATATGTAATATATATAAAGGTATACTAAGTTTAGTCCCAAGTTTGTAACTAAAGCTTACAAATATTGATGTTACAATTTTGGTATAGGTGTTCATAAAATCACCTAATTAGTCCATTTCCGCTTGTCTGTTTGTCCGTCCGAAATCCGAAATTTTTATAGCATACTCAGGACGTAAAAATTGTGGCTAAGTTCGTAAATGAGCAACATAGGTCAAGTAAGTCTTGGGTTCGTAAAACCCATCTTGGAAACCGTTAGAGATGGAACAAAAGTTTGAATGTAAAAAATGTTCCTTATAAAAAAATTAACAACTTTGGTTTGAAACATTTTTTCGTAAACGTCACTGTTAACCCTCCCTCCTCATATTTGCATGACGTATTTTGTGAATGTTGGTGATGTGATTCTTACTTTTTCAAAAGTGGCCGCAAAACCATCTCGATCACATGTAAATGGCAGTTGATGAACTAATGCGACATCGTCACGCATATGATGCATCATATCCAATAATGTATCTTCTTTCACTGCAAAAAATATAACAAATGATATCAATTAGGATGGATCTGAGCACTGAGCATGCGTATCAGCGTATTGTCTATCGTAATACTTACTTCTAATACCACTATCTGATATAAGAATATATTCATGTTTAGCACATGCATAACCAGGCTGCATGTTGTTTATCTTTGGATTAACTCCTACTTCACAACCACCTGGAACACACAGTACAAAGTAAATAAACTAATAAAACTGCTTAATTTGATAAAGCATACCTATAAATAATGAAGAATCCACTTCTGGGTATTTATCTAATAATTTTTTGACAATCATAACAGCCGGATCTGATTCATTCTCAATACAAAATAACAACTCATACTTAGGATAATTCATTGTAAAAAATGTTTCCAAATTTACAAATAAATTGGGATCAACGCCCACGAGGGGTTTTATTATTGATACACCCGCATAAGGCACCTCTCTAGGCGTTAATGTATCTCGATTATGAAGTTTCCATTTTCTGAAAAGAAAAAAAAACACACATGTTTACCAAAAAGACATCAATTTTAATTTTATTGAAATTTAAAATAGTCATCAAAATTATCCTCTAGGAAGAAATGTTGCTAGAATTTAATTTGGTGACTAGAAAACAAAGAATCACAAGACAAGTTGGAATACCAAAGGGTCTAGTTGAGGCATCCCAATTTCATTCCTTCCTATTTCAGTGAAGGCCACAAAAATACACCTACAAGAAAATTTTCTGATTTTATTCGACTGGTGAAAGAAGTGGGACTCCTTTGGCATCATCCTAAATCCAGCCCTGTTGATATTAATTAGTTACCAGGAATTATTATGTTACTAGGTAATTAACATAATAATTCCTGGAAAATAATTAATATCAACAGGGTTGGATATAGGACGGGGCCAAAGGAGCCTCAGTTCTTCCACCAGTCGAAAAAATCAGAAATTCCATTAGAGGCATGGCCAACCTGTAGATCGGAGAATTCAAGGTGCTTTAATAAAGGATTGGATATAATAACCTCAAATTTTGAAATATTCATTTTTCGCGATTTATATCATTTTGCATTTTAAGCATATTTAATATTAAAGAAGATAATTAATAAACTATTTTAATTAATTTAATCTATTTATTCATTGTTAGGTACGAGAAATAACTTTTATTGACAATGCAAATTTGTGATTTTCGTTAATTAAAGAAAAACTGTTAATTTTTCACTAGCTCCGACGGATTCGTAATTTACCTAAAAAATGCTTTAATTTGGTTTTTTCCTGATGTTCTAGGAACATTTTTAAGAAGGATCGCTTAATATTGTAAAGTTAAAAAAATACGAAAATGTTTTTTTTTATTGGGGACCTATCTTTGGGGAGCTTTTGTAAAATGAATTGAAGACAAGGACATTTCAGCATTCAGCTTAGTTAAGAAAGTTTTTAATGCATGTATGTAAATAAAAAAAGATAATGATTAATGACTAATTAATAATTAGATTAGTCATAAAATTAAAATAAGTTAAATTAAAATTAATTAAAAGTCATATGAAACAAATTTGTATGTTAATAAGGTTAAGTTAGCATAGGTATTAGGTTTTAGGTACAAAGTCATAGAATTTTAAAGTCATGCTGTTCGTAAAACAAAGAATGTCGTAAAATCAAATGGTTTTTAATTTGTTTTTTTGTTTTGTTTTTTCACTTACCCATAAACAATTGCAATTAAATGTAATAACCATAAACCACACCAGAATATAAAAAAAAAGATCGCAAATCCGTATAGTGTATAAATCATTGGGGCCATTATTTTATTTACAATTTGAACATTGTTTATTGTTTTTTTAAATTATATTTGATTTGTTATATAAAAACTATTTTATTTTAAATATTTATTTAATTTATTTTAGGTACTAAAACATTCTTTCAACCTCTTTAAACATAATGTAATTGTACTAACAACATTAACATATAACTATTCGATCAGTTGTTAGTTTGACAGCCATATTTTTATAATAACTACAGTTTACAGTACTTGTTCAATACTGAATACTGATTTTAATTTTAATCATTACTACATTTACTGAATTAATGATACTGATACTGATTTATATTACATTACATTACATTATCAGATTATCACTCAAAAAAATTGACACTCAAAAAAATATATCTAGTTTTTTTTTGTTATAAGCACGTCTAGTGAATATTCGAGGTACTAAAGAACTTCACTCTTATCTATTTTATTCAAGTGATTATCAATTCTCTTCACTTGCATTCTTTATCAATGGCAGCTTTATTCATCATTGATTACTGATCACTGATCACTGATCGATTCGTTAATTACTCAGTCAACACTCACAGTCAACTTTTTATTTCAATCTCACAATCACAATGCCCTCTTTTAAGATTTTCTCGAATAACTTAAGTTGTTATTGAAATAAATACCACGATACTCGAAATAAAATTGTGTATTAAGAAATTTTATTTCAAGTGAAAACAAACAATTGAATATTGAGTTAATTGTTGAAATATCATGTATGGGCAGTGTTGATGACGCAATCGTTTGTTTTTTGACGTTACATAAGTATAAAGAAAGATATTCACTCTTAGAAAGCCACACACATAACTGATATTCCCATATAATACATACTATAAAATTTGCTACTAATTTGCGATCTCGTGGGTAAACAGTGATTTTTACAAAAAAATATTTCAAACAAAAGTTGTTTATACTTTTGCTCTATCTCTAACGGATTATGAGATGGGTCCCAAGACCCCATTGAGCTATGTTAATCATTTATGAACTGGACCTCACTTTATTTGTCCTGAGAACGCTATACAAAAATTCCAGTTGGATACCTTTTTTCGTTTTTGAGTTATCGTGTTGATAGACAGACGGACAGAAGAACGAACAGACAACCGAAAATGTACTAATTAGGTGATTTTATGAACACCTATACCAAAATTTTGTTGGTAGCATCAATATTTTTAAGCGTTGCAAACTTGGGACTAAACTTAATATACCTTGATATATTTCATATATACATGGTATAAAAATTTACCTGCATATAAAGGACATTTATACACGATTTAAAGATTCTTAAAAAACGTGCTTTTTGGAAATATCCTTACAAAAAAATTATTATTGAAAGCTAAAAAGAGTAGTAGAGTAGATTATATTTAAACGTAGTTTAATTGAGATGAAAGTGAATAGATCGGGCTTTACATATTTACATCTTTGTCTAAACATTAGATATTCAATAAATTAACACGATTAACTGGTTTTTAAAACAAGTTTTTTTTCTTTTAAATTAATATCTATTTCATTCCGCCTTATTAAATGAAATGAAATGACCACAGAAAGGTTTCAAATTTTTTGGTAAACAAACCAAAAACATACCCTTTATATATTTGCAGTGACGTCAATAATAAGAGCCGCCAAAAAGATATGTTTAAAAAAAACCTACAATAGAGAAAAGATACAAATAGGTGTAATAAAGGTAGCGGATAGCGATAGGGTATAATATGGCTTCCGATTTGGGGTGTAAGGTGTAACTGATAATTGTTCAATCTAATTAACATTATTTTATACTTAGTTATTAAAAAATATGATTCATTTTATTTCATTATCATAACTAGTTTCATACCTATTTGATTATATAATAATCGCCACATATCTGACTAACATTCTTGGGATCAGTCAGACATTTAGCATGAAAAATAAATCAGCATAGGCGTTTGAACAGGGGGAGGGACAACAACAAAGGGCTTTTGCCTCCAACTGGCTTTTAATATTTCTTCGAAAGCTTTTTTGGTCGTCAATATCAAAAGCAGGGACGCTCTATATAAAGAGTTGACATGGTGTGTTCGTTCATATTTCCTTGAGGGAGGGATAAGCGCACCAGAGTACCTACCTTTAGGTTTAGGGGGAGTGGCGTCGAGTCGTCAAAACAAAAATTTTTAGTCCAGAAGTGGAAAATTTCAATTTTGGCATGTATACTTGGACAACTAGTGGTAAAATTTTTGTAGACGCCCATGCAAATAGAACTTTGGATTGAATTTTTGTATTCGATATTTAATAATTAAACATATTTAATGAGAATTAAACGTAGTTCTAGGAAAAGTGAAAGGTGCTCTGGTGGTATAAATATATGAAGAAAGAATAAGTCTTCATAAGTCTTAGAAACACTGAAAAATTCTTAGGAACTCTGAAAAAGTCTTAAGAACTCTGAATAACTCTGAATTTCTAAACGTTTTTGGACAAAACACTTTTTGCGGTTAATATATACAATGTGCTTGTCCAAAATAACAATGCACTTTTTCCCAAAGAGTAAATAAGTATAGACAAGTAAGACAAATATAAGCGCCCACACAAAAGTGAACGCACATTTGTCATTTTGAATAAACCCGGTGGCCAATGGTAAAAGTAGTAGATTTTATTTTACAGTAGAAGATAAACCGTTGAATTTGAACTTCTGAGTCGGATAGTCATATGACAATGACCACTGACTATAGCTACCATTGACAAGTGACCACTGAACCATGTCACTGATCACTGGTAACATGAGCCATGCACGTAAAACTATGCGTATGAAATAATAATTAGAACAAGTGAAAACAAACAGTTGACTGAATTAGTTGATAAAATACCCTGTATAGAGCATCTGTTGGATGTCAGTGCTTCCATTATTTTTAATAAATTTGAAAAGACTTTCAGCCGCCATTTGTTTAGTTCCGCCGCCATTTGTTTAATCCCAAAATCTTTCACAAGATTGCAATAATTTTCAACTCCCCATCTTTTATAGTTTTGGAGAAATGTAGACATCAAAATGTTGTCCTAATTTGCTCTTTCACGGACAAACAATGATACTTATGAAAAAATACTCAAACCAAAGTTGTTTATTTTTTTAAAAGGTACAATTTTTACTTTTAAACTTTTTTTCTGTCTCTTACGATTTACAAGATGGCTTCAATTGGCCTATGTTGTTCATCTACGAACTCAAACTCATTTTTACTTCCTGAGTAAGTTATAAAAATTTCAGCTTGATGTTTCTTTTCTTTTTTGAGTTATCGTGTTAACAGACAAACAGACAGACAACCGGAAATGGATTAATTAGGTGAATTTATGAACACCTGTATCAAAATTTTATTCTTTTCATCAATATTTCTAAGCGTTATAAACTTGGGACTAAAATAAGTATACCTTGACATATATTTCATACATACAAGGTATAATAAAAGCGCATTGCATACATGTAGATGTAATTGCATCATATTAGATTGATTGCATTTCATTTGAACAAACCTAAATAATTTTTTTTTTTATTTACTACAAAATCATATTGTATGTGGTATCGGTATGTCATATGATCTCAGTTCGTTTTAATTTTCTAGAATCAAATACATAGTGATAAAGGCTTTTGGACTGATCATTGATGACTAAGATTTGTATTTTCCTAAGCTAGTTAAATAAAGTTGCTTATCTAAATGGTTGCACGGTTCACTTGTTCAAATAACCTGATCATCAAATTAAGCGATTAAATTCATTAAAATTTATACAGTAAATATACCTTATGGAAACTAAGTAAAGATATCATACGCAGAAATTAAAGAAAAAAAGATTATTTCCTAAAACAATCGTAAAAATATTTCGTTTAAAGATGTAATTTCATGATGACGCTTGACGCTGGCTTTGAGCGTCAAATTAGGAATCCGCTTAGCTGAAAAAAACCAAGGCTCTACAGTTTTCACAGGGTATATAAGATAATTTGAGTGAACAATGATGTTTAATTGTTTAACCATACATATTACTGATTACACATAATAAGTATAGATATAAATAATAAACCTTCAACAAAAATATACTTTGTCTTGAATATTAATTATCAAAAATTAATTAAAATATTAATTATATTGTAAGTGTACAGATGATACAGATATCCTTGACTTGGAGATTTAATTATTTTGATTATGAATTAAAATGGTCCTCACTTCCATTCCTAGCCCTAATTCAATTTAAAATTTATAAAAAAAGAAGCTATAATCTTTAAAAATATACTCAATCAAATAAGGTCAGCGCCATCTCTTGTATCTATGAAGGTACTAACGAAAGCTTATTCCTCACACAACGATAATATTAGGAATCTGTATTACCATTAATAAGTTAAACTGTTAAACGAACCTAGGCAAAGGACTCCAGACGATTAGATAGGAAAATTTCTTTCTGTGAAACTGCCCCCAAAATGTCGAATCAAAATTGACTGAATTAATTGTTGACATACCCTGTATAGAAAGTGTTGAATGTCAGTGCTTGCATTATTATTCATAAATTAGAATATTTTATACTCTGAAGTACAGGAGGCACCGGATTATCGGGGTTCTACTGTAAGAAAATGTTCTTTTACTAGAAAAACAGTTTTTATTGACTTTATGACCTATCATGTTGAATAAAAATTCCTCTGGTAATATTCCTCTCCACGGGCTTGTTTCTTCTAATGATTTTCTTTTTCTTTCGGTTAAAGGGTTGTAGCCCCTCTGAAATTGCTGTAAAACATAAAGAGTGATGTGGTGGAAAAAATATTTGAAGAATGAATAAGTTTTAGAAATCCTTAAATACTTCGATTATTTTGATTAAATATTGTACATAAAATTAAAACATCCTTTAATAAGTTCGATTATTTTGATAAAATATTCTAAATACACTGAAACGGAAACTTTTGTTTACAAAATACTTTAAATTAAAACATCCTTTAATTAGTTCGATTATTTTGATAAAATATTTCAAATACAGTGAATCGGAAATGTTTGTTTACAAAATACTTTAAAACATCCTTTAATTAGTTCGATTATTTTGATAAAATATTCTAAATACAGTGAATCGGAAACGTTTGTTTACAAAATACTTAGTTACCTTCAACATGAAGTTGAATAACTCTGAATTTCTCGACATTTTTGGACCAAAAACGTTGAGAACTTCAGAGTTATTGAGAGTTCCTAACACTTTTTCAGACTTTCTAAGACTTCTAAGATTTTTTCTTCAAATGTTTTTTCCACCAAAGTGGGTATGGTTTATAGGGTTTAACTGTAAATGTTTTTACGTGAACGTTTATTAAATTTACGTTTTTATTATAACGTTACTAATTTTACATCGTTGCTTACAATAGTATCGTAAAAATACTGAACCAAAGACTAGTGAGACTCCAATAATACCCAAATAACTAATATTATGTTTATATATAAGACATGATAGAAACACTGCCAAAAACTGACGTACCGTCATTATTAACGCAAACGTTACTGGTCCAAACTTCGATATCGTATAAAATATTAACAACTGACCAGCGGCTGAACACACTGACAACGTTAGACAATCCAATGTGAAACTAGGAAACTGCAAACACAAAACGTGTCAAAAACAAATGCTTCACGAAATCATTCTTTACAAATTCAAGATCCAATTTTACCTTCATAGATGGTACTTAACCCGTCAGCACTCGCGTTATGAGAAATTTGCTAATTATTCTATTTTCAAATTGTGAAAATTTATCACAGATTCTGTTTATGCAAATATAACATTACCTTATGGTGCTTTCCAAAAAATAAAAAACTTTGGTTTTTGACGCTATTACGATATATTTAGAGCATTTTTTTACATTTACGATACCTTTCGAGCATTTTCTTACATTTACATCATACAAATTGCCTATTTGCCTAGTTAACTAGTCACGTGACAGCCGAATCACTTTAAAGAAGTATTACTTCAAACATTTGTAAGTTTAAATTGGATCTTTCATTTATAAATCGAAGTGTACCTAAATACGTACTTTATACATAAATAAAAGTGACGAAATAAACTCGTTCTGTTGAAATAATGAGACCGCTGTGAACAAGCATGAGAATAAATTTACACCAAACATCATTTGTACGGAGCTCATGTGATACTTCTTAAAAAGCGCATCCTGCCAATTCGATGTAAAACTGTCCAAGACAATGTACATGATCAGTAGCGTTACACCTGAGAATGTCGTTACAGTTCCTGAAATCAAATTATTCAAGAACTTTTTAAAAACACCAGTTGATATATTCTTTTAGATTATTATCCCCTCATTTTTTTCAATCAAAGAGTTTTATCTTGTAGCCAAATATGTAAAATTGGAAAGTAATCTATACCCTCCTTACGAATAACCTTTCACCCAAACGCGAGGCGTTTCCAGGTAAGAGATGCTATATATTAAGCAGGTGAAGCTATAGGAAGTTTCTTCGCCAAGATTTGATCCTCACAAGATTGATGGATCCAAAGTTTTGGACTTAAACGTTCTAAACCTGACGCCCTGCAAGTTTTTGTAGGTGCAAATAACATATATGGCCCTTCAAGTGGAGTTATTAGAGCCCTTCAAGTGGAATTATCCACCACCCTTCTCAACAGTGCTCTAGTGAGTTTCAAGCGAGTACAGTTGAATGACCTAGCTGTGGTTATACATAGTTTGACCTATGATATGCCTCGCGCAAAGACCCAGTAATTAATATGGGTTTGTCGCAGCCATTCTTTGATTCTATGAAAGTTCACGCTCCGGAGAAAGGGATGTTTGAGAAGACCCCTCTCATGCCAACGAATCTATTGCTTCATTCTCTTTAACGTCAGAGTCACCCGGTACAAAAATCAGCCTGACTGTGTTATTCAGTGCCAAACGATTCAGATCCTCGATTGAAATCTTGACGCCTCAAGGGAATAACTATTTGAGAAGGTGCTGTTTGTTGCTCCCATTTTAACCTTTCGTGTTACAGATCTCTCAACATTGGAAAGATTTCTGATTGAAAACCTTCGCATTTGATCCAAAGGAATCAATTCCTTTTTTTTTTTAATCAATTTTCTTGACTATTCGCTTTTGCTGCCTAGAAGAGTGTGTGTAACATACCTTTATTATTATTATTTGGTGCTTCTAGCATGAAAAACAGCATTCCAACAGACATAATTCCAGCCGTATAATATTCGTAATTAGGAAATTTTTTACCGGAAACAATTTTTCCCATTATCATAACTGGTATTACTTTTGATGCTTTGGCTAGAACCTAAAAATTCGTTTATCATTAACAGAGAGAAGTTGTTTACATTGTACAAGTGTAACAGTTCTAAAATTGACCAGAATGGCGCTTTTGTAGCAAAAGGTGTTTGATCCCCACAGGTTGTATACATAGAGAACGCAAGGGATCTGCTAGCCTGTAAGTGTTTGAATCTTTATCTCTCTCGAATTACTTTCTTTTAAAACTTACACTTTTTCAATAGCAGCGTCACCAATTTTCTGCTTTTCGGTGGACACTTTTTATATACAGAGATAATTCTCCTTATCTCTACCCTCCATAATTTTATGTATTTTGTATTTAATAGAGTAAGAAGGACAATGACACCTCCTTTCACTTTCATAACAACCTTACTGTTTATAATTGTGTAATTAGTAGTTGTACGTACCTGTGTTGGAAAGCTAACAAATTTTAAGGCTTCATATTGACACCATGAACTCATGATATTCGAGAAAGAGCAATAAATGTATTTATAAAAAGGCATATAATATGAGGGCTGTTTAAACAACCAAATATACCAGCCAGACATGATTAAAGCTAAAATTCTATTCACAAATACCAAAAATTGTGAATCTTTAAATTGATATTCTTTATTTTGATCGCTTTCATCGATATATTTCTAGAAACAAACAAAAATTTCATTTATTAAGAAGATAAAGACCCTAATTTCCCTTGTCCCTTCCCTAATTGATTACTGTTACCTGTGTCATAACTTTTTCTTGTAAAATACCCCACGATAAATAAAAGAC
The DNA here is from genome assembly GCF_905475395.1 of Chrysoperla carnea. NCBI lineage: Eukaryota > Metazoa > Arthropoda > Insecta > Neuroptera > Chrysopidae > Chrysoperla > Chrysoperla carnea. The sequence continues at coordinate 31,074,830 of NC_058342.1, forward strand.
TTGTAAACCTAGCGCACATAGTAGAAGTAATAAATTATCCTTAATTCGGGGAGTAGTCGTTTGTGGTTTCGGTGGATTCATAGCTTTACGGAGCGCATCGTCATATTCATCTTCACCATCCACGACAGATCCAAGACAGGATTTTATGATATTTGGTATCAGACCATGTCCTTGAACAAAATCCAAAATGAAATTATTTTATTTATTTTTAATACAAAACCTTTACAGCGACAGACATTTAACGGTCACTGGGGGGGGGGGGGGGGTTTAAAGGGGTTTTCGGAATCACTGATCACGAATCCGCTGTCAAAAAGCAACTGAGGATGGTTTCAACCTCCTTAAAAACACTTCTAGAAGTGACAGGGACAAAAAAAGATTTCAATTCATAATTTCACCTCGGAAATATTCTTTAAAGGGTTTTCGGGGTCACTGATCACGAATTCAAGGTCAAGAAGGAATTCAGAATGGGTGTAATCCCCATTAAAACTAACCCTAGAAGTGATAGTGATTAAAAACATTTGAAAATTCTACATTTCACCTCCGAAATCGTCTCTAGAGTGTTTTCAGAGTCACTGATCACAAATATGAGGCCAACAAGGAATTCACGATGGGTACATCCCCCATTAAAACCACCCCTAGAAGTGCTAGTGATAAAAATTTTTGAAAATTCTAAATTTCACCTCCGAAATCATATCTAGAGATTTTCGAGATCACGAATCCGAGGTCAACAAGCAACTCAGAATGGATCCAACCCGCATTAAAACCACCCCTAGAAGTGACAGTATTGAAAGTATCCTAATTTTATCATTTTTTATAGTAATGAAAAGGCTGGTGAGGATGAATGTTATTTTTTATTTCGGAGCTGTTACACCACTTTAATAGCGAATTTATTTCATGATTTTGAGAGTATTTTCTATGTTATAGTTCGAAATATAATATATGAGCCGAATTTTGAAAAAAAAAGTCTCGATGATAGTTCGATAACTACTTGTTTAATTGCCAAATAAAGTGAATTATTATATTTTTCGGGATTGGTTTCCTATAAAAATGTAAAAGTTATTGCATAAATAAATTCAAAACAACTTAAAAATCCAATTTATAGTAGTTTTATAAAACTTCAAAATCGTATATGACAAATCCCGGTTTGTAGTCACTTTTTAAGTGTTTATTGTCCCTAAAATAAATTGGGATAAAGATACTAAATAAATAAATTTTGATTAGGTAAAACTTACCAGATTTTTCTCGATAATTAGTTTGTTTGATAAAAATAAAAGTAAGAACACCCGGTAAAATAACGGTTCCATAAGTGATGACATTTAATAAAAGATGTATTAACCAATTATATTCGGTATCAATTTCATTTAAAGAACTTACTAAAATGCTACTTATTATAAAAATACCTGTTGAGGACATTAACAACAGGAATCTAAAAAGAAAACAATTTGAATTGATTAGGATTCGTAAATCGTGTTAGTCGATAGTTATTTTAATAAAAATTTATATAAATATTATATGATTTTGGATAACTTACGTAATTTGTATATCATTTTGATTCATTGTCAAAAAATTTGTGCATTCAGTTAAAAATATTTAAAAAAAAATTCAAAAATTTTTCACTTCATTTTGACATGATTTTGTTGTATTGTTATTTCATTTCATGTGACACTTTGTTTCCCACATCTTTATGATGTGACATAATTTACTTTTTGAATTTAACACCAGATAGCATCATTATTACATTCTATTTGAAATAAAAATTACACAGGTCTGCGACTAAAAAACTGCATAGGATTTTTTTACATTTTCTTATAGATTTTGACCTCCCAAAAACAGGAAAATTATTCAAAACACTCTATCACATAGATTTTCATAGATATAAGTAACAATATAAACTAGTCTTAAAGTAGTATTATATAATATTTTATAGTAATATTATATAAAACTAGTCTTAAAGTAGTATTATTGCACAATAAAAATAAATTAGCTTCGCTTCCAAAGGGGTATTCTGTCCATATGGAAGAAAACTAACTATAACAATTTGGCCATTACTCTGGAAAGAATCAAATATCCGGACCATTAATGGATGGTTCGTGGGGACTTCAAAATACTCACGATGCTTTTGGGTCAGTAGGCAGGCTATACTAAATACCCATGCTTCTTATGCTTATGGGATAGTAGAACCAGAAAACAGCACTGGACTAAAAGTGATTGACCACCCCGAGAAACTTTAAAACCTGGAGAGAAAAATGTTATCAATACTGCTTTGGTGTCGCCAGAAATAGTTTTGATTGCCACCTCTCCATATCAAATTAGGGTTGATGAAACAATTTGTAAAATCACTGTAAGAGGATGGAGACTGTTTTAAATATCTATGTACAAAATTCCCGAAGCTGTCATAAGCAAAGTTGAAAGAGGGAGTTTTCACTGGCCCCGACATAAGAAGGCTTTTAACTGACACCTTCTTTGTGGAAAGTATGATTGAGAAGGAAAAAGAAGTTTGGGTATCGTTCAAGGATGTAGTGCGGAAGTTTTTGGGAAATACTAAGGATCCTGACTACAAAACCATTGTTCAACTAGCATCATACGAAGCTCAAGGCTGCAAGATAAGTCTGAAGGTCTATTTTTTTAAGTCTCACACAGAATATTTTCGTGTAAACCTGGGAGCTTACAGTGAAAAACAGGAGGAGCGGCTTCACCAAGATGTCCGCGATATATTTTCAATTTTCGATATTTTGAAAATTACGCCAGAAATCGGAAAATTGTATTCTTACTTTTCATCTTATGTCGGCAAGTTATAATATAATTTATCATAAAAATTGAAAATATATTTTTTAAATTAATACATCCTGAAAGTTGAAAAAAATTACAAAATCCGATGTAAAACAAAATTCAATTTACGAACAAAATGAGTCGCGTTGAATGAATTTAATTTTCTATTCATTTCCTGCAAGAAAGTTTTTATTAAATCATATTCCGTAGTTGTATCTCGTATTCGAATATTATCAATATGAATAATAATAATAATAATAATAATTGTTATTGTTGAACGCATGCTCATTAGATGCTTGTACGCATGATCAAAACATTGATTTTATTTTATAAATATAAACATTGTAATGTTAATGTATTTGTAATATAAATATTAAATATAATTAAATGAAATTTATAGGAAATATTAAATTACTTTTTTTTTTCAATCTTATTTCACCAATTACATATTAAAAATATATATTATAATTATAGAATATAAATTGTAATTGTAGTATTCGCTGGATGCGTAGACATGATAAGGACAGCAGCGCTTCCAGTGGATAATTTTGGTGTTAAAGGGGACTGTTAAAACCATAGAATATTATACATAGAAAACGCCATGGCCCAAAATTTGCGATATGATGAATGAGAGAGAAGACTGCCAGTTTGTTCCTATGTGTCCTTTTCTATGATTATAACATATGACTATCATCATATGATTATAATATATGACTATGACAAGGACACATAAGAACTTACTGACAGTCTTCTTTCTCATTCATCATATCGCATCCACTTACAAGATAGCAGATTCCTATTCGCTCCGAGCGTGAATTTCGTTTCCATGACAACGATACACTACTTTAATTATAGAATTAATGGATGCATATATAATTGTGTGGATTGCATTGAAAACTTACATTTAAAATTTAATATTCTTGTTTCACAAATTTAAATAAATAATTACGATAATTAACATTTGAAAAATAATATTTGTACAATTTGATTTCTTATTTTCACAATTTTTAATGCATTAAGTTTAATTAATTAGTGTTTTTCAATCATTTTAATTTGACAGTTTCTATATCATTAACATGTAAATAATTGCAAATTAGTCATAACAGCCCACTTTATCTCCAAAATTTTTCACTTAAAGCGCTGGCATCGATTTTATTATCCCTACCATGACTACGCACACAACGAATATATAATAGTCTATGGTTATAACTAATTTACCATTCTTAACATGTAAACGATAGCAAATTATTGAAAAATAAAAATTAATTAAACTTAGAAATTATGAAAATAAAAGACGAAATTGCATAAATAAGACTTTTTAAATGTAAATTAACATAATTACTGATTTGTTTTTGTTACGAAATAATATTAAATTTTCAATGTAAACCATATATACAATCCATAGAATTATATGTCCATCCATAAAATTATATTAATAAAGAACTGTATCGTTACCTGAAATAAAACTCATACATGGTGCGAATATCCAACGAAAACTGTACAGTCAACAGTCTACTGTAAACGTGGTTACGATATGCCGACTGTTTTAATCTTCTTTTTGATATGCATACAGAGTGTTCTATAATTCACTGTAGAAATCTGTACTTCCTGAATATACCTTATAAAGAAGAACAAAAAAGCTCTTTACAAAATTTTGATATGATTTTTTTGCAATTGATTCTTTTTCGGAAAAGCTTAAAAATATTATTCTGGATGTTGCCAACAATCCTATTGGTCCAATTTTTGTGTACTCTCCCCCCCCCCCTTACACGGAAACAGTCATTTTATATTTCTACACAGCCGTCATGGTGGATTTGACAAGTAATTACCTCAGATGTTGGCACGTTTAAAATCATTTGACGCTCAATCTATATAACTATAATGTCAATGGTCCTATCACTACTACTAAGGGTAGGTATATCGATATCGATGTAGTTTGGAGCGTGTAGTTGGTGCAGTGTGTACCCTTCTTTAAATATTGAAATGAAAATGAAAATCGATAAACAAATTAAAGATTGTTTTAGGTGTTTTGTTTATATTGAAAAAAGTCGATGTTACAGAATGTGCAAGTGTTTGGTGGAGCCGTGTGCAATGTTTATAAAAATTTAAATAATAAACATACATTCACTTCACTTCATTTGTTTAAACTTTTATTTTTTTACCAGTCGCTACCCGATCGCTTCGTTGACCAGTTTCAATTTTATTAATTAATACCACCAAACTCTACTAAATAATATCCTCTATCTCTTCTTTTACTACCTCAGAGGTCAGAAAATCAGGAGATCGGAGATTTATTTTAGTTTCGTAGAGAAAAAATTTAGTTGGAAAATTTGGATCCTCAATTACAATAGGTATAATTGCTTTTTTCCGACCTGACGTAACGTAACGCATCCGTATTACTAGTTCTAATATTCGATACTAGATGGTTCTGTTCTGTCAGTTTGAAGTATTTCATTAACTGACAGTATGGTCGAATAAAAAAAGCAATAATATCTATTGTCAATGAGGATCAAATTTTGGGGCGATGGTGGGTGAAATAAGTTCGAGAATCTATGATCTAGATTGTGTAAGTATCGTGTATGGAAGTTTGAACAGTTCGAAAATCAATGTCATCCAAATCGGTGCAGTATTTTCAATTTTTTTCGTGATGTCGAATAAACACTCAAACAGACAAAACTTTCAAAGATTGAACGGAAATTATAATTACTATAGACTGGACGTTGACGTCATTATTACCATATTGACGTTACGTTTCACTTTCTAAGAATTTATCGATTCCAAAAACAATTATAAACTGACGACTAACCAGTAACCAGTGATCAATGATCTTCCAAGTTGAATTTTTGAATTTTTATTTTAAAAATCAATTCATTCAAAGTATTGAAATTATTAAAACGGCACTTACAAATGCCAGACAATTTTCTACTTTGTATGAAAATCTATTTTAAATAATCCACGATTAATTTAATTTTTTAGAGCAAAGTTCAAAGAAAGAAAATTTTTGAATATTTTTTGTTGCCAAATTTTAAAAGAAAAAAATCATTATGAAAATGACATTAACTATGTAATTTCAAGATCTGATATTTTAGTTTTCCAGCTTGTTGCCAATAAAGTCGATTGACCCAAGATCCAATTGACCTATGTTGCTCATTTACGAACTCGACCTCACTTTTTACGCCCTGAGCACGCGGTAAACATTCCAACTTGATATCTTTTTTCGTTTTTAAGTTATCTTGTTGTCAGATGGACAGATAGACAGACAGACATAGATGATTTCATGAACACCTGTATCAAAATTTTGTTCATAGCTGTTTTTAAGCGTTACAAACTTGGGACTAAACTTAATATACCTTGATATGTATTTCATATATATAAAAACTAGCAAAATGATTGACCGTTTCATTGTTGAGATATAATAACGCAAAGTTCATCAATTTTATTGTTGAACAGAAACGAGTATTGGTGGTTGAAGAGAGATATCTATATTAACACAGCACTTGATATACAATATGTATTTTGACAGATAGTCTCGTGGTACATTAGAGTTAAAAATATTGACTTTAGCATGTATACAATTACCTTACCGTGCGTATAGTCCTAAACATTTTTACAATATTGTTCGGAGACAACAGCCCTAGTTTGCAATTGTTAATTTTTTTCTATCTCTACGAAAAACGACTTTTTTATTTCTTCCCTTAAAAAAATCAACGAAATCCATTTATTTAAAAGAAATTTGAATAAATTCGTAAAACAGTTTTTTTTATTGTGCGTCGACCGTCGCGACGTTCTATAAATTGTATAAACATTATGTTACGTCATTATAATATAAACACACTGCCAATGATTTCACACAAACTTCTTGTCAAATCAAAACAATAGTTTGTTGTTGCGATTGTTGTAAATATGGGACACTCACAATCACTGTGATCTGTGACAAGAATAGAGGACAAAAGACAGAGATTAGAAACAATCACAGTTGAATGATTTTGATAAAATGCATTCTTTTATTATGAACCTTATGTCAATTTGAGGTTGCATCAGTTTTTATTTTTTAATACAATTTATTGAACTCAATATATTTTTGAAGATACCTCGCAATTACAATTACTAAATTGCTCAATGTTGATTTATTTAATTAACTAAATTCATTTTAAGTAGTTTGAGATGTTGATGGATACGGATATTTTGTAAGGGATTGTATGAGGTCGCCATCAGTCATCAGCGTCGATATCATACCGTATGATACGATGTAAGTATTTTTATCGAATATTTATATTCAAACAGGACTGTACAGTTCCAGTTCGTTAAATAAATCTCAATTTGATTCCAATAAATTTAGCTACTGACGATGGTTGTGTTGCAATCGAAATATCGATATTTAGCGAAATGTGTGTTGTATGTTTTTGGAACTATGTTTCTTATCGCACGTTATAATTTGTTTGCTGGTTAGGAGATAAAACCAAAAAATGTGCAACAATTTTAAATTACCCCAAAATCCGACGATGTGTTACTTAGGAAATTAAAACTGTTTTAATCGATTCGGCTTGCCATGAATTTTGAGAATATTTAGAAAATAATTTACAATCAATTTATTATTTATTTGTCCAAAGTTTATGTTTGAGTTGTGAGTTATTAGAAGAAGTTAAACATAATAGAGATTATTTAAAGTAAGAACAAGGAAATTTTATTAAATATCCTGATCAAGCCAAATGAAGGTAATGTACGCACATATTGGGTTGACTACTAAATCAGAAGTATGTCTTTTTTAAACTAATATTACAATTAATTCATAAAGTATAGAGTTAAAGTAGCTTTAATATTTAATTCTTAATTATTTGACTTCTTAAATTAATACTTCAGAATTACCAATGCACAGATATCCAAACAGTATCGTCAACAAAAAAATCAAAGCAAATCTGAGTAAAAAAGTAAGCGATACATTTATAATATACGAAGATACCATAGGAATATAGTTTCAACCGAGTGTCCCACTACACCTCTTGATTTTTTTTTTCTTCAAGTTATGTTTTTTAAATAAAATTTCTGAATATACAATTTTATTTGTAGTATCGTGAGATTTATTTCAATAACTGTGTCTTAACTCGAAGTTAAAAAAAATTCATCCTTGATAGATAAAATTTGGTCACTCCTAGATATTATATTATGTTATTTTATAGATGTATTATACGTATAGGAATAGCAATAGATGCCTACTGACTGAGTAGTGAGTACTGCCTAGTGCCCTAGTGCCAATTAGAACTAGAAGCGTCCTTTAGAAAATCGTTTTGATATGTTAAATTCATGTTGGTTTCGTCTGTTCACGAACAGTGGTTCGTGATCGTATAATCGTATATCGTACGTTATACGTATGTATATCGTTTGTGGTACTCGTAACTCGTTATCGTTGTCGTTGTGCATTGTGTTGTGCGCGTCGCGGCGCACTACCATCCCAAGCAGGGGTTATAATATTCAATTGGATAGAGAAGAAACAGACGGCAGCACTCGCTTTCAGTTTTTTTTGCACAGCTAAAAAATAGTTAATAAAAAAAAAAAAACCATCAAAAATGAATTAAAACAAAAATTTTCCGTTCAAAAATTCATTTTTGAAAGAAAATTTGTTGCAAAAAAACTTCTAAAAATTTTGTGTTGTGAAATATAAAAAAATTACTTGTTTCTTTTTTTTTTAAATATACTTTTGTATTTGTGTGTACTTAAAAAATAAGTGATATTTTTGAAAGTGTGTGTATTAGTAATAGATTTTCCCAAATGCACTTGAAAAAAGTAAAAATCTTGTTTTTAAATTTAAGTGGGGTAGCGTTGTTAAAATGTAGTTAAAAATTAAATAACCCAATTATTTTTAAATAAAATAATGATATTAATAAATTAAAAACATGATTAATAAATAAATTATTATTAATAATGATATCTGCAATGCTTTTTAAGAAAAGTCGTATTAAATTGAAAATTTTATTAAATTTTATTAGGTAGGACGATACCTAAACGTTAACGTAAAAGGTAAATAAGGGCTGCTAAAACTACCTATTTTTAAAATTCAATTTTCAAAATCAAATGCATATCTTTATGCGTGTAATTTCTTTAAATTCAAATTCAAACACTAATCAAATCACATTTTCAAACATAATAAGATTAAAATTCACAGTTTAATCTAATTAAGAAAATTCCTTTTTCAAGGGGTGAAGAATAATTTTCACAGTCCGCCATTTTAATTTGATTGTTTAACATTTATTATAAAAAAAATTAAATAAACTTTTATTAAAATTTTCTCCAAAAAATGTGTTTTGTGATTTACTAAAACTTTGTGTGTGTTTTTTTTTTGGTACGTCAAAAAAGAAAAGTTTCGTATAAAAGTGGTTAAAAAACTGTATACAATTAAAAAATATTGTATACAGTTTGGGATATAAAGAAGAAGACTGGACAGTGTGTTTAAAAATTGTCATTATTAAAACATTCCGCCACATAGTATGGCGTCGGTCGCCGCTTGGCTACCATTTGCCCGAGCGGCGGCCATAGGATGGGTACCCATTGCTACTCATCCTTTACCTCCGCCACCGATACCCAAAGATCGTCGAAAAGCTGACGATGAAAAACTGTTGATCAACGTGTCCGGACGTCGATTTGAGACATGGCGTAACACTTTAGAAAAATATCCAGACACGTTACTTGGTTCAAACGAACGTGAATTCTTCTACGATGAAGATTGCAAGGAGTACTTCTTTGATCGTGACCCAGATATTTTTCGACATATTTTGAATTACTATCGTACTGGAAAATTACATTATCCAAAACATGAATGCTTAACTAGTTATGATGAGGAATTAGCGTTTTTCGGGATACTACCAGATGTGATTGGAGATTGTTGCTATGAAGACTATCGAGATCGTAAACGTGAGAATGCTGAACGTTTAATGGATGATAAACTGTCAGAGAATGGTGATCAAAATTTACAACAGTTGACGGATATTCGTCAGAAAATGTGGCGTGCATTTGAAAATCCACACACGTCAACAGCAGCTTTAGTATTTTATTATGTGACGGGTTTCTTTATAGCCGTGTCCGTGATGGCCAATGTCGTGGAGACGGTTCCGTGTGGGATCCGACCAGGACGAGCTGGTACCCTGCCATGCGGTGAACGCTACAAAATAGTATTCTTTTGTTTGGACACAGCCTGCGTTATGATCTTCACTGCTGAGTACTTGTTGCGGCTGTTCGCAGCACCAGACCGTTGTAAATTCGTTCGTAGTGTGATGAGTATCATCGATGTGGTCGCCATACTTCCATATTATATAGGTTTAGGTATTAAAGACAATGATGACGTGTCCGGTGCTTTTGTCACGCTACGTGTTTTCCGTGTATTTCGTATTTTTAAATTTTCACGTCATTCACAAGGGTTACGTATCTTGGGTTATACTTTGAAGTCATGTGCCTCTGAACTTGGTTTTCTTGTATTTTCGCTAGCCATGGCAATTATTATATTTGCTACAGTCATGTTCTACGCAGAGAAAAATGTTGATGACACCAATTTCACATCGATACCAGCTGCATTTTGGTATACAATTGTCACAATGACAACGCTGGGGTAAGTTTATTAACTTCGTAAACTTCTATCTACTAACGCTAATCTAAAATCTAACTTCAGTACTTCAGTACTTATGTAGTTAGTGCTACTAACTTTTTACTATGTTTTTTTTTATTTAAAGAAACTTTATTCAACTAATTGTTCATGCATGATTTATTTTAAAGCACATGTTTTCTTCCTTTCCTTTTATTCCCTTCATCCTTGTCTTGCGTGCGAACACGGGCCAACATAATACTCAAAAGTTTAACACCGAAATTTCTTTTCAAATTACAAATTGATTTTTCAAATTGATCTATGATTTTCGATCAAGATAGTCTCTATGCAGTAAGAAAGCAAAAAGTTAAATAATTATCTGTGAATAGATCTTTGATCCAAGATTTTCCATCCAGATAATCGAATTCAGCGATTGTTTGCCGTTTTTTGACCTAGAACATACTAGAAAGTAATACAATGATTAAAACGTTCGATCGTTTTCGAGTCCTTTCTAAGTGTGATTCGATGAGAAAATTGATGTAAATTTGATAAATAATGAATAACAGGCTGATCGAGTTAGGCCAGAAAAATAAAGTTAGTCAAATAATTTTAGCCCCTTATGAGTGCTTTTTATTTAATTAAGCTTTATCTAAATAGGGCAAAAACGATTGACCTAGTCACAGGGCTAAATAACTTCAAGGCGTTAATCTTTTTTTGGGGAAAAATTTCTATCTACAATGTAGTCAATATGTAGTCAACTTATCAGTAACTATTCTGTAACTAAGGGCTTCATTTTCTTGGCTAGAACAGTAAATCACTCTTTACTGACAAAAATGAGAGCTACGTCAAAAATAGATTAGTCTGTTCGAATATTAATACTCGATCAGTGTGAATAAGGCTTTATTAATAAATTCAAAAAATATTATTTAATGTTTTACTAAGAAACATGTGCGTACTGAAAGGAGAAGGTCGGGGTCCCTACCCCCTCTCTCCACGAGGGCTGCCTACCGTTTTGTTGGCTGAGTATGTACTTTATGCTAAAAATTTATAATTTGCTCCTCTCTACATTAACAATTCCTGTTTCCCTCCCCTTGGACCAAAAGCTGATTTAGCCAAAGTGAGTTAATTGTCCAGGAAGTCTCTGAATGGCCCTAGGATAAAGCCATAAAGCATGCTATCGAGAAGCAAATAATTTGGTTGGGTTGGAATTCTAAGAAAGATAGTGTTTGTTACATTTTTCCAGCCGGTGCAAAACCTAAAAAAGGCAAAAGAACCGGTTTTGATAACAATATTTGAAATTTGTTAGACAGTATATTACTTTGATTGAAACAACTCATGCGTTTGTGTCAACTTCACGACTCAATACCGTGGTGTATCACATTCGTGGCACCATTCGCCATATATGATTTCGCGATGAGGTTGAGACAATCGGTTGATATTAAGAATTTGTTTTCAGTGTATCTTTCTTAAAATTTTTTCTTCTACTCGGCCAATTTTTTTGCTTTTTGATAGCATGGATCTTATTTTGTATGGTATATTTTGATTCCCTGGAATATAAAAGTTGTAAGCTTAAATTTTAGGCATGTGCATGATTTGTTTAATGAGTGAATAATAATAAATTTTGATTTGTTTAAACAAATGACAGTTACGGAGATATGGTACCTGAAACAATAGCGGGTAAAATAGTTGGGGGTGTATGCTCGTTGAGCGGTGTGTTGGTGATAGCCTTACCTGTTCCAGTAATCGTATCAAATTTCAGTAGAATATATCATCAGAATCAACGTGCTGATAAACGCAAAGCTCAAAGGGTACGTCAAATAATTTCGATTGTCAAAATTGAACGTGTTTATGACTTGACTACTGTACGTTTACTGTTTACTACTTTCACACTATGTACTTAACTTAAATCACGTTCCACATGCATAGATACAACAGTTATATGTATTATAGTGTGAAGTATGCTTTATAACAAAACTCACAGCTACTTAGTTCAGTATCAGTGCCTATTTTTAACCAGCAGTATTATTTTGAGGTTCACGTTTTTATTTATAAATTATAACATTAATATTAACTTTAACATTATACTTTATATTACTTATAGTACAATTAAACTAAGTATCTAATAGGAAAAAATTAATACATCTTTGAAATTTTCCAAGGTTATTTATTAAGGTGTAAACACTTCGTAAAAAAAAGTAGACCTCTCTCAGGGCCGTTCCTAACATCCTTTTTTGGGGGATAGTTAAGGGTTTTAATCTGTTTTTTATAATTTGTAAAAAACTGATTAAAACTCCCTACTACCCCTCAAAAAAAGGGGGCTAGGTACGCCCCTGAGAGGTCGACTTTTTTTTACAAAGTATTTACAGCCTTATAAACAAATGTGGAAAATTTCAAAGATGCATTAATTTTTTCTTTATTATAATGATATTTTATTTAATTTTATTAGACTATTATATTATATTAATATTTTAACATTACATTTACATCCTACTATAGTACAGTCGCTGCGGTTCGACTACAATGTCCTATTTACAATCCACATACGACATACTCAGACAATATGCTACGTCTAGTCTCCATCATTATCAAATCTATGACACAAGCGCGAATCCAGCCCTCAAAACAGGTGATGGGCTCGGCGCAGCATCCGAAAAACGGCCAAATGCGAATCGGAGTATGAACTCACTCATGGTCGATATAGTGCATTCCTACAAAGGAGATGTTTACAAAATATATGACGCTCTGACCAAAATTTTGTACAGTGTATTCGTAAATTAATAAACCTGTAAAATGTTAGTTTGCTCGCTTACAAAAATTACAAAAGTAAATGTGCGTTTGTTTACACATCACAGTGTCACATTTAGATTCTAAACTACTGAACCAATTTTGATGAAATTTTTGTTACTTCAAATTAAATTAAACGCCAGTATACATTTTACATTAAATAACTTTATTTAAGTTCTTTACTTAAATAACAAATTCAAGCTTTTGTTTTTTTTTTTCGCGGAAGCGTTGATAATATCATCGATTTCCAGATGTTTAGGAAAGCAAGCCCGAATAATCTTATTTTCACATTCTGTTTTCCATTTGGCCACCCAGAGTCATTATTCATTTATAATAATTGATTCACTATCGTTAATGAATCTCCAGTAATACAAACAAAAAATTGTGGGATATGAAAAATGAACTTTCGACTTTTTATGTGTGTATCTGTATTCTTTGCTCTGACTCGTGAGACATGATCAACACGTGCGTCTGTACTATAAAAAATTCACAATATTTTTCAAATTGAATTTGGGCCGTTTCTTTTGGCCATGCGCAATAAAATTGAAAACAGTACACTTGTGAATGAATACTGTTGAAGCTTATTTAGAATTAATTAATTTTTGATTTAACATTGCTATATAGTTCAGTTACAGTAGGTACAGTTATGGTGAATTCACACCGCAATCAATGACAAGTCCACCTATCCACTGATCAATGAACTATGATACTTACTTTTAATCCGAGTATTTGCGAACATATGGGCGCGCATCTCACACATAATATTTGACATTTGTATTTACAAGTCAAATATGTATGATATTCGCGCATATGGTCCGCAAGTGCTCGGACTAGAAGTAAGTAGTATGAACTCTATGAAATCCATGATTCAATCGTCATTTTATAGATCATTTTTCATAGACATACTAATCATAGAGCTCAGTGATGAGTGGACGGAGCAAAGGAGCAATTAATATTCACGTGTCACGTGCGTTTTGAGTTCAACATAAAATCTTCAAAAACAAATCGCTTTACTAAAAACGTATTAACTCATAAATTGTTTCGTTTTCTTGTTTTTCTTCTATCTTTTTTTGTTTTATAGTTTGAGGTTAAGTTTTTTTTAAATTTATTACTATAACAGTTGTATATTGTTGTCTCTCTTTACTATTACGTTTACGTATGGTTGTGGTACGTTATGCGTATCTGCGGACATACATAATTACACATTTACTATGGTGGTTGCGTTCAATTGAGGTGAGTGCTAGTACCGGCACCCCGTATATGATAATCAATTTTTCTTTATTATAAATGAGGTGCCAGTGCTACCTTTCTCCTCATTATAGCTCACGTCGACTGAACGCAGCCACTGTGAAATTATATTCAGTGTCAAATAATTTGCAACAGTAAATCACATTCTAAACGATTTTTACTGTAATAATAACACTTAGAATGTTATCACTGATGCGTTTTTAATGACACGGAGATACATTCGCATCACTTGCTGCATTGTTGCTATCACGTTGCCTATTTGATATTTATATACAATTTGCTCCGTAATTCTCGTATTCATCTCACACCATAGAGATATGAAGATAGAGAACGCTAGCCTGTTAGTGGATGCGAAGCGAGAGAGAAGACTGCCAGTAAGTTCCCCTGTGTCCTTGTCTAATACATATGATTATGACAAGGACCCAGGGGAACTCACTGACAGTCTTCTCTCTCATTTAGCATATCGCCTCCACTTATAGGCTAGCAGATTCCTCGCGTTCTCTATGTATATTATTCTATGGCTCACACTGTAACCGGATTGACTAAAAATTTAAATTACACACCACGTTAGCTGTTAATAGTTCCGTTTTATTAATTTTTAAATTTTTTGTAAAATTCCAAGAAAACAATTATTTCTCAAAACACAAAATCAAATCAATTAAATTTTGCAAATGTCACCATATTATAGTGTATCATTACCATGGAAACGCCTCCAATAGAACTCATGCACGGTGCGAATACTTGATTGAATTTAAAAAAAAACTAGGGACTTTTTTACTTTTAGTTTGACTTTAGAAATTCATTCTTCAAAGATTCTTAGTGACTTTTCTTCTTATGTCAATATTTAGCCAAATATAAATTGCCAAAAGTGTTATCTTGGTCTAAGTGGTCATTTAATAATTTCACTGCAAATATTTACCTTTAAAGTTTGCGAAGGTTTAGTCAAAAACCCAATCTTGTGTCATACCCAAATGATATATAGATGGCAGCATTTAGAACACGTAATTTTAAAAAACATGGAATAGTTATTATACAGTGCAACCTCATTATAATACTTTGGTGAACAAATAAATAGAGATGATGTAAACTGTACTAAACTTTGTAGTTGCGGTTTTGTGAGAGGCTATTTCCGTTATAATATTTACAAAAACATGTTTATTTGATAATCTAATAATTGATTTGGCGAGATTTATGGGCACAATTTGACTCTGATGGTATTACAGAAAGCAAGATTAGCGCGAATACGTATCGCAAAAGCATCCTCAGGTGCAGCATTTGTTAGCAAGAAGAAAGCGGCTGAAGCACGTTTGGCCGCCCAAGAATCTGGCATCGAATTGGATGATAATTATCGTGAAGAAGATATATTCGAGTTACAGCATCATCATTTACTGCGATGTTTAGAAAAAACAACGGTAATTTGAGTTAATTTTTTGTTATTTTGTTTTGAATTACTAAAACTAATCGCTACATAAAAATAGTATCGTATCCGTATGCTAATTACAATTAATTGAACTGTGATTCTCTGATATTCTTTTGTTTTGTTTTGTACAAAATGAATTGCCTTCAATTCGATCCGTATATTTTGAACACCCAAAGTGTTTACAACTGTGGAAAATTTCAAAGATGCATTAATTTTTTCTTTATTACCATGATATTATTTTTAATTTTATTAGATTATTTAGTGTTTTTAAAATTGATCTTAGCTCAGTTTTAAATCCACGCACGTTGAATCCATTTTTGAACAGCACAAACATACGAGTATAGTTGTTTAATCAAAATATACGGCGGATTTATATTTGACGGCCAATTCAAATAATTACAAATTATGAACTTACAACAGGATAGGGAATTTGTTGAATTGGATGTACCATTTAATGGACAACCAAAACGACCGGGATCACCCTCGCCCATGGCAAGTCCAGCACATTCAAGTACAAGTCGTCATGTCGGCGGTCTGTTACACGCATGTTGCGGAGGTTGTTGCTGTACGCAACGTTATCAGGTACTAATTTTGTTATTTAAAACATTGCAATCTTGAAATCAAATTTCAATTCGATCTGACTCCTGGTTTAGGTATTTCGACCTGTGATCCGAATGTAATTATTATTATTATTATTATTATAAATTACCTTATTGTAAGAGTACTGTTTCGTTACTCGTTACATGGCCTAAGACCTCTTGGAGAACACACAAATTAGTGGAGTGGAGTGACAAATTAGTCACATGGTTTCTACTATTTCTAATTTTCCGCCACTTAAAAAATGTAGTGATCAAATTGAACTTTATCGTTATGATTTCCGCAACTTTAAAAAAAAAATATAGCGAAAAAGTTCAGCCATTTAAACTTTATCAGTAAGAAAAAAACAATGAAATAAGTTCAATTTGACGATCAAGCTTTTATATGTCCTCGAAGACTAATAATTTTCACGAAGACATCTATAAATAATAGCTTGTAGCTAATTCATACCGATCAAAGCTTTATCGAAATACCTATTTAAAATTAATCCATTGTTCTAGACATTGGAGCAGATATTATATGAAATTTGATTTCAATGGCTACCCTTGTGGAAATAAATCTGTTCTGGAACTCTGGAATATTAACTTTGAAATTCAGACAAAGAATATGTCAAGTGAAACTATCTCTGAATAAGTCAGAAAAAGTCTGAAAATATCAAATAAATTATTAATCAATCATTTTCTGTCATTAAATTATTGATTAATAATTTATTTGATATTTTCAAAATTTTTCTGACTTTTTCAGAGATAGTTTTACTTCACATATTCGTTTTCTGAATTTGAAACTAAATATTCTCCAGAGTTCCAGAACAAATTTATTTTTACAAGGGTAGAGGTATCTCAAATCTTGGATCAGTATTGCCAGCCCTTGAATAGGATACCCACTAATATTTCGTATAAAACACCAAATTTATTTTTACAAAATTTTTCGGAATGTATCAACAAGTTGGCAACACTGTCTTTGATAAAATAATTGAATAGTGTAACAATTTTGAGGTGATGTTTTTTTTTCTTTGAGAAGATTAAAGAATCTAACCTAGAATCAAAATGTCCCCGAATCTGTCTTTGAATTAAGAAATACCAACATGACAATTACAAAATAAACGTATTACGTAACGCATTTACGTGTACGTAATCGTTTGTGATTGGCTTCAGTTGGCTCATTTGGTTAGACAAAGACAATAAAAGTATTTTTTTTCTTGATTTTAGGTGAATTTCTATTTGTTTAAAAAAGAAACTTTTCCATTCAACAATTCCTAATTATTTTTTTGTTTATCATGTTTCTGTTTGTTTTCATTTTACAAGCGTTACAAAACGGGAATGGGAAAGGCTAGTTTGGGAATGATGGATGTTGCCGAAACTGAAGTTAGTTTTAGTACACATAACGTAAAACGTAAATAATTAAACGTAAATACGTTTACGTTAAACATGATCGTTGCGTTGGTTGTTATATTTTTTTTTTTAATATTTTACCTTATTTTTGGTTTTTATTTTTATAAATGGCGTCGCTCTTTGTCAAAATACTTTTTCACCTATGCTACCTAAATAAATTTAAAAATAAATGATCATCGATCATTTGTCCTGTCGTAGATTGCTAGAGAAATTTAATTTTTCTATTTGGTATCTGTTTTAACTTTGAGTCTCTTCTTACCCTTTTCGCCTCTTTTAGAGCCTGTTTGTGAGTATTGTTAAAAATCAAACACCATGGACCGATCGATCGATTTTGGTGATTTTGATATTTAACTTTACAATCTTTTTGCTGTTTAGTTTGTATCGATATTCGAACGAGTGTAGATTAAAATACCTACAGGAATATTCCATTCAACAAGTTTTCCTTTAAAAGATCCGAGTTCATTACTCATTTTGGCTTCCTAAAAATATGCAACATTTGGAATAGTGAGTTTTCAAAAACTATTCGCTCAGATAAACGTGATTTTTGTAATTTTTTTAGGTCTAAATTACCACTTATACTGAGATTCATCGAAATTGGTACAAAAAATTTACTTTGATAAATAGTTTCAGATATATTATCTGAATCCTTGCTCGATTTTAGATGATATTTCTCGATCTCGGCATATCTGGCAAACATTGAGTCAAATCGCCAAATTAACATGATTTTTATTGTTTTTGGGAAGAAGTTTTCAAAAAGAAGTTTTGACCCAAAAGATACAAAATTAATTTGTCGATGTGTAGCATTATTTTTGCAATATGCCCAGAAACCAGTATTTTAACCTGACTCAGAATATCAGAGGTTTTGGACGCAATTCTCGTTAATATATGTAAATTTCGTCATATAAGTGACGTATTGAGATATAAAATGTTCAGCGCAATAATGAATCTAAATGTTACATATTTTGAGTCAGAAACGTGTTACATGAACTGAATTGTTATGTTACACCCTGTAAATTTTAATAGCTATCTTGATTAATGATCATATAAATTGCACAATCTTATATTTCATTATAATGTCTTAACACAAATTTCAATTATCCCCCTTGTAAAATATTAGCCCTATTGATTTGAGTTCAAGCGCTGAACGGAGTTGAGTTAGCATTAAAATTTATGACATTGAGAAATATTCAAATCCTTTGAACCCGCCCCCCGGTCTACTCGTACTCGTATTGGCTAGTATTGTATAATTTTATGTTAAAACAAAACAGGTTTGTGTGGACCATGACCATCCGGTTTAATTATGTAAAAATTTAAATCTTGATCTTTAGGTAAGTCAAGGGAATGTCGCTGACCGTTGACCGTTCACCGTTCATATAAATCTTAATGTGTTCCTGTCTCCAATACCAACTTAGTTTTCTTAGATTCTCTTTCTGAATCATTCTTATGATATTTCTCCCTAGCATTACCATTTGTTTATTTTAAGTGTACTTTAAGGAGGGTGACTCGCCAGTAATAGAAAAAAAATTAATTAGTTGATAATAATCCGAATTTTTAGTATATTATAATTAATGAAACATATTATTATACAGTGTATCGCATTTAAGAAACCTGCACACTTACGTCACTTAAGGGTACCCTTCAAAAAAATCGAAAAATCCAAAAAAATTTTTTACTCTCAGAATTGGATAAAACTTGGTTTATAAGGTAAAAATGACCCAAAAAATCCAAAAATCGGGTTCATTTAACAATCGGATAAGTAGTTTTGGAAATATGGCCAGAAATATTGGGCGAATTTGCAATATCTCCAAAACTACCGCCCCAATTGCGAATTTAACGTGATTTTTGAATTTTTTGGGTCAAAATTAGCTTATAAACTGAGTTTTGTCAAAATCGGAAATAATATTTTTTTCTCAATTTTTTGCAATTTTCTTAAGGGGTACCCCTTCAAAAAAATCGAAAAAACCGAAAAAATTTTGTACTCTCAGAAATGGATAAAACTTGGTTTATAAGGTAAATATGACCCAAAAAATCCAAAAATCGGGTTCATTTAACAATCGGATAAGTAGTTTTGGAAATATGGCCAGAAATATAGGGCAAATTTGCAATATCTCGAAAACTACCGCCCCAATCATGAATTTAACGTGATTTATGAATTTTTTGGGTCAAAATTAGCTTATAAACTGAGTTTTGTCAAAATCGGAAATAATATTTTTTTCTCAATTTTTTGCAATTTTCTTAAGGGGTACCCCTTCAAAAAAATCGAAAAAACCGAAAAAATTTTGTACTCTCAGAATTGGATAAAACTTGGTTTATAAGGTAAATATGACCCAAGAAATCCAAAAATCGGGTTCATTTAACAATCGGATAAGTAGTTTTGGAAATATGGCCAGAAATATTGGGCGAATTTGCAATATCTCCAAAACTACCGCCCCAATTGCGAATTTAACGTGATTTTTTAATTTTTTGGGTCAAAATTAGCTTATAAACTGAGTTTTGTCAAAATCGGAAATAATATTTTTTTCTCAATTTTTTGCAATTTTCTTAAGGGGTACCCCTTCAAAAAAATCGAAAAAACCGAAAAAATTTTGTACTCTCAGAAATGGATAAAACTTGGTTTATAAGGTAAATATGACCCAAAAAATCCAAAAATCGGGTTCATTTAACAATCGGATAAGTAGTTTTGGAAATATGGCCAGAAATATAGGGCAAATTTGCAATATCTCGAAAACTACCGCCCCAATCATGAATTTAACGTGATTTATGAATTTTTTGGGTCAAAATTAGCTTATAAACTGAGTTTTGTCAAAATCGGAAATAATATTTTTTTCTCAATTTTTTGCAATTTTCTTAAGGGGTACCCCTTCAAAAAAATCGAAAAAACCGAAAAAATTTTGTACTCTCAGAATTGGATAAAACTTGGTTTATAAGGTAAATATGACCCAAGAAATCCAAAAATCGGGTTCATTTAACAATCGGATAAGTAGTTTTGGAAATATGGCCAGAAATATAGGGCAAATTTGCAATATCTCGAAAACTACCGCCCCAATCATGAATTTAACGTGATTTATGAATTTTTTGGGTCAAAATTAGCTTATAAACTGAGTTTTGTCAAAATCGGAAATAATATTTTTTTCTCAATTTTTTGCAATTTTCTTAAGGGGTACCCCTTCAAAAAAATCGAAAAAACCGAAAAAATTTTGTACTCTCAGAATTGGATAAAACTTGGTTTATAAGGTAAATATGACCCAAGAAATCCAAAAATCGGGTTCATTTAACAATCGGATAAGTAGTTTTGGAAATATGGCCAGAAATATAGGGCAAATTTGCAATAACTCGAAAACTACTGCCCCAATCGTGAAATGAACATGATTTTTGAAGTTTTTGGGTCAAAATTACCTTATAAACTGAGTTTCGTCAAAATCGGTAATAATAGTTTTTTCTCAATTTTTTGCAATTTTCTTAAGGGGTACCCCTTCAAAAAAATCGAAAAAACCGAAAAAAATTTTTACTCTCAGAATTGGATAAAACCTGGTTTGTAAGGTTAATATAAACCAAAAAATCCAAAAATCGAGTTCATTTGACGATCGGATTCATATTTTTGAAAATATGGCCGCAAATATAGGGCGAATATCTCGAAAACTACTTACTCCTAAATGAACTTCTCTTTCAAAACTACTTACTCCTAAATGAACTTCTCTTTCAAAACTACTTACTCCTAAATGAACTTCTCTTTCAAAACTCTCGTGAAATGAACTTGAGGTTTGAAATTTTTTGCTCAAAATTAACTTACCTTACCGATCAATTAAGAAGTTTAATTAATTAATAATACACTAAATAACATAAGCATTCTCATAACAAATTATGTTATTTAGTATATTTTTATTTAATTAATTACTTTCTTAATTGGTCGGTAAGTTGCCCTAATATTTTTAAAATATAATAATATGTTTCGCTAACTATAACACACTAAAAATTCGGAATATTATCTACTAATTTATTTTTTTCTATTACTGGCGAGTCACCCTCCTTAAGTTTGTTCCCTGCATAATTAATTGATCTCAAAATATTTCATCTATTTTTATTTATTTATTTTTTTTCTTTTGTGATTAATCAAATTTCTTGCCATTTTGATTACATTTTCAAATATGAAACTTGAACAAAAAAAATGTCATCAGTTTGAATTCGCTAAATATTTTTTTTTTTAACTTGGTAACGTAAAATTCGACTGACTTCAGTGTAGTCAAGATTTTATTAGGAAAAATGATTGTCCCCGCAGGCGTTAACACCAAAAAATCGAGTTTAGATGTTTCGACTATGTAGAAGTTAATTTAGTGCAGTCAGAATTTTACAAAGAACACTGAAAGTCCGCTTGTTAAAAGACAAACTGAAATACGCGTCGTAACCCTTTGGTGTTCCAGCTTGTCTTTCGCCGATCGGACTTTCAGTTTTCTTAGAACAATTTTGACTACACTGAATAAATTAAGTGAAACAGCACTCGATTTTTTGAAACTCCAAGTTCTGACAATTAAACTTTCACTTTTCCCAATAAACTCTCAACTATATTTACAAGGACTCACGAACAAAATTAGCGACCAGTGACATGTTTCTCTTAAAATTAGCTAATTCATACTGATGATGACTAACTTTTAATTGAAATGCGTATTATTTTAGCCAAGTTGGCTTTAATGATGAGACCAAGTCTCAATATGGACCGTAATAGTCTACCTTACTAAAAACTTTCATTTGGAAACTTATCAAAAATATCTTTTAATAACATCTGAAATTGATTTTTGAAAATGTAATCAAAAATATGAAATTTATTTTGTACGAATTACAATGAAAAACTTTCGATTTGGAAAATCTCATCTAGATCAGAGTCACTATATATTACTAATTAACCTTTAAATAATATACTAATTGAGCTTTTAACGCAAAACTTTCTTACGCTAACGTAAAACTTACCATTGATGTATGCTTTTTTGTGAATTAACATACAATCTAATCAAAAAATAAAAAACTTTGGCAGCAAAATGCACGATGTTTGGGAAAAATAATTTAACAAGTTAATTCATCAGAGTTCTTGGCAAATTTTTTCTTTCCAAGACTGTTTTGATGGGATTAATTTTCAATATTATTTCACCCGAACACTCTGTATTTTTTAAAATTTTGCATTCATGTTTTGGTGTGAAGCTATAATAACTATTTTGCAATTTTTGTAATTCAGACTCTGGTTTTGTGGAATATAGTTTGCTAACAAAAATTAAGTGATCAATTTTTTATCGAAAGAAAATGATCACTAAACCGTAGTTGCTAATCCAATCCGTAAAACTACAAAAAAAAACGTCAAAATATATAAGGCAGGAATTATAGAAAACTCTTTGATTAGAGGTAAGGAGAATCATCTCTGTATATAAAAAACGTCCACGAAAATCAGAAAATTGGTGGCGCTGCTGTAGCAAAAGGGTAATTTTTAAAAGAAAGTAATAAGAGTAAGATAATCTTCATATCAAACACCTTTTGCTATACAAGCGCCATTCTGGTGAATTTTAGAACTATTATTTGATATTTTCAGCTGAACACTTTTTCAATTTGACCCCTATTTAAGATGGTTCTTCTTATCTCTACCCTCCATAAAATTTCAGTTCTTTTCAGTTCTGTGATTCCTACCCTGTCAAAATATAGGCTAGTGGTTAATTGTAAAAGTCGAAGCTTTTATAATTATCCACTAGTGGCGCTAGCTATTAATTAAATGTTTTTTGTGTGATGTAAAATTAATGGTCCCCAAAAATTTGAAAAAAAGAAAACATTTGAAATAATATTATTGAACAAATGAATTGTATTTAGCAGGCATGCGGCAAATACATCCCAGCAACGTCAGCCGTTCAAAATAATCAAACTGGTGGAGGTATGGATGGAACATATCTTGTGGAAGCATCATTTTAAAATCAGATTCTGGCAGACCATCGTCATCGCTTCGTCTTCCTCTCTATTACAATTACATTACAATTGAGAAAGTCACGTTCACGCCACGTACTTGACTCGTCAAAATTTAGTAAAGCAAAGCTCTCTCCTAATACAACGATTTTTACTTTAAGACAGTTTATATGTACTATTTTAGAGGGTCTTCATTTATTTTGTGACTACTAATTTTACACCTGGCGAACAAAAATGCCATCAAACATACAAATGGCAACAAAATTTTCCAATTGAAAAATGCATTTACTGCCAAAACGAAAAAAATTGTTCGGATGCCGGCGTCCGAAATCAAAATGTTTTAAATAGTCTTCGGCGTATTGAAGGATATTTTTTAAACTCATGAAAATTCAAATCAAAATGGACCAACTTTGGATATGAGAAATTTTGTGCTCTGGACAAAGACATAAAAGTGCCGAATACAAAGCAAGCATAAATTAGAAAGCGTTTTAAAGGACTTATTAAATAAATAAATTTTATCTTTAAATAATTTTAAATTTTATCAAAACTATTTAAAGCAATGTATCTAGACATCCAAGAAATATTTTTAAGTATCTAGAAAAAAAACAAAACGATTCTAAACAAGTTATTCCTAATAATAATATTTTTACAAACTAGAATACCTAAATATGTACAAGGAGTTCGTAAATTCTTAATAAATTGACTAATAAAGTACGATTACGAACCTCATGTACGATATGTACCTATATTTAACATATTTTTAAAAATTAGGGAGCTCAGAAGACCAACAATAAAAATCCCAAATGTCATGGACAATCTGAGTATCCTATCCCTACGATTGGAACAAAAATGGTCATAGCTCATAATTATTTGATATATGGCCCCCAATTTTAGCAATGTTTGTTTAATATAACTGTGTATTCTCATTAGAAAAATCAATTTTAAAATCAAAAACAAAACAATGTTGCCAAATTTAGTAATGACAAGTGAAACAGAACAGATAATTGGCAGCAAAAGTAGTTATAATAGGCAAAATGCATATTTTTATTTTGAACGAATAAAAATATCCCCAAAAAATATTTATGAAAATACAAAATGTACCTTTTCTTAATTAAGTCTGAATGAATGATAAATCCGAATTCAAATTTGTTAAATTATGCTTCCAAAAACTATAACAAATTCAGTTTTTAAACACCTCACGACCTCACCACTTTTTAGATCCATCACAACACATAACACATACCTACACAATCTCAATCAAAAGACACACATTTATATAAGTCCATTGTCCAGTAAATCTCATCTCATTTTTAACGCATGTGCAGATCATAACATACTTATGTTTTTTTTTAGATAACACCAATCCCCGAAAACTTGTCCCATATCAGAGATTATGTGCGGTTGTATTTGTAGTAACTTACATGGGAACGTTATGCGTTACCGTCACCATATATGTAATACTCCTTAGTCCTCAATCCTCCGTCAATTTGACACCACTAGTTTTTAATTCAATGGTTTTGGAACCAAATTATATCCGATTGAGAATTCTCATTTTCTCTATCATTGTCAACTCCTTGGCTCATTTGAGCCAACCTTTCTTTGACGACCTCTCCTATTTGAAGTCCGTTGACGTCAAAGCTTTCGTGCTTTTCTAAAACGTCTTCAAATAGTTCATGGATAGATTAACCCTTTTAAGGTATAACAACGGATTGGTCTGAGTGTGTCCCTTCCCAGGGCAGCCACTCTAACTTAACCTAACCTAACTAACAAAAAAGGTCTTGAAACTTCACTTCTGAAAAAAAAGTACGGGAATTAATAAGTGAGAACAGAACGCAATCATCTAAGCTATTTGCCTGAAAATTTTTAGATGAAGACATAGGCAATTACCTGCATTTTTTTGACGACCTAACATAATTTTTTGCAATCTTTGTGTCGAATTTGATTTCTTGTCGAATAGTCCAAAAAATCTACATATAACGAATCTACATTCGTCACAAAGTATCACTGAGCATCCGGGCATACCTTTTGCGAACTACAAACTACTTCGCTCAATGAAATTATTGTAAGGAAGTCTAATAATAAATGGAAGGGAAAATGTTCTGAGGACATTATCTCACTTCCAAAGGCCTCCATAAGCAATATTGTTGTAGCTTTATAGTAGAGACTGGCTAGGAAGAAAACACGCTGAACGTCTGACCCTTCCAGTGCATCGTGGTTATTGCATGAATAGGAGGAAATGACAACTTGAAGCCTGTTGTTGTCGAAACAATCTTCCTGATCTTAAACAGTTCCAAAGGATTGTTTCAGTAGTGGCTGGTTACGAGACAGGTATCTTACGGTCAAAGCATGCTTCAGTCTAAGTCAGCCATTATAACCTAGAGTATGTTGGAATGGATTCCATGGAATCCATGTTGCAATGGATTTCAGCGCAGATAATTTGAACAGACTCGGAGTATTACATATAGTTTAAAGTGACGCAAAGTGGCCATGTTCAATGTTTTAGTACGATATCCAAGACCCGATATATAAAAACAATATAATTATATTCTTAGATACTCAAATAAAACTATTTAGAAAAAGTCGTCTTCCCGACAATGAAATAAACATTTAAAATTAAACTTTTTATAAAATAAAAAAAAAAGTTTTAGAAATCGTCTTTTAAAACAATCAAATTCACACAATTTTATGGTGAGGGGGTGATTGTCCCCCTTTTTTGTGTGTTTGTAATATGTACTTTAAACGTAATTTTCAAAGAGTTATTATTAAAAATACATTTAGTTCAGTTTCTACGTGTTGTCGTCGCGTTGGTAACCAAATAAAATTACAGTGTCTCATTCAGATTCAGACGCATTCAGATATACAATAAGAAAAAAACAAACGATACACTTTTTGTTTCGTTAAAAATACATAATATTTGCAGACTTGCAACTTTGTTGTGTTTTATCCTTTGGGACTTTACCAGAGCTTATTTTTAAGGTAACAGAGTGAATTTAAAGATGTCAACTTCCATACACTCCAAGACTCGAAGTTTTGATCGAAGAGTTACACACAGATTATTTTAAGTAGTTTGATCTTTTAATTCTGCTTTAAACTAACTTATATTTAGAAAATATGTCGCCCTATTAGCTCAGTTAGTTAAGGCGTAACCAATTCCGTCCGCGGTATGCTAAAGGTAGCGGGTTCGATTCCCGCCGTCGGAAAAAAATTAATTTAATTAATAGTAGTAATGGGCATAGTATATGCATGAAGGAGGTGCACTCAGCCTCTGAAATGGAGGAGCTAATAAATGAAATTATCAGCGGAAAGGTGGTAAAACACATATAAGGTTTCACAACGGGCTCGAAAGCCTAAGTGTGACCTTCGTGGATAGCCAATATAACCTAACCTAACCTAGCAAAAATATAAATCTGAATCAATTAAATTGTACTACTAGGCTCGAAAACACACTTTAAAGTTCAATAAGTTGGCTTCGATAAAACAAGTCAAGTATAAATTGATTATAACAGGCTCGGCTTTGAAACAGACATAAAATTCGAGCGGAAAATAAAATTTTTTTAGGAGCATAATAGTTTTTCGTATCTTTTTTTCTCTTGAGTTATTAATTGCCATGAAAAAACTTTGAGTCTTAGAATAAATTGTCAGTGTATCTTCAAGCTCCTTTTTTACCGTTAAAATGAGTCCTGATATAACCTAAAATGATCAAAGATAACGAAATTACACGCTCGAAAATATTGTGTATTTTTAAGGAAACAAAATTTGTCGTGTTTTCTTTTTTACTTAGTGTATTATTTCCTTTCTTCCATATATTTTTTGGATATCATCTCCTAAAGAATATAATTACAAAAAAAAAAAATATATGAAAAAAACGTAATCTTTTAGAATTTTTAGGTTCTAGTCAAAAAACAAAATCTTTCTTAACAAATTTTATCGAAAAAATCATGAACACAAGTTTTTAAAAACTATTTAGATGTGTTATTAAATTGGCAGGTTATCAAAAAAACAAAAAATATGGCTCTAAAGTTACCAAAATTGAATCAATCGACCAGAAAATGAAAAGTTAAATCGCCGAATCAAGTGTTTGTACTCACACACAATTATCCGCTTCTTGTGAGTGGCCTTAAAATTTTTCTAAAAATTTTTTGAATTTAATCACCAACTACGAAACGAAGTATTTCGACACAAACAAAACGTAAATATTTGGCACTTTCAAGAAAGTTCTTGAATTTTCGAGAGCGGATCACAAGAGAGCAATACGAAAGTCTAAAACTAAGGAAATTATCATTAGATTTTCAAGTGTGAATAAGGGTTCAGTTGCATTGAGACGACAAGCGGCACAAAATTCTTCATTACAATATTCGTAGGCATGTAACTTTTTTATTCTTGGTCCTATTTAATATGCTCTAAAATTGAAATATCTACGAAAATATGCACAGATTTAATAATTTGACAGATATCATAAGATTTGATTAAAGTTATACGATTGTCACTTACAAAGATCCTCATATCTCGAGACCGTAAAATCATGCAAATACGTAACGCACGTAAAATTGAAGAGAAATACAGGATGTTTTTAAAAGAATATAACTGTTTTGATAAAGCCGTGACACTTGCGATGCAAATAGTCTTCTCTCTTGTGATAAGAGAAAATCTCATCCTATTGCGCAAGCTCCGAGAGCGAAATTTCAAACTTTGTTTACATGTTTGTAGGTTACATATATGTTTACGTGTTAAAATACATTAATTCATATAAAAGAATAGTATATTAAATTTACTTACTTATTAAATATTCTAAATAGATATTTTATTTATTTATTTGTCATCTGTCATTGAAAACACATTGTATCCACGGGGATAGCCGAAGTATAACGCAGCCATTCGAATTTTTAACCGGCTTTACTGAAATGATGAGAAAAACTCTCACAGCTATGAAGGTAAACAAATTTTCATGTAGTTGTTCCATTTGAAATTTTGAAAAAAGAAGGGTTCTGAAGGGTTAAAATAAGCCCTGACAAATTCAAAAAGGGTCAAGGGTAACAACGTTACATGTACAGTTACAAATATTGTGTATTTTTAACCAAAAAAAAGTGACACGTGTTTTTTAAGAAGTTTAACTTGAAATCATTTTGAATATTATAAAAAATTATGGAAATTAGCCGAGTTAGAGTGGACATTACAAGTAGTTAGGTTAGAGGTAAGAAATTAGAAATCGATTCAAAAGTATGTAGAAGGTTTAAGATGTGGTGATATTGATTTTGGTAACTTTAAAGACGTAGATATCGGTATAATTATGTTTATGACTAAAATAAAAATGAATAATGAATCTAGGGAGGCTGTAAGGCTGTAAATAGATGATATTTTAAATTAATGTTAGTGCGTACCTAATTCAAAATGAAATTGAATGAAGTCTTTAATCGATGCAGATGTTGATGCAGCTGCATGACTTCACACACTTTTGTGAAAATTATTATGATCAGGTTAATTGATTAATTTTGATCCAATTTGAAGTCCAATTTTAATTCCAAAACTTTGGAAAAAAGAAAAACTTTCAAAATCTAAAAACAACATTTACAGTACTTGTATTTGTATTTGTGAAGCAACAAAGCAATGCTGAATGCAATGAATTATTAATTAATTGTACATATGTTATTGAAAATTTTATTGATTCTATAAACAAATTTTATTCAATAAATTCGTTCGTTTTTCACATTTTTAAAAGTAGGACCGCCTTAACAACACGGCACGGCTATGTGGGCCTATATCCTATACTTCTAAAGCCTTCTAA
Organism: Chrysoperla carnea; assembly: GCF_905475395.1. Lineage (NCBI taxonomy): Eukaryota > Metazoa > Arthropoda > Insecta > Neuroptera > Chrysopidae > Chrysoperla > Chrysoperla carnea. The sequence goes on from NC_058342.1 coordinate 31,104,325, forward strand.
TAGCTCTATCCTTGTTTAATTATCTTGGTGCAAAAGCATTTTAATAATTAATAATTGTAAACCATCAGTATCAGTAAGCTAACACGGTGCTACAAAAAAATAATAAAGTGAAATAGTGTACACACCCAAATTTTCAATTTATTGTTAAAAAACTGTTTCAATTTCTGATTCACTTAATTTTTACCCGGTTTTCAATTTTTCAAAAAGTAAGAGTGATGGACTTTTCCAAAAATATGTATACGCTCGTAAGGTTTTACTTCTTCGGTAATAACAAATATATTAAGTTATAAATAATGGAAACAAATAATGCCAGTTAAATTTTTCTATCTGTCATCTATCTATCCTTGTCTATTGAAAGTGACATTTCATTTATCGACTAACTTCATGATATTAAAAAATTGGTAACTAACTTCAACATGTAGTTTTCGTGTCAGCCTGAGTCACGGGTCTTAAGAAGTATAACTTCAAAAATCCTTGTAACTTTTTTTATTTAAACGACCTTTTATCGCTTGATAAAAACTCTTGAAAATCGTTTATGAAACAATGAACTGCACTATGTCTCGTGAAAAGTATTTTTTGATTGTAGCACCTGCACCGAGTAAATTACTATGTAACTATGAAATGATTTGGAGGTTAGAACATTAAAATAATATTAGATACTTCTCTGGAAAAAAAATAGAAAGCCGCTCGTTAAAATACAAGCTGTAACATTAAATTATTGAATCGGAAAAATTACCTCGATCGTTGATTCTTCTAGCATGAACTTTGTCTTTTGACAATTTGGCATTCCCAGAGAATATGGAGAGTAGAGTACCAACTCTATGTATGAAGTTTCTGGTTGATTCCCAAGAATAATTGGCAGCTAATTCATACTGGCAAAATTACAGATCAAAACACGAACCTAAACCACATTTTAAATTAGGCTCTTGAAAAATTGAAAAAAAGACGAAAAATTGAAAAAAAAAGTATTGTTAGAAGCCCACGTGTGCCGAATACCTTAAGACGGCCCTACATTTTTGAATTCAATGGAATTGTTATTAAATGTAAAACAAATCATTTTTTTGGCTACTATATAAATTTTTGAAAAACATTCTTTTTTTAATTCAGAAAAATTTAAAATACAGAAAAATTTAATTTTTCTAACTTGGCTACATCATATTGGAAAATGTTTTGTGTGTCTCGGGACGTCGACAGAGAAGTTTTAAAAGGTTAATTTTTTTCTTGACTTACCAAGTGTGGGTAAAATTATATGTCAAGAATAAAGATTTAAAAAAACTACCTTAATTTATCTTCGACTTTTAGAAAATAGACTTTTGTGAAAATTTTTTGATTTCAAACGGAAATTGAGAAAAATCTATGCTTCATCATTTGAGGTAGCGATGTTTAAAATAAATTTGACTTTTGAAGTAATCATTTTAACTTATAGGGTGAGACAAAATATATATTAAATACAAAGCAATAAATACTTCTTAATAATTAGTTTTTTTATTTTGAACGAATCATCCGATTAAGAATACAAATGAAATACTATTTCATTCCGATAATTGCCTTAGCTGGATATGCAGCAGCTCATTCTAACAATTTCCAATTTTCAGTACATTTTTTAATGATTTGAGCCTCTGTTAGATTTGAGCTTTACTTAGTCACATGAATTGCGTCCTTTAAAGCCTTAATTGTCTCTGAATGATACTAGCATAACGTTTGTACCTGACTTGCCGCAAATAATAATCCAACGAATTACAAGCTTTCAATGTTACGTTTTTAATATTTTGATAAATGAAGCTTTTGTTTGTGTCAATATTGAATAATTTCAATATTTTCAATATTTCCCGAAATTAATCAAGCGAATATCGATTAGGAACGTATTATTAAATTTATGTCACCTGAAACACAGCCGATTGGCGAATAAATCGCTAATTCATAAACGTCTCAAAATATGTCTCACCTTATACTTGGGATGTACTAAGAAATGAAAAATTGAGACAATCTGTGAAGCTGAATAAAAAAAAATGTTTTTCAAATAATTGAAACAAAATTATAAATAAAACAAATAAATAAACAAAAAACCTCAATAAAACATATTCTAAAACAAAGTGAATCTAAACGCTTATATTTGTTAAACAAAAAATGTAAAATCATAAAACTATCGAAATATCAAAATAACACCAAACACCAGTTACCAGTAATATCGAACCAGACAGACTACCAGACTACCACATTACCAAATTACCACCATTTATAATGATTTGATTGTGTATTCAAAATAAAATATATCAAAGTATGTAATACTTTAATTACCTATGTTTTATGCATTATAATATTAAATCAGTGCTACATCAGACCACAGGACCCAACTTTATTTATAATAACATGAAAATGTTGATTGACTGTGTTTCCAATACGATTGGAACTTTTTTGATAAATAGGCAACTTGTAAGTCGTTAATGTAATATGCGTCTGTCAACTGCTTTCACACTATATTTACAGTACATCAAATAAGAAGTATAATGTCCGTGAAAATAAACTCTTCTCTCACTAGTACCATGTTGAATATGCTTAAGTGAAAGCAGGACCCCATTTTTTCGTTTGAAGCATTTTCCTCGATTAAATTTATTTATCGAGTGTCCGGCAAATATTAATTTTGCCCGGGGTGGCTAAATAGCTAGATCGGACCCTGAGTGAAAGTTGAATATTATGTGTTCATAGCCAAGTTCTCTTCTCTATAAACTTTATAAACTAAAATTCAACATCTTCAGGATAGGATGAATTTTAGCAAAGCTAGAGAAAAGTAGAATTAAAGGATATTCTTCAAAAGATATCTAGAAATACGAATGATTACTAAGAGAAGTGAGGTAATTAAATGAAACAATCGGCAAATTAGCGACAAATATATGCAATGCGTGGAGGTTTCATTCGTTCTGCACACAAGTCCGACAAGTGGAATCATCTGAGAGCCCTGATTTAATATGACTATATATTTTAATATGATTATATTTGATACGGTCCTCTCGAATAAATAAAAAAAAAAGATGCGCTCCTGTGTTATTATATATTACGTTACGTTACGTTACATTAATTAAGTAATTTATTAATCAGATTCTAAGGTGTTCCAAAATCATCGGACCAAACCGACATTATTTGTATTCCTAACAAAATTCTAAGACGAAAAACAGTTTCATGTTTTTTGATTTGACGTATCGTTTTAACAGTTAAAGCCTTTTTAGTTTTAAGAATTATAGGAAATAAATTTTACTATAATTTATCATCAGGTTATTTTTTTAAGTTTTTAATACCTATTAACAATAATTAAAAATCGTAAAAACATTTTTTCTAAATCACTTGACTAAAATTTAACTGTCAAATTCAATGATTAGCTGTTGTTACGTAAACATAACCTCAAAATGTTTTTAAATAATTTAAATTTTCTTAATATTAGTCGAAAAATTCCTAAAATTAAAAACCATACGAAGCCTTAATTGCTGTTAAAGATGCAGCGGGTCAGATCGAAAAACACACAAAGGAATTCATCAAGTTGGTGCGATGATTTAGGGTATTGTCCACACCTCTGTATTTTAATTATTTAATTTTTCTTATCATAATAGTGATATTAAAAAATAAACAAATAAAACCCTTGGTCTTAATGATTAATCCAAATGGACCATTTCAATAAAATTTTGAAAAAAAAAACAAACGTTTACTCATTTTTCATTGGATTGTGATTTCATTTTACGTAATATTTGGATCAGGATCATTCAAACAGGCACGGATTTACAAATGATACAGGAAGAGGAAGGAGGGGGAGGTGGAACATTATATGCTTCCCTTGTTCAGGAAAACAACTACTTAAGTTTCTCGTTATCGTTTCCATTTGATGCCCGTAAAACTAATAAGTGTAGTGAAAAAATCTAACCTCATGACTCTTCATATCAAGTACAAGTGAAATTTTCAAAATTTAAAAAACGCCTGACAAATTTTTCGGGTACGGAACCCTTAACTCGCACTTGAGACAAATATAAGAACACTCTCCGTTAAATTACCTTTCAAACGAAACCAATAAAATTAAAATCGGTTCACCCGTTTAGGCGCTACGATGCCACAGACAGACAAACACACACACATAGCGGTCAAACTTATAACACCCCTTTTTTTCAATTCGGGGGTTAAAAAATGATACACTTAAAATTTGACAACCGTCAGTGGCGGATTTCATGGTGATTGCGTCCTAGACCCAAGCAATTGCAAGACGCCTTTTTTGTAACGAAATATAGTCTTCTTAATCATATTAGGCGTCGTTTTTTTTAGCCTTCGTAAATCAACGGGGCGTCCTTCGTCTTGTGTGTCGCCCCCTTTTCATAAAAATGCTTGCCTTTTGCTCCCCATTTATTTTAGTCTTCGTAAATCAACGTGGCACCCTTTTCGTACAAATTACCTAAACTTTTAAAATTTCGACACCCCTTAAATGTTGTCGCCCCTTTTCACTTTATTTTAAACAGTGACGTTTTAATCACAGGGATAGCTATTACAAATCGTGGGGCCCCTCATTCGTCGGAAAAGGATATTTTTAGAAGTCCATGTCACCAAATGAATGATCCTAGAAACATTTCGTTCGAAAGATAATAATTCTTGATAGAAATATCTATATAAATGTAATATCGGATATAATGACCATGTAGATTGTTAAAACCGGTTTTTTACAATATTTGAAGTTTGAGGTTAAAAATGAAAATCACATGAAAATAAAAATGAGATTATTTATTCTAAATCCTAATTAAAAAAATGTAAATGTAAAGACTCTTGTGAGAATAAATCTTATGAAATTGTTAATTACATTCAAAAAAAAAAAATTAAAAAAAAAAAAAAACCAAAAAAAAACACAAAAATATTTCGAGATAGAAATTATTTTGTTTCATATTTCACAACTAATAAATATTTTGCCTTAAAACAAAGCAGTGAAAAATCAATATGTTTATTTTTCGTTGTCTATCTAGATTCGAATCGATGAAATATGAACACAATAAAAACAATTGATGGCCGTTATATTTTTTAGTTATTTTTTTGTGTTTGGATCGATATCGATATTCAAAAAAATATCGATCACGATGAGCTACGTTTTGATTTTGCTTTTGCTCGATGAAGGTTTTTTTATATAATTCATGATTATAAAACAAAATTCAAATTTTTCAAAACAAAACAATGGCATTTTTTCCAATTTTCAAATACAGGCCTAAATACACCAACAAAATGTTCGAAATCACAGTACAACAAACAATTTTTCAAAATCAAACTTTCAACGAGCGGTATCGGTATATCTCTATTTATTTTAATAAAAACAATTTATTCAATTTTGCTTGCATTTCTTTTTTTTAAATCCCCTTTGTAATCAGTCTAATTAGGGATCATCGGAGTGTGGCAAAAATTTCATTCAAATCGGATAAAATTTGGGTGTATTATGAAAAAAATTAATTTTTGAACTTTATGACGTCATCAAAATCCAAAAAATTTTATTTTGCTCTATCTCATCCAAATTAAATTCAATTTTAATAAACAAGGTATGGAATTATACTAAATTTAGGTCATACTTTTCAAAGTTGTGGTCAGATTTAACCTATCTATAAAAGTTTTGAAGATAGTGTGGTCCTGGTTCCGATATTTCGCACAAAGTTGAATGTTAGCTAAAAAATAACATCAAAAATGAAAAGTTTGACCCAAAATTAGTAGGTTTCAAAAAAAATTCCGTTCAAATCGGATAAAATTTGGGTGTATTATGGAAAAAATTAATTTTTGAACTTTATGACGTCATCAAAATCCAAAAAATTTTATTTTGCTCTATCTCATCCAAATTAAATTCAATTTTAATAAACAAGGTATGGAATTATACTAAATTTAGGTCATACTTTTCAAAGTTGTGGTCAGATTTAACCTATCTATAAAAGTTTTGAAGATAGTGTGGTCCTGGTTCCGATATTTCGCACAAAGTTGAATGTTAGCTAAAAAATAACATCAAAAATGAAAAGTTTGACCCAAAATTAGTAGGTTTCAAAAAAAATTCCGTTCAAATCGGATAAAATTTGGGTGTATTATGAAAAAAATTAATTTTTGAACTTTATGACGTCATCAAAATCCAAAAAATTTTATTTTGCTCTATCTCATCCAAATTAAATTCAATTTTAATAAACAAGGTATGGAATTATACTAAATTTAGGTCATACTTTTCAAAGTTGTGGTCAGATTTAACCTATCTATAAAAGTTTTGAAGATAGTGTGGTCCTGGTTCCGATATTTCGCATAAAGTTGAATGTTAGCTAAAAAATAACATCAAAAATGAAAAGTTTGACCAAAATTAGTAGGTTTCAAAAAAAATTCCGTTCAAATCGGATAAAATTTGGGTGTATTATGAAAAAAATTAATTTTTGAACTTTATGACGTCATCAAAATCCAAAAAATTTTATTTTGCTCTATCTCATCCAAATTAAATCCAATTTTAATAAACCAAGTATGGAATTATACTAAATTTAGGTCATACTTTTCAAAGTTGTGGTCAGATTTAACCTATCTATAAAAGTTTTGAAGATAGTGTGGTCCTGGTTCCGATATTTCGCATAAAGTTGAATGTTAGCTAAAAAATAACATCAAAAATGAAAAGTTTGACCAAAATTAGTAGGTTTCAAAAAAAATTCCGTTCAAATCGGATAAAATTTGGGTGTATTATGAAAAAAATTAATTTTTGAACTTTATGACGTCATCAAAATCCAAAAAATTTTATTTTGCTCTATCTCATCCAAATTAAATCCAATTTTAATAAACCAAGTATGGAATTATACTAAATTTAGGTCATACTTTTCAAATTTGTGGTCAGATTTAACCTATCTATAAAAGTTTTGAAGATAGTGTGGTCCTGGTTCCGATACTTCGCACAAAGTTGATTGTCAGCTATAAAAGAACATCAAAAATGAAAAGTTTGGCCCAAAATTAGTCGGTTTCAAAAAAAATTTTGTTCAAATCGTCATTTTCGTCATCAAAATCCAAAAAATTTATTTTTGCTCTAGCTCATCCAAATTATTTCCAATTTTACTAACCCAAGTATGGAATTTAGGTCATACTTTTCAAATTTGAGGTAAAATTTAAACTACCCATAAAAAATTCTTTTTCTTTTTGAAAAATCCATCTGACTCAAAAAACAGATATAATCAAATATTTTTGGGAATTTAGAATAATTTCGAAATGTTAAGAATTGTACATGATTTTATTAAAAATAGATCACAGATAATTCTACAAAATTCAAAAAATAAATTTTTACATAAATAAAAAAAATTGCACGTTATTGAAATCATTTTAAAATTAGGAAACTGACAGTGGTGAATTTAGGGCTCATTTGATGATTACTAAAATCATACTTCTCTGAAGAAATAATAAATTCTGGTTTTCTAAAGGCAAGCTATCTATCTGTTAAATTGGAGTGCTCCAAATTCGACTTTTCATTTTTCTTAGCAGAAGGGACATTTAAGACTCATTCATTTTCTTTCCAAAAATTAATTGAATTGTTGAACAAAATTTTTCCGAAATGTTCACAACTTTTGTCTCAGTTATTTTTCTATTGGTTAACTAAAAAACGAGCTATTATCCATAATAGATTAAAATGTTCCACCTTGTATAAGAATCATAATTTTAGGTCTCTTCAATATCGTTATAACGAGTTTTTACTGTATTTTAAATTTTCGAAATTCACCACTGTTCAGTATTTTAAAAAGAACACATTTTTAATACAGAGTGGATAAAAAAATAGACTTCAATGTCCTTTTTCGAGGGCCACTCTCTATTTAAAAAAAAAAGGGCAAGGCACTTGATTACGTAGATTTGACACTTTGAAATAAAATTATTCATATATTTGTAACAAAAATAAATTATCAAATAAATTATACATTTAATAGATTCAAATTTGTTGAGATTCGTCAAAATTATTCATTCAAATCGTTCAAAACCATAGAGATAATACCATAGAGCTGTATCAAAGAGGTTATATAACATAGAGGCTTAAAAGCATAGGAATCGCTATATTAATATTTTGAATTATTGTATAAACACGTGCATGTCTGCGCAATAAGTGAATTCTTGACCGCCTTGAGAGAGGTTCAAAAAGTAAAAAATTGTAGGCATTTAAAAGATCAACCATTTGGTGATGATTTTGTAGCTTTATGATATTATCTATATTCAAAACACCACGTACAGAGTGTCCAAAAACAATTTATACTCATTTCTTACAATTTTTGTATTTGTTTGGGTTCAATACAAGTTATTCAAACCTTCGTCCATCGCGTGAAGCTTCCGCACAGAAACATTAATTATCTTGATAATGTAGCCTCAAAGTAGATGAATAATCACAAATTTTATAACAAAAATAAGACATAGAATAATTTATAAATCATAATTAGATATAGTTCAAATAATAGAACATAGATGGACCTACGATTAACTTGAGTATGTGATAAGGCTGTGCTCAAATCAACTACCAGACTTTGATAGCGTAATAGAATCAGAACGCCGCATTTAGACTACTAAAATTAAAATTTTAATTTCGAGATTTAATAATTGAGCTTCTGACCTTTATACATATTTCATAATTAAAAAACAAAAAAAGGTGAAAACAAACATTTAATCGAGTTAATTGTTGAAATTCCACGCGATGGACGAAGGGTTAAATCATTAATAACAATTGCACGACAATTGAGAACTAAGAATTGATAAATACGTTCTAGATGGGGGCGATTGGTCGAGTATTTTCTATGGTTTGTTATCGCCATAAATTTTATTTAAAGTACCATCCATGTTTACTGAATTCATTTTGGACACCCTTTATAATTACGTCGGAATAATAAAAAAATAAATAAATTTAAAACTAATAAATTCAACAACAAAAACAAAATAAATTCTTCTAGATTGGTGTGACATGCGCAACAGTTTAATGCGCATACAAATTATAAACTAAATTAGTCGCTCATTAATGATCAATCGTTTCGTTAATAATTTGAGGCCGTGGAACAGGATCTTCATTTAAATTTTCATATAAATGCGTACGTCCTAAATTCGTTGTACGCAATATTATTATAGAAATTAAGCCAAATACTGCAGAACCACCACAAACGTAACATAACGCATCTCGATAGTATGTTGATTCGGGGAAAATCGTTGAGTGTCTATAAAAAATGTGAAGAAAATTATTCGATGTAATAATATTAATAAATAATCCACTCGTCTTATTCAAAAAAGGGATCAACTTCGGAATATAACGAAATAAGTGGAAATTTTGGTCAGGGCGTCATATATTTTGTAAACATCGGCTTTGTAGGAATGCACTATATCCATCATGGGCGAGTTCATAGAATACTAATAAATAGTTACTTACAAATGTTGAATGATTATAACAGCAATACCATTTGATAATTTATCGGAAAAACTCATCAAACCGTAAACAAATGCACCACGATCCGTATCCGTTCCGATAAAATCAGCTGTTAAACCTAAACTGGTCACTAATAGCATCGAACCAGAGGCCCCAAGTAAAACTGCCACTCCATATATTTCATAGTGAAGATAATTTGGTCCGTCACGAAAACGCATCCAGAAACATGCAATTACACCCCACACAACACCAGCGAAAAACGCCATCTATGAACATTTAAATTTTTAGGTTATAATTTGAGAGTTTAAAATCTGCCAGACCAAAAAATAACATCCTTTTCTCGTAGAGTTTGTAGAATGTCAAACTTCACTTATACAGGGTGGATCATTAACTAAAAAACAAGCTATTAGCCACAATACATTAAAATGGTTCACTCTGTGTGATTTTCAAAGTTTTCCAGTTCACTCGGAACTCTAAAAGAGTAATTTGGAGCACCTAGAGACATGTCGTTCATGCTTAAGCATTCGTGGCTATTACAAAAATGAAAGTTTTAGTTTTTTGGCCATGTCTGTTATGGCAGCTTGAAAAATCGAGAATGCGATTACAAGAGAAAAATGTTAGTAATTTTTACCTTTCGGCCCGATTCCTTGTTCAATGAATGTACGACAAATGATGTTGCAAAACTACTGAGGTAGACACAAAGTGGAATCACTGCTAATAATTGAGCGCTTAGTTTGAGCGTTTCATGTAAGTATAATGGTAACAACACTTGACTCAGGTTCACGAATAATCGAGTCGACATGTAAACACATGCCACCTGAAATTATTGAAAAATTTTAACAATTAACAAATATGTTTTGAAGCAGTCCATAAACGATCAATATTTTTATCTCTTCTTAGTTTTCAATCCCACAATTTCCGGTATTTATAGAATTTTATTTTCTACCTGATGCAACAAGGATTGTCCGTTTCTTCTAGGACCCCCTGTATGAGATTGATAATATTGATCCAAAACTAACAAAAATTTGTGAGCTTGTTAACAAGGTTATAAACAGAGTAAAAAAAATTGAACGTTTAAGGATCTATAGATCTGTGGATGATTTAAAATAAAAATATCTACCAAATATAAATTCCCGTCCTGAAATACATTTTTAATTGTACGTCGTGGCGATTGACCTTGTATATTCAATCGGGTTGCATCGTTGTACTCTGCAAGAATGTTATCTGGTTCGCGTACACCAATATGAAAGATTGTGGAACATATTGTACCAACAACTAATCCAATCCAAACAACTCGACGAAATTTTGGTGCATCGGCAGGTGAGACACGTCCATCACCTGTAGTGTCTACACCCAACGACCACCATGTTATAGAGTATACCAAAATATTTGAGAATACCGTAAAACTATATCGTAGCGCAGTTAAACGTGTTCGCTCATGTTCGTTGGGTGTTAATTCAGGTATCAGTGACAGATGTGATATTTGGACGGCCGCCCATCCAAATTGAAATACGATCACAAATGAAGCGTAATAAATAAGTTGAGCCCATGTATCACTTTCTTCACAGCCGACACAACTTCCAAATATAAACGGGAAAGTTGTTAACGTGCAAATTGTTCCTACGAAAAATCAATCAATGAAGTTCAAGCTCACTTAATATATTAAAATATTTTATTTACACAAAAATTACTAGACGCTTTCAATCCGGAAAGCATATTGGTTCAGTCAATAAACCGCTTTTTTCAAAATTTTTGTGCATCTTTTTTGGATTTCTGTTTTTGATAACATTTCGAACCCATCCCTCATAGTTACGAAGTGTGTACCCTAAAAAAATTTTTTTTCCAAATAGGGAGACTGAACTATATTCAAAAATTTGACCATTATACAAGATTAATTCTCACTTTATAAAGAGTACCAAACAAAATAATTTTACAAACAAAAAAATTAAAATGCGATCCAAATAAAAATGCCCTTTTATTATTTTATATTGACCTACTACACTGAGACTACTTTCATAAATTAGGTTCATTTAAAAAGAATTAGAGCGCAAACTCCTTTGAGAAAAAATAGTGTTAAAATATTTGGAGAAGTGAGCCCTACTTTTTAGGGTAGGACTCCCGTAGTAGTACGCGAACCAATTTCAGTTGAATTGAACTTAATTAAGTCACGAAATCAGAGGCGGATTTAGGCTTAAGGGGAGTCGAATTTAAAAAGTTTAGTTTATTACACTTGTAACACACATACCTATTAAATGCCATGTTTTTCTACGCCCATATCGACACATCCAAAAATTATCATTCCTATCAGATTGATAACCCACAAAAGGCGTAGATAATGCATCTGCAATCTATAAAACACAAAACAAAAACGGAATAACAACAGAAGGGCAAAATACAAACAAAAATATTTACCTGTCCAATAAGAAGAACAATTCCGGATTGCGTAGGATTAAAATCCAAAACTAAATTAAAATAGATAAGTAGATATGTGAACCACATCGAAGCGCAAATATCATTTAAAACGTGACCAGTTGCGTACGTAAAACGTGTCGTACACGCAACACCGTTCCATATTTCTGGATATGATGTGTCTGCCATTATGATAAAATTAAATAGTCGACCGATGCAAGCAAGACCTACGAACGACACAAGTAACAGTAACTACGAATAGTTAATTTTGATTTGAATTGAGTTAATTAGTTGCTATTTGATTAGAAATAAAATACCCATTATCTGAATTTATTTTCAAAAAATTATTACAAAACAATTAATTTTAAATATTATGATTCAGCAAATGATTAAAACAATATTATTTTATTTGAAAGTCTATTATTTATTCTCTACCATACCCCATCCCCACACCCCCTCTCCAATTAGATCTACCCAGGCCATCATTAATTCAATCCCAACCAAATTTTATGATAAAAAAAGAGGAATATGTAGCCTTTTTGAAGATTTCATTACGTAATAATCAACCTATTTTTAGAAAAAAATAACTCCTGTAACTTAATGCAAGGAAAAATTCTCAATAGGGTATTATCGTTAGTCAAAAATAAATTATGAAATTTGAAATAAGTTAAAATTTATGTAAAATAAAAGGACATTTCTTCTTTCATTTTTTAATCGTAATTTTAATACTGTATATCACGTGACCTAAAATGCGGGTAAGGCCTGCTGTGATGTCATAGCGGTATGAGTCATAGATCATCAGCTAGTTCAGTGTAGACAGCTGGGTATAATGTATACATAGATAATAAGTATTTATATTTATTATAATCAGATGTCTATGAATATATTTGTCAAACTTATTTGTGTTATTTCGTATAGTGATACCCATATTACGTCCTCAAATTGGATGCCCGCGTTTTTGACAGTTTAAAAAGGTTCAAAAAAGGTTTAATTTAAGTTATTGGTAAGAAAGCGTGTATTTTTCCGAAATAAATTTTTGATGACTTTTTATTAGCAAAATCAACATTTTGAAGTACTTTTTCAAAAATAGTGGAATACCCTATTAATAACTACATCGTCATAGTCGTATAAGTTTTACAAAAAAAAGACACCAAATTTAATTGTCTACAATAAAAGTCATTACCATTTTTGGTCTCATGTACACGGTTATGGAGATATAGCCCAAAACAGTTTTCCTTAAAATGAAGGCACTTCCCTCGCCTCTTTTTGTATGGATTTCGTGCTTTTACATTCAGTACATGATACTAAACCTATTTAAATAAAAAATAACTCCTGTAATTTAATACAGAAAAAAATTCATTGTAGTCTGAAGTTTTTTATTAAATCCGCCACTGACCACTGACATTGAATAATAAATGTGTGAATGTGATTAGCTAATCAATAAAATAATAATATTCATAATATTATAATTATTTATAATGAACACTCAACTAAACTAACATGAACGCTATTATTGAACAGATGTACACTTGAAAATGATTCATTTGAATAAAATATTTTGAATATTCATTAAAATTACAAATAATTGTATTTTTTATAAAATATTTATTTTATTTAAACAAAACAAAATTATTATTAAATATTATTTAATATTATATTTTAGTTTATTTTCATTTATTTAATTGTAGGGAAAACCAACTGCAACGACCTCGAGCTTTAATTGTAGACAACGGACCTATAATAGGGTATTATACTGTTTTTGTGAAAGTACTTTAAAATGTTGATTTTGCTAATAAAAAGCCATCAAAAATTTATTTCGGAAAAATACACACGCTTTCTTGCCAAAAACTTAAATAAAATTTTAAACCTTTTTTAAACTGTCAAATCGCGGGATTTCGAAACTTGACCAAAATATCTGTCACACCAGTAAAAAGGTTTTTTTAATATTCAAAGTGACTTAGGGAGTTGTTGGGCCCTCTCAATCGTAAAATACCTTTATAGTTATTTCTTAAGGACGTAATAAGGAATCATTTTTTAACGGAATTAGTGGACGGACACAAAATTTTTTTAAAATAATTTTCAATCAATAACTAGTCGAAACTTCAGTTACATGATGTCAGACGTACCAATTTCTTGGTATACATATCCTTTTTCAGGGTCCAAATATCCCCAAAGCTGGATATTTGAAAAAAAAAGATGGTACATTCACACAAAAACAGTCATAGGATACCAGTTTTTAGCGACATCCAGATTTATTGGGCTATCTGACATCACTGCAATAATTACGTTTGTGTCTGCTAATTAATAAATATGGAGTATTCCCTAAAATTATAGCAATCGGAAAAAACAATTATACAGAATATAAAAAATCAGGTTCATTTGGCGGATTGAACTAGTAGTTTTAGAGAAAAATGATATCTCGGATCGATTTTCGACGTTATCTCGATAACTACTCGCGCAAATGTTAAATACACCCGATTTTTTAATTTTTTGAATCAAAATTACCTTCTAGCATGAGTTTTATCTAATTCGGAAAAGAAAAATTTGAGATAAACATGGCATATATTTTTATTTTTTTGAACTCACCTTATAAAAAATGATTGTTGGATTAAATTGTTGAATTTAAATTTTCATTACATTACGTTATTTTGAATGGATTTGAATATACGTTGAAGATTTCCTTTGAATTAAATTTTGTTGTGATTGTGCAGTATCTGAAACAATGAAATTCAAAAAAAGAAAATGATTTGAATATTTTGAATTTTTTGCTTACCTACCTTATGTTTTGATTTTCTAACCTCAATATTTGATATAAATAATTCAGATTCAGATGGTTGAATAGTTTCAACAAATAAAATCGTTTATAAAACATTTAAACTAGTTTTTATGATAAAATTTTATCAGATTTGTCGTTTTAAAATTTGCTCTATTTATGTTTTTGTTTGAAAGCACATGACTAAAATCAGTCGTCATATTTGATATTTTATGTCATTTCATTGACGTTAGAGTTACATAGAATGATTGTCAAACGATTGTAAGCGTGCCAACATCTGAGGTAATTGCTTAGGTCAAATCCATTGTAGCTTCGTAAGAAAAAATGTAAAGTGACACGTAATAAGTATTTTTTTAAATCAAAAAGCGAAAAAGTTCAGTGAAATCACAATATTTTATGCAAAAAATTTTGTGATATGAAAATTTAACATTCAATGTATGTTTTTTTTTATAAATGTCGCTATATTAAATGTACATTTTTTTGATAAATGTTCCTCCATTCCTTTGATGAATGTATTTTTTTAATAAATATCCTTAGCTGACGTAAACAATAGGGTATTATCGTTAGTCAAAAATAAATCATGAAATTTGAAAAAAGTTAAAATTTATGTAAAAATATACTTAAATATTCTGATTTCGAGTCATAAAAACACATTTTTCTTTTAAAATATTAAAATTAAAAATCGTAATTTTTCAACTATGTATATATCACGTGAACTAAAACGCGGGCAAGCCTTGCTGTGATGTCATGTCAGTATGAGCCATAGACCATCAGTTAGTTCAGTGTAGACAGTTGGGTATAATATATCCATAGATAATAAGTATTATATTTATTATAACCAGATGTCTATGAATATATCTGTCAAAATTATTTGTGTTATTTCGTCATCAAATTGGATGCCCGCGTTTTTGACAGTTCAAAAAAGGTTTAAAATTTCATTTAAGTTTTTGGCAAGAAAGCGTGTGTATTTTTCCGAAAAAATTTTTGGTAACTTTTTACTAGCAAAATCAACATTTTGAAGTACTTTTTCAAAAATAGTAGAATACCCTATTACCTCATGTGTTGGCACGTTTCTCACTGTACGAAAGATAGGCGATGCTTAGTCTATGTATAACTCTAAAGTCAATGTGTCATTCATATGAAGTATGTTCTTTTTGTACCATAGTGATCCATTATTTATACTGAGTGCAAATACAGAATGCCCGTGACTCGATGAACATACATTAAAATTAGTCGAAAGTGCTTTATATACTTTCGCCTTTACTTTCGTCCGAAACGCAATAGTTAAAGAGTTATTTATTATGGGCACTATTGAATTTAAGCAATAGAGTAAAAACATTATTACTACACTATTTACACTTGTCTTCTACCCTCATATAAAAAGAACAATTTTCATTTGCGTCATATAGCATAGAGATACTAGAGATAGATAAGCCAAAATACTCCCAATTAATAATTACGTTTGTAATTACTAATTAAATAATATGGAGTGTTCCCTAAAATTATAGGAATCGAAGAAAAAAATTATACAGAATATCAAAAATCGGGTTCATTTGGCGGATTGAACTAGTAGTTTTAGAGAAAAACGATATCTCGGATCGATTTTCAACGTTATATCTCGAAAACTACTCGCCCTAATGTGAAATACACCCGATTTTTTCGAATTGAACAAATCGAAAAAGAACAATTTGTCTCGATTTTTTGCAATTTTTAAAGGGGTACCCTTCGAAAAAATCGAAAAAATCCAAAATTTTTTTTTTTCGAAATTTGATTAAGCTCATGTTACAAGGTAATTCTGACCCAAAAAATTCAAAAATCGGATACATTTTACGATTGGTTGTGTATTTTCGAATATATAGTCTGGTAAGATAAGGATCTGTATCTTAGAAACTATTTACGCAATCGTAAAGCATATCCGATTTTTGAATTTTTTGGGTTAAAATTACCTTATACAGAGTGATATTTTGAATCGATTTTAGGCTTGGTCTCATAAATGTTTAGTAGAATCATCCGTCAAATAATAGATATTCTAGTTTTTAAGTCCAATAATTTATGTAACTTCTATCTTATAGTATCTCTATGACTCATAAATTCATGGGAATTTTGATTGTATAACCCATGTATAATCAAAGATTCATGATTCAATGTTTATTTAGAAACAGTTTTTTTTTGCCGCCCCCAAATTTAGCCGAATTAGCCCTTACGTAAATACACTTTTTATTTAAAAGTATTGAATGTCCTATGAATTCGTATCTTCATGTATGGATATTTTTGATAATAATTAATTGTGTTATCTCAGTAATGAATTTTTATAGTAATTAATACTTTTATTATTTACTATTTTCTTATCGTACAACTAGATAGTATTTATTCATTCATTGTGTTGTATCACTTTCAATAAAAAAATTGTAAACCCTTCCGATACAATGAGACCCCACTAACATAGTTTGCTGATTTTCATTTTTTTTTTTTCAAATATGGCGTCTGGTGGTCGCCATATTGACTTTTTATTACTACCATATCTGCAGTGGCCCTCGCAAGATTAAAACAAATCTATTGAATACATATTTTTCATAAGTAGAACTTAAGGTGCACTGGCAGAGGGGGAGGTCAGGGCTAGTGCTCTAGGCAAGGTCCTTGGGAGTCAATTTGACGCCACACAAAGAACATGACCCATATTTTTACTTTGATAGGTAATCAGAGTCGAGTAAATTGAAGTCTATGGTAAGAATTATGACGATTAATATTTATACTCTGTATATATGAAATATATATCAAGGTATACTTATTGAACTCCCAAGTTTGTTACACTAAGAAATATTGATGACACCGTCAGCACAATAATTCAAAAACAAAAAACGATATCAAACTGAAATTTTTATAGCATGCTCAGGGCGTAAAAAGTGAATTTGAGTTCGTAAATGAGCAATACATAGCTCAATTGGGTCTTGGGTCCATCTTACCCACCTTAAAAACCATAAGCGATGAAACAAAAGTTTAAATGTAAAAAAATTTCCCTACAAAAAAATAAACAACTGTTGTTTGAAACATTTTGTAATGATGTGACATCATGTAGGCAAAAATATTATTCATTAATTACTAATTTATTGATTGCTTTCATCGTAATTGTAGGTTATATTCAACTTTATTTATACATATAATAATTACATACACGACTGTTTTGTTTTTATCAATATTACGTCATCAAAATGGCTGATAGAGTTTTTGCGAGAGTAAAAACAGTTTAAATAAATTAATTTAAATTTAATTTTATGGCAAGAAAGCGTGTTTATTTTTCCGAAATATATTTTTTTATAGCTTTTTATTAGGAAAGTCAACACTTTGAAATACTTTTTTCAAATATAGTAGAATCTATTATACAGTGAAATTAGATGTTGATTCCATGTTCATCTCTGAATTCAATAGATTGCACAATAGTATGAAATATTTTATAAGTCTCTGGAATGTGGTGTTGTGTGTTGATTCTATAAATCTACTTCTGCACACACCAAGAACACCAAGGCGGTAAATAATATATATACACAACACTAACACACGAACGAATGCGTTCGCAGTGTTAAACTGTTAAATTACATTAAAATTTAAGTGTTTATTTTCAAGCAAAAACTTTCGACATAAAAATGAAAAATTAAATTTAAAATATACATATTTAATAAACTGAAAAATAGAAAAAATTTGATGTTAATGGAATCGAAATCGAATGTGGTCTTATAACCGTAAAACTCACCGCTTACTGTCAAAACATAACCATCAAATTCAAATAATTCATAAAGACGCAAATTATAATCGAACAAAATAACAAAATGTTCAAACCAACGTTTACTCAACCTGCCCCAAATACATCGTTTGGTAAGTTATAACTAATTTTAATAAATTTCCTAGAATTTTTAAAACAATATTTGGGTACCCAATATTTGTTGCACAAAGTTCAGCGGGTTTTTTTTTTTTTGAATTTTCCGTTTTTAATTTATTTTTCAACTTGTTGATACCACATAAAAAATCGTCTCGTTTAGTAAGTGTGCTTAGGATTAGAAACCGTAACCACAGGGACCGATGTTTATAACAATTTGAGTTTAAGTCTACAATATGACAATGCAGTATGCAATTTTTTGTGCAATTTTTTGAACTATTTTCGGTTTTTATTTTTGGAAATTAAAAAAAAGCAATTATAATAATCAAGAAATGGATGAAAACGGTGGGTTTAAACTTCATACAACAAAGTTAAAAGCTATACAAAAATCACGAATACCAAAACTAACTCATCCGTCAGTCTTAGAACAAACAATATGTGAACACTCAGAAGGCCTAAGTATTTTCTTATTTTCTCCTGTCAATATTATGATTTCTTGAGCTCCAAACTTCGTTTTTGCGCTAGTTTCGACTCATCAAGTTTCGAAGGTAACAAAATATTTTTTTAAAATGATAATATTTCAAAATAATACAATCAAATGAAATCAGTTCATATCCCTCCTTTAGTTGAATATTATTAAATGAAATTTACTAATATCTACTGATTATCATTGGCTGCTGTTTATCGAATGATAGTCAGTGAATTTATCAATTTATCAATTTTTGTCATACCTGTAGCGCCCAAATTAGGGCTCAGATCCATAATTGGTAAATAACTTTTTCCTTCGTCTTTATTAGTTTATTCTGTAGGCCCACGATCTGCAGTTAATAACAGAACGCCCTGTATATGAAATATATCAAGGTATACTAAGTTTAATCCCAAGTTTGTAACGCTTAAATTAAAAATATTGGTGCTACCAACAAAATTTTGGTGTAATTGTTCAGAAAATCACCTAATTAGCCCATTGTCGGTTGTCCGTATAACTCAACTTGTAAACCGTTAGAGATAGAACAAAAGTTGAAGTATAAAAAATGTTTCTTATACAAAAATTAATAACATTTGTTCGAAATATTTTTTCGTAAACATCACTGTTTACCCGTAAGGGCGAAAATTAGCTTAGAAATATTATTTAGTATATATACAGGTAATATCATGTATGTGCTTATTTATTACTATATCCACTGAGGAAGAGGAAAGATACTCTTATTACTTTGTGTGTAAGAGTGGCTATCTTTCTTTACTTACATGACGTAAAAAAAAACAAAGAATCAACACTGTCTATATATGGTAATTCAACATTTAACTCAATTATTTATTTTCACTTGTTTTACATTGATTTTAACTTGATATGTCGAAAAATATACCGAAAATTTTCTATAATTATTCTATTAACGAATTTTTATGCTCAAGGAATAATCATCGTAATTTTGTGACTTAAATTTCTGAAATTTTGAATATTTTTGAAAATGGCAATAGGGTTTGCTGGAGCATCAACATCGACACCGTTTGGACAATCGAGTTTCGGTAAGATGACAAACACATCGGGATTTGGATCAACTGCGTTTGGGGCACCTTCTACCCCCATGTTTGGTGGTCAAAATCAAACACAAACTGGCTTATTTGCGTCAACAACACCTGGACAAGCTTTTGGACAACCCGCTCAACCTCAATCTGGTTTTGGTAAGCTCAAATTTTTCTCTCGATTTATAGAATTCAAATTAAAAACGATCACGAAAATCGGCATACAATATATTATTTTATATGTACAAATCGATCAGAAATTTTACGCCTAAAAACTTTGGACTAACCAATTTTTTCTCTAAAATGTATAGTTTTCGGGTATATTGTCAAAAATTCCGAAATCACCGTTTTTTTTCTGGGCATATGATAATTTTTATTGTACAGACGAAGCTAAAAATTGGCATAACTGACATTACTGTACCCAAAACTTCAGAAATTTTGAAATGAAATGAATTAATTATTTTAAATTGAAATTGAATTACAGCATTTGGATCGCCAAACTCAACAACCAATTTATTTAACCAACCCCAACAACCATCATCAAGTGGTCTTTTTGGATCAGCTGCGAACTCAACATTCGGACAAAAAGCGCCATTCTCAACATTTGGATCACCACCGTCGTCAGGTATATTTGGATCAGCCCAATCAACTGCGCCACAAGCACAAGCAACCCCATTATTTGGACAAACTGCCACCCAAAATACAGGATTATTTGGAGGCACATCAGCGTTCTCATCGAATCAAGCGAATCAACAAACTGGTACTGTTATCAAATTTAATCCGGTCACTGGAACGGACACAATGATGAAAAATCGTCAAACACATCAGATCCAAACACGTCATCACTGTATTACATTCATGAAAGAATATGAAACTAAATCGTTGGAAGAATTACGATACGAAGATTATTTGGTAAATCGAAAAGGGCCACAACAAAATACTGGAAGCACTGGTTTATTTGGGCAAATGTCAACGACAACAAACGTAGGAGGTACAGGGTTATTTGGTGCAACTCCATCGGTTTCACAAGGTGGTTTTGGACAAACATCTTCA
Organism: Chrysoperla carnea; assembly: GCF_905475395.1. Classification (NCBI taxonomy): domain Eukaryota; kingdom Metazoa; phylum Arthropoda; class Insecta; order Neuroptera; family Chrysopidae; genus Chrysoperla; species Chrysoperla carnea. The sequence continues at coordinate 31,125,349 of NC_058342.1, forward strand.
GTGTTTGGATCACCACAAAATACAAATTTATTTGGACAAAAACCAGCATTTGGTGGACCAACAGTTGCATCAACTGCATCACCATTTTCATTTAATCCACAACCAACAGCTACAGTTACACCATTTGGTAACACACAAGCGAAACCGTTTGGAGCACCTGCCCAAAATACCGGTTTATTTTCAACGCCATCCACTCAACCTACGAACACATTTGGTGCAACAAATACCTTTGGAAATTTTGGTGCAGCCACAAGCACAACAAGTTTTGGATTAAATCAGAATAAACCAAGTACAGGAACGTTTACATTAAATCCTCCCAATTCAACAGGATTTAATACATTTGGACAGCAACAAACAACATTGTTTGGTGGCAACAAAACTACTCCGAACGTTTTCGGTCAAACAAGCGGTGGTTTTGGGCAACCAACAACGTCTCAACCCACATTTGGTGGTTTTGGAGCAACTCAACCTCAAACAAATTCATTATTTAATAATTCAAGTTTCAATAAACCAACGACAGGGGGTTTTGGAACGGTGCAACCACAATCGAATGTATTTATGGGTGGAATGAACTTAAATCAACCCCAACAACAATCAGCAACCAATTTATTTGGTCAGAAAACAACGAATAGTATATTTGGACAGCCAACGGCACCTCAACAAAGCATGCCATTTACTGGATTTGGACAACAGAATGTTTCAGGAGGAATGTTAGGATTCGGGGTCTCGTTATTGGGACAAAATCAACAACAATCATCATTGTTTCCCGCTTTGAATGGTTTAAATGTACATGATCAGATTTTAACAATTACAAAACCGTATCAAAGTATTGACTGTCTCAAAAGAATTTCCCCAAATAAAAATGGCGTAAGCGTAACTAACACAACGAATCCAATAAACATACAATCCGTGACCGATGATAGTTTAAAATTTTCATCAAAACAATTACAAATTCCGATTAAAATGCGTTCGTTACCATCCAATTCTGATATGAGGACATTATTCGAAGGTATAGAATCCACGGATACATTAGCCGATGATAATTTATTTACAGCAAATCCTCGAAATGCACGTCGATTATATATCCAAAAAGATTCACATATTGATGATGCACCTCGTCTAGAGACTTCACCTAGTCTAGCGAGTGGTAGCGAAATCTCACTCGAAAGTGGTTTTGAAACGAGCAGCGAAATAAGCAGCATCGGTGGAACTGAAGATTTAGATCGAAGAAATGATGAAATTCTCGCCACAAATGGTTTAGATCGGGCAGAAATGGAAATTCGTCAGCGGCATACAGTACCGCCAATACAACAAACCTCACCCAAATTTGGATCACACCAATCTGAACAATCCATGTTGACATCCACAAAAATTGTACCTGAAAAAAATAGTAAGATTTTGGAATTATCTCGAGATGATTTAAATACATACACTGCTTCCATTCATTCTGAGAATGAAGTAGCGAATTCAAGTAATCCCACAGGAATAATCTGCACGCGTCCTGGATATTACACAATACCGTCCTTGGAGGAGTTAGCTAAAAATATGACACCAGATGGAAGATGTATTGTTCAAGGATTTACAATTGGGCGACGCAGTTATGGAAACGTATTTTTCCCAGATACATTCGATGTTGCGGGAATAAACATCGATGAACATGTCCATTTTCGCACGAAGGAACTGGTGATTTATGTAAATGATGAAAATAAACCACCATTAGGACATGAATTGAACAGACATGCGCAAATAACATTAGATCAAGTTTATCCACGTGATAAAGAAACCATGCAACCAATTACTGACGTGGATCGATTAGTTCAAATGAATTATGAAGATATTTTACGGGCTTCGTGTGAACGTCATGGTACTACTTTTGTAGATTATCGACCAGAAACAGGCTCATGGGTATTTGAAGTCGAACATTTTACCCGATATGGAATATCCGACGAAGAAGATGGTATTATTCCTAAAGATAATTCAAATATAATACGACAAGAAAGGACACAAATCGAAAAACCGTTGGAGAAAGTATTTTCTTCCAAATCAAAAATATTGGAGCAAATTTTTCCACCATTGAATCCAATGAATATTATTTGTGAGAATGAAATCGAATCGATGGATGATCGAGATAGCAGTATGGAAGAAATTGCATCCGATGATGATATCATGGAAATGGTTAACGAACCACTTGATGATGAATCCAGTGAAAATTTAAATGGTTATCGAGATTCTTCGACTTCGGGAATCTTTGTTAGTCCTCGCATGCAAAGCATGAAACAAACATTTTTCAATGATGATAATCGATCTGATGCCAGTTCTCAAGCAAGTGGTCGAATTTTAACAACAAGCTCCTACGTCGACTTTCTAACCGAGGAACAAATTTACGTTAACGAAATCTTTACAAAAGCGTATCAAGATTCAAATATCGAACTCGAATCCGCTGAGCAATTACAACAAGTTTTAGAGAAATCGGTGCAAACGTATAAATCACCGGTTATTTTTAAACAATCTGAACCAGTTGAACCATTTCAGGTAACCAACTATTCGAAATTAGTTTATGATAGTGTTGATACTTCTCCAGAATGTCTTTCGGATGCAGAAAAAAGTTTACTTGATGATACTCCGGATATTGGGAATATGGATAAACAGGAGTATGAGGAATTGTTTGGGGATACTAAAATAATAACAGATATGTCAATTGCTTTGGGTATGAATTGCCGTACATCGTTTGGGAAAGGTGATCACTTTTTCGTATTAAATAAATTTCAAAATAGTTTTGTTTTCGAGGAAGAGGGTGCAAATAATGGACTTGGTCTTCAATTATTACATTTAACTTTCAAAAATGAAAGTTACCCGGATGTCGATCTATTTAAAAGTCACATCCAGGAACATTTAAATATACAATTAGCGCATGGTGATATCGAACCGGATCAAGGCTTTCCCTATGCATTCCCTCTACAAGGACCTAAAGCTTTACATCAACACTCCGAAATAGCACAAAAACACTACAAAAATGTTGATAAAAAAGACAGTAAAAATTTTATTGTCGGTTATACAGCTCATTTGTGGAAATTATTTGAAGCATTATGGGGCGAAGTACTTGAATTAGAATCCGAGGCACCTGATGATCATTTAACAACTTCCATACGACGGTCTTGTCTTTCGACATGGCTCGAATCATACATGGAAGAAGAATTACGGTCAAAGGAAACAAACAATCCACAAAATTTAACCATGTACGATTATATATGTGCTCATAAATTATTGGAAGCCTCAAACTTCGCTTTGGAACAGAATAATCTAAGTTTGTCATTGTTGTTGGTGCAAATGAGTTCGAACGGTTGTTTGCGAAAATTTATTAAAGAACAGCTAAAAGCCTGGCAATTGGTCAAAGTAAATAAATATATTGGCAAGGATATACAAAAAATTTATTCACTTCTTGGGGGGATTGCTGTTACCAAAAATGAAACTTGGGGTATTATCAATGTTTGCGAGAATTTAAATTGGCTTCAATCGTATGCACTTCATTTATGGTAAGTTGATTTTTAATTTTATATTAATCGCTTGTCCTAAACCCTTCATCTGTACTCTCCATATGCATCCTCTTTTCTCATCATGTAGTACAGGCTGAGAATTTTCGTATTAAAAAAAACTAACTCGACCCGTCAGGAAATCCACAGTGCAGTATCCGTGGCCAAAAACAGGCTAGTAAAAAATATCAATAGTAATTTACTTTCTTTTTATTTATGGGCAACTTTATTACATATATGATATATAAATTACATAGTGAACAAAATTAAATCTTAATATTATTTCTCTAGCTTGTTTTTTCCTAAGCAGTACATTTTTAGACCGTGAGTCTATTTTTCGTCTTTAGATATCGCGTGGACAGGAAATACGGACTAAAGAAATAATATATAAGATTACCCGTCCAGCTTTTTTAACGCGATAATTAGAAGAAAGATAGTAGTTTTTAAGAAAAAATACTTTGGAAATTGGAATGTAGAAAGTCGGAAAGGTATGAAAAAACTATTTTGGATTAAAAAAAAGTAGGGAAATACAGGTAAAATGGAGAAAATACAATTTTATCGCGAAAAACAGGAATTTACAGTGTATAGGTACACTTGATGTATAGGAACACTGATCTAGGTTGTATCAATCAACTGTTACAGTTTGTAAATTCCCTTTTTACTTTGCGTTTTCACGTTTTTTATCATGCATCTACGAGATTAATAATTATGTAGAGGTTGTAGGGCAATTATTGACGAAGAAAATGCCTATTTTAAAATTGTTGTAGGATGCTTCGTTAACAATCCCGCATGGCTTTTCCGCAGCACCTATTTTTGCATTTTCTAACTAACCAATTTGATGAATTTGTTTCAGGTATTTAACGCCATCACAATTAACGATAACAGATATAACAAATGAATATCAGAATTCATTTATAGATGAAAATTATGCAGCTTCGCCCAAACCATTATATACACGGCATAAAAGAATTCAATCAAATGTTCCAATCTACGATTTATATTATCATTTGTTACGACTTTACAGCGATAGTGCTTATCCAATGGAAAAATTATTAAATCCAGCCAACTATACACCAGATCCAACCGATTACAGTCTAAGGTAACCGAAATTTTACCTAAAATTCACTTCTTGACACACAAATTTTCTTTCAACCGTCTAGTTCAATTGAACTCCGTGGGCTGACAGTATATCAGGATTATATATTAATATTCCGGATGCTATCAGAAACCCTGTTGCTCCAATTTTGTATATCCTCCCCTTCCACAGAAACTAAGTACAGCTACGCTCAGAAAACGTGTTCGAATTTATAACGCATCTACTTTTCTCCTTATTGTCTATACTTTCGGGGGAAATATAACTAAAAAATAATGAAAATTATTGTTTGAAGTTTATTACTAACAAAATACAGTGTGTCCACGGATAGAGGTAACTTCTATTTTCTTGAAATTATTTTTGAGTCATTGTTAATTGCGAGCAACTTTTTTTAGTACCATTTTGTCAACTTAAAAGAAAGCGTAGTTTATCAGAAAGAAAAATAGTGATTCCTAATTTTTGACTACCCTGTACATTATTTGAAGTGTATTCTATATACTTTTCAGAATAAGCAAAATTTTTTCATAAAATTCAAAATAAGTAAATTTACAAGTATAGTTACCTCTATCCGCGGATACACTGTATATTTTTGGCTCAGAAAGCCTCAAATAGTTTTAAAAATATAAACTTGATATTTAAACAATTAATTTTGTTTGTTTTTCAGTTGGTTTACATTAGAAAATTTAAAAGCATTAGGATATGTACATTTACGTGAAGATGCCGAAGATAAAATTCACGAACGTTTTGCATCGCAATTAGAACGTGTTGGTCTTTGGGAATGGGCAATATTTATTTTGCTTCATATCAAAAATACAGCGGAACGTCGTAAAATGATTGTAAATGTTATCAATCGTAATATATCGATCGATAAAGACGATATCGTTTATATCGAAAAAGAACAGTTTGTTGTACGTGAGTTATACGTTCCACCTAAATATTTCTCACACGCTAAAGGTTTCAAAGCAATGTCCGATGGACAATATAATGCGGCCTTAACTCATTTTATTGCTGCAAATGATGGAGAGATGGCTGTTCAAGTATTTTGGGACCATGTGGGGCCTAAAGAAATGACCAATAGTAAGTAAATTCTTTAATTTTCTAAAAATCCAATTCAAATCCTTTGAACATCCCTAGGTTTTTGACAGAAATTTTATGAAGAAAAATGAAAAAATTCAAGTTTTTATAATTTAAAAAAAAAAAAAATAGTTTAATAGTGAAACTGATTCTTGCCCATTTTACCCAGTAGAAAAATATTATTATTATTATTATTATTATACAAACTTGGAACAAAGTATACAGTAATTATACAAGTTTAGAACAACGGAAACAGAATTATAATCGCTTGAGTCAATAATCTATTCTGCGTCTGCGTCATCGTATAATTTATAATATATAATCTCAATATTAAAAAATACTAGAAGTCTCAATCAAATCAACGTATTCTCAACATATAATTTTATGTTACAATTGGAAATTTCAAAAATTGGATCTTCAACATTTCCTCAACAATTTACAATTGGATACAACATAATTGGTAAAAATTGTACATTTCAATAATCTGACGATTTAAGTGTGACGCAAAAAAATGGAGGGCTTGCAAAATTGCAAAAATTAGTAATAGTAACTCGAGGGCAGTAAACACAGTCAGGTTGATCTAGATACCGGGTCACTTTGGCGTTAAAGGGGATAAAGCAGCAGATTCGTTGGCACGAGAAGGGTCGTCTCAACCTTCTGTTTCACCTGAGCCTGTCAACCCCATAGCAAGATGTTTCGTAATTTACTGAATCAGGGAATGCGGCAGGCCAAACTGTTTATAACCACAGCTAAGCCATTCGACTGTGCTCGTTTGAAACTTACTAGAGCACAGTTGAGAAAGATGGGGCTCTTAACACGACACTATCATCTTCATAACATGGGGTCTCTAAAGATCCCACTTGTAGAGTCTGTATGGAGGATGACGAAACTTACATACATGCTATTTGCACCTGCAGAAATCTGCAAGACGTCAGACTTAGAATGTTTGGATCCGAAACCTTGGTGGGCTCTCCGCGTGGCTTCTGACCTAGATAGAATTATATAGCTTCATCCGCCTAGCAGTTCTAACTCGAAGACGTGTCTCGTCTTTGGGTAACAGATCGTTCTCAAAGAGGGCAAAGAGGACTCTTGGTCCAAGTGCTAGATACCCACTTGCGATACCCCTCTTTTTGTTATAATTATTAACTAGACCGCAGTCAAATTTCTTTTATTTTGAAGGGAAAAGTTCAAGGAATCCGAAAAACATATAATCTGAAAATTTTCGAAAAAGTTTTGCGCGGGCAATGTTAATAGAGCGTATAATTTTGTAATATCTGTGTATTCAGTTATGTAAATTATTCAGGCCCAGATTTACCATGCAGGCAGAGTAGGCATCTGCCCAAGGAAAAAGAATTGAAGAGCGAAACTTTGAAAACTTTGACGAAGTGAGGTTAAGTAACGAGTAAACTACATTTGACTTCGACTGTTAATTAGGACCTCCTAAATCTTCAGTCTTTCGCTATGATCCACTTAACGTCCTCTATAAAAAGTCTTCTTATCTTATTTTCATTTTTAACCCTTCCCGGCGGTTCCCACCCACCTCCCAACCCGTCAGAATAAAGATACATGGGAGTATTACAGTTTTAATATCTGACGCGCTCGAGTTATTCCATGGATTTGTTTTTTCTTTTATATTTTCTGAAGCCTGTAAGTTCTCTCTCCATCGCTAAGTTGAAAAACTTTATAGGACATTATAGGACAAAAAGACGTATAGAGCACCATATCTCTGGTTTGGATGATCTAAAATGACAAAATCCAGAAAATTTCTGTAGTCGATAGATGAATACAGGTATTAATCGAAGAAATCTTATTCCTTCGACTAGTACCTGGGGAAAATATCTAAGAAGATTGTTAAAATTTTTCTTTTTCATGCGTTTATCTTCGTGAATATTTATCGACTTGACTTGAAATTTTCAGAGAATATACTTAAATATATGTACATTCCGGAAATCGATTCTTTGAAAATTCTAACCCCTTAAATCATCTAAGCTACAAAATCCAATAGTTTCAATAGGACGACACTCGAATTACTACACATTTATAGCATCGTGATTAAAATAATCAAAATTTTTGTTTGTTTTGCAGAAAATTACAAATATTTACGACGAATAACACAATACATGATAATGGGCGGCTACAACGAAGATTTACATTTAATTATTTATTATTTCATACAAGAAATCGATCGAATCATGCAAAAAATCAAAACTGGTAACGTGACCTACATACGCGATTATTTGGATCGCATCACCCAACAATTACCAGCGATATGCAACAAAATCATTGTAACACAAACACGAACGTGCGAACAGGTTTTAATGATCGCGGAAATCTGTAAAAATATCATCAATTTAGTGAAAATTGTTATTGAAAATGTAAAAGGTAATGATATTTCACCTTTATCTACAGTCGCATTACTTGCATCTAAATTACCTTTGCCCCCAGATTATATCCTAGAAGAAATTCATGATGTTATCTATTTTTATGTAGAGAAACATGTCAAGGAATCTATTACTACCAATGACCAACCTGTTCACGATCTACCTTCGGTCCTGTCTCTTGAATGACGTCCACACACCACCTCCTCAAATTCCAACATCCCACAACGTGTGTCTTTGTCAACGACTATCTCCGTTTTAGCCCAGTTGTTCCAATTAATTATGTCCGTTGTTCGTGCCGAACGAGACTTTCCACTCTAGATCAAGAGATATAAAAAAGTCAAAAGTCCCACAGAGTGGCCCCGAGCGGTTTAGAAAACTTTCCAAATTTAGATAAGTTAACGAATTAACGAACAGACGGTCAAAAAAATATGCAGACCAATTATTATTGTTACGGCTGCGTAAAATCAAGAGTCTTTTTTAGACATTCTTGCATGTATGAATTATGAGATTCCGAGTATTGGACTCTGAATCGATTGTTGTTTTTGATTTGAAATGAGAATATAAGGTTAAATACAGTTTTTATTATGATAAAGGAATTTTATTTGACTTGAATTAATTGAATTGTGGCGTGCCACTCTGTTTTCCAGATTCTTTTGATATATATTTTTATATTTCTGACCTAGAATGAGCTACAGCGCATATTTTAAGATATCTTTCATTTCACATGAACAAACATTACTGTAATTATGTGAATGCGATTTAAAATCAGAAAATCGCAGGATGTTACGAAGGTCGAAGGTGGAAGCTAGTGCCGATTAACGATTGAAATGTTTGTTGATGATAAGAAATGAACAAGATATTTGTGATTTCAATTTTTATAAAATTATTAAATCATGTTTTTCCGATACCAATGTAATTTTATAAGTTTTTTTTTTTGGTTTTTAAAACCTGAATATGTATAAAAATTTTCTTAAAATGAACTTTGTTTCTAGTTTCGTCTTTGTGTTGAATGTTTTAGCGAAAAAGTTTTTTCTCGCGCATAAAAATTCAAAACTATTTTTTTTTTTTAAATAAAACATATTTATTAATTATGGATATTTTTTAAATTATAGTTTTACAAGTTAAGCAAATTTTTAATTCAAATTTTGTAATGAAAGTCTAATAAAAAAATATTATATTTTTCAAAAATAATCATTTTATTATGTTTTATTAACCGACTTCAAACAAAAACGGAGGAGGTTATCAATTCGACTGTATTTTTTTTTAATGTTTGTTACCTCAGAACTTTTGACTGAGTGAACCGATTTTGGTCCAGTTCTGACAACGACATCCATGAGAAAACCATAAAAGTCTTAAATTTGCTTCAACCTGAGGGTATTCATTTTGATCGCTAACCAACTCAATTATCAGAGGCGGTTCATCAATTTTCAAAAACAGATATAGACCCGTTTCTATTATTAATTTGAAAAAAATGTTTTAAATAGTACATAAAAAATGCTAAGCACTGGGTGTGTAATTTGTGTGGGTTAAATGTGTATCAGTAACAGTCAGTGGCGGATCCACCCATATGGGCATGATGAGCATGCCCATCACCTAAATAGACTTATGATTTAATAAAATTAAAATAAAAAAAACAATGAATCGCTTTAAATAGTCTATTGTTCCTGATATCATACTAAACCCCCATCTGATAATTTTTGGACGGAACATTTTTATTTGTTTAAAAATTCGTTTCAAACCATGTAGATTCCAAAAATCGAAAAAAAATCTTAGCGAAATCGGTACAAGAGTACTTTCGGAAATCAATTTACATACTACCCCTACATTAGATTCTGTTATCAATGAACCAAATGTTAAGGTGTCGAATACTTGAATATCGATATCCAGGCAGTGAAAGAGTGGTTCCGATATATCAGCGATTCATTAATGATAGTGAATCAATTATTATAAATGAATAATGACTGGATGGCCAAATTGAAAACAGAATGTGCCAATAAACCCGCTCAATGGGGCAGGAAAGATTATTCGGGCTTGCTTTCCTAAACATCTGGAAAGCGATGATATTATCAACGCATTCGCGCAAAAAAAAAAAACGAAAGCTTGAATTTGTTATTTAAGTAAAGAACCTAAATAAAGTTATGTAAAAAGGATACTGGCGTTTAATTTAATTTGTAAAAATTTCATCAAAATTGGTTCAGTAGTTTAGAATGTAAATGTGAAACTGTGATGTGTAAACAAACGCACATTTACCAAGATATTTTTATATCTTGGTCAGGGCGTCATATATTTTGTAAACATATCCTTTCTAGAAATGTACTGTATCGATCATGAGCGAGATCATTCTCTGATTCGCATTTGGTCGATTTTCGGGTGCTGTGCCGTGCCCATCACCTTTTTTAGAGGGCTGGATCCGCGCTTGGTAACAGTGTCAGTGTGTGATGTTTAGTATGTGAAGTGTAAAATAATTTGAAAGAAATCGTTTTTGAATGAGTTCATGGTAAACAGTTTTTAGATATTTAAATAAAAATAAATCATGTAGGTAATCAGAGCTAGAAAATTGCTGTTCCATGGTAATGGTTCACTTATTTTCATTAACAATTTCACTTGTAATTAGAATTACCAAATCAACTTAAGTCAACTTACTATAACTAAGTTAAGTATACTACTGTTCTACTCCGAGTACACTTATTATCTATTATTAATAATTAATTACTATTCTTCTTTTTTTATTTATTTTTTTTGATAATTACTATTATTTTATTTGGTTTAATGCAAATTCTCTGTTTCTAATCTTATCTATTTTAGAAATAACCTCAAATTTGTATAATCAAAATTTCGCTATAAACTTCATAGGAATCGAAACTTGTTCGTCTCTTTCTTGCAAAGCAGAATTTTATATGTAATCTTTATGGCGATACTCAACACTGACGTCACTTTAACAGTATCTTCCTCTTTCTTTAATTAGGAGTTTTAAACTTCACTTTTCTGTTCACCTGATAAGTGTTTGAAATTAGTCAACATCCCACAATTCCCAATTTAAAAAAAAATTAAAAACTGTATGATTTTTTTTGGTGTATCTGCGACATATTTATATTTTATCATAGTGCAAAATGACTGATAGATTCTTCGTCTCTATTTACCCACGATTTTCGCTATGCATCCATGTTGCAAAACTCTATCCATACTCATCAAAATTTTGGGAGTCTCCTTCCCTTGATTGGGGATAGTAGATCGAGTCTTGATCCAAAACAGCAGATAACGCATACTTAAGACTGGTGTATCCCGACAATTTTCCCGTATGCCTCACGGGTCTATTTAAATTCTATAAAATTGAGTCAAAAATGATGATTTGAAGAAAAGGCGATAATTGTCTAGAAGAGAGTCTATAGTCCAAAATAGGGCAGAATTTTTTCCCCATTTAGTGGCAAGATTTTATGTGATATGTGAATATAGGACAATTTTTTACACACACACTGTTTTAAAAATACAGCGAGAGGTATATGGTATATTTTTAGACAAGAAATATTAAATACCATAGAGTAAAGAGTACAAATAGATTTTCGAATTTCATTAAAGTTAAAAAATCAATTTTTGGTTTATCATCAGTATAATTTTGAGTTTATCACTGAACTTTAAGTAGTAGCATAACACGGAATACATGCGCGCGCAACGCACATAATATATTTTACAAATATAGTTCAAAAACTACTCGACGGATTGTCAAGTAATTTTCTTATTTTGTAGATAATGTTATCCGGTTTTATTTAAATAAAAAATATGTGACCATATCATAGAACATTTAGTTATTATTTTCACTAGAATGAAAAAATTAATTGAAAAATTACACACTTGTCTTAATATTCGACCGTCATTTTTAATTTATTAAATGGCATGTTTTTCTTTTGATTAGAGGTGTCTATAATTGACACCAAAATCACTTAAATCGGTGCAACCGTTTTGAGTCTATAAATTTTTTAAATTATGCAGCCGCCATTTTAGATAAAGTCCGCCATCTTGAATTCCTGTGGATGAAATTTTCATTTCCTCGGATGAAATCATCCATGTTGGTCTCTAGTATCACTGGGTAAAGCGGCTCGCTTTCTGTATAAAATGCAGTTTCATTTTGCTAAGACCTATGACTAAATCTATAGTTACTTGTAGTTCTATGATTCAAATAGAAGTATATGATATAAACGATATGATTATGTAGATGTCTATGTGCTGGTGTACAGTTATGGCATATCGTGCACTTGGTCGTGGTGGAGTGGAAATCATCGTGAATGGTGAATCGTGTTCGTGTAGATGAACATTAGTTTGGTAAACAACTGAATTGACAACAGTAACAGTACTAGAACTGATAGTTAAGGAGTAACTACTAGAAGTTTTTAGCAGCGATAAGTAATGTCTCGTGCGTGGTGCCATAAAAACAACTCATTGTTTGAACATTTATAAATTTTAATGTCAAAACAAATTCAATTAAAAACAAGTGTAGTTTTATTTATTTTTTTTTAAACAAAATAAAAATAATGACAAGTGATCAATTTTTTTTTGAATTAAAACGATACCTGTAAAAGAAAACAAAATAAATGTTTGAATATGGCTGATGATAAATTCATATGTCAAAAATTGTATATATTTGTGTTGTTTATCAATTTTTTTGGACTTGGGGTACCATTACATTCAAATTTTCATTCGAAACAATGCACTCATCAGTATCCAAAAGCGCATGAGGTAACCAAATTAAACAAATTCAAATAAATTATTATATTCTTATGTTAATTTTTTTTTTTACTTTTATTCAATACCGGTTTCTTTATTTTGAATATCAGATTGCAGTTGTTATTTAAGAATTTTTTATTTTTTTTGGAAAGATTCAGTGGCGGATTCGGATTTAAGCAGTCAAAAAAGGAGCTATATTAACCCTTAATCATCCCCTTGTTGACTTTATTAAATTTGAACTCTTTTTACATTTCATGTATCTTCAAAACTAAGGATAATTGTAGTTTTCAGTTAATTCAGCTTGTTTTTTTGACGACAGGTCGAAAGTATAATGTCAATTTTTACCCTGGAAATAGGAATTGCTCTTTATTTTTTTATTAAATCCGCCACTGGAAAGATTTCTTCATGTGGTTATAAATTAAATTATTGAATGGAATTTTTTTACATATCATTATGCACAACTTTTGTGTAACACTTTTGTTATAATATTCGTAATAATATTGTCAAACAACTTATGAAATTTGCGGGATACATTTTTTTTTAAATGTCATCCTAGTGTATAGGTTGTTCTCTAGAGACCTGAATGACAGTTGCCGTATTGAAAAAATATTGATGAAGTGATCCCGATAAATGATCTTCAAGAATTTTTAATGCGAATTTAAGGATTTTTAAATTTTATTCCGAAAGAGAAATCTTACCATTGTACGCACCGACGAAATGGTACAGTTTCCATGGTTCGGCACCTCAAACGAAAGGTCGTGAGATCAAAATCCATATCAAATTTAAGGGTTTTTAATACGAAAATATGTCATAATGTCCGTAATTCATTTATAAGTTCTATAAATTTCTATTAGATGGCGAATAAATCAATTAATATCTGATTAAGCCTCTAGAACCACCCTAAAACATTCTTTGCTATTTAGCTTGTACTAATAACTGGGAATTGCAACCTCGCCAACTGGTGATAACATTACGTACTAATTAAAACAGGAACTCCTTTTCAGTAGTTCCAATTTAGACCAACAGGTGTTAATACTTGTACTTACCATTTTTAACAGCCAACAAAAATATTCAAATTCAAGTGAATAAACTCCACTGCCAACTGGCGATAATAATTCGTACTAATTAAAACAGGAACTCGTTTTCAGTAGTTCTAATTTAGACCACCAGGTGTTAATACTTGTACTTACCATTTTTAACAACCAACAAAAGTATTCAAATTCAAGTGAATAAACTCCACTGCCAACTGGCGATAATAATTCGTACTAATTAAAACAGGAACTCGTTTTCAGTAGTTCTAATTTAGACCACCAGGTGTTAATACTTGTACTTATCATTTTTAAAAGCCAATAAAAATATTCAAATTCAAATTAGAAATGTATCTGTTTTTATTGATATGTCAAATTAACAGATGGAGTAAGCATTTCTACAAAAAGAATCAGAATAATTTTGAAAACAAAAAACCAGTTGAAACGTCAAGATAGGTCAAGACTCACTAAATTAAGTATTTTATAAAATAAGATTTGTTGAAGTGTGTGTGTTATAAGATAGATATGGAGCGCAACTTTTTAAACACAGTGTAGTGTAGTGAAAAAGAAATTTGAAGACAATAGAGAATAGAATAGAGGAACAAATATCGTTTTTGTAATTAGACTTCCGACATATGATATTGTTTTCTTCTTTAGAAGTTAATTAACATTTCTATAAACAAAAGCATCTTAACAAATTTAATTGGTTCCTAGTTATACCCTCTGTAAACAAATTCAATATTTTATATACATATAGGCTTAAGGATGTATGAGCACGGTAGTGGGGGCACAAATTTAAAAAATATATACTTTCAATTTTGGTGATAAATTATATTATAACTTGAAGATATAAGACGAAAAGTAAGAATACAATTTTTCGATATCTGGCTTAATTTTCAAAATATCGAAAATTAAAAATTTTGTTTAATTATTCAGCTTTCGATATTTCAAAAACCAAGGCACATATCGAAAAATTTTATTCTTATTTTTCGTCTACATTCATGAAGTTAAAACAAAATTCATCATCAAAATTGAAAATAAGATAAAAATAATTTCAACCCTAAATCTACCCTGCTCTCACATCCCTTATATGGACGGTGATACTTAGTTTTTTTCTTTTCTAATTCATTGCTAATATGTTTACTTTCTATTAAAAAGTTTTTTTTTTAATTTGTTTTCATTCATTCCAAATGAAAATTATCAAAAACTTCCAAAATATGTCGTTTTTTGAGATTCCTCCATAAGAACCAATGTATTTTATATCGATTTTCAATGACTTTTTTCTTAAAAATTTGCACGGATATCTAAACTAAAACTTAAACCACAAATTCTTTGAGTAAAAGTCTGCCTATAAAAAATTTTGAGCCTTTAAATCAAACATTGCTGTCATACTCATACATGGAAAAGTGAGTTTAGTTTTTGAACACACTGTAATATTTTTTAACGTAAAGGAAATGATTTTCCTTTGAATATTTGAAAAATTCAAACAGGATTTACTTTCATCGGAAACAGAAAAAAGAATTATTGTAACCACAATTTGACCATCATTCTCTAAAGGTTTGGTTACACGGTCCATTAATTCAAGAACGCAACACATGCAAAAATAATTGGCTTTGGGTTTGAGATCGGTTCATTATGTGTACAACAACAAGAAACTCGTGAGTAGGAGAACTCCGCCACTCAAGTTATATTTTCCCCTCATTTAATGTTTCTTATTGTTAGATGATTTTTATTGAAGCGGGATTTTTGTCTTTTCAAATTTTTCGATATGAGTCATAGACCATCAGTTAGTTCAGTGTAGACAGCTGGGTAAAATATATCCATAGATAATAAGTATTTATATTTATTATAATCAGATGTCTATGAATATATCTGTCAAACTTATTTGTGTTATTTCGTATAGTGATACCCATATTATGCCATAAAATTGGATGCCCGCGTTTTTGACAGTTTAAAAAAGGTTTAAAATTTAATTTAAGTTTTTGGCAAGAAAGCGTGTGTATTTTTCCGAAATAAATTTTTGATGGCTTTTTATTAGCAAAATCAACATTTACTTTTTCAAAAATAGTGGAATACCCTATTCACCTATGTTGCTCATTTACGAACTCAACCTTACTTTTTACGTCCTAAGCAAATTTCAACTTGATATCTCTTTTCTTTTTTGAGTTATCGTGTTGACAGACGGACAGACAACCGACAACGAACTAATTAAGTGATTTCATGAACACCTGTATCAAAATTTTGTTGGTAGCACTACTTTTTTCAAACGTTACAAACTTGGGACTAAACTTAGTATACCTTGATATATTTCATATACATGGTATAATCAGCTTGAAAATGAGTCGTGAATCATGGAATTTGATAAAGGAATAAGAAAGATTAGGATAGGATAAAAACAAACTTGCTGGAGTATTTTCTTGACAATCTGAAATTTTTCACCTGCTAGTTGAACGCTCATGAGAACTCCATCATATTGGAAAGCTTTTCATCAATTTTATGCAATTATTTTCATTGTACACGAACGCAAAAGATGAGATTAGATGTAATAAAGATGGGCGGCTATTATTTTAAATAATTAAAAAATAAATAAAAGTTTATGAAGTTTATATTTGATTGTGAATCATGACATTTGTGTGAAAGTATACATTTGAAGTTGAGTTCGTGAATATTAAATTAAAATATACACATTTACCTCTACCTCTACGTATTGGATCGGATCGTATTGGAGGTATATTGGTGTGTGTATGTGACCTTTGAGAATAAAAGGTGCTACTCACATCACTATTCAGTATTCACTATCATTACAATCTGGTCGCTGGCGTCTGGTAGCTTATGGTTGGTGCTTTAAAACAGACTGAAAATTTAATCATATTTAAAAAACAAGTGAAAACAAACAATTGACTGAGTTAATTGTTGAAATACTATGTATAGACAGTGTTGTTTACTCTGTTCCATTACACATACATACATGTCACACACACATAACTGATATAATTCTACAATTTGCGCATAATATGCACTCTCACGGGTAAACAGTGATGTTTACGAAAAAATGTTTCAAATAAAAGTTGTTTATTTTTCTATAGAGAACATTTTTTGCATTTAAACTTTTGTTCTATCTCTAACGGTATAGAAGATGGATCCTACGGACCCAAGACCCAATTGACCTTTGTTGATCATTTACGAACTCGACCTCACTTTTTATGTCCTCAGCACGCTATAAAAAGTAAGTAATCGTGATGACAGACGGACAGACGACAGACAGACAGACAACCGGAAATGGACTAATTAGGTAATTTTATGAGAACCTATACCAAAATTTTTGTTATAGCATCAATATTTTTAAGCGTTACCAACTTGGGACTAAACTTAATATACCTTGGTATATTTAATATACATGGTATAAAAAGTTGGGACTAAACTTAGTATACCTTGGTATATTTCATATACATGGTATAAAAAATCGCCTGGTTTTTCAACGCGATAAATAATTAAGGATGTGTGAGCATGGTTACAAGATAATTTTACAAGATAATTAATAGGTGGCAAGACACTGAAATTAGAAACAATTCAGCAAAAAAAGTAGTCAAAGTTACCTCAAACCATACACTTGGGTCAACGTGTCACCAGTTGCCAGAATGCAGTAACATTATATTTTATAATAATAATTTTAAGCAGCTGATTGTAAGTTAAGTACAATTCACAACTTACAGTTTGCTTCAATTATTTTTACTTATATTTTCCCCAAAAATATAAACTTATGCTCTGTATCGAGGGTTAATTGGGAAGAATGAAGTGATAAGCACTGATAATTTAGAGTATTAATTTAAGAAGGCAAATATTTGTTTTATTCTTTAAAGAATTAAATATTAAAGCTACTTTAACTCTTTACTTTATGAATAAATTGTAATATTAGTTTGAAAAAGACATACTTCTGATTTAGTAGTCAACCCAATATGTACATTACATTACCTTCATTTGGCTTGGTCAAGATATTTATTATGACATAACATAAAATTTCCTTGTTCTTACTTTAAATTATCTTTATTAAGTTTAACTTCTTCTGATAACTCACAACTCAAACATAAACTTTGGACAAAAAAATATAAATTGACAGATTGTAAATAATTTTCAAAATTCATGGCAAATTGAATCGATTAAAAAATTTTAGTTTCCTAGGTAACACATCGTCGGGTTTTAGGGTTTGTTTTAAATTGTTGCACAGTTAAACTCCCAATCAGCAATCAAATTATAACGTGCGATAAGAAAAATAGATCCAATAATTGGAGACATTTAACAAATGGGAAATATAAGCTTAGTAATGTAGTTGAACTGCTCTTCAGTTTTTTTTTTTATAAAATGAATAAAAACAATAAAAAGTATTTAATATCATATAATTATAATTATTAGTAATCATTATTTTTAATTCACTAATTATGTACTTTATTCACTAACTTAGCATTAGCTGAAACTTAGTTACTAATTTACGCCATCCCTATCCTGTTTCTCATGAGAAGCCTACTATGATAGACAAAAATGACAGCCTTAAAAAAGAGCCTTTAGGAATGTCCTTGAACTTGAGAAACTTTGTATTGAAAAGAAAAACGCGGCATTTCAGTTTTCCTGCGAGTCATACATAAATAAAGTTTCCATCGAATTTGAATTCAGCTAGTGACCCAATTGACCTATGTTGCTCATTTGCGAACTCGACCTCACTTTTTACGTCCTGAGTACGCTGTAAAAATTTCGGCTTGATATCTTTTTTCGTTTTTCAATTGTCGTGCCCACAGACGGACGGACAACCGGAATACCAAAATTTTGTTCGTAGCATCAATATTTTTAAGCGTTACAAACTTGGAACTAAACTTAATATACCTTGCATATTACATATATGCATGGTATAATAATGAAAGCACTGATATTCTACACTTTCTATACAGGGTATTTCAACAATTAACTCAGTCAATTGTTTGTTTTCACTTGTTTCTTTTAAAGTGGTTAAGGGTCATATAACTGGACATGGAATTAAATTCCGGTAAATAAAACTTTCATACAAAAGTTGAAAATTAGATTGCATGATTGTATGCATTTGTTACAATTGTATAATTAGTGGCTGTCTGGCTGACTGGCTATAATTAATAAGCTAAGTATAATGATTAGCTTCAATTATTTCATAACATTCTTGGCATTCTTTGTAAACACCAATTCAAAATTATATAAAAATTAATAATTAAATGTGTGTCCATTTCAAATTCATGATCACAATGTCAATACACTCAACAGTCAACTATTTTTTCCGATTACCCTTTTTACCGTCAATCAGTCATCCAACACAATACTAAAATCTAAAGAACTGTCCCGAATCTACGTTTCCTATTTTAACCGGGACAAGAACTTGATAATGTTGTCCCTTCTCTCCAGCAATCAATTTTAGACTTAGGGTTGAAAATATTTGTGCTCTATTTTCAACTTTGATGATGAATTTGTGTCCACACTACCGTTCTTATACAGCCTTAATTAATCAGACGCAAGGGGGCGTCCATTAATTACGTGAGGTATTTAGGGGGGGGCGGATCGAGCTGAAACTTACTAAATCTCACAAACAATTGACTGAGCTAATTGTTTAAATACTATGTATAGACAGTGTTGTTTACACTGTCACATTACACATACATATAAATGATATTCTCATATAATACATACCATACAATTTGCGCCCTCACGGGTAAACAGTGATGTTTACGAAAAAATGTTTCAAACAAAAGTTGTTTATTTTTTTGTAAGGTACATTTTTTACATTTAAACTTTTTTTCTAGCTCTAACGGTTTTTACAAAATTACGGTTTACAAGATCCAATTGACCTATGTTGCTCATTTACAAAATTTCAACTTGATATCTCTTTTCGTTTTTGAGTTATCGTGATGACAGACGGACAGACAGATGACAGGTAGTCGGACAACCAGAAATGGACCAATTAGGTGATTTTATGACCACATATATACCAAAATTTTGTTCGTATCATCAATATTTCTGAGCGTTACAAACTTGGGACTAAAATTAGTATACCTTGATAATATATTACATATATACATGGTATAAATATAAAAGTCCAATTGATTAGTTTTTTTTTTTTTTTTTTTTAGTTGAATGAATGAGTCAATTACGCGTGTAATATTAGAAAAAATCGATTAAATTGCATTTTATAATAAAATTAAAATTGCAGGTTGCAGGGTTACAAAGCTAACAACACATCGTTTATGATTAAATTGGTTTTTCCAATTATTCATTATTGCTTTTTCCAATTATTTTTCGTGACTTTTTTTTGAAATGGTCCAAAGTCGTACGTCTATGTGTGACGTGTGAATGCACTTTCTAAATAAATAAAAACCGTTAACAAATAATTACAAAAATGAACAAATCAATCATGTTTGATTTTTAACAATAAAATACTTTGAAGATCGACCATATGGCACCGACATCAACACCATACGTTCGTTATTAAGGATGTATGAGCACGGTAGTGGGGGCACAAATTTAAAAAATATATATTTTCAATTTTGATGATAAATTTATATTATTACTTGACGATATAAGACGAAAAGTAAGAATAAAATTTTCGATATCTGGCGTAATTGTCAAAATATCGAAAATTGAACATTTTGTTTAATTATTCAGCTTTCGATATTTCGAAAATTAAGACACATATCGAAAAATTTTATTCTTATTTTTCGTCTACATTCATGAAGTTATAACAAAACTCATCATCAGTTGAAAATATCAGATTTACATTCGTTTATTTCGCCAGCTTATTAAGGACGTTCTACAGTCCTACTTAACTAGCTTGAATTAATTTCAAGGGAGTGCCTTTTGGGGGTATCGACTTCCCAGTTTATTCCTTTTTTTTTTTAGGTCAAAGTACGAAATTTTCTAGTAGGTTTTAAAACTTTGCGTGTCTGTATAGTCATACCAAATTGAATTTCAGTGTTGAAAATTTACATGAGTTACAGTTACGTAGGCGTCTTTTGGAAGTATCAACTTCCAAGCCCTGCAGCCGTCTTCGTACCCATTTTATGTACCTATGTAAAAAGCATTTACTGAAAGAAAATGTGACCTTAGTGATGGAATACTGCGCTCATGAATTTTTCGAAACCATAAATTTAAAATAAATACGTGATTAAAAAAGTAAATGAGCATTAGCTGGTGCGAATATATTTGGGAGGCATAGGCGTTACGAATTATGATTCATGTCAGCTACGAATTAAAAATATCAATTATTATTTTAATACCACGGATCATTTGTTTTTACAGGGTGTACACCCACGCGTACAAAGATATACACTGAAAAAAAAAATTCTTAATACCAACCGATGTGAAATCGTCTCAACCTCATCGCGAGATCATATCTGCCCACTTATTAATATTATAACAAAATACTTATGTGATTGATACAACCACATGAGCAGGTAAAAAAAAGTAAAAGGTTTTTACCTGCTAACAGGTTTATTTTAAAAAAAATTAGATATTTACAAGTCGGATTTGAACCAGCGACTATTGATGGATTACTATTGATTTTAGTGTCCTTGTTACAACAATCTTCGTGAAGTTGGCTCAATCACATATGGACTAGACATGATAGATATGCAATCATAATAACCAAATCCTCTATTTAAATTAAACGCAAAGAAATTTTCTTTTAATTCATCGATTCGCTTTATTTACACGATTATATTATATTCCAACTAAGTACAATTTTTTTTTTCTATCAATAAAATGCATGACTTTAAACTAAAATCAATCTCTTTCATAGTAGTAATGATTTTGTTTATATAACTTCAGTGATTTTGTATCAATGAATTTATATTTTAAATTCAATCCTATTCTATTGTAAATACAAATATTTAGCTGTACTTGTTCCAATCATTAGGAAATTGTTTGAAAGTGAATGAAACGGCCAATTTCGGGATGAGGTTGTCATTATTTTAACTTTTTTTTTTCAGTGTACGATTCTATAATTGTTGGTACACTTTGTAAATATGTTGATAAGTGATATTGGTGAGCATCGATGGTATACTCAATGTCACAAAAAATGCTCGTTTTAAAACATTCTAAGTGTTACTATTATAACATAACATATGATGCGTACGCTTAGAATGTTTTAACTGTGGCACTTTTTCTGACAGTGAGTGTACATGGAACATGGATCATATTGTAGTGTGGTGTAATGTCCTGGTAATCAGTAATCAGTAATGTGTAATGAATTTGTAATTAGATACCAACTGAAATAACAATTACATATTGTTACATTAACATTATTGTAACATGAGAACTTTTACTTAGAAAGCTACAACTATAGCTACCTAGACATATCACTTGATACTGACTGATACCCACACCTAACAGATGCGGTACGTACTTGGGTACATAGGCCCATGTGGGTCTTACACGAGCTCATACAATACGAGTACACCATAAGAGTATAAAATAGAAGAAACGGCTACCATTACTGTCAATATTTAAAAAAAAGTATACGGATTTCAACCCCTCCTGTGGTTGCGTCCAGTCATAAATGCTTTTCACGAAAACATTACACTGAACAAAAAATAAAATAATGACAACCTCATCACGAAGTTGGCGATTTTATATTGAAATAAAGTAAAAATACTTTCAAACAATTTCCTAATGATTGGAACAAGTACAGCTAAATATTTGTTACAAAAGAATGGGATTGCATTTAAAATTTGAATTCATTGATACAAAATCACTGAAGTTAAATAAACAAAATTATTACTTCTATGAAAGAGATTGATTTACGTTTAAAGTCATGCATTTTATTGATGGAAAATAAAGTTGTACTTATTGTGTGCTGTTTATAAATTTGATAATATGGATATCGCTCTTCAATCATCATACTCTAACTATATAGTCGTCTCTGTTCATCAAATGATGGATCTTCGATGAACTCATAATTAAATTAAAATTTTGTTTTGATATCATCGACAACCTTATATTTTTATGGTATTTTTATAAACTAAAAGATTGTCTAAATATTTTAGATAGTTTTTTATCACACTCTCTAGATTTTTGGATATAGAAATATCCAATTGAAAAGGATAAAAAAAAAAATTCATCATTTTTTCATGAATTTTTGTAATTTTATGGAAATTTTATTAATCAAAAAATGTTTTCATAAAGTTTTATTGAAATCCCTAGTATTATTCAATCCTTGCATATCTTCTGAAACAAGTTGTTCGGTAAAAAGAATGCTAACAATTTTTTAAACGACTTTATTTAAATTAGAAAGAAAAAAGCCGTTAGGTACTGCTTTTCTTTTGGAAGAAATTTCCCATTGAGCGAATAAAATGGAATAAAAACAAATTGATTAAAACAATATAATTGAAATTGTTTTGTGTTATAAATAAACAATTTAAAAATTTTAATTGATTCAGCAAACTTATATTTAAATTTATTACATTTAAATCGTACTCGTAGACTCGCCAGTGGCAGCGCAGCGCTTTAATTATTACAATTTTTTTACATCAAAGGTCATTCATCATATTCTGTTTAGTATAGCCAGCTAATTCTAAATTCTACGATAATGGCGCTACATCTTAAGTACAAAATATATTCAATAGAGAATATACCTGAATTTTTTTTGCATTTCTTAATAAAATATGAAAAGAGATATCAAAAAGTGAAAATAAAATTAAAATCGGCTAAGAAATAGACCGAGAGTGATGTAAATTCTGTTTTCTGTACTCTAGGGAATTTAATGACGTCATGAATCACCGCCATTTTTGTACTGCAAGCACTGCCGTTTTAGAGGTATGGTACTCTCAGTGTTTTGGTCACGTGATCAAATTCAAATAGCGCCAGTTTTATAATATTTCACGTTAATTATGAATATAAATAAATATTGTATTCCACTATTTTTGAAAAAGTACTTCAAAATGTTGATTTTGCTAATAAAAAGCCACTAAAAATTTATTTCGGAAAAATACACACGCTTTCTTGCCAAAAACTGAAATTAAATTTTAAACCTTTTTTAAACTGTCAAAAACGCGGGCATCCAATTTGATGACGTAATATCGGTATCACTATACGAAATAACACAAATAAGTTTGACAGATATATTCATAGACATCTGATTATAATAAATATAAATACTTATTATCTATGTATATATTATACCCAGCTGTCTACACTAAACTAACTGATGGTCTATGGCTCATACCGATATGACATCACAGCAGGACTTACCCGCGTTTTAGGTCACGTGATATACAGTTTAAAAATTACGATTTTTAATTTTAATATTTTAAAAGAAAAAAGTACTTTTATGACTCGAAATCAGAATTTTTAATAATATTTTTACATAAATTTTAACTTTTTTCAAATTTCATGATTTATTTTTGATTAACGATAATACCTTATTATAAAATGTTAAATAAAATTGTTTTTTTTAATAAAAATTTTAGACATTAACATTTTAACTTAATAAAAATTCATATATTTTTATTAGAATGTAAAAAAAATTTAACTTTTTTAACTAATCTTGAATATATCATAAATATTCATCAAATATTTAATTATAACAATATTCAAACAATAATTTATTTCGTTGAACAGAGAACTTTTTATAAAAAATTACTTTCGTTTGACAATGGTTTCAAAAAAACGGAGTAACAGTATACTGGACTGCGTTCCATTTTAACCTGAAACGAGAATAGGTGACTAAAAAGGAACGGCTTCGCAGTATACTGAATAAATATCATATCCTACAGTAGTCTCAGTGTATATCGGAACATGTTATAAATAGTTTGTAGCGACTGAGCTATATAACAGATTCACAGATATGTGTATCTGTGTAAACACATCATTAACTGCTCCTCAACCTTGCTTTTAACTAAAAAGACCTTACAAAAATTAAAACAAGATCTTTTAATAAAAATTCAGGCACGTAGTTACAGAGACTCAAATAAGGGCCCGCCTACACCCCTTCTTTATCGCCCACTTTTCCCGCTGTTCTTCTAAGTTTCATTATCCAAAGATATTGTACGGAAGTTTTCAGGGATTAAGGTAGCTTTTTTCTTGTAGATCGCGCCAAAAGTGTGCTACGTTTTAAAATAAGCCAAAAATATTGAGCGCTGTTGAACGCTACTAACACAGTTTAGTCCCATGCTCGTAACGCTTAGAAATATTGAAGTGTTGATAAAATGGACCTAATTAGTCCATTTCCGTTTGTCCGGACGTCATCGCGATAACTCAAAAACGAAAAATGATACTGAGTTGTAATTTTTTTAGATAGATTGGACTCCTCGTGTAAACCGTAAACGTGTTATGAAAAATTAAACAACTTTTGTTTGAAACATTTTCTCAAAAACTATACAAGAGTTGAAAATTTGTAGGTAGCTTCAAAAGTCAATTTTAAGTTCATATTGAACTCCTCCGATAATATTAAGGGGATTAAAAAGAAATAGCTACTCTCACTACCGCCTCCCCCCGCTCAGTACACTCATGGCTACGTGCCTGAAAAATTATACGCTTCGAATTCCTTGTTTTTATTCTTAATTAAATTAATATTAAAATTATTATTTTTATTTAAAATTTCTGTTTTTATATTTTATTTTGACCGTGAAATTGTCATCAGGAAATTAAATTTGTTTGTATTAAAAAATTTATTTTTATTTGAAGGTGGTGCATGGTGCATACATTGACCCTCCGCATGTCATTCGAAAGAGAAGTATTGATCAGCCACTACGAATTCTACTGTGGTATGACGATAGTGTTTATAGGTAAATTTTTTTTATTTTTTTTTAGGTTTAGGCATTAAATATTTAAGCGAATTTTCTGAAACAAGTGAAATTTAAAAAATTTAAAAAACCCCCGACAAATTTTTCGGCTACGGAACCCTAAACTTGCATTTGAATCATATCTAAGAACACTCTCCATTAAATTGCCCTTTTCGTTAAAGCCTTTTCCAAACTGAGCCGATTTGGAATATCATCGACAGTTTTTAGTTTTTTCGGCTACGGAACCCGATGCAATGAGTGTTAGATTTCCCATGATAATGAGAGATAGATTTCCCATGCAATGAGTGTTAGAAAGAGCCTGTTTGCATGTTCGTATTGCTACTATTGTGCTGCTACTGTAACAAACAGACATATAATAGTATCTTTCTTATACACATTGCTTAATGTATATGTACTGTCTCGCACTTATTGATGTACTATGGGAAATAATTTAAAGAAAAAATTGTATATCGATATGAAATTGATTCAGAAAATTCACTATTAATAAATCGGTTAAAAAAAAAGATCAATTCGATGAATGTTATGTGATAATCAATTAATTGTAATTCGATTTTGTTACAGATTAGATAATGAGCGATTTGCCTTAATTAATGTAAGTTTGATAAATACAAAATTACTTAATCAAAACAATTTTTTAATTTTGGATTTATTATTTCAGAGTACAATTCTACCGAAAGCTGTAAGCTTTTGGGAAAAAGCACTGATGGTGCGAAAATCTGAAAATGTGATTAGATTAAATAGGAAATGTGATCACCCTCAAGTATTTGTTAGGAAATATTTAACGCATTGTATCGACTCATGTCGAGCAAAAACCATGTGCGGCGAAGTCGAAGTACCGGAAGCGCATTTAGATGTATGTCGTGTATGTAACGCAACCGGACAAAATTGTCGTGAAGATCCAAATTCCGTGGCAGGACCTGGTATTGACAATGCTGATTTTTTATTTTATGTCTCAGCCATGCAAACTACGCGATGTAACAAAGGTTTAACTGTTGCATATGCTGCGCATTGCCAACAAGAAATTGCATTAGATCGTCCAATTGCTGGTTATGCAAACTTTTGTCCAGAAAGTATCAACACAAAACCTCAAGAACTTGAAACCTTATTATCGACAGTGAAACATGAAATATTACATGCGTTAGGATTCTCTGCCAGTTTATACGGATTTTACCGAGATTCAGAAGGACGGCCATTAACTACACGGAAACAAGACACGGGCCGACCTCCACTCAACGAAACACTTCAAATGCATCAATGGAGCGATAAAGTAATTAAAACCGTTGAACGGAAAGCATGGCTAGTACGTGGTGGCTCCATGAAACGCACTGTACACATGGTGGTCACACCCCGTGTGGTTAAAGAAGTTCGAAATTATTTTCATTGTGATAAGTTAGAAGGTGCTGAGCTAGAAGATCAAGGTGGTGACGGCACGGCTCTCACGCATTGGGAGAAACGAGTTTTTGAAAATGAAGCGATGACTGGAACACACACTCAAAATCCAGTGATATCAAGGATATCTTTGGCATTGATGGAAGACACGGGATGGTACAAAGCCAATTATTGGATGGCTGAATCGATGTCCTGGGGACGTGGTCTTGGCTGTGATTTTGTTATGAAAAGCTGCAAAGAATGGATGGCTATTAAATCGGCTAAGTAAGTCTAGAGTGGATAATTTAAATTGCTTCATCCTAAAATCAAATGGTGCATGGATGCATTTAGGCGAAATATCTTCGGCGATTTTTGGTGGAGATCCACTTAAGCAGAAGCGCTCTGAGGTTTTTTCCGCCCCTAAATCCACCTGCGGCTCCAAAATAATTTTCACTTCATTCCACGTTTTTTTAGTCCTTTTAAACCTACTTGGGATCTCACAGGGGAACCGTTTGATCAACAATTTGTTTTTAAGCGGCCCTCTAGGCTCCCTCAATAGCAAATGCGACACTGTCTACAAGAAAATGGTTTGAATAACCAGTTGCTAGTATTTTTAAGAGAAATATATTTTTATTAAGTTTTCTTCTATCTCGAACCATTTTCGAAACACGACTTAGAGACAAGACTCGAGCATTAATGAAAAATTAAGAGTATTTAAGTCGATGATATTTCGCTTTTATGGGATGTGGAGGGTGAGACTAACATGAATCTAATAATGTCACTGTACAGAACTAATTTTTAGTGGTAAAAGAACAGTTGGGCTCATTGACATACCTACTGTTCTTCTATCATGATTCTAAAAATTGTTGGGAAGTTGGGGCGCTTTTTAACAAGTACAGCTTAAATTTAATTACTAATCCAAAATTAATATTACTAATTTTTAAGCGAAACAAATGATGGTACTCAGATTACTCGGTAAGTTTACGCACGCTATTCAATTTTTTTTAAAATGTATCCAAGAAAATAATTTGATTTTGTAATTTTTGTAGAGGACGCTCCATTCATCCATTTTGTAATAAAGTGAAAAGAGATCCATTACAAACGGAATGCACTGAGGATCGAACTTCAGTTGCCTTGTGCAATTTAGCCGAACATGATCAAGAATTACCAGCGATATATCAGGTATAATCAAAATAGTCGCTCAGAGCTCTGGGAAATCACTCTGGATTCCAATTATAATTTGTGGATTGATTTTCTTTCAGAATTTTGATTATATACAACATGTGGAAAGTGGACAGGAATCTTTTTATGGAGGTTCTGTGTCGTTAGCCGATTACTGTCCATATATTCAAGAGTTTACATGGCGGTCTAAAAACATCACCATACGAGGATCACAATGTCAATACGAAGACAATACCCCACGTAAGTCAAATAAACCCCCAGGTCCAGGTCCTCATCTTCTTTGTCACTGTCCAGCTCTTTCCATTCGGAATAGGAATCACTTGAGTCAACTTTACTTTGACGACTCATTAAAAATTTAAAATGGTGTAATCCGACCAAAGAGGTTATATAACATAGAGGCTTAAAAGCATAGAAAACGCAATAAGTGAATTGATCGTTAAAAAAAAGACCGAAAAGAGGGTCTTCTCTCTTTGTCTCGCAGCCTGATAAAGCGCGAATACTAATATTTTGTATAAACACGTGCGTGTCTGTGTATTTCATAGAGGTAATATGAGACAGACCAAGACAGGTACGCGTACTTTTTTAGGTCTCTCTCTATGGCGATTAATCGTTTAGATGGCCACATTACGGTTCTATGTTATTACTTCTATGAATTCGACCAAGTACAATCTTCTTGGATCCTAAAATTTGAAGCCAACCATCTTGAAAGAAGTCAATTACAAATGATTATATTTCAGATTTGGATAAAAATTTCGCATTGGAATCGTATGGTGAAAAATCGTTATGTTTCGATCATACAAATCAAATGTGGGAGGAGCGTTCGTGTGGTCAAGTACGTCAATGGCGTCATTGGGGTTCTGGATGTTATCGATACAATTGCGACGGTGGTCGATTAAATATAATTGTGGGAAATTACTCGTACACATGCTACTATCCAGGTCAAGAGATCACAATACGGATTGTACGAGACGAATGGTTACATAAAGGTGCAATATTATGTCCACGTTGTCAAGAATTGTGCGGTACTGAATTATATAAGATTGGTAAACAGTGTAAAGGATCAGAAGAGGCACCCCCCGCCACACAATATCCAAGAGATGAGCTTAAATGTAATGGCTGTGTCAAATCTACAATTGTTTCATTTTGTTATTACGTTATTTTATTGATAATTATTAATCAAGGTTTTTACATTCCAAGTTGACCCAAATGTTTGAAAGCAACGTAACGTATACATTCCAAAGCAACCATTCTTGCTTGCTTTGATAATAATAATAACACAATGCAGCTACAACAACCCTTTTATTTTTTTATTTGAATCAATCAACAGTACGCAAGTACCAAGTGGCAAGTACAGGCAGGATTGTTTGAGGCGATGTGCATGCGCGTACGATATATTAATTACAGCCACTCTGAATTTAGATTGCTATCACAGAGCAAATCGAGTCTAACGAATCTTCTCACAAAACTCAGAGTCACAGTCAGTCTTAAGGAGTTATATCCAGTTGCGAGCGCAAAAAAACCGAGCGTTATTTCTTAGCTTTTTATGGGAAGACCTGGTAAAAATATCTAAGAAAATTGTGAAAAAATTCGAATCCGATCGGCCGAGCCGTTTTGGAGAAATCTTGCTCATCGACTGTTTCGAGAAAAACGCGTTTAAAGGTTCAAAAGTTGTTTACATTCGTTTATCTTCGTGAATATTTATTGGATCCACTTGAAATTCAAACTGGATATAACCCCTTAAAGAAAGGGACCCTAATAGACGACGTTAAGAAATGTTATTTTAAGTAGATGAAGCTATGGGATACTGTCAAGGCTAGACGCCACATGTAAAGTCCACACCTTCTCCGTCGGAATTCTTTCCAGGATGATGAGTTCAGGGTTTCGGATCCAAGCATTCTAAAGCAGGTGCAAATAAAATCAATGGAGATCTCATCGTCTTCCATACACGTTCTACAAGTGAAATCATCAGAGATCCCCATGTTATGAAAGTTGTAATTCAATTGACAGTATCTTGTCAAGAGTCCCACAATCCTTTTTAACGGTGCTCTAGTCAGATTCAGCCGAGTCCCACAGTTGAATAACCAAGCTTGGGGTTATATACAGTTTGGCCTGTCGCATGTCCTGCGCAAAATCCCAATAATAACGGTAATGGCTAGTAATAAGGCTCTTAAGTAGGATGGCAATCTTTGTTTAAATATTCCAATAATTTGTTTTTTGTCAAATTGTGGCCACGCATCGCCTCTATTAAAGCTAGTTATTTCTGAATGATGAATTTTAGGTCTTTTAGAAACCTTGTTTCAAATTTGTTATGACAATATTCTTGAATGTTTAGTCTGCCTAAAAGTTTTTTGTTTTAATGTATAATTATGGTAAAGCTTTAGAAAATCGAAAAAAAATACTTTTCGAATTTTGTATTTAATTTTTTTTTTTATATTTTAGGTCAGTTATCAAAAAGTAAAAAAATGTTTTTTGATTTTAGGCTTATAGATTTAATTTTAATGATAAGATTTTAATCTCCATCAAGCAGCAGTGTAAACACGAATTGTGCCATTTCGTATTTATAAAAAGCAGGACCGTTTTAAGGTGTATTGCGGACACGAACTCGTGGACATAGAGTAGTAATCGTTCCCTTGAGAGTTATTCGTTCCACTGACGAGAATTATTCGTACTAACTTAAACTTAGTTCCAATTTAGACTACTAGATGGTAAGACTTGTACTTATCATTTATCAGATAGCTGAAAGTTGCAACCTCGTCAACTAGCGATAGTAATTCGTACTAATTACAGCAGAAAGCTGGCCCATTTTAAGTAGTTTCAATTTATACTACCAGGCTACCTACCATTTATAAATCGTGAGATTTTTGAGAATAAATGAAAGGGAACTTTGAGTCAGTGAGGCTGAGGAAAAAGAGCCCTGAAATGAGCCCTTTCTAACATAATAATTATACGACTACATTTTAAATAAAAATACTGCCAAGCTTTAAAAATTTTCCCCTGAAGTTATAGCCCTGGTGGCAAATAAGTGTGCGCATACAATTAGGGCGGTCCTACTTGAATCTTAGATATTTTTCAACAAATGTCAATTATGAATAAGACCTTATAAAAAATTGAAATATTCACAGGGGCTTAAAAATAAAACTTTACTCTAGTCAAATAAAATAATTTTTAAAATAATAAAAGTTTAAATTGTTGAAATCAATTTTTAAATCGAAGGACTAGCAT
Organism: Chrysoperla carnea; assembly: GCF_905475395.1. Classification (NCBI taxonomy): domain Eukaryota; kingdom Metazoa; phylum Arthropoda; class Insecta; order Neuroptera; family Chrysopidae; genus Chrysoperla; species Chrysoperla carnea. The sequence continues at coordinate 31,156,756 of NC_058342.1, forward strand.
TTTGATACATTTTTCTGTTTGGCTTTTTGTTTTTTTGTTTTGTGAAAGATGTGGCCCTAAATGTTCAAATGTTTGGTGCAAGAAAGATTTTTAAACAGTAGCGGATTTAAGAAAACAATGATCCGACAAGCAATTCATATCGAGCGCTCGATTTTAAGTGTACAAAAACAAAAATTGTCTTCCAGTAATTTACTGACTTTTTAACTTAAAATCATCTTTCACCGAGAAAAAATGTAGTCAAAGAACAATTTAGAAATGCAGCTTATATATTGCAGCTTATAATTTAGAAATGCAGCTTATATATTGTGTTCATAGATGGCACTTAATCTGTCATCTTTCTATCCTTGTATTTTTTTATTGACATTTCCGTTTATTGTGTTCATTGATGACACTTAATCTGCCATCTATTTATCCTTGTCTATTTTTAGTAATATTTCGTTTATTGTGTTCATAGATGACACTTAATCTGTCATCTGTCTATCCTTGTCTATTTTTAGTGATATTTCGATTAATGTGTTCATAGATGAAACTTAATCTATCATTGTCTATTGTAAGTGACATTTCGTTTATTGACTAACTTCATGGTATTAAACAATTGTAAACAACTCCAATTCATGCTCATCATTGGGTCCCTTAAATCCGCCACTGTTTGTGAAACACAAACCTTATTTTATAAAAAGGTCACCAAGGCCAGATACTCGTACGACTAAATTCGATCCAGAATCCAGATCCAGTGATAGAACGTTTAAAAATACAAAATTTGAATCTGTCAGAAATCATAAAAACCGGTGGATATGGAAGTGTGGGTATGAGATCTCATTAGATAGATACGAACATTTTCGAAGTTTATTACCGAACTTGGTTCCAATAATCCACCAGAAATTGTTTGAAATTATGATTTTGTGCAGAATTCTTACAGGCTTCTCGGATTGTTCGTCCATAGTCCATACATTTTTGGGATGGTGTTTTGATAATGTTTTTTTTAAATCCAATATTTTCGTATAAAAAATAATTTTATGAATCTTAAAAATAGTACAAACACTGTCCGGAAGATGCAAGTCATAGTTAACTCGAGGAGTTATGAATTTTTTGATCCTCTGGCCGAATTTGTTTTTGTCTTCTTTGGTCGGGAGAAAATTCCGTAATTGTCTTATCGAGTTAAGAATGGCTTCCATATAAGTGACAGCGGCTGTACTAAAAAAAATATTGTGCAATATTTTATAATTTTAACAAAAGACAAAGAACTTTGTTTTTATAAATAAAAATATTTTCTATGTGACGTCATATCTTAATTTTGTTTAATAAAAATCGTTTAACGCCACAAATCGTTAAAAGGTCCATTGAAGTGTCCTAGTACCATGAAAATTCACCTCAAATTACGACCAGTTTTGTATGAACAAAAAGAAAAAAATTCCGTCACAAATAATTTTGAAAATTTATTTATTTAAAATAAAACTTAAAAAAAAGACTCCATTTTGTTTTTTCTTTTATTTTGGAAAAATATACATGATTTTAAAAAAGGATATTTTTTATTTTAGTTCCTAAATACATGTATTTTTTTCTTCATATATTTTCCATTTTCTCTTAGAGATCATAATTTTTCTGTGATGTAAATATTTCCTATATTTTATTTTAAAAGGCCTATTCACATGTACAGTATGAATCAGACTAAAAGATGCATTAAATGGCCGTTTTAAAATACGTGCCGCGAATCACCGTCCATCTTTCATTTAAATCTTTTTTCTCTGAGGAAAAATAAAAGATAAAGTTAATTATTTAACGATCAGATTTCTATATTTGCTCAGAGAAGGTTGATTTTTAGTGAAAGAGCTATCAAATTAGTTGCTACTAGGAACTAATTCGTTGGCTTTTTCACTAAAGTCATCCGTCTCTGATTAAATATGGAAGTCTGATCGTCAAACAAAATGTGTTTTTATTTTGCGTCTACATCTGAGTCTGATTCATTCTGTATTTAAGTATTTTGAATTCCATGAAAAGTGTATATTTTGCTTTCTTTGAAGAACAATTTTTCTTTGAAATACTCATATTTTCAACAAATAATTTGTATCAAATATATTATTCGTATAAAATGTGAAAAATTTTTGTGTTTTTTCTTTATTTTCCATTTTCCGTTCATGGTAGGTATCTATAATATGTAAGTATTCGCCATTTAGCTACTAACCCTCGTTTTGGAACACATTCCCAGAGAGAAGCTTTCAAAAAGAGACTGGTTAGAACGAAGAGCACTGGAGAGTAAATAAAACTACTTCGAGAACCCCCCGGGTGCTTTTTTTTTTGTTAATCTTTGTAAATGAACATGCCGTCGCCCCTAGACAAACCCTTCGTAAGACACCTTGGCGCCACCTTGTATGCGTCCCTTCTTATTAAAATTTACCTTTTCTTCTTTTTTTATTTTTTTAGTCTTCGTAAATCAACTTGGTGCCGTCTTGTGTGTGACCCTTCTCGTCCAAATTTGTTCTATTTTGACCTTTCCCCGGGACTCGTAGCTGATTCATGTCCCGTAGGCGATTAGATAATTCGCATAATGGTTAATCCGTTACTGGTTCTAGGTCAATAAAACGCCATCTAAAAATTTTGTCTAAGATATAAAAAAATTGAAATTGCTCTTAAAAATGAGGGTACGTACTTGAATACTAGTGCTATCAAAAAGTAGCTTTGATAAAATTAAGAGTATTTATAATTATGTGTAAGTTTAGATAACGATGAGCTAATTCGTATGAAATCGTGTTCAGACTATTTTTATCAAAATTTATTGTTTTATTTTTTTATGACGAGTTTAGATCTAAAAATTTTCATTAAATTTTTTTTACAATAAATTACAGTTATTTCAAAAATTTTTCTAGATTAATTAACTCGTTTAAAGATGTTTTCGACAGCTTTTAAAAGAGGAGTTTTTTAAAGTGTGTTATGATCTTGGATTTTTAAGACTTTCCGCCTTTCCACAGTCTTCCAAATTGAACTAAAGGCTGGAAAAGCCTTGTGTGTGAGTTGAGTTATTGTTAAGAATTGCTTTTAGGACGTAACAACTTCCCAACACTCCTGTCTTTTTTTACGTCGAAATATCATGTTTTTAATACTCGAATCAAAAAGAAGGGTGTTAGAAGTTTGACCGCTATGTGTCTGTCTGTGGCATCGTAGCTGCTAAACAGATGAACCGATTTTGATTTCTTAAGAGATAATTCAATGGAGAATGTTCTTAGATATGTGGAGGGGGGGTGTGGTTTAATGTGGCCTCAATGATGTACCATTTGTTGCTCACGACTTTTTCTGTACCTATGTAAGTGGCCGACATTTGACCGTTCAAATCCAGGCAGTGGCAACCTGATCAATTATAATTAATGGGGCGGAAAATTGATCACACTTTCGTCGCTTGGATGAGAACGATGTAACCGACTCCACCCACATCATAAAAATGTAATTGTAACGGATGTAGTTTAAATAAATAAAGATTAAAAATAATAATGAGGGTGGTCTCTATTATAGACGTATACGTCTGAGGAACAGAGGTTAAACCCCATTATTATTATTATATACCTAAGGAGGCTCAATCTTTTTGGGTGTTTTAGCTTGTCTTTTGACGATCGGGTTTTTTCTTTTCCCTTAAAGAATGCGATCTTTTCTGGTAAGCTTACTCTATTCCAGATCGAAATTCGTATTTTGAGTAAATTGAGAGTATTATTTTTAATTTGAACATATAAAGCCAACTTTATAAAAATGTCTAAAATTAGACGATGACGTAAGGTAACAATTTTATCAATACAAAGTATAAATTGGACTTGGTGAGCTTGAGCTATGAATTTTAAACGATAGATGGGGGTGAAGGACAATTGCAAAAATTGTGAAATGACAACATACCAACAAAAATAAACTTATCTCTGACTCAATATTTGACATTAATTAGTAATTGTAATTGGCGAATTACCATTTTATAGGATACCAACATCCACGATGTAAGTGACACAGTTTTAAATCTTTTTCAAATGTGATTTATTAATTGAGTGTAAAAAAATTTTATTTCAGAAAAATGGAAAAAAAGAAGTTTTCAGGTGATTTTGAAATAGCCCCATTACGTGGTTTAGATGATTTTATATTGGGCTCAGCACGATTTCAAATACCAGATATGAAAAATTTGGATAAATGGGGCAATCGTGTGGTTAACAATTTATTGTACTACCAAACAAATTATATTTTACTTGCTGTGGCGATTTTTACGCTTGTTGGGTATGTTATGAACTTTTTTTATTTGACCACGGTTACTTTTTAATTGGTTTTTTTTTAGAAATTAGAAAATAATCATTTTGTATGTGGTTTAATTTTAAAAAAAATCATATTTCGTGATCAAGTACACCTATTTCTAAGGTTAAATGTTTTATTAGTACAGTGAAATCTTGGTAAATTTACATTTTAGCGATCTTTTTTTTTTCGGGTAAGACAGATCGAAACGCGGTTTGTTACATTCGATTCAGAAAGTCATGTGTTTTCGTAAGTGCATCGAAAAAAGATTTAATAATTAATAACGTAAATAATTAACGAAATCCGCCAAATTATGTTACCCAGGGGTTTTGAGAGTCGTTGATCACGAATATGATGTTCAAAAGCTTTCTTCATGCATCTGATGACGAAAGCCACCTGGTTGTACACCTCATCCACAAAATTATCTCTAAATTGTTGTAAAATGCATCTAAAATAGTTACTCGCAGGTTTTCAAGGTCGCTGATCACGAATATGATTTTTAAAACACTCTTCAGTGGACCTGGGGGCCGGGATAATCTGATTTCAGAGCTCATTTGAAGAATTTTTCACAAAACTTGTCACGAAATGTATCCAAAACCGATAGTCAGGTTTTCTAGGTCCCTGATCACGAATATGATGTTTAAATTATCCCTCAGTGTACTTGGGGACCAGAGTGACCTTGTTTCAGAGCTCATCTCCAGGATTTCGCATAAAATTTGCCATGAAATGCATTCCAAAAATCGCAAATGTATTACTTTCGTTGAAAGTAGTTTTTTTTTGTTATAGATTACTCCATCCCGGCAAAATGATATGCGGCTTATTAGCAATGGGCGTAATATTCGGCCTATTCTATTATTTAACACAAGAAAATCAGAATGCATTTAAACGAAGACATCCAATATTGGGTCTTGCCCTAATGTTATTAGGTGGATACTTTGTATTATACGTATTGGATTCATTTTTGGTATTCCTACTTGGAATTCTGCTACCGTTTGCGGCCACCTTTATACACTCATCGTTACGTTTACGTAACATCAAAAATAAGTTTGTGAATAAAATGGAAGCGATTGGTTTACAAAAACAAACGCCGATGAGTCTTTTTCTTGGAGGAATTGGAATTGAAATCGAAATATTATCGTAATCAGTCAATTTTCGATCGTATTATTTATTATTTTGTTCAAGTTTTTCAAAAATTTACGATATTTAAGCATAATAAGCATAAATCACTTGCTCCAAAAAAATTACAAACACACAAATCTCATTCGTAAAAGCCAGTATCAAAGGGTACCATGCCAATTGTTTTTATATCTATTTAAACTCAAAAAAAATATGGCTTCTACGTCATTCTTCCCTTTTGTTTTGATGTTTGTGTGTTAAACGTAAACTTAATTTTTTTTTAATTGTTTATTTTTCCATTGTATTTTATTGTGATATTTTTGTAAATTTTTGTAGCGAACCAAAGAGACGAGGTTTTACTGTATGATTATTATACACAATTAAATGTATTAATTACTAAAAAGTTTATTTAATTGCTAAAATAAAAATTTATAAATAATTATCTCTAGAAAGTTTTAATCAATGTTTACAAATTACAGAATATATGATTTATTAAAAAATAAAATTTTTGATTTTAAACCCACGTTTCCTTAAATGTAACTTTATGCACTTTATCGTAGCTCAACGGGGAGCTTTATAAATCCGTTTTATAATTTCAAGAACAATATTAATGAGATTTTGGGGTATACTTGTATACCTTGATCGCGAATATGATGTTTAAAATACTGTACCTGGGGATCAATATAACCTGCTTACAGAGCTTATCTCCACTATTTTGCACCAAATTTGTCATTAAATTGATGCAAAATGGATACTCAGGGGTGGGGTGCGTATTAAAAAGAGCATTGCAAAGAGGAAAGAAATAATGAAAAGAGAGAGGAAAGAAGAAATTATGGATGGAAGTATAATAAAAACACATTTGGTTTTTTCTAAATTTTCTTTATTTAGTACATTATTTTAAAATTGTAAACCATTTTATGTATCGCTATGACTGTTACCCCTTAGCCATTAAAAAAAACATCAAACTGTGGAATCTTTGATTCCTACATCTGCGCATGCATCCGTCTATATACAATTTTAAAGTTCTACTACTATTCACAAGGAGTAACCGTCATTTCGATTTCTTTTTATTAGAAATATTCACATACGCTGAAATTTTTTTTAAACTGAATGTTTTTATACAATTTCTTTTTATTTATTTGTTGGAAGCAAAATTTTTTCATATACTCAACTCGCCTTCGTCATCCATTTTGAGTTAAAAATCAAAGTTTGATGTTGAGACAATGAAAAAAATTGATCTAATTTTGTTTATACTTAAAAATAATCATTTTTTGGCTAACCCTACGGCTTCGACTGTTATTGAAATTCTTTCATAATTTTCGCCCTCATCTTCATAGCCATTATTTTTGAGTTGGGTGTCCTATTTTTTCTCAAAGAGAATTAATTTTCATTATACTAGGTGTCTGGGCCCATAACCAGTGGCCATAAATGTCAAGAATTTTTTAAAGGTTCTTTTTCAATTTCACATTTCTTGATAGTTATTTATTTTCTGAGCTTATGGCCACTTAAGGCCCAGATTAAGCGTTAAAGAAAACTTTAACATCTTAAAACTGTTATTAGATGAATTTCAATGAAAGCCTCAGCTGGGAAGTTATCCATAATTAATATTATATTTTCCATATTTTAGAAAATATAAAATTCGAATAATTATATTGTCTGAGAAAAGAATTTCTGTTCTGCATGAGCAAACATATTTCTAAATCGACTAGAAAATTTCCTTGGTTTGATTTTTGTTTACACAAAATTAAGATAATCTTTGGTAACGAGAAATTATCTTTACAAAATACGTTTATGATTTTTATTTCTAGTCCAGTCAAAATATATTTATAAATTTCAAATTCAAAAAACTATTCATTTTTGTAATCCAGTTGGTCCCACGACTAAAAATTTATTCAAAATAATCAATAATTTTAAAATATTGAAATATTTTCACTTTGATATTTATAATATATACTGACTGGACTATCATTTTTAATCAAATAAAAAATTATACAAGTTTTTTAACCACTAATCCAACTTCAAGATATTGAGATTCATTGTGCTACATTATTTGCTATTTTTATTGGACTATTTTCATATAAATCGTGTGAATTAGACTTTAGATATTCAATTTAAATATGTACAGCTACAGAAACAAAATACGTTCGAATAAGGATCCATCTTTTGAGATTCTGTACTGAATTCAATTGACAACAAACTCGATGGTTTTTAAGGTAGTACCTACACGAAAGTGATATTCCAAGAATTTCTCAAAACTCAGAATATAAAATATTTAATTCATAATACACTTGCTGTTAAAATTAGAAGATGATTTACCATGCCATACATGAGATATTAGCAATTAAAAGTGACGCAATTTGTACGTGTACATGGGAGAAGTGTATAAAAATACACAAATTTACAAATATTATATTTATTTACCAATGAATGACGTCCACCATCTCTATGAAAAACTAATATAATGTAGAATACTATATTTAGAAAATATATAAATAAAAATAAAAATTATTTACCATATAGTTTCGATAAAAAACTTAAATAAATAACTCGTTTTAGCGATGATTTTTGTGGAAAAGATATGAAGACTAATGTTAAAGGCATATGTCATAGTGTGTGTGTTTATATGTATACTAGAATCAGTAGTGAGGAACTACAGTCTTTTGAAAATAATATATGGTATATGTATAATAGTCATAGCACAGTTAATGCACTGAATGATAGTATTAGTCCAAAACTTTTTGACTGGACGGTCGCGGAGGAACTACCTTAAATACGAAATCGTTTGAAAACTTGTTTTTTTCTAGTTTCCAAATCTAGTTTCTAGATTCCAAAGCTAGAGAAGAAAATGTTTTCAAATTAGCTATTGCGGTTCCAAAGTTTTGGTAAAATTTTGTGTCAAAAAAAGTGTTCCTTTAATGCTTTAGCTGAGTATATTTACCCAAATGTGCTGGACTAGCAAACAAAAAGATAGGTCAATAATTTTTTCTTTGAAATTAAATTCCAGTTTATTTTTATCTTGGGAATTTAGGACACAAATAAAGTGTATTTTTTATTTGCCAACGTTTCGACCTTAATTGGGTCTTTTTCAAGGCTCTATAACAAATTTAACAATCAGTAAAATTTTGTAGAAAAATTTATTGATTGTTAAATTTGTTGTCAAGTCTTTAAAAAGACCCAATTGAGGTCGAAACGTTGGCAAATAAAAATTTAAAAACCAAATACACTTTATTTGTGTTCTACATTTCCAAGAAAATAAAAAAATTATCAGTTTTCAAGGACAGAGATAAAAATCCGTCACAAAATTATTTGTAAAATTTGATACCATAGACGTACATATATAAATTGAATATACCGTGTGTTCTAAAAGTTATGTACACACCTGTTATCACTATTTTCAAGACTAGTGGTTAATTGATTTCAGAAAGTTAAAAGTTAAATCGTAAAAATTATGCAAACATTTAATTATACATATTATAATAGTATTAAGGTACAATGTATTTAAAAAGTAGCTAACTAAGAAATTTGTTTTACTAACTAAATAATAAAAAAAATCGAAAACAAAACAACATCAGTATTTCAAAACAAAACAACTTTTGTTTTACTGTTTTTTTTTTTTTAATAATATTACAATCAAAACTGGTTATAACAACATTGGTTTATAGTGACTAATCTAAAGTGTAAGACTAAAGTTTTGAGTCACCAAATTAGCTCCAAGCGACATTCTCAAATATAATTCCAGGGAACTAAAATATGCATATCACTTATAACGACGGTTGGTAGCTTCAATGTCGTTAAAACCAATTTTGACTGTAATTCATTTTAAAAATTCTATAATTTTAGAACTGAGCGGTTTTTAATTTTTTTTTTTTTTTTTTTTTGGACGTATTATTCGGACAATTACATACCTAGTCCAATTAATAAAAGTCTAAATTGATTAGGGGCACAAACAGTAGTGTTCCAAGTAAATCGGTTTCATGTCGTCAAACTAAACATGCCACAAATTGTTTAAGTGAATTTTCCTGTCAGTTCCCAGTGCTTAAGGTATGTTAAGAATGATGATATAAAACGTTTTCACTTTGGAAACATATTTTTTTGACCCTTATTAACTGGTACGACCTGTAACTTGTAACCTGTTTTTAATACTAAAATTTAATAAAATTTATTTCATAAAAATTAGGCAATCAATTTTTTTATTTTTAAAATGAACAGTGGCGGATTTAAGCGGTCAGCAGACGAACAATTTCCCCCCCTCCTAGACACACCTTACAGACGGACCACATATTCCCCTCTGAACAGAATGAGTATGAATACTTCCAGAGACGTGAAACTCGAATGGAGAGGATAGCAGAAAAAAAGTCGCCTATCTGGGTGAGATCTAATCCCCGACCGTGGAGTCCTTTGTACTGCGCATCAGGCTGTCCTTTATTTTCAATCACTTAGACGGCCAAATGCGAAGCTCGGCATAGGAGTTTCACGTCCTTATATATATGTTCTTGACTTCTGGGTTTTTTGCCATATAAATTTTTAAATTTCTTAGGCCAGGAATGGCGAACCAATGGCACGCGACACAATATTTTGGACAGGCCATCGATCACAAAGTTCATTATGAAGTTTTATATTACCCGGGTGACGGCACAAAATAAAGCACGTTGATACAAAAAGGTTCAGCCACTCCGAACCTAAGTAAATTTCAGCAGCTTTCGCGCACAAGTACAGCCGAGGTATGAATTAAGTACCTAGTTTCATTTTTGATACCAGAGGGTCGGAATTCGATCTTTTAACGACCGAGCTTTCATGTGTCTACGGACAAAGATGAATTTTAAGTGGAAAAAAAGGCAAAATGTTCATTCCGCATCTTATAGGATTACCTCCTGAGTATTTTTTTCTTAAATCCGTCACTGATTAAATGAGTAAGTGATTTTTTATGACTTTGAAAATCGCTGTATTTTATTTTTAGTAACTTTTAATTAGGTATTTCTTTTTTAAATTCCTAAAAAATTGTGATCAGCATTGAGATTAGTGCGCGACGCGAATTATAAATATATTTATAATAACCGAGCGGTTCATCCTTAAAAAAAGATATCACAATTTTCTCATATCGGTTGGTATTAACAATTTTTTTCAGTGTATAAATTTTGGATTCGAACGATCCAAAAAGGGGGAGCTTTTACAACTTGATTACGCAAATTTTTAAAGATGCACCGCACCGTTCTCATCTAAATGTGAATTATTTTAAAATAATAGTTGACTTTTGCTCAGTCCTGATCAATGGCACTTAATAAATCTATGTTTACTCGAATTTAAAATTCCAAATTTGAATCAATTCCTAAAGAAATTTTTCTACTTTTTAAACAATTTAAATTTTCTAAGATTTCCAGATCGATCGTTAAATCTGAATTGATTTGTAGAAATTGAGGCAATTTTGAAATTTGATTTCATATAGCTAGAGTTCTCTTTGATAATTTTAATACCCGAATTCGTTTACATTTTGAGAAGCGAGATTTGTATATCGATAACAAAAATAACAAACTTAAAAACTATTGAGGCTAATTTACACCGCACCGCCAAAACTTTCTTTTTTTTTTACTTAAGACTAGGAAAATCAAGCGTTTTTTCTCTCTAAGAAATTGATCGTATTTTGAGTAACTAAAGCAAAACTATTTTCTTTCTTGTATTTTAACATTAACGTATTATGGCAGTATCGAAGGCATATCACTCTAGTTAAAGTAGCAATGATTTTTTTTACCCGACTGAGCAACGGAGTGGTAACCCTGATAAAAAAATTCGATTGAATGTGTGTTCGGATGTAGCACACTAGAGTCCAAACTCGCGAAAATTTGTCTTAATTTAATGGAAAGTGTTCTTAAATACGTTTCAAATGCCAGCTTAGGGTTCCGTATCCGAAAAATTTGTCGGGGGTTTTTTAAATTTTGTAAATTTCACTTATTGCATAATTTTAATTATATCTCGAGCCTTGATACTGCCATACTACCTTAATTCAATACAGAAAATTTTGAGTATCACATTTTTGAGTATTATGTAATCTAATTCCTTAAGATATTAACAGATTTTGGTGTCTAATTTTCGGTCTTCCACCTGAGAACAGGCTTTTTATGATTTGCTCTTAAGTTACTCTAATCACGATTGTAAAATTAACAAAAAAACAGTGCGGATATGGATAAATATCCACAAAAACTAGTAAAAAAACTTTCTTCAAAATTTTTAGTTCCAACATTTCAATAAAGTTTTTTTTTTTTTTTGGTAATCGCATTCAGTTGGAAGACACATTTTTTTTAAATTCAAACTTAATTTTTTGATACGTTTTGTAACAATAAAAGTTTTCATGTAACTTAGCCAAATTTTACAAAGTTTTCTCTTTGAAAGAGGGATTTTTCTTGGGAGGAGATTATAAAAATCATCGCCCATGTTTTTTTTTTTTTAAACTAAACAAAATTTAAGGTAATTTTACTGCAAAGAAAAGCTTAAATTACAGTATTGAAGTATAACGTTAATCAACTGGAAAAGGGTCCAAACTCGTAACACGAGGGTTTCTGGGGTCGCTGAACACGAATATCTTGATAGAATTAGTGTCAGAAGTACCGGGTGCAAGAGTATCCCCGTCGCCTCCTGAAGTTTTCGAGAAATTCGTCATAGATCATTCGTCATTCTCTAAGACCGATTCCGTCACGATATTCGTGTTCAGCGATCCCAAAAGCACCCATTTTTCGAACTTTATTCCTTCAATTCTATTACAGGAATTATACCTTAATCCTTAATTAGATTACAATACGGTTACGTCACTTCCTAATTACGTTATAAGACAATGCAAGCTCTAGCGGTAAAAAATTGCAGTAAAATTTCCTTTAACTGATTGCCATTGATTAAACTGTATCTTTGGCTACAAATTGATTACAATAAGCGTTATTTTCCACGAGAAAATTCCATATAATTTTCATGATCAGATCGTGTACTATATTAATTAATTAGCATGAGTTATGATGATTTTTCCAACAACAAAAAATGTGTACGTTTTTGAATCTCTATATACAATTCGAATTCGATTCTCATCGAAGCTGCATAATTTTCTTGAAAGAAATGTCAATCTCAAAATATTTTAAATCACAGCAAAGTTTCAATAAACGTGACTACCACACATCCCAAAAATAATCGAAATCGACGATTTGAATCAATATTTTAACACTTTCCTGTTTACAAACACAGATCAATCAAGTACAATGCGTCCCAAAAGTCACTAGATGATTTTTCATAGTCAATAAAATAATTAAATTTTCCAACGATATCCAAAGACTTTTGAGACACCTTGTACAGCTGTATCTGTAGGTATATAGAGATAAAATGGAAAGTAATCACTAGGAGTTCACTAATTACGTTCATATATAAAATAAATAATAAAATATGGTTTTTGTTGTTGTTGAAATGGGTTTGTGCGTCAAATTTTGGGGCGTAAAATGCAAAAAAAAAAAGATGAATATGTTTATGTCGATGTCGAATGTGGATTATTTTGAGTTTTACCTCCCTTCAAATGTCATGTTCATGCACAACATATGATCACGTTTATCCCCCCAACCACCGTTTCCTTTACGTAACTTTGTTTTTTTCGTGTTGGTTGTGAACGTTAAAACTAAATGATTTGGATATAGATGTCGACTAGCTGCCTTCAACACTTGTTGTACCTTCGAAATCACTGCCGTTGATTCACAATTCTTTTTCTTGTGATGAACGCCACTGGAATTCAAAAAATTCATTCAATCAATAATTAATTAATAATAATAATAATTAATAAGATCATCAGAGATCTTCGTGTTATGAAAGTGTAAGTTCAGTCGACAGTGTCCCGTCAAGTGTCTCGTCACCCTTCTAAACTGTGCTCTAGTGACTTTCCCGAGCACAGTCGAATGACCTATCTGTCTGGCTTGTCGTAGCCATTTCTTGATTTGGTAAAATACAGACTAATCAATAATTAAGGAACAAAATGTAAGGATTCTCTTACCATTCACCAATATGAAAGACTCTAGGACCTCGAACAACCATTGCATGTAATTTGGAGACTAAACAACTTTGGGAAATATGTTGCAACGACCAATCCCAATTATAATCATCGTATTTACAAAAATATCGTGCACATTTTCCAATCTCGGACCATGTGGAACGATTAAAAGCCATACCCATGTTATGTTTGGAACTGATCCATGGTGTAACTTCCACCTACATAAATAAAGATTCGAATTAAAAATACGGAGATTCAAGAGATCACTCAACTTGATCGAATCATGTCAAATGTCAACCATGCAAGATTCATGCGAATTGTTTCATTACCAAACAATTAAAAAGAAAAATTTTCAATAAAATTTTTCCTACATAAAATAAAAAATGAATTCGTGCACAACTTTGTTTGAATTTTGAAAAAATAATTTTCAATTAGCTTTTAAAAAAAAAAATCAAATAAAATAAAGAACACAGAGGTAGAATTCCTAAAAGGTTTAGCTTTTTGTAGTGACCTTTTGGTAACGTTGATATATTGATGGGAGAATCTGGTAGCTCCATGAGGGGGGTATGCTTGCCCCACTAGTTATTTGATGTTGTTTCACAGCTTTCAATGCTTCTTTCTGGAAATTTCATGCATTGTTTCGAAATATTTTTGCCTTCATTACAATTTTTAACAGTATAAAAATATATATATAAATATACAATAAATTAGTTCTGTAGGAACACTTTATTTTAGTCGTCAGTACGCATGACCATGGTCCATGGGCGTTATAAATGGGACAAGTCAAAATACAATTAAAAAAAGAATATTTGAAAAAAATTTGTCCCAAATGAAAAACTTTCTTTACTAAGCTGAAAACTCCTTGTTTTCAATTCATTTTACGAAAGCTCCCCAAAGATAGGTCCCCAATTAAAAAAAAAAACATTACCGAATTTATGTCTGTCCGCCTGTCTGTCTGTGTACACGATAACTCAAAAATGAAAAAAGATATCAAGCTGACAAGGTCAAGCCTCTCTAAAGCTACGCCCGTGGCCCATGATTGTACATGTACATATTAATTAAATCATAATAAAATATATTAAAGGTCTAATAATCAATAATCTAATGACCTATTAAGGTCAAGGTCCATTTAATTAATTGTGTTGATTTATCAGCTTAGAAATAAAAATTATTACAATTTATTCATAAATCAATTCGTCCAGAGTTCTCTAAATACATCCAGACTTTCTACATGTGCACTCTCTTTAGCTGTAGCTTTAAATTTTGGCAATATAGGGGGTGTATCATTTTGGAACACCTTGTATTGTCGATCATATTCATTCCAAAATCCAAAACCACTATCTAATCCAAAATTGTTGATTCTAGTCTCGAGTAAAACAACAATTTTTTATTTGGATACTAATGTGAATAAAAAATCAACCTGCTTGTGTGTTTTTCTTTTGAATCAGATCGGATGAAAATCGAAAAATTTATTTGTAAAAATAAAAACGGATGGTTTGGTAGATTACGTACCTTTTTTGCATCCCCATAATAGTTGTAAGTTTTTAAATATGTTCCCAATGAGATGATGTTACATTTGGCACACCGTTGTTTACCAGTCTTTTCCATTAGTTGTAACACGTGGATAAAATCTTCGGCAACATAATGATCTTCCTCCAAAAATACTACCATACCTAGTTTTTCAACAGAAATTCATTCGTATTTAGTTAATTTTTCCTCAGGAAAAGTATTTGTGAAATTGAATAAAAGTAAGTATCCACAATTTTCGCTTTTTCTACAAGTTTAAATTAATTACTCGTTACTAATTTGGCGACTATTCCACACAGCCGTCAAAAGACAAGCTGAAATATCCCAAAGGCTGAATGAGTCCTTTCCGAACTCAGCTAAAGGGTTGAAAATTGGTATATAAGTTGAGTTAGTGCCAATAATATGCCTTTTGGGATGTGTAACTTTTCAGCCTCCTTTTATCCCTTTTTAGGGAATGAAACATGGTTTGGATGGATATTTGTTACTTAATCACGCTACGAAACCTCCATACATGTTATTTTCACCTGCAGAAATCTGCAGGGCGTTAGATTCAGAATGTTCTGGTCCGAAACCTTGGATCCATCTATCCTGGGAGAGATCCCGACGAAGAAGCTGTGAGCTTTCTGTGTGAAGTCTGGCCTCGGCAGAATACTTTAGCTTCATCTGATTTTAATAACGCCTCCTACCAGAAACGGCCTCGTCTTCGGGCGATTGTTCTCAAAGAGGGCACAGAAGACTCTTGGTTTAGGTGCTAGGGACCCACTTGCGGTACCCCTCTTTTGTTTTATTTTTATAATTATTACTCAATCACGCCAGAACGGCTGAACGCATCTGGCACAGAGTAACGATAAAAACTCTTAAATCTCTTTTAATCGCGGGTAATACCACGGGAAAAAGCTAGTGTTTGTATAAATTCTACATATCAAGAAATATCATGAATGGAGGGATGTTAGGAAGAGAATTATTGATGACAGTTTTAACGTCATCGACGGCGTAGAAATAAGCAGATTTTCAACGTTTACCAAGTCGAACAACAGAATAAAATCTTACCGGTATGATATCTCGTGATTTCTAACTGATTAAAGACACGATTCGCTTTCCACCACCAATGATGTTTCGTTTGGGTAAACTTCGCCTCTCGATAATGTCCATACAAATCTGGATACAACGCATTCTTACAATTAAGTATCATAGCCCTAGAAAGTAAAATGCAATTTTTAGACCAAATTTCAAATAAATGTCACTGTGAATGAACGGAACTTACTGTTCTTGTTTAATATCACGTGGACAATCTTCGGGATCTTCGCCAGGGAACTCATGTGGATGTGTTTGTATTGAATATGGATAAAAGATTTGCATAACTTTACAAAAATCTATGCTTTGGACTAGTTCAATAATTTCCAAATTATAAAAGTCATGTGAAAATACGATTAACGCTTTTTCAATTCCACGCACTTGAGCTAAACTTACAATTAAATGACGCAAATATGTTGTGCGTGTATGTACCTGAAACCAATCACAATCACAATCATTTATACAATTTTAAAGGTCTATTTTCATGATGACGCTCGAAGTTCAGTTTGAGCGTCAAATTGGGTCACGTGATTAGTTTAAGCCGTGATGCCACCTGGATGACAAAAAAACATTACAGCGTCAAATCGTAAAAAGCTAAACATTGTTGAGCTTTTTTTTTCATCAGGATGGTAGACGCCTGGTCTTCGGGTGGCAGGTCTTTCTCAAGAAGGACACAGAGGACTCTTGGTCTAAATGATAGGGATCCACTAGGGATTCTTTGAAAATTCTAACTAGATAAAGTCCCTTACAATCGATATGGATTTTAATAGATTTGATTAGATATGAATGACGTACCTGAATCACAATGATTACAGAATCGTTCTGTAATGGACCAAACAGATCTTCATTATAAACTAATTGCATATCGTTGTAATGTGCGATGTGTCTTCTAATCTCTGATATATTTAAATTGGCATACTGTGCGATTCCAGAACCGTTTATACCTTTCAAAAATAATTACAAAACAATTATAATCAAAATGTCAAAATCGATTCACATTTTTTTAAATTTAACTAGATATGCAAGGATATATAAAAATATAAGTTTGTCCATGACATCAAAACAAAATTATAATTTATCATTTGATGAACAGAGACGACTATAGTTATTGATGATTGAAGAGAGATATCTATATTATCAAATTTATAAACATCTCTTGCATACAATATATTGTACTTTTTGGAGTTGCGTGGTATTGTAAAGCTAAAAATAACATACTACTTGACTACAAAGCATGTATTTGGTTTAAATATATGAAACGTGCAATAAACCAAAACTTTTTTACAATACTGTAGGCAAACAAACACCTTAGTCAAGTAATGAGTTATTTTTAGCTTTACAATACCACGCAACTACAAAAATATATAATATATTGTGTACAAGAGATGCTTATAAATTTGATAATATAGATATCTCTCTTCAATCATCACTACTCAAACTATAGTCGTCTCTGTTCATCAAATGATGGATCTTCGATAAACTCATAATTAAATTCAAATTTTGTTTTTATTTGATCGACAACCTTATATTTTTTTGGTATTATTGTAAACTACAAGATCGTCAAAATATTTTTGATAGTTTTTTATCACACTCTATAGATTTTTTGATATTGAAATATCTATTTGAAAAGGAAAAACCTATATGATTCATCATTTTTTCAGCCAACTTTGAACGATAAAATAATAATAAAAAACTTGATGACTTAAGAATTTTTTGTGATTTTTGGAAATTTTGTTTATCAAAAAATGTATTTATAAAGTTTTATGGAAATTCCCAGTATTATTCAATCCTTGCATTAATCAAATATAAATTTAAGAAGAACGGGCGATGAAGGAGTACTTACTTGGTTTCGATGTTAAGAATTTATGTAGAACAGATGGCACCATACTAAATATGAATGCGTTTGAATAATTTTCAGCATTACCATTGTGCGAATAATTTGATGAATTATTACCCAAATTAAATACGTGTAATTGTATCCATAAAAATGCTACGAAAAATATACACACCAATATACGTATCCAAGAGATTGTCGCACGTTTTCGAACCATCACTAATGTTCTGCACTGTTCTTATTGGAGATCGCACTGATTATTTGGTCATCCGTACATGGAGTGACCCTTCTTCACTGCAATCAAAGAAAAAACACCAAACTTAATCACAACACACTTAAAAATTAAAAAACTTTTTGTCAAAATGTTTCTAAATACTTAATATCTATTTCTTATTTAACTGTTTCAGATAACCCAAAGACCTACGTTTTTTTCGGGATATCAATGGGTCAAATTAGGGTCAAACATTTTTTTAACTATAAATAAATCAAATATATGTCTCTCTTCCTCAAAACGATTTAAATTAAGAAAAATATTTTTGACAACAAGGTCTTTTTCAAAAAGCATAAGGATCTGGGTCTTTCCTCAGTCAAACCCAAAATATTTTTTAACGTCTGTATAAAGAAGTTAATTCTTTCGTTTTAAAATATTTTTTGAGAAAGAAATACACAAATTTTTCCTTAAAATTTTCTACAGTCTATTTGACTTTACGCTCATTATCGCTTTAGGAAAAATCTACGTTTTTTGGCGGCCAGAGAAACGGTTTTAGCAAGTTTAAAAGTAGTGCGAGATTTTATTATAACCCATCAGACCACTACGCAAGAGTTAGGTCATAAAGTCGATAAGAAACAAGTGAAAAACAAACAATTGACTGAGTTAATTGTTGAATACCATGTATAGATAGAGTTGATTACGCAATCGTTTGTTTTAACGTCATGTAATTAAAGAAAGGTAGCCACTTTTATATAGTCACAATCCTGTATACAAGATGTCCCACGGCGACCGCACATTAAAAGTTTTCTGGAGAACCAGACATAATAGAAATCCGAGTTAAATTGTGCCAAAAATCATTTTTTTAAATGGGACCTTCAGTTTTTTATTCCCCACAAATTGTTAATACAAAATTATAGATGGCGATCATTTCCAATAAAAAAAGCATCCCTGTGATCTCTTTCAACGAGCTTCTTACTAAATTAGCAAAGGTACTAAAAAAAATATTAAAAATCAATTTTTCAAAAAGCACATACGATTTTATACACTTCCCGTAAAAGAAGAATAAATAAAGCCCAGATCTTTTAATTAAGTCCTACGAAAAATGATCCAGAAAAATTTAGATCTTCTAATTATCACAACACATTTGCACTCAAAATAAATTAAAATTGGAAAGCAATTTTTTACACGTTTTGGAGAACTCCAAAATTTAGATCTTTTGGCAATGATAAAACTTTAAGATCCAAACTACCTGCCAAAAGACTTGGATCCTCTGGTTAATCAAACACTGTACACTGTGACCGAGGATTCATTGAGTAAATTAAAGTATTCGCGCGTCGGACTGATATTAAAGTTTGTTTTATTTGGACTAGAATATTAAAATAGGTAAAATTTAAAATTGCCACTATTTTTTATTGGTTTTTATTTTTTTGTGTTATCTGGAATGCAACTCATTTACAATTGAACTAAAAGCTAAAAGTATACGAATCACGCTTATAAATCAAAGTTGATTCAAATTAGTATGAACTCAAAGTCAATTCACTTCACACTTAATTAAATGCTAATTATTTATAACTTAAATGCTAATTTAATTTTAATCAAAATCGACAGTTGCATCGTGATATGACATGAGACATCGCTTTTAATGACAAATCGATTTATTACAAACAACTACAAGTAAAATTTACAAAATTTGAAAAACCCCGACAAATTTTTCGGATAAGGAACCCTAAACTCGCACTTGAAACATATCTAAGAACACTCATCCATTAAATTACCTTTTTTTTAAAGCCTTTTCCAAGCTAAGCCGATTTTGAAGATCATCGCCAATTTTTTAGTTTCTTCGGGTATGGAACCCTAAACTCACACTTGAAACATAGCTAAGAACACTTTCCATTAAATTACCTTTCAAACGAAACCAAAAAAATCAAAATCGGTTCATCCGTTTAGGCGCTACGATGCCACAGACAGATAGACACACAGACACACATATATAGCGATCAAACTTATAACACCCCGTTTTTTAAGTCGGGGGTTAACAAACTGAATCTAAATATAAACACGTAAATAAACCGTCTGTAACAACATCGATAAACCGGTTATAGCGACCGACTATTTTATGCCTTATAAACGTTGAGGCTTAACATTCGGGACTGACGGGGTTATAGCCCTGGCCTCTCGGACACCATTACGAGTCAGTATGAATTATGTATAAAGAATTATTAGTCAATTGTTTTATTGCGAATTTCAAATTTTTATTTATAAAGAAAAGGTTTAATTCTTTTATAAGTTCTATAAATTTTCAATAGATGGCGATGAGAGTTACACAATTTCCCCTCAAGCAAACTTATTTTTATTTTGTGAAAGTATTCAAAAGATGGCATAATGTGTTTTAATTTCAGAGTTATCTCATAACTTCTATGGATTTCCAATAGATGACAGGTGATGAGCTTATATAATTTTTGACTTATGCCGTTCATTTACGAACTTGACCTCACTTTTGACGTCTTCAGCACGCTATAAAAATTTCAGACCGATATCTCTTTTCGTTTTTTAGTTCTCGTATTGACAGACAGACGGACAAACGGAAATGGACTAATTAGATGATTTTATGAACACCTATACCCAAAGTATTGTTTGTATCATCAATATTTCTAAGCGTTACAAACTTTTGAGTTAAATTAGTATACTTTGATATATATTTCATATAAACAGAGTATAATATACATAAAGACATTCTAAAATAGTTAGTAAAAAATGTTCAAATCATTTGAAATCGACAATAATTAATGCATAATGAAAAATAAACCATAAGTTCGTATAACTTTTGAGATAAAATTTTGATAAACAGTACCAGCATGTTGCTATTTACAACACGACTCAAATTTCAAAATATTTAATTATTATGATACAATTTTAATATATTTTAATTGTTAGATCAATTTTCTACAAACAAAAAATCTATCAAATTTCAAAAAAATATTTTATTCAAATTCAATATGTTATCTATAACCGGTCAAGAGTGATTTGTGCTTACACAATTAAGGTTCCGTACAACAGAAAGAGAAATATTTTGTTGTCAAATTTATTGTGATTTTAGCGATAATCTTTGCAAAAATGATCAACAAAATGTATTCCTGTTTTTCGATTAAGAAATAGAGCTCGAAAAATACAAAAATCCAGTGGGACAAATAGTTTTCGAGGTATGGTCTGAAACAGCTCTAATATCCATCTTTTCATATACAATTTTCAATCAAGAATTCTAGGGTTCTTGAAAGTCTTAGGTATACGAATCAGTGAACGGATTTCGTTGCTCATATTTTGCAAACTCAATTCCTTTCTGAACCTGGTCTAATTTATTTAAGCCTTACTACATATTTGGGTATGGAACTCGAACAGATAAAAAATTTTTATTAACAGCAATTCTAGTACACATAGAACTCACTTAAAGCGTTTAACACGATTTATTTTAGTAATAACAGACGTAAATTGATAAATATAAAAAAACTTAATTTCTAGAACCGTATTCTAAATATTTGGCTACGGGACCCTAACAAAGTAAAAATCATGAATAAATTCAAAAATTAGTACACTTAGAATCCACTAGAAGCGTTTAACTCGTTTTATTTTGGTAATAACAGACGTAAATTTTGGACAAATATAAAAAAAATTAATTTCTAAGACCGTATTCTAAATGCTATAAAATATAAATAAATATTTGGCTACGGAATCCTAACAAAGTAAAAATCATGAATAAATTCAAAAATTAGTACACTTAGAATCCACTAGAAGCGTTTAACTCGATTTATTTTGATTCTAAGTAATAAATGATCTCCAGATTTTGGAGTCTTCTCCAAATTCTTGTATGAAAAATATCAAAAACATACCTGTGTACTTTAAAAAATCAATTTTTATGGTTCGTATTCCAAATTTAACGGGAGATAGTGCACGAAAAATACTTCGAAACAATTAATCACAAAAAGATTTATTTTTTTTTATCAAAATGATTAAAAATTGACTTTGATAGACTCAAGTTCAAAACTGAATGCCTTGGAATTAATCTTAAAAGCCACAAGTTCCGTGTTAAAACTTTTATTGGGGACTAATAAACAATAATTCAGGCACGTATTTATCAATTTAAAATATATAAATAAACATTTTCTCTCACCTAATTCGAAAACAACTATCCATTTTGCACAAAAATGTTTTGGATTCATTCCATGGTTAACGAACGAATAATTATAATTGTGCTACAAAACTGGAAAACAAAATTAAAAACTGAAATGAGTACCAAGGTTAATTAAAAATTCTAAAACTACTTTCACTTAAAAAATTATTTATGCATACAATTAGATACAAAAGTAACTAATTAGTAATCAATTAATTATTAATTTGGTTATGAATTTGAACTATTTTTAATATTTTAATTACCACGGAACTGTCTTTAATTTAACTGTCATCTTCAGATGTTTATGTTTATTTCGATGTTTCTATTTCTATTACTGTTCTATTCTTACAGTGACAGTCACACACATCAATCTGTTTTCATTGTAATGAATATATTCCAGAAAATTTCCCACTCAATTATCACAGTTTTTATTTTAAATTTTAAAATTGAAATTAATTTAACGTAAAAAAAAAAAACAAATTTTGTTTTATTCGATTCTTCGATCACAATATCCTTGGTTTATTTATTTTTTATTAAATGTCAGCATATCTATGACTTATGTAGGAATTGTGCAAATAAAACATCGAAACACCGAATGTTTATATAGAACGCAGATGCGAATATTACGAAATTAGTTCGAACTTTATAGAGTGTATAGCGGGGTTTTTAAAAATTTTTTCTCGAATACATATTCATTTTGTTCGATTTCATTTTGAATTTACCGCCATATTTTGATTTTTTTTAAGGATGTATTCAAATAGTTTTTTAAAAATCGATATCGACAGAGTTCATTCATAAAGTTCTACTAAATTCAGAATAAGTTAAATTCGAAATCAATATAATGTTAGATTTATTTGAAAATAATAAATTTATGAAAATTAAAAATTACCACATTTTCGATGTTTTACATTTAATTCATAAAATCCCAATAACTAGACGGTAGAATTTCGATGTATTTATATCATAATTCTGCTAATTAAAAATTATATGGGTACAGAACGTTAGAATTTGTTCTCCTATTTATGTAGCGAATAAACTTAAGGTCCCTCAACATCGATTCAACTGTAGGATTTTGATTGACCTTAAAAGGGAAATTACCTAGGTCAATTTACAATGTGTCATCTTCTCTGTCACTTTCCAGCTCTTGCTACGAGCAGACGGACTCACTTGAGCCAACCTTTGATGACTTCTCCGACCTGAAATCCGTTAACGTCAAAGCAACCAACCCTTGTGTCAATTTACGCACAATCTGAATATAAAAACAGGAAAAAATTTGAATTTTTCGTAAAGCTACAGCTGTTTGTAAATTATCATCATTAAGAAGTAACAGCAACCGTAAAGATATTTCAAATTAAACTATTTTTAAAACATGTTCTCCTGGTAGTAATTTCTGGTGATTGTAAATCTACAGTATTGTAAAAAAGTTTTGGTTTATTGCACGGTACATACATATAAATCAAATACATGCTTTGTATAGTCAAGTTATGAGTTATTTTTGGCTTTACAATACCACGCAACTACAAAAATATATAATATATTGTGTGAAAGAGATGTTTATAAATTTGATAATATAGATATCTCTCTTCAATTATTAATAAACTAACTATCGTCTGTTCATCAAATAATGGATCTTCGATGAACTCATAGTTAAATTAAAATTTTGTTTTGATATCATCGACAATCTTTTATTTTTATGGTATTAGTATAAACTACAAGATTGTCTAAGTATTTTAGATAATTTTTTATCACACCCTTTTTTGATATAGAAATATCCAATGGAAAAGGATTCTTATATGAGTCATCATTTTTCCAGTCAACTTTGAACGATAAAATAATAATAAAAATCCCGATGACGTAGGACTTTTTTGTGATTTTTGGACTTAGTTAATCAAAAAATGTATTTATAAAGTTTTATTTAAATCCCTAGTATTATTCAATCCTTGCATATCTCCTTAAATAAATTTTTTTATTTTTTTCACCACTTTTCTAGAAAATTTGTTGTTATTTTTAGCCACGGGTGCGGAATTCCCCACGGGTCGAGCTAGTTATAGTAACTTTTATTTGAATTAGAAAAACTGAAAAATAAAATTTATAGGATCCAAAGAAAAGCCCAATATTTTTAAAGAAAAATTTTCATATATTTTTTTTTCAATAATCTATTTTGCTTACATGTTCAAAATGTCAACAGAGGTCGAAATAATTAAAGATTCGTTTTTTTGGATAAGTAACAAAAAGTAGGGATCAAAAAAATCCATAACCACAATGACATTGGAAGGTCAAAAAGTGAATCCACATTGATTCTTACAGGTTAACAATTAACATCACTTTTCATAAATCTAAATACATCATTTATGGGAGTGTACAGGAGGATGCAGGGGTAGGAGGGTTTAATTCAGGAGACAAGGTACATAAAAAAAAACAACAAAAAACAACTTGCATTTTTTTTTGTAAAAATTTGCATTTTTATATGATTTGATGATTTTTAAGTCTATATTTTAGGATAAAACTAAGATTTATTTGGATCTTCAGGTTTAGCTGCTGACGGTGGTCCATCATCAGATGGTGCGCTTTCTGTTGTTGTGCCGCTTGTAGGTGTACCACCAGCTGACGGATCTCCGTCACCATGAATCGTTCGACGTACTTGATCAATCAAATCTGGATTTGTTGTTTGTAATTCTTGCATCAATTGTTGCCCCCTACAAAACAATATTTTTATGATTTTCACGATTTTTATTGCAGTCGGTTTTTTAACTTTAAAAATTTGTTTCTAGGTTTATGGATTTTATTAGTAATTAGATCCTGGCATAATAATTAACTTACACATTCATAACAGCACCTAGTCCATTAGCGCCATCGAAAATATTCGTTTGAAGTACACCTTGCATCCTAAATAAAATTAGAAATACGTTAAAAAGATAGTTAGTCATGAATTCAGTTACCAAATATCAGAATCACTTCCCTGATAAAAAAAAATCCGATTGAATTGGAAATTGTTTTCCAATTAAATCCGATTCATTTCAATTAAAATTCGATTCAAAATTTTAATTGGTGTCAATCGGAATGTATTGAAACCTTTTTACAATTGAATCCTATTAATTCCGGTTGTTTGAATTGGAAACTTCTGATTCATGAATCGGATTTTTTTATCAGAGTTAGTTTTTTTGATTGAAAAAAATTTTAGTTTCCTAGGTTACGGTGTTATATCTGTGCTATATTCATAGCATGTTGATGACGCGAAACCTTAAGATTTTACTCTACCAAATATTATAAGTTTTCACTTCAAAAAGGGGAAGAATTCTAAATGGAAAATTATCACTTACATATCACGCATATCAGCATTCCCTAAAATTTGTCTTGCTAAATTTACAACATTTGGATTTGCAAATATTTGATTGATGTTTTCTAAACCAGACAATGCAGATGTGACGTCAGCAAAATCACCAGCACCTGTTCCTCCAAGTGGCACCGATCCAAGTAACGGTGATTGTGTGGCTGTGTTTGGTGTACTATTCGGACACTGAGCTGGAAATCAATTAGATAACATCCAAACCAATTAGATAATTCAAAATTTTCTTTACGAAAACATTCTATTTCGGTCAATTTTTATTTAAATTATGCGAAAATATTGAGATTTTTTCAATGTATTCAGCAAGATCTTTTTCGAAAACTTTTATAGAATAATTGGGATAAAAATATTAGTTTTAAGAATAAAAGTAGGCAGTTATTAAAAAAATTGAAAAGGTGCCAAAGGACCCAAGACGCAATTGACCTAAGTTGCTCATTTACGAACTTGGTCCCACATTTTACGTCCTGAGCACGCTATCAAAATTTCAGTCAGATATCTCTTTTCGTTTTTTTAGTTATCGTGTCCACAGACGGGCGGAGGGTATAACAATAATAGAAGATTGTAACGCTTAAAAAAACGAAAAAAGTGATACCAGTTGAAGCCTTTTGAGTGAGGTCTTTTATAAAAATTGCCCTAAACAGAACTCCTGATGAAGAGAAATGCTAAAAAAACATACATTGACGTAAACCTTCTTCGGCAATTACCAAATTATATCGGTAACTTCGATTATCTGGTTCTAATTCTAATGCTTTTTTATATGCATTTTTGGCTTCTTCATAACGTTTCAAATTTGAATACGCAATTCTGCAAAAAACAAAAAATTTTAAAAAATTTTAAGCATCATTGATTACAAGTCTTAACTTACCCTAAACGTCCATAAGCTTTGCCATAATTTGGATCTAACTGAATTGCATGATTTGCGTCATCTATAGCGGCCTGATGATTATCCAATTTACTGTGCGCAGCCGCCCGATTACAATAGTAAACCGCATTTTTATTATACAGTTCAATTGCTCTATAAAAAATTTCGTTTTTTGTTAAAATAAAAAAGAAAGCATTCAGCAAGATTGATTGTAAAAGCTTACTTGGTATATTCATCTAAAGCTTCTTGATATTTTTCAAGTTGCATTAAAGCATTACCACGATTTTTATGCTCATCAGCTAATTTGTGATTTTCCTACAAAATAATTTTAATACAACATGTCAAAAATATTGATCAAAAGCAAATCGATCTCACATAACGGGGTTCGGGTCCGTACAGTTCACACCAAAAACCAATTTCATTTAATTCGTCTCATGAAATTGGATTAAACTATTTTCTTAGTAATATTCGTGATCAGCGGCTCCGAAAACTTCCAAATAACGATGAAATATGTTACATATTCTCATGAAACCCCAAGAGGCGATATTTATACTACCCACCATGATCATCAGATACCTTGGGGGGCATTTTCGTTGTGATATTCGAGTTCAGCAGTCCCAAAACCCCAGAGTAACAAAATTAGACTCATTATTTTAAACCTTGAATAAATCTTGATAAGGGAATAAACAAAATTTGTAAAAAGCTCTGTCAAAATGCTGTAAGCGAAACGACCAAAAGAAAATGTATCCCCAAATTTTTATCTTTTTTTGTTTTTACGATTAAAAGTTATAGAACATAAGTTGTAGAGAATTTGGGCAACGAATAGTTCATTCTCACCCCTCTTCACAAGATGGCGGCCGTGGAACAATTGTTGCAAATCCACTGACTTTTGCAATCCCAAATGTAATTTTTGAATGGAATATTTAGCCGTATTATCCTAAAAACCGATACTTTCTTATACGGTTTCGGTACTCACCGGTATTGAATGGCCTGCACTTGTATGATGACGTAAATTTCGGAAAATATCATCTAAATTTGGAGTGATTTCACTATCGGCTTCGGTTGTGCCGCCAGCCTCTGTTTCAGCATTTCTTTCATTTAACCCAAATGCTGATTCAATACATTGTACCGCCACATCCAAACTTTCCAAACAATCGTCATCATGACCACCAACGGCTAATTCTTTTCGTAAAAATTTTACAATACTTTTTACGATTAACGTTCTGTTGTCCCCCATATTTAATATAAAATTTCTGTAAAAAAAAAATTATTGAAAACCGTTTCCAAATTTGATGGATCTTGTCTAAATTGGGAGTCACCGCAAACGTATCGAGAGCCGATTTTTTGTCTTTTGACGACCGAGGTGTCATATTTTACTCGATGAATGGTGATTTTTAGTGAGAGTCATCAAATTAGAGCCTAATAGTATTTCTGGAGGTTAATTACTCAATCGCTAATCAATCTGAATTTTTTGAGAAGAATTGCAAAAATTGAAACAAATGAAAGGATGGATTTATGCATTTTTTGGGAAATTATTCGTATTTGTCGTTTAATAAACAAAAAACAAAAGTGATACTAGTAAAAACAAAAAACAAACGAAACAAATTTTTTGGTATTAGTAAAAAAAAAAAAAAATCGGATACCGGTATAATAAAAAGAATAATTAGAATAAAAAATTTATCCCATTGAGGTCTACATGAATTTATTATAAAAATTAATCATCCAGGAAAACGTAATCTTTCCGAACTTCCTGTAACCTAATTGTTCTAATCATAAAATTTAAGTTTATTTTGCATAGTTTCAGGATACTGTATCATCCCTAAAAGTACGTGCATTAAAAATGAAGCATGACATTTAAAAAATAAAAGCGTGTAACCTTAACATTTAAAAACAATGATTTAAAAAAAAAAAGGAGGTTTTAATTACCTAGAGATTTAATGAATACACAATTTTGTTGAAACCATATAGAAAATATTCCACAATTGTTATTGATTTACACAAAGTATGATTTCACTTGAAAAGCCGAAGAAAATTTCTGTCAACGTATATTATTTGCATGTAAGTTTTTTTTTTCGGTGTAGGGAAACTTAATGTTTTTATTTGTATAAAAAAAAAGTTGTATAAAAATTACGTGGTGATGGTGTACTGAACACGGTGCACGGTGCCAAACTTAAATATCCATAGACTAACAAAATTCACGTCTATTTATCTAGATTTACAAGTGTCTTATTTGTAGTGTTTGTTCCAGTGGCGGATTTAAGGCATACCTTGCTACTAAACGAATTCCATGACCCTTGTATACATTAAATATATATTAAGGTATACTAATTTTAGTCCTAAGTTTGTAACGCTTAGAAATATTGATGATACGACCAAAATCTGGGTATAGGTATTCAAAAAATTATCTAATTGGTTCATTTCCGTAGATGAATTAGGCCTTGGGTTCACAGGGCTCATATTGTAAACCGTAAGAGATAGAACAAATGTTTAAATGGTAAAAATGTCCCCTATAATTAAATAAACAACTTTTGTTTAGACATTTTTTTTGTAAATGACTTGTTTACCCGTGAGGACGCAAATTACGCCCGAACATTTGAACATTCCTGTTTTCGAACTAGCTTCAATTGTTTATTTAGGGCCGTCTTAACCATAATGAGCCCCGAAAATTACTTAGATAGATTTTGCAATTTTTGAGCACAAATGCAATCAAAATTTATTATACTGACATCGCTTAACGACGAATGGGAAAGTCCTGAATGAATCCAAATATAAAATATATATAAAAAGAAAATTGTTTAATATAGATTAAAAATGAAATTCATTATTGGTTTGTTCATCAAAATTTGAACTATTTCTGATAGCTACAAATTGAGAATTAATTTGGAATTTTTGTTTCCAAATATAGAAGTCATTTCAAAGAACTATATTTGGAATAAGCGGGAATTTTTAACATTTTAACACTAAGTAGACGGGCATATCATCAAGTACTTTTAAAAGAGTACAAATTATTCATTCTTGATAAATTATTCACATATTTAGTCGTTATGACAGTAAGTATTCAAATAACTCACATTTTTGTATTTTGTATATCTATTACATAACTTTAAACTTCTAATTCATAGACTATGTCGAATATAGACTGAAAAAACTTTTATATAGAAATAGCACCAATGTAATAATCGTTATAATTTATAGTAATTATTTGAATAGGGGTTTTATCTCATTTATTAGATAGATTAACAGGCATACCGGAGATTATCTTGTTTTTTTTTTTTTCATAAACGAAGAGTAAATTATCCATTTTTTTACCTCTTGTTTTTAGAAAATCATAATTTTTTTACAGGTTGTCATTTCATTTTATTCAGTTTAGATTTATCACGCATAGATGGTAGACTGAATAATTGACGATATTGATATTACCGACTTTTGGTTTTCACAAAAATTCAAATTATCTATAAATGATTCTACAAATGTTTTCCATTCTCATTTTTTGCATTGTATTAAAATGATGTTTTGCTTAAAAAAATTCACTTCATATTCAATATAATTTGTTTTTTAAATTTTTGACTTTTCAGATGTAGATTCCACAATATCATATACAAAATTAAACAATTTCCTCAGAAAATCATGTTTGGACCTAGTTAGAAATACTAATCGGTTTTCTACATAGAAGTAATAACAGTTATATAACCTTAATTAATTGTTGAAAGTTATATAACCTCTTTGCGTTTTTTATCAAATTTTTTTTTTTTTTTTTTTTAATTTTAAATAATTTATTTTTAATCAATATTTCAGATAGATTCATTATTTTTATGCTATTTATTATAACCATTCATAGAGGGCACTATACAGAATTTGATATTACCGACATACAAAATAATTGTTCTTTTACGAGCAAAGATAGCGCTAAAATATTCAGACACAAGCTAGAGGTGCTAAATTTCTGAAGATATCGTGGAGAAAAGAATGATGATAACATAGAAAATTCGAGACTCTTTACGATAGCTTAGAGATTATATCAAAGAACAAATTATTAGAAAATTCGATTATAAACACGTGCCAAAATTAAAATTTTATTATAATAAAATCTGATCCGCCTGATAAGGCCTATGAAGCAGTTGTTTTTTTACCGATCGCTGCAATTTATTACTCTTAAAAATTCGTGGGTGCTTTGAACCATTTTCGTGAATCTCTAGAGGGGAGCAGCTACCCCTATCTGCTTTCCTTTGGCGACGCCCATGGCAAATTTGATATCAGGCAACTACCGTATTTTGTAGAATTATTCTAAAAAAGAATTTGTTGAGTGTTAATTTTTGTTGAGTAGTCAAAGGTAGCCTTTGTGGTCAATACCAGACGATTGTTCTGGCTGATTAAACAGTGATATCTTGATCAAAAAGTATTTATTTAAAAAAAAATTGGTTACTAAATGAAGGCCATAGATCATTAATCAATTTGATTTTTATCTGATAATCGTAAATTACATACACGGGTGGTATTTACCCAATCATTTTCTGATGATACATCGTTTAGTTTACAGGGTGTTTAGGTAAACTATTCAAAAAAAAATTGAACACATACACTGAAAAAAAAATCTTTATCCCAACCGATATGAGGTTGTCTCAATCTCATCGCAAGATCGTATATGCTGAATGGTGCCACGAATGTGATACAACTACCGTACGGGGTTGAGTGGTGAAGTTGACACAAACGCATGAGTTTTTTGTATGAAAGTAATATACTGTCTAAAAAATTCCAAATATTGTTAATTTGAAATGCAACATCTTTTTTTGATTGGTTAAAATGGTTAGAATGGAAATGTTATAAAAAAATACTTTCTGTAGGTTAGTAACAACAATCTTCATGTAGTTGGCTCAATCACTTATGGACTAGGCATGATAGATATGCGTTCATAATAACCAAATACTCTATTTAAAGCAAACGCAACGAAATTTTCTTTTATTTCATCGATTCGCTTTATTCGACGTGCTTCAAAAACTAAAAAAGTTCTGCATCGATTAAGCTCAATTTTTGACATGATATATTATCAACTTCAAGGTTTGTATTTATCCTTTTTAAACCTTCGAGGGAGGGGGGTGAAAAGGTGGGGCGTGAAAGTGGGGATAAACAATCGAATATATTCAAATATACTCAAGTGGGGTATCAAATAAAAGAGCATGACAAAACTGTAACCCTGAAGCAAGGGGATATGTGGGGGGGGGGGGTGAAAGTTGGAATGAACCACAGAATATATTCAAATATACCCAAGTCTGATAAGAAATAAAAGTGCATGCTGTGTACATCAAAAAATTGTAAGCTACATGAAAGTCAGTTCAGCCGTTTTAAAGTTGTGACCTCTTTTATCGGGGGTTTATCAAATTCCTGAATTTTATACCCAATGAGGAAATAAGTAAATTCAGAACATTACAAAAAGTAAATAAATATCTATTCCACGTCCAATTTCCTGTTAAAATATGACTGTTTCAATATAATATTCTTGAGACGATCAATATCGATATTGATTCAATAATATTGATCTGAGGAGTTCGAAAGGAGTCTTAAAAGTATTTCATGGTCGAAATCAACGTACGTTGCAAAAAAACCTGCGTTAAAGTTGAAGCTCGTGTGACCTTAGAAATAAAATAATTGCAGTTAGGTATTAAATTCAAATAAATCATAGACAATATTTGATGTCTTAATAGGAGAATAGCTTTGAATGGCTAAGGGTATTATTGAAAATCAATTGTTGAATTTTTCCATAAATATTAATGAAAATTATTATAAATAGTGCAAAAAATCAACACAATTACCCCTTAAATTAACAATTATTTAAACATGTGTTGTTAATGAAAGAACATTAATTAATAATACTATGTGTTTGACAAGGATAGATAAAACATGTGAATATGACTTAAGCAGTATTATGTGAGTTAAGTAGGTGTAATCTGAGCTGGAGTTTTACTCTCTACTCTCTAGTGCTAGTCATCTAAAGAGAAGAATGCTTTTAAAAATGCATTAACGAATTATGTATATATTTTAAGGTTTTACGATCACGGTATCGGTATGTAATTAATTAACGGAACAGGGAAGATATTAATAAATTTAAAAAAAAATCTGTATTTACTACAAAATATATCCAATTTTGTCGAACCAAGTATGTAATACTGATAAATTTGAAACATAATTATTCATATTTGCGGTCTAATTTACCCTACCTTTAAAAAGTTTCAAGGTCTTGGCTCCAAGAATGTGGAAATCAGGTCCCGGTGCCCATTGGTGATTGGTAGCGAAAAACTAACATCACAGATGAGAAGTTTGGTCCAAAATTAGTGAGTTTTAAAAAAAATTCCATTAAAATCGGATCAAATTACCTGTGTTACCAAAAAAATCAATTTTTGGAACTTAATGACGTCATCAAAATTAAAAAAATTAAACTTTGCTCTATCACATCCAAATTTTATCCAATTTTGATCAACAAAGGATCTAATCCTACTAAATTTGGGTCATACTTTTCAAATTTGTGGTCAAAATTAACCTACGTTTAATAGATTTCAAGAATGTGGGGTCCTGGTCCCGATATTTAGCACATTGGTGATTGGTAACGAAAAATTAACATCACAGATGAAAAGTTTGACCCAAAATTAGTGGATTTCAAAAAAAATTCCATTAAGATCGGATCAAATTTGCTTGTGTTATCAAAAAAATCAATTTTTAGAACTTAGTGACGTCATCAAAATTAAAAAAATTAAACTTTGCTCTATCACATCCAAATTTTATCCAATTTTGATAAACAAAGTATGTAATCCTACTAAATTTGGGTCACGCTTTCCAAATTTGTGGTCAAAATTAACCTAGGTTTAATAGGTTTCAAGAATGTGGAGTCCTGGTCCCTGTATTACCAAAAAATCAATTTTTGGAACCATGTGACGTCATCACAATAAAAATAAATTGAATTTTAATAAACCGAGCATGTAATTTTACTAAATTTAGGTTATGTCTAAAATATTTGATAAAATTTAACATCTTGAATAAAGAAACTGAATCCTCTGAAAGTGTCGTGATTGCAGGCCCTTAAAGATTTATATATTTTAAATAGTATCACGGATTTAATTCTATAATTCTTTGTCCATAATAATGAGATCTTTTTGGAATTGTAATCATGTCAAAATCTTACATTTCCTGAATAATACCAAAAATATTTTGAATAAATTTGTTAACTCGATTTATAATTTCTTTTAATCATTTCGTTTGGATTAGGGCAAGCCTATAAATGGTTAAGATGAACACGATACATCCACGAATGGTAAATTGATTTATTCGTATCACCGAAATTTGTATGACAACTAAAATAGTTAAAACATCTAATTAATGATTAATTTAGTCGTTAACTAGAAGTACATGAAAATTTGTATATATTTTCATTAATATTAGATTTGATAAACAAAGAAAAAACGCAAAAATAATCGATTTCAAGACTAAAAATTTCATTTTTATATACTGTATACATGTAATATATATCACAAGGTATACTAAGTTTAGTCCCAAGTTTGTAACGCTTAAAAATATTGATGATACGAACAAAATTTTGCTATATAGGTGTTCGCATAAAATCATCTAATTAGTTCATTTCCGGTTGTTTGTCCGTCCATAGACACGATAACTAAAAAAAGAAAAAGAGATATCAAGCTGAGTTTGTAATCAACAGGTCAATTGGGTCTTGGGTCCGCAAGACCAATTTTGTAATTTTGTAAATGTTCATTATAAAAAAAATAAACAACTTTTGTTTGAAACATTTTTTCGTCAAAACTATAAAAGATTGGCAGTTGAAAATTTGGCAGTTGTAGGCAGTTTCTACTAGTGGTCGAAAAATGATTCTAGAAAATTTTTTCGAAAATTTTTAAAATTTTGGAAAACCAAATAAATGACGACCGAAAGGCTGTAATTGTGTTGATATTTTAAACTCTACTGATTTATTAAAATAATGCAAGCACTGACATTCAACACTTTCTATACAAAGTATTTTAACAATTAACTCAGTCAATTGTTTATTTTTACTTGTCATCATTGCTTTCAATCATGGAAACAACCGTTTTATCAAAAATCGTTTCTTCTATATAAAAGAAGCAACTGACTGGCTGACTGACTAATTCACTGACTGATCGATCAACGCACAGCAGAAACCGTTGGATCTAGAAGCATGAAATTTTGCACAAACGTTTCTTAACTGACGTAAGTGTGCACTAAGAAGGGAAATGCATCCCCTGATTAGTTAAAATGAAGGTTGAAAGTTTTTTTGAAACTTTGTTTGAGCTCATGGATCAAAACAAAAGTTTACTAAATGATTATTTTCAAAAAATTTATTCTTTAAGGGGGTAAATAGGGGGTGAAAGTTGATGTAAAACTTAATTAATATATGTACATATGGTTTGAGACAAAAGTTTACCCCACTACCGTGCTCATACATCCTTAATTAGTTGGAACTTAACACAACGGATTTTTTTGTTTCTTTTCAATAATTTGTAAATTTAACTTAGGTATTAATTTAAATAGTTTTTATTTTTTATTTTCCACCGACTATTTTTGGAAATAATCGAGCTACACCCCCTTTCCCCTTAAAATTTTCAGAATAGATTTAGACTTAGTCTAGCTTCATATAAAAAAAATCAAGCCATTTATCCAAAATTGCATTGGCGCTCTTTGTTAGGGCATAAGTGTATATTTTCGGGGGAAATATGACTAAGAATCGTTTGTTAATAATAATGTAACAAAGCTAACAATATAATAAAAAAGAATTTTAATCTTACATTTTAAAAGTACATAAATTAAATACAAGTAAAAAAAAAAGGGTTTTATATAAAAGTTGTAATTGTGATGAACGTAAAAGCAAGGTACGCCACAGCCACAGCATAGGCTCAGTAACGTTACTGCAGAGTAACAATACTGAATGCAGGCTAAGTAAGAATATTCACAAAATAAATAAAAAAATTCATTTATTTAAGATCGTAGGACGTTTTAATAATGTATCCATTCAGATGATTACAAGGCGTTGTTTGTATCATAAGCTCCCACGATTTGTATTTGTATTTTAAACACACATTACACATTACACACGATGCAACTAGCGTATCATGCTCCAGCGCAGCGCACCATATACCAAAACCAAATAAAACAATTGTTATCCATGCACAGTAGATTATTTATACGAAATTTCCGGACAAAAGTCAGAAAAGTCAACTCTTTTGTTTGGCATTGAAAGTTTTTTCTTGGTGCAGTTAGATAACCACTCCATCACAAACAAGTCATGCAAGTTATTATTTTTGTTGCTCTCGATTTACCGTCTCATTCAATTTACGTTTAATTACGTTTATTTTTTTATAAAGAACATTTTACATTTAAACTTTTGTTCTATCCTTAACGACTTTCAAGATGGGCCTTACGGATCCGAGACCTAATTGTCCTACGTTGCTCATTTACGAACTTGGCCTCATTTTTACATCCTGAGCACGCTCTGAAAATTTCAGCTTGATATCTCGTTTCTTTTTTTGAGTTATCGTGGCGACAGACAGACACACGATATGAAAAAAGGATGAAGTACTTTCACTTTTTGGTAATGTGTGTGTATAACTTGTATACTTGTGTGCAAAGCATCTATTGTTTGAAACTGACAATAGCCTGACAGATACAGCACACTATGCAACACTTAAGGAGCAAATTCCAGTCGTGCGTCGCAGCAACACACACAATTTTTTTTCTTTCCTCAATTATTTAAAATCAAACTTTTATGTTATTATATTTTTTTAAATTTCTTTATTTACAGCGTTGACGCATGAACACTCCTAAATAGTTCTATCTTAAATTTTTATGATTTCGTTTCGACTGCTCTCTGAATAAAGGGTTAGTCAAGCCTCTAATGGGGTCGATTTAACGCGAATCTGCGGGTTTTTTCACATGATTTATTTCTGCCTGGTCCCAATAAAAAGATTCGTTTCGAATAACGCTTAAAATGAACGAAACTGAAATTAAGGTTAGGTTAGAGTGGCTGTCCTGAGGTGGATCACACTTAAACTATAGGGTCCTTTGTGGTAACGAAAGAGGGTTGGCCCATCTACGGCCACTACTTCATAAACCATTTGAAGCTGTTTAAACTAACTGAAATGAAAGTTTGGAATAATTTTCGAGAGTACTGCGCGTGTAAGGTATGTTCTAGAAATGAGAAGGTATTTAACGAGAGTGATAATCAGTTCTCGTGTACAAGTTCTGTATAATACATAATAAATTTTACATATTTTTAGTCAAAGTTATTGGAGACTGTGTATTTCTTGAAAGCCTTCGAATTTCCAAAAAAGAAATAATCATTTGTTCGATTTTGGAACAGATTCTCAGGTCTCACGTATTCTCAGGTCAAACGTATGAATTCATCAATATATCTAAGTGTTACAAACTTGGGACTAAATTTAATATACCTCGATATATGTTTCATATATACAGGGTATAAAAATGTAATTAGAGTCTCCATAATCCGGACTGCTATAAAAACCAAGGCATATCGGATTGAATTTGTTCGGATTACTGGGATTGTATAGAAAAAATGGATACAACCACTCTTGTAACCGTAGGGAGCGGTGTGAAAAAGGCGAACGAAAAGAGTTCGGAATTTTTGGTTTTCCTTGAGCGAAACTAAAGAACGACATGAAAAAGTCGGATAGGCACGCACCAACCGATTAGAAAAATTTGCTGCAACTGAACGAAGTTTAACTGTAATTTAGAATGCCAAGACTAGCCAATATATTTTAAAATAATAATCGAGTTATAAAAACTGAATCAGATATTATCTGATAATAATTCATTTTTAGATATTGATCAATTCATTTAAAAATATTATTTATATCTAAATTTGAAACCAGTTGAAGAAACAAGAATATCTGTATTCGATAACAAAATCCATACTACAAAAATTGTTAATAATAGGTCACTCGACTTTGCGAAAACTTATCGTAACTCAAAATATTGTACAGGAATAAAATCTTTTTGGAGTTCAATTTTCACATTAGGTGTCCGATCTGAAAATCGTGCGTATCTTTTCACTTTTTAGTAATGCGTATGTATAACTTGTTTATTTGTGTTCTGTCGACAAAGCATCTATTGTTTGAAAATGACAATAACCAGACGGATGTAGGACACTATTCATAAGACATACGAACCTCGAACAAATAGAAGTGTAGTAGGTTTTTTCGGGCTACCATATATAAATTATGGTATGGCTACCATATATAAACTATGCATCACCCAAGGAGTAAACTCCAGTCGTGCATCGGAGCTGACACACACCTTTTTTTAAATATTCTACGGAATCTCTTGCCGGCATGTGAATGTTATGCTTGATAAAAAATACCGATAAAATCATAAAGATGATGTGTTTAGGTCTCATTAATAATTTATGGATGAGTTTTTAAAGAACTTATGTATATTAAAAGAACAAGATTCAACATGCTGATATCAGTTTTTTTTTTTTAATTAGTCTAACTTTATTAAGTGTTTTTTAATTAAACCACAAATCATAGAAAGAATCACGAAAAATTTATTTTTCAAGCATGGATTTTTAAATATTCAAAAGTGGGGCACATTTTTATTCATATACTCATCTTGGAGTAAATTTTTGTTTTTTTGGAATTTTACCAAGTTAGCTACTTTTTACCTCTGCATGCGTAGTAATATAGAGGGAATCTTTCCCACCAGAAAATTCGAAAAAAAATTTCTTATCGGATCCGGGTTTTAATTTAATTATGAGTTAATCGAAGATCCATCATTTGATGAACAGAGACGACTATAGTTAGTTTATTGATGATTGAAGAGCGATATCTATATTATTAAATTTATAAGCATCACTTGCACACAATATATTATATATTTTTGTAGTTGCGTGTTATTGTAAAGCTAAAAGTAAGACATTACTTGACTACAAAGCATGTTTTTGGTTTATATCTATGTACCGTACAATAAACCAAAACTTTTTTTACAAAACTGTAGGGAAACAAACACCTTAAAGTGATGAAATGAATGGCATTTGTGTGATATATCTTCTATAAATGATTTTCTCTAAATCTTCAATATTTCAAAAACTATGGTATATATCATAAAATTTGAAACATTAGTCTGAAATATTTTTACTTTTTTTGGTAACGTCCTTAAAAAGCACCTTTTATTTATAGAAGTTCAAAACGGCTTAAGTTTTACAATAAACAAGTGAAATTAATTTTGACTACGCTCATGTTGATTTAAGATAAATCTGATTTATATAATTATTAAAACGTAATGATGTTATTAAATCTTAATTAGATTACTAATTAATTAATTTTTAATAAAAAACATATATTGTAGAGCATATATATTGTAGAAATGAAACAAGTTTTAAAAAAGAAATGTTTTATGAGTTTTAAAAACGGCATGTTTAATGAGATTTAAAAAAAAGTATTAATGGTTACTTTAGTTTCAAAAATATTAAGGCTACATTGTTAAGGGTTCTTCTTCTTTATAGCATCCCCCCCCTCTACAAAAATTAGAAAAAAGGAACAAGAAAAG
Organism: Chrysoperla carnea; assembly: GCF_905475395.1. Taxonomy (NCBI): domain Eukaryota; kingdom Metazoa; phylum Arthropoda; class Insecta; order Neuroptera; family Chrysopidae; genus Chrysoperla; species Chrysoperla carnea. The sequence continues at coordinate 31,195,729 of NC_058342.1, forward strand.
GCCAAAACAAAAATGAAATTTTCAACGATCCACGAACCTCACGTTTGGATGAAGTTACCATCCCTCCCCACTTCCATGTCACGCTAAAAATACTCTCTACTCACTTTTTGCGTCCTGAGCACGCTTTAAATGATTTTTCAACTTGATATCTCTTTTCCTTTTTTAGTTATCGTGTCTACGGATGGACAAACAACCGGAAATGGACGAATTAGGTGATTTTATGAGCATCTATACCAAAATTTTGTTCGCATCATTAATATTTCTAAGCGTTACAAAGTTGGGACTAAACTTAGTATACATATATTTCATGTATACAGGATATAATGAGTATCAGAAAAGTTAGCATATTTATATTTTAGTTAGCGTCTTTAGCCGGTTTAGTTAAAAAATAACCGTTTAATTTTTGCGGTATCCTTTAGTAAAATTTAATTTAAAGGAATATAATAGACCGTAAAATCGTATATAATTTTGAAAAATAAGAACAAATGGTTATTAATCAAATTGAATGAGATATTTATGGCGCCTTAAATCTTGAGCATACATTTCGCTGGTAGCACGTATCTTTATATTAATTAATAGATCTGATCATAAAAATCAAAGATTTTGCAGTATCTTGGATACAAGTTGAAAAAAAAACGAAATTTTCAATTGACATTCATTTCAATCCTAAATTATTTTGATAATAAATTTTATAAATTGAACACTTTTAACTTTAAACTTTTTGTTTAAAAGGCCATTCATTACTTTTAATCAATGTCTGAAATCTTAATTTATTTCTGAAACTTTATACTCGAGTGAACGTAACTAAAAATTTACCTTTAAGATATTTCAAATTAGGTTGTTAAGAACTTCAGAACATTGGTAAAATGAGTCCTCAAAAACGGTATTGTGGTAATCCGAAAAAATGTCAACCCTATTAGCTCAGTTGGTTAAGGCGTAACCAATTCCGTCCGCGGTATGCTTAGGTTAGCGGGTTCGATTCCCGCCGTCACAACAAAATTAATTTAATTAATAGGTGTAATGGGCTGGTGTAGTGCATGGTATATGCATGAAGGAGGTGCACTCAGCCTCTGAAATTGAGGAGCTAATAAATGAAATTATCAGCGGAAAGGTGGTAAAACACATATATGGTATCACAATGGGCTCTATAACCTAAGTGCGTCCTTCGTGGACACCCAATATAACCTAACCTAATCTAATCGGAAAAAATAGAGCCGGAAAAATAGACCGAAACTTTTATAAACCCGGAGTGTTGTTGTAACTAAAAGTTGATTGAGTTGAGTTTGTCGGCTATAGAGGAGTTGGTTGGATTCTGAGTTTTTAGCCTTTGCGTTAAAAAATAAGACACGACACGATTACAGAAATTTTTTCGGTCTATCCCGCTATCCGGGTCTATTTTATCCGATCTATTTTTTCCTAAATCCTCAAAAATCAGATGAATATTTTTTTGAGCATAATGGAATGAAGGAAAATCATGGAAAATAGTTCATTTAAAACTGATTGAAAGAAAATCATAAAACAATAATTGGTGTAAATCCGCTCGAGTATCATACACTTCAAAATATCAATTATTCTTTGTTTCTGACTCTTAAATACATTGTATACAGGTATTAATAATATAGTGGTTTTCTAGTAAACTGAACATTAATTTAAGGTATAATGCGGGCATGGGCGAGTTATTTTAAGTCAAAGCCACCATTGTTATAACTTGGGTGCCATAAACTTTATTGTATGTTCCTTTATCCAAGACCGCATTGCTCATAGAGGAGGAAGCGAGACGTGTATACGACTCTTCTACCTATCTCAGTTTCTCTAATAGTAATGAGATAGGTAGAAAAAAATGTTGTCTCTCTGTCTTACTCGAACTTACTTGGGCCAGCATTTCTTTGACGATCTCTCTGACCTGAAGTCCATTGACGTTAAAGCACTCCTGCTGTTCTTGAACAGCTCCAAATGGTTCATGGAGTAGTGGCCGGGGATGGGCCAACCCTTTTTCGATATCCCAACGGACCCTATGGTCTAAACCTGTCCCACACCAGGACAGACACTCTAACTTAACCTGACCAAGAATCATGCTATTTACATGATATTTCGCGAATAGAATTCCATACTAATTGAAATAGACTATACTTATATATTTCAAATACATAAAATACGAACAAAATTATTGAATTTTAATCGCATGCGATTTGTATTTAACTGAACTTGAAACATAAGCTATGAATTATGTTCGAACACTTCGAGTACCATCACTATGGATTCAATTGATTATTGCTATTACAGCTATTTGTAAATGTTATGTCCAGTCTGGCTGACCCCGTGAACCGTGTCAGTCCAGTACATCGACATCGACATTTATATTTCAAAATAATAATGTCTATTCATGCATACAATTCTCAATAAGAGTATTGTTTTCAATTTTCTAAAATATTTTATTTAGTTTTCTGATGTTGGTAGTACAAAGTTATCTAAAGGTAATTGTAAACTTACAGTATTGTAAAAAGGTTTTGGTTTATTGAACGGTACAAACATATAAACCAAATACATGCCTTATAGTCAAGTAATATGCTATTTTTAGCTTTACAATACCACACAATTACAAAAATATATTGTGTGCAAGTGATGCTTATAAATTTGATAATATAGATATCTCTCTTCAATCATTAATAAACTAACTATAGTCGTCTCTGTTCATCAAATGATGGATCTTCCATGAACTCATAATTAAATTAAAATTTTGTTTTGATGTCATCGACAACCTTATATTTTTATGGTATTATTATAAACTACAAGATTGTCTAAATATTTCAGATAATTTTTTATCACACTCTTTTTTGATATAGAAATATCCAATTGAAAAGGATTCTTATATGATTCATCATTTTTCCAGTCAACTTTGAACGATAAAATAATAATAAAAAGCCCGATGACGTAGGACTTTTGTGATTTTTGGACTTAGTTAATCAAAAAATGTATTTATAAAGTTTTATTTAAATCCCTAGTATTATTCAATCCATGCATATCTCCTGTAGGTATCCTCAATTGTAAGTTGTATCATTTTTTTATGAGCTGAAATGTAGCTGTAGCTGTAGATTGAAGTGCAAAATGAAGTACACATATATCTTGGAGATGACACGATGGACGCGGACGACGGTATATGACTTTGATAATAAAGTTAGCCTTAAGACAGTGCAGTAGCTTAATTACCATTGAAGCAAATTATAATTACTTGAATTTTGCATAAACTGTAGACATAAATAATAGATGTCGCATTCTTTTAATTATACTTTATGAACCCAACCACCTTATAAATTATTAAGTTTGTTCTGAATCATCCATCCCATCAATTATCAATCATTGGCCTTTTTTTTTTAAATCCACCACTGCCTTAAATTAAACTTTAGGATTTGAATTTAAGCATAATAATAATAATAATAGTAATAATACACACACAATAATACAGTCCCTAGCACATAAACCCAAAGGATCCTCTGTGTCCTCCCTGAGAAAAACTTGTCATCCAGAGACAAAATGACTGCGAGTAGGAGATGCTATTTATTTTCTCCACCGGAAATGCTTCCAAAATTGATGTGTTCAAGTTTTCGGACCCAAACATTCTATACCTGACACCCTGCAAGTTTCTGGGGTGGCAAGGTGCAAATAACATGGATAGATTGTCCTCCATGCAGGCCCCTACAAGTGGTATCATCCGAGATTTCCAACTTATCGCGGGCTAAGTAGTTCAATGGACAGTGTCCCACCACTTTTCTAAACCGTGTTCTACACAGTAAGAAATGTATGGCGTTTACTACAATGCTGATATGGTATAGATAAAAACTACTATAGTATCTATGTTAGCATAAGTAATATTACAGTATTGAATAGGGCTATCCAACAGAAGTATTGGTGGTATCGCCAACCAGTATGGACCTGAAGCCCATACTGCATTGACTCGTCCGCCATAAGTATGGCCAATGTTTTTATACTTTCAATACAATACACAGTTCACACCGATACTAAATAATAGCCTGGCTGTGTTTATTCACAACTTGACCTATCTTATGCCCAGCGTAGTTGCAGCCACTTCTTGATTCGATAAATTACAGAGTTTCTTGCGATGGAATTGACAGGCGCAGATAAAAGGGACATTTAAGACGACCTCTCTAATATATCGAAGGTTTTCGAATAGAACGTACTTAGATTGTAAAATTACTCGACTAAAGTAGTAATTTGATATGGATATTATAAAATTGCAATATTTAATGCTTTCAACAACACTAAATAAAATCAATTCGGGCAAGTGTGCAATAATCTTATCCTTCAAGGATCCAGCTCCAAGGAAAAGTAAATAAAATCATCAATGGAGCAACTCGACCCTTTGATGTTTCAGATTTGTGTTTTGGTGACCGGACTTTCAATTTTCATTCCAAAAAAGTTTACAAATGTCAGCCATTAAACATTTTCGCTCCAAACAAGCTGTTACCCCGATACTGTATCTCAGGTAAGGGTAGTATATGTTGGTCGTTTTAGACAACTAGTTCTAATGACGGTTGGTCGTATTAACCGATATGTTATTTAACCGAACTATAAAGGGTATAGGTTAGGTTAGGTTATACTAGCTGTCCACGAAGGACACACTTAGGCTATAGAGCCCATTGTGATACAATATATGTGTTTTACCACCTTTCCGCTGATAACTTCATTTATCAGCTCCTCAATTTCAGAGGCTGAGTGCACCTCCTCCATGCATATATCATGCACTACACCAGCCAATCACAACTATTAATTTTATTTTCCTGTACTTCGAAATGTTATTTTTGGTACGGAATCCTAAAAGTAAACAAACTCAAAAAAAAAAACAACAAGTTATGAAATAAATACAATATTTTTTTGCAGATTACTTTTTTGTTTAAACAAATTTTATGGATATAAAAATGTTTTTACTCGAATAAAATAAAATAAAATTATCAAAACTTTTTTATTTTATTTTAAAACTTTGTTGTAAAAACATCTCCATAAAACGCAAATGAATAAATTAATGCGGGAGCTATTTGGTATTGAACATACAAAAACCGGAGAGCATTTTTATTGTTCTTCTACACTCTACAGAGATGGATTTAGACTCAACAAGTTAATACCTATTTAAAAGGTCTCTTTCCGGTCTCTTAAAAGACAAAAAATCAATCAAGTGATGGATCTTCGATGAACTCATAATTAAATTTAAATTTAGTATTGATATCATCGACAATCTTATATTTGGATGGTATTTTTATAAACTACAAGATTGTCTAAATATTTTAGATAGTTTTTTATCACACCCTAAAGATTTTTTGATATTCGCACCGTGCGTGAGTTTTATTCGAGGCGATACACTACTTTAATTATAGAATTGTATGGATGCATTTATAATTGTATGGATTGCATTTATGACTTACATTGAAAATTTAATAATATTGTCTCACAAATTTAAATAAATAATTATGATAATTTATTTGAAAAATAATATTTGTCCAATTTTATTTCTTCAAAACTTTTAATGCATTAAGTTTAATTAATTAGCGTTTTTCAATAATTTTAATTTGACATATTCTATAACATTAATATGTTAAGAACTGCAAATTAGTCATAACAGCCTCCTTTACCGCCGAAAGCGCTTCACTGGAAGCGCTGGCATCGATTTTATTGTCCCTACCATGGCTACGCACACAACGAATAGAAATATGCAATTGAAAAGAATAACTTTATGATTCATCATTTTTTCAGCCAACTTTGAACGATAAAATAATAATAAAAAGCCCGATGACCTAGGAATTTTTTGTGATTTTTGGAAACATTGTTCATCAAAAAATGGATTTATAAAGTTTTATTGAAATCCCTAGTAATATTCAATCTTGGTATATCTCCTTAAATGTATTTTAGTTAATAAAAATAATATCTTGACTCGATTAAAGTCTCATATATCTAAGTCAGAAATTTCTGTAAATGAATATAATTAAAAAGAAAGGTAAAAGTTTTTGTCGGTTTGACGAAAATAATTTTCAAAGAAGGAAAAAGGAAATAAAGGTAAATAAAATATATTATGTAATGTGAACATATTTACGTAAGCAGATAAATAAATAGTTGTACAAAGTTCAAAGTGTTCACAACTAAAACTAAAGCATGTGATCTGTGATGTGAACTGAACACTGAGCACTGAACACTGAGCACATTCAGTGTCGGATTTAAGGTGATTGTTAACCTGGAGTATTGTTTAAAAGTTTTGGTTTATTGCACGGAACATACATATAAACCAAATATATGCTTTGTAGTCAAGTAATGAATTATTTTTAGCTTTACAATACCACGCAACTACAAAAATATATAAAATATTGTGTGCAAGTGATGCTTATAAATTTGATAATATAGATATCGCTCTTCAATCATCAATACACTAACTATAATCGTCTCTGTTCATCAAATGATGGATCTTCGATTAACTCATAATTAAATTAAAATTTTGTTTTGATATCTTCGACAACCTTATCATTGTCATTTTAGATAGTTTTTTATCACACTCTCTAGATTTTTTGGTATAGAAATATCCAATTGAAAAAGATAAACTTTATGATTCATAATTTTTTCAGCCAACTTCGAACGATAAAAAAATAATAAAAAGCTCGTGTTAATAAAAAAATGTATTTATAGAGTTTTATTGAAATCAGTAGTATTAATAAATTTAGGCTTCCAGCCCAAAATATCCCATTAAATCCGCCACTGTATTGAACATAGTGAACAGTGAACAGTGAACGATGAAAGATTACAGTAATTACACCATTTTTCATGCCCTGCCAGTTTTAGAAGCATCTTAATTATCAAACAAATTTATACTTAACCTCACACGTACCTCACAACCTCACATGTACGTTTGTACGTCTGTCAGCTCTCTTTTGTAACCATAACTTACTATTATAAACCTAGAGCTAGCAATCAAATAACTTTGATTGGAACTTGTAAAATACACAAATTAATGATTTTTTTTGTGCTCGGCAAAATCGTTTTACCGTGCTCATGCACCTATCGTTTTTTGACCAATGTTAAATATGACTACTTTTGAAGTCATTTATTTATTTAAATAATCGGGCAAGCCTCTTTAAAATTTTCAGAATTGATTTAAACTTAATCCAACTTCACAAAAAAAACCAAGCTTTTTTATTTTAAATTGCTATGGTGCTCGTACATCCTTAAGGAAAACAAATTGTTAAAATCCTGCAAATACTATTTTCATATTGAAATGAAAATTTTGGATTTAAAAGTGGCCTAGGCCATCCTTTATGGCCAAAAAGAAGTAAATTTAATTTCAAAATTTTTCAATTTGACGAACATGTAAATAGAACTTTGCGTTAAAATTGAAGTTATACTTTTAAGGCGCCTTTTTTTACAAGAAAAGTTCACTGGCTCCTGGTCTATTACCACTAGTAATGTTAGTACACTATATCTATATCTAATATTACATTTCGAATCAATAATATCCAACTGTAATACCACTTACTGTAACACTAAAACAAGCCTCTTTATAAGTGTTTTTAACAAATTTTTTCATTGTTATCAAATTACGGGGAATGATTTACTTGGGTGGTGGTGATTGGATAATCTAATCTTGTTAATGAAGTCCACCATTGCCCAAATCTTGACTAATGATAACAAATCAACGCTTCGTTTGCCAGCACCTGCACAAACCATGGGCAGGTGCTGGCAAACATAAACCAAAGCTAAACAATGTTTTTTATGGACGTTAATTTAAAATTGAATCAATCTGGGTTTCCAAACTCGATTCAACGCTCAACAATCTCCCGCCAATCTTGAACCAATATTAACTCGGTTGTTATTTCGTCTTAATTGTTGTGTAACATCTTTCCGCTCAGTTGTTGTATATTTTTTTGGTAGTGATTTTGTAGAAGAGCACGTTATTTGATTTCATTTATATTTAAGTACAACATATTGTTTGTTTACATTACAACAGCATGTGTGTGACGACGTGAAGGGAAACATTGTAAGTAGGTAAGCGTGTAAGCGTGTCTTTTTAGGTGCACACAACACCAGGCATCGCGAACCAAAACAACTGACAGGCTACCCAGCTTCATTTGATTAACATTATAGATCGAAATTGATTTTTATTCAAGATCCGTCGATATATTTGACGGACGCAGAATTTCCTTTTATTCATTCGGCAGCGGTTCTTTTTTTTCAGTGGATACTGTGTCATGATTTTAATTGATCAATTTTATTGACTCTTTGTGAGGACATAAGACGTTCCCATAGTTTAAGTCTTAAGGCTAGCTTAAGGAATGTATTTTACACACACTTGAAAAATGAAACGGAACCCTAATCTGAATAATAATCTGATTGAAGAAATAAAGTTATATGTTTAAATATCCGGATTGAATTGTAAAATGTCTTACACAGAATGTGACACTAATTTTGAAAACAATCCAATTGATTTATAATAATAATCATAATAAATATCGGATACAACGTTCTTTTACTTTTTTTTTTACCAGACCAGACCCACTTGGGTCATTGTGTGGGCCAGATACGTTTTAACAAACATTTATTTTAATATTTATAATAATACATTTTTAATAATGTGAACCTAAATGAAGTTACTTTTTTTTATTTAAATTTATTCTTTTCAATGGAATTTTTATTGTTTTAAATAAAAAATTTCATATCATTTCCAAACAATTTTTGGAAATCTATCCTGATCCTGATCTCTATATATTATAAATGCGAAAGTAAGCATATTTGTTTGTTTGTTTGTTTGTTACGCTTTCACGCTAAAACTAGCGAATGGTTTTTAATGAAACTGTACAGCAATATAGCTGATATATCAGAATAACACATGAGATATAATTTATAAAGATATATTAATAAAAAAAAAATTTTAATTAATTTAATTTGACATTATCATAAATTACAGATTTCTGTAAAAATATTTAATATAAAATATTTCACAGTCATCTTTTCTGGTATACTCAATGAATAATTACTATTATACTTTAAAAAAAATAGAAAACCATACATATATTTTACCTGTGTAAAACAATCCTTACCATTATTTCGAGTGTTATAGAAAGTTGATAAGCGAGAACAATCTTTATCAATCTTTACTTTTAAACCCAGCGAAGCGGGTGGGTATCACTCTAGTATATTATAAATGTGAAATTTTGTGAGTAATTAAATCATTTTCTAGACTAATTCTGACCCAAGAAAAACGAAAATCCAGTAAAAATTTCAATCAGAGCTTCAGATTTTAATATACAGCCATTAGATCGAATTTTCATTTTTCGGAATAACTTTTATACACTTTTTACATAAATTACAGGTCATATTTCTAATTTAATCCAATTTTTCAACTACCAATCACCAAATTTTTGTCCTAATTTGCGCCCTCACGGGTAAACATTGGTGTTTACGAAAATGTTTCAAACAAAAGCTATTTTTTGTTACATTTGGGAAGAAACATTTTTTACATTTAAACTTTTGTTCTAAAAGTATGTATGTATATTTGACTTCTAAGCGTAGCTTAAAAAACTAGCCTCATAAATTCCATGCATTATTGATAAATATTTTTACGAAGTAGATCCTACGATTAAGACCCCCGTAAGGCGTTAAAATTCCGCCCACTTATTTAGACAGATTATGGTATGTCGGAAGTATCCAAATGAATCTACCGAAAAAACACATACAAATCGTTAAAATGTAAAAAAAAAAAGAATTCAAACAATTATTGTGACATATTATTTTGAAAGCGATCATCTCCAGTTCCAGCCTACAACATCAGCGCGTACACCATGCTCGTACAACATCAGAGCATCAGCATCAGCATCAGCAACAAACAATAATAAATAAAAGGTTTTTTAATGGTAGGTAGGCGCCACAATTGTAGTAATATTTACAATATTACCTAGCGAACACAGATAAACTCGTACACACTCCTCAGACCTCAGTCCTAAGCACTCACTGTCCTCAGTACATGATAACACTGCATCTACCCGCTGAATCTCTCGCCTCTGAGCACACTTGCAAAAATGCAAAAAACTGTGTGATTAATTCAGGGAGCCTATGAATAACCCAACGATAAACCCCGAAAGTATGCTATGAAAAAAATTCTACAATGTACTGTTTACTACAACTGTAAAACCCACGTATGTAGTAATTATAGTATATATCCATGGTAATACCATACAAAATATAAGTAATTAATACCATACAGTATGTCAACAAGTCGGACAAGCCACATACAATGACGTCACGTCCGTTTTAAAATTTGAATTTCTCTCACTGAATTTGTACTTTTATTAATTAATTTGTAATGTAATGAAAAAGATATTAATTAGTAAAATAATGGTTGAGTTCAAATGTCCAGCCAATAAAGTTACGGAAAAAAAATAGTTGAACCAAATTTAAAAATCATGAATATTCTCTATTGTTTGCCTTTGTTACGTCATGCAAGTAAAAAAATGTTGTTTATTTTTTTACAAGGAACATTTTTTATAACTTTTGTTCTATCTCTAACGGTTTACAAAATGAGTCCTACGGATTCAAGCCCCAATTCACCTATGTTTCTCATTTAAGAACTCGACACCATAAAAAATTTCAACTTGGTTTCTCGCGTGGGTTCGTTTAATGTTCTGTTGGTTTAACCGTTAAGAGCAAGCAGTTTAAATTTCTTTAGGGCTCTCTTTTTTAAGGTTAAGTGTTTGAAATATGACTGTTATAGATAAATGAAAGTTTTAAAGCCGTTTAATACTAGACTATTGAGCACACGTGAGAGAGAGTCAAAAGACGAGAAAAGATGAGAAATATTACAGCAACGTGTGTGTCGTACACCGCTTCAATGCAGTGATATTACTTAGCGATCTCATTTTACAATGTGTTCGATATAAAGTCAATCGAACAAAATTACCCATGAAGTATGTTTTGCCTAATCAACGAAAATAAAGAAAACAAGTGAAAACAAACAATTGACTGAGTTAATTGTTGAAATACCATCCATAGTCAGTGTTGATTTCTTTATCACATTACATATACAAACATGTGAAAAAGACATTGAAAAATATGACTCAAATTCAGTAAAATTACCACTTGTTGCATGAAATTTTCATAATTTACGTGTCAGCAATATATTGGAGGCCGCCTAGGGGGATTCCAGGTAGATTTATGAGGACTTAAAAAGGTGGACAAATAGAAGGAAAATGAAACGAAGTATATGAATTTTAAAGGGCACCCGTTGTGGGTCCAAGTAGAATTACGAAGACTTAACAAAAAATCCATTGAAATCAAAAATCCGATAAGGAGCCACGACAATTGTAAATGCAGCACTGACTGACCGTTTGAATATAGTGTAAGATAGCCAGTCGCTCTAGTCGCCCTATTAGCTCATTTGAATAAGTCGTAACCAATTCCGTCCGCGGTATGCTTAGGGTAGCGGGTTCGATTCCCGCTGTCGCAAAAAAATAAATTTAATTAATAGTTGTGATGGGCTGGTGTAGTGCATCGTATATGCATGAAGGAGGTGCACTCAGCCTCTGAAATTGAGGAGCTGATAAATGAATGAGGAGCTGATGTGTCCTTCGTGGACAACCAATATAACCTAACCTAACCTAAGATAGCCAACGTTATATTTGTATTTTTACAAAAAATTTGAAAAAATTGAGTCAAAATTTGGAATCAGAATTTAAAGAGGAGCGTTATCGTGAACACTTAGTAAAACAAGATTGTTAAAACGTGTTCTTGAATACACTATAAACATAATAAATATGGTTACATATCATATCTTTGTCTAACATACCACAACAACCAATATAATGTTATCTCTCTTTGTTTTTTAAACCCATTATAATATTTTAAACACCACATAAAATGTACAGTGTGTTTCATTAAATTACATACCATTTTTTTTTAGGTTTTTTTTTGTTACTTTATATATTATATTCTTTGATGTGAAATTTTATTGTTGGATGAGAATCTACCTTTTTTTTTTATAAAATATGATAAATTTTTTTAGTATTCCGTAGAAAAATTTCTTAAATGGCTTCATTTCAATCATTCACATGTACTAAGTCGTGGTACATACGATTTAGAGGAAGTCAGTCCATAAAGGAGAACAAGTGAGGGGTAGAAAAACGGGCAGGTAAAATTAAAAATTGATTATATAAACGCAAAATTTATATGTAAAAACCAAAGAAAACTTTCCCATTAAAACCAAGTTTTTACTTCCTTATTTAAATTAAGGATGTACGAGTACCAAGGAAATATTGATCGAGTTGTTTTAAAAAAAATTTCTTAATACTAACCTGAGAAATAATGATATGAGGTTGTCTCAATCTCATCGCGAGATCACATATGGCGAATGGTTCCACGAATGTGGTACCACTACCGTACGAGGTTGAGTGGTGAAGTTGACACAAATGCATGGCCTCTTGTATGAAAGTAATATACTGTCTAACAAATTTCAAATATTGTTGTTTTGAATAATATCAATATTATAACAAAATACTGATGTGATTGTCACAACTACACGAACAGGTAACAAAAAAAAGTTTATATCTGCTAAAATTGATTGACAAAATTGATTTCTTCAAGTCGGATTTGAACCTGTGACATATGGATTTCTATGCATTTTATTGTGTCCTAAGCCTACAGCTTAACCAACAGCGCTATCGATGCTTGTTACCTACAAACCAAAAAATAAAAAATACATTAAATGTAAATGTGTTGTAAATATAGTAAAATGATCAATATGTTTATTTCATACTTTCTGTTAACTGGTAACAACAATCTTCATGAAGTTGGCTCAATCACACATGGACTAAACTTGAGAGATATGCGATCATAATAACCAAATACTTTATTTAAAGCAAATTCAAAGAATTTTTTTTAAATTCATCGATTCGCTTACATGATTATATATTCCAACTAAGTACAATTTTATGTTCCATCAATAAAATGCATAACTTTAAACTAAAACCAATCTCTTTCATAGAAGTAATGATTTTGTTTATTTAACTTCAGTGATTTTGTATCAATGAATTCATATTTTCAATTCAATCCCATTCTCTTGTAAATACAAATATTTAGCTGTACTTGTTCCAATCGTTAGTAAATTGTTTGAAAGTATTTTTACTTTATTTCAATATGAAACGGCCAACTTCGGGATGAGGTTGTCATTATTTTAATTTGTATAGGGATTTAGTCGGGATGTTTCTTTTTCATCTTCTTCGAGAAGTAGTAATCCATATCGAAGGATGACATTCCAATGCTTGAATGAGACATTCCTATTCAAAATGCTTAAAATACGCTTCAGAAGATAAAAGAGAATACTCTTCTAAATGATTTCCGCAAGGTAAAATCTTGTTTCACCACTTAATAAACGTTATAAATACAACTGTAGGTTTAGTATTATTGTTATAATCTAAATATTAAAATCAACATTTTCGCGAGATATGAGTGTATTGTATGATATATAATGTCACCCGTTTTGTGGGCGAATTATCCGCACACCCGCCGCGACATACCGTGCTTTCATCTAACTAAATAATTAAATAATTTCAGGTTTGTTGATATTTTAACACAATATAATTCATAATTATATTCATTTGTACCTACGCCTATACTGCTTGGGGTTCTTTTTATACCCTTCAGCCTCCTTCCTGCAGAGTAAATATCCTACACTTTTAGCTTAAAGAAGCGAATAGAGATTTTGAGATTTTACAACAAGGTAAGTAGTATCTGTTTTATAAAAAAATTTATTCCGGGGATTTGAGGGATATTAAAAATTTTACCTCCTTATAGAAGGCAATAAGGATCATGCATGTACATTTTACATGATTTAAGGTGATTGTAAAAAAGTTTTGGTTTATTGTACGGTACATACATATAAACCAGGCATGGGCGAGTTATTTTAAGTTAAAGTCACCATTGTTATAAGTTTATTGCGTGCCATAAAGTTTATTGTGTGTCACTTTATGCAAGTCCGCATTGCTCATAGAGGAAGAAGCGAGACGGGTATACGACTGTTTTACCTATCTCAGTTTCTCTAATAGTAATGAAATAGGTTGAACAAAAATGTTGTCTCTCTGTCTTACTCGTATTATTGGCTGACACTGGTTAGGGTATCACTGTCTTACTCGTATGTTAGTTATATAAATCTGAGTGGTTTCTCTAAGCCACGTTTGGCCATGCTTTGTAGTGAATCTTTACAAAATCACGCAACTACAAAAATATATAATATATTGTGTGCAAGTGATGCTTATAAATTTGATAATATCGATATCGCTCTTCAATCATCAATATTCTAACTATAGTCGTCTCTGTTCATCAAATGATGGATCTTCGATGAACTCATAATTAAATTAAAATTTTGTTTTGATATCATCGACAAACTTATATTTTTATGGTATTATTGACTACAAAATTGTCTAAATATTTTAGATAGTTTTTTATCACACTCTCTAGATTTTTTGATATAGAAATACCCAATTGAAAGGGATAACCTTTATGATTCATCATTTTTTCAGCCAATTTTGAACGGATAAAATAATATTCAAAAGCCCGATGACCTAGGAATTTTTTGTGATTTTTGGAAACGTTGTTAATCAAAAAATGTATTTATAAAGTTTTATTGAAATCCCTAGTATTATTGAATCCTTGCATATCTCCTTAAGGCCTTTGTTAAGAAAACCAGATTTTTAAAAAGTAGTTTTGCGTTAAAATAATTTGAAAAAAAAAGTTGATAAAAATAAAATTGTGGAGACACTCTATATAATGATAATTACAATTTATTTGTATAAAATCATTAATGTAGACTTAAAAAAAACACATTACCTTTCAATGGAATTATTAATTTTTAAAATAAACATCATTTTGTATCTCAATCGTATCTCAATTAAACTGTAACAACTAAGAAGCTGCAAGCTACAAGAAACAAACTGAACGTGGAGCTAATCGTTCCACTATTTTTTTTATTGGCTAACTAAAACCACATGTATTATGCAGTTGTAGTTGTAGTCGGGTAATTAACAGAATGAATTATTTTTGACAAATAAAAAAAAGGAAATCAAAGATCAAATTCATAAGAATATATATACATAAGTATTGGAAATAATTACCCTTCAATTTTGGTTAACTCGAAAAAATCGATTAAGTTAAAAATAATAATTTTGCTTATCATATCCATATTACATCCAATTTTGATACATCAAATATGTAATGCTACTAAATTTGGGTCATACTTTTCAAATTTGTGGTCAAAATTAACCTAGCTAAAACAGGTTTCAAGAATGTTGAGCCCTGGTCCCGGAATTAAGCACATAGGTGATAGCTAGCGAAAAACTAATGTCACAGATGAAAAGTTTGACCCAAAATTAGTGGGTTTCAAAAAAAATTCCATTGAGATCGGATCAAATCTGCCAGTGTTATCAAAAAAATCGATTTTTTTAACTTTATGACGTCATCAAAATTCAAAAAATTAAATTTCGGTGTACCACTTCCAAATTTTATCCAATTTTCATAAATCAAGTATGTAATCCGACTAAATTTGGGTCATACTTTTCAAATTTGTGGTCAAAATTAACCTAGCTAAAACAGGTTTCAAGAATGTTGAGCCCTGGTCCCGGAATTAAGCACATAGGTGATAACTAGCAAAAAACTAATATCACAGATGAAAAGTTAGACCCAAAAATAGTGGGTTTCAAAAAAATTTCCATTGAGATCGGATCAAATTTGCCAGTGTTATCAAAAAAATGGAATTTTTTAACTTTATGACATCATCAGAATCCAAAAAATTTAATTTTGCACTATCACATCCAAATTTTATCCAATTTTGATAAACCAAGTATGTAATTCTACTAAGTTTGGGTCATACTTTTCAAATTTGTGATCAAAATTAATCTAGCTATAAAATATTTCAAGAATGTGGAATCCTCGTCCCGGAATTAAGCACATAAGTGATAGCTATCAAAAAACTGGCATCACAGCTGAAAAGAATGACTCAAAATTAGTGGATTTCAAAAAAAATTCCAACAAGATCGGATCAAATTTGACTGTGTTATCAAAAAATCGGATTTTTTAACTTTATGACGTCATCAAAATCCAATAAATTTAATTTCGAATTATTACATCCAAACTTTTTAAATTTTTGGTCAAAATTAACCTGCCTATAATAGGTTTGAAGAATGTGGAGTCCTGGTCCCGGAATTAAGCGCATAAGTGATAGTAGGCGAAAAACTAATATCACAGATAAAAAGGTTAACCCAAAATTAGTGGGCTTAAAAAAAATTCCATTAGGATCAGATCAAATTAGACTGTGTTATAAAAAAATTCGAATTTTTGAAGTTAGGGACGCCATCGAAATAAAGAAAAATTAAAAAGCATGAAGGAAGGATAAAAACGTGGGCAAATTTCAATATCAGAAAAGAAGTTATTGAATTATAGGGTTAAAAATTTGTTCGAAAAATTTATTCAATGTTCTGCTGATGTATTAAAAATCGTTTTTTCTTCTCACAATCGAAATCCTAAATGAATGCTTTCAAAAAACTATAATTAATATTTTTAGAGACAAATTTTGTATTTTGCAATTTTATTATTAACTAACAATTATTTATTTGACAAAAAAAATTTTTTTAAACAAACGAAGAACATATTGAACTATGATTTTTAAGAAAGGGGTTGAAACTCGGGTGTGGCAGAGGTTGTCTTCAGCCATAGGCTATTTTTTATTTTTATTTTTGGAGAACCATAACATTGTGTACTTTTAACAGGATAAAACGGCATTCCCAAACCGAAAACAAATTCATTTGACTTAAAAAAAAAAATTACTAAAATGTTAGCGTGCCCTAAAACATCCAAGTACCTTTTGCTAGTACGTATCTCCACCCCATGTTGCATTTCCTCTTGAATTTTTCTCTTATCACGTCGTATTGATGTTGACTTTTTCATTAAATTTGATGTTTCGATAATGGTGGTGACATGATTCAAACTGGCGACCCTCGGTACACTACATGTGTAGGAAGGATTTGCTCCCAGGATTGAGTGATCAAAAGATTCGACCCAAAACATTCTATACCTAACAGCATGCAGGTTTCTGCAGGTGCAAATAACATGTATGGAGATTTCATCGTCCTTAATTCAGGCCCTACAAGTGGGATATTCTGAGTTCTCCTTGCTATAGAATCCATCCTCCTCAACTGTGCTCTAGTGAGTTTCAATCGAGCACCGTCGAATGTCATCAAACTGGTTTAAAATTTCATACAATCGTTTAAACCGCTTTGAGGGAATAAATGACGAACCAAATCGTATTCCAATTTTACTATTTTCCAAGGTGAATGCCGTGTTATACCGTCCTAACATGAATTTTTTTTATATAAGTATAAATTACTTTTTTTAAATATACGTTCATCGATCGATACCATCATCTGGGAATCCGTGATCAATATTGAAAGTCTGATAAATATCATTGATTTGGGAGGGGTAAGTCGATAAATATCATTGATTATAATTACTTAAGATTTCATTTTGTAATCGAACTTATAATTTATTACACGCATTCATTTGTTTCGATGAAATTTTTTGTTGTTGGGGGATTTACTTTTATTTGTGGATCAATAGGGTCAAATTTTTTGGAATGGCATTTGCGAACAAAGTCATGGTGGCCAGAATCAATACCGTGTC
The DNA here is from genome assembly GCF_905475395.1 of Chrysoperla carnea. NCBI lineage: Eukaryota > Metazoa > Arthropoda > Insecta > Neuroptera > Chrysopidae > Chrysoperla > Chrysoperla carnea. The sequence goes on from NC_058342.1 coordinate 31,213,438, forward strand.
CTCTAAAAATCAATCAGTAACATTTTAGTTTTTTAGATTAGTTTTTATACCCTGTATATATGAAATATATATGAAGGTATACTTATTTTAGTCCCAGGTTTTAACGATTAGAAATATTTAGGCTACAAACAAAATTTTGGTTAAGATGTTCATAAAATCATTTACTTAGTCCATTCCCGTTTGTCCGTCTGCTCGTCTTCCTGCCTGTGACCTTGATACCTCAAAAACGAAAAGAGATATCATGCTGAAATTCTTATAAAAAGTGAGTTCGTAAATATAGGTCAATTGAGTCTTAGGTCCGTATGACTCTTCTTGTAAACCGTTAGAGATAGAACAAAAGTTAAAAAAACAACAACTTTTGTTTGACACTTTAGTGTTCATTTTCTACAAAACTATCACAGTTAGAGAGGTGAAAATATGTAGTTAACTTCAAGTAGCGGTTTTGTAGAACATTCTCGAAAAATGAAAAAAAATTCTAGAAATTACTTTCGAAAACTTTTCTAATTTTGTATAAACTTTTCTAATTTGTTAAACTTTTCTAATGCAAGCACTGATATTCAACACTTTCTGTTCAGGGTATTTCAATAATTAAGTCAGACAATTGTTTGCGTTCACTTGTTTGTTTAAGAAAATGTATAGCATTTGGTTTGAATGCGTTTTGGGTTTAATCTTCAGTATAGTAAACCTACAGTATTCTAAAAAAGTTTTGGTTTTGCACAATACATATAATATAAACCAAATACATGCTTTGCAGTCAAGTAATGAGTTATTTTTAGCTTTACAATACCACGCAACTACAAAAATATATAATATATTGTGTGCAAGTGAGGCTTATAAATTTGATAATATAGATATCTCTCTTCAATCATCAATAAACTAACTATAGTCGTCAGTGATGGATCTTCGATGAATTCATAATAAAATTAAAATTTTGTTTTGATATCATCGACAACTTTATATTTTGATGGTATTATTATAAACTACAAGATTGTCTAAATATTTTAGATAGTTTTTTATCACACTCTCTAGATTTTTTGATATAAAAAAATCCAATTGAAAAGGATAACGTTTATGATTCATCATTTTTTCAGCCAACTTTGAACGATAAAAAAAGTCATAAAAAGCCAGATGACCTAGGCATTTTTTTGTGATTATTGTAAACTTTGTTAATCAAAAAATGTATTTACAAAGTTTTATTGAAATCTCTAGTATTATTCAATCCTTACATATCTCCTTAAATAGCACATCCTATTTATTTTGTGGTATTTTTCCTTATCAAAAATCTTTAAATTATCCTTATCATTAATAGTATCATTTTCTTATGAAAATTCATTCTTTAAGGGGGTAACATAGGATAAACCAGTTTGTAAGAAACTCCGTCATTTTTAGATTATTTGTATGCATTTAATAAAATTGAAGTTACCCAGCGGAGTAGATGAGTATCTACTTGTTTAATAACATTAGTGAAAAAATAAATTGAACCCTTTCTTGTAACCTTGTATGAAATTCAAACCACGTCCTTGAATGAAATATTTTATTAAAAACAGTTTCGACCATAAATTTAATAAAATATTTAATGTCTTTCAGTAAAACTGTTAAATTAGAATTTCGAAAAAGAGAATTAAATCGAGAGTTAAAAACAACAAAATAGTATTTACTGCGCAATTATAAAATGTTTTTAAAAACTCACTGTTCAATAAAATTTTTAATATAATAATATTATTGATTTTAGAGCAGTGCTTCTAAAACTTTTCATTTTGGAATTTCGTCACTGTTTGTCCGTGAGAGTGTAAATTAGGTGTCAATTTTCTCCAAAACTATAAAAAATAGAGATTTGAAAATTTGCAGGTAGTTTTAACTAGTATTCTTGTGAAACATTTTCAAAAAACAAAAAAAATTCTAAAAAAAAACTTTCGAAAATTTCCGAAATTGGCGAAAACCTAATAATTGGAGGCTGAAAGGTCGACATAATTGTGTTGGGGTTTTTAAAAAACTCTTCTAATTTATAAAAAAAAAAAACAAGTGAAAACAAACAATTAACTGAGTTAATTGTTGAAATACCATGTAAAAAGAGTGTTGATTACACTGTTAGATTACACATATATACATGTCACACATACACAAGTGATATTCCCATATAATACATACTATTTGTACCCTCACAAGTAAACTGTGATGTTTACGAAGAAATGTTTCAAACAAAAATTGTATATTTTTTTATAAGAAACATTTTTTACACTTAAACGTGTTCTATTTCTAACGGTTAACAAGATGGGACCCAAGACCCAATTAACCTAATAATTATAATAATAATAATAATAATAATAATGGGGTTTAACCTCCTTTTTTCTGACATATGCCTATAAAAGAGGCTACCCCATCATTATTTGTTAATCTTTATTTATTAAATTACATTCATATTTTACAATTACATTTTTATGTTGTGGCTGGAATCGGTTACTTCGTTCTTATCCAAGCGACGTCAATGTGATCAATTCTACAGCCCCCATTAATTTTCCAGTCAGTAGCCAGACGGTCTAAGAAAAACGCCTTTGACCGCTCGACCACTGAGCCGGTTTGACCTAAGTTGAGTTTATTTGGGTACGGATCCATGACCTAATTAATCCTCATTTACGAACTTAACCTCATGTCTTGAGTACGCTATAAAAATTTCAGCTTGATCTCTTTTTTCGTTTTTGAGTTATCGTGTTCACAGACGGACAGGCGGACAGATGAACAGGCAGACAACCGGAAATGGACTTATTAGGCGATTTTATGAACACTTATATCAAACTTGGGACTAAGCTTAGTATACCTTGTTATATATTACATATATACATGGTATAATAATGAAAGCACTGGAATTCAACACTTTCTATACATGGTATTTCAACAATTAACTCAGTCAATTGTTTTTTTTTTTTTTAATATGATGATTAATATCATGAATGTGTGAATTTTTTTGTGGACGATTTCCATGTAATTTATGGTTTTAATATAAATCTGGAATGTAAATTTGATATGGTCATATGGTCGTATAAGTCATACATGAGATACCATCTGATACCATTGGTTGAGAATTGTCAATAAAAATGTTTATAGTTGCTATAATTAAACTGTTAGGTGTTTAAAATGAAATCTAAATCACTTTAAATTGATATTAATAACCTGAAGCCACACCAAACCATTCAGGCTGAGCCACTCACGGACTCACGGTGCAATGATCAGTAAAGCTGACAAGGTCTAGTCAAGTCGTATCGACTGTCCACCGTTCACAGGATATGTACCAACTAATAATTCAGGATACTCGACTTTAAGGAGATATGCAAGGCTTGAATAATACTAGGGTTTTCAATGAATACATTTTTTGATTAACAAAGTTTACAAAAATCATAAAAAATTCCTTGCTAATCGGGAATTTTAATTTTTATTTTATCGTTCAAAGTTGGCTGAGGAAATGATGAATCATATAGGTTATCCTTTTCAATCGGATATTTCTATATCAAAAAATCTAGAGAGTGTGATTAAAAACTATCTAAAATATTTAAACAATCTTGTAGTTTATAACAATACCATAAAAATATAAGGCTATCGATGATATAAAAACAAAATTTTAATTTAATTATGAGTTCATCGAAGATCCATCATTTGATGAACAGAGACGACTATAGTTAGAATATTGATGATTGAAGAGCCATATCTATATTAACAAATTTATAAGCATCTCTTGCACACAATATATTATATATTTTTGTAGTTGCGTGGTATTGTAAAACTAAAAATAACTCATTACTTGACTAAAAAACATGTATTTGAATATATGTATGTACCGTGCAATAAACCAAAACTCTTTTTACAAAATTGTACCTTAAGGGAGGAGTTTACACCAATTTCTACAAGTTTTTCTAAGTTAAGTCATCTGCTTATAAATTTGATAATAAAGATATCTATCTTCAATCATCAACTATAGTCGTCTCTGTTCATCAAATGATAGATTTTCGATGAACTCCTAATTAAATTAAAATTTTGCTTTTATATCATGGACAATCTTATATATTCAAATTTCAACTATCAAAAAACTGTCTAAATATATTTTAGATAGTTTTTTATCACACTCTCTAGATTTTTTGATATAGAAATATCCATTTGAAAAGGATAACCTATATGATTTATTTCAGCCAACTTTGAACGGTAAAATAAAAGCCCGATGAGCTAGGAATTTTTTGTGATTTTTGGAAACTTTGTTAATCAAAAAATTTATTTATTTAAGTTTTATTGAAATGCCTAGTATTATTCAATCCTTGCATATCTCCTTAACAATTTTAGGATCTAAGACAATTCCACAGCTTCATTTGCTTATAACTGAACAAGGTTATAGAAATCCAATAGAGGTATCCTTCTCATTGTTTCTTTAAACAGTCAGCCTTTTGAAATAGTTTTCAGCGACTGGACTATAAGCAATTTATAGGTAAAAAAAAAGAGTATAAATAAAATAGTATTGTATGAGTTCAGTATGAATAAAATAAAATTAGATGTTTATGTACCTAATAAATAAATTGATTTTATACGACACATTCTGTGTATAATTTAAGTGTTTATATCAAACTGGCAGTGGACTGGCATTGCATTGGCTACAGGTTCTAGGTTCTAGGTTCTCACCATTTAGACCAATACACAATTACACAATACTATAAGTACTGGCTACACTCATGGTTTAGTGGCTGGCACTGACTACACTGTACAGTGCACTCACTATAATGTAGCTACAGATAACTATCGTTAAACTACAGTCAAAATCATTTATAAGGACATTGAATGCACCTTTAAGGTGATTGTAAACCTACAGTATTGTAAAAAAGTTTTGGTTTATTGTTTGTAGTCAAGTAACGAGTTATTTTTACATTACAATACCACGCAACTACAAAAATATATAATATATTGTGTGCAAGTGATACATATGAATTTGATTATATAGATATCGCTCTTGAATCATCAATACTCTAACTATGTCGTCTATGTTCATCAATTGACGGATCTCCAATGAACTCATAATTAGGTTAGAATTTTGTTTTTATATGATCGACAAAATTGTATGGTATTATTATAAACTACAAGATCAATTTTAATCCAAATGTGGTTGAGCCAACTTCATGAAGATTGTTGTTACCAGTTAACAGATAGTTTGAAATAAACAAATTGATCATTTTTATAAGATTTACCATATTTTTGGGGTTTTGGGTTGGGTTGAGTGTTGGTTGCGGTTTGAAATAGTTTCACAAAAACCCATTTTCCTATCTAATCGTGCGGGATTCCTTGAGGTTTACGATACATTTTAATTCATGTTTGTATCTTAGCAACTGGTCATAATAATCGATTCGTTGTTATAAACGATATCGATGTCGCTATAAGCGATTTTGACTGTGCATGTGTAGTTCGTACGTACAAAACAGATAACTATCAAACAACTTTATACCAGCAGACATCAAGTTCTATGTACAACAGTCACTAGTCTCAGCTCTCAGGATTCAGGTCTCAGCCGACACAGTCACACAGAGTAGAGACTATATCACTACAGGTATATTGAACATATAAAGCATAACTTATGAAGGAACGCGTCCGACAATGTGACTGCAAGCCAGCTCTGCTCGGTGCTCAGCTAGTGACTATTGAGCTAACCACACTGCCACAGCCACAGTCACAGCCGACAGCTACATCATATAATTCTCATCGTAAACATGAATATTGTATAATATATTTTAAAAATGTTTTGTTTTGTTTTTAAACGGTTCATCAGGCCCGTTTTACACACTCACAATTTTTAGTTCAAAAAATTTGATGGCTAAGCATAACTAACTATGCTAAAAAAACAATATACAATTCATGGCCACCTGTTCTGATACACTTAATGAATCAAGACTATAAAACATTTAAAAAGAATTGAATTCTGTACATATATTCTACCTGTGTAAAACAATCCCCACTCCTATTTCGAGTGTTATGTAAAGGAGATATGCAAGAGGTGGAGGATATAACGCGGTGATCTTTACTTTTCAGTCCAGCGAATCGGGCGGGTATCATTTTTATTCACAATGGTAATAAAGCTTTTTGCTGGTTGTAGAATTATTCAGTAAAAAGCTGTTCAAGAGTTGTCAAAAGATGGCGCGTAAAATATTTCTGTAGGTTAGGTTAAGTTATATTGGCTGTCCAGGAAGGACACACTTAGGCTATAGAGCCCATTGTGATACCATATATGTGTTTTATCACCTTTTCGCTGATAATTTCATTTATTAGCTCCTTAATTTCCGAGGCTGAGGGCAACTCCTTCATGCATATACGATGTACTACACCAGCCCATCACAACTATCAATTAAATTAGATTTTTTGCAACGGTGGGAATCGAACCCGCTACCCTAAGCATAACGAAATTGGTTACGCCTTAACCAACTGAGCTAATAGGGCGACTATTTAAAATAAGCTTTTCTAAAAATTTTCTGGTTTAAGAGCAAGTGTTGGCCAGTGTTGTACCAATTCAAGTCTATATGTAGCATTGTTTATGAAACACAAGGTACAAAAAAGTAATTAAAAAAAATTTACAATTTTGTTACATTAAAATTGCATTATTTATGAATTAAAAACAAAAACTTTGAAATGAATTGTGGTCTCTTGCTCCACCAAAATCGTATTCCACCAAAGATGAGTTAATTTCTGTCCACGAATTAAATGCATTTATATACAAAAAATTAAAGGTGTCACATTTTATGAAACCAGTCGCGGACAGTGGGGGATTGGGTGTTTTTTTTTTTTAAATGTTCGGTAATCGTTTGAGTGAGTTCATTTTAATAGTGTGATTCATATATTTATCATTTTTTAAACCTCTATATGTAGTGATGTGTGGAGCTTATGCGTTTTCTAATCGAATAATGAAACCATAAATTATTGACATAGGGTCCTTTTTAAGAATTTCTCGTATAGGGTAATAATAGGGTATTATCGTTAGTCAAAAATAAATAATGAAATTTGAAAAAAGGTTAAAATTTATGTAAAAATATATTTAAATATTCTGATTTCGAGTCATAAAAGCACATTTTTCTTTTAAAATATTTAAATTAAAAATCGTAATTTTTAAACTGTATATCACGTGATCTAAAACGCGGGCAAGCCTTGCTGTGATGTCATATCGGTATGAGCCATAGACCATCAATTAGTTCAGTGTAGACAGCTGGGTATAATATATCCATAGGTAAAAAGTATTTATACTTATTATAATCAGATGTCTATGAATATATCTGTCAAACTTATTTGTGTTATTTCGTATAATGATACCGATATTATGTCATCAAATTGGATGCCCGCGTTTTTGACAGTTTAAAAAAGGTTTAAAATTTAATTTAAGTTTTTGGCAAGAAAGCGTGTGTATTTTCCAGTTGAATAGATGAACTACAACAGATAAGCCATGATACAAGCCACTTTTTCAATTTCCTATAACACCTATAATACCTCTTATTTAGATGCATTGCTTAACACATGTACTCTTTCATACTCGTGATATTTATATGCCTAGATGTAAATCGAACATCTGTATATAGAGGGTCTGTGGATTGTTTTACACCACTTTTATATTTTATACATGAAATTTTTTTATTAAAATAATAAATTTTTCAACATTATAACTGGAGTATAAAATGCAGTTACGTCATAAAGTCATTATGATTTTATGAAAGGAAAAAAAGGTTTATTTAAAAAAGAAAAAATATGAAAATAAACTTACCATTTCCAGTTTCGTGTTCTTATCATCAAACTGTGAAATACTATCAGACATATGTCAGGGTTTTATCAACACATCAACACTGAAATAAAAAAAAGAAATAGCTTTTAGAGAAAATAGTATTTTTCTAAAGAAAATCTATCAAAATCAGTTTTTAAATATCAGGAAATAAACTTAAATCGATTTCAATTTTATTTTTTTGCTACAAAAAAATAACATTCTCAAAATCAATTAAAATATGACAACAGTTTAATAAAATCAAATGTAGAATTTTAAAGATATATTTTTTTGCAAACTTACAACAAATTTGATTTGATATGCATATTATATGTAGATTTTTTGGATACAAAATAATTTTTGACCAATCTTTTCTTGCTTGATAGTTTTTCTCTATCACTTTATGCTAAATACCGAACTCCAGAATCTTGAAACTTTTTTAACTAGGTTAATTTTGATAACAAATTTGAAAAGTATGTCCCAAATTTAGTAGGATTACATACTTGATTTATCAAAATTGGATAAAATTTGGATGTGATAGAGCAAAATTAAATTTTTTGGATTTTGATGACGTCATTAAGTTCCAAAAATTAATTTTTTTGATAACAAAGGCAATTTTGATCCGATCTCAATGGACTTTTTTTTGAATTCCACTAAATTTGGGTCAAACTTTTCATCTTTGATGTTAGTTTTTCGCTAACATTCACCTATATGGTAAATACTGGGATCAGGATCTCACATTCTTGGAAATTATTAAAGCTAGGTTAATTTTAACCTCAAATTTGAAAAGTATGACCCAATTTGAGTCGGATTACATACTTGATTTATCAAAATTGGATAACATTTGGATGTGATAGAGCAAAATTAAATTTTTTGTATTTTGATGACGTCATTAGGTTCCAAATATAATTTTTTTGATAACAAAGGCAAATTTGATCCGATCTCAATGGAATTTTTTTTGAAACCCACTAAATTTGGGTCAATCTTTTCATCTATGATTTTAATTTTTCGCTACCATTCACCTATGTGCTAAATACCGGGATCAGGATCTCACATCCTTGAAAACTATTAAAGCTAGGTTAATTTTAACCAGAAATTTGAAAAGTATGACCCAAATTTAGTAGGATTACATACTTGATTTATCAAAATTGGATAAAATTTGGATGTGATAGAGCAAAATTAAATTTTGTGGATTTTGATGACGTCATTAAGTTCCAAAAATCGATTTTTTTGATAACAAAAGTAATTTTGATCCGATCTTAATAGAATTTTTTTTGAAACCCACTAAATTTGGGTCCTACTTTTCATTTGTGATGTTAGCTTTTCGCTAGCATGCTCCTATTTGATAAATACAGAGACCAGAACTGCACTTTCTTGAAACCTATCAAAGCTAGGTTAATTTTGACCACAAATTTGAAAAGTATGACCCAAATTTAGTAGAATTCCATACCTGGTTTATCAAAATTGGATATAATTTAGATATGATGAAGCAAAATTAAAATTTTGGGATTTTGTTGAGTTCATTAAATTCTTATTTTTTTAATACATATTTATGTTATTTGAGATAAAATATTCTTGAAACCTTTTTATTTTGGGTCAAGTTTTTCTTTTTTGATGTAAATCATTTTTTTTAGCATTCATTCGCAGTAATCTCGCCTCTCCATTCGAGAAAGCGACGTTCAAAATTGTACGTCAATATTTAGGGATGGGAAATTATTGTTTTTCAAATATCATTACGTGATGGTTTAATATTGGACATGTGGCAGCCACAGCGGTATTAAAAGTATATGTATATCGTATACAATATGGGACCATTGAATTACAGCCAGCCCTGCCATAGCCATAACTATGTAATTACATTGAGCCAACGTATAAATCTTCACATAAATTGGATGGTAACGTACGCGTACTTATAAACGTACGGATTCGTCGCATCGAATGCTACAACTTTATTATTATAATGAAACAAACGATAAAACACGGATCTAAAATGCCTCAAACCGAATATGTCATATCTTGTTTTTACATAACCACAAAACGTTCATATCAACATTTTTATTTTGACATTTTTTTTTTTTTTTTCAAAATCATTTTTATATTTTGAAATAAGAATATGTGAACGTAAAAACATTTTTTAAAATTTCAACTCACATAATTTCATATTTTTTAACTTCGTGATTGAAAGGTTTTGATTTCACTCCGAAAATCAAAGTTTTATTTCGATAAAAAATCCTTTAGAACAAGTGAACACAAACAATTGACTGAGTTAATTGTTGAAATACCATGCGTATACAGTGTTGATTATCTATCACATTACACATACGTAACTGATATCCCCCTATAATACATTCTATACAATTTACGCCTAGTTTGCGCCCTCACGGGTAAACAGTGATGTTTACGCAAAAATGTTTCAAACAAAAGTTGGTTAATTTTTTATAAGGAATATTTTTTACATTTAAACTTTTGTTCTATCTCTAACGGTTTACAAGATGGGTTCTACCCAGGACCTATTTGACCTATGTAGCTAATTTATGACCCAAATTTAGTAGGATAACATACTTGATTTATCAAAATTGGATAAAATTTGGATGTGATAGAGCAAAACTAAATTAAGAGCCTAAATGGCCGAGCGATCTAAGGCGTTTGCCTTGGACTGTTTGTCCATTTAGACTTAGGTTGCGGGTTCGAATCCAGGCAGCGACAGTGTGAACAATTTATAATTAATGGGAGTGCAGAATTGATCACATTGTCGTCGCTTGGATAAGAACGAAGTAACCAACTCCACCCACATCAAAATGTAATTGTAAATATGTTTGTAATTAAATAAAGATTAACAAATAATGATGTGGGTGGTCTCTGTTATAGGCGTATATGTCAGAGAAACGGAGGTTAAACCCCATTATTATTATTATTATTATATTAAAACTAAATTTTTGGATTTTGAAGACGTCAATTAGTTCCAAAAATTAATTTTTTTGATAACAAAGGCAAATTTGATCCCATCTCAATGGAATTTTTTTTGAGACCTACTAAACTTGGATCAAACTTTTCATTTATGATGTTACTTTTTCGCTACCATTCACCTATTTGGTAAATACCGGGACCAGGACTCCACATTCTTGAAAACTCTCAAAGCTAGGCTTATTTTGACCACAAAGAAAATTATAACCCAAAGATTAGATTAGAGTTCTCATTTATTATCTTTAATAAAACTTATAACAATCTGATTAATTTCTAGATATGCATTTTAAAAACGATGAAAAGAAATGGCTTTTTTAAATTCATAATAAATAATAGAGTATTTAAAAAACTATTTAAAAACAGTCAGTGTCTGAATATTATTAAATGTTGTGGAAAAAGAAGTGGGGAAAATCTACACAGAGAAAAAAAATGGATTCATGATTGTGGTTTTGTAGCCATACTCATGTAACACAACTTATGGTAGGGCACACACGCCATCAGTCAAAACCACGTGGGCGACACTTACAACCAGATCTTATAGCACAGTTGATCCTCATTGCATTGAAAATACTAGACGAATGTGGCTGCATACGTGCCTCAATCGACCCAACTGAGATACAAAATCACATATACTGTTAAATAGTAATCATTTTAATATAAGAATTATAAAGGCTGCTCTACATCTACACGTTTCAAAGTCAAATTTCCCCCCAAAATGTATTGGTCGAGAGACACCCAAATTTGTATACCCTGTACATATGAAATATATATCAAGGTATATTAATTTTAGTCCCAAGTTTGTATCGCTAAAAAAATAATAACGATCATAATTACCATATAAAAAATTTTTATAAAAACTTAGTTTATAAGGTAATTATGACCCAAATAACACAAAAATCGGTTTAACTTAACGATTGAAGGGTTAGTTTTTGATATAACACCAGAAATCGATCTATGATATCGATTTTCTCAAAAAAGTATACGTCTAACCATTAAAAAAACTGAATTTTTGTGTTTTTTTTTGGGTTATAATTACCTTATAAACTAGATTTTACCACCTCTCCGCTGATAATTTCATTTATCAGCGGAATAATTTCATATATCAGCATTTCAGAAGCTGAGTGCACCTCCTTCTTGCATATATCATGCACTACACCAGCCCATCACAACTATTAATTAAATTAATTTTGTTGCGACGGCGGGAATCGAACCCGCTACCCTAAGCATACCGCGGACGGATTGGTTACGCCTTAACCAACTGAGCTAATAGGGCGACCTTATAAACAAAGTTTTATCAAATTCCGAAACAACATTTTTTTCTCGATTTTTTGGCAATTTTCTTAAGGGGTACTCCTTAGAGAAAATCGAAAAAAATAATGGCTAAATTTTCGTTTCGGAATTTGATAAAACTAAGTTTATAAGGTTATTTAAACCCAAAAAACACAAAAATCGGGTTCATATAACGATTAAGTGATTACTTTCTGAAATATAGCGAAAATTCTGAATAAAATGAGAAATCTAGGTACCATTTCTGGCGATTATCTCTAAACCTACACACTTAATAGTTAAATTAACAGTTTTATCGAAGACAGGAGAAGATAGATTAGGAACCGAGCTCATTAAAAGTTAAAATAAAGCTTTCTTTCCAGACTTGAGATTTCAGACCCTTTTCCTAGGGCTCACTGCTGATTGATATCGTGTATGCGTGCCTTAAGTAATCATATGGCTGTTATGTAGATGAGTCTAGCGTACTAGTGCCAGTGGTTGGAGTATCAATCATCTATACCCGTAGCCTAACATTAGCACTATAGTGACTACAGTGACTATATAGTGATATAGTGACTGGGCTATAGTAGTGAGCGTGGTATAGTATTTAGTTTGAAAACAGGTAGTAAATCTCTACAATAAACCAATACACACACACACACACCATCATCTATATTCTACTCCACTCCAACTCTAAGAAGAACTCAAACGATTTTGAATAAAGAATAACAATAATAAAACTTGAATAACAAAAAACTCATGAGCAGCAGTGCTCCATAACTAAGATCATTTTACCCCCTAATTAGATATGCTTCTTATTGTATATTTGTAATTAAAGTTCAAAAATTAAATTAATCTTATACAGGGTGTTCTATTATTGATAGCAGAAAATTATACCAGTAAATTGAGCTTATCATGACAAATGGAAAAGCTCTTTACCAAATTTCGATCTAAGGCCTAATTCGGGAGATGTAACTATGGGAAAAATAGAAGAATTTATGTATTCACAGACCAATATAAAGGGGACTATCATAAAACAATTATTGATTGTAAATTGATTTAATTGGGTAGTGAATACTAAAAATACTATTTTGTTACAAATAAGGTCATAAAAAAAACATATTTATCAAATTATTTCACCAATACAGAGACACTTAGATTTGGGAGGTATCAACATACGAAGGGTATCAACAAAGAATGAATTGGATGAAAAATCTTAATTTTTTTAAGACAGAGCATGATGTTCTCCATCAAATTCTACATTTTGTAAAAGTTTACAAGATGGGTCCCACGGACCCAAGACCCAATTGACCTTTGTTGCTTATTTACGAACTTGACCACACTTTTTACGTAATAAGTACGCTGTAAAAATTTCAGCTTGATATCTTTTTTCGTTTTTGAGTTATCGTGCTCACAGACGGACGGACGGACTACCGGACATGGACTAATTAGGTGATTTTCTGAACACGTATACCAAACTTTTGTGCGTAGCATCAATATTGTTAAGCATTACAAAGTTGGGACTAAACTTAGTATGAAATTTATTTATTTATGAAACGGATACCCCTACCTTTTTCCATTGACTTTGGACACAGCGTATAAGTCTATATTTTCGGAGAAAGTATGACTAATAATCGACCACAACTGAGCTCTGAGCACATTCGTTTTGTGTTCGCTTCACAATTATTCAATATCACTTCATACATGATACAACGAAAAAATATCATTCAACAAAAATTTATCTGCGCAAACATTTATTAAACATCTGTTCGTCAAAAATTTTTATTCAAAAGGTGTTTTTATTTATTTTGAATTTTTTTTTTGTCATTTTTTTGGAAACTGTGCCACTACTTTTATTCATTTATAAAAACTGTGTATTAGTGTAAATTTTGTAATTTTGTAAAATTCGGGTAAATAAATCATATAAAAATACGAATTTGAGACATAAAAGGTGCGTTTTGAAAAATTTTTACATGGTTTATAACGCATCTTTTTTTAACCAAAAAAAAAAAATCACTAATCAATCTAACTCAATTTAACCCAATTTAACCCAATTTTGTATTTAATTGTATTCACTAATACTTGGTTTTTAACCACTAACGACCCGTCTAATTTGAGCCTGAATTTTTAAGAAAATTTGCTCGAGGGATTCAAAAATATTTTCATTGTTGAAATAAATCAATCTATGTCTTCTAATTTGAACCTAAACTTTGAAAAACGGTACGGCGGGAAACCGGTTGAAATTTTTGGGAGGGTTCCATTGTTGAGTAGAGAAACAATTTTAACTTAAGCCTAAATACCATTAACGACCCATCTAATTTGAACCTAAATTTTTAAGAAAAACTGTTCGAGGGATTCAAAAATGTTTCATTGTTGAGATAAACCAATCTATGTCTTCTAATTTGAGCCAAAATTTTGGAAAAACGGTACGGCGAGAAATCGGTTGAAATTGTTTGAAAGGTTCCATTGTTGAGTAGATGACTAATTCTTACTTGAGCCTAAATATCACTATCGTCCCGTCTAATTTGAGTCGAAATTTTCAAGAAAAATTGTTCGAGGGATTCAAAAGTATTTTCATTGTTAAGATAAACCAATCTATGTCTTCTAATTTGAGTCTAAATTTTGAAAAACGGTACGGCGGGAAACCGATTGAAATTTTTGGTAGGGTTCCATTGTTGAGTTGATAAACAATTCTAATTTGAGCCTAAATTTTTAATATCTCTTCGACGATTTTAAATAATCTTTAAGGGATCCATGTGTTCATTGTTGAGTAGATAATTGACTTCTCCTAATATGAGGCAAAATTTTTTTAAACGCCCCGACGGTAAAGCTTGTTCAGTAGATAAACTAATCTTATTTTAGCAAAATTATTATAAACGCTACGATAAACGATTTAGAATATTGTTCTAGAGATTTAAAAATGTATTTTGCGCCTAACTTTCTCTAATTTGAGCCTAACTTTTTTTAAACGGCGATCGTATAGTTTCAATCATACTTTACCGTGTAAATTTTTGTGAAAAAATTTTTCAAAAATGTTGACACTTGTGGACAGTCTTTTACGAGAAAATAAGACCCTACCAACTTTTCTTGGATTATACAACCAGTTATTAGATGACGTAAAAAAAACTGAAAATTAGTTTTTCGAAATATTCAAGTTTCTGTTTTTTGCACGAAAATAACTAAGTTACCGTGAAATTTATTGAGGAATAAATAATAAACTGAAAAAAAAGCACGAGCTCGAAAATTTGTTCTTAAGGCAGCAAGTAAATACTTTGATTTAAGACAATATTTTCTTGCTGCACTTAAATTTTTGAATTAATAAGTTTGATAGATTTTTAATAAATTAATTTTTTTTTTAATATGATGTAAACTGCAGAAATAATAACTTCAAACTTTGCTGGCTCCAAAAAGTTGTGTCCATTATTGATTTTCCATTATTGTTTTTTTTTTCTAAATTATTTGATTAAAATTAATCTAATTGGATACAAAATTAATAGAACGCGATTATCTTTTGTTGAGGGTTTAATTATTTGAACACTATTATTGATTTAAAAAAATTCGGGAATTAAAGTAAAAATAATAAATTAAACTAAGTCTCAAAAAATTGTTTATTGTAGCAACTCAATAATAAATTTCTCCCAAATCAATTAACGGGCGAAAACAAGTAATGTGCTTTAATTTGCACCGATAAAAATATAGAAAATAGAAAGTAATTCAAAAGCTGTTTTCAAAAGTTTTTCTCAAAATAACGATTTGGTACACCCCTGGTTTGTATTGAGTCTCGTTAATCGGGATTCGAAAATATTTTAAAAGGAATACAGAGTCTTTGTCTTTGTTTTAAAAAGTAGAAAATCCGTTTCATTGGTGATTCAATGAGAATTTTCAACGAAAATCATCTCGGGATATTGATGTTCGAATAAAATTTTTAGCGATATCTTATAGCGAAATGTTTTAAGAAAAAATGGGAATTTATTTCTGATATTGATAAGGCAAGTTTCTGTGATGTCTCTAAAAATTCCCTACGAAAAAGGGTAATTCCGAACCATTCAGAAAATATCAGACAAAAATTTTGACAAAAAATCTGTATCTATGGTAAAAAATGCTCAAAAAATACAAAATTCATTTTGTTTCACGATTAAATCGATTTTTTACACTTGATTCAGTCGAAATTTTACTAAACAAAGCGGAAGCCTATTTTTAAGCTAACATAAGGCACCACTCAATCAAAAAGAGTTCATTTGACGAAAAAGTAAGCTAACAAACTGAGATCCAAAAAATTTTTGCATAAAATATTCCGAACACTCAGTAGTATATTATTTACACACGTATATGATTCTTTTTTTTTAAACTGTGCAGTCATTTACACAATAAAAATAAAAAATAATTACAGGCGCCTTCAATTCACCGATCTTGAAGTTGATTAAATTATAATAGTTTCATGTATTGTGGAGTGAAATATGATGACTTTCTTATTTCTAAGAAATACAAATCTTTTACCTATATGGTCTGTTTCAAATTATTCCAAGAATTTTAATTGTTAACTCCAGGTGTTAACGAAAAACCTATTAAATTTTTGGTACAACTAATTTTTTTTGTTGAATCAATAATTCATATCAAAGTGAATTTTGGTTCCACTTTTGAAGGGCACAGGATAAAATATGTTTTGAGACACAGATTTTTGTTTTTATACCCTGCATATTTGTATTACATATCAAGGTATACTAAGTTTAGTTCCAAGTTTGTAACGCTTAAAAATATTGATGCTACGAACAAAAATTTGGTATAGGTGTTCATTTTTCGGTTGTCTGTCTGTCTGTCTGTCAAGACGATAACTCAAAAATGAAAAGAGATATCAAGCTGAAATTTTTATAGCGTGTTTAGGACGTAAAAAGTGAGGTTGAATTTGTAAATGAGCAATATAGGTCAATTGGGTCTTGGGTACATAGGATCTTATACAAAAATAAAAGAAGTTTCTCATAAAAAAATTAACAACACTGATATTCAACACTTACGATACAGAGTATTGCAACAAATAACTCAGTCAATTGTTTGTCTTAACCTGTATTTTGTGGACATATAATTTTTTGGTTTCTAATTTCTTACTTGAGGATGTATGATAGTAGGGACACAAATTTAAAAAATATATATTTTCTATTTTGATGATAAATTATATTATAACTTGACGGCATAAGACGAAAAGTAAGAATAAAATTCCAATTTGCTTCTAAAAATTTCAATTTTTATGGTAATATTTATGGAACCAAACAGTACTCTAAATCGTTTACCTAAGTCTACTCTCAATGCCCAAAATTGTAGCAGAAGATTTCAAACCGATAAAAAAATACAGGCTTTGATTTTTCATTAAGAAAAAAGAGAAATCGGGTCCAAAAGTATGCAAATTTGGGAAATAATACCTAGATGGAAATTAGTTAATGGCTAACCAATAATCTAGCCAAGACAATTTTGAGATCAGTAGTTGTACTATTAAAAATTTTTATTAACACAGCTCGATATATGTAGATTATTTAAACAATTAACTCCATTAGATTTTACAATATAATTTTTCAATATAAAAGCTTGACAGCTTTTAGCTTGTATATGGAGGTGATGTGTGGTTAATAAATAAAAAGTTTTCCAGGTAGAGAGTTTAAATTAAAATTCAAATCACAAACCCATTTTCCAATCCCATTTTTCCACGTAGCCTGAAGCAATGATTTCTATCTAGTTGAAAATAAATTTAAATAAACAAGCCGTGAATCTCCTCTTTTCACCCGTTCCTTTCACACCCCCACTTTTTTAATAACATCACTAAAATTGTTAACACAATAAATCGATTAATATAATGAGTATGCAAATATTTATACATCACTGTTACAAACATTGCCTATATAAACGTACTATAAATACTTAATTATTTTTTCAGATATTATAAAAACTACAAGATGTACAAGATGAATGTGGCAAATAAAAAAAAATTTAAATTAATAAAATAAAAATTGTGCAAAATCGAAGTAAATTACTCACAAAAATGATTTTACTAATTATTCTAATTTTAATAGATTCAAATAATTTTGCTGTAAGTAATGAGTGTTCCAGTAATATACCGTTACGAACGTTTGAAACTGCAGATTCATTTGTTGAATTGTTAACACAATCAAATATTGCGTTCACGGGTAAAGTGATACATAATTTTCAAACGGATTCAAATGCAATTAATTTTTATGTGAAAATTAAACGGTATTTAATTAATCGTAGCGATTATAAAAAGTTAATAAAAAAAGTTTATGTGTCGTATCCTGTTACACATAGTACTGAGTGTAATTCTAAGGATTATTTACGTGTGAATGATAGTGCAATTTTTTTCGGTAATCGTTTTAGTGTGAATGATAGTGTGCAATTAATTCGTTATCCGGTATCGTTAACTATACGCCATCTGGGAATTATTAACAAATTATTAAAAGGTAAGCGATTTTTTATTTTAGACTAGCTTAACCCGGTTACGTTTCTTTATGGTTTTGTCTCATGTTAATTATTAGGGGAATAAGTAAAATCGACACTGAAAAAATTAAAATAATGACAATCTCATTCCGAAGTTGGCCGTTTCATATTAAAATAAAGTAAAAATACTTTCAACCAATTGCCTAACGATTGGAACAAGTACAGCTAAATATTTGTATTTACAATAGAATGGATTTGAATTTAAAATATGAATTCATTGATACAAAATCACTGAAGTTAAATAATCAAAATCATTACTGCTATGAAAGAGATTGATTTTAGTTTAAAGTCATGTATTTTATTGATGGAAAATAAAACTACTTAGTTGGAATATATAATCGTGTAAAAAAAGCGAATCGATGAATTTAAAAAAAATTTCTTTGCGTCTGCTTTAAATAAAGTATTTGGTTATTATGATCGCATATCTCTCAAGTTTAGTCCATATGTGATTGAGACAACTTCATGAAGATTGTTGTTACCAGTTAACAGACAGTTTGAAATAAACAAATTGATAATTTTTATAAGTTTTATCATATTTTTTTGTATAAATTTTTCCTAAATATTTTAGATAGTTTTTTATCACACAATCTAGATTTTTTAATATAGAAATATCCAATTGAAAAGGATAACCTTTATGATTCATCATTTTTTCATCCAACTTTGAACAATAAAATAATATTAAAAAGCCCGATGGCCTAGAATTTTATTGTGATTTTAGAAACTTTGTTAATCAAAAACTGTATTTAGAAAAATTTTATTGAAATTCCTAGGATTATCTAATCCTTGCATATCTTCTTAATGGATATTTAATTTGCAGAACGCGTGAGAAAATCTTTCATCACGCGACTAAAAATTACCGAACGGTTAACGCCATTTTAAATCTATTGACTTGGGAATCTTAAATACGCGTAAAGCACTGTAAGACCTTGCACATGTTGTACAAATAATAATTGGTTACAAAAAAAGATGATAATCGGTTGAGTCGCTCCTAGGTTCAAGATAAGTCATCGCGCGTTTTGTTTATCATTTATATAAATCATCTGGAAACAGAACATTCATTAAATGTATGTAAGCCGAAGGCACTATAAAGGCGCCTCTGCCTCTGACTCTACCTCATATTCATTAGTGCCTTAAGTTATATTATTAATATTTCTAAGTGATTACATGTAAGTATTTGGTTTTTTTTGGCTATGGATCCAATCAATAATCATATATTGGAACGCATTTTGTGGACATACCACAATTCAATTAAAATTCTGTAAGTTTCTGGACCTCCATACAATAACACAAGCAATAGAGACTTGCTCCAATTCAGCAAAAAAAGTTTCATACAATAGTTGTAGAGCTGAAGAAGTTGTATAAACTTTGACCTTGAGGGTGACCTTGATTTTTGAGATCACTGAAGTAAGTATGAAGATAAAAAGAGGAAAAGCTTTAATTAGAAAGTTATTTTCCATAAAAACCGACAACTTTTTTTCGAAACAATTGACCGAGAACTCAATAAATTTGGTAGAAATCGAACTTGAAGTTATATCTTTGATTGTATTTGCTGATTGGACCTTACCAATATCGGAAATCGAAATCGATAAACAACTATAAATATAATTTCGAGTTCGATTGCTACCGAATTCAAGAATTCAAAGATTTCTCGAAATATTATTTCGACAAAAGTTGTTGATTTTATTATAAGGAATTAATTTTCAAAAATTTAAGAGAACGCTTTAAAATTGATGGTCATCTTCAAGATCAGAACTTATACAACTCTTTTCGATGTACAACTTTTGTAAGAAACCTTTTTTTTTCTTCCGAGTTTAGTTGATGTGTCCCACTTAAGCAATCGTTTTTTTATCTTTGCAAATCTTTAAGAAATCCTTTGAGCAAACGTCTTCCAGTAAAAGCTCAAATAAAATTTATAAACCAGAATTCACATATATACTCAAAAAGAACATAGAGGTGACGTGATGCTTTTATCACCATGTGTTTTGTTTTTCAATAAATAAATAAGACAACCTTTTAAAAATATAATTTATGTTCAATAGTATGTAATTACAAAGACTAAGTCCATAATGACTGACTTTCTCATACATATTTTATAAGTCTATGGGACAGCATTTAAAATTTAATGCTCAATGATTCACACGTTTCAAACTTTATTAATTATTGTCTAGGCCAAAGCTATTAGTTGGGGACCTGGTAGGTATTTTTGGGTTGGTGGTTGAGGTATTCTGAACCTGTAGACCTGACACTTAAGCAATTTTAAATAAAAAGCCTGATTTTTTTTATATGAAGTTGGACTAAATCTAAATCAATTCTGACAATTTTTGAGGGGAAGGGGGTTTGATAATATGAATATCGCTCTTCAACAATCAAAACTAACTTCGTCTCTGTTGATCAATTGATGGATCTTCAATGAACTCATAGAAATTTGTTTTGATATCATCGACAACCTTATATTTTGATGGTATTTTTATAAACTGCAAAATTGTCTAAATATTTTAGATAGTTTTTTGTCACACTCTCTACATTTTTTGATATAGAAATATCCAATTGAAAAGGATAACCTATATGATTCATCATTTTTCCAATCAACTTTGAACGATTAAATAAAAATTAAAAAGCTCGATGACCAATTTTTTGTGATTTTTGAAAACTTTGTTAATCAAAAACTATATTCATAACGTTTTATTGAAATCCCTAGTATTATTCAATCCTTACATATCTCTTTAATTTCAGCTTCAGAAAACAATGTATTCTGTTAAGGTACATCGTCGTCCTATCCAAGCATTAAATTATCGGTTGTCGATAAAACATTTTTTTGAGGTAGAGTAATTAAAGACTTGCTCAGAGAGCTTGTTATGGTGGCGTGCCGCTTGTGGAGTAAAGAATGACTTGACTCTTTTTTTTTAAAATCAATAATATTATTAAAAAAATGTTTTTCGTACGTTTAAAATTCATAAAACGTAAAAATATGTGACAAATCTAATGATTCTACATAAAAGTGATTAAATTACTCATAAATCAAATCACTTAAGAACCTTTTTTAGGATTCCGTATCCAAAGAGTAAACCAACTAGACCCTAGTATTAAGAATCTGTAATCTGTGTATCACTGGGTTATATCTCATAAACCGCAATAATTAAGGAGATATGCAACGATTGAATAATACTAGGGATTTCAATAAAACTTTATAAATACTTTTTTTAATAAAGAAAGTTTACAAAAATCACAACAAATTCTTAGGTCATCGGGCTTTTTATTAATTTTTTTATCGTTCAAACTTGGCTGAAAAAATGATGAATCATATAGGTTATCCTTTTCAATTGGATATTTCTATATCAAAAAATCTAGAGAGTGTGATAAAAAACTATCTAAAATATTTAGACAATCTTGTAGTTTATAAAATAACATACCATACAAATATAAGGTTGTCGATGATATCAAAACTAAATTTTAATTTAATTATGAGTTCATCGAAGATCCATCATTTGATGAACAGAGACGACTATAGTTAGAGTATTCATGATTGAAGATCGATATCTATATTATCAAATTTATAAGCAGCACTTGCACATAATATATTATATATTTTTGTAGTGCCGTGGTTTTGTAAATCCAAAAGTACCACATTATTTGACTACAAAGCATGTATTTGTTTTTTTATGTATGTACCGTGCAATAAACCAAAACTTTTTTACAATACCATAGGTTTACTAAAATTACGTGCTTATATCTTGTATGATGGTATGGAACCCTTCGTGTGCGAGCCAGACTTTCACTTGACCAATTTATATTTAAGGTTTAAGGGGGAACGCACAATAAAAAATTTTGCCCAAGTACGTTTTTTAAGTTCTTTCCAGCATGAAAGCACTGTTTTATAGATTTGGAATATTTTTTTCACAAGCTCAGTAGCTGAGTAGTAGAGTTTATGGTCGTTTAGATCAGCTGCAAAGTTCGATTTCGAGAGTCAAAGCATATAAAAATCACTGGATTTTTCAATTAAAAAGTTTTTTTAAAATTTGTTTTCATTCATTCCAAGTGAAAATTTTCAAAAAGTTTCAAAATATGTCGTTTTTGAGATTCCTCCATAAGAGCCAATTTATTTTATATCGACTTTCAATGACTTTTTTCTTAAAAATTTGTATGGATACCTAAGATGAAATTTTAACCACATTTTCTTCGAGTAAAAGTCTGCCTACAAAAAAATTTTGAGCCTTTAAACCAAACATTGTTGTGATCGTGTAATGTCACCCTTAATTATAATATTGTGTTACATAATCGTGTTTTAAATTACACTGAATTCTTTACAAGTGTTCAATTCATACGATAAATGTTTGGTTTAAAAAAGAAGTAAAAAACGAGACAAAATTATTGCAATCAAGAGCGAATCCAGCGGGAGGTAAATAATACCCCCCATTGAATTTGAAAATAATAAATATTGTGACAAATTTGTGTCATGCAAAATTACCAAGATAATTATTTTAATTATTATTTTACAACATAATTCAATTTTTAAAAATTGTTTTTATGGCGTCCAATTTATTTTGATTTTGTATAGGCTTTCGAAGATAATTGATCCCAATAATTTATCAACATTCATGGCGATTTTCATTGAGATCCGTGATAAAATTTTAGTAATCATGGAAGGGACAATAAAATCGATGCCAGTGCTTACATGTTAATTTTACATGCTTACAGATTATATTGGCTGTCCGTGAAGGACACACTTAGGTTCTAGAGCCCATTGTGTGTTTTACCACCTTTTCCGCTGATAATTTCATTTATCAGCTCCTCAATTTCAGAGGCTGAGTACACCTCCTTCATGCATATACCATGCACTACACCAGCCCATCACAACTATTAATTAAATTAATTTTTCGAACGGTAATCGAACCCGCTCTTCCTGGGCATACCACGGACGGCAGTTTTGGTTACGCCTTAACTGAGCTACTAGGGCGACAAATCATAAATAAAAAATTCTTAAATCTTCGGACTTAACATTTTTTTAAACCCGGAGACTCCGATTTAAAAAAATGTTGATGGCAGCTCTAGATGATACAGAATAATTAGCATGAATAAAACAAGTCGAATCAAAATTTCATGACACCCAATTAAATCGCCAACTTATACTTCGTTGTAGGTAAAAAAACACTGTATCCTTGATTAATAACATCGCATTTATTCAAGAATCACAAATTGAATTGAATGAGATACTCTTTGAATGTTAAACAACAAAGGAAGCACCCAAAGATCCATTGAATTAAATCAAAATAATAAGATAAAAAGAAACAAGATGGTAGAATATGAAATGAACGCGATACGATAATGAAATGAATATAAAAAAAAAATAAGACACGTTAAAATTTGTATATAAATTATTTAGGTTTGACACAATATTAACTAAAGCTGATACATCTGTTTTCAATTGTTACGTTTGTAAGGTGTGTCATCCCTCGGTACTGTAGTGAGTCTAGCTCTAGCGAGTGTGAGTCTGACAATGAATAGAAACATGCAGGTGTCATGTAACCATACAGGATGTTCAAAAAGTGTGAATTTTAGACAACTGATTCTGAAATGAAATCTGCGATTCCTTACTTGCTGCCGTGTTGTGTATACTATTTTTATTTTCGACGAAGGCGGAAAGCGACAGTTTCGTTTAGCACAGCAAGACAAAAGTTCACACACTCGGAGGGAAGAAAATGTATTTAGTTCTTTTTGAATTTCAATGCAAAGTTATGAAAACCATTCAGCAATTTTATTAAAATGCGAATAGTGAAGTAGTAGAAGTAGAATCTTTTTTACAAAAAGCTTAGGGATATATGCTAGGATTGGATAATACTAGGGATTTCAATAAAACTTTATAAATACTTTTTTTGATTAACAAAGTTTCAAAAAATCACCAAAAATTCCTAGGTCATCGGGCTTTTTATTATTATTTTATCGTTCCAAGTTGACTGAAAAATGATGAATCATATAGGTTATCCTTTTCAATTGGATATTTCTATATCAAAAAATTTAGAGGGTGTGATAAAAAATTATCTAAAATATTTAGACAATCTTGTAGTTTATAATAATACCATCAAATTATAATTACAATCACCTTAAGGTCAAATCATTGGCCACCGTTAGATTATACGCGCGAAATAGATAAGCTTGTACCGAAGAAGTAGAGCCTAAATGGCCGAGCGGGCTAAGACGTTTGCCTTGGACTGTTTGTACATTTAGACTTAGGTTGCGGGTTCGAATCCAGGCAGCGGCAGTGTGAACAATTTATAATTAATGGGAGTGCAGAATTGATCACATTGTCGTCGCTTGGATAAGAACGAAGTAGCCGACACCACCCACATCAAAATATAATTATAAATATGTTTGTAATTAAATAAATAAAGATTAACAAATAATGATGTGGGTGGCGTCTGTTATAGGCGTGTATGTCAGAGAAACGGAGGTTAAACCCCATTATTATTGTACCGAAGAATTATAGATTTTTTTTCCCATTTTTTTCTAAAATTCTGGGGAGATTTGAACTTTTTGAACACCCCGTATAAGCAAGGACCCAAGTATTCTCTTTATTCTAGACACATAAATGCTATTATGTACATTCAAATGAATCAGTATCAGCTAACAGATACTAAAAATGTTACATTTCATGCCACTCTTTTATCATTCAGGCTTGCTTTTGCTTTTTATTTATCATTAAACAAAAATTATACAACGCGTTTTATTCATGCCAATAATTCTGAATCATCATTATTGAATTTCAAAAATGTTAAATTATCAAGGAAATATACCCATGTCTTTAGTCCTAATCTTGTAACCCCTTAAAAATATTGATGCTACAATAAAAATTTTGGTATACCTAAGTGTTCATACAATCATCTAATTAGTACATTTCCGGTTGACTGTTTATCCGTATGTGAACAAGATAAACCAAAAACGAAAGGAGAGATCATGCTGAAACTTTTATAGCGTACTTAAGACGTAAAAAGTGAGGTTAAGTTCGTGTATCTTGAAAACCGTTAGAGATAGAACAAAAGTTTAAATATAAAAAATGGTCCTTATAAAAAAACAAACAACTTTGTTTTGAAGCACTTTTTCATTAACATCACTGTTTACTCGTGAAGACGCTACTTAAGTTAAAAACATTATATACTATGTATTGTAAATATTTTAAATTTATACGTTACATATACTATATATGCGTTTTTTGCCTATAGCATAAGAAAGATACTCTTTTTACTTTGTGTGTAACAGTGGCTATCTTTCTGTACTTACATGATGGAAAAAAAAACCAAGTATTGCGTAATCAAAACTGTCTATACATGGTATTTCAACAACTAGCTCAGTCAATTGTTTGTTTTCACTTGTTAATTTTTAAAATGGATTTTTGGAACTCATATAATTGGAAGACATAAGAACATTTGATCAGCATGACTACCTTTATCCATAGTTTTAAAAAGTTTAAACCGAAACAAAAAATCAATATCTTATATATGGACAACCTTTGAAAGGTCGTAGGTCACAAAGGAAGAGTTTTCGAGGGTTGAGTCTATTAGAACTTTTGATCAGCATGATCAAAACTACCTTAAGCCATAGTTTGCCGGCCTAGAACATAGCCAACTCCGTCAGAGGTCAAGAGTTTGTCACCAGTGATCTACTAGGCTTTACAAATTCTTTAAAATGAGTGTATTTTTCGTTTAGATATCGCTCCCACGGTAAGCAAACAAATTTTACGATTGAAAAAAATTCGTTTCACTATTATACATAATTTATACTGTTCCGTTTTGATTCAATTCAATAAACAACTTTTGTTGTAAATAACTAATTTCAATATTAAAAATATGAATTGTTTATTAGTATTTGGTGTTTGGTGCACTGCATACGTCACAAGCATGACCATGACTTATGTCATGTCATATTATATAACTGTATACTTTGTACAATACAAAGAAATGCATTGTAAATAATGTTATACCTATGCAGTTTACCTTACCTGATTCGATCAAAGTAGCTGTGCGCGCCACACTCAAGTTATTGGTAGCGACTAGCGACACTGTGCACCATGCACCATGCACCAAACACCATCGACATTGTATCGTGTGTCTATCTATCTATAGTGCAGACGCTCGATCAATTTAAACAATCTTGTAGTTTATAATAATACCATAAAAATATAAGGTTATCGATGATATCGAAACAAAATTCTATGAGTTCATTGAAGATCCATCATTTGATCAATAGAGACGACTACAGTTAGTTTTGATGATTGAAGAGCAATATCTATATTATCAAACCCCCTTCCACTCTAAAATTTTCAGAATTGATTTAAACTTAGTCCAGCTTCATATAAAAAAAATCAGGCTTTTTATTTAAAATTGCTTTAGTGTCAGGTCTGCAGGTTCAGAATACCTTAACCACCAACCCAAAAATAACTACCAGGTCCCCAACTAATAGCTTTGGCCTAAACAATAATGAATAAAGTTTGAAACGTGTGAATCATTGAGCATTAAATTTGAAATGCTGTCCCATAGACTTATAAAATATGTATGAGAAAGTCAGTCATTATGGACTTAGTCTTTGTAATTACATACTATTGAACATAAATTATATTTTTAAAAGGTTGTCTTATTTATTTATTGAAAAACATATATATATGTGAATTCTGGTTTATAAATTTTATTTGAGCTTTTACTGGAAGACGTTTGCTCAAAGGATTGCTTAAAGATTTGCAAAGATAAAAAAAACGATTGCTTAAGTGGGACACATCAACCAAACTCGGAAGAAAAAAAGGTTTCTTACAAAAGTTGTACATCAAAAGAGTTGTATATTTAGTAGTAAGAGTTATATGGAGTTGTTTATAAGCATCACTTGCGCACAATATATTATATATTTTTGTAGTTGCGTGGTATTGTAAAGCTAAAAAAAAGATTATTTGACTACAAAGCATGTATTTGGTTTATATGTATATACCGTGCAATAAACCGAAACTTTTTTACAATACTGTAGGGCTACAATCACCTTAAAATATTTCATTTTAGACACACCGAGGCTTAAGTCAATATTTAACGCCCAAACGCGAAACGATCATTGGAGGTTAATTCACGACTGGCCAAACGATTCCTTAAACTTTTGGTTTACAGCGTCTACACTATAATACAACTTACTTGTTAGAAAGGCAAATTTATATCACTTTACAAAGTAATACAATTTTTTTTATGAAATTTATATCACAGCAGCCAATCGGTTCAATAATAATAATAACTAAAGTTGATCAGTTCAATTGAATGAACAGAGCTATAACCTGCGAGTAGGTACAGTAAGTCCGAGGGGAAAGGAGATCAAAATGACATACCATGTATAATTAACTACCGTAAATATCTTATTTTCCCATAATTATTATTTCTAGTTTGATTTTATCAATATCATATGTATTTTACTCTTCTATTCAAGAATCTATTTCAAAATCAAATTCAATTTCTTGCCTTACAATATGCATTTTTATACCATATGTATATGTGAAATAAATCAAGGTATATTAAGTAGTAATGAGTTATTTTTGGGTTTACAATACCACGCAACTACAAAAATATATAATATATTGTGTGCAAGTGATGCTTATAAATTTGATAATATAAATATCGCTCTTCAATCAACAATACTCTAACTATAGTCGTCTCTGTTCATCAAATGATGGATTTTCGATGAACTCATAATTAAATTAAAAGTTTGATATCATCGACAACCTTATATTTTGATGGTATTATTATAAACTACAAGATTGTCTAAATATTTAAGATAGTTTTTATCACACTTTCTAGATTTTTTGATATAGAAATATCCAATTGGAAAGGATAACCTATATGATTCATCATTTTTTCAACCAACTTTGAACGATTAAATAATAATAAAAAGCTCGATGACCTTAAAATTTTTTGTGATTTTTGGAAAGTTTGTTAATCAAAAAATGTATTTATAAAGTTTTATTAAAATCTCTAGTCTTATTGAATCCTTAAACTACTTGCATATATACCATTAACTTTATGATGTGGGTGGAGTTGATTACTGATTATAATTATAATTGTTCACACTGCCACTGCCCGGATTCGAGTCCACTATCTCCCTGTCAGTAGCCTAACGAATCAAGTCCATTGTGACTTAGCTAGCTTGGCTACTAAGCCGTACATTGTCTCGCAATGAATGAGAAATAAAAATCGTTAAATTTATTCAATAATTTTAAAGTTATGGTCATTTTTAATAAAATATCTTTTAAAATATTTTTTGTAGATTCTCTTTGATGTGAATTAAACAGTAAAATACAATCGAGTACGACTGATAGCTGACTGTGACAATGGTCACATATATCACTGTTTTATTAAGCACTTAAATCAGTAGGCACACTTTTGTAATACAAGATTCCCACAGTGATTTTTTAAACAAATATACTTTTAGAGAAAAAAAAAAAAACTTTCAATTAAATACCTTTTCTTTAAACGTTTTACCGTTTTGTCTATTAAATCATTTTATTATATGGACATGGGCGTATTAGGGCAATTACCCTTTATTCCCTGGACTTACCATATATTTTGTTGGCTAAGTACATACGGGCTGTTTTTTTAAACCATGTATATGAAATATACCAAGGTATACTATGTTTAGTCCCAAGTTTGTATCGCTTAAAAATATAATAATAATAATAATAATAATGGGGTTTAGCCTCCGTTTCTCCGACATAAACGCCTATAACAGAGGCCACCCACATCATTATTTGTTAATCTTTATTTATTTAATTACAAACATATTTACAATTACATTTTGATGTGGGTGGAGTCGGTTACTTCGTTCTTATCCAAGCGACGACAATGTGATCAATTCTGCACTCCCATTAATTATAAATTGTTCACACTACCGCTGCCTGGAATCGAACCCGCAACCTATGTCTAAATGGACAAACAGACAAAGATAAACGCCTTAGATCGCTCGGCCATTTAGGCTCTTATCGCTTAAAAATATTGATGCTATAAACCAAAATTTCGGTAGAGGTGTGTTCATAAAATCATCTAATTAGTCCATTTCCGGTTGTATGTCTGTCTGTCTGTCTGTCGTCTGTCTGTCCGTCTGTCATCACGATAACTCAAAAACGAAAAGAGATATCAAGCTGGAATTTTTATAGCGAGCTTAGAACGTAAAAAGTGAGGTCAAGTTCGTAAATGTGCAACATAAGTCAATTGGGTCTTGGTAGGACCCATTTTGTAAACCGTTAGAATATAAAAAATGTTTCTTGCGAATTTTTTTCTCTAATATTTCATATTTCCGATTCATCGTAAAGGAAAGGAATTTCAAAACTTAAATATAAAATAAACGAATCGACGATTAATATATTTTAAAATACAAATCAGTTTGTTCTTTGTTAACTCGGTGTAGTAATTTTAGTTTAAATATAAAACGATAATATCATAATGCAATAAGACTATCTTTTTCTACCTACACTGTAAGTGAAAATAGTGTATACACTAAAATACACAAAAAGAACATAAATAAGAATTATTACTCCATAAAAAGATGTACATAAACAGAGTATTAAAATTTTCTAAGATACAATAAATTAACACACAACAGTATTTACTAACTCGACCCGTGAGGAATTATTCTTCCGTAGTTACCGTAATCAGTGAATACCCGGTACCCGTGGCTAAAAACAACAAACGACAAATTTCGTAGAAAAGTGGTGAAAAAAATCAATACTTCTTAGATTAATTTTAGAATGTATTAAAAGGTGTATTAGGAGAACATCTGTAAAAACTAACATTTCCTAATAATCTTATTATTTAAATTTATATTTTTTCGTTCAAGGTATTTGTCTAGCGTGTTTTTCTTAAGCGGTACATTTTTAGACCGTGAGTATATTTAGCTTCAAACCTAGACATAATAAGCTTGATAATAGGTGAGTTCAAGAGGGGATTTGTGTAGTAACTCGAGCGCGTCAGATTAAGATATGGGTGGTTTTTTTGACCTCCCTTAAAACTTCCACAAAATATTAACCCGAAATATGGGAGGACGAAGTTGTTGCGGCTATTACAGGACACTGGTTGGGCGGCAGGAATGCTGAACACCTGGCCTGGCAGTGTATCACGACTAGTGCAGGAGCTATCACAGTGGTGAGGAGGAGACAATATCTCATCTTCTCTGTCACTGCCCAGCTCTTGTCATGAGGAGATGGACTTACTTGAGCCAGCCTCTCTTTGACGACCTCTCCGACCTGGAGTCCGTCGACGTCAAAGCTCTCCTGCTGTTCTTAAACAGCTCCAAATGGTTCATGGATTAGTGGCCAGGGATGGACCAACCCTCTTTCGGTGTGTCCACCCCAGTACAGCCACTCTAACCTAACCTAACCATGGGAGGACGCACGTACGGCAGACGATCAGATTAATAAAAACGAAATTGCGATAGGTGAATTAACTTGAGCGTGCCAGATTAAGATATGGTGGGTTAATTACATCCTCAAAAATGTAAATTTCAATAATCTTAAAAAATTTTGATCGCGCTCGAGTTACTACGACTAACGCAACTTTGCAAGCCTCCCATTTCCTTGCGTCTCGCTTAAATCATCAGATTATTGAAATGAACATTTTTTAACATGTAATTAACCCACCGTTTCTCAATCTGACGCGCTCGAGTTAATTCATCATCAGGGGCGTAGCTACCGCCGTATCAACCGTATCAATGATACGGGGCCCCCGGGTAACAGAGGCCCCCAACGTGTGTAAAAATATTACCCAAGGATTTCGATGAGATAGGAAAGGCTCTCAGACTTGTCACTATTGTCTATAGAGGCAAAAATTTTAGAAAAACTGAAAAAAGGCAAGAAAAGTGTATATATAATTAGAATTGTTTGCCTATAGCTCAATTTCTGGGAGGAAATGATAATTTATAATCAATGAATATTTATTTTAATTTAATGCAAGCATTTTTGTTTCTCTTATGAGAAACATTTATCTTTCATTTGGATCCCCCAACTAATCTTGATACAGGGCTCCTCCAAGGTGAGCTACGCCACTGATTCATCTATCGCATTTTCGTTTTTACAATTTTGATGGTCTGCCCTATTCGCGTCCCCACATATTTTGGCCTAATATTTGGTGGAGGTACTAAGGAAGACCCAAAGAATAAAGTCAAATCACCTCTTGGGTTCCCCTACTATGAAAATGAGGGGTAGATCATGGAATTTGATAAAGGAATGAGGAAGATATGGGTAGGACAGAAAAAAACTTGCTAGAGTAATAAAAATATAAGATAGGAGATATGAGGGAATGGGGGGAAGTTGAGGCGATATTATATATTATAATGGTAAAGACTTAAAGAGAGAGTAGTATATAACATGTATATTATTTAGACTTTTAGAGGAAGGCATTCCATAGAAACAAGTTCACCCACACGCGACTTAACTCCAAAATCCCCCCGTATTTTTTTTATATTTTTTTTTTATTATTATAAAGTCACCATACATATACGATTACAACACTTTGAAACATGGTTATCTCATTAATATAATTGTGATTAGTATTAGTAGAGGAAAGTGTGCCTAGAATTTGGTATTTTTTAATTAGTGTGGTTGAGAGTGTGAAATTTTAATACATGTTTACTCTATACAGGATAATTTTTCTGAAAGTTTACAGGCGTATATACTCATTAAAAAATATTAAAGGAATATTTTAATAAAAACTATTATCTAATTATTTAAAAAATAAAAAAATCCTTCTGAGTTAAATATAAACTGGAACGAAAACAAGTGAAAAAACAATTGAATGAGTTAATTGTTGAAATACCATGTATATACAATGTTGACACATACATAACTAATGTGTCAACATTGATGTCACACATACATAACTGATATTTCCATAATTACACACTATACTATAACGGTTACACACTATCTCTAACGGTTTACAAGATAGGTCCTACGGACCCAAGACCCAATGTATGACCTATATTGCTCATTTACGAATTTGAACTCACTTTTTACGTCCTCAGTACGATAATTTCAGCTTGATATCTCTTTTCGTTTTTGAGTAATCGTGATGACAGACGGGCAGGCGGACGACAGACGACAGGCAGACAGACAGGCAGACAGAACGGTTGGCGCCAGTGCTGACGGTTTAAGATGGAAACATGAAATGTTTTTATTTTCTAAATCAAATTTTTGAAAGAAAGATTAAAAAAATTTGAAAAAAAAATTATTCATATATGAAATTTGATTTTAACAAAAACTTACTTGTAAATAAATTTGACCCGAGCGATGCAGTGAAAATGTTGCTATAAATTCATTAAAATTGACTTGGCGCCTGTCCAGCGACGATGAAGTGAAAGTATGTCCCATAACTGAAACGCAAAAGGTATTCATAAATGAAATACAGATTAAAAATTGAAATGAAATATCATTGTGGAACATGGATTGCATTTAAAATTCAACACAAGTGGTTCTCTGTATTGATCGAATAATATGGTACATAAACAACCATAACACTTAACAGACACCCACAAAAGTGCATTCCAGAGCAAACAAATCAATGAAGCTTATCGAAAAAAGAAAATTTTAAAAATTTCATTTTTATAAAAAATTGCGCATATGAAAAAATTACAAATTTAAATTTTATAAGCAGTTTTTACTGTCTTTCTATTTTCTAAGGATTTTCACCAACAGCACTGTTGGCAGTGGCGTAACTATTCGTTGTGTGCGTAAGTCATGGTAGGGACAATAAAATCGATGCTAGCGCTTCCAGTGAAAAATTTTGGCGTTAAAGGAGGCTATCATGACTAATTTGCAGTTCTTTACAAATGTTATAAAAAATGTTAAATTAAAATTATTGAAAAACACTAATTAATTAAACTTAATGCATTAAAAATTGTGAAAATAAGAAATCAAATTGCACAAATATTATTTTTCAAAAGTAAATTATCATAATTATTTATTTAAATTTGTGAGACAATAATATTAAATTTTCAATGTAAGTCATAAATGCAACCCATACAATTAAAAATGCATCCATACAATTCTATAATTAACCTAGTGTATCGTTACCATGGAAACGCCTCCAATAAAACTCACGCACGGTGCGAATACCATTTGCTGCCCGTGGCAAATTCTTTTGATGGGGCCCTATCAGTAAAAATCGTCACGTTGTACTTAGTTTAATTTTAATAAATCACTTAAGGTAGTACTATCGGTAAAAGACTTTGCATTCAGAATTTAATGAAACTTGACATAGTTGTCCATTATTATATCATAATTAACCAGTTAAATTTTTAGGGGATATAAAAGATATTTTTACATTGATAATTATGGGAAATCACAGATTTTATTTTATTTCACAAAACTGGACGTTCAGATTTTCAGTTCTCTGAAGGCCCCTAAAAATTGAACTGGTTAATTATGATATAATAATGTAAAAGTATCTAAAATATCATCGAAGTTTAAAGATCGGGTCATAGAATTTTCAATAGACAGAATAGCCAAGTTAGATAAGTCTGTCTTGTCCCATAGAGTTTCTTAAATAGTTATAGTCACAGGAATTGTAACAAATAACACTAATGCAGTGCATACTTCAGGAAAACTGTAGAAATCTCTATCTCTATATAATATAAATGCCAAAGTAAGCATGTTTGTTTGTTTGTTTGTTACGCTTTCACGCTAAAACTAGCGAATGGTTTTTAATGAAACTGTACAGCAATATAGCTAATACTTCAGAATAACACATGAGATATAATTTATAAAGATATATTAATAAAAAAATTAAAAAACTTTAAAAATTAATTTAATTAAACATTACCATAAATTACAGATTTCTGTAAAAATAGTCAATATAAAATATTTCACGGCCATCTTCTCTGATATACTCAATGAATTACTATTATACTTTGAAAAAAATAGAAAACCATACATATGTTTTACCTGTGTAAAACAATCCTTAAAATTATTTCGAGTGTAAGCGAGAGCAATTTTTATCAATCTTCACTTTTAAACCCAGCGAGTATAATTCTAGTTTGGTATAAATACTCCACTGTGGGTCTTTTGAAGCAATAAAAAAATTTTAGGACAAAGCCCCTATCGAAAATTTTTCGATTACCTACGATTCCCATTCTAAATTAATGAAAATTTATATCATAATTTTTCAATTATCTACGAGTCCCATTCTTGAGTTACAATTTAACGGATAGTAATAATGAATGAACTGGACACAGGACACACAAATTGAATTGTACGTGTCATTCATGTCAAACGATATAATTACTTTTAGGTTACACTAAATAATTTTCTCTTGAATGGATAAAAATAGTAACACAATGGTTAGGTTAGGTTGCTGGGTGAAGGTTGTGTGTGTTTGGGTGTGCTGGTGTGCTGTTAACACAGAAGAACAGATGGGTGATATGACATGATGGTCAGTTCGTAGTGTATTCTGTGTGTATCATCACAGCATGGGTTCATGATAACAAGTGACTCCCCTCAACAATAATGGTATTCTGGTACTAGTGCATGTAATATGGGTACAGGGTACTATTCTTCCATATCATTCTACGGGTATCTAGATATATAGGAAAGATCACGGATCCATGTAAATTGGACACTTTTCCAAAAAATAACTTAAGGTGATTATAAACCTACAGTATTGTAAAAAAGTTTTGGTTTATTGCACGGTACATACATATAAACCAAATACATGTAGAATGTAGTCAAATATTGTGTTATTTTTAGCTGTACATGCAACTACAAAAATATATAATATATTGTGTGCAAGTGAGGCTTATAAATTTGATAGTATAGATATCGCTCTTCAATCATTAATACTCTAACTGTCTGTAGTCGTCTCTGTTCATCAAATAATGGATCTTCGATGAACCCATAGTTAGATATTTTCATTACTGCCATATCTTCAGTAGCACTTGCAAGGTTAAGACAAATCGATTGTCGTCAGAATCATCAATATCGACCAACACGCTTTGTCTCTGGTGTGCCACATAGAAACACTCTTACATTTTCACAATATTACGTCTGGTGGTCACCTTATTAAATTTGCATTACTGCCATATCTTCAGTAGCATTTGCTACGTTAATACACATAGATAGACGCCAGAATGATCAAAATCAGCCGATGCGTTTGGTCTCTGGTGTGCCACATAGGAACAAACTTATATTTTCACTCGCAAGGTTAATACAAATCCAATACGTCAAAATAATCACAATCGGTCCACGCATTTGGCCTCTAGCGTGCCACACAGGAACAGGCATAGACTGATAGGCACATTACCACTCCTTTGCGTTGCTCACAGTCGGGTAAAAACTGTAAAAAAGTTCCCAATTTACGTACAACAAAAAGATGACAAAGCATTGTAGCTGTTATGGCCCTGTTCACAATCGATTTATGGTTTTATCTATATATACATAAAGGCTTCTTCGTTTAATGTCATCAAATGTAGCGAACAACAGCAGGGTGTCATTTCATATTTTTTGAATTATCGTGTCTTGATCATTGTTCGAAAATCGAGTTTCTTTTCTATTCGGAAATTGCGTGTTATATTCAAGAATTTACACTTTTAAAATTCTTTAAGAAAATTCATCTTTTTATACCATATATACTATGTGTGTTTGTACCATCTAGGCATATACATATCTGTAATATGACAGAATACATCCGTTTAGTAATGCATCTTAGCGAGAGGTATTATATACATGTGTTGTAAGACTACAGATACAATACGACAGATCTTCTGTTGTATGCATGCAGAGAGTGGGAGTTTTGATGAACTTACTAGTTATCTGTAACTAAAAAACTCCCACTCTCCAAGCGTCTTCCAACTAATGTTCAATACATGTATATAATACCTCTCGCTTAGATGCAACATTACTAAACGGACATTACTAAACGGATGTATTCTGTCATACTACAGATATGTATATGCCTAGATGGTACAAACACACATGGTATATGAAATATATATGAAATATATCCAAGTATATTAAGTTTAGTCCTAAGTTTGTAACGCTTAAAAATGTTGATGTTACGAACAAAATTTTGGTACAGATGTTCATAAAATCGTCTAATTAGTCCATTTCTGTCTATCTGTCAACACGATAACTCAAAAACGAGTTTTTAAAGCGAACGTAAAAAGAGGGGCTTAGTTCGCAAATGCGCAATATAGGTAAATTGGGTCTTGGATCCGTTTTACCCATCTTATAAACCGTTAGAGATAGAACAAAATTTAAATATAAAAGACGATTCCTCATAAAAAATGTCTGAAGACATCGCGGTGTATAGGTCGATGCGCACAGAGTTTTGGAAAAGTGTTTTTCTGCACCTCACAGACTTAACTTATTGAAAAACCACAAAATGTTCTGAAAATGTTTTTTGTACCCCACAGAATTTTTTGATTTTATTGACTTTATGACCTAACATCATGAATAAAAGTTTAAACTCTACTTGGATGATTCCTACGCATTTTTGGTGAAAGTGCTGCTTCCATACATAAAACCTCTATATTATAGACGGTTTGTATATGGACGTAAAATTAACATCGTTGATTGAATAAGTATATTGTAAACACATTAGCGATTTGATTTCACGACTGTAAAATTAATTAAAATATTCATGAATTGTTAGATCGTTTTAAAAATGTTCAATACGGTTACTTTTTCATACACAGAGGTTTAATGATTGACGCCTATGGTTGCCAACTGCAAAATTATTCAAAGCGTCGTTATTAGTTTCATAAGAAAAGAGTTTCGAATATAACATGTTGGAAATTTGATGTGACTAAAACGTAAAATAATGCAAGCTCAATCGATTTTGAATCAACTTTTGTATGCTGAGATAAGTCAGCAGAGTGGCGCAGTGGAAGCATGCTGGGCCCATAACCCAGAGGTCCGTGGATCGAAACCACGCTCTGCTTGCCTCTCTCTATATATTTTTTTTAAATTAAAATTTCGATTTTCAATGACTTTTTTCTTAAAAATTTGCCTGGATACCAAAGCTAAAATTTTAACCACATATTCTTTGAGTAAAAGTCTGCCTATACAAAAATTTTGAGCCTTTAAATCAAACATTGTTGTCATGCTCATACATCCTTCAGGAAGTTTAATAATAAATTTTATTTAAGAATTTTGGTAGGTACAAAAATTTGTCTTTCAGTCATGAAAACGACAGATTTTGCATTGAAATATCTCCAAGTGACTCTAAACGATTATAGAATTTTGTTAACAATTTCCAGTGCATATTCCATCCTGGGTAAAAATTATAAGTGCGCCCATGTTTTCTACACAGTGGTGGGGTAAAAAAAAGAACATATTTTAAAATCACTTATCATGTAATTTGTTTTCACTTGAAAAGATTACATTTTCACACAATTTTTCATAACGATTTAACCCTCAATATACTAGTGTGTCAAGTTTTTACACACATACATACACACACACACACAAAAATAAAAAACATATTTGTATAATTTATTCTGATTTAATAAATGATTACAAATAATATTTTTCAAAGTAGCTCTGAGCTCTGAAGTAAACAAAAGACATTTTTGTGTGGTTTTTAATACATTAGTCACTGTCATCATGATAAAAAAACACTTCGTTATTTACACATACAATTCAAGCCATAGCTTTACTCGTAGAGAGCGAAACACGATGAAAACAACAATAACAACATCTTACGACAATCCACGGACCCATACGACATCCTACGGACCCATAGGTCAAGACTCGACCTAACTTTTTACATACTGAGTACGCTGTAAAAATTTTAGCTTGATATTTTTCTTCGTTTTTGAGTTATCGTGCCCACAGACGAACGGACGGACGGACAACCGGAAATGGACAAATTAGGTGATTTTATGAACACCTATACCAAAATTTTGTTCGTAGCATCAATAGTTTTAAGCGTTACATACTTGGGACTAAACTTAATATACCTTTCATATTACATATATGCATATATGGTATAAAAAGTATAATTTAAAGCATGCTATTGTAATACCATAGACTGAGATAGGACTCCTCATTCTTGAAACCTATCAAAGCTAGATAAATTTTGATCCCAAATTTTAAAAGTATGACCCAAATTTAGTAGGATTACATATTTGATGTATCAAAATCGGATAAAATTTGGGTATGATAGAGCGACATTAAAATTTTTGGATTTTGATGACGTCATTAAGTTCCAATAATCGATTTTTTTTGATAACACAGGCAAATTTTATCCGATCTTAATGGACTTTTTTTTGAAATCCACTAATTTTTGGATTTGGACTAGGACCTCACATTCTTGAAACTCATTCTTGAATTTAAAGTATGACCCAAGTTTAGTAGGATTACATATTAGGTTTGCCAAAATTGAATAAAATTTGGATATCATAAAGTTAAAAAAATACCAGTTTTTTTGATAACAAAACGTAATAAAATTATATTGAAAATTGTTTTGTGTGTTCCTAGAATTGAGTATTCTGTGGCACGAACTATTTTTAAAATCAAAATAATTAGATGTAACTTCAATTTTAATAAAATAAATCAAACATATTTTTCTGTTTAAATTAATTAGATATGGTTATAAATTATGAATATGTGTACTGTAAAAATTAGAAACCATATAAGGTAATTCGAACACGGTACACGGTAGCAAATGAATTTTTACGAATGCACAAATCAATTTTTAATCTGGAATGGATTGTTTGAAGACTACTTTACTGAAGGCACTGACGGCACTTTTGTATGGACTGATCTCCACTCAAGTAGAATAAATGAAGTGTCGTCCAAGAAAATCGTTAATTTGATTAACGCTGTAGGACTTCTAGAGCATACAGAAAAATTAAAATAATGACAACCTCTTCCCGGGGCCGTTTCAAATTGAAAGAAAGTAAAAATACTTTCAATCAATTTCCTAACGATTGGAACAAGTATAGCTAAATATTTGTATTTACAATAGAATGGGAATGAATTTAAAATATGAATTCATTGATACAAAATCACTGAAGTTAAATAAACAAAATCATTACTTCTATTAAAGAGATTGATTTTAGTTTAGAGTCATGCATTTTTTTGATGGAAAATAAAATTGTATTTAGTTGGAATATATAATCGTGTTAATAGAGCGAATGGATGAATTAAACGAAAATTTCTTTGCGTTTGCTTTAAATAGAGTTTGGTTAATATGATCGCATATCTGTCATGTCTATTCCATATGTGATTGAGCCAACTTCATGAAGATTCAGTTTCTTCAATAAATCAGTTAACGGAGAGTTTGAAATAAACTTATTGATCATTTTTATAAGGTTCGGTTGGTATTAAGAATTTTTTTTTCAGTGCATCAATGAAGCAAATTAGTGGTTACAATACAAGATATATTCTAAAAATAACTAAAATCTTATCTAATGTGATCTAATGAAAAAAACAATAGGTGTTTAATTTTTTTAAAAACGTTCGATGTTCAATAAATGTTTCGATTAGTTTTCAAGCTGTGATTCAATAAAAATTAATAAGTTTTCTTATAGTTTAGTTGTGTTTTTTTATATTTTTTGGCAAGCAACACAAATAATAGCCATCTCATGATGCCCAACCTGTCCACATTAGAATTAGTCGAGTAAATAATTCGGAAAATATTGTAAAATTTTGAAAACTTGTCGCATAGACCGATTTCCAAAATTGTTTTTTCTCAGACATATTCCTCAGAAATTTAGAAACATTTATCACCGATAACGTCTGCCTTTATTTGAAAATTAAGGGACTTTCAACCACTCTCCATGCCATTTTTTTTTCTTCAAAAACTTCCTTTAAACTTGGACTGGAATATGTCATAGTGATAAATTATCCCAGGGGATTTTTTTGGCTCTAAATTCAACAATACCGCACTCCCGTACAGGATTAATAGGATTTTTGGTCAAAAACTTTTTTGGGCGTTGTTAAATATAATCTGCTGGAAGAAATTCTCTCAGCGAAATGTTATACATTAAAATTATAATCCGTAAGGTTTTGGTTAAAAATGGCATGAATTACATACGGATTCAGGATAAACTAGACCAGAAAAAAATAGACCGAATTCTAAGGCCAATTCTGGAGACAAAACATTCATTTTATAGATGGTTGAACGCCTGGGCCTGACAGTGTATCATGTCTTCTGCAAGAGGAGGAAGAAACGATGCCTCATCTTCTCTGTCACTGCCCAGCTCTTACCACGAGTAGGTGGAATCACTTGAGCCAGCCTTTCTTTTACGATTTCTCCGACCTGAAGTCCGTTGACGTCGTCAAAACACTCCTGCTATTTCTTAACAGCTCTAAATGGTTCGTGGAGTAGTGGCCAAGGATAGTCTTTTTCGGTCTCACAACGGACCCTATGATCTAAGTGGGTCCCACCCCAGGACAGTCACTCTGACCTAACCTTACCTAGACGGCTATTTGAGTGATTGGAGGGGTTGATGAAACTTCTCCCAATTTTAAATTATACGCAGGGGAAAGTGATCATGAATGTTCCTAAAGCTCTAAGGAATGTGTAGAAAAGAAAAAAATTTGAAATCGTTTGAATCGTGTCCGACAGGTTTTCAACATTTTCCAGCTTATTAATTCGACTAAATGATCAAACTATTAGAATTAATGATTGTGTGGAGAATAGATATAGAAAACTTTGATCGCATCGCACCGGTATCGATATCGGTTGTAGCTTTGTAAATGGCTCTGCTCTGGCAGTGGCATGGTGTGTAACATCTGATCACTTTAAGTGAATGTGTTGTGTTTGTAAAAGGTTGTAAAAACTTTTTCATATTATATTATTTTAGTTTATTGCTTCAGTTTCAATGTTGTCACATTCTTTGACCAGAGAACATTCCTTTTTCTTTATCTCATTTTAGTGATTTAATCATTTTAGTCGAATCATTTTAGTGATGATAAAAAATTAATGGATACCAAAAAAAACAGATAGTCATGGGAACTGACGACAGAAGTGAAAACTAAAAATAATGGATTAACTGTGTTTTTTTTCTTTTTATACCATGTATATGAAATATATCAAGGTATACTAAGTTTAGTCCCAAGTTTGTAACGCTTAAAAATATTGATGCTATGAACAAAATTTTGATATAAGTGTTCATCAAATCACCTAATTAGTCCATTTCCGGTTGTCCGTCTGTCATCACGATGTAAAAAGTGAGGTCAAATTCGTAAATGAGCAACATAGGTCAATTGGGTCTTGGGTCTGTAGGACCTACTATTGCACGGTCCATACATATAAACCAAATACATGCTTTGTAGTCAAGTAATGAGTTATTTTTAGCTTGACAATACCACGCAACTACAAAAATATATAATATATTGTGTGCAAGTGATGCTAATAAATTTGATAATATAGATATCGCTCTTCAATCGTTAATAAACTAACTATAGTCGTCTCTGTTCATCAAATGATGAATCTTCGATGAACTCATAATTAAATTAAAATTTTGTTTTGATATCATCGACAAGCTTAAATTTTTTTGATATTATTATAAACTATAAGATTGTCTAAATATTTTAGATAGTTTTTTACCACACTTTCTAGATTTATCGAAATAGAAATATCGAATTGAAAAGGATAACCTATATGATTCTGAACGATAAAATAATAATAAAAAGCCCGGTGACTTAGGAATTTTGTGTGATTTTTGGAAACTTTGTTAATCAAAAAATGTATTTATAAAATTTTATTGAAATCCCTAGTATTATTCAATCCTTGTATATCTCCTTAATAAATAAGCGGCTCAAAATTACTCAGGAGACTCAATTATGTTCAGCTTTCAAAAAGAAATTGACAACAGTGTATGCAATGCAAATGGCCAGTACTGAGTGCTGAGTGCTGAGTATATGATAATGATAAGTTTGATGTGCTAACACCTCTTGTTCACAACAATACAATAAGTTCAAATACATGTATCTTTTGACACATATGTGGGATTTTAAAATGATTGCCAGTCAAAAGTGATCTGATGTATTCTTTCTTTTTGTCTTTTACGAACTTTACTCCAAGCAAATTAGCAATAGTTAGTGTATTTTCTTTAAATTATAATACAAACAGTCTCTCAAGTAGCCGATGAATCATTGTAAATATTGTCTTGACTTAAACAGATCAGCAGAGTGGCGCAGTGGAAGCGTGCTGGGCCCATAACCCAGAGGTCCGTGGATCGAAACCACGCTCTGCTAAGAATAATTTTAAAAATTTATTTTTATTTTAAGCTCCATTGAGGATGTACCAGCGATTTTGGATAAAAGGTTTGATTTTTTTTCTAAATCAATTTAGGAAATTTTAGAGGGCGTTGAGTTCAAAAGTAGGCATATTTAACATTGGTCTTGAGATGAGAAATGATGTGTTTCATAGATTTCTCCAAAACTAGTCGATAAAAGTTAAAAAAAAAAGCATATATCCAAAAATTTTATTCTTATTTTTCGTTTACATTCATGAAGTTATAACAAAATTCATCATGAAAGTTGAAAATAATGTACAAAAAATAGTCTAATTTGCTTGGACTACTTATACTATTACCGTGTAACCGTGTAGCGTGCACGATACATCAAAGAAATTATTTTATTTTTGAATTTTTGATTGTTTAATTTTTTTATTACTACCGAAGGGTATTCATATTCATTCTGTTCTGCATTCATTTGAATGTTGTTGAATACAAGGCGCCATATAGACAGACAATGAATGCAATCCACTAATATTTGTTACTTTATCACTGCCATCAAATCAATTTTTATTTTCCTTTGGGCGTTTGATTTTGCTATTTTTTTTATTTATTTTATCGTGATGGTATCTTTTAATGTTGATCCTTGCCATTTAGGGTTGCCATCTCTCCGGTTTTGTAAGTGTGTCTCCAGCCTACCAACAGAGATATGAATAGGCTTTTGTCCTAAATTTGAAAAGTTGGTTTATACGTTAGAAAAGTATTTGATTTATACCAAAAAGTTTAATTTAAAAAAAAAAAAAAAAACTATTTGCATTACGTATTTTGTATTTTCAAAAACCAATTCAAATTTACTTCGAAAATAATGTAAACGATCATGGCGTCTTGAATGACATCACGACTTGCCAAACAATCGACTTGTCAAGTTAGTTGTAATCAATTTTTTCTTTTTCATGCATAACGTAATACATTCAATACTTCCTCTGTCCTCTCGTTGGACACTTGGCAATATTCAGATTAACTTTTGGATGACCGAAGTACTGAAAATAAAATATTTTTTTTAAAGATATGGAAAATATGAGTGAAAAGTTTTTTAAATTTAAAGTAAATTTAAAAAAAAGGTATTTAGCAGAGCGTGGTTTCGATCCACGGACCTCTGGGTTATGGGCCCAGCACGCTTCCACTGCGCCACTCTGCTGTTATGGAAATGAATTGATTCATTTTTAAATTGATTGATTCCGATGGTGGTTAATAATACGGCACTTAGATCATCGGGCTTTTTATTATTATTCTATCGTTCAAAGTTGGCTGAAAAAATGATGAATCATATAGGTTATCCTTTTCAATTGGATATTTCTATATCTAAAAATCTAGAGAGTGTGATAAAAAACTATCTAAAATATTTAGACAATCTTGTAGTTTATAATAATACCATCAAAATATAAGGTTATCGATGATATCAAAACAAAATTTTAATCTAATTATGAGTTCATCGAAGATCCAATTTTTTTATGAACAGAGGCGACTATAGTTAGTTTATTAATGATTGAAGAGCGATAAACCAAAACTTGTTTACAATACTGAAGGAAAACAAACACCTGAGCTAACGATTATTTTTTTTCTAATATTTCATTTGAAATCGATATTACCTTGGAATTGAGTTTAGGTAGTACCTCAAAATTGTTCCTATCATTCCAATCAATCAATTAAAATATTGAAGTGATGAATCAGTGAAAATATTGTCTTGATATTATCACAATAGCAGAGTGGCGCAGTGGAAGCGGACTTCTTTAATATTTGTATAAAAAGTAAATACGTATATTGTATAACCACTTTAAATATACTTTTAGAGTATTTTATTTTAGTAAATTGATGATTGTTTAATTTTATTGAGTAATTCTAGAATCCATTTATTGACACACAGATA
Organism: Chrysoperla carnea; assembly: GCF_905475395.1. Taxonomy (NCBI): domain Eukaryota; kingdom Metazoa; phylum Arthropoda; class Insecta; order Neuroptera; family Chrysopidae; genus Chrysoperla; species Chrysoperla carnea. Next base: position 31,258,044 of record NC_058342.1, read on the forward strand.
AACATTTTTTAAAGAAAGTTTTTTTTATTGTTTAAAAGATATGAAATTTTTTAACTATTAAATTAAAGAATTTAACAAAGTATTTTAAACTAGAGTAATACCCATCCGCTTCGCTGGGTTTAAAAGTAAAGATTGATAAAGATTGCTCTCGCTCATCTCCTTTCTATAACACTCGAAATAATGGTAATAATCGATTTTTTGGTTTTTTCTTATGGGTGCGTAATTTCTGAATTACCTACTGTCGAAAATTCCTCATACAGATCCATTTCTTGGATCGATTTCATACAACATTTTAGAAAAAGTTTTTTTTTAGAAAAAGTACGCGAAAAAGCACAGTCCTATGATTAAAATTATGAACATTTTTTAATCAAGCGTTATTTTAAAATTTATTTCCGCTATGTAAATCTACCATCGTTAAGCCACTTAACTAGAAAATTAGAGAGGGATACGAAAGAGAATCATCATCTTTAATTACTATTTACTAACGAAAGGACACACTTCCTCCTGAATTCTGGCCGATAAATCGAATTGATCAGATAATAAATGATAGATCTTAAATTAATTAATAAATATAAATTATTTGCTACGGAATCCATAAATAAATTAGGCCATATAATATAACACAACAAATGTGTATTTACCAAAAATTATGATAATTTTTCAATTATTTGTTTTTTCAATATTTAAACAAATTTTTTTATTACATATTATTTAAACAAACTCATCTCTACCTTCTCCGTCCTCGTTCCCTGTGCTTCCACTTATTGTAGTACAAAGCATACAAATTGCCGTCTATCATCAACAGCAATAATAAAAATGTTGACTTTACATTTAAAAAAAAAAACAAGTGAAAACAAACAATTGACTAAGTTAATTGTTGAAATACCATGCATAGACAGTGTTGATGACGTAATCTTTTGTTTTTTGACGTCACGTAAATAAAGAAAGATATCCACTCTTAAATAGCCACACACATAACTGATATTCCCATATTAATATACCTATACTATAAAATTTGCACCTAATTAGCGCCCTCGTGGGTACACGGTGATGTTTACAAAAAAATATTTCTTTCAAAAGTTGTTTATTTTTTTATAATATACTTTTTTTGCATTTCTTTTGTTCCATCTCTAACGGTTTAAAAGATGGTTCCTACGGACCCAAGACCCAATTCACCTATGTTGCTCATTTGCGAACTCGATCTCTTTACGTCCTAGGCACGCTTTAAAAAGTTCAGCTTGATATCTCTTTTCGTTTTTGAGTTATCGTGCTTACGGACAGACAAACGGACAGATAACCGGAAACGGACTAATTAGGCGATTCTATGAACACCTATACCAAAATTTTTTTCGTAGCATCAATATTTTCAAGCTTTACAAACTTAGGACTAAACTTAATATACTATGTATATTTCATATAGACATGGTATAAAAAATAAAACTTTGTATATTTAATCAGAGGCTCTATTGTGTTTCTAGCCAAAGTGTTTCACATAATTTTTGAAGTGTTTACCAAATATGACAAAAATATTAAAAAAATCTATTATAATGCCTGTTTCACATGTTGTAAACTTTTTTTTTATGTAAAAAATTACATATTTACTTCAGGAAAGTTTTTGCAACGGTAAAGTAAGATCTAGATTGATGTCCGATCCCAGGGTCGTCTTTAGATATTCAGCACCCAAAAATGTCCTACTTTACTACCGGGGTATCCTCAAGAAAAAAATCTTACTAATTTTTAAGGAGAAATAACAAACGCGATAATATTTGCCCAAACATGATTTCAAGTATATATCGTAAGAAAACATAAATATCAATTGATTCATTAACCTTGGCCAAAGCTTCAGTAAGGTCTGGCAGATTTGCGCAAAGTAATACTGATAAAATCTCAATTGTATCGTTATTTGATGTTTTTAACAGTTCCATTCTTTACAAAAATCATGTTTCTTAGGGATCACTATAAATTACGTCACACTAATTTTAGAGTTTTCAAATTTTTTGTTTTTGTTTTGATTTATTCTTAATCAAAAACTTTTTTAATTTTCAGAAATACGTTTCAAGTTCGAGACGACAACACTTAAAATAGGTAAGCTTTAAATCTCATATACAAGAAATTCGATTTTTTGAACTTAGTGACGTCATAAAATCCAAAAATTTTAATTTTGATTTATCACATCCAAATAATATCCAATTTTGCAAAACAAAGTATGTAATTCGGCCAAATTTGGGTCATACTTTTCAAATTTATGGTCAAATTTAACCTGAATATAATAGGTTTCTTGATTCTGAGGTCCTGGTCTCTATATTTAGCCCAAAAATGATAGGTATCAAAAAACTAACATCATAGATGAAAAGCTTGGCCTAAAATTAGTGGGTTTAAAAAAAAATTCCATTAAGATCGGATAAAATTTGTCTGTGTTACCAAAAAAACCAATTTTTAAACTTAGTGACGTCATAAAAATCCAAAAATTTTAATTTTGGTCTATCACATCTAAATTATATCCGATTTTGATAAACAAAGTATGTAAATCGACTAAATTTGGCTCATACTTTTCATATTTATGGTCAACTTTAACCTAAATGTAATAGGTTTCAAGATTCTGGGGTCCTGGTCTGTATATTTGGCCCAAAAATGATAGGTATCAAAAAACTAACATCATAGATGAAAAGCTTGGCCTAAAATTAGTGGGTTTCAAAAAAAATTCCATTAAGATCGGATAAAATTTGTCTGTGTTACCAAAAAAATCAATTTTTAAACTTGTGACGTCATAAAAATCCAAAAATTTTAATTTTGGTCTATCACATCTAAATTATATCCGATTTTGATAAACAAAGTATGTAATTCGACTAAATTTGGGTCAAAATTTTCAAATTTATGGTTAAATTTAACCAAAATGTAATAGGTTTCAAGATTCGACGGTCCTGGTCCCTATATTTAACCCAAAAATGATTGGTAGAGAAAAATTTACATTATAGAGCAATAGCTTAACCTAAAATTAGTGGTTTTCAAAAAAAAACTCCATAGCTTGGATAAAATTTGCTTGACTATTAAAAAATTTATATCAGATTTGATTTTTAAAAGGTTGGTTACTCTTTCCCTAGACACTCTGTACAGTTCTTATTATAAAACTTTAAACAATTATTCAAATGAAATGATTTTACATGAAAATGTTAATTTTGAAAAATAAAAAACAAATTTAGACATAACGACGTTTGCATGATAAATTAAGTAACTTTAGAAAAAAATTAAAAAACAAAACAAAAGCTGGGGTGTAAGTTAATGATATTGTAATAGTTGTAAAACTACCTTTAGAAAATAGCAAACATTACATTCTAAAAAAAAAATTAATATACACACTCTCATGCAACATCCATATATAGGATTTAAATAGGCTTTAACTAAAAAACTAACTGGACACTCGAAATATTAATAAATTAATAAAACTCTGGAACAAAAGGGTCATATTAAGGCATCCTTACCCAATCCTTTGGTGTTTCAGTTTGACTTGATATTCGGGTTTTAATTTTCCATGACTCTTACTTCCCACAAAATGAACAGAAATAAAAAGATAGTCAATATTACCCTATTTAGAGTCAATTTGACTCAAAATTTTAAAAAACCGAGTTCATTTAACGATCAGGCGAGTAGTTTTCGAGATAACATCAAAAATCCCCCGAGATATCGATTTTCTCAGAAACTATTCGCCCAATCATCAAATGAACCCGATTTTTTATTTTTTGGGTCAAAATTACCTTAGGCACTGAGTTTCATCGAAATTGGAGACAAAAATCTTTTCTCAATTTTTAAGAACTTTCCCAAGGGCTCTTAGAAAAAATCGAAAAAATCATTTAAAAAATTTGGTTCCGGAATTTAATGAAACTAAGTTTGTAGAGTCAATTTGACCCAAAAAAATTCAAAAATCGAGTTCATTTAACGATCAAGCGAGTATTTTTCGAAATAACTTCAAAAATCGACCTGAGATATTGATTTTCTCAGAAAATATTCGCCAAATCGTCAAATGAACCCGATTTTATTGAGTCTAATTTAACCTACAAACTGAGTTTTATCAAATTTCGGAATAAAAAATTTGAAATGACGGACCCGTTTACTATTGATTTTAGATCTCGAGCACAAAACCTCCCTCATATTCAACGATTTACATGGATGTTAAAAAAAAAACTTGAATATATATTTCGTGTCATAGTTGTGACATATTTTAACATCGAAAACGTTCGATGTATATAAATATTTTATAACATATGGACCAAAAATAAAATTATTGATTATTCGATCGAACGACGAACACCATTGAATACGTTCAACTTTAACCTCAATTTATTATCGTTTATATACTCAACATGAAATATTATCGAAAAAAAAAACACACTAAACGAAACGACGAAATATTTCGATTATATTAAAAAATTCCGATTTGTCAAGATTATATACGTTTATAGTTTTTTTCGTATTTGGTAGGGAGTCATATTTTAGACACGTTAGTCGACTTCGAATACCGACAGAGATAGTACCCTTGTGAAAACTAAACTAGCATTAAGAGAATGAGAGGAGGGGAGAGTTAGCTGTTTTAAGAAAACAATTTATTTCGACTTTATATAGAAGGAATTCAAAAAAATATACTACAAGAGATTGGGAATATTACGAAAACTTAAGACGAGTGCATTAAAATATTTGAGACTTATGTTTCAAATTATTGTGGATTACGTTAGAACTTAGGACAAGTAGACGAAAATTAAGAATAAATTTTTCAATATACAACGTGTTCTGTTATTAACTGCAGAAACCTAACTTCCCAAAATAAGCTCATCAAGAGCAACAAAAAAACTCTTTTCCAAATTTGGATCTGAGCCCTAATTTGGGAGCTACAGGTATGACAAAAATTGATAAATTTGATTATTCACTGACTATCATTCGATAACCAGTAGCCAATGATAATCAGAAGATATTAGCAAATTTTTTTTAAATAATATTCAACTGAGGTAGGGATTTTTAAAAATTATAACATGATTTGATTGGATTATATTATTTTGCAAAAACATTAAATTATTGTACGTAAACAAACAAACTATGTGACAATGGGTGTGATTTGTGGTTCGTCATATAATCAGGCCAAACTCGGGAGTTTTTGGTGAAGACGAATATCGTGACATAATTGGTCATCAAATCTAAAAACATCCTTTTAAAAAACATTTTACTCTGACACGCAATTTTTATTGAATATTAATAGGTAAACAAAATATTTAATTTTGTTAAAATTTACTGAATTTTTAAATGATCGTGGTTCTATTTTGGATTGTGCAATAACTTTTTATACTTTAAAATTTTGTTTCTACAGAAATTATGCACATGCACATTCTGATATTTATTTACAAACTTTCGAATATTTCTATGCAATGAAATATAAACACGAATATACCACATTCATTGTTACATAATGATGATAAAGCAATGTCAGCACCATACTCTAGTCACTCATCATACACGTAACTCTAGGAGCTGACATGCATTTTAATGTAAAAAAACTTAAGGTATTGTAAAAAAGTTTTGGTTTATTGCACGGTACGTACATATAAACCAAATACATGCTTTGTAGTCAAATAATGTGTAATTTTTAGCTTTACAAAACCACGCAACTACAAAAATATGTAATATATTGTGTGCAAGTGATGCTTATAAATTTGATAATATAGATATCGCTCTTTAATCATTAATAAACTAACTATAGTCGTCGTTTTCATCAAATGATAGATCTTCGATGAACTCATAATTAAAATAAAATTTAGTTTTTATATCATGGACAACCCAAAAATATTTTGTTGTTATTATTTATAAAGAAAACAAAAATATAAATCACCAATAGCCAGTTAGATGTGGGAGGTATCAAATTATATATTAAGAATTCCTATTTTGCCTTCCTCCTGAGCTAAAGTCTGCGTGTGTCCATGAACTTTTCGTCCATCAGACGGAAAGGATTTTTACATAAAAATGTATGTCAGCTTCTTAACAACACGTTAGGGTACACTAGCCCCGTTTTTCCTCTCCTCAGTGCTCGTACTGCATGCGTCCTGTCCGTCATAAAAATAAAAAAACAAGCCACTAATCACCATATAAAACCCACAGGCTGACTGAACAGTTGTTACCGAAATTTAATAAAATTCACGTAATTAATTCTGACATTTAAATACTATCATTTTTTGTAGCTATTTTATGTAGTGATACAAAAAAAAATTTATTCTGTCACGTATGAACGTATACCTTTAGGTTAGGGGTTCGCTAGTTTATCACTTTTTTAACAAATCAGCACTCCCGTTATAAAAAAATAAAAGGATGGAAGTAAAAAAATATTACCTTCGGATATTTTTGAGCCTGTTCGTGTACAGTCGTTAATTTGCGCCTGCTGTCTCTGTACGGTATAAGTGGTTAAAATTTTTTTGTTAAAAATTTTGCATAATATATATTTCTGTAATAATTTTAGTGATAATAATTTTAATGCAATAATAATTAATAATTACTAAATAATTTTAATAACAAGTTTAATAAATACAGGTGACGTTGTTGAAAGTAACTTTTTTTTATGATTTTTTATACCATGTATATGAAATATACCAAGGTATACTAAGTTTAGTCCTAAGTTTGTAACGCTTAAAAAATATTGATGTTATGAACAAAATTTTGGTATAGGTGGTCATAAAATCACCTAATTAGTGAATTTCCGGTTGTCTGTCTGTCTATCTGTCGTCTGTCGTTTGCCCGTCTGTCATTACGATAACTTAAAAACGAAAAGAGATATCAAGCTGAAATTTTTATAGCGTGCTTAGGACGTAAAAAGTGAGGTCGAGCTCGTAAATGAGCAAAATAGGTAATTGGGTCTTGGGTCCGTAGGACCCATCTTGTAAACTGTTAGAGATAAAACAAAAGTTTAAATGTAAAAAAATAAACTTTTGCTTGAAACATTATTTCGTAAACGTCACTGTTTATCCGTGAGAGCGACATGTATGTATGTGTAATGTGATAGAGTAATCAACACTGTCCATACATGGTATTTGAACAATTAACTCAGTCAATTGTTTGTTTTCACTTGTTTATATTATAATTTTTATTAAGTCATTCTTACTGATACAGAAGCTATAAAGTAAATTTTTTTATTATAACTAAGCGTTACAAACTTGGGACTAACTTTAGTATAACTTGATATATTCTTTACATACAGGGTATAAAAACAGGTGACAAAAATGTTTACACAATTTTATAATAAGAGTGTACATATTTGTTAGGCTTTGTTATCCTTAAAATTATATTCGTTATATTTTGGTACGGAATGTATTGAACTACATATTATAAACATTTTGGGGTCATAAGTGTCTCACTAATAAAAACAGTCCAGAACACTCTACAATCTACACTCTGGGTATGTCAAGAAATTCGAATCAATATTTATTTTAAAATGTCATTATTATTTTATAAAGTCGAGTTGTATAGCACGGGCATCAAAGATTATGAGCTAAAAAATTTTGCAATCTAAATGAAAATCTGGTTACAGGTAATTTTTTTTAAAGTGTTTAATACAATACAAAAAAATTTATATTTAAAATAGCTCAATTTAATTTCTTATTGGTTAAACAATAGATAAAAATCATAAAAACATTTTTAAAAACTCAGTTGACTAAAATTTAACTGTCAAATGCAATGATCAGCTGTTGTTTAATTTGAAAGAATTTGAACTTTTTTTTTATTTAATGCATAGCCTTTTGTTACCGATTAAAACCCCCAACTACCCCCCAAAAATGGGGTAAGGTACGACCTGAGAGGTCGACGTTTTTAACGAATGTTTTTCTGTGGAAAATTTCAAAGATGCATTCATTTTTTCATTTAGATATTTAGTTTAATTTTACTAATATTTGATGGCATTTAATTATGACAATATTCATAAACACGTTATATAAAATCTAAAGAATTTTTTACAATGTGTAATGATGTGAATATTGAACTCTATTGTCTGTACTATTGAGTCGAATCGAACCGGTAACGAAATTAGGAGTGATTTAATTATTAATTTTTTTATGTCTACCAAAACAACGGTACGATATAATGGATATATATTCATTTATTCATTGATGTTAAAAAATCTGATATGTTCCTGTAGGATAATGATGGACGAACATTTATTTAAATTATTTCAAATGAAAATTATTACCAGTTTTAGATAAACATCTCAATTTTCATTTCATCATTTATTATGAAAAAAATTCGAACCCAAAAATATTCTCACCATGTAGATCTGCCACCGTAGGCCACCCACCTAACTAGAAAACCAGAGAGAGAGACGTAAGAGAACCATCATCATTAAACACTTCACTTTTTTAAGTGAATAATTATGATTAAAACATAGCTACTTAAAATACTTATGACGAAATTTATAGCAATAATTAAAATTAATAATTTAAAAACTGATAAGACCTATTGGATTTTTTTAAATAATTATGAAAAACAAAAAAAAAAAACAAAAACTTTCTATTTGAATAATGGCCAATTAAAAATCAACTCACATGAATAAGAACAATGTTTTAGAACAATGATAAAGGTTCAAATAATATGTAAGTCCGTGCTGACCACAGAACGGTCTCGAACATGAAATAGAGTATTCTACTATTTTTGAAAAAGTACTTCAAAATTTTGATTTTGTTAATAAAAAGCCACCAAAAGTTTATTTCGGAAAAATACACACGCTTTCTTGCCAAAAACTTTTGAACCTTTTTTAAACTGTCAAAAACGCGTTCATCCAATTTGATGACGTAATATGGGTATCACTGTACGAAATAACACAAGTTTGATATATTCATAGAAATCTGATTATTATAAATATAAGTACTTATTATCTATGGATATATTACACCCAGCTGTCTACACTGAACTAACTGAAGGTCTATGCCTCATACGGATATGACATCACAGCAGGACTTGCCCGCGTTTTAGATCAGGTGATATACAGTTTAAAAATTACGATTTTTAATTTTAATATTTTAAAAGAAAAATGTGCTTTTGTGACTCGAAATCAAAATATTTAAGTATATTTTTGCATTTTAACTTTTTTCAAATTTCATAATTTATTTTTGACTAACGATAATACCCTTTTGTCAACTCGTAGGTGATAGGGCTTAAAAAAGCCGAAAAGCCGAAATCATAAAATCATAATTGCACTATTCTTTCGAGTCAAAAGTCGTGATCGTGATGCCGTTTCTATAAATTCAAAGTATGGAAGTGGCAACAGTGAGGCTGGCAGAATGGAAAATGGAAAACAAATTTCATGGAATACATTTTTCTCCAAACGAATAAACTGCAACACGATGAAATAATGAACTTGATTGACTACAAATGCTTGAAAGCGAAGGTTTAAGAGGAGTTAATGAATTTTCGGTCGAACTCTTCTGGTCTGGACACTTCTGGTCGAACCTTTCGAATCAACCCAATTTACCCTGGTTAAGTATAACCTAGATAAATTATTCTAGTTCCGTTACCGTTCCATTATCGTGTCTGGCACGATCATGCATATTTGTACGTGATTCTTGTATAGGCAAATTGATCAAATACAAGTGAAAACAAACAATTGACTGAGTTAATTGTTGAAATACCATGTATAGACAGTGTTGATTACTCTGTCACATTACACATGCATGTCACACATATATAACTGCTATTCCCATATAATATATACTATACAATTTGCGTATAATTTCTCTCACGGGTAAATACTGATGTTAACGAAAGAATGTTTCAAACAAAAGTTGTTTATTTTTTTATAAGGAACATTTTTTTACATTTAAACTTTTGTTCTATCTCTAACGGTTTACAAAATGGGTCCTACGGACCAAAGACTCAATTGACCTATGTTGCTCATTTACAAACTCGAACTAACTTTTTACGTCCTCACCCAGCTATAAATTTCAGCTTGATATCTCTTTTCGTTTTTGAGTTATCGTGATGACAGACGGACAGACGACAGACAGACAACCGAAAATGGACTAATTAGGTCCATTTTCGAATAGGTCCATTTTATGTCCATTTTATGAATACCTATACTAAAATTTTGTTCATAGCATCAATATTTGTAAGCTCTAGTTACAAACTTGGGACTAAACTTAGTATACCTTGGTATATTTCATATACATGGTATAAAAGTGGTGACGAATGACACGGATAAAGAGATGGATGAAATCACTTTCAGTTTTATACTCTCGTATCATCACTTCTAACTCTAGAGCATGGTTATGGTGCATTGTACATGGTTATATTATGATTTAAGTGGCCAGGCCATCGTGCATCATGTTTACATAAACAAAACACACTTGATAAAAAGTTCATTGCTTTTTGAATAAGTACTAAGCAGTAAGCAGTAAGCAACCACTTACTTTTAGTACAGGCTTACAGCATTCGTTACACGTGAGAATGTTCTAAGCACTTCAAACGAACAATGTTTGTCAAGTACTCAATACTCGAACTCAAACCAACTACTAATATACACTTATTATACCATTAGTGATGTTACCGCAACACCTATCATCTTTACACCAACTCTCACACAATGTAAAAATATACTTAAATATCCTGATTTCGAGTCATAAAAGCACATTTTTCTTTTAAAATATTAAAATTAAAAATCGTAATTTTTAAACTGTATATTACGTGACCTAAAACGCGGACAAGCCCTAATGTGATGTCATATCGGTATGAGTCATAGACCATCAGCTAGTTCAGTGTAGACAGTTGGGTATAATGTATACATAGATAATAAGTATTTATGTTTATTATAATCAGATGTCTATGAATATATCTGTCAAACTTATTTGTGTTATTTCGTATAATGATACCGATATTACGTCATCAAATTGGATGCCCGCGTTTTTGACAGTTTAAAAATGGTTTAAAATTTAAGTTTTTGGCAAGAAAGTTTGTGTATTGTTCCGAAATAAATTTTTGGTGGCTTTTTATTAGCAAAATCAACATTTTGAAGTACTTTTTCAAAAATAGTGGAGTACCCTATTAGAAAATTCTTAAATTTTCGGACTAGAATTTTTTTGTAAACCAAAGACTTCGCGGCTTATCAAGTACAAGTTTCAAATTTAGTTGCGTTCGAAATTCAATTAAATACAGGCAATAACTTTGGAAAAGCAACTTTTATGATGCTATGTGATGATTTCTACTCTAGAGCTATTAAAAATTCGAAGCAATTCGAACATTCGAATATTCGAAGCACCCCTAAATTAAATATGCATACATAATTTACTCTATTTAATCTATCTTTAGTTTTATTCCTAAATTTAATAATACTTAAATAAGTCATAAAACAGTGACAATTCTTTAAAAAGTCATAATTAGTTTGATAACATAATCGAAAAAATTTCTTGAAAATTTTGATTTATCACGCTTCCACTGCGCCAATCTGCTCTTATGACCCACAGTAAAAATCAATTAAAAATCAATTGATTCAAGATCTGGTCTAGAGACAAATACGCATCCTTTTTTTAGGTTCTCGTAATTGAAATGAAAAGGACAATTTCGGAATATTAGATTCAATGCGGAATAATTTCAGAGACTGAACGGAATAAAAATGTTGGCTCTACAGTCAGATTCATAAAATATCTCGAAAATTACTCATTTAATGGTCAAATAAACACGATTTTTGTAATTTTCGGGTCAAAATTACCTTATAAACTTAGTTTTATCGAAATCGGAAACAAAAACTTTTTTTACACTTTTTGCAATTTGTAAAAATCGAAAAAATCATAAAAAATTCAAAAAAACACAATTTTTGTAATTTTTGGTTGGGTTGGGTTGGGTTAGGTTGGGTTAGGCTGGGTTAGGCTGGGTTAGGCTGGGTTAGGTTGGGTTAGGTTGGGTTGGGTTGGGTTGGGTTGGGTTGGGTTGGGTTGGGTTGGGGTGAGTGTGGGTGTGGGTGGTGCTGTTGGTGGTGGTGGTGGTGGTGGTGGGTGTGGGTGTGGGTGTCTTGAAACACACAATAAAGTTCATGGCACACAATAAAGTTAATAATAATGATCACTTCGACTTAAAATAACTTGCCATGCCTGCTGTAGGGAAACAAACACCTTAAGACAATACTTTTTGCATAATCCGCCACTGATAGTCGCAATTGAAAAATGATAAATTCAAGTTGTGGTTTGAAAATTGAGTGTGTTCTCTGTTCTCTGTACACACAGAATATAGATAAATGAATGAATGAATGAGCACTAAAGAGGGAGTTGGAGTGAAGTACCAATGTTCGTTTGTTTGAAATGAACTGTTTGATAATTGTGTAGTGTATGAGTATGTTGTACACACAAATATGTGACATTTATCGTAGTATCTATCATATAGACGAATCATTCTAGATCAAAAAAGGCTAAAATGAAGAATTTTTGTGTACCTCAACCTATCGGACCAGTTTTTTTTTGAATATTCAGGAAGCTCCATATATCAAAATCTACATCTAACTTCTTGCCGCTAGAAAGTTTGGCCATTACTAAGGGCCAAAAAAGCCCATTAGTATAATCCATTTTTGAGGTGATTTTTGAAAATTTAAAAACAATGAAAATATATAACAAAATGGGTCAGAAACGTACATTTGTGGATTTTCGGGGTCGCTGATCACTATTCGGAATTTCGATATACTCCCCTTCTTCTGAGGTAATCCACCTCGCTGGTCCAAATTGAATATTTACAGAAAATTGCAGTGTTAGGTCAACGAAGGGCGAAAAACCTCAAGAAGGGGGGAGTATATCCCCATTTTTACTTCGGAATCGTGATCAGTGACCTCAAAAACCCCCGAGTATACTTTTTTGGCCCATTTTGTCGAATATTTACAGAATCCTGCTGTTTTGGACCAGCGGGGACGAATTACCCCAGAAGAGGGGAGTACATATCTTCATTCTAACTTCGAAATCGTTATCAGTGTCCCCAAAAACAAAATATTGCAACTTTGGACCAGCGAGGTAAATTACCCCAAGAGGGGGAGATTTTATCGAAATTCTGATTTCCGAATAATGATCAGAGACCCCGAAAACCCCCGATTATACGTTTCTGGCCCATATTTTCAAGGTTTTAAAATTTTCAAAAATCACCTCATCAAAAATCACAAAAACTTTCTAGCGGAAAAAAGTTAGATGTAGATTCCGATATTTGGACCTTCCTGATCATTAAAAAAAAAACTGGCTCGATTGGTTGAGGTACAAAAAAATTCTCTATGAAATGCTAAAATGACACGACTATATAGACTGAGCTGAGTTTGGTATTGGAGCAGGGCTGCAGGGAGCAGGCCCACCTGGAGTAGGGAGCTACTACCCAGAATAACTCTATAGTTAGCTTTAGCTACATAGTCATTTATTTCAACATCAACTTAATAATTGTTTTATTTAATTAATATTTTAAATACCTTTTTGTTTCAAACCAAAATCATTTCATTTCAATCTATTGTGATTGTCTGTCTCTTTCAATCTATTTCATAATTTATTATTATATGTTTATACAATTACTATTTTATAACATTGTCATTTTATATAGTCCATGAGTTCACAATTTTCACAGAAACTATTTGCCTAAACTACAAAAATCAGGTTCATTTCAGGAAAAAATCGATATGATATGTCGATTTTCTCCGAAAGTACTTACTAAATCGTCAAATGACCATGATTTTTGAATTTTTTGGGTCAAAATTAGTATTTAAACTGAGTTTTATCAAATTCTGAAACAAAAATTTTTTTGTAAATTTTTCGATTTTTTCTAAGGGGTACCCCTTGAAAAAATTGCAAAAAATCGAGAAAAATTTTTCGTTGCCGATTTGGATAAAACTCACGTCATAGAGTAATTTTGACCCAAAAAATTCAAAAATCGGGTTCATTTAACATTTGGAAGAATAGTTTTCGAGATAACGTCAAAAATCGGTACGAAATATCAATTTTCTCTGAAAATACTAGCTTAATCGCCAAATAGCCTCGATTTTTGAGTTTTTTGGGTCAAAATTACCTTGTAAACTGAGTTTTATCAAATTCCGAAACAAAAAATTTTTTGTGAATTTTTCGATTTTTTCTAAGGGGTACCCCTTGAGAAAATTGCAAAAAATCGAGAAAAATTTTTCGTTTCCGATTTGGATAAAACTCACGTTATAGAGTAATTTTGACCCAAAAAATTCAAAAATCGGGTGCATTTAACATTTGGAAGAATAGTTTTCGAGATAACGTCAAAAATCGGTACGAGATATCAATTTTCTCCGAAAATACTCGCTTAATCGCCAAATAACCTCGATTTTTGAGTTTTTTAGGTTAAAATAACCTTGTAAACTGAGTTTTATCAAATTCCGAAACAAAAATTTTTTTGTAAATTTTTCGATTTTTTCTAAGGGGTACGTACCCCTTGAGAAAATTGCAAAAAATCGAGAAAAATTTGTCGTTTCCGATTTGGATAAAACTCATGTTATAGAGTAATTTTGACCCAAAAAATTCAAAAATCGGGTTCATTTAACATTTGGAAGAATAGTTTTCGAGATAACGTCAAAAATCGGTACGAGATATCAATTTTCTCCGAAAATACTAGCTTAATCGCCAAATAGCCTCGATTTTTGAGTTTTTTGGGTCAAAATTACCTTGTAAACTGAGTTTTATCAAATTCCGAAACAAAAATTTTTTTGTGAATTTTTCGATTTTTGTAAGCTAGTTTTCTTACCCTGTCATTCGTTTCAAATCATCAAAATACATTTTTTGGATCCATTATCTATAAGACTCAGTAGGAACATGGGGTAATTTTGACCCAAAAATACAAAAATCGTGTTCTTTTAATAGAAGTTACGTTAAAATTTTCTGATAATCTAATTTAAAAAAATTCATTGCTATGGCGATTCGTATCATCACTAAAAATGCTAAATTTTAATTGCATACATATAATAACGTCTAAAAATTGATGTGGTGTTTCCTAAGATGACACTTATTACAAACTCTGTCTCAAATACAGGGCCGGAATTAAGGAACTAATGCAAAATAGAGCCATAAATAATTTGTATATCAAATCATCATCATGGACGTACCTAGGCTCACTTTTCTAGGCAGGTAAATTCGGGAACTAAATTAGATTTTAGTTAAACTTTTTCTTTTAAAAACAAGAAAATTGTGATCATTTCATTAGTGGTTAAGGAAATAAAGTCTAACAACTTTTAACAAGAGCAATGTGACGAAGTGGAAGCGAGCTGAGCTGCTAACCTAGACGTTCGTGGATCGAAACTATACACTACTAATTTTTTTAATAAAATTTACAATAAAAAACAATTATATTAAATAAAAAAATTAAAAATATTATTAGCAGAGCGTAGTTTCGATCCACGGACCTCTGGGTTATGGGCCCACCACGCTTCCACTGCGCCACTCTGCTTATATGATGATATAACGACAATATTTTAATTGATTGATTGGAGTGATGATAAACAATTAGTTGATATCGAAATGAAATATTTGAAACAAATTGTCCAATCGTTATACATATCAACTATTATAATAATCTTTAGGTTAGAATTACTTTATATACTGAATCGAATGAAATTCGGAAACAAAATTTTTTCGATCAATCAAATATTTTCAATCGACGTTAATAAAATTTGCTAGGATAATTCAGTATCGTATTATTAAGCACTACCATAATCAATCAATTTAAAAATTGAACCAATAAATTATTTAAATATTGCTATCATAAACATAACAGCAGAGTGGCGCAGTGAAAGCGTGCTGGGCCCATAACCCAGAGGTCCGTGGATCGAAACCACGCTCTGCTAAAAATATTTTTCTTTTTACTTTGAAATTGCAGTAAATCATTTTATTTTTATATCCTGTATATATATAATATTTATCAAGGTATACTAAGTTTAGTCCTAAGTTCGTAACGCTTAGAAATATTGATACTACGAACAAAATGAAACAAAAAAAACTGAAAAACGAAAATAGATATCAAGCTGAAACGAGAAAAAATACTATGAAAGTTTTCGAAAACCACATAATTGTGTTGTTTTTTAAACTCTCCTAATTTGTAAAATAAATAATGTAAACACTGATATTCAACACTTCCAACACAGAGTATTTCAACAATTAAGTCAGTCAATTGTTTGTTTTCACTTGTTTCATTCATCTTTTCATTTATTTTCTTCTGCAAACTTTACGATTACATGAATCATTTCAGCATGTGTCATGAACAGTTACAGAGTTACAGACCTACAGACGGTCCTGATATGCTGACGATGATTGTAGAAGTTGTCCAAAACGATGTTTTAATATGATGTTATGAAGTGCTAGTAAATTAGCATTAAAATATGCAACATAATTATTGTTAATCGGATGCTAATTTAATCACTTTATATACAATACCATACTAATAAGTACGGCGTGGCGTGGCTTGTATATTAGCACTCTACCACAGTTCTTATAGTTCTTATGGCTGTTATGGCTCCAATCGTTTCCACATTATATCTACCTTATTATTATGATGGTCGTAAAAATCTGTATAAGCTATTTTATATCTTAATAAACATATAAATTTCTATTTTATATGCGAAATTTTAACTTTACTTTACTTACAGTGTGTTACAAAATTTACTCAAGGGAATGTTAAAAATATAAACCCGTGCTATCAAGCAACAAAAACATTTGATCGGGTAGAACACTGAAAAAGATATTAAAATAATGACATCCTCATCGCGAAGTTGGTCGTTTCATATTGAATTAAAGTAGAAATACTTTCAAACAATTGCCTAACGATTGGAACAAGTACAGCTAAATATTTGTATTTACAATAGAAAAGTATTGAATTTATTGAATTCATTGATACAAAATCACTGAAGATAAATAAACAAAATCATAACTTCTATGAAAGAGATTTATTTTAGTTTAGAGTCATGCATTTTATTGATGGAAAATAAAATTGTATTTAGTTGGAATATATAATCGTGTAAATAATTCGAATCGATGAATTAAACGAAAATTTCTTTGCAATTGCTTTAAATATAGGATTTGATTATTAAAAACATATAGCTGTCATGTCTAGTCCATATGTGATTGTGTCAACTACATGAAGATTGTTGTTACTAGTTTACAAAGAATTTAAAATGAAACTTATTGATCATTTTTATAATATACAGCATATTTTTATTTAAATCAGCCATCGATAGCTCAGTTGGTTCAGCGGTGGACTTAGGACATTAAAATCAATAGTAATCCATGTGGTTGTGATAATCACAGTATTTTTATATATAATACATGTAAGTGGTAGAACCAACAAAAAAAAGATTCAAAAACAACAACATATGAAATTTGTTAGACAGTATATTACTTTCATACAAACAACTCATGCGTTTGTGTCAACTTCACCACTCAACCCCTTAAGGTAGTTGGATCACATTCATGAACCCATTCACCATATTTGATCTCGCGATAAGATTGAGACAACCTCATATCGGTTGACATTAAGAATTTTTTGTCAGTGAAGAATCCTGGGTAATGGCCGATTAAAACAAAAGTCTTGTTTTCCGAAAATTCGCTATAAAATGCACCAATTTTATTTTTTATCTTTCTAAAATGCTAGTATTTTACTTGACAAAGGTAAAATGATAGTAAAAAGTTGAACCGTTCACAGTGAAAATAAAAAACAACGATTTTCGATAAAATTTTGATATTTTTTCGAGGAATAACGAGGAATTTTTCGCTTTTCGATAACATGGATAATGTTTTGTTTCGCAAATTTCCTGAAATTGTATGTACTATGTAGAATGAACGCACATAAATCTATGTAATTTTAGTAATTAATTTTATCGCCACCAAATACAGATTACTGTGACATGCTGTTTATAAATATGTATAATTAGGTATATGATACCATAGAGGTATACGTGGAGTGCAGACCGTAGTTATAACTCAAAAACCGAATAATAATTGCTTGCCTATTGAATTTACGCTCGTTTACTTTGCACTGTTTACAAAACTCATTAAATATATGCCTGGACCTATACTGTAATTTAAATGAACCGGCTGGCACCACTAATTATTACTCTGTATACAATCTGTTTTCGTTACATCTAGGCATATCAATACCACTAGTATAACAGAATACATGCGTTAAGCAATGCATCTAAGCCAGAGGTATTAAATACATACATGTTAAAGCATACTAAAGTCTAAACCACTGATGAACTTACTAGTTGGTGAAAATTTAAAAAAAAAAACTATTTAAATTAAAGTTAAAACCTTTATTAAACAAAAAAAGCAATTGTGCCCGACTAATTAAGGGTGTATGAACACGGTAGTGGGGGCACAAATTTAAAAAATTTATATATTTTCAATTTTGATGATAAATTTTATTATAACTTGACAAAATTCATCATCAAAGTTGGAAATAAGGTACAAATAATTTCAACCACAAGTCTAAACTTGCCTTGGCGGTAGTACTACCTTAAATTGCAATAATAAACCAAAAGCATTTTAATTTGATTAAAAAATTTATATCGGAAACAACCTGAGCAATTTTCTTGAATTAAAACATAATTTTTATATTTTAGGAGAAAAAGGAAGTGAAAAGAGGAAAGAGGAAAGGGGTGGAGAAAAAACGCGTAACGCTGACACCGTTTAATTGGTTTAATAATGTATTTTTTTTTTTTCAATTTCACAACCGCAATAAAAACGGAACACATATAAAACAAAAAAAAAAAAAATTTTTATATGAAAAGACATAAAAGAAAATATCATATATTTCTCTGACAACCACCCATTTCCTTCAACCCACACGTGGGTTTGACTCCTTCCGTGTTTTCTGCACACGCTTTGATTGTTGAAATTTGAACACAAACAATATTAAAATAAAAAAATGAAAAAAAGAAATGCGAAGTGAAATAAAATAATAAAATATCCATTAAAATCATTTTCCATGATTAATTTACAGTTGAAATGAAATGTATAATTCGTTACAAGGTATCTCTCTGTAGGTACACACATACTAATGTACAATACTAATCAAAAATATTGATTTGTCTTAAGTTTGTCTTTGTACAATATTGTAAAAATAGTGTACTACATCATACAGCAGTGGTATGTACGTATAGATATGCGTAGCACACTCAAATAACTATTAATTTTAACATGCTTTTAACTCAACTGTCCATTTATCACGTATTCTGTATGATAATAGCATGATAATAAACATCTGTAATTCTGTATATAATAGACATCTCTCTTACACTACTTGTACTCTAAATATAATTGTTTCTGTAATACAAAAAAATTTAAATAACTTTGAGTGACTATATCTCGAGAATAAAGCGGTCAATAGTTTTGGTTTATTTTTTAAACTCACATGCACAAATTCATGAATGTTCAGTTAGTTTTTTGAAAATATCTTAAATCTAGTTTTTTTTCTAGAATTAAAAAAACTTGTTAAAAACACAACAAAACAAAACCTTTTCTATGCTCTCCATGTTAATTATCCGAATTTTAATTGTATTTAACTCGAGTTAATCGACTTCAAATTTTTTTGGTTAATGTATTATTATATTCCTTATAAGTATACACAAATTTAGAATTTTCTGTCGATATGCCCATAGCAAGACAACTACCTTAAGGTGATTGTAAAAAAGTTTTGGTTTATTGCACGGTACGTACCGTATATAAACCAAATACATGTTTTGTAGTCAAATAATGTGTTATTTTTAGCTTTACAATACCACGCAACTACAAAAATATATAATATATTATGTGCAAGTGATGCTTATAAATTTGATAATATAGATATCGCTCTTTAATCATTAATAAACTAACTATAGTCGTCGTTTTCATCAAATGACGGATCTTCGATGAACTCATAATTAAATTAAACTTTTGTTTTGATATCATCGACAACCTTATATTTTGATGGTATTATTATAAACTACAAGATTGTCTAAATATTTTAGATAGTTTTTTATCACACTCTCTAGATTTTTTGATATCGAAATATCCAATTGAAAAGGATAACCTATATGATTCATCATTTTTTCAGCCAACTTTGAACGATAAAATAATAATAAAAAGACCGATGACCTAGGAATTTTTTGTGATTTTTGTAAACTTTGTTAATTGAATTATTATTATAATTATAATAGTATTATTCAATCCTTGTATATCCCCTTAACTAAGAAAGCCTAACGTCAAAGTAGTATTTAAAAATTGAAATAATTTGAACGAGTTTTTATTTTTATTTGAAAGATTGTATCATTTTTTTCGAATATTCGAGTTAATATTGCTTCTAGAACGGTGCGGTGGTAATATTATAATCCTGTAAGCAGAAGCATTCGACGAGAATGTTATGTTCTATCTATCCATCGGCATGGGCTCGGGCTTGTGGGGCATGTTGTATTATGAATGTAGGTACAACTTGTCTGCTCTCTATCCTTTGTACTGTAGACTACACACTGTACAATGGTACACTGTATCACTGACTGTAGATTGTAAATGAGGGCCATAGAGGAAGAAAATGCTAAGTCACGCAAACATTCAACTCAGGTACAGTGGAACTTGGGTAAGTGGGACCTGGATAAGTGAGAAACCTCCTTAACTGGAACTCATGCTGAGGTCCCAACACTTTTGCACAGACTTACCTCTGTTAGTGGGACGAAGAAACCTCTATATCTGGGATTCGTTCTTTCGATTTTATCGTCATACTTACCTGTATAACTAAGACAGCGAGTGAATTTTATATGCATTTACCTCTGTAACTGAAAACTGTAAATAAAATTGTTTTGTTTGTTTACTTACTTATTCTTATTCTACGCGCAAATTCCGTACTTAACTTATTTTTAGCCTCAATAATCTTCAGTTTTAGTTTTGCTTTACTATAATACGTATGGTTATTAAGGCTCAAATCGTTATCAGTACGTGAAAAACTGAAGTTAAAATTCGTTTATGAAAGTGGGAAGATACGCGATGAAGTATGTGTCGAATTTAATTTTCCAAAATCTACTCTTTGTAGAATAATTTAGTAGAATCAAGATAAAATTCGCTCACAATGTTCTGAAGGACAAGGTAAATCCCTCGTTTATCAGAATATCCTTGAACAGTGTTTGCAAACATCGGTCAAGCAACGTTCCGGTTATTCTGCATCCTAAGCTATAACAATACATTTTTAGTTTAAAAAAAATTAATGTGACTTAGCAAATTCTTCTCCTGTGCCCTGCAAATGTGTGCTGTAGACACATTCAAATGTTAGAAAAAGATGATGATATGTTCACATAATAAATAAGGATAGTCATATTTGAATTACACACATAATTGTACCTAAATTTTATATCGGATGAGACAAGTCTTAACTTTTCTAGACAAACAAATTGGGAAAATAAACAAAAATTTTATATTAAATTCATTCGGTAAGTTTTTACAAGCGATTTTTGTATTCTAACAGCAGAGTGGCGCAGTGGAAGCGTGCTGGGCCCATAACCCAGAGGTCCGTGGATCGAAACCATGCTCTGCTAAATTTTATTATAAATTTTATATTAAAATATGAATTTTAATAAATATATATTAAGTAGTAATTATATTAAAATTTAAAATGTTTTTAGCAGAGCGTGGTTTCGATCCACGGACCTCTGGGTTATGGGCCCAGCACGCTTCCACTGCGCCACTCTGCTGTTATCCTAACAAAGTTTATTAACGTTTTGCAAAAATCTCTCATTGATCGAAAAAATTTTGTTTCCGAAATTCATTCAAATCCGATTTATAAAGTAATTATAACCAAAAGAATACTATAATCGTAGATCTAACGATTGGATAATTTGTTTCAAATATTCCATTTCGATATTAACTAATTGTTTATCATCACTCCAATCAATCAATTTAAATATTCAAGCGATGAATCAATTTAAATGCCGTTATGATTTCTTATCAGCAGAGTGGCGCAGTGGAAGCGTGCTGGGCCCATAACCCAGAGGTCCGTGGATCGAAACCATGCTCTGCTAAAAACATTTTAAATTTTTTTAATTTAATATAATTACTATTTATTATAATTTATGTTATTGTATATAATTTATAAAAATTCAGCAGAACGTGGTGTCAGCTTCTTTTAGTCGAACACGATTCAAATTTGGCATTTCTTAACCAATTTTGATGCAAGAAAATCTATTAAAAGAATGTGCAAAATTACGTCAGCAAAACTTGTTCTTAGTTAAAACCTACTTCACTAAAATTATTATATTACATCTTATCATCTACCTATAATCAAATTTTCATGTTCTTTGCATAATTCTTGAGACCAAAATCTCTATTGTCTGTGCTATGATGTACGGAAGTAAAAATAGGATATCGTTAATTTTTTTACGGCCACTCCATATACAATATATGTTATTGTAATACATACAATTTGTGAGTGGAGTGATTTCGTGAATGTTTTGTTTGCATGTAGTCGTACTTGTACCTTATAGTCGTTGTTGGTAGTCCTATTCAGTGGCGGTTTTAAGAAAGAAGACCAACCAATTTTCAGGGTTTATATAATAAAATTGGTAAATATTAGTAAATAGAACTATCTCTCTTGTAATGAATTTGGACCGATTATATAATATATTTCCCGAAAACTCCACTAGACGACGAGGAACTCGATTACCCTGAGCACCTAGTACCTTTGAGACCAATTCTGTGATGATATTCGTGTTCAACGACCCTAAAAACCCCCGTGTATTAAGTTTGATTTCATTTTCATCACTATTAACCGAATTGTGAATTTAATATTAACGGTCAATTCAAAATCAGACTAGGTCACAAAATTTTATGACGCTCTAACGAATCGAATGTCGAAAACCGCATTCAAATCCGACTTATTGGGCAAATTTTTCGAACTTTGATCATTTTTTGTGATTCGTTTCTTCGTCTATATAAGTTGGGTAAATCCGGCACATCAGTTATGGATTTAGGCCTAGGCCCGGGCCTAGGGCGGCAGAATTTGAAGGGCGGCAAAATTTATAAAATGCCAAAATTTTAGAGTCCCAAAAAAGTAAAGACAATCAATTATAAAAATTGGTTCAGAATAGTTTTTATAAAAAATTTTCGATAGAAAATATTATAATCAATTCTCAATCTGTGTGGGTAAGATGTTAATTCTTTAATCGATCAATGATATTCTTTATCGAGTAATGTTCTTTACTTTCTGTTCCTTTAGTGAAATTAATCTCACGTGTATGAAGCATTTTGAAATTATTTAATCCAAATGACTTCTCAATTTGTTTTTAGTGTGAAATAAATTTACCGAAGATTTTTTTGAGTATTCCGGCTACAAATTGTTCAGGAGAAAGATCTTTTTCTACTCTTAAAAGGGTATAAACCTATTTACGCGCAAGCATGGGCCAAGAAATACTTAATGCACTTGCATAACTGTCTATCGAAGCCCAACTAGTCCAAGAAATTAATTACGACGACATAATTGACGTTTTTGCACGGACCAAAGCCAGGAAAAAGAAATTTTCAAATTGATTAATATTAAAAGAAATATGAATTATTTATCTGTCTTGTTTATCAGTAATATTTAAAAAATTATATTTCAATAAATTAGGTTACTTTTAAATAAAAAACTGAATCAAAATTAATGAAATTCATTCTATCAAAAAAGGCGGCGCATCGAACGGGGCCTAGGGCGGCAGCAAGCCTAAATCCGTCACTGTCGGCACTGATAGTGTCCCTGTGTTGTGTCCCAGTCGCAGTCGTATTACGTACCATGATAGCAGTGAACAGTGATGTAGAGTCACTAGTCACTGTTGGTTTTCAAGTGACTAGGTAGTAAGGTACTCGTACAGAGTACAGTATTGGTACTACACACAATAATAATTCTTGCACATTCGATACGAGTCAACACTACTGTCAAAAATTTTATTTTGTAATACCTAAATATACATATATAGAGCTCTAGTTCAACCTCAAACTCAAGCTGATACTTACTTCACACTCACAGTAGAGGTACATGAGCATGAGCTTACCTCACATAGCTGATAACTCACAGAGCTCATATCGCATATGTATGCTTTAAAACTAAGGACTCAGTTAAAAAGCATAACATACCCCCAAACAAGATACCAAATATTATTTGCTGACTTGCATTTCAAATATCACCTATCAATACCATCCCAATATCAAGTTGTTCCAAAAGTCTTGCAATCAAAAGAATCGAACTCATTTTTATATGCCTCAAATTATCTGTTGAGATGAAGAAATTTTGATTAAACTCCCGTCTGGTTACTTGAAACGTTTATCTTAATAATGCTAATGCTCGTAAATCAAATGTTTTTGGATCAATCGGCGTTTCCTAAATGTCTACTAAATGCTTCGTGTTCTGGCAGTTTTGTCTGTGGAAACAGCGAAGAATGAATGCTCCTTTTCAGATCAACAATATCTGAAGCTCAACGGTTTAGTTCTAGAATTTTTAAATCAAATGTTGTCTTACTTCTTGGATTTTCTTGTTTTATTGACTTTGTGATCTAACATGGCGAACAAAAGTTTGAACCCCTCCCTTGGATAATTCCTGCGCACGGGCCTGAATATACAATATTTACTGAGTTGTATGAAACGATGGACTAAGCATGTTTTTAGTATGTCTGACCTGATCATTGATGTATTTGTTCCGAGTTAAAGAAAAGAAAAAGAAATTATTTGCCTTTTCATTGTTGAGATATAATAACGCAAAGTTTATTAATTTAATTATTGAACAGAAACGAATATAGTTCGACTATTGATGGTTGAAGAGAGATATCTATATTAACAAAATTGTAAACATCACTTACACATTAAGATGAATTTTACACAAAAAAGGCCTGTTGATATGTTTTCGTAGAGCTGAGCGTTTACTTTATAAAATGAGTTTTATCAAATTCCGAAACAAATAAAAATTTATGATTTTTTCGATTTTTTCAAAGGGGTACCCCTTGAAAAAATTTCGAAAAATCGAAAAAAATTGTTTGTTTCCGATTGAGATGAAACTCATTTTGTAAGGTAATTTTGACCCAAAAAACACAAAAATTTCGTTTATTTGATGATTAAACGCATAATTTCCGAGATATCGCTCCGTCAGTACCGAATTCTGGCGATATCTCAAAAACTACGTACTTATTCGTCAAATGAACCCGATTTTTGAATTTTTTGGGTCTCAATTACCTAATAAAATGAATTTTATCAAATTCCGAAACAAATAAAAATTTTTGATTTTCTCGATTTTTTCGAAGGGGTACCCCTTGAAAAAATTTCGAAAAATCGAAAAAAATTGTTTGTTTCCGATTGAGATGAAACTCATTTTGTAAGGTAATTTTGACCCGAAAAACACAAAAATCCCGTTTATTTGACGATTAAACGCATAATTTCCGAGATATCGCTCCGTCAGTACCTAATTCAGGCGATATCTCAAAAACTACGTGCTTAGTCACTAAATGAATCCAATTTTTGAATTTTTTAGGCAAAAGTTACCTTATAAAATGAGTTTTATCGAATTCCGTAAAAAACAAAAAATTGTTATTGTTCGCCAATTTGAAAATGGTCTAACACATCGAAACATGTCACGAATGATTGTAAAATTATGAAAGTGGAATATAAGAGAGACATAGCTAGCCATACATACATGTCACACACACATGACTGATATTCCCATATAATAAATACTATACAATATTCGAACCTAATTTGCGCCCTCACGAGTAAACAGTGATGTTTTCGAAATAATGTCTCAAACAAAAAATGTTTATTTTTTTATAAGGAACATTTCTTACATTTAAACTTTTGTTCTATCTCTAACGGTTTACAAGATGGGTCCTACGGACCTAAGACCTAATTGGCCTATGTTGCTCATTTACGAACTTGACCTAACTTTTTACGACCTGAGCACGCTATAAAAATTTCAGCTTGATTTCTCTTTTCGTTTTCGAGTTACCGTGCTTACGAACAGACAGACGGACAGACAACCGAAAATGGACTAATTAGATGATTCTATGAACACCTATACCAAAATTTTTTTCGTAGCATCAATATTTTTAAGCGTTACAAACTTGGTACAAAAATGTGAAATTAGGCAAAATATTGTGAAAATATTTGGGTAAAAAATGATTAAAAACATAATTTGAGTGGAAAAACTCTTTGAAAAAAAAAATATGGAGTTAGGAATGTTGAACACTCGTTAAATAGAAAAATGTATAATAATTTTCTAAACAACTGTAATTCATAATAAAACACACCTCACCGGTTATAGAGTAGTCACCCGATTTGTGTCCAGCCGCCGTTCACGTTACGTTCATAGAAAGAACGTTATTTAGTATGATCTGTGCCGTTCACCCGTTCAGCCGTTCACCGACATTATAACGAGTACGACGATGTTGTATTCTTTCACACAACAATTCTCACAATATTTAGAGTTTCAACATTCAACAAATTTAAAAAAACAAATTACTTAAAACTCAAAAATTTATTTGCCAACTCAAAAAAACAAAAAAGCGACAATAATTTAATAATTTAAAAAAAAAAAAAACTTAAATGGTGCTTAAAAAAGTGTAAAGAAAAATTTTTTTACATTTTTTCTAAAAATTTTTGTGTCAGTCAGGTTGGATTAAAATTTTTATTTTATTTTATATAGGCAATATTCATTACATTAATGTGAAGACGATTGCATATATTTAAAAAAAAATACCATTTAAAAATTCAACAAAATTTTAGAGATTGTATTTAATAAAGTAATTTAGGCAATATTTATTACATGAATGTTATAACTATTGCATAGTTTTAAAAGAGGGTTGATTTAAAGATATGCAATTATTAATACAGGAATGTTAATAGCGTAAAAAAAAACTGGAGCTCTGCAGTTGTATTTAAAAATTCAAAACATGTTCGGGAAAAAAAAATTTAAGTTATATTTTTAGATTGATTTAATAAAACAATGATTCTACGCGCATAAACACACACATACTACATAGAGAGATCAATACACCCCCCACCACCGACC
This sequence comes from Chrysoperla carnea, assembly GCF_905475395.1. Classification (NCBI taxonomy): domain Eukaryota; kingdom Metazoa; phylum Arthropoda; class Insecta; order Neuroptera; family Chrysopidae; genus Chrysoperla; species Chrysoperla carnea. Next base: position 31,285,062 of record NC_058342.1, read on the forward strand.
ACCAACCAAAACAAAACGTTACAAAATTACGGAAAACTACTTTTTTTTATAATATATTTTCGTTTTTAAAACAGATTTTCACAAGTGATAAAACACAAGTTGTTTTTGGTGCATTGTTGTTGTTTTTTTGTTGTATTTAATAAATAATGAATTTTCCATTTTCCGGGTACAATGTAATTAGAAAATTATGATATTTTAGTGGTTTTTGTTACACCAGTGTTGTTAATATTCAAACCACAAAAACTTTTCCTCCTAACTTTCATACATGAGTGTGTAACGTATATGTTATGTTGGTTGCATATCTAAACAAAAATTTAAATCGTTCTCTTCTCAGTTCTGAGTTCTCGTAGTGGTTAGTTTAATTCAAAATATATGCATTTGTAACATCTATGTTATGATCATTGCATATACCGCGTGTTTTATGTGTATACATTTATGAATTCGTTCGTTTGTGATTGTTCAAAATTTTATTAAGGTTATGCGACACTATCGTAAATTATAAAATTTAATTTTTTGTGAAATTAATAATTTATAAAAACGGTGTGTTTTGGGGGGCTTGTTTACAGAACAATTCGAATAATTACCTTCCAGAAATTTTTTCTAATACTTAGCTGATGGCTCATTCACTAAAAATCATCTTTTCTCAAAAGAAAAAAAAATGAAAACCCGATCATTAAAAGAGGTTTTCAACCCGAGTTTTTATTTAATTTTTTTGGAGAACGATGATTTTAAATCAAAGACCTACAAAATTAAGTCCTAACGACATTTCACTCTGAAAGATAATTATTTAAGCTAATTTTATCCCCGAAAACCGGTCGCCGCATAAGAATTGCTCCTCGGGCATCCTATATTGGGTGATTCCATGAGAAAGTGTAAAAAATGTTAAGTTTTCATTAAAATATCACTATTTATGTCTGTAAAAACGTTAAAATGATAAAGTTTAATGAGCATATTTTTTACTACAGAGAGATAAATGTAGAATCAACCATAAAACTATACTAAAATTAACACACATGGAATTACCCATCAACTTCCATTAAAAAATTTACAAAATATTCACCCAATATACGAAATTTGAAGGGAAATTAACTTTTGTAGTGCGTGTACAGTGTCCGTCGGGATTCTATGTGTGTGTGCTTTACAGGATTCTTTAATTTTGTTGCCGGTTTACTTAAAACTATCTATTTCAAGTACTTTGGAGCCAAAAAACTCAACTTTTAATTGAAAACTAAACGAATAATTTGGAGTTTTTTGGGTCAAAATAATCTTATAAAATAAGTTTTATTAAATTTGAGAAAAAAAAATGTTTACCTTTTTTAAGAAAACTTGTTTTGTAGTAATTTTTATAATTTATACCGTCGTTACATTATACACCCGGTATTTTTTTTAATTAATTTTTCATGAGAAAATTTTGTATTGGGTCTCGTGAAAAATTTTTAAACAGTTTTAACTTTAGTTTTGAAATTAATAATAAAATTTTTTTACAACATTTTAAAATACTGAAATTTTTTCGTTGATAATTTACTGTGAAAATTCTAATTTTAATTCGGGGAAAAATTCTCCGTATATCATAAATGAATTTAAAAAAATTTTTTAGTTTTTTAATATTTTTTTATTATAAATAATTTTTTTTCTCTGTGCCAAATCTATTGGATGATCCAAAAAGCGTGCCTTTATAAAATAAACATTTAAAAAATTTCGCTATAATTTCTTTAAAAATTAGTTTTTATATTCAAACTTGTGGCAAATCGAACTCCTGGTCGTATGAAAGCAAACACACGATTTTTAAAAGAGTACTTACCAAGTGAAATTTTGGTGTCACGTTTCATAACGAATTTCTTTAATCAACAATACAAAACTTTCAATTTCCAAGAGACAATAACACTTTAAATTAGAAAATTTTTATTCAAAACATTTTTTTCGAAAAACGTTAGCTTTCGTAAGCAATGCGATCATAAAATATGACACTACTGCATTTAAGGATGTATGAGCACGGTAGTGGGGGCACAAATTTAAAAAATATATACTTTCAATTTGGCGATAAATTATTTTATAACTTGGCGATATAAGATCAAAAGTAAGAATACAATTTTTCAATACCTGGCGTTATTTTCAAAATATCAAAAATTGAAAATTTTGTTTAATTGTTCAGCTTTCGATATTTCGAAAACCAAGGCACATATCGAAAAATTTTATTCTTATTTCGTCTACATTCATGAAGTTATAACAAAATTGATCATCAAAGTTGAAAATAAGATAAAAATAATTTCAAAACTTAATCTACCCTGCTCTAACATTCCTTATATGGATGGAGACACTTGATTTTTGTCTTTTCTATGCCATTGTTTTTATGTTTACCTTCTATTAAAAAGTTTTTTTTTAATTTGTTTTCATTCATTCCAAGTGAAAATTATCAAAAACTTCCAAAATATGTCGTTTTTTGAGATTCCTCCATAAGAGCCAATGGATTTTATATTGATTTTCAATGACTTTTTTCTTAAAAATTTGCATGTATACCCAAGCTGAAATTTAACCATATATTCTTTGAGTAAAAATCTGCCTATAAAAAATTTTGAGCCTTTAAATCAAACATTATTGTCATGCTCACACGCCCTTAAAGTATTATTCTGTTCTCTTAGAACAGAATCTAAATTAGCTATTAAACAAACCCGAAGAACTAGGTCTATTCCGATGTCGGATCATGATGTCGCCCATCAAACTCTTCAACTTTGATTGGTTAACTACTAAACGAGATATCCAGGTGTATGGATTAAAATTACCCACTCTGTAGATGTTTAAAATTGCCGCGTTTTCGGGATCCAATCGATTTGCAACAATTTACGAACATTTAATTTTTAAATACAACTGAAATTTTAACTATAAGTTTTCCTAAATATAAATGAAATGAAAATATTGTGAAAATGATTTTGTTTACAGTATAATAAAAGCAATTTTGAAAAGAATCGACTTTAAAATGAGGCCTAAAATGTTTTTTTACAAAATACTAAGAATAGATTAAAAAAAAAAAGTTAAAAATAAAAATTTCCTACCAAATTTTTTGATAAAAAACAATGTGGAATTGTACACACATAAATACAAACGATAACGATATAACGAATGGATCAATTTTTTGGTATTTGGAAACGTAATCGAGAGGGGAGCAGCCATGATAATACGCGCATAATGATCGCACATACCTTTCTCTTAGCCTTTATAATTTTATGTGCCTATGGTCTGGTTTTTGTAGTCTCATGTTATGTCTTCCCAAAAGGTAAATTTATCCCCCAAAATTTACATTCCTCTAGGGTTGCCATCTCTCCGATTTTGTACCGGATTATCCGGCCTTTGAAAACAATTTAAAGCAATTCAAAACCAATAAATTGTAATTATTTTAAATGGTTTTAAATCGCTAAATCGTTTGTCTGTTTTCGAGATGTTTTGACCATTTAAAACGATTCAAAAATTTTGATCGTTTTATACCATTATACAGGGTGTCCCGTAAGTACCGAACGCTTTTGTAGCATCATGTAGAAAATAAAATTCTAAGACGAAAAGTCCTCTTCCATTTTTTGATCCGCTGCACGAATAATTAGCTATTAATTGAAATAGGCAGCCAATCAGAAGCATTGCAACTAAAAATTAAAACCACTCGACTCTGACATTCTGAAAATAAATTATTAAATAATTATTATTGTTAATAATAAAATTTTTAAAAAATTTATTAAGTATTCAGTTTGAGTCGAAAGCTTTTAATTTATTGCTACCAAAATTAATTAATTATTCAATCCTTTTTTTTATTCATTACAATAATTATTATTTAATAATTAATTTTTAATTTAAAATCATTAACTAATCAGTCTCAGTCACAGTCGAGTGGTTTCGATTTTTAGTTACAATGCTTCTGATTGGCTGCCTATGCTAACTATCCGTTTATCGGATCAAAAAATGGAAGAAGTTTTTCGTCTTAGAATTTTATTTTCTATCTGATGCGACAAAAGTATGCGGTTATTACGTATTCGTAGCAGAAAAAAGATAGGAGATCGTAGAGAAAATATTTTAATAATAAATCATAAATATAAAATCATCAAATCTTCGAGCTAAAAATATCGGACCAAAACTCCAGTTTTGAAGAGTTTTGGATTTGGCAACCCTACATTCCACAAACAAAGCAAATTGATAAGAAAAATTTTAAAATTTCCCCAATTACTTTAATTAATTTATTTAAAAAGATGTATATTTTCACTTTTGACGATGAATTATTTTTTAACTTAAAAAGTAAGAATAAAATTTTTCGATATCTGCGAATTACATTTAGAATGAAATACGGTGGAACACAAAAATTGATCTAAAAATTGGGAACAATTTTGAAGTTTTTTTTCTTCATAAATTTAGAATCGTAGTTCTGAAATAATTACAAATTTACCCAAGAAAAGTCCAACTTATCACTTGAAATATTTTGAATGTAAGTTTCAACCTTACAAATTGAAATATCGAGAATACTAGATTTGTTTAGAAAGACCAAAGCTACAAGGTATTCAAAAATTATACTACCATAAATATCTAACACAATTTTGTTCTTTTTTCAGAATTATCAGATCCATGCCATGGAAAAGTTTGTTCACATGGTGCTCAATGTACCATATCATCAGATGGCCAAAATGCTACATGCGAATGTCCAGAAAGTTGTCCACATGACATTTCACGACCCGTTTGTGGTACAAATGGACATGATTACAGAGATACCTGTGAGCTACTTAAACATGCATGTGAAACAAATTCTAATTTCACTGTACAATTTGAAGGAATGTGCGGTAAGTATTTAGTCCCCTCTTACTAAAATCTGAGTAGGCCCCCATGGCCTTATTTAGATAAATTTAGCTAATTAGATATTCCAAAATCAAAATTTGAAGCCGACACACCGTCTCTAACTCGAGATAAACTTAATTAAAGAAAAAATAAATCGGGAAAACAGACTTAGACCCGGGAAAAATATGTTTAATCGTTTGACGGAGGTCCACTGTACTCTTCGACAATATTGTAGCAAGATAACAAACTTAAGATAAACTTATTTTATTTCATGGAACATTTTTAATCCATTGATCTTTTTAGATCCTTGCGCCGATATGGAATGTGCTGAACCCGAAGTATGCCAATTGGATGATCAACGTAATCCCGTATGCAAATGTGGTGAAATATGCCCAATGGAATTTATTCCGATTTGTGGATCAGATGGTAAAACTTATTCAAATGAATGCACTCTACGTCAAGAAGGATGTCGGAGTCGACGTAACATCAGAATCGTTTATCGTGGAAAATGTAATTCAGGTGTGAATCCATGTTTGGGTGTACAATGTGCGTATGGCGAAGAATGTATCATCAATAAATATGGAATCGCTCAATGCGAATGTCCGCCAGAATGTGAGCCAATTATGCGACCAGTATGCTCAACCGATAAACGTACATTTCCATCGATGTGCGAATTAAAACGTGAAGCTTGCAATACTCGTACAAAAATTGAAGTTGCCTACACTGGCGTCTGCGGTAAGAAACTTTAATCGAATAAATAAGTCGGGAAATACCGTAAAATGTTAAAAACACGTCGAACAGCAAAATATTTATGGACTTACTCCACCAGTAACCTCTGCGTTACTTTTAAAGTTGAGCGAGTTTCAACTCCAACCCCCCCTTAACCATATTCCATAAAAAAAAACCAGGAATTTACATCCAAAATTCGTGATCAGCGATCAAAAATACCTCCTGGGAGAAATCCTCGCAGCAAAATATTTATTTTTCAATTATCACATAAAAAAAGCTTTTTGGCCTAAAATTGCACGAATTCCATGCTGGATTAATTGTCAAAAAGCTTCTGAAGGCAAAATATTCAATTTATAGACTGTTTCTTTTTGGGGGTGATTTGGGGAGTTTAAATTACCCCAATTTTAAAAAGCAAAGGTTAATGGTGATGAAAGTTCCTAAAAGTCTGAGGAACAGGTAGAAAAAAGAATTTTGAAATCGTTGCTTCGAACAAGTTTTAACATTTTCTGGTTCATTAATTCTATTACTAACCTAAAAATTAATAAAAAATACCTTTTTGAAAATTATTTAGATAAAATTGGGCCATGTAGTGATCATCAGTGTCAATGGGGTGGTCAATGTGTAGAAATAAATGGTATCGCTCAATGCGAGTGTCCTATATGCTCGACAGAATTCCAACCAGTTTGTGGATCGGATAGTAATTCATACACAAACGAATGCGAATTACGTCATGAAGCATGCGTGCATCGACGAACGATTCGAGTACTGTACGATGGTCCTTGCAATGGATGTAAGAATAAGAAATGTGATTTTTATTCAACTTGCGAACATAATGGAATCAGCGAAGCGAAATGTGTCTGTCCAAATGATTGCGCCACAAAGGTAACTTTAATTCCTATTCCTAAATAATAGAATAACTAAATGACTCTTTTGTAGGATACGGATTATGTTTGTGGGACAGATGGAGTTACCTATGATAATGAATGTTTCCTGAAGGAATCATCCTGTAAAAACCATCAATTCATCACTGTAGCATACAAAGGTCATTGCGGTGCGTATACAAAAAAACAAGAACCATCCAAATGGTATAACATTTTTTTGTTTTTCCAGATATGTGCAAAAATGTTGAATGTAAAAACGGTGAACATTGTAAAGCAGGTGAATGTGTTTGTCCTACGGATTGTTCGGAGAGTGGAATGGAACCTGTTTGTGCGTCAAATATGATAACATATGCAAATGAGTGTGAATTAAAAAAGGTATCATGTCTATTACCAGTGGGTGCTTCACCGTTGAATGTAATTTTTTATGGGGATTGTCGTGAACGATTTGCTGTCATTCCAGATCCGAATTCACAACAAAGTAAATATCAAAAATTTTCTGGTCTCTCAAAATCATAAAACGGTATTATCCATTATTTTTTTCGACTCTCTGCTCGAAGCTAATGTTTGTCAATTTTATGGAAATCTTGCGGTTTTCAATCTCTTGGATTGGATAATTCCGAAACTGATTAACCAACTAACTGTATTAATCCAATTAATAAAAGTCAAAATTTTGTATATTCAAAAATTTGCGTTCAAATTTAATTTTCCAATTTTCAACATAAAAAGGTATTTCTTAATCCGGGTAATAAAATTTTGACACGATATACAGGGTCGACCCTATTAATATATTATGGCTAATATAAAATGATCCTATTAGCCATAATAGATTTAAATGGTTTACCCTGTATTTAGTTTGACCAAAATGAGCTTGAATGCAACTTTTTTTGGGTTGTTCTTTATTAACTGGTTTAAAAATTAACTGATTAAATTTAGCTACAATAACACCAACTGATACGAAACCTGCGATAAAACATCACCAAACACCTGCTAAAGAACTGTTACCAACGAGTAAGGTCCACGATACAGATTTATCGTCAACGAAACGAGAAGCATGTCGGGATATTCACTGTGATTTTGAGGCAACTTGTGAGCTAGGACCAGATAAATTTCCACGATGTACATGTCGATTCGATTGTAATAGTCCAGACGTTGTGGCCAATAGTAAACCCGTATGTGCATCAGATATACGCACATATCCATCACTATGCGCTATGAAAATGGAAGCTTGTCAACGTCAAGAGGAACTTCGTCTTAGGCCATTAGAACTATGCCAAGGTTATTTGCTAATTTATTAACAATACTAATTTCTAATTAAAAATATTTTTCACCAACTTTTGTAATACTCTGTATATTGTTAACAAACTACAAAGTATTTCAAAAGTGATTAATTTGAATTTTATAATTACTAAAATATGAATTTTGGCTACTTTATTTTTTTTCCATTGTTTAGGCATGGAAGTAAAACCTTGCAATGGTGAAAATCCATTAGTAGATCCAAATACAGGTAAAGAATTGGATTGTGGCAGTGGCCCAAGTCGTCAAGATTGCCCATCAGATAGTTATTGTCATCAAACTACACGATTTGCTCGATGCTGTCGAAAAAGTATGCGAAAATTGCAAAATCTTATTGAGTTAATTTTAATCAATTTGTTTTTATTTTTCTAGCTCAAAATATTTATCCAAAAAGTTGCCAGGATTCATGGTACGGATGTTGCCCGGATGGTAAAACACCAGCTCAAGGACCGGATCATGCAGGATGTCCGTCACAATGTGGATGCCATCGTTTAGGGTCATATGATGATACATGTGATCCAGAATCGGGTCAATGTCATTGTCGACCTGGAGTCGGTGGATTAAAATGTGATCGATGCGAGCCTGGTTATTGGGGTTTACCAAAAATATCAGTTGGTCATCATGGCTGTTTACGTAAGCTCAAATTCCATACACAATGTTCGAAAAATGGTAAAAACTCGCACACACAGAGTGCCGTACAGACCGCCATTAGACAGATAGACAGACGGACGGACGGACGGCCAACGGAGTCTTAGTAATAGGGTTCCGTTGGTTGCCGTTCGGTTACCTTAAAAATAAACCATTTTATTTTAACTCAATACTCCTTTTTCGAACACTCTGTACGAATATGGTGCCAAATATAATCAACTTTCAAAAAAAACTAACAAATTTTGATTTGACCAGCTTGTGGATGCTCCACATTTGGCTCCGTTCGAGATGATTGCGAACAAATGACCGGTCGTTGTGTTTGCAAGCCAGATATTCAAGGACAAAAATGTACGGTATGTACAAGTCACGATAAAGTCTTAGGACCAAATGGATGTGTTGCAGTGGATCGTACAACTCCCCCGCCATCTTCTTGCAAAGAATTAAATTGTCATTTTGGTGCAATTTGTACGGACCGTCGTGGACTTGCCATTTGCGAGTGTCACTCAGAATGTGATAATGAAACACCGGGAGCGCAACAAGTTGTCTGTGGAAGTGATGGACAAACTTATGAGTCTGAGTGTCAACTTCGTTTAGTAGCATGCCGCCACCAACGCGATATTGTTGTTTACGCGTTTGGACCATGCTCAGGTAAGAAAACTGAGGAAAATCGTAAGAAAATGAATACTATCTGAAAAAAATTTCGCAGGTACAGATTGGCCAGTCGCACATTATACACAGATGCAATACACGCAACCGGATGAGCCACATTATCCGCTATCGAAATACACCCGGCATTTATTAACACCCGAATCAAAATATTACTATGCAAGACATTCGTTAAGTACCGGACATTGGGAAACACCACGAGACACTCCAACAAATATTATTACGGGAATCAACTTTAATGCACATGGTAACAAACAATTTTGGATCAAATTTGGGGCCAAAATTTTATTATATTTTTATTTTGTTAGCTTATCGTCCAACACCGGCCACAGTTAGAGTAATAACCGCATTATTGGGCGATTTATGTACGAACGATACCGACTGTTTCATCGTGAACAGTGTATGCATTGGAGGAGCATGTACTTGCAAAGATGGATTTGTACAAACTGCTGATCGTCAAGAATGCCTAGGTATGATCAGATTTTCGCTAAAGCTTCGGAATCACTTTTTCTAATTTCTAAACAAAATATTTGAAGTTTGTAAGGCAAATTGAGAGGATGATTTAAATAGGTGTCGATAAAGAAAAGTCTAGAAAGGTTTACTTGCCAGATATTGATCTCCCTTCCATTATTCCCAGCTTTCTGCCCTTGCACCGTTCTACAAAATATTTAGTCATCCAATATAGACTTGAACAGGAAAGGAAGATCAACGCAAAGGAGTGAAAACTGCAGAACCAATTTTGATTCAATTTTATCACTATATGTAATTTGGTCCAACTTAAAATATACGACAATTTTAAGGGATACCACCCCCCTGCGAGATCCCACCCCCCTGTGACTAAGAGAAGGGGAGATAAATTCATCAATTTTAAATGCACTACTCAACCGATTTTCAAAACTCCTTCGCCTATAGAATACTACATCAAATAACGTGGGCTATATTTTATTTTCTTAAAAATTAGGGTTACGTACCAAAAATTTAAAACTCATGAAATTGTGAGGGCAGGAAAAGTGAAGACTCTAGCGCTGTAGACGCTGAAGACCGTGCAGCTAGTATTATATATAGGGTTTGAGGGGTTTTATTCGACGTTTTTAAAGCCATTTGAATGTTCGCAGTCCCTCCAAATCGAGATGGAGGATTGAAAATTTGTATTTTAAGACAGAACCTTTTCGGTCAAAGTCAAGTCAGCTTCTTCTTTTATATATTAATAAAAGAAGATGGTTTTCAAAAATTCGAATTTTCGAAACTAAATTTAATAGATTAAAGATTAATGCTTCCACTTTTTGCAGCAAATTCGATATCATTAACAACAACGGAAGAATTTCACGCATGCGTATCATCTCCATGTCATGGTGACAGCACATGCATTGATTTACCATCGTCCACATTCACGTGTGTGTGTGGGGCCAATTTTACGGGGCCACAATGTGAACAAGAAATGAACATAAAGTTGATCGAAACACCGTCCTTTGATGGTATGTCATACATAAAATTACGTACCATCAAGGCGTACCATAAAGTCAACATTGAGATACAATTTAAGAGCTACACGGATGATGCGATACTTTTGTACAATCAACAACATACAGATGGCAGTGGTGATTTTATATCGTTGGCACTAATTAATGGTCATGTGGAATTTAGGTACATATTTTTTTATTGAAAAATAAGCTAGCCTCTCGAGACATAGCCGTGACATCGGCCCTGGCTCCACTATTCATATGAGACTTTAGGCGATATCTCTAAAACTGCGTATCTAATTATCAAATGAACCCGATTTTTGAATTTTTTGAGTCTCAATTACTTTATAAAATGAGTTTTATCAAATTCCGAAACAAATAAAAATTTGTAAATTTTTCGATTTTTTCTCAAGGGGTACCCCTTAAAAAAATTTCGAAAAATCGAAAAAAATTTTTTGTTTCCGATTGAGATGAAACTCATTTTGTAAGGTAATTTTGACCCAAAAAACACAAAAATCCCGTTTATTTGATGATTAAACGCATAATTTCCGAGATATCGCTCCGACAGTACCGAATTCAGGCGATATCTCAAAAATTACGAACTTATTCGTCAAATGAACTCGATTTTTGAATTTTTTGGGTCTCAATTACCTTATAAAATGAGTTTTATCAAATTCCGAAACAAATAAAAATTTGTGATTTTTTCGATTTTTTCGAAGGGGTACCCCTTGAAAAAATTTCGAAAAATCGAAAAAAAATTTTTGTTTCCGATTGAGATGAAACTTATTTTGTAAGGTAATTTTGACCCAAAAAACACAAAAATCCCGTTTATTTGATGATTAAACGCATAATTTCCGAGATATCGCTCCGACAGTACCGAATTCAGGCGATATCTCAAAAACTACGAATTTATTCGTCAAATGAACCCGATTTTTGAATTTTTTGGGTCTCAATTACCTTATAAAATGAGTTTTATCAAATTCCGAAACAAATAAAAATTTGTGATTTTTTCGAAAAATTGTTTGTTTCCGATTGAGATGAAACTCATTTTGTAAGGTAATTTTGACCCAAAAAACACAAAAATCCCGTTTGTTTGACGACAAAATGTATAATTTCGAAGATAACGTCAAAAATATCATACGAATATCGATACCACTGGCCGATTCTAGACGCTATCTCGAAAATTACGCCTTTGTAATTAAAGGCTAATAAAGCCTAAAAAGTAATAAGCGTATAATAAAATGATCCAAATTTGTTTAGATACAATTTAGGTAATGGTATCGTAAAAATAACGTCTTTAAAGAAAATCGAAAAAGGGCAATTTCATCATGTTGTCGTAAAAACGTACCATCGTGATGGAATGCTAAAAATTGACGATAACGAAGAAGTTGCTGGACATTCCACTGGAAAATTACGAGCATTAGATTTGAAGGACGATGCATTTATTGGATTTATTCCAACAAATAATACAAGAATTTATAAAAATATTGGCACGAAAAATGGATTTATGGGTTGTATACAACGTTTGAAGATCAATCATCGAATTATCGATGTTCATCCGACCAAGGATGAGTATGTGATTGGTGTATCCGGAATTACGGAATGTAGGGATAATTATTGTTCGAAATTACCATGCAAAAATGGTGGTACATGTTTTTCTATCCCAAATAATCATCGGTTAGTATAAAAATTTCGTTTTGAATCGAAAACTGAATCCATTTTGCACAATCGGCTTTATAATTTTACTAATTTAGTGAATTGGTGGGACTCTTATTTGAACTCCATAGCAAGATTCTCCGTAATTTACCGAATCAAGTAATCGCTAGAACAAGTTTATCATAATTACTGGGACTTTGCGAAGGCCATGCGACATTCCACTGTGCTTACTAGAACACAGTTGAGAAGACACTGTCTTCCCAACTAGGATCTTCCTGAAATCTTGGCAGGACCTGTCAATTGAATTATCACTCTAATGATCACACTTGTAGGGCCCGTATTAAGGACAATGAAACAAGTTATTTGCACCTACAGAAACCTACAAGACGTCAGGTTTGAAGTGTTTTCAATCCAGAGTCCCAGTGGAGAAGCTGTGGTCTTTCAGCGTGGCGTCTGACCTCAACAGAATCATTTAGTTTCATCTTCTTAAAATAACATCTCTTACTTGAAGACGTTTCGCTTCTGAGTGACAGGTTGTTCTCAAGGGGAGGGCCTGTTGATTTAGGAGTCCCATTTGTGGTTCCCCTCTCATGTATTATTATTATTAACTTAGTGAATTATTCAATTTAATCATATTAATGTCTATGGGCGAGCCCAGTGGTTAATCCAAGTAGCGGAGGAAACCGGAAATACAGAAGTAAACACCAATTTTTCTCCTAAAAAATTTATTAATAATAATAATGGGGTTTAACCTCCGTTTCCCTGACATATACGCCTATAACAGAGGCCACCCACATCATTATTTGTTAATCTTTATTTATTTAATTTCAAACATATTTACAATTACATTTTGATGTGGGTGGAGTCGGTTACTTCGTTCTTATCCAAGCGACGACAATGTGATCAATTCTGCACTCGCATTAATTATAAATTGTTCACACTGCCGCTGCCTGGATTCGAACCCGCAACCTAAGTCTAAATGGACAAACAGACAAAGACAAATGCCTTAGACCGCTCGGCCATTTAGGCTCCATTTTTATAAATACAGCAGTATTTAGGCATAAATAGATAAAGCGAAGCAGATAAATGCATGCAGAGCTCAGATCCAGGAGAGGAAACTGTCCACTGTGAGCCTTCCCAGACGATACGCTCATGTTATCCACCGGACCTAACAGCTCTAAGGCTATATTTTCATAAATTCTATGCAGTTTCTAGAATTACCATTATTTAAAGCGACCCAAAGACTTTCCATATTTTTAATAATGACAACTTTATTGAACATGTATGGGATGCTTAATAATCACTAAATTCCTTTTTTCGTAGACGTTATGTTTGTAATTGCTTAAGTAATTATACCGGAGAACACTGTGAAACGCATATCAGTCCATGTGCGTCGAATCCTTGTTTAAACGGTGGCATTTGTGAAGTCTTACCCAACGATCAATACTATTGTAAATGCTTACCGGGGCACACAGGCGAGAAATGCGATCAAGGTAAGATTGGTAAGGTGCTTGTAGGAGGTTTAGAGAATGGAAAATTTTGAGGATCCCCTTTTTTCGCCTATCAAATCTGTCGACAAGTGCATTCATGTGGGACATATCTTAAATGAAAATTGGCATTCCTCAAATTTCTCATTCCTAATCACCGCCTTAATCAGAGGGAAAATAATTGATTCTTTTAAATTTTACAGCGGATATCGAAGCTAAATTTGCATTAATATCCGTACCAGAATTCAATGGTACCGCTTACATTCAGTATCCACGCCTGGAAAATGTTAAAAAATCATTATCAGCTGAAATTTGGATACAACCGTACACTCCAAACGGTCTAATATTTTATACGGCTCAACATGGTAAAAATAGCGGTGGGGATTTTGTAGCTTTAAATTTAGTACATGGACATGTACAGTTTCGTTTTAATTTAGGAAGTGGAATTTGTAATATCACGTAAGTTTTATCCAAAAATTTTGAATAAATTTTGAATAAATTTTGATCGCTAATTTTGATCAATTTCTTCCACAGGTCAAAAGATAAACTAAAAATGTATCATTGGTATCGGATCAAAGTTCATCGATACAATCGTGACGGATATTTACAAATTGATAATGGTACTATTTTAAAAGGATCTTCGGGTCCTTTATTAGGAGAATTAAATTTAGATCTTCCCTTTTATATTGGTGGTTTACCGTAAGTATCTTTACTTTAATTTTAAGGTCTCACAGCTATTTTAAGATAATATTGGCCCTTCTTTATAATAATAAACACGCAGAAAATTTAGCTGGGAAAACTATTTTAAGGAATTAAATGAGATTACAGGAGTAATCAAATATTTGAGAGATGTTGTCGAAGCCAAGGCAGGCGCAGATCTATTGTTTAAATTTTGGAGAGGGGGTCATTAAACGTGAATGTTGTTTTTAACCTTCATAAATTCAGCTATGAGTCTTTTGGCGTATGGCGTCCATTTGACCAAGAATTTCAATACTTACTTCTACACTTTTTCTACGTCTCTTTCATGATACTTCTCGCGCCCTAAACCCCCAAGGGCAAAAAGCACGATGTATGGTATATTCTCAGATTCGCTTATGAAAAGCCCGCAATAAGGCCGACTTATGTTTTTACAATTAAAACAATCTTCAAGGCTCCAAGCACAAGTCTTTAAGCTTGAAGGAAGATCTGGTGTAAAGAGCACTCACGATCCGCTCCAGAACTTTAGATACAATGATCGGGGTATTTTATTTGAGAGTTTCCCTATCCCCAATCTTATTATGCAATTGAAAAATGAATGAAATTAAAAATATGTTTATAGAAACTTTTCGGAAATAAATCGATTAGCTGGTGCGACCAAAGGTTTTCGTGGTGCAATTCAACGGATTATCTTGAATGGAAAAGAATTGAACATATTACAAGCACAATATAAGTGCAAAACAAATTTAAAACATATCAACATGTCTGCATTAACAACCTGTAAAATATATCACATGAACTATTACGATGGACCTCCATGCTCCAAAAAAGATTATCCATGTTATCATGGTGGCATTTGCGTTCCTGTTTTCAACGATTATGTTTGTCATTGTAAAGAAAATCGTCTTGGAAGAAATTGTGAAATTGGTAAGTTATTCAGAAGTTTTAAATTTAACAAAAAGGCGCCAATTGAAGGGAAAAACTTCCAGAATTTTTAAAATTCTAAAATAACGATGATCGACAATCATAGCTGATAGCTGATACTTTAGTTCGCCATTGGCACTTTTTGATAAAACAGCGCCTCACATTACTTATTGAACAACTAAAATGTAGCTCAATCCGCATGCGTGTCCGTCATTACTAACATGGTGAATGATGGTACGCATGTGCACTCATGTTCAATTTAATTCTTACCTCAGTATTGTGAGGCGGTGACTTTTACTCGACCTAGTACTATATTTAAAAAAAATTCCCTTAGGCAAAAGCTATCCAATATGAATTTTGAACGATATTTTATAGAATTTTGAAAATATCAATCGAATAATCAAATTTTATCGATTTTTTTGGGATCAAATTTACCTCGAATTTTCGTTGTTTTATTGGGAGGATATTTTTTGTTTCAGGTCCAGATATCAGTAAAAAATCAATAAAATTCACTGGACACAACTTTTTACATTATCGAGGACGTAAACCAAGGTGGGTATTTCGAAAAATCAAAAAAAAACGTATCCCATAATAATTTAAAAAGCTTTTGTTTTTTTGGGTTAATTTAAAACAAAAATTAAAAAAATTTTACCGACTAAAATTACTAATTTCCAATTTATTATTTAATGCTTAACCAAAAAAAAAAAAGTGATCAATTTACTAACTCGAATCAAACTGATACTGATGAGGATGATTTCGACGATTTCATCGACGATTATTTCGAAGAGTATAAAATTGATGAACAAAACAATATCGATGAACATGATAATTTCAACTATGATCTTTTCACTGGGTGAGATAATTTTACTAACATTCTAAAAAACTAATTATTTTAATCGTTTACAAATATCGTTTTCTCCTACCGAATGCGCCAATTATATTTTCGATAGTTAATAATTTTACAACTGTAATGCATCAGATTCGCATTCTTGAATACCCGAAAAACTTTCATATGTAAATCGGTTTACTTATTTTACTTAACTATTTTAGAATCGAAATACCTTTCGGTTTCAAAAACTTCAAAAGAAAACGATATAAGTATTTGTACGTTTATAGTATTCCGTACCAAAATTAACAAAATCGAGCAATTTAAAGCATTTTTGGACTATTTTCCTAACAAATTAAAAAATTTATTTTTGGAGGGCGATTAAAATTTCTTTTTGGATAACACTCATGGTACGGAATACTAAATGTACACGTTTAGCAGACATTTAACCGATTTTGATTCGAATATACTGATTTGATTGTTTGATTTAGGCGAAAGGGTGAACGTGGTAATAAATTTGAAATAATTTTACGTACATTTCATTCAGATGGTTTAGTTTTATGGCGTAGTAAAAATCGAAATCCATATAATTATTTGGCAATAGCGATTGTTGATGGATATCCAGAATTTAGTTATATTCTGGGAAAGCAAACGGATTTCTGGTCGGTGAGGTAGGTCACTTTTTTTAAAACCTAATATTAAATGAAGAACAATTTACGAACAAAAATTTTTCAGATCACAAACTCGAATAAACGATGGTGCTTGGCATACGATTACTGTACGCCGCCAAAAACGTGTTGGACATATCTCAGTAGATGGTTCGGTTGCCGAACGTGGTGTTTCTTGGCCGGGTGAAATATATTTCACAGCAAATCCAAAAATTTGGCTTGGTAAGTTTCTTATTACTACAGTAAATAAAGATTCGAAAATAAGTTTTACTTAAAAAAAATACTTAGGGAGTGTTTAGGAGCATGCCCAGAGTCTTAAACCCAGTTTTCGTATTCGTGGTGGTGGGGGAAGATATAACCCCGTGCCAACAGGCGTGAGTTGATAACAACTAATAAAAACCAACTCAATCCTACATTGACCCGGGGTTGTATCGTCCCCCACCACCACGAATACGAAAACTCGATTTTAGACTCAGAGCATGCCCCCAAACACCACCTAAAAATTTCAGCCGATTATTTTTTTTTTTTACGTAAAATATCTTTATTTACTGAACTATATAAAAAGAGATAGATTACATAAAAGACGTTTGACTTTAGTAGGACACTTCGAATTTATTTTAGAAGTCGTTTAGGCAAAATATTAATGAACGTGTTTTACAAGTTGCATAACTTTTGTTTTAGGTGGAGCACCAAATCTACCAAGTGGGTTACCCCAATCATATCATGAAGGCTTTAAAGGGTGTATTCAAAGTGTCAAAGTGAATAATAATTATTTGAATTTAATGAAAACACCGAGTCCATTGCAATATTGTCACGAAAATGAAGTGTAATTGTATTATATATATAAATATTTATATTTATTTTAACCATAGACGTAGAGAATGAACAGCACGATCCAAAAAAAAAAAAACTGAACCTTGTTGTCTGTAGTTTATATTATTCTCGTCAATTTGTCCATTTTCTAAGTCTATGATTTTCCACAAACACACAAAAACTATGAGGGTTCTATTAATTCCGAGTATCTACTAAAATTTGATGAACGTTTTGAAAAATTGCTGTCAGTTTTCATCGAATTTCAAATTCGATTTAAACTTATAAAAAATTTAGACTGAGAACTATTTTCGATGGATGCATTTTTTATTCTGTTTAATTAGCGATCGAAAATACCCCATTAATCAGGATCTAACTCCCAGAGCCATCTTTACCCGGAGAAGCAAGGGCGCAGGGCCTACTTACACCTACTTACACAATATTTTTTTACAAAAATTAGTATAAAAAGGGTGCCAGATATGTTTACGAAGACAAAAAAATAAAAAGAGAAACCCACAACCTGATAAAAAAGTCCGATTCAAATTTCCAATTCATTCCGATTGAATTATGATTCAATCCAATAGAACCCAGTATCAAATCTCCAATTCGATTCCATTTATGAATTGGTACCAATTGAAATTTCCGATTAGTTCTATTGGATTGTATCGGAATATAATCGGAATTTCATTTCAATTGAATTTCGATTCAAAATTATAATTGGTTTTAATTGGAATGAATCGGAAATTTTTTTAAATTGAATCCTATTCAGTCTGATTGGTTGAATTGGACATTTTATGAACGGGGAATCATGGTTCCTATATTTGAAATATCGGCCAGTCTTTACGATTTCATACCATCAAAAATAAAAAATACGGCCCAAAATTTATAGGTTTCAAACAATATTTCGATAAAATTGATTCCTACGTTTATACTTCGAGGAGCAAAATATTGAAAATTCATGGCAGATAATAAACCTTGGCTACAAATGAATTTTACGAAAACATTGCCTAATTGATAATTTTTTTTTAATTTGGTAGATACACGGATAAAAACTTTTTTTTAAATAAAATAATAAGACTTTTCCTATAAAAATAAAACAAAATAAACAAAAAAAAAAAAAGAAAGAAAATCAAAAAATAGATTGAATTTTTCCAATAATTATTTATAATGAATGTATGATGAAGATTGATAAATACTTGTATTTAATATTGTTATAGCGAACATAATGTTATTATTTAAAAAAAAGAAATAATATTAATTAATAAAAAGTATCATTCATTTAATTTACAGTCTCTTAGTTTTTATCCTAGAAAACCCTTTTCCTAAACATTCATTTCTTGATTTATAAGTATACAAAAACCCCCAAACAAGATGACACTCGATAAAAATCAAATAATCTTTTTATTAATCGAAATATATTCGAAGAAATAAATCATGTCACTTACCAATAACGGCATTAATATAATTTATAGTTAATATTTTCTCACTTTCATTACTTAGTTTTTCATGACACTTAAGAATTAAATACATAATTTTAAAAGAAAAATATGTTCTAACAATCACACAAGTTAAAAGAACGCCATTAAAGTAGGAAGTGATTTGACTTTAGTAGTTTGATCAAACAAAGAGAGGAACATACGTATGGTATAATATCATATATTTCTTTCTTTGTTTAAATTAGTCAATAAAAGGATTAAACTACGAACGGATATTATAAATATTTAAGAGCGGAAATTTAAATTTAAAAAAAAAAACACGAAATTAGGAAAAGATTTAAGTGAATTTAGTTTATTTTCTAATAAAGAAATATTTTCGATGTAATTTTTTGGCTATGACTATTTTTTATTGGTAAATTTCTACAAATTTTCATATTTATTTAATAGAATTTACTAAAGGATGTATTACCCATTTTGATCAAGTGTCGATTTTGATTTCATTTCGAGTGGAGATTTGTTTTATTTAAAAAAATCAACAGAATGGTAGTTTTGAGACTAAAATTTCGTTTGGATAATTGAGATGATGACTCAATTTTTTATCACTTCTGGTTATAGAGGGTAGGTTAGGTTAGAGTGGCTGTCCTGGGGTGGGACACACATACCATAGACCATAGGATTCGTTGTGATACCCTTAAATGATTGGCCCATCCCCGGCCACGACTCCATAAACCATTTGGAGCTGTTTAAGAACAGCAGGAAGGCTTTGACGTCAACTGACTTTAGGTCATAGAGGGTCGGAAGACACTTTAAAAAGACGTCATTGTTCAGTATCGTCATAGAGATTACACATAAAACTTAAAACGTTTTGCAAGAAAGAGACGGATAAAAATCTTTGAATGCTAATAACTTGTTCGTTTTTTAATCAATTTTAATTTCATTTTCAAATTTTGGTATGGTATCAAATCAACTTTCGCATTTTTATGGGTAGGTCTAAAAAAAAACCAGAAAATTTTTAAGACTATTTTATTTTTTATTTATTATCAAAGCACTACAATTTTTTTTTTTAACTTTAACGTCAGAAATTTTTTAATAACATTTCAAAATGTTTTCCTTGCTGAAACTTATTTTGTTTCAAAAAAAAAAAAAAAAAAATCGAATATAAAATGTTTTTTGTTTTTGTAAAACTTAAAATGTCTTTTCAAAACCTAACAACTTTTGTGAGAAAAACAAAATTGTTTGTATTCATCAGTGCCGAATTAAAATTCACAGTTTCATTCTAAGATAAATATTTTCAGAAGTTCAAAATTAGAATCTTGTTAAGATCTTTTGAGTAAAGTAATTCGAGAAATATTCACCTTACAACACCTTTCTGTCTTTTTCAGAACTCCTTCCATTTTTAAATTTCAAGAAGTATCCGAGTTTAATCGAGGGAAATGTTTAGGACATTTATTTGGAGCCCCATCCATGACAGAAAGATTAATTCGACACTAATATCTGAAACGATATATTCGCCCCTTTTATTTTCTAATTATCTTATGCACAATTAATTTTAAGTACATAATGACTACATTAATTTCTTTTTTAAATCAAAAAGCATTTTCCTACAACAGCAAGAAAATTCTGTAGAAAAATATTTCCGTGAAAATACAAACAATATTTTAAAGTCATCGGATTTGCTTCGTATTTAATCGTAGCGACTAGCTGCTACCTTCATCAAAATCGTTCGAAAACTAACCAAACAATTTTACAAGAAAGTTAAACTCGAATTGTAAAAAATATTCCATTAAAATGGACGCAATTGGAGCAATATTTTTTATATTTTAACGTTCAATCAAATAAATTTTTGTCTTCTATAGAAGAACGGCCAATTTTATTCGATTTTAATGATTTTTTTTCGCTTAAGATCGAACACGATGAAAATCGATGAATTTTTTCTAAACGTAAAATAGAAAACAAAACTTTCTTTTACATACATTTATATTTAATATAAAATTTAGTGCGCATGATTCGAAGAAAACAATTATTTATCAGGAAGATAATATAGTCCATACGGTATCGAATCGGAAATAATCATTTTTAAATTCGAATTCATCGACAGGAAGGATTTTGAAAAAATTATTGTTTAGCTCTTGGACTAACGAATGCGCCATCTTTAATGTCAATATGTAAACATTGTATAGATTTGTTCGTTTGGTGGACGCCTTGGAATGTTGACAACCCCCCACCCCTCGCCCGTGCTCCATAAAATTAAGACACTAAACGACGAATAGTTGTTGTCAAACCATTTTCAATTTCAAACATGTCTAACAAACTAAATCGGTTGACAAATGTGAAAGTTATTCAATGTTTACCGGATAAAAGATGGCGCAGCCTGTATATAAATTATTTTTTATTGCGTTTACCGGATGGACTAAATAGTATGTTACAAAAGCTTTGAAAATATTTGCTAAAATTATACTAAATTAAGAATTAACAGTAAATTTCTTGCACGCATCCTCAAATTTATCTAAATATTTTTAAGTTCAAAATTTATAACTTGAATCAAGATCGATTTAGACAGAGCAATCTTTGCCGTAGATAGAAAAAGTGCTCTACTTAAATTGGTCGAATAATGACTCGTCTAAATATTGCACAATCCCGAACTTGATTTCGCTTAAAATGAGAATCAAGCAAATACAAATCTTGAACCATTTCTTAAATAATGATAATCGAAAATTAACTTTCGAAACAGAAAAATTCGAAAAGTTAAAAAAGAAAACACTTAAAAATATCTTAAAATCGCGAGCTTTTGTGTGGGGGTAAATATAAGTAATTTATCTTCCTTTAATTTTTCCTCTTGCATATTAAAATGAGAAAAAACGGTGCTTAATTCGAGAATTATTTAAGATTTTTGGTACATTATAAATGACACCGTTTTGGTAAATATTCTAGAAAAACGGTCCTATACACAAGTCTGGAAACTTCATCAAAAATTAATCGCTTATTGAAATCAATTTTTCAGGAGTCTGAAAGTATATGCTAATTTTACTCTTCTTATCAAGAATCTTGCATTCAATAATTCTAAAATTAAAATAGATAAATTCATATACAGGGTGTTTTATCGAGATATATCAATACGACTCACTATTTTTACGAGATAAGTTGAATAAAGAAGGAACTATCCAGAAGAACTATTTCGAAAGAAATATTCCGTCGATATCAGCTGCCATTAATATACTGAAATGACCCATTTTAATGAAAAATTTTTGTACAGTTTCCAAACTTCTATATAACTTCGTGTTATTTAAATAAAAATTAATTTTTTGATAAAAAATTCTTACAATTTAATTAAAAAATTTATTAATAAATACTCATTAATTAATACTGGGATTAATATATTAAATATTTGTTTAAAGCAAAAATATATGTCGCTAGTTTCAAAAACAAAATCATATTCTCTTAAAGCTCATATGAAACGATTTGCTCGTGAGCACAAAATTTTCATTTTGACAGAATTTTCATTATAGCCAAGTCATGTATTATCTTTGGGTTGTTTAAATTCGAATCGATATCGAACATTAAGAAATACAAAATTGTTTTATCGAGACATAATTAGTACATAAAAAAAATTTGTTTATTAAAATTAACACAGTTTAAAAAAATTATAAATTTTTGCACGATTTAGGTTTTTTTTAAAAATTAAGACTAGAAAATAAGTAACTTTTGAAGTATTCCAAAACATTCCCAAATGATATTAAGTTTTTTTTTTATGATTGATAATTCAAAGATACTTTCATTAATATTTTTGGCTAGGATTGTTTCGGATATTTAATTGGATTTTAACGTTAAGATATCAGCGCCACGAGTATCAAAATGTAAATCATTCCCGGAATGATAAAAATTTTTTGGCAATTCCATAACAAAAAAGGATAAATATTCAAAGTAGATGATTCTTCACAGAAATTTGCGAAATTTTGGTAAAATTTTGTGTTAAAAAATGTTTTGGTAAAATTATGTTCTTTAATACTTTGGTTGAGTATATTTTCGGGGCAAGATATCACTTCTTCCACTAGCCTTATCCGGAGAAGAAATACTTTCCTGACTACAAATTAGTAAATTCTCCAGATAATCCGATACAATCCTAATATATTTGAGTAGTTTTAAAATATTTTTAAACTAATATGTAGTCAAAACCAGTAATAAGGACATTGAGTCTTGGATTTCTTATCTACAGCACAAAAATTCAATTCTAATTCAAGTTGTTCACTTTCAATTCAATACGTAATCTGGAAGTGATTATCTAAATAAAGTAGTACCAAGGGCACTAATGATACAATTTCGGTAGTAAAATTACGCTTAGAAAAATCCAGATCAAAAAAATTCTGTGGCCAGATTGAAGAATTGAATTGAAGGGTATTCTATGAGTCATTTTTTTTGTTTTTCTTTTTTCAACTTGATTTTTTTACGACGGAATTTTTATATTTCTTTGGAGGACGGTTAGCACAACAAAATTAAAAAAAAAAATCATGGTAATAAAGATAAAATTCATATATCTTTGAAATTTTCCACAATTGTTTAATAAATTGTGACCTTTCAGGAGCCTTTTTTTTTAATTTGATTAAAAAGTAAAAAAATTGATTAAAACCCCCAACTACCTTTCAAAAAAAGGAGTTCGGTCCGGACTTGAGAGGTCGATTTTTTGATACGAAGTTATTACAACCTAATCAAAATCTTGGAAAATTTCAAAGATGCATGAATTTTTTCTCTATTACCATGATTTTTTATTTAATTTTGTTGTGCTAATAAAAGGTACAATCGGATAGAACGATCATCTTGTACGAACGTTAATCGCCTGTCGTTAAAACCGATTTTGATTATATTTTCGACGGAATGTATCTAAGTTTTAAAAATCAACATCAGAGCTAAAATATCTTACAATTACTTTTTATTTTGTATTCATTTTTGTTTTTGACTAATCAGTTAATACTCCTTTTGTGTTAAACTTTTTTGTTTGTTTTACTTTTTGGTTACAACATAATCCGCGATTATATAATATTTTATATATATATATATAGCAATTTTTTTTTTTGGTTTTTGTTTAATTATTTTTAAATAATTTTTGGTTCTAAATTAATTTTATTTTATAAATAATGTTTGTCTGAATGTCTTTAATGTTCGTCTAATATTTATTTAAAATAAAATTTCAACTTATTTAAGATCAGTTTACAATCAGCAACATCTTCGACCAGATTCACTAGGGTTCGGACCTGCACATACTTTTTTGGCAAAACAATTTATAACCCCCCGTAAATTGATAGTTTTTAAAATGGTGGATAGGATTTCATCTATGAATTTCCGAGTTTTGTTTTGAGTTCTCAATCAAATTCATTCTCCCTTTCGCATTTTGTGGTTTTGTTTTAAATTTGTGTTTTATGACAATTTGAATTTGTCAAAAACCAATTGAAATCAAAAACCAATTGAAAGTAAGTCCCAATAAAATCGGTGTTTGGTCTGTGAGACACCATAGTACTTCATGACGTCAAAGTACTCCAATCGTTTCTAAACAGCTTTAAATGTTACATGGAGTATAGCCCGGAGACGGATCGATGCCAAGAACATATTTTTTTATATAAAGACATATATACATGAAATCTTCTATGTCGAGCCATAAACGTCCATGCCTGAATTTACGGTGCATCTGACTTTCAGAATTTGCTGATTGAAAATGAGACCTTTTTTTTTGTATAGAACAACAATGATTTTAGGACAGTATGAGATGGGTAAGACAGAATTTTGATCCATTAAAGACATTCAGATTGAGAGAGAACTGATGTTATTTTGTTAAAATAAGATTTGTATGGAATGAATTTGGAAAGAATAAAAATAATAAAATACTTATAATAGAGTACTATTGCTGCTCAAGCCAAGAAGGGAATGTTGAATTAGGCGTTTTCATTTTTATATTAAATTGCTTTAATGTTGTCTCCAATGCTGTTTGGTTACCAGAAAAATATGCGGATACCGCATTATGGAACAATAACAGTTGTTTATGCATCACTTTGATCTGAAAACGAGAAACAATTGATTAATAATAATAATACATAAGCGGGGTACTGTAAATGAGTCCCTAGAATCTAGATCCAGGACTCATCTGTGCTCTCCTTGAGAACAACTTGTCACTCGAAGGCATATCCGGGTAAGAGATACCATTTTAAGCAGATGAACCTACACAGTTCCCAGCTTCTTCGACGGGATTTCTCCCAAGATTGATAGATCTCAAATTTTCGGACATTTGTTGTAACCATTTCTTGATTCGGTAAATTACGGTGCATTTTGCTGTAAGAATTACAAGCTTAAGTGAAAGGTGCGAACAAATTCGCTACTTTCCCTTTAACACCAGAGTAGCCCGGTATCTAGATCAGCCTGTGTTATTCAGTTCCAGGTGGTTCAAAACCTCGAAGCATTCAAGTTATCTTCGATTGGAATCTTGACGCCTCAAGTGCGGCTTGAATATCTAAGAAGGTGCTAATATATGACACTATAACCTTTTGTATTAAAGAACTGGGTACCTCTCAGCATAATGATGAATAGTTCTGATTAAAAAAACGTCGAATATTCGTCAAGAGGAATCGATTCCTTTATTTGATGTCCATAAACCCCCGTACCAGATACATCTCTGACCCTTGCCCAATCCGTATAAAGATATAACCTGCATTTTTCCCACTGTCTTATTGTCCTACTGTCTGCAGCTCCTAAGTAATTTCAGAATACAAGATGCTCCAAAAGTCTGTTACAGGGTGACACAACTTTCAAAATACCCAGTTTTTCGCTACAATTGTTCATAATATTACCTTATTCTTTCAGAAATGCTGAAAAGTTTATTAAGAAAGTAAAATTTTGAAAATATTCAATTGTTCATAATTTTTCCTCATTTTTCTAGAAATACTAAGATTAGCGTCACAAAAAAAATTAAAATTTTGCCAAAGTAAGCATAGATTTGAAAATTAAGATCCCCCTTATTTTCATAATAACTTCCGGTCAATAATTTTCGCAAATACCTCTTCATTTTGAAGTCTATCCTGTGAGATAAATGATAAAAATAAATTGAGTAAACTTACCCGATTCTCATCTAAAAATTTTAATTTAATTGAAACGTCTGTCCGTAATCGCTCATACTGTTCTTTATGTAAATTAAAATCGTGATGAGCATCTTCCAAACCAGAGGCGTTCGTCTGTTTCATCAATTCCAGATCGGTACGATATGCATCGTATTTAATTCGTGCTAACTCATATTGCCGTATTGTTTGTAAGGTATCTTCTATTGTTTTGTTACAAAGCGTGCTCACTGATGATATAAAAAAATTTAATGCGCCTAATAATGTTTCGCCATTCTTCGTCAAATTCCGTTGTGTCTCTGAATTATATAGAAATTCCTCTTGTAATTCTGGTGATTTTTGTGCCAATTCAGAGAATGCATCACCCAATGCTTGCTACAAAATAAAACATTAAATATTCAAGAATTTTTCTAAGCTTGTTAAGATAGTACAAGCGCCAAGGCAAGTTTAGACTTATGGTTGAAATTATTATACCATGTATATATTTAATATATATCAAGGTATATTAAGTTTAGTCCCAAGTTTGTAACGCTTGAAAATATTGATGCTATGAAAAAGTTTTTGTATAGGTGTTCATAGAATCACCTAATTAGTCCATTTCCGTATGTCTGTCTGTCTGTCGTCTGTCATCACGATTACTCAAAAACGAAAAGAGATATCAAGCTGAAATTTTTATAGCGGGCTGAGGACGTAAAAAGGTAGGTCGAGTTCGTAAATGAGCAGCAAATTTGATGAACAGAGACGACTATAGTTAGTTTATTAATGATTGAAGAGAGATATCTATATTATCAAATTTATTAGCATCACTTGCACACAATATATTATATATTTTTGTAGTTGCGTGGTATTGTCAAGCTAAAAATAACTCATTACTTGACTACAAAGCATGTATTTGGTTTATATGTATGTACCATACAATAAACCAAAACTTTTTTACAATACTGTAGGGAAACAAACACCTTAAATTTGAATGTTGGACAAATCAAACATCCAAAACTCACCAAATTGATGGGAGTATAAATAATGAAAAGGGACCAATGAATGTAAAAATGATTACCTGTGTTTGAACTAAATGATAAAAATGACTAGTTAATGCTCGCGAATGCTGCAAAATATTCATATATTTCTGTTGGGTATCCCTTAATTGCTCAATTTCTGTTTCCAATTCTACAAAAAATTAAATACATTTTTAGACAAATTAAATATCATTCGACAATTCTATGAAAAAAAAAAAAGGAACAACATAATTTTTCAAAATCTCGCTTAATTTTCGAGATATGTTTTTGCAGGAGACATCTCTGTTTTCTTTCTTTCACCAGGAACAGGGCCGTTTTAAACCGAAGGTGAAAGGTGTGCGTGGCATTTGGACACAAAACATTCATAATAGACGAAGAGGTGTGAGTTAAATTTGTATAAAAAGTTTTACCATTTACGAAGTCTTGGAAGTTGAAAAACATCGACACCTCATCTTATTTTTGCACCCCGACGCCGGGTATGGTTAAGACGGTCCTGATCAGGAGATATCTCTGTTTTCAGGTGAAGGAAAAACCTCGACGAGAATACTCCCGAACGGGGTGTAGGTTTACTTGAAAGTAGTTTTGCAATTCAATTATGTGCTGATTTAAACAAACTAAAATAAATTGTAGAAATGGGCGCCATGTCCACTTACGAAGTCTTGGAAAAAGAAAAACATCGACACTTCATCTAATTTTTGCACCCCGGCACCGGATATGGTTAAGACGGTCCTGACCAGGAGATATCTCTGTTTTCAGGTGAAGGAATAACCTCGACGAGAATACTCCCGAACGGGGTGTAGGTTTACATGAAAGTTGTTTTGCAATTAAATTAAATGCTTTGGGCTTTTACACCCAACTTTTTATGCTTGAAAATCTTTAAAATCCATTCTTGACTCCCTTTAAGGACGTCAACCATAAGAGCAGTTAAGTTTTTGATTTTTATATAGAATCCCGTAAAATACAATTTAAAATCGAAAAATGGTATACGCTAATAGAAAAAAATAGACCCTGAAAAATACACCGAAAATTTTACACCCGGAGACCTGGCGTTCACTATTACAGAAAATTTTGCGGTCTACTATTTCATAAATCCCGGGCAAACACATTAAATTACTATAAGAATTAATGTACCACAAAAGTCGTAAAATCCTTCAAATATATATATATATATATATATATTTTTTAGTTACCTGAATCAATTGTTCTAGAGGTACGTCCTAACTTCTCAAACATCAATTGTTTCGTACATTTATAAGTGGAAATCGACCAATTTTTAATAGTTTCAATACGTGATGAGCCCGCTTTCAGTACTGTTGTCGATGATTCACTACCACTTCGATTATTTAACGAATTCGATATTTTTGTGTTGGATAGTTCATTTAAACCACCGGAAAATGACATCGAATGATTAATTGGTGTTGCAATTGCACTAGAATTTGCATTATTCGTATCATTTGTATTTGTGTTCTTAAGCATTTCATGTATACTGTTACATTCACTGGTCGAACTTGATGTTCGAATTCCCGAATTTTGTGTTACAGATGACATTTTTTGTTTTTGGTATCAATTATAAATCATTTACACTAAACACCGATTATTTTTTTATAGAGAAATATTAACATTTTATTCACTTAGTTTTTTATTTGACATCACATTTCACGAAATGTCATTATTATAGTCATGGCGATTGTTTTGTAACGTTATCTAACGACAAAAATTATAACTAATTAAAATGTATAATTTTATTTTCGAAAATTTATGAAATTTTTTATTCAATCACTTTCAAGTTATTTTAGCTTTAATTTCTTGTACTCAATTCCATAAATGTTGACTTTTTTAAACAGCAAATCAAGCTCATGGTTCGGTTTTACTTGTTTACTTGATTTAACTCAACACCGGGTGACGTCATGCATGGACGCTAGACGTCGTATTTACCACGTATACACAAAATTTTTTTTAACGAATTTTCTGAATAAAAATCGTCGAAAATCATAATTTTTAATTTTTTGAATATACAGAGTGTCCGATTAAAATTAGAGGAGGAATACAAATTTTTTGATTTTCGAGGCTTACAAAATTATCCAAGGCCCTGATTCAGGTAGCCCTTGGTAGCAATATCTGTGGTTTAAGTAAAAATGGCTGGTGAAAATCTTTTGTTTTAATACATTGGTGGAAGCGATGGAAAATCAAGCAAGTTTAAAGTATTTTCACCCATGAAAATACTTTGAATCTAAAGTAATACTTTGTAATACTATACCCGCCCCCCGTATGTGGCGCCCTCTCGTACATATTTGTCTTTTCCCCTTTTTTCTTTTGAATTATCATTTTCCTCGAGGCCTCTTATCGAATGCTGAGCTCCTAGACAATTTCCTACCCCGCTTAATATTTAATCCACCACTGATGAAAAGATCAAAAGTCAAGGTGACGATCGAATTTTACTTATGAAATTCCCTGATTCCATGATTATAGCAATAATTCCCTCATTTTTTTAAAACTACTATAATTTGAAATTATTCTATTCGAAAAATACAAAGCCATAGAATACATCGAGACACTGAGACCTCCAGAACTCAATTCTACAGACTCACGAGTGCTTGTTTATCATTTTCCCCGACTGATACTAAAATTCCCTGACTTTTCTAGAATATCAAAATTCTCTGACATATCCAGATTTTCGAGCTCGATCGCCATTCTGAAAGCACTTAATCATGGAAATAATTTCTTTCTTAATAAAACTTAAGACTTTTTTTTACATCTAAAAAATATTTATTTGATGCAGAACTGTACAATTTTCTTAAATTATTAATACAAAAATTATATTTAAAAAAAGAAGGACTCTATACTCGCTCTTCTTCGATGCCATTTTGGTTTGAACGATCTTTAATACACATGTGTGGTACAATCATTGATACCATCCGGTATATATCGTATTTAAACATTTATTATTCAATAACTTTGTTAAATATTTAAAACATACATTATTTTTGAAATGAGACGGCACTTCCCCAATTTTTTATATAGGTGTTCTATCTATCTCGACATATCCTTGAAACTCGAAAAAAAAACTTTAAAATGTTAAAAGAATCGAACAAAAATTAGTGAGTACATAGATCTTACGCAGGCAATAAATTCAACCTGAACTTTCAAATTCAATGAAAAGCTTATTCTGATTCATGACTGGTAAGAGATAGAAGAACACTTTAAATCAGAAAGTTGTTTCTTATTAAAAGGGCAATGTTTTTTGTTTGAAACATTTTTTGGAAAACCGAATAGTTTAGACAGAAATAGAAGGAAAAAATCAATCTTTTTCATCTAATTTTTAGCAATAGAAAAAAAAAAAGTTAATAGAAAAACTTTTTATAAAAAACTAACAACTTTTACTATAAAATTTTTTTCGAAAAGTGCCTAGATTTCGTAGAAAATATATGAAAAAATATTTTTGGATTAAAATTTGCACTCAGTTTCTGCCAAAATTATACAGTTTTTGAAAAATTTTAACATTTTCTTTAATTAAAATTTTTCTTCTAATTTTTTCCAGTTATGAAGCAGAGTCAGTTTATTTATTTTTTGAGCCTATGTCAAGTAAAATAAAGCACCCTGTATAATTAATTATTAACATTTAAATAAAAATTGAATTCACAATGCGGCCATATTTTTTTGCTTCTCATTTTGGGATCAATTTGATCTAGTTCTCGGAAAATTATGATTAAGAAGTTATTCACAAGAAGCTAAAAAATCATTACCCATACAAAAAATGATTTATAAATATAAACTAGCGGCAAAAACAATATCACGTTTAATTAATCTAATAGCCTCCGAGAATTTCGCCTCTAATTCAACATTCCCTATACCTTTAGCCGCTTGACATAATTGACGTAATAATTCCTCTAAACGACGTATACACCTAATTATGGAGCCCTCAAAAATATCAGTCATTTTACAAATATCCAAAAATTGGCATCCATTACACCACGCAAACACCACATCCATTAATGATGGCTTAAATTTTTCCACATATTTATCTTCGTCGAGATCAATTGAACATTCACGTGATATCCGTGCGATTTTCCGTGCAATATGTTGCATGTTACGTAATGCTTCAGCTAATTCATCCGCACGAGTTGATTTTTCTTTACTCTTTTCATCGCATACAAAACAACTGAGTAAAGAGGCCGCTAACGCTGCTGATATGTTATCGAAGGTACCATTGAATATCATTTCGGTAAGCAGTAGCTCATCAGCACCGCTTAATTCGCATGCAACTCGCCCTTTCAGCTGAATTACATCGTTCTCGTCACAAAATCCTAGGCGTCGTAAAACCTTTTTACGATTTTTTAACTCTTCCATTTGTAATATTGAACTGGCACATGAGAGTTCTTCGCGAGCTACACGCATTGCTTTTCTGGTTTCTATTTTGTTTTGCATGATTGTATACATTTCTTTGATGTTAGGTTCCTTGGATATTGGTAAAAAGTCTAATCTGTAAAATACAAAAAAAATTTGTGAGAATCTCCATCATTAAGGTCATATTAGAAGATTATACACAGGCACGCTGAACGCCTGGGCCTGACAGTGTATCATGACTACAGCAGGAGCTGCCACAGTGAGTAGAAGGTGGACTCACTCTTGCGACGAGGAGGTGGACTCACTTAAGCCAACCTTTCTTTGCCGATCCCTTAAAAAAGGCTAAGATTCTTACCTTTCTTGAAATTTATTAAGTTCATCATTTAATTTTAAAAATTTTAAATCCATAATTTTCATATCTTGAATTGGATCTAACAAGGGTATGCCATCTTTAAATCGTTGTTTAACTTGTTCCAATAATTTAATAACACCAAGTCTAGCGTCCAATGGCCGTAAATCGTCTGGTATATGTACACGTACTGATGATATTTCTAATAAATTTTTCGCTGGTACTGGTAACACTTCCATGATGCCAGTTTTCCCCGGTGGACACGGTAAATGTACATATTTACCGTCAATTATTTTATCAGACTCTTCTAAATGCAATAATATATCAACTGTTAGATTTATGTTTTGTGTTTTATCAGACTTCTGTCGTTTATCTTGGCCGGGTGGTCCACGCCTTGCCGGTTCTGTTGTTTTATTGAAATTTACAACAATACCCCAATCAAATTCATGACCATCATGTTTTGCCTGCAACATATCAATTAAGACCATGTAAAAAAGGTATTCCAAGTGTTACCAAGAAATATTGAGCTACATGGTAGCTGTGTGCTTTTTGTGTGGCACCTGGCCTCAAGAGAATCCAATAGCTTCATCTTCTTAAAATAACATCTCTTACCCGAGCACGTCACGCCATCGGGTGACACGTTTTTTTCAAATAGGGCACAGAAAACCCCTTGGACTAGGTGCTAGGGATTTATTTACGGTACCTCTCTTATGTATTTTTATTATTAATAATAATTTTAAAGGTCGTCGGTTTGGTTCAGCAGATTTTATGCTGAAATCGAAACTAAATTTTAAAGTATCATTTTTGGGTAAATCAAACCAAAAATCGCAAATTTTGTGGATACAAAATATATACATTCTGAAATATCGAGTCTTCAGAATCGAATTCTAATATTTTTTCATGATTTTCTTTAACCCTTACTAAAAGTCTCTAAGCTATATAACTTCTCCAGGATTTTTCGAGGTACAAATTTCTGGCTTATGTGGACATTAAAAGCGCTGAAAAGTTGAACGTAAAGTTCCCATTTTGTGATTAAAACATAAATATAAATCACTTACCTTAATCATACGACCGCTTTTCAAAAATGGAAGAAGATTCATTGGACTAAATATAAATTTTCGACATTTGGTTTTTATTTTGTCAATACTTTTCCGTAATTCATGATAGACTTTCATTTCTTCATATCGAGGAACTTTTATTGAGTCACATTTCTTCTTAATTGCTTCATATTCTACGCACCCAAAAAAAATCTATGTTAGCCAAAATTTTAAATCAAATATAGTTCAAAAATTTTAAGACATCTTCATCTTTAACACAAGTTAGGTTTAGTTAGAGTGGCTAAAGATCCGTTGTGATACCGGAAAAGAGTAGGCTCATGGCTCATTTGGAGCTGTTTGAACAAGAACAGCAAGAGTGCAGTGCTTTGACGTCAGAGACCTTCAAATATGAGTTGTCAAAAAAAAATTGACTCAAGTGGATCTATGTCCTCATGGCAAGAGCTGGACTGTTACAGAGAAGATGAGATATCGTTTCCTCCTCCTCCTCACTGTGACAGCTCTTGCAATAATTGCGATGCACATGTGCCTGCCGCTTAGTCCGTGCTCTGTAATAACAACAACGATTTTTCTTATCGAAGGTCCTTTGAAGCTGAAGGTTTTCGGAATGTCTGCGATTGTACTTAAACCATATCTGTCCTGCACAGATATGAAAAGTGCGTTCCTCCCTCCAATTTAAGATTGGACTTTTTTAACAACAGCTGTGTGTCATTTTTAGCAAGCTCGTCGGCTTCACAGTTCCCTGTAATCTAGATTAAGGCAAATTTTGGGAGATTTACTTACTATCGAAAAGATCTGGCATATTGGATTGATTTTGAAATTGGAAAAATGATCGTTCCATCATATATTCAGGATTAATTTCCTCAACACGTAATAAATTTAAAACCATGTTATAAGTTAACTGAAATGCTGAGTTAATTGGATCCGGTTGACCTTTCACAATATTTTTTCCAACTGTCGGTGTAACTTGCTCGTCAATCATTAAAATAATGATACCTTTGTCGTCAAGACCTCGACGTCCAGCACGTCCTGACATTTGAATATACTCTCCTGAAGATAACTGAAAGTAAAAAAAAATGTAATGTGAACACACGTTTCAAGAAAATGGCTCAGTTCGACGCCCCTAAAGGCACCAACCCCTAAAAAGCATCGACGTTGTAACTCAATTGAACTTACCCAACGATATGCTTTCCCATCAAATTTACGCATACCCGTAAAAACAACCGTTCGAGCTGGCATATTAAGTCCCATTGCAAATGTTTCCGTAGCGAATAAAGCTTTTATTAAGCCTTCACTGAACATTATTTCAATTGTTTCTTTTAAAATTGGAAGTAAACCTCCATGATGTATACCAATTCCACGTCGTAAAAATGGTAAAACATTCTCAACTTGTGGTATTTTTTTATCTTCTGGTTTCAGTACTTCAATTGCATTCGCAAATACTTCGTCAACTAATTTCTTTTCTTCAGCTAAAATTCAACAAATATTTATATTTATTAATTAAACTTCTGATTCATTAAATTATTGATTTTGCTTTGCGAATGACAGGCTCGGGTGAAAGGGGCGTTTGAGACGACTCTTCTCCAGCTAAAGAGTCCACCGATTCGTTCCCTTTAACGACAGAGTAGCCTGTCACCCAAATCAACCTGGCTGTATTATTCAGTGCCAGGCGGTTCAGTTCCTCTAAGCATTCATCGATTATTCTCGATTGGAATCTTGAAGCTTTAAAAACCCGAAGAGTGGCCTGACTATCTGAGAAGATACTCATATGTGTCCCCACTTAGC
The DNA here is from genome assembly GCF_905475395.1 of Chrysoperla carnea. Taxonomy (NCBI): domain Eukaryota; kingdom Metazoa; phylum Arthropoda; class Insecta; order Neuroptera; family Chrysopidae; genus Chrysoperla; species Chrysoperla carnea. The sequence goes on from NC_058342.1 coordinate 31,319,691, forward strand.
TTAGAATTACTTTGGCTGAAATCTGGTTAAAATACTAACTTGTGTTGAAATCCAATTTGGCAAGTTGCATTGCATACAGCTCACAATCTTTTTTACTAAAACTAAACACAATAACTGGCTGAAAATTTCGTTCCATAATCATTTTAACGACTTGATACACATTGCTATTCGCATTCTTCATTCCACCTTTACGCCCACGTTGCGAATCACCTTTAGCATTATCCCCAGCATTCTGTAACACAGCCATAGCCGCATTAAAATTATCATCACGAAATCTTCCCTTTTCATCAACAACCAAATGAATACCATCCCCACCAGCAGGAAATATGAAATGTTGCAACGGAGTCGGTCGATAATCCGTGTAGACTACATGACAGGGTTGTTCATGTAACGAACACACCCATTCACAGAATTGTCTAGCGTTTGGAATCGTAGCGGATAAAAAAACAAAATGCACGTTGCGTGGTAACAAAATAATTGTTTCTTCCCAAACAACGCCACGTTCTTTATCACGCATATAATGAATTTCATCGAATATGACCCATGCAACTTCACGTGTTATTTCCGATCCACGATATAACATGTTACGTAAAATTTCCGTTGTCATAATCAAACATGATGCATTTTGATTAATTGTTACATCCCCGGTGATTAAACCGACATCTTGGAATTCTTCATTGAATTCACGGTATTTTTGGTTACTTAACGCTTTTATTGGTGTGGTATATATGACACGCTGTTTATCACGTAATGCACTAGCGACAGCGTATTCGGCTACAACTGTTTTACCAGCACTGGTGTGCGCTGACACTAAAACTGATTGATTGTTGTCGATACACAGAATTGCCTCGTTTTGGAAAGGATCTAACACAAATGGATATGTTTTTGCTTTGGGAAATGTTGGGGTCACTAAAGGTACATAGGGGTGAGAAGGTGGATTTGCTACTTCATGCGTACACGATTCAACTGATTCAACTACTGTGATTGTCACACGATTGTTCATCGCTTCCATTCTGCAAACAAACAAAAATCATTATTATTTTTGAGAAATTTTAACTATCGATTCCTATAAAATTTAGTACTCCCATCAAAGTAGGTGAAATTTACTGAAATTTTGGGTAAAGTAATTTAATGGGAGTTAGATTAGAGTGCCTGTCCTGGAGTGGGACACACTTAGACCATAGGGTCCGTTGTGATACCGTAAATGGATTGGCCCATCCCCGGCCACTACTCCATGAACCATTTGGAGCTGTTTAAGAACAGCAGGAGGGCTTTGATGTCGACTGAATTTAGGTCGGAGAGGTCGTCAAAGAGAGGCTGGCTCAATTATGTCCATTTCCTCATGACAAGAGCTGGGCAGTGACAGAGAAGATGAGACATTGTCTCCTCCTCGTCACCACTGTGACAGCTCCTGCAGTAGTCGTGATACACTGCCAGACCTAAGCGTTCAGCATGCTTGCCGCCCAGCCAGTGTCCTGTGATAGCCACAACAACTTTGCGAACAGAAGCCCTTGGAAGTGATATGAGAACTTCGGAACGCCTGCTGTTCCATACACTGATTGTACTCAGACCATATCTGTCTTCTTAATGGTATTTTGACAAATTTTGACTATCTAACCTTTTAAATTTAGTTACGAGTAATTCACATTTAAGTATCGTAATTTTCTTGTTATTAATAATAAAATTTTAATAATTACTTACGTAATTTCTTTAATAACATCTTTATGAGTAAAATTTCCAATTTCATCATCAGATTCTTCATCAATTTTCGGTTCATTATCCAATGATAACTTTTCTAAAGCGTCATTTGGTTCATCATTATCCGGTTCAGAGGAATGTTTACGTTTCTTGCCGCGATCACGATCATGATGTTTATGATGTTTATGGTGCCGATGACGATGTGTATCATCACCGTTGTCATTTGTAGATAGTTTTGCAACCCTAAAACAGTTTTAAATAAAACGAACATCCAAGATAAATCAAAAATTTTTAGGGCAGTATATTTACTTTGGTGGTGGTTCTACGACATCTTCTGGAGCGGTTCTTGATTCAGATGCCTGTATTTCTTCATCATCGTCATCGTCATTAATTTCACCTTCCTCGGATTCTTCTTCAGCATCAAAACAATCAAATTTTGATGTACTTGGTTGATCCGACATCCTGAACACAATCAAATTTCTAACCTAACATTAAACATGCATAACATGTGTATTTTTCAAATTTCTTTTTTTTTCAAACTGGTTATGGGTTGCGTTCACAATTCAAAATATCATTGAATTGAAGTAAGTTTCTTTAAAGTTGAAGAATCCATACTATTGGAAACAAAATGGCGACTAAAAAGTAGTGAATCTTGATTTACTCATTTTAGAAGGTATAGAAATGGCTTTTGGTTGACCAATTGTAATAAAAATGGGATTTTACTTCCGTTTATCATACTTCTTTGTCCATACTTTAAGTGCGTAAAGAACAGCAATTGGCAGGTGCTTTAACTCGCTCACACTCTTGGTTAATTTCTAACAAGTAATCAAGATTATTAAAGACCAAAAAATTAATCAAAATTGAATGAAATATGAGCTCATGAAGTAATAACGTTAGACTTTCATGATGCTCATTGAAATACATAAAAGGAATAATTTGAAAATATATATGAAAAACGCGTACGCGTTTAATTTTACACTCGTATATCTATTTTATAGGCATAGAAATTCAAGGTCTAAGTTATCAACAGAGTCGAAACTCTTTAAAAACTATTATATATAATATTCTTCCTTTTTCCCGTTTTATTTTATTAAAATTATCTCTTTTACAAAAATTATTTTGTAACTGCAATGTATTATTTATCAGAGTAATTTTCAACTATATAGAAACTTTATCGATGTACCTCCCTGAGTTTACTCATGAGGGAATTCAAAAGTTACTAAAAAAAACAGTGAATACATAAAGTTTCTAGCTATTTCATATAAAGATAAAATAAATTTTTTAGAGAATAATTTGTGTTATTACTTTATTATATATTAATTTTTTAAAGAATAAATTTTATTTTAAGCTTCTAATTTTATAAATTATACAAGATAATAGTCTGAAGAAGAATACGATGCAAGGTGACTAGAAAAGTTTGAAGCTGGGTAACGAATTTCTCGAAAGTCTTTAGAGAAGTGAAAGTTCAACCATAAACAAATAATTGTAAGGGCTCAGCTCTATTGCAATGTAAATCTATGGCGTTGAGTGCAACCAATCAGAAATAAGTATTTGCTATGTTACGTCATATGTTTGTTTTGCGACGTAACACTCTGAGTTAATGGGCTCTATAGCCTAAGTATACCCTTCGTGGACAGCCAATATAACCTAACCTAACCTAACACTCTAAGTTGATGAATCTTTCAACCAAATAAAGCTATTTGATAATGAAACTAACCTAAATCAACCTGTATTAATATAAAAAATAATGTAGTTTTTCACAACCACGCTGCTGATCTTCTATTTAAAACAAGTGAAAACAAACAATTGATTGAGTTAACTGCTGAAATACAATGTATAGTCAGTGTTGATTACGCATTCGTTTATTTTTCCTACGAACCCAAGACCTTGACATATGTTGCTCATCCACGAACTCGACTTTTTACGTCCTAAGCACGCTATACAAATTTCAGCTTGATATCTCTTCTCGTTTTTGAGTTACCGTGTTGTCAGACGTACAGACAGACCACCGAAAATGAACTAATTAGAGGTGATTTTATGAACATCTATACCACAATTTTGTTCGTTTCATCAATATTTTTAAGCGTAACAAACTTGGAACTAAACTTAGGATACCTTGATATATTTCATATATACATGGTATAAAAACTGTTGAAGAACCACTGGTTTAGAAATAAGTACGAATATCGGTAGATACATGTTAAATGTCATCGAAAATAATTAACAGCAAATTGTCATTTTGTGTGTCTAAATAGCAAAATTGAATTTTCGGCTAAATAAATAAAAACGCGTTTGAATTGTACAAATAAGTGTAAACTAAATAAACCATTTAAAATATGTTTTCAATATGATAATTAGATATAAATATTAATTTAAAAAAATATGTTGATTTGATAAATAAAATATATATAAAATAAGAAATATAGAAAAAGAAAAACGCTTAAAACACAGTTACAAACAGGTAAATGTTTTATTCTAAATAAATAATTGAAATAAATTCGATATTCTAAAATTGATTATATTGTATATAGAAATTAAATTTCTCATTAAATATGTAAGTATTATAATTAAACAAACATATATTTTTTGTATATAATTATATACTTCGAAGTTTTTGTATTCCTCATGGCCATTTCAAATTTGATTTTAGTAAAATTATTTATTAAATATTTTCTTCATAAATTTCAGTAATTGTAGTTAATTTTTGTGTCATGCATATTATTGTATATGTGATTATGTGAATTTTCTTTTAAGTCAATTTGCTTCCAGTAAATTGCATAATTTTGAACTGTTAGTTTCAAAAGTTCGAAGAGCAAATTATCGTGATTTTTGTGTTTCCACTTAAAACTTAATGGGTATTTTAATTACTAATAAATTTATTTTCCAAAGATTACATGAAATTTGAGCTCTATGATTGAATTTCTATTGGTATGGATTTGTTAGATAAGAAAGCTCTGGAAAAATCTCTTTCTAAACAGAAATTACGGAAATTTTTGCTTGTGAATATCCTCCGAAACTATTTTACAGAATGAATCCAAAATATGATTCGAATACCTCCCTGAAACCTAAAATAAAATGGTAAGGGTTCAAATATAGGGAATTTTCGCAATTAAAATAGCGCAATAATTCGATTATCACAAATTACTTTTCAAAATATCCGCTAGAATGCACCACATATTAAGTAGAATTTTTTTTGCTCATTTTTCAAAAATTTTTTAAAGTGCGAGAAGTATTTGGATTTTTGTTGTATTATCAATTTTTGTCACTAAATCACATTTTGTTGATACCAATGCATACAAATCACACAAAGTAAGAGAATTAAGAACGGGTTACTCTCTGCCCACAGTATACAGGGTGTTTGGGATAATAAGTGTAAAATATTTAGTTTGCGAAAATATCTGTAATTACTCTGTTTCTGCCAGTTCTGAGTAACATCAGTTTGAAAAAAAATTGTGATGTTTTCATAATTTTCGATTCGACTCCCATTACTCCCATCTATTGGTGATTAGTAATACTTTTATTTTTTTTAATTGGGGGCAACTAACTGCTTTACCGACACTGAAACACTAAAGATTTGTTTCAGTAGATGGCGTTGTTATACGATTAGTATGCAGGGAGTTTTTCATTTTAAGAAAACGTCGTTTTCTCTCGGAAACGGCACCAACGATTTAATGATATTTAGCATGTAGGGAATTTCAGGAGCGAAAAATCAGTCTAGCTAGGTTTCATTTAAAAAAAATAACAAGCAAAGCTCGGTCATACAGGTTCTAAGTTTACAGGTACCAATATTTCTTGCTTGAAGTATTTTTATCGATGAAACTTATTTTTTGAGTTTCAAGGATATGTCAACTTAAATAAAACACCCGGTATACAGTATTTTTAACCTTTGTAAACTTACCCCCAGCTCCTTTCACTCAAGTGCCTTCACTTTCTTTAAAAAATGCAAAACAAGATTATTTTAAATATTTCGAGGTCCAAGAATTTCATTTTCAGGATTGGCTCACCAATAACTAGACATGGAAAATGCACTATTGTAGCGAAGAGTAACTTACGAGTAAAATGAAAACCTGGTAGGCATGGTTGGTACGTGTGTTTTGCACCATTTTTAATATTGGCTGACAAATAATCAAAGTCGTTATTTTTACGATCAGATTATTTGCATGTGCAGATTCCTTTATGTGTTATCTTTTTTTATTGTTAAATGTCACCTATTAAATGTTTTGCAATTTTTATCCCAAACACTTAATGAAATGTACTGTGTGTTTAAGAAGTGTGTAACCCATATTTCTTAAGTTAAAATCAATTATAGCGCAATAAATCGTATATTCATTAAACAAAATTTCAAAAATATCGTTTCAAAATTGCTTAAATTATTTACTCTAAATCAAAATATATGACATTATTGATGGGAGGAATGGGAACTTTCAAATGAAGCGCTTGCGAATTGTTATGTATTAATTTAGTTATAGAAGTAGAATAGACACCTATAAAAGTACGCTTATAGCCATCTTCGTCTGTCTTATACTACTTTTATGAATAGAATAATTTTGAGATGTTTAAACGCTGTCCTTTTGGCGCTCCCTGTTGATGACGTGTGATCTGCCAATTGGTGACAGTTCAATGTACTATTTACTACAGGTGTAATACCCACGTATGTAGTACTTGTATATATCCATGGTAATACCATACAAAATATAAGTAATTAATACCATACAGTATATCAACAAGTCGGACAAGCCACATACTATGATGTTACGCCCGTTTTAAAATTTGAATTTCCATTTTAGAAATTTGAATTTCTCTCACTGAATTTGTTCAAATGTCCAGCCAATAAAGTTACGGAAAAGAAATATTTTAACCAAATTTAAATTTCATGAATATTCCCTATTTATGAATAGCCCCTTAGTGAAAACGAAGCAAAGAAAATTTTGTAAATGATAACTCTAAAACAGTCAGGGAATTTTAAAATGGACAATTGGGTGGGTGGCCTGTCGTAATAATTGATTTTAACTGTGTATGCACATCCTGTATGCTGTGTATTCACACCCTGTATACTGTGTACTGTGTACTGAACGTTTTTGTGAATGATGATAAAATTGTTCTGTGTCTTGTGTTCTAGTATGTGTTTGAATTGAATAGAATGAATAAGTCAGATCAGACCGTGGAAGCAAAGCGTGCCACAAGTTCTGGGGGCGATCCGAATCCAAATAACGTACAACAAGATGTATTAAAACAATCATCGAGCCAATCATTGCACCCAATAATCAATAGTAGTGCTACAACATCCATATCCGGTCCACTGTCAAGTCAAAGTACACGTTCATCTACCACCACCACTGGCCCTGATTCCTCATTCTCTTCTGGTAGTAGGAGCACTCAGCAAATACTCATGCCCCGTTTACCTTCTAGTGACTCCTTAAATTATTCAACAGGTCCTGGATCACCAGGTAATGCAAATCATCATATAATTTATCTAGCAATTTTTTTTCTTTTCTTTCATATTTTGTAATTTGCTGAAATTTTTTTGCACTCCCTATCACTTGTTGTTCAAATTTTCTTGAAATTTAGTTGTAATTTTTGTTTTTTCCTAAATCATTTCCATTAGGTTAGCCTCACACGGTCAAAAGTATTGAGCCTTTATCGATATTGAACAAAATATTGATCATCTGAGGAGAATATCGAAACAAGAATATTGATACAACAATATTGAAGACGTTGAAACGATCATTTTACCTCACATGAGTAATATTATTGAATCAATATCGATATTGAACAAAATATTGATCATCTAAGGAGAATATTGAAACAAGAATATTGATACAACAATATTGAAGACGTTGAAACGATCATTTTACCTCACATGAGTAATATTATTGAATCAATATCGATATTGAACAAAATATTGATCACCTAAGGAGAATATTGAAACAATAATATTGATAGAACAATATTGAAGACAATAAAACAATCATTTCACTTCACACAAGTAATATTATTGAATCAATATCGATATTAAAGACAATAAAACATTCATTTTACTTGAAACGGTTAATATTATTGAGTCAATATCGATATGGAACAATATATTGATCACCTGACGAGTGTATCGAAACAATAATATTTAAAAAAATTAAATCGATTTATGGTTATTCGACGCTATTTAATACCACGCTCTTTTTTTCGAATCCTGTCTGTTCAAGCCTCGATTTTAATTGATCAATATTTTAAGTCAATAATATTGACCGTGTGAGACTGTTTCTGTTGCAGATCGGTCAATAGTAATTTGCCAAATAGAACTTTAAAGCAACTTTCAAAAGTTATTCTTTGTTAATTGAGACTGTTTATGTTTAGGCATTTCGAACGACAGCCCAAGATGTGAATCTACCACAAATTTTGACAAGGTAAGTTTCATTTGTTGGTTAAAAAATGCTGCCAAACCAGCAGAAGAACGTTTTAAATGTAGGAGCATCGATAAATGTCTCGTTTTTCATCAAAGAATTTTGATGAATTTCGGTGTTGTTGTGAAACATTCTAGAACAACAAAAAAATTCCAGAAAATGCGAAAGTTTTAAAATTTCGAAAATGAAATTGTTTCTTCAAGACCTACAAATTTCTCAAGCTTTTAGCTTCGAAATCTTCAAAAAGAAACAAAAAAAATCATTAAAAATTGTGTATTAGCTTTGGGAACATTAATTTCTATTTGAAATCGAAAGTTTTCCACGAGTTAATGGATGAATTTTTGTTTTTAAAATTTCTCGCTTTCTTTTTTGACAGAGTGCCATTAAATTATCCCGTAAGGAATCGTATAAAGCACAACGGAAACACTATCGTAAGGAGAAGAAACGTGTCGCAAATGAAGTGGCAACATCCTTAAAGGATTCATCCGTGGTGGTATTAGCTGATTGGTTAAAAGTACGCGGTACTTTGAAAACTTGGACAAAACTCTGGTGTATATTAAAACCCGGACTTTTACTTTTATATAAAAGTCCTAAAGTTAAGGTAAAATTTTTTATTTCAAGAGGATTTATTGTATTTCTAACAAACCTGGTCCGTGCGAAGGAATATTCCAAGAGGAGATTCAAATTTTTGTCAATAAAAACAAGAAATTCTTGTTTAATATAATTTTGGGAAGCACCGAAAAAACTTTTCCAAAACTTTCTGTGCATCGACTTTCTACATCGCGATGTATATTGAGCGAGGCTAAACCGTTTAGTCGGTTTGTTTTGAGAGGACGCAAAGTTGAAAGAGGCGTTTATTCATCGAGATTCTCATTTTGGTGTTGATTCCCTAAAACCACTGCCATGCGCACGGGACTGATTTGTAACAAAAATTTATGATTTATGAATGTTTCAGAGTAATCATTGGGTGGGAACTGTACTTTTAAATGCTTGTCAAGTAATTGAACGACCGTCGAAGAAAGATGGTTTTTGTTTCAAACTATTTCATCCATTGGATCAATCAATTTGGGCACCACGAGGACCTGAAAAGGAAACAATTGGTACGTTAAACAATGTTTGCAGTAATCGTGATACACTGCCAGGCCTAAGCGTTCAGCATGCTTGCCGCCCAGCCAGTGTCCTGTGATAGCCGCAACAACTTTGCGAACAGAGGCCCTTGGAAGTGATATGAGAACTTTATTTAATTGGCTAATTTTGATCCAAAAAATTTTCCTTGGATTTCTATAAACGTTACAAAAAGTTTCATTAAAATTGGTGTTGAAACTTTCCCATACATCCCAGCTTAGTGACTGTATTAGAAAGTTAGACTAATCATATTTTTGTAAATTTAGGAGCTGTTGTCCAACCACTGCCAACTTCTTATTTAATATTTCGGGCACCGTCTCAAGCAGCCGGTAAATGTTGGTTAGACGCTCTGGAGTTAGCTTTACGAACATCATCCGTTTTGGTACGTTCAATGAGTAACAAATCGGGTTGCGAGAGCACAAATCATGAAACTCAATGGTCAGAAGCTGATTATGAAAAACATTTTACGGATCACGATTTAAACGACGGCAATCAAACGGATAACGGCAACATGATTGAAACATTAAGTGCTGTTGAAGTGACCGATTCAGAAAGTGAGAATTCAGTAAAGGACGAAGAATTAGTTGGTGAAGATGAGAAAGTTGACGAAATACCATTAGAAACACCGTACGTGGTAGGCCATGAAGATGAAATTGGAACTGGGGAACAAACCGAAGAATTAGCGGAGGAACATAAGTCATTAATATGGTTTTTAGTGAAGCAAGTTCGACCTGGAATGGATTTAAGTAAAGTTGTCTTACCGACATTTATTTTGGAGCCACGTTCATTTTTGGATAAATTATCCGATGCCTACTATCATGCGGATATTTTATCAACAGCTGTTCTCGAAAATGATCCATATAACCGAATGAAATTAATTACAAAATGGTATCTATCCGGATTTTATAAGAAACCAAAAGGTCTGAAAAAACCGTACAATCCAATATTAGGGGAAACGTTTCGATGTTATTGGCAACATCCCAAAGGATCACGTACATTTTATATTGCGGAACAAGTGTCACATCATCCGCCTGTATCCGCGTTTTATGTTACCAATCGACAAGAAGGTTTTAGTATTAGTTGTTCCATTTTGGCTAAATCGAAATTTTATGGGAATTCAACGTCAGCGATTTTGGATGGTATCGCTACGTTATCGTTACTGCCACGTGGTGAAGATTATACGATGACTGTTCCATATGCACATTGTAAGGGGATTTTAATGGGTACCTTATCCATGGAATTGGGAGGAAAAGTTTCTATTGAATGCGAGAAAACTGGATATCGTACCGAATTGGAATTTAGACTAAAGGTAATTTTTTTTCGATTTTTAAAATTATTCAAAACGAGAAATTTCGGATAATTATACTTATCTAACGTAAAAGGCATCCAAAAAACCACAGAAAATAAAATTAATTTAACGATTGGGGGAACAATTTCTGAGATACCACCAAAAATTTTATACAAAAAATTATATCTAAAAGATTAAAATAAAAAATTTTTATTTATAGCCATTTTTGGGCGGATCATCTGATATGAATTATATTCATGGACGAATTAAACTTGGAAAAGAAACTTTAGCAACTATTGACGGCTATTGGGATGGACAAATACGAATTAAGGAGCGTAAAGCTGATGTAAGTATAAGTTAAAACATAATTTAAAAACCCCCTGACCAAGAAAATATGCATTAAGAACGTAAAACTAGAATGGAGAGGGTAACAGGAAATAAGGCGCCTTGGTCGTTGCGTTCTTTGTACTGCGCATTAAGCTGTCTTGTTTGTCTTTTTCAATCGATTGGAAGTGATTGAAAACATGTTTTCAAGTTAAAATTAGAATTTTGTTTGTTACAAAATTTGACCGCTAGTGGGACTTATTGCTAACAATTTCAAATATTTATTACAGGGTGAACAAGTATTTTTTGAATCAACTACCGAAGTACGTCATACTCGATTACCCAGATATGTTGTGCCACTGGAACATCAAACTGAATACGAATCAGAACGATTATGGCAACATGTATCAGCGGCCATACAGCGTGACGATCAAGTTGCTGCCACCGAAGAGAAAACAATTCTCGAAGAGGCACAACGTAGTGCGGCCCGTGAACGTTTAGCCAAAGGCGAGGAATGGATACCGAAACATTTTCAATTGGACCCAATCACACATAACTGGATTTATAAAGCGGCCGATTCACGACCATGGGATGTGAACAACGATGTGTACCAGTTTGAGTATCAGTACGATATACTCACCAAGACCAGACATCCAACGCCTGTCATTCGTACATCCAGTATTGTTAGTGTTGATCCACAGGGCGTAAGTTTACGTTTTGCAAACTTGCACTCATTCATCAGCCATTCGATTATTTATTTTGAATACCCTCCCAAAAATTTCATTTACTTAAAAGCATCGTATTTTCTGACTTCTCATCGTAATTTGACAATCGACCTGGAAATGTCAGGGGATTTAGAGATACTATAAAAGTCAAAGCATTGATATAGTGAAACTTATTTTACTTATTTTATTCGCCTTCGAAGAATGTTTTTGCCCCACTCACTCTGTAAAATACATGATCGAATTTTTGATTGATAAGCCCAATTTTAAAGTTTAAACTTTTGTTTATATGCTTTTTTTTCTTTTAAATTTCAGTCGTATAATCGTCCAGCTGTGGCCGTAATTAAAGCACCTCCACGTAGACAAAAATTAACGAAACAATCGAAAAGTTTATCATCCGAGGTTCGTGAAAGTAGTGAATCAGACGGTGAAGGAGAATTCCATTCGGATTCGAGTAGCGATCGTAAACTTCGTAATGCAAACGACTCAAGGTAAGATTATTCTTTCTAGATTAAATTTCTTCCGGGCTATTTCTTGCCCTTTTTGGAAAAGTTTCCAGACATTTTTTCATAATTGTATAAACAATTGATTATTCTTTGATCGAAAAATCCATGATATTTCAATATAAAAAAGAAAGGAGGAAACTGGAATGTTGAAACTTCCAAAGAGGCACGTCCTTGACACTAACTTTAACCTACGAATAGATTATCAGCTCTATAGCTCAATTTGGAAAGACTGTGGACGTGATCAAACCCTTAAAAACCGCAAAAATCAATGATATATTGATATAAAAAAGGAAGGAGGAAGTTGGGAAGTCGAAACTTCCAAAACGGTACTTCCTTGACACTAACTTCAACCTAGATCCGAATTTTCAACCCTCTAGCTCAATTTGAAAAGACTGTGGAAGTGCTCAAACCCTTAAAAACCGTGAAAATGTATAATATTTCGATATAAAAAAGGAGGGAGGGAAGTGGAAAGTTGAAACTTCCAAAAAGGCACTTCCTTGACACTAACTTCAGCCTACGAATAGATTATCAACTCTCTAGTTCAATTTGGAAAGACTGTGGAAGTGATCAAACCCTTAAAAGCCGCAAAAATCAATGATATTTTGATATAAAAAAGGAAGGAGGAAGTTGGGAAGTTGAAACTTCCAAAACGGAACTTCCTTGACACTAACTTTACCCTGCATACGAATTTTCGACCCTCTAGCCATCTAATTTTTCGACCTTAAGACTGTGGAAGTGCTCAAACCCTTAAAAAACGCGAAAATGCATAATATATGGATATAAAAAAGGACTCGACTATAAAAATTTCAGCTTGATTTCTCGTTCGTTTTTGAGTTATCGTGCTTACGAACAGACAGACGTTTCTTAGCATCAATATTTTTAAGCGTTACAAACTTGGGACTAAACTTAGTATACCTTGATATATTTTATATATACAAGGTATATTCATGACAGTACTGATATTCAACACATTCTATACAAGGTATTTGAACAATTAACTCAATCAATTGTTTGTTTTGACTTGTTTTTTTGTAAAATGATTTGAAATGAATTTTTTAATGGTGTAGGACATTATTGGAACACATAAATCGTTTAGAAGATCTCGTGAACAACCAGGGAATAGTTATAACAAGTATTGTGAATACGTTAGACAAAATGGAACGCAACCAACAGCAACTAGCTAAACGTACTGTAACAGCTTTAAAATCACAACATGGCAGTCACGGTGGAAGTGGCTACGGTATAATGGGTCCGTTCAACATCGACACGATTTGTATAATATTATTAACAGTTGTATTGCAATGTTTGTTCCAATGGCTATTTACTCGCCGCACAATTTTAATCGAAAATCAACCAAATGGCGTTTAAAACTTATCCACAAATCCAAAAAAAAAATGTTATCCAAAAATTTAAATATTATGTTTTTTCTTAATACTACGCATCAGGGTTTATTCAACAACAAAAATTATTCGTTTAAATTTACAACAATGTAAAAATAATAATAATAATAATAGGAAAATTCTTTCAAAAATTTGTTGAGAAAAAAAGTTTAATATGCGAAAAATTCTCAGTTTTCAAAAATTCTCAAAATTCAAGTTTTTCCTTCGTTGTTCAATAGGGTATTATCGTTAGTCAAAAATAAATCATGAAATTTGAAAAAAGTTAAAATTTATGTAAAAATATACTTAAATATTCTGATTTCGAGTCATAAAAGCACATTTTTCTTTTAAAATATTAAAATGAAAAATCGTAATTTTTAAACTGCATATCACGTGACCTAAAAACGCGGTAAGCCCTGCTGTGATGTCATAGCGGTATGAGTCATACACCATCAGTTAGTTCAGTGTAGACAGCTGGGTATAATATATACATAGATAATAAGTATTTATATTTATTATAATCAGATGTCTATGAACATATCTGTCAAACTTATTTGTGTTATTTCGTATAGTGATACCCATATTACGTCATCAAATTGGATGCCCGCGTTTTTGACAGTTTAAAAAAGGTTTAAAATTTAATTTAAGTTTTTGGCAAGAAAGTGTGTGTATTTTTCCGAAATAAATTTTTAGTGGCTTTTTATTAGAAAAATCAACATTTTGTAGTACTTTTTCAAAAATAGTGGAATACCCTATTTAATTTCACAAAATTTCGTACTATAATATCTATCAAGAACAGTGACGTACGCAAGAAAAACCAAAAGAAAATTTCCCTTCGTTTTATTAAACAGCCGGGATTTTTTTAATTAAATTTTGATTTTCATAGAATTTTCGTACAAAATCTCTAAATGATAGAAAATATTAAAAATAGTTACAAATTGAATTTGAATGCTTCAAAGATTTCGGGATAAAACCGAAAATTATTTGCTTTTTTTTTCGAAAAATGCTCCGAATGATTCAGAAAATTATTTTAAGAATAGTGAAGCACGATAAACGTGTTGTAAGAGTGATCAATTCATTGGAAAATTCAAGAAAAACACAAAAATATTATAAATATTTTCTCTTTTTCATCGGACATTTTATTTTTATAATAAAATTTCCGACGAAAAAGAACAAACGATGTGTAAGTGTAATAAATTCTGCCTGAAAATCGAAAACAAATTATTCTAATGTGCCAGAATTTTTCAAAGACCCTCAAAATGTAGAAATGAAAAACTCTTTCATCCTTTACTTTTTTTTCGAAAATTTTTTTATGATTCGAACTGTAGAACGATTTTTCGAACAAATCTCAACAAATTTTTGAATGAACATAGAAAGAAATATTAATTATTGTAAATAGATAAATCAGCATTGCTTTTTGTATATCTCTTAAAATTTTTGATAGCGAAAATTTTCGCTTACCAAAAAAATACCGCTTAATCTTTAAAAAACAAAAAATTTGTAGCGTTTAGAAATAAAATCAAAACAAATTCAGTGTGAAGATTTTTTATTTGAAAATTATAATGAAAATCAAGAAAATTGTTGTTGAAATTTATCAAAAAATTTTTAATTAAAATTATATTGAATACTTCTTGCCAATCTTAAAACAAAAAAAAACATTTTAGGTTTTGCTTTTCTTTTATCTGCATCAGTTTCGCCATATTGCGTCGTTAAACAAATCTGCTATTAAGATAAAACTGTAACTAAGCCGAGACTTCAAATTTGAAGCTAGAAAGTTGAAAAACAGACGAAAATGTGCACAAATACTTCAGCTAGAACTTTTAATGAAACTTTGATGCATATACCGATTTAAGTCGAAATTTTATTAGGAAAAGTGAAAATCCGATCGTTAACTAAAAATAGTGCGTTGCGGCATTCCGAATTTATTTTCATAGAACGATGCAGGTTAAAAAAAAAACATAACCTATTTTGTTATTATAACTCTGTAGAATAATTTCAAAGCTTAAAGCTTTTTTAGAGTGAATATTTTTAAGTTTGTTCTTCCCAAAATACAAACTTGTTAATATCATCACGCCCAAAATATGCTATCAATTTTTAATGCTCGCGCATATTAGTATTGTCGCTTGGCTTAAAAAAAAAACCGGCATATTAAAAAAAAAATGCACGATGAAAAAAAACACTTTGAAAATTTCCTCTGATTAAATTTTATAAAACTTTTTTTATAAAATTTATTTTAAAACATTTTTTTACGGTTTGTCAAAGGAAATTTTTTACAGGGCAACGCACGAAATACGTGTACGATCAGTGACGGATTAGGCAACTACCTTGGGGCCTCGGGGTAGATAAATTTGTACGAGAAAAACCCCAAGTTAATTTACGAAGGCTATATTTTTGAAAATGGTCGCATACAATGGGCCGCCAAGTTGATTTTTACATCGCCTTGGAGCCTCGGAGAATTGCATTGCCTTGAGTCCCCGATATGGGTTAATCCGGCACTGAAAACTTGACCTTTCGTCCCTAATACGACGTAAACTATTTGTTAAAACGGCCAATTCTTTTCAATGTTAAGACACTCAGAGTTTTGGGTTCTTTTTCAGCACAATATTTTATCGAATATGACGTCATTGCAGAAAAATTGCAAAAAATTTCTTAATAAGAACAGAGGCGGACCAAGATTAGTTACAAAAAAAATCATCTCGCGATGCCTGGGTCCAGGGCGCCATCAAATCCGACAAGGAATAGATCAATTAAAAAGAACCCAAAACTAAATCTAGAACTCAATAATTTAGATTTATTCCACCATAAAAGAAAAATTGATCCACCATAAAAGAAAAAATGTTTTAAATAAATTTTTCAGAATTTCCATCATGTAATTGACCGGGAAACATGTTAAGAGCTGTTTTTTTTTTTAAAGAAAATCATTAGTTCGTTAATGAATAGTGCCTTTCTGTTTATTTAAAAAATTTCGTTTTCTATTTGTATTTTCATTGGAAAAAAACTCTCGAAGGTCCAGTGATGGATTTAAGAAACAGACTCGAACAGATTCGAATTATTTGAAAAGAAGCTTAAATTAGAAACAATAACGGCTATAATAACATTAAAGAGAGTCATTATATCCGATAGTTGTTGAATTTATTCGATGACTCACTAAATATCATTCTCCTCCGAGGTAAAATAAGATTGCTTCTTTGCCAAGAGCTTAAAACAGCTTAAATCCATTATTGCGAAGGTCAATTGTTTGATGAATGTATTATAGTGCAATTTTTGATGAAAAATCAAATTTTTATGATTAAAAAAAAATGCGTAGTTTTTAAAAGAAAATTCTTGTTAGGAAAAAAGAAAAAAAACCCAATAAATTCTAGTTCAATAATTTTTTTTTCATTTGTACAAATTTTGTATATTTGTTTTTTCAATTTTTTTTGTTTGTTTTTTTTTTTTGTAAGTAAGGCCATTTTTTATTTTTTAAGACCTTTATTTTTTATTATTTTTCGTTTATTAATTAATTAATCTCATACCAAAATAATTTAGAATATATTACTTTGTTTAGTTAAAAAATTCCTTGTATAGAAACCTATGATCCAGAAAACTGTAAATTTAGAATTTCGCATAATAGACAAAAACACTGCATGACGTAAAAAACAAACGATTCCGTAATCAAGTCTGTCTATTGGATTTTAATGTTAAGAAAGACTCTATCTAGTGATAGAAAAAAGTATAATAAAGCATATATCTTCTGTCTCTTTCATCATTGAAATAATCAGCTGATTGTAACGAGAATGGTTTACATTTTGATCGTGGCGCTGACATCTTAGCGTTAAAATCCAATACCATAGACATATAAGAATAGACCACGCTAGTAACGGAAGATCGTGTAAGTAGGATTCCAGACTGGGTAAAAAGAGAACGATGCTCTGATGTACGTTTTGTCTCTTTGTTTGGGCGTGACTTACTGACACACTTGTCCAAGACTGTTAATGTGCAAACGCAACTAAAAAGAAACAAAACATACGTCAGAGCATCGTTCTCTTTTTATCGAGTCTCGACAGATCACGCCCACTTCTTCAGTCTATTCTTATATGTCTATGGTCTATACATGGTATTTCAACAATTAACTCAGTCAATTGTTTGTTTTCACTTGTTATTTTAATAAATTTACACTATTTAAATGCGTTGTGTGAGTGTCTATCGACCAATATCTGAAAATCTCACTAGTTTTTCTTTATCGAAATTATGGAAAATTTAAAATGATACTTATTTTAATCCAGTCATTACGACGGAAAAAACGGGGTAGATAAGCATATGAACCTAACAAGGTAAATGTTTGTTTTACGTGAAGAAGGTCTAGAAAAGCTTAACTTCGAATTAAGCTTTTCTAGACCTCCTCCATGTGATATCAAAAATTTAGCGTGTTTTTTTTATAATAGAGGTTTAACCTCCGTATTTGTGACATACGCCTTATCACAGAGGCCATCCACACCATTATTTGTTAATCTTTATTTATTCAGTTACAAACATATTTACAATTACATTTTTTGATGTGGGTGGAGTCGGTTACTTCGTTCTTATCCAAGCGACGACAATGTGATCAACTCTGCACTCCCATTAACCGCTCGGCCATTTAGGCTGATTAATTTTAGGCTGAATTTAGCTTGTTAAGTTCATATGCATTTCCAAATTTATATAATGACTGGACTATTTGTTTGCCAGAAAACATCACACATAAAAATTTACAACGGAATTACTGAATGTTTGCTTCGTAGACGTACATGCTTATTTAGAACACATATATTTTTGATTCCGTTGAAATTTTCATTAGATTTAAGAATGATCCTTAATATTTATTGGATCGATAACAAACTCTCCCTCCATCCCCTTTCCATTCTTGTTTTATCGTTCCTTTTTTGACGTGCATTTGATGTTAAAAATATATGTTAAAATTATTATGGTATGATATGGAAGGTAAATTTTTATTAAGTGGATCCTTTGACCAAAAATTTTTAAATCCGAAACGGTTTATGTAAAATATTTTTAAAAAAAAACTTTGTTAATTAATAATTCTAAATAATCTACCCAAAATTAGGAAAATTAGGAAATTATGCATGTTTCATTAAAATTTCATAGATGTTTAAATACTTAACTTAAATCGCTATATTGAATTTTCAAGTCTAGGGTCAGTAAAAACGGCTCTGAAAATTTGAAAGATTGTTGTCAAGATCACGCCTAGAAACTTTTTTCCCTAGGATAATTTTCATAGTTGAATAACTTCTCTTTCAGAGGATCAGAAAAAGAGCGGACCTTGCTAACACCTTCAAATTTTAAAAACTTTTAACGACTTTAAGCATTTCAGAAGATTACACCTGGTGTCGAAGGCTGAAAACTTGTTCATTCGCTTACGTTTAAGGAAATATTTTCGATTTTAGAGGATGAGGAACTTTTTCCTCATAATCAAAAGACTTCTCTTTCAGAGGATCCAAAAAAGTTTTAATTGAGCGGCTTTTGACAACACCTTTTCAAATTTTTAAATCTAATTCATAGTCCTAGTTTCAAAGCGCTACACCTGGTTTGAACTGAAATTAAATCCAATTTCCTTAGACATTTCAAATTGACTCCGCGTTTAAGATATGTTAGTTACAGAAAATTGAATGTAATATTTCTTGATAGCGATTTAGATTAGGTAACAACATCTATGATTAAATTATATTAATTGATTAAGGTTCAAATTAAAGGGGCTAACACCAAATTTGATGTTTTTTATAATATTAGTGGAATGCAATAAAAAATCCTCAGGAATATTTGTGGATATTTATGTGTTCCCCCTTAAAATGTGATGTGCCCTCGTATTTTGTAATGTGTTTCATGGATTCAAACAAAATTTCACAAATAAAGTCACAAAAAAAAAAAAAAATGGAAATTTTGACCATAGTTTTAAGTGCATCCCCATTCGCGATGCTTGAATGTGAATGGTCTTGTTAGAATATGGGGCAACAGAATGGAACCGAATTTGTACAAATTAGGATTTTTTTCGGCTAAAAAGTTTGGAAAAAGGATAGTTCACGGAAAGTCAATTTTAAACTCGAAATTTAGTGAAAATTGACAATGAGCCATTCGAAGAACTTCCTCTATTTAATTTTTCGTTTTTAGAAAAGGGAGCTTTAGCAGAAATAATTCGATTTGTACAAATACGGGTGTTTTCATGATTGCCCTTTGTAAATTGTTTTCTATAGATAAAAGAAAAATCGTAATATTAATAGGAAAATCTTAGAAAATTGTTATTATCTACTTCTTAATTGTATAGTTCAAAAGATTTATAGTAAGCTAGAACAATGAAAATTTCACTTTTCACATAAACTTTACTTAAAAATTTTTACTTCTAAGAAAAGGGGTGTACCTCTTTCTAGATACAAGTCGAATAGGAATTTCCCAAGGGAAAATATTTTCATTATATTCTAGTCTAAAGGTGTGAGGGAAAATAATAGGGGAATTCTTTGGGTTTTTTTAGTCTAGAAACACCCAAAAAAAAACAATTGTCACAATTTTGCACGTACTGATACTTTTAAGCTGTGTTCAGAAATTTTCAACAACACGAAAAACTCTGATAAGTTTTTCCGATTATATTTATCGTTAGAACTTATATATGCGGGAACTTTTTTCCATGAAAATTATGAGTAAAACGTCAAATGAGATTCTGAAGATCTGTTTTTGAAGAAAATCGACCAAGGAATATGAAAAATAAATGTGGTTTCCAGTGAAGCATTTACAAATGTTGTGGCCCAATTGTTGGCATTACTCTCTTTCTTTTTTAACCTTCGTAAATCTACCTGGACTCCTTACCAGAAGCCTTTTATAATCACAGATAAAATGGTCCATCTTCAGAATCTGATTTGACGTTTTACTCATAATTTTCATGGAAAAAGTATAAGTTCCCGCATATATAAGTTCTAACGATAAATATAATCGGAAAAACTTATCAGAGTTTTAAGTTGGGTATGAATAACTTAAATTATTCATACCCAAACGAAAGAAATCTTTCGAGGAAAATAAGTAAGTTCTGAACACAGCCATTCTAGCATTACATTATTTATTGCACTACTATTTCAAAATATTTCTATAAACTCACAAAAATCAGGATATTTTCGAATACAAATACGCTTTATTTTCTATTTAAAAGAAACAAAAAAAATATTTGAGACCATTTTAAAAAAAAAAATGAATAATCCGTCCTTTTCACAGATTTAAAAAAAAAATGAAATAAATTTTTGCACTTTGCATAAAACATTTAAAAATAAAATCATATCGTACTAATTATGAATTTCGTTCGAATTCGAATGTTACTTGGGTCAAAGGTTATCCATAATCATATTTTCAAGTCAAATATTTTAGTCACAAATAATTTTTCATAATATATATATAAAATACATTCTCTTAAATCCCGATAAACACGAGGTTACTGTTTTAAGTCTCATAAACCAGGATAGGTTTACTAAAAACTAAAAAAACCATCGTTATGACGTAACTAAAATGGATCTTGTTGTGTAGAATATTGTTTTTTAGGCATGCAATTTGACAGTTATTTCAGAACGTAATACTCGGTTGTGGTTCACTTTTATGGAATTTTTAGCCTCATTTATGTTTGACCACAGATTTAAAGCAATCACAGAGTTTTAAAGATATTGAAAGGGCCTACAATTATGGTCGTTATATCCGATATTAGATACATTGAATACTAGGCAACGATTGAAAATCCTTCTCTGAAGAAAAATGAAACTTTGGTCGGTAAAAGACAAGCTGGACTATGAAAGGATCGCAACTCGATCATAATGTTTCGGATTGGCTTATTGTGGTCACTTAAAACAGTGGCTTCGTGTATTTGGGGGGCATTACGCACTAAATTTCTTAATATATTTATAAAATTTTTTTTTGTAATTAGTTAAAAATACTTTATCAATGTTTTTTTGTTTTAATTAATATTTTAGGAATTAATTAATTTTGATGTACTTTACACGTTAGCTATGATTTTTATGTTCCAAAAATTACAATTTTCATATTTTTTAACATCAACAGCCTTGGTTAGACGTTAGGCTAGTTTGCAGTTGTTAGGCTGTCCGCAAGGAGACATACTTACATCATAGTACACATTTTGGTTTTAAGTCTGAGAAGATGTCAAAAGATTGGCCGAGATTGTGTCTTGAGCAATGTCCTGTTACATCCGCTATTATATAGCGGATAGAGGTCATTGGAAAGGAGATAACATATTCAGAACGCCTCCGATTGTACTTATAAATGGGGCTCCAACTTGTATTTTGACAATCAAACTTTCAAAACTGGCTTTCAAAATGTATCTAATGATCTTCTTGTAAAAATATCAAACTCCGGGGAAAAATTAGAAGGACTAGCAATTGTCTGTTTTATTTTTGAAAGGAATAGCCACATATTTAACCAAAACTGAAAAAAGTTCCTTCCAAAAGTTTTGCCAAGAATATAAAATCGAGCTAACGTGTGAAATCAAGTTATTTGAATACAATTCGAAACGAATTTCAGAGTAGGTAGGCCTAGTTGACAACACTTCGTTCTCAAAAACTCTAAATTTTGTTTGTTTTATGAAAACGGTTCTAATTTTTAATGTTTTACGGTTCTAATATTCAAATCCATCTCTTGCATTCATAAAACTTCAAACAGATATATATGCTGACTAGGACGAAAAGTCCTGTTACGCTGACGTGTAAGAGGACTTTTCATCGTAGAATTTTATTTTCTATCTGATGCAACAAGGGCGTCCCTTACTCTTGGTACACTCCTGTATATTTTATTCAGATTAAATTATTTTTTTTCCGATATGTTTTAAGAGATTTTATTCGAAAACTCTTAAAAAAGTTATATCTGGACCATTGCCAAAATAACATAGACAGCAAGAGAATTGGAGTCAATTTATTAGAACAAAATTTCTACGATATTTTCAAAACGACTTCACTCTCAAAGTACAATTATATTCAAATAATTTGACCCTACTATTAGAAAATATACTAGTTTAGAAAACAAAAACAAAACACGCAAATAGATGAAAACCAAATTTTTTTTTTTTAAATAAATAATTTATACTACAGAACAAAATTCCAAAACGTCATAATCCAAAAAAAAAAGATAATAATAATTTTTTTACATAAATGGGCTTAAAATGTGTTTTCACTTTAATTGTAAATAAAAAATTAAAAAAAGTAGTTATTTTGCGAGAGAAAAAATAATCCAAAAAATAATAATCAAGTTTGCAAATGTGTTTTTGTGTTTAAATTTTAAGTCGGCTGTGAGTAATTTAAGTGTAAATGTGAATGTTTAAAAACAAAACTAAAAAAAACCATCTGTTATGACGTAACTAAAATGGATCTTGTTGTGTAGAATATTGTTTTTTAGGCATGTAATTTGACAGTTATTTCAGAACGGTTGTCAATTTTACAGACTGTCATGTCTAAAACCTTCTTAAAATATGAAAATTTTCTTAATCGGAAGCTTCTCGTTCAGGGGCTCTTAAAACTTTTAGAATGTGGGCAACGGGTATCTCATTCTTTCAAATTTTTTTATTTAACAGGTCCTACCGAACAAGGAAAGTATTTCGACTAGAGTTTCGGCTCATCGCTCAGAGTGAGGGAAAATTTGTTAACATTTTAAACGTCGAAATACACTCCTTGTTTGGTGGGACCTGTAAATGCATACGAAACCCACTTAGCGCCTACACTATTATACAATTATAAACTTACAGCGCAATTACAAATTTTGCGAGATCCCTATAAGGGAAGTCCGCGGCTATGAAAATACATTTCCAATAGTTCTGAAATTACTGTTAAAAACTACGCCTACGCCCTAAATCTATTCTTTATAAAGCTGTTCTATTTTCGATATTATTTTTTAATATGCCGCCATTTTGATGTTTTGTACTACAATGTCCTGTTTGGCTGAATGTAAAGTAACCTGATAGTCTTAATTAAAACTACTCAAGACGGGGTTGTAACTCCCAGTTATCTGACAAATGATAAATATAAGTATTGTTATCTGGTGGGCGGAATTGAAACTATTTAAAACGATTTAGCTTAATATTTTAATTAGAACGAATTATTATCGCCAGTTGGAGGGGGTTGCAACTCCCGGTTATCAATTTTGACATGTTGGTCTAGTAAAAAAACACCAAAATGCCGATATATTTAAACATAATATAGAAAATGGAACACTCTATAGTTTATATAGACGATTAATCAAAATATTGGAGATTTTAATTTTTGTTTTCTTTTTGCTTTGATGCTTTATTTGTTTTGCAAGCATGGCCATATTTTTTTTTTTTGGTTTCTTGTAGGCTTAAAAATTTGATAAATTCAACAATTGTGCTACATTTCAAAATTTGTACAGCCTATGTTTTTAAGAATCCGTCAAATTGAATCAGATTGTTCGAAAATTTTGTATTGACATCAGTTCAAAAAAGGTTCACATTCAAAATTAAAATTTTGAGATGATTTTTTACATATTTTGAATGTAAGGTGTCCCAAATTTTTCGTTGATTAATTTTAGGTCATTTGAATACAGTCTTATTAACTTCAAGTCATTATTTTCTGAATAGGTTCCGAAAATTTATCAAAATACAAAAAAAAAAATCCTTGTATATTTTTTAATTTAGGCGGGCAATTTTCTTTATCCTTAATAAACGATTATAATGTCGATAAAAATATTTTGTCAATAAAGTTCAATAAACTCATGTTCGTAAATGTTCGTCTCTTCATGTATTATTTCGACTATTTAAACGAACATACACGAAATGTTACGATTACTTTATCCGTAATAATTCGTGGGTTAGGACGATTATAAGCGAAAATAAACGATTATAATGTCGACAAAAATATTTAATAGAGTTCAATGAACTAATGTTCGTAAATGTTCGTCTATTCGTGTATTATTCCGATTACTCCGAGTTCGTGTATTAAACGAATATACACGAAAGTTTACGATTACAATTGACAGTTCCATTCCACTATAGACGTCGCAACAGGTGAAACTTGAGTTTTTAGTTATCTCATTTTACAACGCGATCAAAATTTGTTATGACTAACTTTCCTAAATTTTTTGAGAGTGTGATCCTTGTTGACTGATATGGAAATTCTATAAAGCGAATTAATATATTTTATTGATTGATGAGGTATTGATTGATTATTCGTCTATTTATTTTTTATTTCAAAAAAAGTGTTCAAAAACAAATTCTTTATAAAAATTTCAAATTAACGATTTTTTTTTCAGAAATTTTTTAAGTTTTTGTATTCTCGCTGCATTCCATTGTTTACTTTCTCTTTTCTCTTATTCTTTTCTTTGTTTTTTAAATTACGAGAATAACTTTGTAAAATTTAAATAAAAGAAATTTAGTATTGAAAATTTTTTGTTTTTATTCTTTAAAATCCTTGGAAATTCCAACTTTATGAAATTTTTATATTCTCTTTATTTATGAGGGTAAGGGGGGAAACTTTTTTATTGGATAGGAAATGGGATGTACAATAAAAAAAACAATTTGTATTAATTTTTTGATAACTTTTAATTATTTTGTGGGATAACCTCCCATAATTTTTTCAAAGTAAAACCATCTTTTAAATTTTCAACACTTAAGCCAAGTTGTGGATAATATTTTGGAAGATTTTGTCCATTTTTATTCGATTCCGTCATATATATTGTGAATGTATTCGAAATTTCATTACGTTCATCAGTTGCAAGCTCTTGTAAATCATCGATGGGTTTAGTTTCATTTTGAGATGGTGGCGTTTTTTTCGTCCAAATATAATGGACACCATAAATTGGATTATTCAAATAGACTTGATATAATGTGTTAATTTCCTTGTGGATTGATTGTAATTTATCCACGGAATCCAATTTGAAGCCCAAAACATATCCGCCACTTGATTCGTGGCTTGTTAAAACTAATGTTAAACCAAATTTGGATTCTTGAATTTTTACCTAAAAAAAAACGCTCTTTAAAAGTTTCAAGCATCTCAAACGATCAAATGATAAATCTGGATACTTCATTGTTGTAAGCTTAAAAATTTGATCAATTCAACAATTGTGCTTTATTTCAAAATTGGTACAGCCTATGTTTCTAAGAATAAATCAAATTGAATCAAATTGTTTGAAAATTTTGCAATCACATCAGTTCAAAAAAGGTTTACAATCAAAATTAAAATTTTGAGGTGATTTTTCAAACATTTTGAATTGAAAATGTCCCAAATTTTTCGTCGATCGATTTCAGGGTATTCGAATGCGCTCATTTATTAAAATAAAAAAAAAAAAATTGTATTTTTTTTTTTTTAGGCGGGCAATTTTCATCTTTATCCTTAATGATTCGTGAGTTATCGATTATAAGCGAAAATAAACGATTGTAATGTCGATAAAAATATTTTCTGTCGATAGAGTTCACTAAACTCATATTCGTAAATGTTCGTCTCTTCGTGTATTATTCCGACTATTTAAACGAACATACACGAAATCTTACGATTACTTTATCTGTAATAATTCGTGAGTTATGACGATTATAAGCGAAAATAAACGATTATAATGTCGATAAAAATATTTTCTGTCAATAGAGTTCAATAAACTCATGTTCGTAAATGTTCGTCTCTTCGTGTATTATTCCGATTACTCCGAACTCGTGTATTAAACGAATATACACGAAAGTTTACGATTAAAGTTGACAGTTCGGAACTGTCAGTTCCATTCTTGTGTAGGTTTTTGTCATACGAAAATATATATAAATCGTCAACAGGGGGTTCGAAATAGGTTGACATTAATTTTTGAAAAAAAGAATTTGAAAATTTAGGAAAATGAGTTTTCTATCGTCCCTGAATTTCAAACAAGTTTGGACCTTACTTCAATCTCTAGCAATAAAATATGAAACTTTAAAATTATAGAAAATTCAAGAAACTTACAGAAGTTATTTGTAAATATGGCAAAGAAATATTAAACGCTTCATTAATATCAGCAAACCATACAATTCGAATATTTGTTATAATTAGTGTTCCCAAATTTCCTTGATCGCTGCTCAAATTCCATACTCCTGCCGTATTCGAATAGATTTGTTCCGAAGGTAAAATTTTTAATTGTTTATTTTGTACAACAGATCCACGTAATTTTAATTCACGGTACAATTTGGATAGTACGTATGCCCTAAAAAATATTTTTGAATCCAAAAACGAAAAGTATCCAAAGTATGCTAAAAAAAGTTTCATACTTATGCACTCCCATAACAGATGTAAAATGTCGGTAATTTCCAGGAATCAAATTTGTAAAAATAAATTCAAACTTTGAATTTTTGTAAGATGTCAAGATGTGTAAAGCTTCAGTTTTTCCTTTTAAATGCTGTAACAGTTCGGGAAAAAAGTTTTTTGACGTAATTGGGAAGACAATTTGGCTCCAAAAATTTCAGAAATTGGGTTAATTTAAGGATTTACGAGCGCCAGGGAAAATTTTGGATAAAAGATGCTGTAACAGTTTAGGAAAAAAGATTTTTGACGTAATTGGGAAGGCAATTTGGCTCCAAAAAATTCAGAAATTGCGTTAGTTTAAGGATATACGAGCCCCAGGGAAATTTTGGATAAAAGATACTGTAACAGTTTGGGAAAAAAGTTTTTTGACTTAATTGGAAAGACAATTTGACTCCAAAAATTTCAGAAATTGCGTTAATTTATGCATTTACGAGCGCCAGGGGAATTTTGGATAAAAGGCTTGATTTTTTTAATTTGATATTGGACTAAGTCCAAATCAATTCTGAAAATTTTAGGGGAGGGGGGAAGTTAGAACAAAATTCATCATCAAAATTGAAAATAAGGTACAAATAATTTCAACCCTAAGTCTAAAATTGCCTTGACGCTCGTACTACGTCTTAACGATTGGACAAGTTAACTGAGTTATCCTCTGTCAGGTTGAATATTTCGTATTCCTACTGTATTCCATAAAATCGTACTTACCGAATTGACAAGAGTAGTACTCGTACTCACCACACAGTTGAAGCCAATTGCTATCAAAATCAAAACGTCGAAAATGTATTACAAAATTTTTTATAACGAGCCAGATTTAGGGACTTTGTTTTAAATGACTCCTAAATCCAGCTCTGGATGAAATACGTACATAAGCTAACACCCGTTGCAGATAATAAATACCATAAAATTCGTAGGTTCGTGATAAACATATTACCAATATCACCTCCATTACCTTTTGTATCCTCAATTGAATCTAATCGATCAATGATTTTTTCGCCGGGTCGTAATTTCATGTACGAATATGGTACATCGAAACGTACTTCGTTATCCACAAACAAAACCATTTTGTATTCTCAATTGTTTTTTTGTAAGTCGAATAAAATTCGATGATTGTTAAAATAACTTCAATGTGGTTGCCATAGTGATATATTTTGATAACAAATTCAAAACAAACTAGAGTCATTTTTATACCCTATATATATGCAATTTCAAGGTATACTAAGTTTAGTCCCAAGTTTGTAACGCTTAGATATATTGATGCTAGAAACAAAATTTTGATGTGTTCGTAAAATTAATCTAATAACCACACAATAACTCAAAAATGAAAAGAGATATCAAGCTGAAATTTGTTTTTATCGTGCTCTGACATAAAAAGTGAGGTTAAGTTCAAAAGTCCATTTAGTCTTGGATCCGTAGGACCCATCTTGTAAACTATAAGAGATAGAACAAAAGTTTCAGTGTAAAAAATGTTTCTTATAAAAAATTAAACTTTTGTTTGGAACATTTTTTTCGTAAATAACTTTGTTTTCCCTTGAGGCTCGAAATAAAGGCAAAAATTTAGTTTCCTAGGCAGTTATCAACTCTGCCAAATGGTTAATCTGGTCCTGAGGATGATTGTCCTGGAGCAATCTTTGAATTGTACAACTATCCCAGCCCAGTAATCAGACTTAATAAAAATTTTCTGTAGTTTTACTTCTGCAATTCTTATAAACGGGATGAAGGGGGGGGAGTATGAAGAAGGTAAATAAAAAATGATTTTCGTACCAAAATTGCACATTTTTATTTTTGAAATTTATGGTAACAACGATTTTTTTTTTCTATAAAGAATTCACAGACAAAATTCATGAATTAAAATCAACGCTTATTAATTCTATTTGTAAACAACAATATATGTTATAGAGGGTTTCACTGTACGCAAATAAAAAAATGGTTTCAAGAGATCTTCAAACATGCGGTTAAAATGAAACCTTCCATTGAACACAAAATATAATATAGATTTCATTTGTTTATTTTTTACCGAACACAATTCAAAAACTATTGCAGTTATGAAACTTCGGTTTTGGAAAGTTACCGCTTGGAGATTTTCGAGGAAAAACACTCGAATAAAATGGAGAGTTTAATAACTGCTTATAATTTTTAAATCGTGTTTTTTTGTCTTGCAATAACAAGGCATTCAATTGTTTTTCTTTTGGAAAAAGATGAGGGGTTATAAGACGAGTTTATGTTTCAAAAATATGCAACATCTTATTTTGCTAGATTGAGAATTTTCCAATTCAACGGTTCGACTCAGTTTTGATAGTTTATCTGCCTAAAGGCGCTTAAAACCGATTAAAAAAATATCAGAAGTAGAATGGAATTATGAAATGGAAACTAAAAGGAAAACTGTCGATCTTAGCAGAGAAATCGAACGCCCTTAAATGGATTGATCAAAAAAGTCATCACTAGGCATTTAAATAAATTTTTTATAAATTTGCAAATACAGTTGCACTTTTTAATATGAGTAACATATTTTTGAGTCAAAACTAATTTTTTTTATAATCGATTATCTTTTTCTATTTAAATAAGAAAATAAGTTACCCTTGAAATAATTCAAGCAATTTAATAAAAAATAAAAACATTAAAAATTAAAAACATAAAAGCTTCGATCATTAATCTATTTAAAAAAAAACAAATTTCTAATTAAAAACGGTCATTATTCATAAATTTTAAAAATCTACAATTATTTTAAAAAACAGTCACCTCTAAGTATATTATGCGTTCGTTATTTTTAAAAATTAAAAAGGGGTGAATGAGGGAGAGGGGGTAACTTACATCTAATTTATTACGAAAATATATCCAGGTTTTGTAAACATAAAAATTTAATAAAAGCTTTAAAAAAGTTGTTTTTGTAATTTTATTTCCTAAATTGAAAATGATTGACTTTTCGTTTTTTTGAATTATTTATTTAATTAGTAATTTTCTATTGTTAGAAATCAAATGTCTAACGGTTTTGGTATTTTCTGATCTACTAGCTTGATACCCGCCCGCTTCACTGGGCTTAAAAGTAAAAACCACCGCTTTATGCCTCCATCTCTTTATCTCACTTATCTCCCTTCTTTAACACTCGAAGGGATTGTTTTACACATCTAAAATATATGCACAGTTTTAAATTTTTTTTAAGTGTAAAATAGCCATGATTCATTGAGTACAACAGACGAGATGGCCATGAATTGTTTTACATTTACGATTTTAATTTTCACAGGAATCTTTAATTTATGATTCAAAATGATGATCATAGATGGAGCAGTAAAATGTCAGATTAAATTTAGTTAAAAATCTTTATAAATTATATCTAATGTGTTATTCTAATGTATAAGCTATATTGTTAAGCAATTTCATTCAAATCCATTCGGTAGTTTTTGCGTGAAAGCGTAACAAACAAACAAATATCCTTACTTTCACATTTATAATATATATAGAGATCAATTTTTTTCCGTGCGCTGGTCATACCAAATCCATTAGACATTTCTGTATAGATACAATTAGTAAATATTATTGTCAACTATTTAAATGATGCGCGCGCAGATTATATTACAATTATTTTTTTCTTTTAAAGTTAAAATAAAATAAAAATTATAAATGAAAATTGTAAACATTCCAAAAAAATAATTTTATATAATGTATATATATATTTTTTTTTATATACAGTCAATCGAAATATGGAATCGGTTGTAGCGACATCGTTTATAACGACGAGTAGATATAAATTTGAAAATCTCGTTTATAACAAGAACATTCAGATAAAACGGCATTATCGGCAGGACCCGATCTAGCTATTTAGTAGCTCTCGACAAAACACCTTGTATATGGCATTCATACCATATACAGGATGCTCTATTTTAACTTGACATATGCTTGAAACTCGATAAATAAATTTAGTCGAGGAAAATGCTAAGTATTGAATTCGATCTAAGTTTTCAGGTTCAATTAAAACCGTCTGTACGCGTTGTCAATGTCGTTATAACCGATTATTTTGACTGTAATTGATAAAGCTCTCTATATACTTAAGTAGAAGGATTAAGCAAGGGAGGAAATTGGATATGGGTGGCGAAGGGATTTCCTAGGCATGTATATACAAATTTAATAAATTGTCGATTCGATTTATTACTGTTCGAAATTAATAGTAATTTTTTTTAGGATCGTTTTATTTCGAACTCCATACAGTTAATAAATCGAAATATAGAGGGAAAAAAAACATATTCTAATGACAGTTCCTGTTTAGGACAATTTTCATTGATTCGGGAAATGAAAAATTATCAGTAGAATTGTTTAATTTCCCCTTTTGATCCAAATTAAAAAAATATCTTCGAATTTTCTAAACACGAAAGTAAATTGTCACATATTTACGTTGACAAAAAAAAAATGAAGAAGAAAGCTTACAACTACATAAAAGCGCGATTCGAGAGATCTAAAATTGTATTTTTCTAATTTGGATCGATTTTTTTTCTGAAGAATTTTGTGATTTAATTTTTGGATTGATCGATACTTTTAACTCGACCATTTTGAGGCAAGATTTATAGCTTTTATTTTTTTTAAATAAATGGCAAATATTTTGTGAATGGATTGAGCAAAATATTTTTTTGAACTCTATTTAAGGAACTCGATTTAATGTAAAGACAAAAACAAAAAATTTTGTGGCAATTGGTTTTATACGTAATTTTGCTCATAAATTCTGTATACAAAGTCTCAAAAGTTAATTTATTTTAAAGTAGGTCACAAATTTTGGAATTTTTGTTCTCATAAACCTTTTCAAAACTCTTGCATATTAATTTTTGCAGTCGCAATACCGTAAATCACTTTTGAGATATCTTGTACTTTCTGGAGTACCTTGTACGATTTAAGAAAAACAAAAAACAAAAATTTTTAATTAAAATAACAATCTTACCTAATTAGACGGCATCGTTTTACGATAGATTTTTTTTTCTAAAAATTTTATTTAAATTGTATAATAAATAAAAAAAACGGTCTTTGTGCCGAGTGGTTGTTAAAAATGTTTTACACATATTAGTGTAGGCGCTAAGTGGGCTTCGTGCACACGAAGTCTACTCAGCGCCTACACTACATACAAATCGAAACAAATGATAAATATTAGGACCGTAAATATTTATATGTTAAGGACGTAATTGGACGTAATTATTTGATGAAACATAATTAAAAATTAATATTAGTCAAAAAAATTATTAGACCGTAAAATTAGCTCTCAGTATCATTTCAAAATACAGAATCATGTACTGCTTAAGGTAGTACGAGCGCCAAAGCAAGTTTAGACCTGTGGTTGAAATTATTTTTATCTTATATTCAACTTTGATGATGAATTTTGTCATAACTTCATGAATGTACACGAAAAATAAGAATACAATTTTTGCGATGTCTTAGTTTTCGAAATATCGAAAGCTAAATCATGAAACAAAATTTTCAATTTTCGATATTTTGAAAATTACTACAGATATCGAAAAATTTTATTATTACTTTTCGTCAATTTCGTTTTTTTAATTTATGTCCCCACTACCGTGCTCATACATCTTTAATTAGTCGGACACAACGGGTTTTTTTGTTTTCAATAAATTTTTAAAATTTTTAAAATCCATGAAAACAAATCATGCATCTACCGTTTTCCCATAAAACCAATGTTAAATAATCAGGCAACCCCCCCTAAAATTTTTAGAATTGATTTAGACTTAGTCCAACTACAAAAAATATCAAGTCTTTTATCCAAAAATTGCCCTGACGCTCTTACATCCTTAAAATTGAACATATTAAAAAATGAATGTATATTATTAAAAATTAATGAGCGAATATTTTGTGCGTAAATATGGTGGCTAAGGGAACATAATTAAAAGGGATATGTTAAATTATTTTACAAAATAAAAAATAATGAAAACAGACTTTTCCTTATTTAGTCGGCTAGAAAACAAACCATTAATGTAAATAATTTTTGGAGAAAACATCCGTTAACTGAGCAATGGTTTGTTCTTGTGATATGGCCGCCAATTCTTTTAACCATTCATCTAAAAGTATTGCACATAACGCAACATTATCAACAACACCACGTGATATTGATGTAGATGTAGCTCCACCTGTACCACCTGTGGAGGAGCCACTTGCTATGTTTAATGAATGCGCCTCGTTGTTTAATGAATGTAAAGACGTTGAATCAGCTGACTGTTGAGAATTACTGTTGTGCGACGAATTTTGTTGCATTGTTTGTTTTCCTAAAATCAATTGAATTATCTGAAAACGATGTCGGATTAACCCATATCGGGGACCCTAGGCAATGCAATTCTCCAGGGGCTAATAGACGATTAAATTACCTTGGCACCCCCTTGTTTACAAACATTTTTTAAGCTAGAAAATTACTAAAAAATATTTTTAGATAATAAAAAGATGACTTACGGAAAAAGTTGGAACCAATACTAGTTCGTTTTAACATGGACGTGACAGAATTGGTTAAACTACTCGAACTACGTGATAAATTTGGCTCAAGTCTGGCGACTTGATTGTTCGTTGTTGGTATTGGTTCTTCGTTACGTACACCTTTCCATCGTAAATTTAATAATTTATTCTCTCGTTCGAATAACCATTGGCGTGCATTCGTTAATATTAAATCGGAATCCGCATTATTCGACATATATTCATCGATTTGATGTTTTAATAAACCGACAACCTACAATTAACAAAAAAAAAATCATTAATAAGTAAAATTTACAAAATTTATCCTTAATTGAATTTTGAAAAATTCAATTAAGGACAATTCTCATTTTTAAGATATTAAATATGGTAAGTTTAAACTGATTGGATACTTACTTGGAAAATAGATCGAACATTTGGCTGTAAGACTAATTGATAATTCAAAAGATACGATTGAAGTAACGTTTGCGGATAAATTGCCAGCCGTGATATGAGACCAGTTAAATGGAAATTTACATAAATATTATTTTTTAGCATATCACTTAATTTTTCCAATAAAATATTCAAAAATAAACCTAGAAAATAAATTTAAAAAATTTATATTAAAGCGCCATCATCATGAAATATTTAAAAACAGGGCGGCGATCGAACTACTGAAATTATCAAATACGATCGTCACCCTGTAATATAAAGCGAAAAATATCTAAACTTACCAACACTCGAACACATTTCAGTGGTTGAATCGTCTTTATCGATAGTTGTACTATGAATATCTAAGGGGGGATGACACGATTGTTTCCATACCATTTTACTACTATTAATACCATTTTCTTCGCCCTTATACTTAAAACTTCCGTAATCGCTGCTGTCACCTAACGATTGTAAACTATTTGTAGCTGTTCGTTCTTCTAAAATTTTAAAAGTATACAAAATTTTTTTTATGAAAGGGGGGTTTCAATTATTTGGATTTTTTTTTTTACAGAAAACGTTTAATGTGAAAAATTGCTAAAATGGATTCGAAACGTTTTTCTTTATAATTTCACCCCGATTATAAATTGGTTAGCGACATACCTAAATCGTAAAGATCCTCCGAACAAAGTGTTCCATCCATTAAACTATCACCAGTATTCTGATGTTCTGTATTAAATTTTCGTTCCACACAATCGTACGTTGAACTCCAGGACACGCATGCTTGACGACACATCGTAATCTTTTGTCGTGCGTCACACAAATACGCATGATAATTGCCCAGCAACGTATCATTCACTTGTGTGCCATAATGATTCCAATTTGTTGGCAACGACATAGCACCACTGTTGTTCGTCACGACATCCGCGGACGTTGATGATCCGTTCGATAGAGAGGATCTTGTGGACGATATTGATTGAGCTGGTGGTATTTGGGAGTTGTTAATTCGACAACAATTTGGTACTAACGAAAATAATTTATCCATGTTGATCGTATACGTATCCGTATCGATAATTAATGGACGTTGTGGTAACATTAAGTGTGAACATGGCTTTAGATGTTTAAATATTAATTCTAACATGATATCTTCACAGTTTAAATCGACTAACGTTTCAAATAATGCCAATGTTACTAAACTTAACTGAAAAATTTAAAAAAAGGTCATATTTCTTCCCTCATAACGTGCTTTTCATAAGGGAGTTTTAAAATACTTACACGAAAGGAATTCGCCGAATCAATACGACAAATTAATACTTCTAATAAATATACATCGTTGATTGTTTCTTTTAATAAAAATCGTATCATCGCTGGCAATAAACCGGGTTCTGATACCGATCTCATTATTAAATCTAGGTATGCCACAGCGGCTATTTGTTCCGTTACGTCAGACTGCAAAAAAAAAGAAGATTTTAATTCGTTAAAAAGGTAGCACAGGACTGGCGTACGTCCTTAAATGAGCTGGCGAAACAAATGAATGTAAACCTGGTACCGAGACAGAGATATTCCAGGAAATTGTGCGAGCTAGAAATGGCACAATGCTGTCGGGCACAAGCATCAATAGGCATCCGTGAGTTCCATTCACGAACTGATAGCTGCTTCTTAAAAACTGCAGGAGCTCTCACAGTGAGGAGGAGGAACAGACAATGTCAAATCAAATCATATTGGTCTTAAGAATTCCAACTCCCTATTGGCCTTCATTTTTTAGATTAAGGGTAGCGGTCGAATTGTTTTTATAAAACTCCTTGATTTTTCCATTATAGCAAAAATTTCATTCCCTGATTTTTTCAGAATGTCAAAATTCCCCGACATTTTCAAGATTTCCAAGTCAATCGCCATGCTGAATTAGCTATGAAAAACTTCGCCTCGCTAACTCAAGAAAATGAAAATGTGCCAACAGGGTCGAATTTTATCGAAAAAGGTTCAAAAACTTTCGATCATTGAATAGATATCAAATAAAAATTACCTGTAAAAGTGCCGGTTTTAAAACAGGAAACAGAAAACCTTGATATAAAAAATCTAATAATTGTGATTTGATAATTGGATGTGCAACTTGCGCAGCCGCATTACAAAATTCTAATGAATTCATAAACAAGGCTAACTCTTTAATGTCTTTTACATCATCTGGTGTGAAACGATGCCAGTCTTCTGTTTCAATTTTAAAATTTCGCGGTAACAATGAATATAAACCACTTAAACCTGAAATAAAAATTAAATGTAATTTATATGAGGTGTACTAGGCGCAGGGTCGTATTATTTTCATGGAAATTGACAAAAAGTCATACCTGTAGCCAACATTGGACAGACGTTACTATGCTCAGCAATATTTAAATTCTTTTTCGATAGTGACATACAAAGTAACAACGCGTCTCTCGCTTGTAGGCCAGTGGCACCTTCGGTATGGACGTAGGGAATTAGCAACGAAAAAATTATAAATCTAAAAAATAAATTTCATTAACTATTGAACAAATGCCATTGAACAAAGCGACCCATAGACTCATTATATTGATTTTTTCCAAATAATAATAATACATCAGAGGGGCATCGCAACGATCATATTTTCAGTGAAAATTGATCAAATTAACTCCAAACTTCTTTTGGAAGTTACGTTTTTCAGAAAGATAAAATATACATAACGCACATAATTTTGGGCCTCTTCAATGTCGTTCTGATCAGTTTTGATTGTATATTTCTTGGAGCATCGAGTTGCTTCAAAATCTTTTTCTCTCAATGAAATTTGATGACGTCTATGAGGTGCTTTATTTAAAGAATAATAATTACTTAGTCGGTGAACCAGGTGTTGATACAAAAAATAAATCCAATAATTCAGCTTTTTGCATAAGCGAAACACATAACTGATACAATAATTGGACTAAATCCTTAACAATATTATCAGGGAAACATTCACCCTGACACGATAACAATAGCTTTAAAAGGGGCCGTAAAAATGGTTCGTGGACGAGTAATTCATGCGACGATATATTTATTAACATTTCATACATTTTTATTTGCTCTAATCGAACAGCATTTCCATACCTAAAAAATATTTTACATTCAGTCCATTCAATTATTTTTGAAATGAATTAATAAAAGAGATGAGAGGGAAGGAGGAGGGCTGATCAAATAGCCCTCGGAAGGTAGTACGAGCGCCAAGGCAAGTTTAGATTTGTGGTTGAAATTATTTGTACCTTATTTTCACGAAAAATAAGAATACAATTTTTCGATATCTGTCATAGTTTTCGAAATATCGAAAGCTAAATAAGTAAACAAAATTTTCGATTTATTTGAAAATTATTCCAGATAATTAGTCGGGTACAACGGGTTTTTTTTGTTTGCTCTGGCGCTCGTACATCCTTAAGATCCCTCTCACACGAATTGTACTTACTTTCCAGTTCGTAGACCCCATTCATAGACTTTATCTAATAGATTTTCCGATAGTAAATATTCTAGACAAGGTGTATGGGTATTACTTGGCGATAATGGCGTTAAATTTGTAAGGGTACTCGTATTTAAATGGACATTACGATTTTTTAACTCGTACAAAAGTAGAGTTACCATTTGCTCTAAATGATTAACCATTCCCAGTACATCGTCGTGGACCGGTTTTTGCTAAAAAAGAAATACGAAAATTAATATTTTTTAAAGCTAAAGCTATTCGGCCACTAGCGTGTTTTTAACATGAGTCTCACGATAAGATAATTTGGAATAGGTGATTAACGTGAACAGAATATTATCTAAGATTTTTGAGCTTTTCTCAGATTAATTGAGAATCAGTGAATGAACGCAATCACAGAGTTAACCCAAAATCCAAAAAATCAGCAGACCCGTGCTAACTCAACCCCATTGAAGACATGGCTAACCCGTAAATCAGGGAATAAATACAATCACAGAAGAAAACTATAAAACGGATTCGTAATTTACGTAAAAAATGCTTCAATTTAGTTTTTTAGCTGACGTTCTAGGAGCTTTTTAAGAAAATTCTCTAACGAAAGCGTTAGCGTTAGATGGCCGTTAAATACTCGATAGTGTTTGAATAGCCTTACGGTTTAATAGTAAACAAAATCCAAAAACATTTTCCTGCAATTGATTTGAGAAATCATTTTTTGTACAGGATAATGACTTGCCCAGAATCGTAAAATTCCTTAACATTTCAAGATTTTTCAGATCGATTGCCACCTGGGGCTCTCTCTAGTCGGGACAAAATGATATATTAAAATAAATTTGTATACATACATAACTACGTTGAATAATTTTATAGGCCTGTTGCCAGTGTTCCTTAAAACTGGCATAGCAAGCATCCGGATCAGCAGTCGTTGCATCTAAACTAGGGGTTCGTTGTCGAGTAAAACCACTACGAAATCCAGAACTATTAAGCCAATTCATTGTTACACACAAAATAATTCGTTTTGCAACGCACACAATCAATCACATATTCACTGCAAAAACCAAAGAAAAAACCGTAATCCAAAAAAAAAAATTCTCTTCTCATACATAACTGGAATTTGCATACAAATGACTTGCTTACCAGAAACACACAAAAATTTGGTTATCTTTTCATTTTATTCTAAAAAAAATTCACATTTGTGAACCAAATTTTTATGAACTGTCGAAAATACCCCCCCGAAAATTGATTTTTATCGAAACACAAAAATTCAAACGCTAAATTTTGATTAAAAAGTTGAATTTTCTTGAAAATTTTTTAAACACTTGACAGCTCTTTCCCATTATTTTGTTATTTTTTAGTGCAAAGTACGGATTCAAAACATATGTATGTCAGGTGTAGACAAAGATAACTATATGCATATATGTTGTATTTGTATAAGTGGATCTCTTTTTATCTTTGTCAGATTTGTGGTGTATATGGGAATGACGTTTTTCATAATTCTTATCGGATTCATAGAGAGATTGTTACAAATGAAATCTTATCTTTGGTATTTTAGATAAATTCCTTTTGTTACCTCCACACACAATACTGGAGTAAAACTAAATTTTGCCCTAGATTATCAAAAAAAATAGTAATATTTTTAGGGGGTGTACTTGTCAGCGACCCCAAAAACCCCTTTATACGTCATAAAAAATTTGAATTTGCAAAAAATATGAAAGCGGGAGGGGAGGGGTGGATGTTGTAAAAAGGGCTATATTAATCAAAACATCTAAAGTTTTGGGTTACTTTAGCATTTTAAACTATTTTGACTTCTTTTTAAAATCTTTTAAGATACATTTATTCCATACACCCCTTCTCCCTAACAGCTCGGGGGTTAAAACTTAAAACTTTGCTTTAAACCATATAGACCTCTTTTAAAAATAGTTTTCTGAAGCCAAAGCAAATAACACCCCCCAAAGCCAGTCCATACATTCCCCAAACAATTATTTCCAGAAAGTGTTAAATTTTCCGTTTTTCGCAAAAATATGGATCAATTAGTCATATGACATGATGAAAAGGTCTATGAAGGCTGGATTCATCTTTTCTCAGCTCTCACTTATGACATGTTTAATATGGTTAATTTAAATAGAACATATTTACATAAAGTCATGAAAATTTGGCTCACAGGGATTGTTAACACATGTGAACGCTGATTAGTACAAAGTAAACCGCTCTTAATAATGGTGCTTTAAACAGACAAATTTAATCAGACACGTCTGTTTAAAGCACCATAATTAAGAGCGGTTAACTTCGTACTAATCAGCGTTTACATGTGTTAATAATCCCTGTGAGCCAAATTTTCAAAACTATATGTAAATATGTTCTATTTAAATTAACCATATTAAACATGTCATTAGTGAGAGCTGAGAAAAGATGAATCCAGCCTTCATAGACTTTTTCATCATTTCATATGCGCAAGTGCAGAATTTATTTTTTCGTACTGACAGCAATAAGTAGGACTAAGATAGAAGATATTTGTTATGCATTTTATCACATTGGTTATAAATCATTTAGTACGAAACAAATGTGAATCGTGATTTTAAAATGAAAAGCCCTATTGTGATAAAAATTGTAATTGTATTCTTCAGCCCATTGTATGTATATACATACAGAGGTTATGTGAAGCTTAAACCGCATTTAAAATTTTAAAAGTAAAAATTGCTTAATTAATGAAATGAATTCATTAAAATAAATTAAACATTAATTAGTAGTTGTCTCATTTCAGTTCATTCCCATAGGAATCTTTTTGAAATAAAATTTTTATATTTACAGATCCGGATTTCGGTAAATTTATAAAGCATTTATTTTGATATCAATCAGAATCGGAGCACTTGCTTACTAAAAACAATAGAAAACAAACAATTGACTGATTTAATTGTTGAAATACCATGTATAGACAGTGTTGATTACTCTGTCACATTACACATACATACATAACTGATATTCTCATATAATACATACTATACAATTTTCGCATAATTGGCGCTCTCACGGGTAAACAGTGATGTTTACGAAAAAATGATTCAAACAAAAGTTACTTATTTTCTCTAACGGTTTACAAGATGGGCCTTACAGACCCAGGACCCAATTGGCCTATGTTGCTCATTTACGATCTTAACCTCACTTTTTACATCCCAAGCACGCTATAAAAATTTCAGCTTGATATCTCTTTTCGTTTTAGAGTAATCGTGATGATAGACGGACAGACAGACAACCAGAAATGGACTAATTAGGCGATTTTATAAACACCCATACCAAAATTTTGTTCATAATATCATTATTTCAAGCGTTACAAACTTGGGACAAAACTTAGTATACCTTGGCATATTTCATATATATGGTATAAAAAAATATTGTTAGAAATATACCAGAGGAAATATTATTTCCTTTGAGAAACTTTTATTCGATCGCACCGCTCCCTCCCCCCCACATTCCTGTAATTTTTCAAATCCCAAAGAGAAATGTATATTAGGGGAGTGCGTCAGCTGAAACTGTAAAATTGGAAATTAAAAATGAAAAAAAATATTTATGCTCACATTAAATTTTTATTTCTTTTTGAAAATTACTTAAAAGGAACAAAATGAGATCAAAGAAAAAACAATCGGGAATATTCATGAAATTTTTCTGCGCATTTCTTAACAAAATATGAAAATATCGTAAAATTGATGACAAAAAATGAAACTGAAATGAAAATCGGCTGAAATAGGAATGTTATAAACATTTTAAACTTTTAATTTGACTGATATTAGACAGAGAGATCGGACATAGTATTTGACGTCATATACTATGTTGTTTACTGTAAGAGCTTCATGTTAAATTCGATTTTTCTAGAGATACAAACAAATCTTTCTATTCGAGAAATAATTTTTCTCTGCTGTCTGTTACATGAATCAGCTTTGATAAAAGCAATACAAAAAATTCGTGAATATTCCCTAATAAATCAATTAAAAAAATAAATTACTTAAATTCTTAGATATATTCTTTTATATTTTAATCATTAAGGGGTTGGGGAACATTAATTAGTGGAGGATTCTTAATTATTTCCCGAATCCGTAATGACATTCTTCTTATTAATAGATTCTCATATCAGCACCGATTTTGCTGGTAGAACTTACTCCAGTAGAATTGTTTCCGATTGTGTATTGGGCGCGCTTTTGGATGGCAATGGGTTATAGCAGACATGTAACATTCCAGTGTTTTTCCATTCAATGTATGCAATCGGCCAATCAAATGTTGCTTTATGATTATTACATCTCGGATTATTACAACCAGATTTATTTTCCATGGAACGTTTGAAATTTTGAATAAATTCTGGGTTGTTAAAAGTTAAATTTACGGTTGAGTGCGACTGCATACGGTTTTGTGGTACATTTACGGTTGAGTGAGACTGCATACGGTTTTGTGGTACATTTACGGTTGAGTGCGACGGCATACGTTTTGCTAGTAAACTCTCTACTGTCAGTTTGTTTGCGGTCGGATCATCCATGGAACGTTTGGAATTGTGGATAAATGCTGGGTTGTTATAGCTTAAATTTGCGGTTGAGTGCGACTGCATACGGTTTTGTTGTACATTTACGGTTGAGTGCGACTGCATACGGTTTTGTGGTACATTTACTGTTGAGTGCGACTGCATACGGTTTTTTGGTACATCTACGATTGAGTGCGACGGCATACGTTTTGCTAGTAAACTCTCTACTGTCAGTTTGTTTGCGGTCGGATCATCCATGTAACGTTTGAGATTATGGATAAATTCTCGGTTGTTATAGCTTAAATTTGCGGTTGAGTGCGACTGCATACGGTTTTGTGGTACATTTACGGTTGAGTGCGACTGCATACGGTTTTGTGGTACATTTACGGTTGAGTGCGACTGCATACGGTTTTTTGGTATATCTACGGTTGAGTGCGACCGCATACGTTTCGCTAGTAAATTCTTTACTTTCAGTTTCTTTTCGGTCGGATCATCCATGGAACGTTTCCTATTTTTTGAGGAATCTTGAGTGAGTGTGGAATCACGATGTTTATTCATATAAGTCAAGTCAATTCTTTCCAATTTGACTATAGCCACTTTCTGTAAAGCATCCTTTTTTGGATTACTTTCTGATTTTAAGTATGAAGAAAAATCGTTTTTTTCCAAAATAACGACCGGCTGCCATTGAGA
This sequence comes from Chrysoperla carnea, assembly GCF_905475395.1. Lineage (NCBI taxonomy): Eukaryota > Metazoa > Arthropoda > Insecta > Neuroptera > Chrysopidae > Chrysoperla > Chrysoperla carnea. The sequence goes on from NC_058342.1 coordinate 31,361,896, forward strand.
CGGATCAAATTTTTTATCCACAGTGCTGAAAACTTTTTTCTCCGGTTCTCCAAAATTTGTTGTAGATGTTACTTCATCTAAAAAGAAATAACATTTAAATAAGTGCATATAAATTTTTTTATTAAACTTTTAACATAATAATAGAGATTGGTCTACGTGGGCAATATTGGGGCCCAAGACTGGTACATATTAGACAAAGAATACGACGAATACAGAATACTTTTTAGGCGTTACTTTTAGATGACTCTAAGCGCATAATATGTGTTTTTTATAATACAAGTGAAAACAATCAGCAATCTCGGAAACTAATCCAACGAGTTAGTTGAATATTATTAAATGAAATTTACTAACAACTTCTGATTATCATGGACTACTGGTTATCGAATCATAGTCAGTGAATAAACAAATTTATCAATTTTTCTCATACCTGTAGCTTCCAAATTAGGGCTCAGATCTAAATTTGGAAAAGAAATTTTGTTGTTGCTCTTGATGAGCTTATTTTGGGAAGTTAGGTTTCTGCAGTTAATAACAGAACACGTTGTATATGGTATAATATGTACCTACTATGAATATAACAAACCAATAATCCCTCTGGAGGAGTAGTTCAAACTACCAAAATGGTGAGTTCGAATACGTATATACACATGGTGTTCTATTCTGTATTCTTTAATTTTGGTGATGCGTCTTTAGTAAAAATATAGTTCGGTGGATACGGATCACCAGAGTTAAGATTCGCGGATGTGTACCTTTGATGTATAGCTGCAAATTTAGTTTAATGTGTGCTTAAACTTTTAGACTTTGGTGTCATAAATAGTTGTTAAAAAAAAATGTTTTCAACAATAGTTATATAATTTTATAGTCTAGTCAACAAGTTCAAATTGGTGAAAAATAGAAATAATGGTTTTAAAAATATCCCTAGCGGTTTCGAGAATGTGAATGAGAAAAAAATACCGTAATTATTCGGCATTTACGCAATGCCGTATAATTACCGTTATAATTTGGTTATATTAATGTTGTGTTGGTCAGTTTTTATACTCTAGTTATCTAGCATGGATACTGCACTTACGCTGTTTAGTTACCGAAAATAAACTAAACGATTACTGCATTAATACCCAAATTTAACCCAAAAAATTTCGAATAATAGCCGTAATAATAAGATAATTTTTCTGAACATCATAACCTCAAATTTTGAAATATTCATTTTTCGCGATTAACATCATTTTTTTTGTACATTTTAAGCTTATTTAATAATAAATAAGGTAATTAATAAACTATTTTAATTAATTAATTTAATCCATTTATTCATTTTTAGGTACGAAAATAAATTTTATTGACCAAGCAAATTTGTGATTTTCAGTAAGTCGAATTTGAATGCGGTTTTCGGCATTCGATTCGTTAGAGCGTCAGAAAATTATGTGACCTAGTCTGATTTATAAGAAATTACCGTTTACTGTTAATATTAAAATCGCAATTCAGTTAATAGTGATGAAAACGATTTCAAACTTGTTACATGAGGTTGTTGGGGTAGTTGAACACGAATATCGTGACAGAATTGGTCTTAGAAGTACTTCGTGCTCGGGGTAAGTGGTTCCTCGCCGTCTTGTGTAGTTTTCGGGAAATTTGTTATATAATCGGATCAAATTCGTTGCACAAAGTAAATCTGAGACCAATTCCGTCACGATTTTCTTGTTCGGCGACCCCAAAAACCCCCCGATTAACGAGTTTGAACTGATTATATGACGTATTTCTCGAAAACTCCAGCAGACGGCGGGAATACCGTTGCATTAGATACCTCATGGTTTCCAGTTGAATAATTAAAAAATTCCCTGATCAAGTTAGTACTTAGTGCTTTGAACGAAAAATTTTCTGCGCCATTATAAAATCTGAATTGAATAATTAAAAAAAAAGACTTACTTTCGTCAGATTCCATCTTAAATGAAGATTTTCCAAATTTTTTAGCTGAATCTTTTGCAGAATATAGAGATAAATCTTTACCAGGTGTAAAATTTCGATCATGAACTCTCGCTTTGGATGATTTCGATTTATTTTCTGACGATTGCATGTTTAACAAATCCACACTTTCAGTTTTTATTTCTATTTTGGGTTGACAAATTTTTTTTGTTGATTTGCAAGGCTTACTTCGTTTTCCGTCCATAGATCTTAATCTTCTTAACAGCTAATTCCTATGGATACAAAAAAATGTATTCTTTATTATTTAAAATAATAAAGGCTTTTTCTGCTTAAAAATCCAAGTGAATTTTTTTCACCGGACTATATTCGCATTGCAAAATTATGTGCGTAGAACAAATTATTCAAGATCAAATGCCACGAAAATAAGTTTTTCCAAATATCTCGCAAACTATTAACTTAAAGAAGACTGCCAGTGAGTTTTCTTGTGTCCTTGCTATAATCATATGTATCTTCGGGACAATAAAATTGCGACCAAGCTAAATATCAAATTTTTGGTTGCATACTCACTGGTAGTTTTCGCTCTCGCTACGCATATCGCATCCACTTACAGGCTAGGAGACACCTAGCGTTCTCTATGAAAATTTGATTGAATTAATTTTACATAAAAAAGATTCCATACAAAATTTTCGTACAAGCAATAGTTTTCGAAATATTTAATTGAGAAAATTTTGAGTAAGTTTTTTACTCCACTACTCAAAAAATATGATATTGTTTGTTATGAATATTGTAAGACAAATGGAGTATTTTAAAAATTTAACTCCCTGATAAGGAAATCCGATTAATGATTTGGAAATTTCCAATTCAATCAATCGGAATAAATAGGAAACAATTTTAAAAAAAATTTCCGGATCACTCCGGAAAAAGTAAAAAAAAAAAACATAAATTTTCTTTATTTAACAATTAGGAAAATATTAATTTACAATATTTATTTATAATTTTACAAATTGCACATTTAAATCGTTTGAGTTCTCCAGTATCGGTTCGATTATTTTCTATTAAGGGGTTAGGTGTAGTCAGAATTTTCAAATATTTTTTTAATTTTCTTAAAGTATAATATCTTAGAAATATTCTTTGAATATTTGAAGTAAATCCGACAAATACTTTTCGAGTTATTCGATAATTATCAAAAGGTTGTCGGGCGCTTTGGAACGCTTGAGAGTAGAAACGCGCGCTAACGACAACACTCGAGAAGGTAGAATGCTACGTAGATAACATCAAATAGATATTTTTGGAAGCTGCTACAACGGCTGAAGAACTATTGTATGGCCCAGGAAAAGATGACTCGGTGTTAGTAATTAAATAATACGTATTACTTTACGTTAATTAAGAGTAAAACTTCAAATGCATTCTTCTCAAAACTATGTTTTTTGAACTGGTGACCACTGTAGCTCGAAAATCGCTCGATAGATTTCAATGAAATTTATACAGTTTTTTTAAAACATGCAAAACTAGTGCCTGATCAAAAGATTTTTTTTTTTTAAATTTCGACTTTTTATAAACAATCAACTGTTGATTTTTTCCCGAAAACCTGGAAAAAAAGTTCTTGCGCACGCCATTTTGTTAATTTAAAAAAAAAGCTTCGTACAGGCACTAGATTACCTATAAATAAAACTAATTTTTTGTCCAATTGATTTTAGATGAATCTCCAAGGATTAGTGATGGTCACCGCAAGGAACTTCGGTTGGAACTGGATCCAACACAAACAGCCATTACTTTTAAAATAATTAATTTTTTTTCCAAATTTCTGGCAAATCGAAACCATATTTAATGATGCTATGATTTTACTTTTATAAAAATAAAATAATTTACTGGAAAAAAAATTATTTAAAATTGTCATTTTTCATGTCTCTGACTATACCTAACCCCTTAAACACCGATTCAAACTAAATGTTTTTAAACAAACTTCACATGAAAAAGGTTGTTTTTTTTCCATTATGAGTTTGCTTAGGTTGAATTAAACTGCTTCCATCACTTTTCCATAAATTTCACATGAAAATTGTTTTTTTTCTCCATTATGAATTCGTTTAAGATGAATTAAACTGATTTTTCCAAGTAAATGTTTTATCACAAACATATAAAAAAAATATAATTCCCGATGTGTAATGTATGAAAAATTCTTGACACAATTGAACACTTAACAGGAAACTCAAAGCAGAAAACGTTATAACAGTTTTTGTTTACATTTGCGCATTTTTCCCTTCTATAAAATGCCCACTACTGTGAGTTTTAAGAGTTCACGGTGATCCATCAACCCTAAAAAGTATTTAGTCTAAAATAATTTTTTGATTATAATTAACTACAAATATGATTATAATTATTAATAATTAAAAAAGAATTTAAAACTATGAAACCCCATTCTAATAATTTCATACATTATACAATTAGGTTATTTGTCACTTACTTTTTTCTTTGAACTGTATTTATCCAAATTTTTCTCTATTTTAATTTCCAACTTGTAGTTGGAAATTTTCAATATTTACATTTAATGTTTTTGCCAGTATTTTTGCAATTTACAACACTTTTATTTACCATTTGATTAATAACTTTTCACTTGAGTTATATTGGAATGTGACAGCGATTTTATGGTATTTTTTTTACAGGGAGCGCTACGATCGCTGTAACTGTCGCTTCCACTTACTATACTCCGTACGAATATCACTAAAACCAAAAATATCTGAAGCCTAATTTTGTAAAAAATCTCGTAAATTTAAGTTTAAATATAAAAAAATTTTTCTGATACAAGTTATAAAAAATTAACTGTTATATTATTTATTTTCGTGTTTGATCTTCGATAACTTTAGCACTTTTAATAAAAATACATTAAATAAATACTTGGAATTATATTTGTTTAGAAAACATTTTAGATTTCGTATAAACTTACAACATGTGATAACCTGCTATGATGGCTTGTATACGAATCTGTAATCTGTATTCTGTATATTCCCTCCAACCGATGATTCATAGATATGTGATGTATACAAAACAAACCATAGATAACAAATATTAATCATAGACACACAAATTATCCATTCATAGACTTACAACATTTACAGCATAATATATAAAGGCGCAATTACACTGAGGCAACACTGGGCGACATGTCACTCGTAATTTGTTGTCAAGCTTATTGTAAACGTGAGACAACGTAGTACAAAAATTCAATGAAAATTCGGAAAAACAGTGACATTTACGAAAAAATGTTTCAACCAAAAGTTATTTCTTTTTTTACAAGAAATATTTTCTACATTCAAACTTTTGTTCTATTTTTAACAAGGTTTACAAGATGGGTCCTACTTACCCAAGACCCTAATTTCCTATGTTGCTCATTTACCAACTTTGCCTCACTTTTTTTTAACGTCCTGAGCACGATATAAAAATTTCAGCTTGATATCTCTGTTCGTTTTTGAGTTATCGTGCTCACAGACTGACAATCGGAAATGGACTCTTAGGTGATTTTGTTTTTGTTCAAAGCATCAATTAGGCGTTACAAACTTGGGACTAAACTTAGTATAGCTTGAGTTGATATATATTACATATATACAGGGTATAATAATAAGGAACCTATTTGGGTCTATTGATGAAAATGGATTACTCTGTTCATTCACATTTTCAATATGTTGAATCTTAGAGTTGCCACCACTCCAAAAATTTTCGTCTTTTAAACGGGGATTATCGTTTTGACATTTGGGATATTTCTTACCTTGCTTGTAGATCAATTTTTCTTTCCACTTACTCTTGCTAAGCGTCACCAATTTTCTTAATTTAATCGGAGCGGCGATCGATCTTAAAAACTTTCAAATATCAGGCAATTTTATGATACTCAAAAAGTGAGAGAATTTGAGTACTTGTCTGAAAAAATGATTATTCCGAGATTCTAGAATTCAATTCTGTGGACCTGATTTTTCATCAGTATCTCCGAATTTATATATTCTGAATCATTTTATCTATAAAATTTTTATAAGGATGAATTTTTGTTCACTTCGAATTGAGACATAGTTATTGAAATAAATACCACGATACTCAAAATAAAATTGTATATTCAGATATTTCATTTAAAAAATATAATAAAAACAAAACATAATTTAAAAAAATAATCATAATTATTAAAAAAAAAAAAACATAATTAATAAAATTAATTTTAAAAAAAAATAATTAAAATGAAAAGATTAAAAAAAACAATTTTATCAGAATAGACATAAATATTTCTGTACTTTTCGAATAGAAGAACTTTAAATTACGCTCAGAAATGATAGTCAGGAAATTTTATTAAAACAATTGGATTGCAGCAACCCCTCCTTGTAATTTTGAAAATCCCAAACAGAAATATCTATGTTTTTCCGTAAACTTTAGGCAGGTTTCTTTTGGATTTAAAAAGGGGATTTGGGGGAGTGTCCTGAAACTGTAAAAATTGGAAACTAAAAATGCAAAAAATATTTTTACAGCACATAAAGTTTTTTTTATTTCTTTTGAAAATCATTAAAAAAATAAGGAACAAATAAATAAGATCAAGGAAAAATCAGTTAAATTCATTAAAAAATAAATTATTTAAACTCTAAAATAGGTATTCTTTTATATTTTATCTAAAAAGAGGTTGGGGAAGATTTTTGGGGGTGCAAGGGTAACAGATGATACATAATTATATTAATTGATTCTATGAAAATCATCTTTTTTCTTTTTGTAGAATTTTTTTAAACAATTTTAGTCGGGTATTAAATTTATTTAAAAGAGAGCAAAATGGTTTCTCGAAAAAACTTATTCGAAAAGCGATTAAATTTGATAGTAGCCAGCATTTACATTACAAATAATTTTTATCAAGAAATAAAACTAAATTTTTTTGCAAAATTTTCTTTCACAGTTAGTTAAATACGGGATTTCCACGCTTGGGTCCGATATGCACGCAGAATGAAATAATTTAACATAAAATGTGAATGCACGCACTAGTACATGGCCAAGAACAGTAGCGAAAATTTTAGGTCAGTTTGGTCTTTCCATATTGCCGAGTTATTGTTTTTATAGATTTCTAATGACTCCAACCAATTCAACCTTGCGTTCTTTTTTGCTTAGTCTAAAATTTCGAATTCTTTCTTGGGTTTATGTCATTTTTCTATAAAATGAGAAGCAAAGGCTGGTGGCCTCTCATCTTATGGAAACGGGACATAAATCTAATGCCTCCAATCGATTCAATCTTGCGCTCTGTCTTGTTAAGTGTAAAATTTCTAATTCTTTCTTGGGTTTATGTCTCGTTTTTATAAGATGAGAAGCCACCAGCATTTGTTTCTCATCTTATAAAAAAGAGACATAAGTCCAAGAAAGAGTTCCAAATTTTACACTTACCAAGAAAGAGCATAAGGTTGAATTGGTTGGAGGCATTATATTTATGTCCCGTTTTTATAAAATGAGAAACAAAGGCTGGTGGCCTCTCATCTTATGGAAACGGGACATAAATCTAATGCCTCCAATCGATTCAGCCTTGCGCTCTTTCTTGTTAAGTGTAAAATTTCTAATTCTTTCTTGGGTTTCTGTCTCGTTTTTATAAGATGAGAAGCCACCAGCATTTGTTTCTCATCTTATAAAAACGAGACAGAAGTCCAAGAAAGAGTTCCAAATTTTACACTTACCAAGAAAAAGCATAAGGTTGAATTTGTTGGAGGCATTATATTTACGTCCCGTTTCTATAAAATGAGAAACAAAGGTTAGTGGCTTCTCATTTTATAGAAACAGGAGATAAACCCAAGAAAGAATTTGAATTTTTATACTTAGCAAGAAAGAGCGCAACATTGAATTGATTTGTGGCATTAGAAATCTATAAAACCAATAAATCGCAACTATTGAACGACCAAAGTGGCCTAAAATTTTCACCACTGTTTATACTAGTTGTACATTCACATGTGTTCAAATCATTTCATTCATTATTTTTTCATATCTACGTCCTTAAGCCCCTAAGCCCCTAATTGCTCTCATTTTTTGTTCAATGACCTTCAAAATTTTTTTTGCTATTAACTAACTGTAAATTTGTTATTTCCCTGTTTTTGTTTGTTTAAGGGGTTAAGTGTAGTCAGAATTAAAAAAAAAAAAATCGATTTTGCATTTTCTTAAAGTATAATATCTTAGAAATATTCTTTGAATATTTGAAGTAAATCCGACAAATACTTTTCGAGTTATTCGATAGTTATCAAAAGGTTGTCGGGCGCTTTGGAACGCTCGAGAGTAAGAATGCGCGCTAACGACAAAACTCGAGAAGGTAGAATGCTACGTCGACAACATCAAATAGATATTTTGGGAAGCTGCTACAACGGCTGAAGAATTATTGTATGGCCCAGGAATAGATGACTCGGTGTTAGTAATTAAATAATACGTATTACTTTACGTTAATTAAGAGTAAAACTTCAAATGCATTTTTCTCAAAACTATGTTTTTTGAACTGGTGACCACAGTTCATACAGTTTTTTTAAAACATGCAAAACTAGTGCCTGATCAAAGGATTTTTTTTTTTAAACTTCGATTTTTATAAACAATCAACTGTTGATTTTTTTCCGAAAACCTGGAAAAGAAGTTCTTAAGCACGTCATGTTGTTAATTTAAAAAAAAAAAAGCTTCGACCAGGCACTAGATTATCTATAAATAAAACTAATTTTTTTTGTCTGATTGATTTTAAATGAATCTCCAAGGATTAGTGATGGTCGCCGCAAAGAGTTTCGTTTGGAACTGGACCAACAACAGCCATTACTTCTAAAATAATTAATTTTTTTCCAATTTCTATCAAGTCGAAATCTTATTTAATGATGCTATGATTTTACTTTTATAAAATAAAATGATTTACTCGCAAAAAAAAACTATTTAAAATTATCATTTTTTCATGTCTCTGACTACACCTATCCCCTTAATGTTTGAATCCATCTCTAAATCAGCTCTAAGAATTGTAGAATTTTATTGTTTCATAATGGTCGAAACAATTGTTACAATATTTATTTTAATTGATTTAAAATTAAAAATATAACAGTAGAACGCCGATTATATCCGAATTAATTGGAACCGGGGTCGATTCGGATAATCGAACATAGACTGATAGTAAAGAAATACGAACTGTCACACATAGAATAAACTAAACATTAAAAACTATTTAAGTAAATCAATGATATTTAAAAAAAAAAAAAAAAACTTTGCAACGTCGCAAAATATGTAGTGTCTTGTAGCTTTCAACCATATCGAGTTCAACAAGTTCCTTCTTGTTACAACAAAACAAAACTGATTCGGATAATTGGCGATCCGGTTAATCGGCGTTCTACTGTAGTGGAAAATTTGCTAAATAACAAAATGCATTATTATAGCAGGGGAGCCCAAGAGGGTATTTGTGTAGTTACTAAATATGGGGGACCTGCGTAGGGCAGACGGTCAGATTGGTAAAAACAAAATTGCGATAGGTAAATTAACTCGAGCGCGTTATATTAAGATATGGTGGGTTAATTACATGATAAAAAATGTAAATTTCAATAATCTGAAACAATTTTGATAGCGCTCAAAACGCAACTTTACAACCCTCGCATTTCCCATTGAAATGTACATTTTTAGAATGTAATTAACCCACCATATCTTAATCTGACGTGCTCGAGTTAATTTACCTATCGCAATTTTGTTTTTACTAATTTGACCGTCTCCCCTACCTGGGAGAGAGAGTTAATTTGAATTTCAAGCACTACGATTATACCCTTTACCCTATCGATTTGATATTTGGATATGTTAGAAGTACTCATATTCTATCTGCCTTGGTTACTTTTATTTTTCGAAAATCCTGTTAATTTTCACTGTTCACTTTTAGGTACTTTTTCGTATTCCACTATATCTAAATTTGAAAGGGGCAGATAGAATATGAGTACCTATAAAATATCCAAATATCAAATCGATAGGGTAAAGGGTATAATCGTAGTGCTTGAAATTCAACTTTAACCATTCTTTTCTGGAAAATGGCTTTTCTTTATATTTTTTTCCACCAATGAATATTTAAGAGGAGTCTTAAAAAAGTTATAAAGTTTCACGCCAATCAAATAATGATTTCACGTCCTTGAAAAATGAGTGAAGAACCGTCTTAATCTTGTGTTATACAATTATGAATGAGAACAATCTGAATTTTGCAAAATAATTCAGTTTAATTTATTTATTATGGAAATCCACAAATTAACATTCGAAAAAATTAATAACTTTTTATAAAATTAATTTGATTTACGAATAAGTTTTTTAGTGAGACTTTTCTCTATCTTTTAAATGAATTTTATAAAATTTGCACCGTCTAAAATTGTTTTGAGAAGAATTATTTAGATTTTAATTCTGAATTTTCACCACTTTTACTCAAATTTGAGTACAGGAAGTTTCAAATTATTTTTAAATATACATATTATATTTTTTTTTATACATCAAGAATAAAATTTTAATTTTTATTTCCATAACCTTTAATAATATTTTCATGTTTGACTCCAGGAAAAACAACAGAAACACGACGTTGCGATAATTTTTTTAACGCAATATTTTTAAATTTTTTGGATGTGTGATCTTTACCATTCACACATTTTTTTTCATTTAACGAATTTTCTAATTGAGTTTGATAGTTATCGATACGTTGTGATATCGAAGTGTTTTCTTCATCGTCTTCATCACCCTCGTTTTCTGAATCATCTGTAATATACTTCTCCTCGTTGATCGATTCGTTTATTTGCACGGATTTTCGTGGTCGAACTATTACGTGATCGAACGTTTTTTTCTTGAGCGCGCTTTTTGGTGTACTATTATTTGGCATTTTCTTGTATTCGACATGTACCATGCCGGTTTTTTTCACTTCACTGAATGCAATTGGCAAATCTTCGTAGTCTTCGCATCCAAAATTACAGATACCTTGTTTTGAGTTCGGTGTAGTAATTCCTTCGAATTCTGTTGTGTTATTTTGTGAAAACGCGGGATTATCGTAACCAGATTCATTATCCATGGTAAGTTTGCTGCGTTTTTTGGAAATGTGAGTAAATGCTGGGTTGTCATAACCTAACTCATCGGTTGAGTGCGACCGTGTACGTTTTTTTGGTATACTCTTTACTGTCAGTGTGTTTTCGGTCGGATTATCCATGGAACGTTTGCTATGTTTTGTCGCATCGTGAGTTAATTCATATCCTAAATCTTCGGTTAAGTGAGATCGCTTACGTTTCTTTGGCACACTTTTAACTGTCAATGTATTTTCTGCATTTGAATTCATATACGATATGAACGTTGTTTTACGTTTCTTTTTCTTTGGTGTCGCGGATTCATCGGAGTTACTTAATTCCAATGCTGGATTTTCAATTCCCTTCTTCTTTTTCTTCTTTTTTATTTTTCGCTCGACTTCGTTCACATTATTCTAAAACATAATAGTTAAGTTTAGAGTAAATTTATATATATATATAATGCTAATGTTAGTACGTGAAGACAGACAGGGTTTTCTCTATGACTACCAACTAAAAAGACACAAATTTATCACTAATATAAGAACCGTTTAAAATGTTTCCATAAAAATGTCAATTTGAATGCCCCGGTAATGTACTTTATTTCGTTAACTACGATATACACCAATAGATGTCAGGAAGAATCATATTTGGCAGTGTATGTTTCAGTTTTTCCTGAAAACACGGATAAAACGACGTTTTTTTAATAAATGAAACCTAGCTAGATCGACTTTTCGCCCCAAAAAACCCGTGCGTACTCATTTTCATGAAAATCGTTGGATCCATTTCCGAGATCGTTGATAATATATTGTCAATTTTGATGGTGATTCGTATTCGCGAATGTATAAAATTTAACATTCGTCCCATCACTAGTCTGGAACACAGTGCCCGATAAATGATCTAAATAGTTTTACAGCTATAAAAAATTTTTTTTGGAACACACAGTAGGTAGATTACTTACATTTTCAATGTCGTTGCTAGTATCGTTGATGTTTAACGCAGGATTATCATACGTGTGCTTTTTCTTAAGTTTTATTTTAAGAGAGTTTTCATCATGGTGTTTCTTTTTCTTTTTACAATCATTCTTCGTCTCCACATAATAGTCTATTTTTTCTAATTCGACGTATGGTTGAAATTTATTAGGAATTGTTGTTTTACTATCATCACCGTTTTCCAATTTGACCTCTTTTGGTGAAGCATCCTTTTCTGCTACATATTCTGGTTTAATGTTTGGAGAACAATCTATCCTTTTCAGTTTGATGACCGCCTCCGGTTGAGAAGAGTCAGGTTTCTGACTCTCGTAAATTTCGTTAACAGCATGTGATTTCTTCTTTTTCTTTTTAGAGGCTTTAGCTGGTTTTTCGTACGTAGTAGTAATCGTATCCGTTGGTGGCACAGTTGTGTCAATTTCTGGTAAATGATTTTCTTCATCAGCATGAGATGATGTTACTGTTTCCACTTTAGTATTTTTGCCATTCATTTTTCTTAAAAAATATTCCGTCATATTTGTGTCGGAAACGGTGAGGTTCTCGTTATACGACTCTTCACCCTGTTCTCCAAAATTTGTTGTAGATGTCACTTGATCTAAAAATAAATAACATTTAAATAAGTGTATATAAATTTTTATACCCTGTATATATGTAATATATATCAAGGTATACTAAGTTTAGTCCCAAGTTTGTACCGCCTAAAAATATTGATACTACGAACAAAATTTTGATATAGGTGTTCTTAAAATCATCTAATTAGTCCATTTCCGGTTGTCCGTACGTCTGTTCGTCTTTCTGTGGACACGATACTTCGGACGTAAAAGAGAAACCATCTTGTAAACCGTTAGAGATAGAACAAAAGTTTAAATGTAAAAAATGTTCCTCATAAAAAAATAAATAACTTTTAACAAAGCGGGGGACTTTAACCCCAATACAATGTCAAAAGATGTACCGTCTATCTCAAGTTTGAACTGATTCCAGAAAAGATAGACCTGGTTTTAATCGACTGATAAACTAAAAAAAATATAACCGGAATGATAGTGTTGGCTTTTAATAAGTTCGCAACGCTAAATATGTCGGTTCTGTCTCATCGGGAAACTGATCTCAGAATGGCTTAAAATCTGTTCACATAAACAATTATCGCCTATCTAAAACTGATATCGCCCGTAATGTAGATGGCGAAATTTAGCCAGTCTCCAATTACATTTTTGATTGGGGACTGACTAAAACCCCTCCACTTACATTCCAGGCGACACCATTTTTGTGATTTTCAGATTTAGTTCTTCATATGAACACATTTTCTTGATGAGACAGAATCGATATACTTTGCGTTGCGGATTAATTACCTATTAATTGTGGATTATCTCAAATCGAATATATATTTTTGGAATATCTGTCGATTAAAATCGGTTCTACCCTTTCCGGAATCAATTCAAATCAATTTGAAAAGAGCTGATGATTTTCAAACGGCCATGACATGGTTGATCTGCCCAACAAATTTTACAAATAACGACCATGAAAAATTTTAATACTAAATGTAACTCAAGATATTAAGAACGCATGCGCACATTTTTTTTTTTTAAATAATACGAACAGAAAAAATAAATATAAAAATACTTCTAGAAGTTCGCTACTTTCTTTTTTTACATGGAATCCCCTGACTCTTTTTAGAAAAATATGAATTCCCTGACATTTCTATGTTTTTCAGATTTTCCAATAATGTGAATACCATGGATTTTGCCTGCATTTATTTTCTTCTTTAGATACTCATGTGTATAATAAAATTTAAAATGAATAACAAAAAAAGAAGACTTACTTTCGTCAGATTTAATTGCTCGAAGAGTTGACGTCGCTGTAGTGGATGTTTCAATATCCAATGAAGATTTTCCAAATATCTGAGCTAAATCTTTTGCAGAATATCGTGATAAATCTTTACCACGCGTGAACTTTCGATAATGAACTCTCGCTCGTGATGATTTCGATTTATTTTCTAACGATTGTATATTTAACACATCCGCACATTCAGAATTATCTGATCCACCATCCGATCCCAATTTAAGACTGTTTGTATTTTGTGTTGACAGGTTCTTTAGTAAATTTGCAAAACCTACTTCGTTTTCTGTCCAGGGATCTTGATCTTCCTTAAAACCCATTCCTATGGATACAAAAAATAACTCAATTTAATGACAGTAAAACCTGAAAATAAGTTTTACTTAAAAAAAATACTTAATGACTGAAATTTTTAAGGAGTGTTTGGGGACATGCTCTAAGTCTAAAACCGAGTTTTCGTATTCGTGGTGGTGGTGGTGGAGGAAGATACAAGCCCGTGTCAATATACAGGGGTGAGTTAGTTTTTATTAGTTTTATTTTTCGTAGGTCAGTAATGTCATTGACAATGGTCGGTCAAAGCTCAAATGTGACGTTCAGCTTTCGTTTATTTTTCGTAAACGAAAACAATCAATATTAATTTTAAGCGATTCATACTTGAACTAAACTTAATATACTTTGATATATTTCATATTTACAGGGTAAAATATCAATTAATGTAACTTGTTGCAGCTAGACGAGGTTTACGATTTTTCAGTATAATTAAATTAGGGGCTGTTCATAAAATACGACACACTAAAATTAGGATTTGAGACCCCCTTCCCTCGGTTATCACACAGTGTCACACTTTCTGTGATCCCCTATAAATATTAAGTCACAAAAACTAAAGCAACAGTAATTATCGTTGCTACTGTGTAAATTAATCAAGCCGTCCTGAAAAATTGCACTAAAAATCTATTTCAACAACTTTTACAAAATCATTCAAAAACTACGGTTCCTGTATGCTATCCCATAGGAACCGTGCATTTTCCGGGATAGAAATTAGCCCAAGTCAAACTCTGATCCCTAAACAATCACTACCTGTGCAATAAATCATATCGATTCTTTGACACATGAAAAATTAAAACAAATCGATCCCACGAGAACCATACATTTTACTGGGATAAAAACGTAATTCCCTGACATTTCCAGTAAAATTTGAATTCCCTAGCAATCCCAATGAAGTGACCATCATGTAGGGACTTAGTCACGAGCGTATTCAGCTTTTGGTCCAAGGGTAGCGAAACAGAATTGTTTGGTCAAGAGAGTAAATGGTTGAATGATTTTTTGGTCTAGAATAAATGGTAAATCAATTTTCAGGAGAGCAGCCACCATGACCTAGTCTCTCATCGGTACGCTCAAGGGTTTAGCACCATTAAAATTCCATGACTATTCTAACCTTTTACAACTAAACCCAAGGATTTACAAGTCTTCGATGTCGATCGCCAACCTAAGTTTACATTAAACGAATAAACAAGCGTAAAAATATAACACCAACTTTTAAACCGTATACTTGAACTTAAAAACTATCGAGGTTCTACTGTAATAACTAAATTGTCAGTTTAAAATTTCTTGAAAATAAAAAAAAGGTGATGTGAAAAAAATTTACGAATTTTATCATCATAATATATCTCGATATGTCACGATTCAGGAAACAGAAGTCCCATCGATATAACGACCCAAAAACAACATAAACTTTGATTGACATTCCAAAAATTTGCATTGGTATAAGATTTCAGAGAATCAAGAGTTACATTTACGTCACTTTAGAGATAATAGACAATTTTTGTATCGATAATTCCCTGTTTCGAACAATTCTATTTTACTGGATGAAAATTTCTTTTATTCCAGATTGGAATTTTATTTTAGAAAGCAAATTAAGGGAAATTTGTTTGTAACACTAAAAAAAAATTTAATAAATACCTTTACTATCATGTTTGAACGAGACTTTAACATGTTCGGTGATTCCATCTTCGTTTGCGCCCAAACCTTTTCCTTTGCTCCAACCCATTTTTTCTAGCAATTTCTGACCAAATTTATTGGAATCTAAAAAAATTAAGTTGAATTAATATATTTTTTCATATGAAAAATTTTTGTAAATCCTAACCTTCTGACCAATCTTTTCCTCTTGGATTTAAACACCATTTTTGTTTTCGCTTTCTTTCAGCTAACATAGACATGTTAAATTTCTTGAATTAAGGATAAACTTTTAAAATCACTCCAAATTTAGGAAATAAAAACTGTTACTCAAACCAATATTTTCTTTAAAACATTACGTTACTATTTTCACACTTAAACTGCGAGCACGTTATAATTTATAAACCATCTTCAATTTTCGATGATACTTGTATGTTAAATCATAGATGCCTCTGATGTATTTAAAATCAATTCAATTAATTTTGTGCGGGAATTATAAATATTACACTTTGAGACAATTACAATTATAATATTTTTAAAGATTATAACACAATAGCTTACCATTCAAATTCACAAATGATTTAATCGAAACTTTAAAAAATACGCAGATCAGTATGTTAATTTTTTGGTTTTCTCAACTTGTATTTTGATTTATAGAATTTTAATTCAGACTTAAATCAGTGATGGGACGAATGTCGAATTTTGTACATGCGAATGCGAATGTTAACTTTTAAATGACGCTCTAACAAAATCGAATGTATTCACTTAATAAATCCTCATATATTATTTCTCCAGTTTTTTGTCCATACCTTATCGGTATACCATTATCAAATTCCAATAATTAATTATACAAATTTACTTGGAATTTAATAATGGTATACATATAAGTATTATATACATATTAGTGATGGGACGAATGTTGAAATTTGTACATTCGTGAATGCGAATGTTAACTTTCAAATGAAGCGCTCACAAATTATAATGTATTCACTTAATTAATCCTAATACAGTCAAACTTGGGTAAGTGAGAAAACTCTATAAGTGAGAGCAATAGCCGAGGTCCGTCATTTTAAGCTCCCAAAACCTCTATTAGCGAGAAACAGAAACCTCTGTAAAAGAGAGTCGTTTTTCCCTCATGGACCTCCGTAAGGGAGATTGCTACTAATCTATACCTCTATAAGCGACAGTCGAGCTTTATTTATTTATATTATTTAGGAGGAACTATAGCTTCAATTTACTACATTCGTACTTGCTGTGACTTGTTATTGCTGCGTACCTTTATAAGAGAGAAACGCTAACAAGGTACTTACATTAGCGAGGAACTCGGGTTAGTGAGAAACCTCTATAAGCGAGAATGAGATTGTGCTCCCTTGAACTTCCGCTTATCCAGGTTTGACTATGTTTTTTTTCTGGTCAAACCTTATCCCATATATAAAAATATACTCACGGGCTAAAATTGTACCACTTAGAAAAAAACAAACTAGACAATAATAAATAATTTTAACGAAAAAATATATCTATATTAAAAGAGTTTAATAATAAGTGTATCAGGCAAACATGATTCGAATATAACAGTTTTAAAAGCATCATTAAGAAGTGAATCAGCAACTGTAAAGATATTTCAAATGAAACTATTTTTAAAACATGTTCTACTAATATCAATTTAATAACTTTTGATTTTTTTGCCACTTTTCTACGAAATTTGTTGCTGTGTCTTAGTTAGGAGTACAGAGTAGCCATGGGCTACGATAGCCACGTGAGCGGAATTTTATACAGGTCGAGCTAATACATATAATTCTACATTTGCGTAAAAGAGTCCGTCGTATAGGTCCATTAAAAACTAGCCATATAAGTCCATTAAAAGCAAAATTCAATTTTTTTGTTTTTGAGGTTAGTTTACTATAATTGCATTTTTGTCGATTTGTCCAACATTCAAATTTAACAGTGAAGTTTGGAGTTATTTTGCAATTTATGATACAAAATGATGATGATTTTTTATCAAAAACATTCGCATCGTTTTTTGCGAATGCGAATGCGATTATTCGTTCCATCACTAATAATACGACGTATAATTGATATAGCATGTAATTGAATATTTTAGAAATAAATTTATATTAGTTAAAATAAATAATTTTTATTTAAAAATATTTATACAATGGTTTTTGTTTCTTATTTGATAAAATAAACAAATTTTAAATAAGTCGCAAATTTTTAGAGAATGAATTCGTCAAGTCGAAATAAAATTCCCAATGATTATTAGAATGCTAATGAAATAATTACTTTAGTGTCGTTAGTTATCGAAAATCAATTTCGATTCAATCCATTCAATATACTCGGAAACTCTTAAATAAATTCCTGGATGTTTAGGATCAGCACAATTAAATCCAGACGAAACGATTCCAATTTGATAGAATATTGTTTCATTACTGTCAGCATCTAATTGTGGTAATAATAACGGTCCACCTGAATCTCCTGAACACGAATCCTTTAATCCTTTTTGGTATCCAGCACATAATAAGGTTCGATCAAAGTTAATAGTCCCATTATATTTGAGTTCACAAATTGAATTTGAGATTATAGGAATTTGTAGTCCTTGTAGAATTTCACTTGATTCTGTAGAGCCTAAAAAAAAAACTCATCAAAGTTGTTACATCTTGGAAGCTGATGATAATTGAGTATATACTTCAGGGTCCACGGAGCAATTTTGGTTAAATTCATGTTTTTGAGTTGAAATATAATTTCGAGGTTAGCAAATCGAGGTAAAAGATACGGGGTGTGCAGGGTGTACAAGATAATAACAAAAACAAGTGAAAACAAACAATTAACTGAGTTAATTGTTGAAATACCCTGTATAGAAAATTTTGAATGTCAGTGCTTGCATTATATTATACCATGTATATTTGAAATATATCATAGTATATTAATTTTAGTTCCAAGTTAGTAACGCTTAAAAATACTCATGCTACGAACAAAATTTTAGTAAAGGTGTTCATAAAATCACCAAATTAGTTCAATTTCCGGTTGTCCGTCCATCTGTCCATCTATCTGTGGGCAAGATAACTCAAAAACGAAAAGAGATATTAAGCGGAAATTTTGATTACGTGATTAGGACGTAAAAAGTGAGATCGAGTTCATAAATGAGCAGCATGGGTCAATTGGGTCTTGTAAACCCAATACCCAAATGACTTATGTTGCTCATTTACGAACTTAGCCCCACTTTTGACGTTCTGAGCACGCTATAAAAATTGTAGCTTGATATCTCGGTTCGTTTTTGAGTTATCGTGCTCACAGACAGACGGACAACCAAAATTTATTAAGAATATGATTGACATTTCGTTTATCGACTAATTTCATGATGTTAACAAATTGTGAACTTCAACATGTAGTTTCCATGCCACCCTGCGCGCGCACCATAAAAATTATTTCATAACGCGCCTAAAAAAAGTATAACTTAAAAAAAAGAAGATTTTAGGCTTTGAAACTCGGCAAGGCAATTGTCTTTTATGTGACAACAGCTTCCGGAGGCTACATTTAATGGGCATACCATAATTATGTCATTAAATTTAAAAGTAAAATTTACCAAGTTTCGTAACACCCCAACCAGATACAATTGGATAGTATCGTACAAATGATTGATTTTTCCATTTTGGATCTGTTGGTAAACATACAGGACCCACTAATGGACCTAAATTATCCATATCAAAGTCAATTTTTAATATTGCAATATCATGTTTGTATAATCCAGATCGAAAATTTTCATGCACATACGATTCAAGTATTTCACCTTCCCAATAATCCCAATCTTTTTTTATATCTGATACACCAATTCGAATGTATTTTCTGTAAATGTAAAATTTGTTATAAAATTTTTTTCCCATTTTACAAATTTTTTGATAACTACAAATTACAATTAAATATTGGAGTCCGATATAAAGTTTAAGCAAAATGTATGAACATGGGTGATATTTGGTAACCCTGTGGATCAAAAATTCTTGTTTTGTTCTCCTTGGGCCAAAAGTTGGATATGCTCATGTATATGAAGGTGATATTTAGACAATTGTGGTTGTAGATTTTTCAAATTTTGCCAATCGGTTTGGGTTGGAAGACTTTATAGTTTGATCGATGGCCATTTTCAGTAATTTGTAAATGTAATTTGTAATTTTAATCGAGGAAATAAAACCGAAAAAACAATCTAAGCCAGAGATCGACTTCTCGTCAGATTTTTATAAGACCCGCTGGAAAAAGCTTGTATTTGTTTTCAAAATATGATTCGCAGCATCAGCTAGTTCGATAGCTTCGCCAGGAATCAGGTTTTCTGTTTGAAGTACTCGACTCAAAGAAAAAGTCAAAGAATGTGCTGAGTTCAAAATATGCATGGATATTGGATATCTGATTCGTCTCTGGAAATGCGTCTCATAAATGGATGCATTTACAGGACTATATTGTTTGTTCAAAATTAATATGGACAGATTCTCAATGGGAACGGTTTTGACGCTCAAAACCCCACTCTTGCGCACGGACCTGCTTTATTTCCTTGACTATTTCATGTTAGATTCAAACAAATCGTACAATTCTGGTTGATTAAATACGCAATGCGCAGCTGTAAGCACGTGTCTCTTCGTAATAATAGTACCCCCACAAGACCATTGAATTTCATTGGCTGTTGAATTTTCATATCCTAGTGCAACCATCCATGGGAATTGTCCTTTTTTAATGTCATAACCACCGATAATTCTTGGTAACGTTTGTTGACTTGCGGATGTTCCACATTCTGTTGGTAAATTTGATCTTGTTGTAATTCTTGGAGCTATTGTAGTCGATGTAGTCGTCGATGTTGGTATCAATGGCTGGGACTGGTTTACAGAAATGGGACAACAAACTAACGGTACTTTATAGGAAAATCCACAAGTGTATTTTCGAAGTTCGGCCAACTGTGGTGTGTAACGATACTGTGCTGATAGCAAAATCTGCATTAATGGCGGACACAGTTTAATTGGAATACATGTACCATTCTCGTTTTTTGGTGTTACACAGTTATCGCATGCTCCTGGAGCTAAAAAAGTATAGAAACAAGTGAAAACAAACAATTGACTGAGTTATTTTTGAACTACTCTGTTTTAGAAAGTGTTGAATGTCAATGCTTGCATTATTTTTTATAAATTAAAAAACCAACACAATTCTAGAAATGGCGGCCTTTGAAGCTTAACACCAAAGTTTTCAAAGGCATCGAAAGCTTGTTTATTTCGTTTATTTATATTGATCTTTATATGAGCTTTTAAGATCGAGCTATCCACAGACAAAGCAAAATAGACATTGGGATTTCTATGCTAAGGTAAATGTACAATATTATGGGGTAGTACGTTATTCCGGGTGTTTTATTTTGATAAAAAAATAAGAAAAACTGATTAAACTTTTAATTTAAAAAAAAAAACAGAGCCTCTAGAACTAAAATATGAGCAAAAAAATTGACATTTTGAACAAACCTAATCACAATTAAATTCTCATACCGATCGAAAAAGTGATCGATTAGTTTTAACATGATTTTTTTTACAAATATATTCTTTGTTTACGTAAGAGGTGACAGTGATGGATTCTTAAGTTTTTGGATTTTTTTTATAGATTTTAAGTTTTTTTAGTTTACTGGCAAGTTTATCATATTTAAATATGTAAAAATATTGATTGGAATGAATAAATAAATCGTTATTAAAGCCTTTTCAAACTATTCTAATTAATTATTTTCTGTAAATTATGAAAATGCGCAAAGTTGCAATTCCGGGAATATGGCATTGTAAAACAGAAAATTGAAACTTGACTTATATTTTGTTATTTGAATTGGTTTTCGATGATTATTTACAAAATAACTTTTATTATTATTAAAATAATCAGTAAAGTAACAGTTTCTATTAAATTAATTAATTTAATATCGATAATATTTATAATACCTGTGATTTATTACCATTAGTAAGTATTCAGCAATATAATACCTTTGATAATTTTATGATAATCAATCAAATTTTAAATTATTGGAAACATAATTATTTGAAAACATTAAACAAAACAATTTTTTTAATTTATCTATGTTAAGTGTGTATCCCGGAATAGGGTATTCCACTATTTTTGAAAAAGTACTTCAAAATGTTGATTTTGCTAATATAAAGCCACCAAAAATACGTCATATGGGTATCACTATACGAAATAACACAAATAAGTTTGACAGATATATTCATAGACATCTGATTATAATAAATATAAATACTTATTATCTATGTTTATATTATACCCAGCTGTCTACACTGAACTAACTGATGGTCTATGACTCATACCGCTATGACATCACAGCAGAGCTTACCCGCGTTTTAAAACAGTTTAAAAATTACGATTTTTAATTTTAATATTTTAAAAGAAAAATGTGCTTTTATGACTCGAAATCAGAATATTTAAGTATATTTTTACATAAATTTTTTTCAAATTTCATTGTTTATTTTTGACTAACGATAATACCCTATTATAGCACCCACTTTAAATACAAGTCTATTGATTTATTGATGAAGCTTTATAATGATCACTTACATATTTTAGAGAGCGCACAAAACATTAACAACAAAAACATTTTTTTTAAAATCTGATCTGAACTCTTCAGTGTTTCATTAGTTTTAATTAATATGCTTCGAGCTTTTATATACCCACAACAAAATAAGTACTGGTCATACAAGTACCTACGCAAAACTACATTAATGAATACGACATACGAGAGATGGTCTTTATTTGATACCTGTAACGCTGTAACGATTCACTCGAACCCGTTTTAGCTTCTAATTATTTTGCTATTGTTTAAATTTTACCTCTGTATATTTATGGAGTAATCGTACAGATTAAACTCAACTATAAACATTTTACCAAAAAACGTGTGTTTACTTTGCTCAAAGCTTTAGGACGAGCTGAATCCTTCAAATTGTTCTATTATATCACGTTTATGGAGAATTTCGACTCTACATATAGAAAAAATTCTCGAAGTCATGTTAGGTTAGGTTAGGTTAGGTTATATTGGCTGTCCACGAAGGACACACTTAGGCTATAGAGCTCATTGTGATACCATATATATGTGTTTTACCACCTTTCCACTGATAATTTCATTTATCAGCTCCTCAATTATTTTCAGAGGCTGAGTGCACCTCCTTCATGCATATACCATGCACTACACCAGCCCATTACAATTATTAATTGAATTAATTTTGTTGCGATGGCGGGAATCGAACCCACTACCCTAAGCCTACGGCGGACGGATTTGGTTATGCCTTAACCAACTGAGCTAACAGCAGAAGTCATGTTACACCGGTAATTTTGGAGCCAGCTGCCTAGACTGACCCCCCCCCCCTCTAACTTAATCTGTAGAGCAGGCATGGGCAAATGGGACTTACAGAAGTCGGACTCCTTACTTAAAAATACGAGTAAGATAGTGACAACCTAACCAATGGCAACCTAAAATACGAGTAAGACAGAGAGAAAAGAATTTTTTTCAACCTATATCATTACTATTAGAGAAACTGAGATAGGTAGAAGAGTCGTATACTTATCTCCTCCTCTATGAGTAATGCGGACTTGGATAAAGAGACACACTATAAAGTTTGTGACACACAATAAAGTTATAACAATGGTGACTTTGTAAGAACTTCTTACATTTTAATGCTGGAATAAGGAGAAGAAATAAAAACAACCATTTGACCGTGACGTCTTTAAATCCTGGGGGTAACTGGGGGTAACTTTCTGGGGGTAACTGGTTGTTTGTGTAACCAAAGTAATATGTACGAGATGGTAACTATGGATCTCACTGATCTTGTATACGATTAATAAGAAACAAGAATCACCAGCTCGTTATAACTTCGACTTAAAATAACTCGCCCGTGCCTGATGTAGAAGTCTCTACGGCTGAGGAAATCGTGTATCTAAAGATTTTTTATTTCTAAAATATAAATAATATTTGATATTGAACGTGTAAGTATATGGAAGTCGTATGATTATTTCACACCATATTTTTCAAACAATTTCATTGTTATTTAAATTATTAATTAAATCATTAGTCACTCGTTTTTTAAGTATTGGAAATTCTCTGTAATTAATCAATCAGCTCTCAGTTCAGATGTATACTTATTAATTTTATTGTTTTAAATACCTACGTATTTTGTTTTCAACTCCAGAATACCTGCATTTATTACAGCACAGTATGGGGTGGAATTTCATATATTTGCATCTTCTATGTTTAACTTTAATAGAATTGTTCTTTTAGTGAATTTTTAGGGTTCCGTACCCGAAGGGTAAACAATTAAATGAAAACTACTCGTCCAAACGTACAAAACTTATTTAATTATTAAGTAAATTGACTCAAAAAAAATAAATTATCGATTTATTTGATGATTGGGCGAATAATTCCTCAGAAGAAGAATATCTCTAATCGTTTAATGGTTAATTGAGTTTCTTGGGTCAAATTACCCTACAAAATGAGTTATATCCAAATCGGAAACAAAATTCTTTTATTATTTTGTCCCAAAAAACGCAAAAGTGTGGTGTATTTAACGATTTAGCGAATGATTTCTGAGATATCGTTTATGTCGAGGCTATTTTAGGTGATTTCTCAAAAGCTATGCGTCCAATCGTCAAATAAATCCGTTTTTTGAAATTTTTGGGTCAAATATACATTATATACTTAGTTTAATGAAATTCCTAAACGAAAAATAATTTTCGATTTTTTCGATTTTTTCAAAGGGGTACCCCTTAAAAAATTTGAAAAAAATCGAGAAAAAAGTTGTGTTTCTGATTTCGACAAAACTTCGTATTTAAGGTTATTTTGACCCAAAAAATGCAAAAATGTGGTATATTTATCGATTTGGCGAATCATTTCTGAGATATCGCTCATTTTGAGTCGATTTCAGGCGCTTTCTCAAAAGCTATGCGTCCAATCGTCGAATGGACCCGATTTTTGAAATTTTTGGGTCAAATATACCTTATAAACTTAGTTTAATCAAATTCCTAAACGAAAAATAATTTTCGATTTTTTCAAAGGGGTTTTTTGTTTCCGATTTGGATAAAACTTTAGATAAAATTTTAAAATCGGACTAATTACAATAACTTTTCTGTAGACTGTGAAGTTAAAACAATATTTCTCGATTTCAGAAACTTCTGAACCATAGCGATGTCTTTTGTACGTAGCTCTTGCGAGAAAATTATTTTCCAATGGAAATGTTGGATAGTGGATTCTAAAAATAACTCATACTATCTTAAATATGCCTGGGAATTTCTCTGATAGGTGGAAAATATTTAACGCCTACGGATTAATTTATCAGGACATACGACAAAAATAGAATAAATCATGTAGAGTCTTCGTTTTCTCTTGCAAGAAAAATAGTTTCATATGAAAATGTTGGACAGTGAATCCTAAAAATAATAATAATAATAATAATAATAATAATGGGGTTTAACCTCCGTTTCTCTGACATATACGCCTATAACAGAGGCCACCCACATCATTATATGTTAATCTTTATTTATTTAATTACAAACATATTTACAATTACATTTTCATGTGGGTGGAGTCGGTTACTTCGTTCTTATCCAAGCGACGACAATGTGATCAATTCTGCACTCCCATTAATTATAAATTGTTCACACTTCCGCTGCCTGGATTCGAACCCGCAACCTAAGTCTAAATCGACAAACAGTCGAAGACAAACGCCTGAGACCGATCGGCCATTTAGGCTCTTGCAAGAAAAATAATTTCATATGGAAATGTTGGACAGTGAATCCTAAAAATAACTCATACTACCTTAAATATGTGTCGGAAATTTGCTGTAGTTGGAAAATATTTAACGCCTACGGATTACTTTATTAGGACATGCGAAAGAAATATAACAAATCATGTAAAGGAACTGTATTTTTATGTTATTTATTTTACAAATTTTAAACTTAAATATACAAATTCGATTCGATCCAATCGACATATTTATAAACTCTGGTGAACACATTTGGTAATTGATTCGATGAATTACAGTTAAAACTGTATGATGATATTCCAATTGCATAGTATTTGTCGGATTGGTCATTCGGTTGCGATTGTGTTAACATTAGCGGACTACCTGTAATACTCTGACACGATGATTCAATATTCGAGCACAAAGTATTGTCGTTAATTTTGGCTGCTTTGATAACTTCGTAGAATTGAGCACATTGTTTTGTGGGTATTATTGTGATTTCACGGGAACTTAAATCCGAATCTAAAAAAGGGTAATATCAAAAATTTTAACATTGAATGGGACTAACGGATACTGCAGTTCGCTATCGGCACTTTTTGATATTGAATTTACCGTGTCATTCCAGTAAGAATAACGAAATTATTTGAGTTACAATCACTTTGTATGAAAAAACTTTGAGTTTGATAAATTTAATGAAAAAAAAAATCTTTTTTAACGGCAAATATGAATCACAAATATTTAATTATATTATTAGCATATCTTCGCCTTCAATTAAAAAAAAATCCGTACTTTATTGCACTAACACTCACATTAAACGTAAATTGAATAACACGGTAAATCGAGAGCAACAACAATAATAACTTGCATTGGTAAGAGCAGGTAGACTGTGGCTTACAAAACAGGCGGGGGACGAGGTTAAGATAATTCAAGTGACCTGTTTGTGATGGAGTGGTTATCTAACTACACCAAAAGACAACTTTCTATGCAAAACAAAAGAGTTTTCTCACTTTTGTCCGGATATTTGGTATAAATACTCCACTGTACAACACAGTCTAAGTAGGCGAAATATTAAGCGGTCATAATTGACTTCTACGCTTTTATAGATATTTCGACCTATCAGCATATATTACTTTAACCTTACCCCATTTATGTGCAACAGTTGGCTTAACTTGTCGATTAAATTCCATATTTGGAAGTTTTGGTAGACATATAGGAATTGGATCTTCATCAGATTGTGACCATTCGACCAACAGTATTGCAATATCATTTTTATGGCTAAGTTTGTTGTACTCTTCATGAACGATTTGTTTTTTGATAATACCTTCATTTGCGAAATTATCCGAATCGAACGAATTTGCGCGAACCTTAAATCTGTTAATTAAAAAAAAAATATACACTTTTGTTACACATGAGACCACATTTCTTCAATGAAACGTTTTTGGGAAAAATGATTCTTATGAAACTTATTATGTTCGGAGATAATTCACAGTTCCTAACTTAGAATTAGCTAGAGAACTGTTATGCCCTGTTATATATGAAGTATATATCAAGGTATATTAATTTAAGTCCCAAGTTTGTAACGCTTAGAAAGGAACAAAATTTTGGTAAAGGTATAATAGAGGTGTCCGCCTGTCTATCCACAAGATTACTTAAAAATGAAAATCGATTGTGTCTTGGGTCTGTAGGACTCATCTTGTAAACTTTTGTTCGAAACATTTTTTTGTAAACATCACTGTTTATCGCAAGTGCGCATATTAGAACAAAGCTTTGCTGTCCATTTTCTCCAAAACTATAAAAGATAGGGATTTGAAAATTTGCAGGAAGCAAAATTTTCGCCATAATTGTGTTGGTTTTCTTTAAGCTTTTCTAATTTATTAAAAACGATATTCAACCAATCCTATACAGAGTAGTTCAACAATTAACTAAGCCAATTGTTTGTTTCATTTGTGAAAATGGTACGAACAAAACTTTTGTAAGAAATATTTTTACGAAAATTGACTCGAAAATCGATTAAGTAGAAATCAGTAGAATATTTATTTCCAAAAACGTTTCATTGAAGAAATAGTTAATTTGCTTGTTTGTAGCATCCTGTAAAGGAACCTCAATATATTCTGACAACTTACAAATCATTACGTGCTCGAACACAGTAGGCACTAGTCAAAACATGCACCTTCGTAACAAGTGTACCAGCACAAAGCCACTGAATTTCATCATGATTTTCTTGACGTCCATAACCCAATGACACAATCCATGGATATTCTTGTTCAGTATCTTCATCAAATTGTCCACAATTTGTGGAAAGCTTTAATTTATTGACATCCTCCACATCTTCTGGACAACATACAATTGGTACGGTATTATTGTAACCGCATATCGATTGAGTTAAATAATCACGATTTTCTGGTTTTTCTCTGATCGATCGTAACATGTTACGTAATGACGGGCATTTATGTATTGTAATACATACTCCT
The DNA here is from genome assembly GCF_905475395.1 of Chrysoperla carnea. Lineage (NCBI taxonomy): Eukaryota > Metazoa > Arthropoda > Insecta > Neuroptera > Chrysopidae > Chrysoperla > Chrysoperla carnea. The sequence goes on from NC_058342.1 coordinate 31,389,813, forward strand.
GGATCAAGAGATGGTGTCTCACAAAATTGATCTTCCCCTAGATAAAAATTAAATAAAATCATTTTAAAAAACAAGTTTTTAGGAAAAGGGCCACCATAAGATGAAAGGGGAAAAAATAGCGAACTCGATAAATCCGGACTACAGTGTCTATGAAACCCCAAAATTTAACTCTAGATCCAGTTTTCAGATTTTATGGTTAAATAAGTCTAATTTTAAAATAAATTTGGCGCCCTTGACGTCCTCTCTTTAATTTGGAAGCCGCTGTCTTAAATGAAAAATTAAAAAGAAAATAATTTAGAAAAAAATCAAACCGTTAGAAATACGCAGTACAATAAAAATCACAAATATAAAAAACATTTTTTAAACCAGTAAAAAAAAGCAACGAACTGATTTATTTATTTAAAAATTGATTCTTTATATAAACTAAAGATTCATATTGTTATGCAAATTTATCATCTTTTATATGAATATGAAATAAAAATTATACGGTCCTTGAGTCTCACAGATGGAGTTAATTAAACTTTTAACGTACAACACAAAAATAACAATCAATAAAAACAATAGAGTTATTTATTTTGTAAAAATTAATTATGAAAAAAACATACATTTATTTCAAATGTATATTGTTTTTTTTTTTTTTAAACGAGAGGTGTCGTGGGACACCCGGTAGGTATTATGTTCATATCATCTTATCTTCGTATATTATAAATGAAGCGGTTCCTTTTTTACTCAGATTTCCTTTGATTTTTTTGCTGATTTGAATTCTGAAGTATTAATTTAAGAAGTCAAATAATTAAGAATTAAATATTAAAGCTACTTTAACTCTATACTTTATGAATTAATTGTAATATTAGTTTAAAAAAGACATACTTCTGATTTAGTAGTCAACCCAATTTGTGGGTACATTACCCACAATTTAATTGATCAAGATATTTAATATGACATAACATAAAATTATCTTGTTCTTACTTTAAATTATCTCTATTACGTTTAACTTCTTCTGATAACTCACAACTCAAACATAAGTGGACAAAAAATATAAATTATAAATTAGTTTCAAAATATTCTCAAAATTCATGACAAGCTGAGTCGATTAAAAAAGTTTTAGTTTCCTAGATAACACATTTTCGGATTTTGAGGTCTGTTTATATTGTTGCACATTTTTTGATTTTACTTCCTAACCAGCAAACAAATTATAGCTTGCGATAAGGAACATAGTTCTTAGAACAAAAATTCCTGATAAAGAAAAGAAAATTGATAGATAACTTCGAGTTATCCGCCTAGAGTGCATAATACTGACCCACATTGGTAATATTAATCGATGCGGTTTTGCGATTATGTCCTTAAATATTTAGATACAGCAAAATAACAACGTAAAATTTACAATCAATAATACAGTATAATTATTTATTTATATTGTAAAATTAATTATGGAAAACATTCATTTGTTTCAAATGTATCAATGTTGTTTTTTTAATGAAACACAACTTCAACCTTTAAAAAAAAAAATCGATAAAAGTATTTTTTTTGTAAAGATAGGCAACTTAGTATACATATCTATTCATAATGTTGCCTATGGCATATAATGTAATTGAATATTTCTAATGCAGATTAAGTAAAACCTGCAGTTTTTGTACTTTGTATAACATAATATGCGATATTATACGGGTATTGTAAAAATTCATACTTTTACACTGTATATATGTAGTACAGTAAAACCTCGATAAGTTCAAGAGAAACCATTAAAAGATTTAGTTATGTATTAAGGTTCACTCACCGCCAGTTTTAATTTTTTAGTGGCATATTTTAGGTGTAAAATAGTTAAAATTTTTAAGATATGTTTTAGTGGCTGAAATACTGTTCGCTTAACTTTTACGAAATCCCTGAAAAGTTTTGGTTTATTGCATGGTACATACATATAAACCAAATACATGTTTTGTAGTCAAGTAATGAGTTATTTTTAGCTTTACAATACCACGCAACTACAAAAATATATAATATATTATGTACAAGTGATGCTTATAAATTTGATAATATAGATACCTCTCTTCAATCATCAATACTCTAAGTATAGTCTCCTCTATTCATCAAATGATGGATCTTCGATGAACTCATAATTAAATTAAAATTTTGTTTTGATATCATCGACAACTTTATATTTTGATGGTATTATTATAAACTACAAGATTGTCTAAATATTTTAGATAGTTTTTTATCACACTCTCTAGATTTTTTGATATAGAAATATCCAATTGAAAAGGATAACCTATATGATTCATCATTTTTTCAGCCATCTTTGAACGATAAAAAAATTAATAAAAAGCCCGGAGACCCATGAACTTTTTGTGATTTTTGGAAACTTTGTTATTCAAAAAATGTATTTATAAAGTTTAATTGACATTCCTATTATTATTCAATCCTTGCATATTTTATTGAGATTCTACTGTAGTTATTATCACTTAGTAACGATTAGAAATATTGTTAATAGACAAAAACAAATTGTAAGGCTGAATGAATTGAATGTAGGTGATCCACTTAGATCATTTCCACATTTCCATCTGCCTGTCTGTTTATTTGTCTGACAATACTAATTTATATTTTTTTAATCAAACTACTTTAACCTTTGAAAAATATCGATTATGTTATCGTTTTTTTAAAGGTAGGCAATTTATTGTACAAATCTATTACATGGTATTTAATATGATTTCTATTCGGCGTCGTTATCGATTCTGAGTATTTCAAGGTAATTAAGTCCCCAAAAACATAAAAATTCGTTTTTTTATGATCAAACGAGAAATCGGTAGCAAAATTTTTCCCTACATAAAATAGACCGAAAATTTTATAGACCCGGAGTATTGTTGTAATTACGAGTTGGTGGGGTTCAGTTTGTCGACTATAGAGGAGTTGGTTGGGTTCTGAAGTTTTTAGCTCTTGTATTCAAAAACTACTATTACAGAAATTTTATCCGATTTTATTTTTTCCGATCTGGTTTTTCCTAAAGTCTTCTTTGCTCTTTTTTCGACTTGTATAGTTTTTGGATTCGATAACCTTAGGCAACGGACAAACAGATACAATAATCTAGCTTATATTTCGAAGATCGGACTTCTATTATTTTTGGAGAAGAAGTCTTTTTAGTGAAATAATCACCAAATTAGCTCTTAGTAGCATTTCTCCCTGGAAGATTCTTACTCCAATAGCAATACATGCCTTGAGTGTTGATTAATAAAAAATTGTTTTAAGAACAAGGAAGTGTGATATTTTAAAATTTTAGTAAGGTTTCCTTTTCAATAAAAAAAAAGTATAATTTCCATATAAACTTTAAATCAATTATAGAAAGTAATTTTTTTTTTTGAAAATACTTCCGATGTAATATATTTATTAGAGAACATATAAGTAAATAAATGACATTGTATAGTGAAAATCGGTTATAATGACGAATCGGTGATTAATTACTGATAGAGATCATTTGATGAACAGAGACGACTATAGTTAGAGTATTATATGATTGAAGAGTGATATCTATATTATCAAATTTATAAGCAGCACTTGCACACAATATATTATATATTTTTGTAGTTGCGTGGTATTGTAAAGCTAAAAATAACACATTATTTCACTATAAAGTATGTATTTGGATTAAATGAATGTACCGTGCAATAAACCAAAACTTTTTTTACAATACTGTAGGTTTACAAGTAGAATAAAATAAAATTATAATGGCGTGGATGGGTTTCGATTTGGCTACCTTACGGTTGAAAAACGGACATTCTAGACACTACATCATCTTATTGATAAGATTAATATTTATATTTCAAAATTGTATTAAAGTAATAAATATAAGATTATTGGGTTGCTTATCCTGGTGAGTCTGGTTCGGACCTCGTTTCGAGCGAAAATTTTCGAGTTGATCGGACAGTTAGAAAGTAGACTTCTAAGATTTTATTACATTTTTTGTTAATTAATTACAAATAAATCTAATAAAAGCGTGTTTAAATAAGGTTAACTGAATTGGAGCCTGGTGGCACCCGCATGCATCATCACAAATCAACATTATTAAATTATTTTGTCAGTAGAGGCTCATTTCGTGGCATCTTTCTCCGCAGAAAAATAAACCAATCCGAGGTTTTGGTAATCCAGCTTATTTTTTGACGACCAGGGTTTCATTTTTTATTTTTTAGGGAAAATATCAACAAATTAGCTTCTATTGACATTTCTCTCAAAGATAAATGTCCTTATAACTGGTTTTGACTGTAAGTATTAAGGTATTATTTGACTCATTAAATTAAGAATGAAATAAGGATTACGAATTTTTCTATCAATCAAATAATTGCCTTCCTTATAACACATGCGTAGAAATGCGTCTCTAAAACTTGCGGAACAAAATAAACGACGTACCCTTTGTAAAATTCATTCTGGGATAAATACTGCAGGATAATAACACTCTGCTTATTGTGATCAGATAATTTTTATATTCTTTTAAAAAATTCCTTATCGTAACTCTTTTCATTTTAGCTAGGAAAAACCTAAGGAAAATTAAAATTATGAATCAAATGAAAATTTGTATTAGTAAAACAGGGTTGTATAGTTCAAGATATGAATTTTAGTGCAATCAACAGTGCCGTAGAATATAGTTTTTATTTTTGGGTACAGAGTATTGAAGATTAATATCCCACTTTTGTTCGGTTTAAGATACTTAGATTCAAAAAACTTTTTTTTAAACGTTTTCAAATACAGAACCTTAAGATGATTGTAAATTTACAGTATTGAAGAAAAGTTTTGGTTTATTGCACGGTACATATATGTAAACCAAATACATGCTTTGTACTCAAATAATGTGATTTTTTTTAGCTTTATAATACCACGCAACTACAAAAATATATACTATATTGTGTCCAAGGGATGCTTATAAATTTGATAATATAGATATCGCTCTTCAATCGTTAATAAACTAACTATAGTCGTCTCTGTTCATCAAGTGATAGATCTTCGATGAACTCATAATTAAACTCAAATTTTGTTTTGATATCATCGACAACCTTTTATTTTGATGGTATTATTATAAACTATAAGCTTGTCTAAATATTTTAGATAGTTTTTTACCACACTCTCTAGATTTTTTGATATAGAAATATCCAATTGAAAAGGATAACCTATATGATTCAACATTTTTTCAGCCAACTTTGAACGATAAAATAAAAATTTAAAAATCCCGATTAGCAAGGAATTTTTTGTGATTTTTGTAGACTTTGTTAATAAAAAAATGTATTTATAAAGTTTTATTGAAATCCCTAGTATTATCCTTGCATATCTCGTTAAAATGAATTCTTGTTTATCATGCCTGTAGTTGTTGACGATACTAATTGCGCCTCATACAAGCCTACGCCTCTGCATTGTATGGAAAATGCTCCGACTCTGTGTTTATTCATGATGGCGTTGGAAAATCAATACCTTGTGTAGGGCACTCAAGTCGTTTTCACATGAGAGTTAAAACTAACAACTCATCAGTACGTATTCGTGATATCAGTCATATAACACAGCCGTGTTTCCATTCATTTTCAACGCTCCTTTTATTGTAGCTTTCGAAGCTTCATTTTATAGTTCAAAATCGAAGCTGCTTTTTGCGAAAGAAATTTTTAAGTGTTTTCAACTACATTTAAAACAAAAATAAAGTGAAAATAGTTAATAATTTTCCTCAATGTGCAATTTGTGAAATTTGTTTTATTTTTCTTTTTTTTGGAAAAATTTTTGAACTGAATCATTTCCGTCGATTATCTCGTAATTTTTTAGTGAATTTTATTTTTTAATAAAACTTATGATCTCAAATTGTATAACTCAGTATGTATTATTTTTGTATTCTTTTCATAATTCGAAGGTCCTTTTTTGTATCTCAAATATCTGCATTCTTAATTATTTTTTTTAGTGTTACATAACTTATTTGAATTTTGTGTGCTGTGTACAACTTGCAAAGGCTGCTTTCTTTCCAAATCTATTTTTTTTGGTGAATCGATTTTTTTGCAAAATGCAATATACGTGGCTTTTATTTGGGAATCAATAACTTGCAAAGTTATATCTGATCTTGCAAAATTAAAAAATGAGTTATTACGATAAGGGACTTGTAATAATAACATGCAATCGAACCCTATTGGATACAAGAAATTTGCGTGTTTGTTACATTCATTTTTCATGTACTTGTAAAATTATAAAAAAAATAGTCATATTTTTTTTTTAATAATTGGGGATGAGTTATTTTGTTTCACAATATTTCCCGTAATCATTTTTTAAAATTTATGACTTCGGATATCAGTGGATAAAATTTATGGTGTGACATACTTTTCCCCTAAAATTTTCTCGTATTGGTTTAACAAGGTCATTTTCCTGTAATTAACTGTATCATAAATTTTCAATTTAAAAAAATTGTTTGCGAAAAAGATAATTAATAAATGGATTTGGAAGATTTTAAATTAGAAAAATTTCTTTCTTTTAAAAATCTTAAATAAACTTTTGCTTTTTATACGAGTGCTTAAAAAAAATTCTAACCGTTTTTCCTGAATTAAACTATTGTTTTAAATCATCTATGGAAAAAACTTATTTTAAACTCAAATAGTGTACAAATTTTGTGGATTATTCGCTAAAAATCGGCTCACTAGTTTAACCGTGATTAGTGTATCTAAAAATTTACTTTGAATGTAGCAAGGCCCAATGAACCGAAAATTAATATGTTTTTACAGCCTTGACTTGATATAATAAGCAAAATCGGTTCAGTAGTTTAACTCCAATTAGTGATTAAATTATTTAAAATAAGAAGTTAACCTGTACTGAACTCGAAATTTGCAAGTATTGTATGCATGTTTTTATAATCTTGACTTAATTTATCAAAATCAGTGCAGATTTATAACTATGATTAGCGTATTTGAAATTTTACTGTGGCTTTAACCTTGTAAGATAGAAAAGAAATGTATATCGGAAATCAAGACTTTCATTAGCTTAGTTCCGATTAGGTGAACACTTAAACAAAACCTTTTTCAAGTGTTTAATTGACTCGAAATTTTGATTTGACCAATTTAGGAAACTATAATTAATCGAAAATAAATTGATCTTTATCCAAATTTAATTTTGATTGACTTCGGGCTTTAATCAAATTGAATTATTTTTGAATAATTAGACGGTGATATATAAACCATGATCGACCCAAGTTCATCCGAAGACGATAGTGAGGAGGAAAATGTACATCATCCGTCACCCAGATCACATGGTCATAGTGGAGGCCACTCACATGCACCCTCGGTAAGTAATTTTTAAAACTTTTCTAGAGAGGCGGACACTGTTTGAATTTTTGCCAAATTGGCTTGATAGATTAGATCGTGTGCCAGTTTCCGTTTTTGAATTACTAATCAATGAATTGTGTGTAGCAAGCGGAACAATTTCCTCCACACCCATACAGTCATCCTGCAGAACCTCAAGGGGGTAATTTGGCAGTGCCTTCTGCAGCGGCCAGCATTTCAAGGTGATGTACTCTAAACATACAATTTTAATATTATAATTGAGTGATTTTGAAACAGTAGGTCATTGTCACCTTCAACCGGCGCACCATCTGAATCTCTAAGTCATAGTATTGGGTCATCGCGAGCGAATTCATTGCCAAGACCCACAAGTCCATCGCCGTCCGCTGCTAGTGAGAAAACTGACTTAGATTTACAGGTGGTAAGTTATTTGATTTGTTTGTTTTTGATAGGAAAATACTGAAAATTTATTTTCATTGTTAGGAAAAGCAGGAACGTGAAGAAGAAGAAAAGAAACGACGAATTCAACTATATGTGTTCATTTCAAGATGTATTGCGTATCCGTTCAATGCAAAACAACCGACAGATATGACTCGACGCCAAACCAAAATCACAAAACATCAATTAGAAACAATTAGTTCACGATTTCAGGTAAACTTAAAACAATAATTACTTACATAATTGTGTAAATACCCTGTAAATTCCGAATTTTTTTTAACTTGAAATGGGGCTCTGTAAGAAATTGATCCCAATATGTTAGCAGTTAAATTGGAATGAAGCCCAGGGGAGTTTTGAGGGTGACAAAAAAATTCGTTATCCTCAAACTCCGACGGGAATGCATGGATTGTTTGTAAAAAACGAATTTTTTTCTTCTTCAGAGTTTTCTCAAAGGTGAAACACAAATAATGGCGGACGAAGCATTTCAAAATGCTGTACAAAGTTACTTTGATGTATTTTTGAAATCAGAGCGTGTCATTAAAATGGTCCAATCCGGTGCCTGTTCACAATATGATTTCAGAGAAGTATTTAGAAATAATATTGAAAAACGTGTTAGGTAAGTATCGTAAATTGAAAAATTTGTTAAAAATAATTCATAAATATTTGTATTTTACATATAAGATCGTTACCAGAAATTGATGGGTTAAGTAAAGAAACAGTTTTAACATCTTGGATGGCTAAATTCGATTGCATCCTGAAAGGTAACCTGCCCGGTGTGTGTGTATTCCTATCTGATGTCTTCTTGCACCAAACAAAACTGTTGATTGCTTTGTTTTTCAAAAACATTTTTTCTTTACAATTACTTTTTACATCTTTATTTTTCAATTTTAGATGTTTCGATCAAACCTCACCAATTATTCGAAAAACCACTTCTCTCTTTTTTAACTTCTCTTATTTCTTTTAATTAGAAATCTAAGTGATACAGAAGTCATTCCCATAGCAAGATGCTCTGTAATTTACCGAATCAAAGAATGGCTACGATAAGCCCATCTTCATTACTAAGAATTTGCGCAGGGCATGCGATAGGCTAAACTGTGTATAATCACAGCTGGGCCATTCATCTGTGCTCGCCCGAAACTTACTAGAGCAAGGTTGGTGAGACTCTTGACAGTACACTGTTGACTGAACTATCACCTTCACAATATGGGGATTTCTAATGATCCCACAGCGTGTATGGAAGATGACGAAATTTCCATACATGTTATTTGCACCTACAGAAACCTGCAGGGCGTTAGATTCAGAATGCTCAGGTTCGAAACCTTGGTTCCATATATCCTGGGAAAGATCCCGGCGGAGAAGCTGTGGGCTTTCTGTGTGGCATCTGGCCTCGACAGAATCCTTTAGCTTCATGTGATTTTAATAGCGCCTCCTAGAATAGTACTTCCGAAGATGCCTCGTCTTCGGGTGACAGGTCGTTCTCAAGGAGGGCACAGAGGAATTGGTCTGGATGCTAGGGACTCACTTGCGGTACCCCTCTAGAAAAATGTAATTTAAGAGGCACTATTTTCAGCACTAGACTCTTATAATCTTTCCTCCAAACAATTTATTGTTGAGCGGAAACAACGAATTTTGAATTGAATCTTGTAGGAACAAAGAAAATTTGAGTTTTTTTTTTGGCTTGTTAAGAATTTCATGATCGATTCATCTAAATTTTTTCAAATATTTGATTTTCCTTAAAACTTTTAAGTGTTTTATTTTTTGATTTGCTGTAGTATGGCTAGTTTTTCCTAATTTCATGTTATTATTTCAAAAAAAAAAACTTCCTTAATTGATTTGCTGCACATTACATAAAATTATTTACGCTAAAAACTAATTCAGAATATTTTTTACTTATAAATATTTTTGTATGTCCAAAAACAAATTAGGTTTAGGTGACGAAGAATCAAAGCGGCCATCTCGTATGCAGCAACAATCATTAAACTCAGAATTAATTTTATCCAAAGAACAGCTTTACGATATGTTTCAACAAATATTGGGTGTCAAAAAATTTGAACATCAACTACTATTTAATGCCTTATTAGTAAGTTTCGAAATGAGTTCTGTTCCACCCAAGATTAGAAAAAATATAGTTGAGCTTTGATATTTTTAATCAGACTTTCATCCATGAATTTGTCTGGTTGTACGATGTGGACAAACCCCCTATGAGTTGAAGATCTTCGGCTGATTTGGGATAGTTGAGATTTCACCTTATTTGGATTATAAAGTCTGTTTATCGAGCATCTATTGTGATGTAGCTCACTCACTAAAATAAAATAATAATGGGGGTTTTACCTCCGTATTTGTGACATACGCCTTATCACAGAAGCCACTCACACCATTATTTGTTAATCTTTATTTATTCAATTACAAACATAATTTACAATTACAATTTTGATGTGGGTGGAGTCGGTTACTTCGTTCTTATCCATGCGAAGACAATGTGATCAATTCTGTACTCCCATTAATTATAAATTGTTCACAGTGCCGCTGCCTGGATTCGAACCCACAACCTAAGTCAAAATAGTCCAACGTTCTATGACTGACGCCTTAGACCGCTCGGCCATTTAGGCTCTTAGCTGACTGACTACTTCAGGGTTTCTGGAAAAATGGTTCGTTTAATATATCTAAGCGTTACAAACTTGGGACTATACTTAAGATACTAAGTTTTTAGAAAAAAGGTCCTTTTAGATGAAAGGGGAAAATCAAAATAGCAGAAAAATATATTTTTAGGTAATCGATTTAAACCAGTATAAATTCGGACTCCAGTGTCTGTGAAATCTCAAAATTTATTTCTAGATCCACGCCTGTTTCCAGATAAATTTGCAGTTAAATAAGTGTTTTTACTTGAACATACCTAGAATTCTCCATCAATCGACTTGCCCCCCTATTTGCCATCGGCTGGCGACGCCCTTGTCTACCTGGGACCCTTCTCCTAAAAACTAAATATAGCGCAAGCGCAAACTGTTTAAGGAAAACATAAGTAACTGTATCTCTGTTTTTTCTTTTCGTGAGTGGAACTCGTTAAAGTGTATACTGTAAATAAGGATCGAATACTAATTGAATAAAATTGAAATTTTCAGTTAGATTCAGCTGATGAACAAGCAGCAGCTATTCGACGAGAACTCGATGGTCGCATGCAAAGAGTTCAAGAAATGGAAAAGGTTTGGATTTACACAAAATCAAAAAATATTATAAAAAAATTAATTTCGAAAAAAAAAATCTGTTTCAGAATCGTAAATTAATGCCTAAATTTTTATTGAAAGAAATGGAATCATTGTACATCGAAGAATTAAAATCATCGATTAATTTATTAATGGCAAATTTGGAATCGTTACCGGTATCAAAAGGTTCAATGGATTCCAAATATGGCCTACATAAAATCAAAAGATATAATCATAGGTAAATACTTTGTGCTTTCCACTTTTTACTCACAAAAACTTTTCTCTTCTTATGTTCAAAAAATAATATTTATATATACTTTTAAAAAAATTTTTTCTCTTCAAGCTGGCCATATATTTAATTATATATGATTTTTCATTTCAAATTTTACGTCACAGTGAAAGATAAATGTTACGCATTCCTTTTTTATTCGCTAATTCAATATTCGATCATTTTTTTTAATGGACCTTTTCATCGTGATTCGAATTTGTTTCGAACAACTGTCGAAAAACTTTTTCAAGTTAAAAAAACCAACATATTTTACTTTTATCAAACAGAGTTGTTTGACAAAGATAGAATATATTTTATATATCTTTACTTGAATAGTTTTTTTGAAAATTTTTCGGAACAAAAAAGAATTGTTTTTTTAAATGAAAAGGTCTATTACTGCCCAGCTAGCACACAATTTTTGTTTTTTTTTCTTATTTATTTTTTATTTTTAAATGCAAATACAGTCAAAAACCTGTTATAACGATATTGAAGGGATCATTCAAGGGATCATTTTATTTCTTACGATTATTTCTTCTGAGAGATATGTCATTGGAATGTAACTTGGTGATTTTTTCTCTAAAATGATTTGTTAAAAGACTAACAGGAACACCAGACATCAAGCTGGGGCGCAATTTTGTTAACCATTAAAATTTTCGCCCCAAACAGGCTATCGCTTTGACACTTTAGCCTAGTTAGACCTGTAAAAAAAAAGGTTTTACAAATACAACTCAAAATTAAGTGAATAATGTTCAAAATAATACATGTTGGTCACCATAACCGGTGTTTTTATAAACGGTATGTTCACGGAATTCGTCGTTATAACCGATTTTGGGCTGTATACTTTCGAATGAACCAAACCAAAACCAATTTCATGATATCAAAATGTTGCTTGGATCGAATAAATTTCCAAAATTTTGGCTCAAATAACTAGAAGACTGAATAATTGGTTCATTCGAATGTTTTCATCGAATGTCGCTATGGACGTTTCTAACTTGGAAATATTTTATAAAAAATCTTTTAAGAAAAAGCACTTTTCTCTATAAGCACCTAAAAGTAAGCTATCTAAGCAGCTTATAATTTATATATGTTGACCTGATTCGGCATTATGACGCCGTCAAACTTATTATTTTTTTCGTATTATTGAATAACACAAAATAGGCAAGTCTCGTTATTTTATGATTTTTTTAGATTTCTTCTTAACATTGAAAAGTCTATGTTAGTGATTGGATGAAAATTAGTAGAGCCTACATTATTTTATATGTAGGATAAAGGTTTCGAGATTTCTAGATCTGTTTCCCTCATATTTTACCTGCAAATTATATCCCTTCCAAGGGCCTCTGTCAGCAAAGTTGTTGCTGCTATTACAAGACACTAGTTGGGCGGCAGGCATGCTGAATGCCTGGGCTTGACAGTGTATCACGACTACTGCAGGAGCTGTCAAAGTGGTGAGGAGGAGACAATGTCTCATCTTCTTTGTCACTGCCCAGCTCTTGGCATGAGGAGATGGACTTACTTGAGGCAGCCTCTCTTTGACGACCTTTTCGACCTAAAGTCCGTTGATGTCAAAAGAACTCCTGCTGTTCTTAAATAGCTCCAAATGGTTCATGGAGTAGTGGCCGGGGATGGACCAACCCCTTTTCGGTATCTACCAACTTATGACTTTAAAAGTCGAATACTTATTTTTGTAATACTTAAGTTTTGAGATCCTTAACTCAAAAAATCTTTAATGGTTTTCATTATCTTTGTGTAAAAAGTGCACAATTTATCTTAAAATCATTGAAACTTTCATTTTCATTACCGAGTGTTTCATTAAAAATGAGGTTACTAACTTACTTTTAGAATGTACATCTCGAATTATCAACTTTCCATATTAATAAAAATTATTTTGGCGCTCATTTTTTGCTTGACGCTGGACATAACTCTATTTTTTTCAACTAGGTAGAACCCTAATTTGACCCGCATCAAGCGAAATTAAGCGGTTTCATTTTTATAGTATTTGTGCTAACATTGAGAAGGTTTCTTACGGTACCCGGCTTTCAACAATCTGCAAACACATGGTCCATATCCGCATGTTAAAATATCCGTATTTAGTTCAAATCGGAATATGACTTTCTCGGCATTCTGTACAATAACTTTCATCTAAATCGATTACAAAAATTCCGTTTTTTTTCATTTTTCAACGGACTGAAAAGCTTAAAAGAAGAGCAACCTTCTATTTTGGGTCAGATGGTCCCTTTTTTAGTGCAATTTTCTAATTTATTCTCAAAGGTTCTAATGGATTAGGGGGAAGGGGTGGCTATGGAGTTTATAATTGATAGTTATAACTGGTTCCCATACCGGGAATCAAACCCGAGCCTCCTGGGGGGAGTAGATATAACTGATAGTTATAAGTTCTTGTTCCTGTAAAGTCAGAAACAAAAGTTTTGACAAATCGTGAACGCGAGAGTAAAAAACATAAAATAGCGATGGCCACCCATATCAATAGACCTTTTCATTTAAAAAAACGAATGCTTTTTGTTTCGGGCAGTATGTCAAAGAAACTAATGTGATAAAATGAATAAGAAATAAAAATACTGTCTGCTCGAAACAATGACACAGGCGCTTGCGCTGAACGGGTTATTAAAAGGTCTATTTTGATTAGCTGAATTCAAAAACATGTGCTATTCAATAACCAACAAAAATTTTCAAAAACTTATTGATAAATGTTGATGGTCAATTTTGGAACAACAAATTTGATATGTCTATTCTTATTTTTGTTTTGTTTTTTGGAGCCTTTCTTTTCTCTTTGTAGTGGCAGATACAATCTGTTTGATGTTGCGTAACGACTATCTTTCATTGTGAATCTCCGAAGAAAAAACACTACTTTTTATATATCTTAAACATTATTACAAAATAACACTTTTTAATTTTAATTTTTATTAATTATTATTAATAAAAAAAAAAGTACATTAAAAATATTTATTTAAAAATTAAGTTAAAATTAGAAAAAAACAAATTTAACGAAAAATCGAGAAAGAAAATCCTAAAAAATCATTTTTTGATGATCTAGTTTGCCCACACACAAAATAAAAAAAATTTTTATCTTAATGTAAGTTTTTATTTGAATATATTAAAAAACGAATTAATAATTATGAAAAATTGAATTCTGAAAATTCATTTAGAAATAGGTGTTTGAAAATCAAATCGAAAAGTACAGAGTGATTTTTTTATTCAATATTTGGATGACATATTTACATGTACCGGACTCAATTCAGCCTTTTTTTTTAAAATTAAGATTTTCATATGGAATATTTTATGTTATTATTTAAGGTCTTTAAGGTCCAATTTGTTTTATCGCTTTATCGCTTATAATAATATAATAAAGATTTCTCAGATATCGCTTATATCGAAGTGATTTCAGGTGATTTCTCAAAAACTACGCATCCAATCGTCGAATGGACTCGATTTTTGAAATTTTTGGGTCAAATATACCATATAAACTTAGTTTAATCAAATTCCTAAACCAAAAATTATTTTCGAATTTTTCGATTTTTTCAAAGGGGTACCCCTTAAAAAAATTTCAAAAAATCGAAAAAAAATTTGGGTTTCGGATTTAGAAAAAACTCCGTATATAAGGTTATTTTGACCCAAAAAATGCAAAAATGTGGTGTATTTAACGATTTGGCGAATAATTTCTGAGATATCGCTTATGTCGAGGCGATTTCAGGTGATTGCTCAAAAACTATGCGTCCAATCGTCGAATAGACCCGATTTTTGAAATTTTTGGGTCAAATATACCTTATAAACTTAGTTTAATCAAATTCCTAAACCAAAAATTATTTTCGAATTTTTCGATTTTTTCAAAGGGGTACCCCTTAAAAAAATTTCAAAAATTCGAAAAAAAATTTGGGTTTCGGATTTCGAAAAAACTCCGTATATAAGGTTATTTTGACCCAAAAAATGCAAAAATGTGGTGTATTTAACGATTTGGCGAATAATTTCTGAGATATCGCTTATGTCGAGGCGATTTCAGGTGATTGCTCAAAAACTATGCGTCCAATCGTCGAATAGACCCGATTTTTGAAATTTTTGGGTCAAATATACCTTATAAACTTAGTTTAATCAAATTCCTAAACCAAAAATTATTTTCGAATTTTTCGATTTTTTCAAAGGGGTACCCCTTAAAAAAATTTCAAAAAATCGAAAAAAAATTTGTATTTCGGATTTCGAAAAAACTCCGTATATAAGATTATTTTGACCCAAAAAACGCAAAAATGTGGTATATTTAACGATTTGGCGATTGATTTCTGATATGTCGCTTATATCGAGACGATTTCAGGGGATTGGTCAAAAACTATGCGTCCCATCGTCGAATAGACCCGATTTTTGAAATTTTTGGGTCAACTATACCTTATAAATTTAATTTAATCAAATCCCTAAATAAAAAATAACTTTAATTTTTTTGAAATTTTTGTAAGGTGTTTCTAGAATTAATATTTCTAAGCGCCACAAACTTGGGGCTAAACTTAATATACTCTGATATATTTCATATATACCCTAAATAAAATCATTTTTAATAACAAGTTTTTAGGAAAAGGGCCTTCAAGATAAAAGGGAAAAAAGGAAATATTTTCTTTAAAAAAGAAAAAAAATAATAATAAAATTTTCTCCCATGTTTTTACTTGAATTTATCTAAAATACATACTTTTCCTATTCTACATAAATCAACTTGCCCCCCTCTTTGCATCGACTGGCGACGCCCTTGTAATGGACGTAAATATTCTGTATGAAAAACTATGAATTTGGTTGAGTTCATGTAAATGTCACATAAAAATTGACACGTTAAAATTTTTATTAAAATTGGTCATGAAATTCAGTATCGATTATTTTCAGATAGCTATTTTTTTTTGGTGTTCAATTATGAGTGACGTACGATTACGAGAATGACATAAAAGTTCAAAAAGAAAAACAAAATTATATACAATTGATTTAGCTGAAAATGAAAACGTATGAAACTCGTGAATTCAAACACCTCTGAATGAAACAAAAAATACCTGAAACCAAAATGAATTGTAGCTTCAGAGTTCAATATTAAATATTTAAAAATTTAGATCTGAATACATTTAATTAAAACATTATCCAAAAAGAACACAAACAAAAAATACATTTCCAAACACTATTCAAAAACACACGATAAAACGATAAACACATTGAAACATCGATCGAAAATGATAACGATTATTATAATTGGGACATTACAGTTCAATTAACCCTTCCCAAGCTTTTCAGGGATACATCCGCGAAGCCGCTTTCCGGAAGCAAGCCGTACACGGATTTATCCACAAAGCTATCGTGCTTAAGGTTGGGACCATTTTAACAATTATTCTCAATATTGTAAAAAAAATATTACATACAGAACATTTTTTTTTGTAATATATAAATTTATGTGCATGTACCAGGTGTTCAAGTAATTATCAGTTACGTATTTTTATTTTGGAAATAAAACGATTTTAAGTGAATTTTTTGACTGTTTGGTAGAGAAATTATGGTCGTTGGTTTTTGTAATTTACTACTTTAAATCTTTTCGCCAAAAATTTCTTTTAGCTGTCTTAACCTCATAGTTCTTAACCTCATTGTTTTTTTTTCGTCCACCATCCTTCTTGCTGAATTCGTCAGCATTCTGTCTTGGCGATAAGAAGGTGTAGACGAAGAAATCAAGCAAGCCCAAAAACCCCCTAGTAACGAGTTTGACTTGATTGTATGACGAATTTCTCGAAAACTCCAGGAGGTGGCGGAGATACCGTTGCACCAGGTACCTCTTAACCAATTCCGTCACGATATTCTTATTCAGCGACCCCAAAAACCTCCGTGTAACGAGTTTGGACTGATTATATGACGAATTTCTCGAAAACTCTAGGAGATACCGTTTCACCAGATACCTCTGAGACCGATATTCGTGGTCAGCGACCCCAAAAAAACTAGTGAAACGAATTTGGACCGATTATATAACAAACTTCCCGAAAACTCCACTAGACGATTAGGAACCGTTTACATTGAGCACCAGGTGCCTCTGAGACAAATTCTGCCACGATATTTGTGTTCAGCAACCCCAAAAACCCTCGTGTAACAAGTTTGAAACATTTTCATCACTATGACCTATGTGACCTAGTCTAATTTCTTATAAATCAAACTAGGTCACCAAATTTCCTGACGCTCTGACGAATCGAATGCCGAAAACCGCATTCGAATCCGACTTACTGCTCAAATTTTTTAAACTTTATTCCTTCGTTTCTTCTTCTAGATCTAATGGTATCTTCTTAAGGCTCGTTTTTATCTTATCCTCCAATTGATTGGCTTTTCTTGCCACATTATTTCAATGATTTTGACTTAGGCAATTGTTGCCCAACTTTTTAAAGGTCTGAGATAGAAAATTTTGAATGAAAAACGATCTCCGTTAAAGGAATAACTGTAATTGAAGAACAAAAAGGTGCTGATTAAAGATTAGCCTGAATCTACATGGGCCCTTAGTCTAAAACTTCATAAATTATGGCCAAATAAATCAATGGTAAATTCAGATTAACAGGAGGGGGGAGCCAGTGCTGGATTAACCATATTGAGGCCACTAGGCAATGCAATTATCGGGGTCCCTTTTCAGCAGTTTGAAGATCATTAAATCTTTCCAAGTTGATGAAAGGATTTGAGTAAAATACCTATTGAATCCTTTTCGTTAGGTTTTACCGCTTAAAAGGTGATTTAACGAGAATTATATATATTAAAGCTAAAAATTGATCGAATTGGAAGTTTGTGCTAGAGAAACTGTAGAAATCTTCACAATAATCATCGGTTATGCTGCAATTATCCAATCAATCAACCCGTGTTTGGATTTAAATCCGCCACTTCTAAGTTTCAATCATAAAATCTTCGTATCTTATTCCAATTTTACACCCTTTTCAGATGTGTTTCGTTATGGGCAGAAATGTTTTCTTTTCGAAAACAACACAAAAAATAAATCTGTACCTCGATTACAGCGCCAATTTCGATGTACCAATATTAATCTTTTCTAGGTAGATTTGAAATATTCCAAACCATTGGAAATTCCCATAAACAAATGATAGGGTTTCTCTCTTCGATCAGTCAAATATTTCTTTGAATCAAATTTGAAAGCGTTTCGATTCCAGGGTGGAAATACGTTACGATTGGGTGAAAATCTGGTATATGTATATAATTACATATTATGTATACATTGATTGTGTCATCAAATTCAAAAAAAATCAAATATGGCACTTCAAAAACTCAAAATATACAAAACTGCACTCAATATATATATATATAAATGCTAGGCCTATTTTTTTAGTAAAAAATTGTTTTATAATTTTTTATAATACGTATGGCTACGACCTTTCACTTTTTGAAAATTTTATTCATTTTAAAATAACTTAAACCGTATAGTCAATTATTATGGCTTGGGTAGGTTTAATAGTACTAAAAAAAACGAAAATAATGAAGTCGTATTCCGTAACGTAGTACAAAGTCTTGCCTGTAAACTTTTTTTTTTTTTCAAATTATTCTGCACGGAGCAAAAATCTTAGATGTGCTATTGTCTATAAATCACTATCAAATATTATGTGTTAGATGTTTTTCTTAATTTTTTTAAATAATTTTTTACAGCGAATTTTCTGAAAGAGCTTATAAAATTTCAACAAAATTTCCGGAGTAAGCTCTTACAATTTGAATAAGATTTGAGATAAAATTTCATATCTAATGTTAAAGCTTTTGGTATTTGAAACACCAAAATCGTTAATCAGTCAAAGTTATCAACTTATCATTATTTCTCTTAGTCTCATATTAACAGCAGTGTCGGATCCACCCATATAGGCATGATGGGTATGCCCATCACCTTAATAGACTTATGATTTAATAAAATAAAAAAAAAAAAAACAAGTGAAAACAAACAATTGACTGAGTTAATTGTTGAAATACCATTTATAGACAGTGTTGATGACATATCGTTTGTTTTTTGACGTCACGTAAATAAAGAAAGATTTCAACTCTTAAATAGCCACACACACATAACTGATATTCCCATATTAATACATACTATAAAATTTGCACCTAATGAGCTCCTTCGTGGGTAAACAATGATGTTTACAAGAAAATATTTCAAACAAAAGTTGTTTATTTTTATATAAGGAACATTTTTTATATTTAAACATTTGTTCTATCTCTAACGGTTTACAAGATGGGTCCTACGAACCCAAGACCCAATTGACCTATGTTGCTCATTTACGAACTCGACCTCACTTTTTACGTTTTAAGCACACTGTAAAAATTTCAATACTAAAAGCATACTAAACTTTTGAATACTAAAAGCATATTAGATTAATTTAATTCAAATCGGATCAAAATTGTTGGAGTGATAGCTATAAATGCCATTCACACATATAAATTAAATAGTTTATGCTATTTTCATTTCAGAAACTTCGCTAAGACTATGCGACTAAAGGGCGTGTGGTCTAATTTTTTAATTTTATTATTTTTTCTTTTATAATTTCACTATTATTTTTTCTTTTTTCTTTTCATTTGAACAAACAATTTTTTTGCAATTGGAACTTGGAAATATAAGTTGAAAGGAAGCTTTAGAAAGAAAAAGTAAGACCCGAAATTTTATATAATTTTGATATTTTAAACGAAATGAAAAGAGTAAGATTTTTCAATATTTCGTTTAGTTTTCGAGATATCAAGCATAAAAAATGTACACATTTGAAACAAACACGTTAATCGTGGAAACTTAATCAAAAATATTTTGAATTATTTTATAAAAAAAGCTAAACGAAACGTTGTAAAATTGCATTCTTTCTTTTTTGTTTAGGAGATGAAAATCTAAAAATATGAAAGATTTGAGAAAATTTATCGTTGTGGAAAATTTTTTGTCTCCAAAAAAGGCAATACCCAAAACATCGTATCTTCGATTGATTTCGATTTTTTTTATTAAACTAAAAAGACTGCTTGTAGATTTTGAGCACCGCAGAGGTTTCGAAAAATTTATCCGTTCGATAACTTTTCATTTCAATGCTCCTAGCTTACACCAATGTCTGATGATGCCTGGAACAATCGACGACCATAGGTAAATGAAATATGTTCACCATCAGTGATTGATCTAAGCCCAAGTTTAGGTCAAAGACGAGGAAATGCAGGGATTTTTACACAGGCATAAATTCAACAGCACTTAGCCAACAAAATTTATGGTAAGTCCATGTTTGGGGAAGAGCCACTGCCGTGACGTGTTCTCCTCTCGGTACTCTCATGATCATTTGAAAATGATCAACCTGTTGAATTAGTACTCATGAATAGGTTTTTAATTTATTTTCATATTTTTATGGACTCGACCTAAATCGGTCTGGAGAAAGGGGCTAAGAGGGAGGGAAAATCATTGACTGAAAGGAAGTTAATAATAATAATAAGATAAAAGAGGGGTTTCGAAAGCGGGTCCCTATCAGCTAGACCAAGAGTCCTCTGTGCCTTGAGAACGAAGTGCCACTCAAGTCGTCTTCGAGTGGGAGGCGCTATTAAAATCAGATAAAGCTAAAAGATTCTGTCGAGGTCAGATCCTACACAGAAAGCCCACAGGCTCCACAAGTGGAAAAATTAGAGATCTCCATATTGTGAAGGTGATAATTCAATCGACAGTGTCCTGTCAAGAGCCCCACCACTCTTCTTAACTGTGCTCTAGTAAGTTTCAGGCGAGCACAGTCGAAGGGCCTACCAGTGGTTATACACACTTTGGCCTGTCGCATGTCTTCCACAAAGTCCCAATAATCAAGATGGGTTTGTCGTAGCCATTCTTTGATTCGGTAAATTATAGAGCATCTTGGTATGGGAATGACATGTTCAGGTGAAAGAGGCGTTTGAGACGACCCGTCTCGTGCCAACGAGTCTTCTGCTTCAATCCCTTTAACCTGAGAGTGACCCGGAACCCAGATCAGCCTGACTGTGTTGTTCAGTGCCAGGAAAAGAAGTTAAGGTTACGCAACTTCTTGGTTGCAAATTAAAAAAATTATTCGAAGTCAATCGAAGTAAGATTATTTTCTGGAATTTTATATTTTGGCAAAATTGTAAGAAGTGCAAAAAAATTGTAAATTTTTAATTAAATTATTTTTGTAAATTATGAATTATGTGTTGAATGTTGTAAATTTTTAAAAATATTGATGTGGTAGTTTTTGCATCGTGTTTGAAAAAGATCTTTGCTATTATTTTGTACGCTACAATTTTTATTTACTTAATGTACAGGTCACAAGGATCATTGGCTAAACTCGAAGGTGATTCGGCTGATAGTGATACACAATTAACTAAGTTAGATGTGGTTTTAACCTTTCAACTTGAGGTAATATATCAGTAAATCATTAACAACCTTTTTTTTAAACTCATCATATTTGGACGTAGGTTGTTGTCATGGAAGTGAAAGGAATTAAATCATTAGCACCAAATCGGATAGTCTATTGTACTATGGAAGTTGAAAATGGTGAACGCTTGCAAACAGATCAGGCTGAAGCATCAAAACCAATGTATGTAATTTTTGTTCAATACACTATCGGTTATTTGGCAGATTTTGGCATGACGGTGAAATTCTTAGGAAAGACGCCAGCGGAAATTATCTTTAGTTTCTTCAGAATATTTAATTAAAGAATAGTCAAAACGTTTTCAGTTTTAGTCCTAGAATTAGAACTTCAAAACTTCATTTCGCAGCTAAATCGAGAACGTACTCCATTTTCTATGCCTATAAGTTAACGGATAAGCGTCATATTTCAATTATCGCATGCAAATCAATTATTTTTGTCATATTGGATCGAGTACTGAATGCGTAGAATGAAACGACGGCTGCAAATAATGATTTTTTAAGGGTTGGTCGGGACCCCTTCCCATTTTATAGTGTCCAGTGGGGAAGTTAGAGTCATATTCCAGTGGTTGGTGTTATTATAAGAAAGTTTAACTACATGATTCCACCGAGGGTGGAAGCAACGTAGAAAGTTCACAGCTTTTCTGCCAAGTTCATCTCTGTAGGGTTCTGGGAAGAAACGAATCTTTGGAATTTCTTCAGAGTGCCAAGAATTGCTTAATATACGAAAGTGCAAAAAAAAAACAACCAAAGATTGGTTTGAAATTGTTATTAATTTTTAAGGTGGGATACTCAGGGTGATTTTTGTACGACTCATCCTTTACCCTACGTTAAAGTAAAACTTTATACTGAAAATCCTGGAATGCTTGCATTGGAGGATAAAGAATTAGGTAAAGTAATATTGAAACCAACGCCATTGTCTTCCAAGGCTCCTGAATGGCATAAAATGGTTGTACCAAAAAATTTACCTGATCAAGATTTAAAAATCAAAATTGCCTGTCGAATGGATAAACCATTAAATATGAAACATTGTGGATATTTGTATGCGATTGGTAAATCCGTTTGGAAAAAATGGAAAAAACGTTATTTTGTTCTTGTACAAGTGTCTCAATACACGTTTGCAATGTGTAGTTACAAGGAGAAGAAATCAGAACCTTCGGAGATGATGCAATTAGATGGTTATACCGTCGATTATATTGAGTCATCTTCAGCGAATTTAATGGTCAGCATGGGTAAGTCATATAGTTAAGAGCCGTAGGATTTATACCTCGGAATCCAGGACAAGTCAATCAATCTTTATAAAAACTGTTCGACTGCATTGTTAAAAACTGACATGAAGAAGTTTGTGCCATCCAGCCCTTCGCTTATCGAGTAGAGGTGACTCCCACCCCTCGGCAAGATAGCACAAACTTTTTTTTTCTTCCTTATGTCAGCTTTATCAATCCCAGTAGCTTCGTTGGTTAAGGCGTAATCAATTCCATTTGGGGGGTGCCTTGGGTAGTGGGTTCGATTTCCGCCGAGTTTTAAACAATGCAGTCGAGCAGTTTTTATAAAGATTCATTAACTGGTCCTGAATTTCGAAATTTTAAAATATTTATGCCTTACGACTCTCTTTAGTAGCAAAAGGGCTGGGAAATAGTTTTGTTATTTATAACTGGCATTTTTAGATTTGGAAGGTGGCCGTTTCTTTTTCAATGCTGTCCGAGAAGGTGATAGTATTTTATATGCAAGCGATGATGAAAATGAATGCCATTTATGGGTGATGGCTATGTATCGTGCAACAGGCCAATCACATAAACCCTCACCACCGTTAACTTTACAAGATAAGAATTCAACAATATCCAAAATTCAAGGTGATGCCGATCGTGCCCGTAAACATGGTATGGAAGATTTTATATCAGCGGATCCATGCACTTTCGATCATGCATCATTATTCAAATTATTACAAAATTTAACGCTCGATTATCGATTAAATGATCCATATTGTTCCTTGGGATGGTTTAGTCCCGGTCAAGTTTTCGTTTTGGATGAATATTGTGCCCGATATGGTGTTCGAGGATGTTATCGGCATCTTTGTTATTTGTCAGATCTTTTAGATCGAGCTGAAAAAGATGTCATGATTGATCCAACTTTAATACATTATAGTTTTGCGTTTTGTGCCAGTCATGTACATGGAAATCGGTAAGTCCAGAAACCTTTGTATTTGACTCGAAGAATTTAATTTAACTGTTATTTTAATACTTATTAGGCCGGATGGAGTGGGGAGTATAACACATGAGGAAAAAGAAAAATTCCAGGAGATTAAAGAACGATTACGTGTCTTATTAGAAAATCAAATCACTAATTTCAGGTAAATATCAGCAAAAAACTCTCTGTTAGCAATAAATCGGAGATATTCTAATCATTTGCCGTGAATAACAATCGTTGTTCCAAAATTTTGCAAACTTCACAAAAAATATAAACCAAGTGCGTCGCCAGTCGATGGAAAATAGGGGGGGGCAAGTTGATTTACAGAGAATTTCATACTAAACCCAAATTTTGGGAGTCAAATTTTTTCAGGGGTGAAATTTTGGGAGAAAATTTTTTGTTTAAAATTTCGTGTGTGCTTTGAACCATTTTTTGTGAATCTCTAGAGGGGGGCAGCTGTCTCTATTTGCCCCCCTTTGGCGACGCCTATGCTATGTACTTTTAAATACTTTCGTAAAAGAAACAAAAGAAAGATACAGCTAGCTGACAGATAGACAGACAGCGTAGTCTTAGTAATAGGGTTCCCGCTGGTTACTCTTCGGGAACGGAACCTTAAAAATTTTATGCCATGTTTGTAATAAGGATCAGATGGTTAGGTGAAATGAATGATTTATTTATTAAGTTCAAAATATTTTCTAGATATTGTTTCCCGTTTGGACGACCTGAAGGTGCCTTGAAAGCAACCTTATCACTATTAGAACGTGTTCTCATGAAGGATATCGTAACGCCAGTACCACCGGAAGAAGTACGCGCTATGATTAAGAAATGCTTAGAAACAGCGGCATTAGTAAATTACACACGTTTGTCCTCCGAAACAAAAATCGAAGGTAATATGGAAGGTAAGTAAAAATCTTGCATTTATTTTTATATCCGAGTTTTTTTTTGGAATTCCCAACCCCCCTGGGGCTGCTAAATCAAAATTTCAGTAAATTTGGAGATTATTCTTATAATTCCGGAGATTATTCTTTGAAAAGAGGAAAACCGGAGGCATATTTCGTAAACCAAATGCTCCGGTCCAAAACCGAAGAGTTGGCAGCCCTACAAACCCTATAATGGGGTTGTAGGGCTGCTGAAATGTTGCAGGGGGTTGAGGAGTTTCAAAAAAGATTCTGATCCCTTTTTTCGATAAGTTTTGAAATATAACTTATGTTTTATTTAGGTGGAGTTGTGGATGAACGTACGGGTGAAATTGTGATTAGTCCACAAAAGAAATTAGAAGATCTCATCCATTTAGCGGAATTATGTGTGGATTTACTACAACAAAATGAAGAGCATTATGCAGAGGTCAGTTTTTTTAATTTAATTCCAGTCAGCTTCAAGCTTTAGTCTATACTCTATCAATTGTACCCCTTTCCCATTTATGGTCTAAATTTAAATCAGACATGAGCTGTGTTTCTTTGAGTTAAAAAAAATTTGCAAACATACAAGCGTTGGTATTTTCAACCCCAGTTCGATTTCTTTTATCTCAAAGCAACACAGCTATGATTTAATCTGATAATTTTATTAAAAAGGATGAGGAACGGTCATCATAAAAGAAGTTATCCTGAAATAATTGATAAGTTTTGGTACCCAAACTTAATTTTTTAAATATATTTTTGCTAATTATTGGGTGAAATAATCTTTTTTTTTTATTTGTAAATTCTAATATGTCTTATCCTGGATCATGAGCGTCACCAGAGGGAACAGATAGGGGTAGCCGCCTCCGTCTAGAGATTCATAAAATTCAACTTGCTTCCCTCCATATTTAAGGTTATTTTGACCCAAAAAACGCAAAAATGTGGTGTATTTAACGATTTGGCGAATCATTTCTGAGATATCTCTTATATCTAGGCGACTTCAGGTGATTGCTCAAAGTCTATGCGTCCAATCGTCGAATAGACCCGATGCCCTTGTTCTGGATTCCAAGCGGTTACAACTTTCACATAAAAATTAGCAAAAATATCAAAAATAAATAAGTTTTTACACCCAAACAAATGAGTTTAGTTTTTAAAATGAATACAAAATTTTTACGAGACTACAAAGCCCAGATATAAAATGATCCGGAAAGAAAGATCAGATCACGTAAATTTGGTCAACTTTGTACATGTTTCGTCGAATTTTTTTAGATTTTAATTCTACATTTTTAATAATAACCGTCCCTTGTCTTTTTACTAATTGATATCGATCAGGTTCTGAACAAAAATGAGTATGCAAAATTGTTCGCTGTTTTTACTTCTACGGATCCCTGACCTTTGAAAAAATGTTATGAAAAAAAGATGAGAGTGAATTTTTATGATGCGCGCGCATAGGGTGATGCGGAAACTGCATATTGAGGTTAGTTACAATTTTTTAACACCATGAAGTTAGTCGATTAACAAAATGTCACTCATAGTAGACAAGGATAGATAGATGACAGATTAAGTGTCATTTTGGAACACTAGATGGATTAACTGTTATTACCGAAGAAGTATAATTTCCAACGCGCCGTTTTTTCACAAATAAAAGTTTATTTTGGATACTCAATTTCAGTGCCTGTATTAATATCAATTTCCCTCCCTAAAAAAATAGAAAACATATAAAAAAATAAAATTGTAAACAAATTTAGAATTGGTAGATAAGAGGAAACAAGAAACAGAAATACTGAAAACACACTCTAAAGCTCTCACTAATTTTCTTCGGTGTTTTTTAATGTAAAATTCTTTTCTTT
The DNA here is from genome assembly GCF_905475395.1 of Chrysoperla carnea. Classification (NCBI taxonomy): domain Eukaryota; kingdom Metazoa; phylum Arthropoda; class Insecta; order Neuroptera; family Chrysopidae; genus Chrysoperla; species Chrysoperla carnea. Next base: position 31,416,304 of record NC_058342.1, read on the forward strand.
CATATTTCTCTTGGATATTTTTTCAATCGTAAACACATATAAATTTTACTTATAATTCGTTACCTACATAACTTTAAATTCAAATGATTTTGGGGAAACTTATGGGAAAATATTCATTTCTATTCATCATAAGACGCTCCAGCCATAAACACATTGGGCATGGTTGGAAGATACAAAAGGCAACGGCTTTTTAACCACCTTCTCCGTACAATTAACACCCCGCATATATCGATAATCTGTTATAATAGTCAGTGGCGTAACCATACTATCTGGAGCCCGTGGAAATTTCTTTTAATGAAGCCCTATCAGTAAAAATCGTCACGTCTTACCTAGTTTAATTTTAATTAACCATTTAAGACAGTTATCCAACACTGATAACAATTTTATTTCCAAGGGCATGGGTTTAAACAAACGGTCCGCTAGACAAACGGTCAAAGTTTCTACCGCCTTAGACCGCTCAGCCACTTTTTGGCTTTTGAGCTTGTATTATGGTTTTTAGTTGTCTCACTTTAATGGATTTTAAGCAGATACTTAAAAAAAATTAAAAATATACTTTTCAAGCAAAATAATATACTCAGATACTGTACCTGAGGTATAATGTCAAAAATTTATTTGTAAGTGCTCTGCCTCTTGGGCCGGGGCTCTCTTGGATCGAGGGCCCTTTTTTGCCAGCTCTGTCACCCTATAGTTACGCCACTGACAATAGTTCAGTGCAAAGAATATACCATATATGCATAGGATTGGTGAAGGTTTGGAGATTTAGGCGTAGTTACTTTTGTATCTTCTAATCACGGTCTTTGACATTATATATGTATCTTCTAATTTACGGTTTTCTAACTGCCTAGAAATTTTGGGAAAAGTACCCAAAAAAACGTCTGGAAATTTAAGAAATTCAGAAAAAAATTGCTTAATCGAAACTTAGTTTCTATCAAAAATAATTCGATCCAAATTTATGGAAAATTAAAAATTTTTGCTTGAATAAAAGAAGAATTCTAAAAAAGGCAAAATTTTTTGAAATTTATTTGTGTTTATGATATAGAATCAACATTAGAAAATACAACTTTTTCTATTAACACTCGATTTTTCATCGTCTATCGGCTTTTTAATGCTAAATTAGTAGATTTTAAGAAAAATTGGAAATTAAATTTTCCAACGAAGAAAAGAATGCCGCGTAATCAAATGTGGCAGTGACGTTCATGAACAAGAAAAATTTAGCTTGGATAGAGAAGAAGGAAATCGGATGATTCTCCTGGACTGCTCAGTTTTCTAAGGTGTTAAACCATATGTTTGCAGGAGTTGAATTAACTCACCTTCTTTTTTCCCCTCAATAACTAATAATTCGAAATTATGAGGTAAATTTCCAAACATATCGGTAAAATAAAATTTGTATTTCCAATCGTGAAGATAATTCGCAGAGTGCTTACACTCGTGGAAAACTTAATTGAAAGTTATCCAATCTTTTTCGAAAGAGTTCAGGAAAATCTTTTTTTCTGAAAAGTTTTATTTGGATATTTTCAAATGTTGATTGATAATAAAAAAAGTCTATGAAAATCTTTTATTTTTTTTGTTTGGAAAAAAAATTAAAGAAAAACTAATATGTATTTGGTATTTATTTTGTTGTATTTTGTTGTTTTTTTGTGTGTGTGTGTTTAGTTGCGTACACCCCTGCCTCCTGAACAAACCGAACAAGCGCCGACGCAAGCCGGAGCGCCTGCACAAACAGGTGCAACAAGCGCAACAGCTGCGCGCGATGCCAAACAAACTACCACTGTGTTCCGCTATTGCATGCCTACGCATGCTACGTACACGCCGCCCCAACCCAGGGCATGTACTTTCATATTAATCTTTTTATTATTAAACTAACTTTAGCCTTTTTTATTGAAAATAATAATGAAAAAATCTAGCCTTGCGCACTTCAGTGCTTAAAAATTAAGCTCAATCAAAGGCTTCTAATGATTTCATTATTTTTTTCAAGTTTACTTGGTATGTAAAGAATCTTTGTATCTATCTGAATTCATAATTGCATTAATTTTCTGGATCAAAAATGTCGAAATTTTCCCCTCGAAATCAATGCAAATATGAATAAAAAATCTCACCTTTTGTAAACTTTGTAGTATTTGTCTGCTAACTTGACCTGTGCCTAAATGTAATGAGTTCGACCTTTTATGGCTTATTATTTTTTTTCGATTTTCCTTTTTTTTTTCAAAATTTATATAATTTTTTGATTGCATAATGAAAATTTCCTCAAAATTTCTGAAAAAAAAATTGTTTTTTTCTTTAAAATTTTGCTTTAATTTTATGTAATTTTTTTGTAAATTCAAAATCGGTCCACTATTAATGAGATGTGAAATCAGGTCAAAATCATGGAATTTGGTTGTTTTTTGCTATAATCATTGGTGTTTCTCTATTTGGTATGAATTCTTATATATATTTTTTTCTCTCAAGTGAATTATTGTATTACTTTTTCCCGCTTAGATGTGCTATTTTTGTTTTTCTAAAATTTTCGCATGAAAATATATTCAAATAACACACATTATTCGATGTATACCTCTTTTATGTCACATGTCAGGTTAGGCTTGCAGACACTTGACTCAGTCCACACATTTCAAAATCATTATGAAATTGCATTTTTGGAACTAGCTGGCATCGATAAATAACGATATGATGAATAATGATCAATTTCGTCGATAATTTGATAAATATAAACGATTGAATACTTTGATGAATACTAATGAATAGAAAAGTGATGAATCAAAATTTTTAAATTCAGAGATGAATACGAACTGTTTGAACAATCGTTTGTACTCATGCGTTTGAATCAACTTCACCACTCAATCCCGTACGGTAGTTGTATCACATTCGTCACCCCCATTCGCCATTTTTGCCTCGCGATGGGGTTGATATAACCTCAGATCGGTTGAGATTAAAAATATTTTTTTCAGTGTATTGATCAATATATCCGTATTCATCAATGAATATAAATGATGAATTCAAATGAATGCAACTGACAGTGATGAATAATACATGAATACACCAGTATTCATCAATATGCAAATCAATTTATCGATATTAATTAAATACTGATGAATACGGACATTAAATATCGATGTATAAAACTCATAATGCATTTAATGATGAATATAAATATTTGAATATATTATGAATACTGATGAATACTGATGAATACTGATGAATACATATTTTATTACTTCTGATTCTTAAATTATTCATTATAGAAGAATCTTATTTGTAGATGCCATTATAAAATTTATTAAAGAGTGGGTTAAGGGAACCGAAAACAAGCTGATATAAAGGTCGTAAAAATATCCTCATTGTAGATAGAATCTTAAGAAAATTTAGAAACTGAATCAAAATGGACATCCAATAATCTTCTCTTTGATAATTAGCAATTTCAAATTGATTTTGAATAAATACAATTCATGAAATTATTTTTAAGTCTCGACAATAAAATTAGGTATCGATATGTTTTATTCTAAATTCTTAATTTACAGTTCAGATAATTCGTAAGGTAAAAATAAAATTATCAATCGTTTTGGAATTTAATAAAATTATGGCTTGAAACAAATTTATTTTCGTATTTTTCGATCGGAAATTTCCGATTAGTTCTATTGGATTGAATCGAAACTCAATCGGAATGAATTGGAAATTTTTTTCCAATTAAACCCGATTCATTTAAATAAAATTTCTATTTAAAATTATAATCGGTTTGAATTAGAATGAATCGAAACTTTTTTTTATAATTGAATCCTATTCATTCCGATTGGTTGAATTGGAAATTTCCGATTAATGAATCAGATTTTTTTATCAGGGTGCCTTAATGATGGTTTCACAAGCAAAAATCGCTTTTATAGCTTAAAAAAATTGATTCGAGCCTAAAAACGAATAGTAATTATCGATATAATTATTTAGATTTAATTATAAATTAGATTTATTAATTATATAGAGATTAGTTAATTAAAATTAAAATCTACCATGATAGGCTTTTGCATGGTTCAGCGATTTATTAGTGGAACATGCTGAAATATTTTGGTCATTATTTGCTGTTGATATGGATCGTGTCCTAGCGGAGCAACCTCCAGATACATGGGATTCATTTCCATTATTCCAAATTATGAACGATTATCTTCGAACAGATGGTAAATAAAAATTGGATAGTAAAATTCGTTTATTATGACTCCAGAAACCGATTTATTTAATAAACAATCTTAAAACCTTTTCTTTTTATAATTTTGGGTCATAATAAACAATATTCTGCTATATTCCGATTTCTCGAACAAATTTTTTATTATCCAATTGTAATTTAGATAATTTGAAGAATGGCCGATTCCATCAACATTTACGGGACACGTTTGCGCCGTTAGTTGTACGTTATGTAGATTTAATGGAATCATCCATAGCGCAATCGATTCATAAAGGATTTGAGAAAGAACGATGGGAAATTAAAGGGTAAGTTTTTAACTAACATTTCTTGTCACATAATTTTCCCAATCTTCGATCTAGTGTATGGTTTCTTGCTTTTGACACAAAAGGGCGTATTTTTTTTCCACCTGTCGGATAATAATAATAATAGTAGTTAAGAGGGAGTACCGCAAATGGGTCCCTACCATCTGGACTTAGGGGTCTTCTGTACTCTTTTTGAGAACAACCTGTCACTCGAAGGCGAGACGTCTCCAGGTTAGACAACATGTAAGGAGGTTTCATCGGCCTTCATAATGGCCCTATAAGTGGGATCATCAGAGATCCCCATGTTATAAAGGGGGTAGTTAAATCAACAGTGTCCTGTCAAAAATTCTTTCATCTTTCTCAACTATGATATAGTAAGTTTCAGGTGAGAACAGTCGAATGGCCTAGCTGTGACTTTACACAGTTTTTCACATTATTCCAGTAATCAAGATTAGCTTCGCGTAGCCATTCCTTGCTATGGAAATGACACGTTTCTGTCGGATAGTAAAACAGCCCATTGGTCACCTGGGGATATCATAACTGGGAGAAAACATTGGGACTGGAACCAGAAACAATTTTAAATGCTATCTAAAACACAGATAAAGATCCCAAAATAAATGATCTTCTTTAATCCACAACCCCAAAAATTTACTCCTGGATGCTTTAAATCCAATTGATTGATTTCAGCAATGGATGTGCGACATCTGAAGACCTATTTTGGAAGCTAGACGCATTACAATCATTTATACGTGACTTACATTGGCCAGATATGGAATTCCGACAACATTTAGAACAAAGATTAAAATTAATGGCATGCGATATGATAGAATCATGTATTCAACGAACTGAAAGTTCGTTCCAGCAATGGCTGAAAAAATCTGTAACGTTCATCTCAACAGATTATGTGATACCGTCTGAAATGTGTGCTATGGTTAATGTGATACTCGATGCTAAAAATCAATCGTTTAAGTTATGTGCTGTAGATGGCATTGATGTGGTAAGTTCTATAACAGAGACCATTGCATTTGAATTTATTTAAAAATAAATTGGAATGTTTCAGCATCAATATCATACTAAAATCGATGATCAAATCGATAAAACTTTAGTAAATATGAATCAAGGAATGATTAGTAAATTAATTTCGGTGTTAGAAGCTACATTATCGAAGTTATCCCGATACGATGAAGGCAGTTTAATTGGTTCAATTTTAAGTATTACTGTAAGTATTCTGTTGTTTTTTTAATGTATAATTTGATACCTCCCACATCTAAGTGTCTCTGTATTGGTGAAATAATTTAATAAATAGGTATTATTTTTTTGTTTTCTTTATAAATAAAGACAACAAAATATTTTTTTTAGTATTCGCTACCCAATTAAATCAATTTACAATCAATTATTGTTTTACGATAGTCCCCTCTATATTCTAAAGTGACATCTACCGATTTAATGAATTTGATAGGTCTGTGAATTCATAAATCTTTCTATTTTTCCCATAGCCACATCTACTGAATCAGGCCTCAGATCGAAATTTGATAAAAAACTTTTCGATTTGTCTTGATAAGCTTAAATTACTGGTATAATTTTCTGCTTTCAATAACAGAACACCCTGTATACAATGAATTAATGTGTACTATATACAGGTTGTTCTATAATTGTATGCAGAGCTTACGCTTTCTGAATAAGCTGAGAAAAAAAGAAGGAAATGTTCTTTACCAAATTTGAATCTGAGGCCTTATTTACGAGATAATTAACCTACTTTTATATTAATAAATTATTAATTTTATGTGTATGTACAGAATGTATCAGGATCCGGTAAGGATATGGGACAAGGATATGTAAATTTTACACGAAATTGTATGGATCAGATACGGAGTAAAGTGAACGATGAATTATGGATATTAAATTTCTTTGAACAATGGTACACAACACAAATAAATTTATTATGTAATTGGTTATCGGATCGATTAGATCGTTCATTACATTTTTATCAATGTACGTGCCTTGCTCACATTGTAAAGGTAAGACAAATTCTCTATTCTATAATTCTCAACTTTTTTCAAATCCAAATCATTTTCACACGTCCAATTTTAAGTCCGAGTAGATACCTTTTCGATATAAATATGCCGGAATTTATAAAAAGCTGAAAAGGTTGAATTGTGAAGATTCTTTCGATTTGACAGATTTGCTGGCGCGATCTTTCAAATTGGATATTGATTTTGTTTTGTTTTTAGAAAATATATTCAGATTTTGAGCTTCAAGGAGTTATGGAAGATAAATTAAATTCAAAGGCCTACCAAACCATATCTCAACGGATGCAAGCCGAAGAAGCAACATGTGCTTTATTAATGGGACAACAAGAAGATGAAGCTGAGTAAGTATTCAAATAGACTGACTATTCGCTTTCTAAGCCAAACTAGATATACAAAAAATTGGAACTCTCGTTAACCCGTCAGCACTCGCCTCAACCGTTCGATAATCTTTAGTCACATGATGAGAGATTTTCTCACGGATTCCCCTATAATACATACTGTACAATATTCGAACCTAACTTGCGCCCTCAAGGGTAGACAGTGATGTTTTCGAAAAAATGTTTCAAATAAAAGTTGTCTATTTTTTTATAAGGAACATTTCCCACATTAAAACTTTTGCACTATCTCTAACGGTTTGCAAGATGGGTCTTACAGACCTGAGCACGCTGTAAAAATTTCAACTTGATATCCTTGCCGCTTTGAGTTATCGTGATGGCAGAGGGACAGACAGACAGACAGACAGACAGCCGGAAATGGATTAATTAGGTGATTTTATGAACACCTATCCCAAAATTTTGTTCAAAGCATCAATATTTTTAAACATTACAAACTTGGGACTAAATTTAGTATACCTTGATATATTTCCATATACACATGGTATAAAAATAAAAATTATTCAGCAATTTTTTGTTTTGCGGATCATTTAGCGCCCTTTGTGAGTAGCGTCCGGGGCATGATGCACCCTATTGTCCACTTCTCCCCTTCCTTTTGCAGCTGGTACCCTATTTTTAAATATTTCCTCTTACTATTTGCAGAGGAAATGGTGATAGTGTTGAAGATGGGGAGCGTTCAAAATCAAAACCGATATTAGAGAATTTAAGCGGTGAAGAAGGTGTGAACATCAGTAATATATCATCAGTGGTTGTCGGACGTGTCGGTAATTTGTTTGGTAAGGGCATTGGAGGCTTAGGTTCAAAATTAGGCGGTGGTACAAGTTGGTTTTAGTATATACTTAAATATATACTAATCGTGAATTTTTTTTAGTCAACAAATCAAAAATAATTGTCCTTCATAAACGTATTTAAAACTATTTTATTTAAACAAAATAAAAAAAATAAAAAAAATTTAGTAACGATGATAAAAATATAATTTATATAAGGCCAATCATAATTCATAATTCATAACTTATTATTAATTTATTAATAACATAATAAAACATACAAATACATACATAGCTGAATATGATATGAAATCAATAATATAAATTGCTTTTATAGATTAATACAACAAATTACAAATAACAAATTACTACAAATTACAAAATTACAAGAAAAAAAGCAAATTTTTTTTGTTTTTTTACATTATTCATTAAATACTGCATAGTGCAAGGTGTTTTGCAAACACATACAAAAAATAAAACACTCACTTTAAGGCCTGTTCACACTATTCACGTATCGGACGATATTACAAAAAAAATTTGATCATTACTGGTGTATAGATACGGAAATTTTGTCGCCGGCATGTATGGCCGTCAAATTTCTTCTATTGTCCTTGACCAGCTTCAAATAGGTCAAAAATTAGTGGCTTGGTCTATGGGAAGCCTTTCTTTAGGTATCACAATGGGCTTTATGATGTAAGTGTGTTTGATCCGGTAAAATAGACCACAGGACACCTGGAGATAGCATAACTGGGGAAAAAACTTTGGAACTGGAATCAGAGACGATTAAAAAACACCTGGTTAAAATATGGTAAGCTGCATTAAGTCTTCCTATGGAAGGGAGCTCGGAGCCCAGGAGCTTTTAAAGCTTTTTAACCATTTCCATTTCAAAGGCTTTCGAGAAATTCTTGAAGATGCAGATTTTGATCGAACTTTTTTAAACGACTCAATTTATTGCTTTTATTCTCTTAAGTTCCGTCCCATGGACAGGAATTATCCAAGCGGAGGGAAGGTGGGTCTTTTCCGAAAGTGTGTGCACACCGACCTCTAAACCGCGATGTATATTGTGCGAGACTAAAACCGTTTTACCAATCTTCAGATATTGTCGATCTAAGGTTTGTTTTTGTATTTGTGGTACTACCAAGGATCTCTATTAGCATCTTTTTACGGCTATTACAAGACACTGGCTAAGTGGAAGGCACGCAAAGCCTGGACCTGACAGTGTTTCATGACTATTGCGGGAGCTGCCACAGTGGGAGGAGGAAGAAACGATGTCTCACCTTCTTTGTAACTGCCCAGCGCTTGCCCTGAGGAGATAAACTTACTTGAGCCAGCCTTTCGTTGATAACGCCTCTGACCTTAAGTCCGTTGATGTCAAAGCACTCCTGCTGATCTTAAGCAGCTCCAAATGGTTCATAGAGTAAAGAGGCCAGGGATAGTTCCACCCTTTTTTGTGTGTTCCAACCCAGGACAGATACTCTAACCTAACATAAGGTTTGTTTTGAGACGACGCAAAGTTGAAAAGGGAAAGTTCATTTGTCGCTGTTGTCACAGGTAAAACTGCTATACCGCGAAATATTTGGTAGATATTCGGGAACGTATCTTCACTGAAAATATCGAGAGAATTTTTGACATTTGACATCTAAATCCCCCTCTTCAAACACATGGACGGAATGTATGTAATCCTTAAATTGTTCCTGAAAATAATGGGAGACCAAAAATGTCATTCAGATCGTTTCGTAAGCATTTGGTGGAAATAAAATGATTCCCGTTAGCGTATTCTACGATCGGAAAATGTGTAACGAAAATTTTTGTTAGAAAACTTTATGGGACCTGTAATGATCGTGAAAATCGTGATCGAGTAAATCATGATCGTGATTGTGAAAAGGCTCAAACAAACACCAACAAAAGTCTTTAATTTCAAAATCATTTTTTAAGTACAAAAAAACAAAAAACCATTTTTTATTACAAAAAAATACAAAATATATATTATATGCGCGGTAGTCACGATGATATCGATTATTTTGTGTGGATTATAAAATCGTGCTCAATATATTTAATTAACTTTAATTAAATTAAAATTAATTAGCAAATTTATGAACAATGAAAACACCAACTAAACTATACAAAAAGTGACTTTTTATTAGAATATTAGATTTAAAAAAAAAATAATTAGAAAAAAAATAAAAACAAATGAAAAATTGTTATGTTTTTTGTGTCCCAAATATTAAAAAAAAAATGACCGTTTGTATAAAGCCCAAAAAAAAAAAAATATAAAAATAAATCAAAAAATTTGTAAATAAAATATTCAAGGAATATAATATTATACAAGTTAGCTTTAAATAATCGTTAAATTATATTCGTAATTTTCAGTGGCATATTTTCTAATTTATTTTACATATCGAATTCAGCTATCATTTTTGTTTTTCTTATGGGCCCGAAACATTAATTTTTGCCAGATAAACAAATTTAAAAAAAAAGTCTGGAGGCTTTTGAAATTTTTTACCTTGCCATTTTTGGTGTTCAAATTCAATTTTAGATGTTGTAATTTTCATAAATTTATGGGATAAAAATTGTTTTTACAAATTTTTCCAAAAACTATTAGGTTTCTAATTTGCGTCTATCATTTCGGCTGCTAGATCACTGTAGCGTGTATCAAGCGGAAGTAATGGCTATTCACGAGTTATGTGAAAGTATGAAGACTGAACAGTCTCAAGTGCAGCGATGTTACTATCGTCACCGATAGCCAAGCAGATCTTAAATCGTTCAGCTCCGTTTATTTAACCTCAAAGGTAACACGGGGCTGCCGTACGCCCTTAAACGAGCTGGCGAAACAAATGAAAGTAAACCTTGTATGGGTACCGGGACACAGAGACATTCCAGGAAGCTAGAAATGGCACAATGCTGGCATTCGGGAGTTCCGTTCACGAATTGTAAGCTGCTGCTTAAAGAGAAAATCTTAAAAAGATATGGTCTGAATACAATCATAGGCGTTCCGAAGATCTTATATCTCTTCCAAGGGGTTAGCAAAGTTGTTGCGGCTATTACAGGACACTGGTTGTACGGCAGGTATGCTGAACGCCTGGACCATGACTACTGCAAGAGCTGTCACAGTGGTGAGAAGGACGAGGCAATGTCTCATCTTCTCTGTAACTGTCCAGCGCTTGCCATGAGGAGATGGACTTACTTGAGCCAGTCTCTCTTTGGCGACCTCTCCAACCTAAAGTCCGTAGACGTCAAAGCACTCCTGCTGTTTTTTTAAACAGCTCCAAATAGTTCATGGAGTAGTGGCCGGGGATGGGCCAACCCATTTTCGGTATTACAAAGGACCCTATGGTCTAAGTGTGTCCCACCCCAGGACAGCCACTCTAACCTAACTGAACCTAACTATCAGGTTTATTGCAGAACCAAATTAAAAAAATAATATTGAAGAAATGTTTATGGAAATGTGTTTGAAAATGTGAAAATTCTTGAATACGTGTTTCAAAATCGTATGAAAAGTAAAAGTTTTCAGTTTTTGGTAGCTGCAAGTCGGGGGGAACGTTGAATGAACATGCGTTCAGAGAGAACAAAAACAAGAAATTTTCCAAATATAAATGGAGCAAATTTTACTTCTTTTCATTGAATACAGCTTTTTTCCCAAAAGATACGATTGGTGGATTGCGTCAAAAATCTTCCTGTAGAATTTGCAACTTAACAACTGAAATTTCCACGGCTTTTACTACTTCGATTATTTTTCTAAAAGCCTAAAAGAAAAATTTTCAGACGAACTTCATAGTTTTTGAGATATTTGTTAAAAACAAACACGTATTCCAAAATTTTATGATTTAATCAGCATATGTACCAAATGACGCTTTTTTTCTTGGCAAGGTTTCTTCGAAAAAAAAAAATGAACTTTAGCCTCTCGACTAATAAGCGTAGGGATGCACAATAAATTTATTTGACTTAAAAATAATATACCTCTCCTTTGAAAATCAAACAAGCTTTACAGTGGCGGCATACTTATTGTAGTCCATTCTATGAAATCTATGAAACCACAGTCAAACGCCACTGTTAAAAATATTTCTGTGATATCATCCAAACAACTTAAAACATAGTTTTGCCTGTTAAAAATATATATTGTATTTAAAAAAAAAAAATAAAAATAAATAAATAAAAATTTTGGGATGCATTTACAGCCACTCACACGGAAAAAATCGTAAATTTTTTTGTATATGCATCTAAAAAATATTTAAAAAAAAAAATTATTGCCTTGTGGGTTCGACCTCTCAGTAACATGTTATTATAGAATTGTTCTTCAAATAAAAAAAAATTGTTAAAAAAATAATAATTTCGATTGACAATTTTCCATGATACGACATTTAATTAAAGAAAATCGAGTCCACTTCATCGACAATAAAACACAAAAAAAAAAAATGGAAAAGCAATATTTTTTCAAATTAATTTTGCTTAAAAAAAAATGTCGTAGAAAATTTTTTAGTAAATTAGTATTTCAAATCTAATGTGCCAATCACACATATCGAGATCGGTATTGAATCTTAGTCGTCACATGTGTCGACATCGAAAATTGTCATCAGCAAAAATTTTAATGAAATTTCTAAAAAGAGCAACCAAAAAATCACAAAATGAAAAGAATTGGTGCTGCTTTTCATCTTTAATTGTTGTTAATCTAGTATTTATTAAAAAAAAAAAAACCAAAAAACCAAAAAAAAAATCTATAAATCTATCGTTCTTATCAACTTATTACTTATTCATTTTAGTCGAAGGTCATCCATAATCCAAAATTTGGAATTATATAATTTTCATGGTATTGAATCCGACAGTGACGATTCATTTAAATTGTTGTAAATCTCGCATTAAAGTCTTCGATTTTAGCAATTATCTCTGAAATTCATTCTGAGAATTTTGCCCTTTCAATTGAAATTTTTTTGCAGTTCTGTCAAATAGAAAGTGATTTGCGCTCGTGGATGAAATGAGCGTCCGTCATTATCTGGTAGTAGTTTAGGCTATGTCAAATGGACAGTGATTTATCGAATTAGGTGAAATGAATGCAGTCCGTCACAAGTGGAGGAACCCAAACACAAAGCACTCAAATTAAAGCGACTAAGTGTTAGGTAATCCGAGTTGGGTGCACAGACTAACTTAATTTTGTGTGCTCTGAACTTTAAAAACGTCAGTAGTCTTTTCGACGAAGATAAGTTACTGCTTTTCCGTTACTATCAAGTTGAAAAATAAGAGGCTAATGTCCCAGTGGCTAACCCACTGAGACAAAGAGAGAAATCCAGTGGCAGTCCTTGATTTCGAGTTATTTGGAAACCACCTTTTGGAAACTAGACTATTTCGTTTTGATAGACTGGCAATTTAACTAGGGCGGAGCAATACTGTATCCGCAGACTGCTATTTTTGACTGGGCCTTAAAGTAATCTAGTTTTGGCATTAATTTTCCTTAGTCATTGACAGACAGACAAACGGCTAATATTGGCTTAATATTTGGTAGCCTATCGAAAAATAAATCTAGCATGGTGCAGTGGCGGATTATCCCCTAAGCAAGAGTTGCAAATGATACAAGCCCCGCGCACTCTTCTCTGACTGATATTTTCTTTTATTTGGACCAAAAATTTTGGTTAAAGAGCTCCCAGGTAGTTTTACTAGCACTAAAAGTAAAGAGAAAATTGACAGTTGGAAGAAAAAGGGTACGAAGTAGGCAAATTTTTGGTCAAAGGATCATAGGGGACCCCAGTTAGATTTACGAAGACTAACAAAAAAGAAGGTGTTGCTACCCTGACCTAAAGAGCAAACTAGGACCCCTTGATAAAATTTGCTACAGGTCTACCACTGGGGCCTCCGCCTGGTCACAACTTTCCAAATGGCATCCATTATATAAATCGAAATTTTGGAGTAAATATGGGAGTGATCTCCGACTATATTTATAAAATAAAGAAAAACAAAAAATGCTTTGTCAATCTTAATTAGAGTAATTTATCATTTTTAAAAAGCATATCTTCATAGCAATACAAAAAATCACATAACACTGATTTAAAAAACAAATGGTACTATCTAGGAGATTAGGGGATACTTAATCTTTACAATAAAGCTAAGGAACTAATCAAAATAATCCAAGGGTCGCTCTTGGACCAATATTGACCATTGAGTCTCTATTATCTCAATCTATCTGATTACTTATATAAATCAGTGATCGGCAGGTGTGAATTTCTAACACAACGAAGCTAATGGGCCTTGAGGTGTATTCGAAGGAGACGTTATTCATTTTATTTAAATTATATTTTATGATTTTCAAGTAAATCGTGCCATTGCCTTGCTTTCAGTGATTAAGCAAGAAATTAATTAACTGAGCCTTTGCTGTAATAAAAATTTCTTCTTGTAGCTTTTTTCTTAGATTTTCACACCTGCTACGATGTTTATAAGTATTTAAGATTAGCGAAAATCTTTCATAATAAAATATTTTTCCAATACTTGCACACGCAAATTTATCAAAAAAATTATTATTAAACAAAATAGATTTAAATTAATAGATCTTAAATACTTTAAAGCCAGTAATAGATCTGGGAGCAGGCATAGTATTTGACATTCAGAATGAAAATTTAACAGCCTTTGAAAATTGTATTTAACTATTTTTTTTTACGAGAATTTTCATTGCTGGACACTTACAAAGAAGCTACTTAATTTTTCTCACGCTGTTGAAAATTATCAGACTACTTTTCTTATTTGAAAAAAGATAAGGTGAGTCGGATAAAATTTTTTTCCGTCAGCAAATTGAAGAGGCCTTAAAGAATTTTATATAAAAAAATCACTATACGATGGCGTTTGCTGTAGTGAAAACTTCTATAGACGCGTTAGCGATTTTTGTTAGGTTAAAATCTTACGGATTCGCGTCAGGAACAAGTTATGTATACAGGGTGTTCTGTTATTGATAGCAGAAAATTATACCAGTAAATAAAGCTTATCAAGACAAATGGAAAATCTCTTTACCAAATTTCGATCTGAGGAGTGATTCGGGAGATGTGGCTATGGGAAAAATAGAAAGATTTATTAATTCACAGACCTATCAAATTCATTTAATTAGTAGGTGGCACTTTAGTAACGTCACGTCAATAATTAAAGCTGTACAATTAATTATTAACTAAGTGATTCTGATCTTTGGTAGCTTCTGATAGCTCTTCAAAGTTTTTTTGCCGCTAGAAAACGTAATTTTAACTATGAAGGCGTGTTTTATTATATAAAAAATATATAAAAATAATCAATAAACTGGCATCTTTAAATTTCTGACGAAAATCGATAATTTTGACTCACGATCTTAAATATATTCTCATAAATTTTCAGCCGATCAAAAATCACTGTCGAATACCATGCTTTGGCACCAAGACCTTAAAAACATATTTATTTCTCTCTTATTAATTAAAAAAAATCTAATCAGTAATTAACTTAAATAATCTAAACTAATTAATTAAAAAAAAATTATAAAAACACACAAAACACAGTAAAATTACTTAAAAAATTATTAAAAAAATAAAATATAAAACTATTTCTTCAAATTTCGCAAATTCAAATTTAAATCTCAAAATTTAAAAAAAAATAAATGAACGATAAAAAAATATTGGCTGGAATAAATGTTGTCGTGTATAAAAAAATTTTTTTAAGAATTTGAGAACACACCTCAACAAAGCTTGAGTATATGAATCTTCTAATTATAGTGAAAGTTTGACAAAAAAAAAAATATTTAAATGTTCTCAAAAAACAGTTTTAAATTGTTGAAGTTCTTGCACAATTTTCAAGCTTTCTGTAATTCTGTAGTTAAAAAAAAAAAAAAAAAAAATTCAAAAAAAGTGATTAAAAATAAGCACTTTCAAAAAAATAAAACTTATTTATTCTTGCAAGGGTTTGATATATCGGTTACCGAATATGATACAGTAAAAATAACTTAAATATCGGCGTAATAAAGAAAAAAGAACTATTTTGAAACAGGGCACAGTTGTTTATTAAGTTTAATTTATTAGAAAATCCTTAATGTTAAAAAATATAACTAATTAATTCGTTTAGGAGAATAAATGAATTAATTTAACTTTTTATATTTTTATTACATTTTTGCAAGAAAACATTAGATTATTAGTAAAAAACAAATTACGTCACAAAAGGCGTGATTTTAATTTAACGTAAACAAACAAGCCACACCTATTGTGATGTAATTTGTTTTTTTACTAATAATCTAATGTTTTCTTTCAAAAATATAATAAAAATATAAAAAGTGGAATTTGACCAAATCCAATGAAATAATTTTATAGTTTTTTTAACTTTTTCTTTTCAAAATAATATAATCAAATGAAATCAGTTTATATCCCTTCTTTAATTGAATATTATTAAATGAAATTTACTAATATCTACTGATTATCATTGACTGCTGGTTATCGAATGATAGTCACGAATGAACAAATTTATTATTTTTTGTCATATTTGTAGCGCCCAAATTAGGGCTCAGATCCAAATTTGGTAAATAACTTTTTCCTTCGTCTTTATGAGCTTATTCTGTTGGCCACCGATTTGCAGTCAATAACAGAACACCGTGAATGTTATTTTTTGCAAAGTTTTCAAATTATATGATTTTTTTATTTTTCAATCCTCAAAAAGTGATGTTTGTCACAATTTTGGATGGTGGACTTTTTAGGTCTAAGAAGCAATTGTACTCAGTTTTAAGATAGCGACAATTTTTTCTTTATTAATTATTAATTTTACTGTAGTATTATAAAAAAAATGAAAATTAAAAAAAATTATTAAAAAAAAAATCAAATTTCAGGCCCCTCTCTAAAAAAAATTCCCTTTTTAAATAACAAACAACAAATTTTACTAATGTTAATTTTAGTTGAAATTTTTGCGCATGCCTTCTAAATAAAAAAAAAAAAATCATAGTAATTTAAACAAAATATTATATATAAAAATTTTATTGTTTATTGAAAATGGAAAATGTTATATTTCAAAATGGAAGAATGTATTGTGGAATTTTTTTTTTCAAAGTTTTTTGGACTCTTTCGAAGATGTTATGGTAATTTTAACTTAAATAATTATAAAAAGAGTAATAATTTTCCTCAAGCGTAAATTAAACTTGAAATCTTACTTAAGAATTACTTAAGCGATCGACTGATCAGCTTACAGTTATAGAGGGTGCGACCATCCGTAAAGACACTTTTAATTGGTCCTAAATTCAGGAGTCTTTCAAAAAAGCTACTTCCTTAATTTTTACTGAACTCTTACACAAATTTTGATTTCTCTTGCTCAATTTCATGGTGCTACAGTAGTGCAAAAAAGCCTTAAAAATCACAAATGATGTTGCGACATAAAAATTCGTGATACTCAAAAAAGCACTTAACAAATTTTCAACCCTTTAATTTCCCCCACCTTCCAGAGATCAGTAAGTTTTTCTAGTTAATAGGAGCTTAGGTTAAAGAATCTCCGTAGCAACTATTGATCAGTAAATTAGATCCGCATGAAATGATTAGAAACTGCTATTTCTACGATATTATTTATGCTTACACGAATGTTATTTGGTCAGTTTTCCTCAGGTTTCCTGGAAGATTTCACGATTAATTTATGGTTATTTCACGAAAAAATTATAAACTTTTTAATAATTGTTTTAAGTTCAAATTACTATGCTAACTTTAAACGGGTAATTTTTTGATTTACCTCAAAATATGGCTACTAAAATTTTCGCGAAAAAACACATATCATTTGAAACAAAGAGAAAACATAAATAAGAAAAAAAAAACAATATAATATTTATTTTCGATAAAATATATTTTTTGACTAAATAAGTTTTAGTAGCCTTCTAGAATCTAAAACCTCTTCCTGTTACACACTGTGACTCCTAAAAAAAATATGTATAAATATATTTTTCCAAAATTTTTTTTAATTAATTGTATGTATAATTAATCGATTAGTGAAAATGTATAAGTAACAAATTTCCACAATACAAATGTTCATTTTTAAAAAGATCATTTTTGGCATTATTTCAGATTGTAAATTAATAACGATTATTCAAATATATTATTAAAATATATCATTTCTTAGTTTTTTTTTACGCCCTATTTTCATTACACTCCTTTATTCACTTTTTCAGAACTTTAACATATCAGGCTGTCTTTCATATCACAATCATTACTCTTGAGATGAGAGAAAATCATACGATATTGCGCAAGCGCTAAGAGCGAAATTTCTTTGTGTACAATGTGTTTTTAGGTTACGTATTTTTACGTGAGACAATCAAATATATAACATAGAGACTTAAAAGCATAGGAAACGCAATAAGTGAATTATTGACCGTTAAAAAAAGAGATAAAAAAAGGACCGTCTTCCCTTTTTGTCTCGTGGCCTGACGTGCATGTCTGTGTATTTCATAGAGGTAATATAGGACAGAAGAAGACAGCTATACGCGTACTTTTTTTAGGTCTCTCTCTATAACGATCAACCATTTGGATGGCAACATTGAGGTTTTTGTGTTATTACTTCTTTAGTGACAATACATATTTACGTATTTTTACGTGTAGACAGTTTAGGCAAAAGTTTGGCGTTATAGGTTGTTGCCTTTTAATAGACATGTGTACTCGAAAGGTTAACGAATATAGGATAGGGGTGTGCTATAAATCCGTTTTATAACCTCTAGGACAAAATTTAGGGTATTTTACACATAGAATATAATACATAGATAACGCGAAGGATGTGCAAGCTTGTGAGTGGATGCGATATGATGAATGAGAGAGAAGACTGGCAGTTCATTTCTATGTGTCCTTGTCATAGTCATATGTCATAATCGTATGATGCAATATTCTCAATGATTCTCAATATTTTTGTGTCGAAATATCACGAATTTTGAAGTTTTTAAGTCCTCACACCAAATTTAGTCAGAGAATGGGAAATTTATGTTATGGGAGAGCCGTAAGGTAGAATTGTACGTTTTGAATATAGCGTGTTGATTTCCCAGCTTTAAAAAAAGATAAAGCTACAGGATTAAATAATTGCTATAGAATATTTAAACATATTTTCTCATAAATAATTCATATTTTTTATCATAGATGGCATAACAATTTGAATTTAATACTTAAAGCTTATATAGAAAACTGTTTGAACAATTTTTTTCCCTCAAAAATCAGGATATTGAAAAAAATTGGTACGTTAATGAAATGGAAAAATTGTATAACAATAATCTATTTCCTACATATATGGAAAATTCAACAATAAAGAATATTAAAAAAAAAAAAATTTATAATATACACAAAAAATTAACCGGAAATTACTAAATCTACCCTTTACAATGCATATATAAGCTGCTACAAATAACGTAATAGCAAAATACGAGCTTTATTTGATTGACAAAATTGTTATATTGTTTTGATATTATTTCCAAGTCGTTTGTGTTATATAATATATGTTGTTATATAATTATATGTAACACTCAAAATCGGTAGTAACGACAAAATAGAAAGGGACCGATTGAATCCACATATAAATACGTATATGAACACATCGAAAGCTTCTCAACATAAAATTGGAGGAATTTATACCTTGTATATATGAAATATATTTCGTACCAAGTTTGTAACGCTTAAAAATTGATGCTATGAACAAATTTTGGTATAGTTATTCGTAAAATCTACTAACGAGTCAATCTTCGGTTGTCTGTCTGTGAATATGATAGCTCAAAAACGAAAACTTGGCCAGGACATAAAAAGGCCAGGATGTTTAATTTTGAATTCATCGAAGATTCATTATTTGATGAACAGAGACGACTATAGTCAGAGTATTGATGATTGAAGAGCGCTATCTATATTATCAAATTTATAAGCATCACTTGCTCACAATATATTATATATATTTGTAGTTGCGTGGTATTGTAAAGCTAAAAAAAATCACATTATTTGACTACAAAGCATGTATTTGGTTTAAATGTATGTGCCGTGCAATAAACCAAAATTTTTTTTACAATACTGTAGGGAAACAAACTTCAATGTCGTTGTAACATGTTTCGACTATATTTTAATCAAGTCAGGGGTAGAAATTTGATTCTCTCTCTTTTCTTAGCGAAATCTTACTCGATTAAAAGACATTCGAAATCAGCTACAGCAAACATAAGAAGTGAACATTAGGTAGATAATAAAACATCTCTATATTATCTTCTGTATAATACAAGATCTTATGATACAAGATACAACATACATAGGTAAAGTCAAGTAGTAGTATCTTAATTCCAATTGTTTATACAATACGTCCCATATTAGATATAAGATATTAAATTCTCTTTCTAAGTAGAAGCAGAAGTAGAAGCTAACAGTTCAACAAAATAAAAGCTTGTTGACTATTTAAAATATAATCATATAAATGTGCATGAAGTTGTTATATGTTTATTTTAGTTAGACATTTTACATTGTCACTATGTCATTCTTAAATTTAGCACTGTAAAGTTCTTAATAATCATTTTCATAAATTATGGAAAATAGAGTTAAAAATATATATATAAATATTACTAGTTCGACCCGTACGGAATAGGGTATTCCATTATTTTTGAAAAAGTACTTCAAAATGTTGATTTTGCTAATAAAAAGCCACCGAAAATTTCTTGCCAAAAACTTAAATTAAATTTTAAACCTTTTTTAAACTGTCAAAAACGCGGGCATGCAATTTGATGATGTAATATCGGTATCTTTATACGAAATAACACAAATAACTTTGACAGATATATTCATAGACATCTGATTATAATAAATATAAATACTTATTATCTATGTATACATTATACCCAGCTCTCTACACTAAACTAACTGATGGTCTATGACTCATACCAATATGACATCACAGCAGGGCTTAAATTTAGGCAAAATTCCAGGACATACAGACATACAAGTGAAGTTGGAAAAGCTTGGGAAAAATATAAACAAGTGAAAACAAACAATTGACTGAGTTAATTGTTGAAATACCATGTATAGACAGTGTTGATTACTCTGTCACATTACACATCCATACATACATGTCACACATATATATATAACTGATATCCCAATATAATACATACTATACAATTTGCGCTCTCACGGCCAAACAGTGATGTTTACGATGAATGTTCCAAAAAAAGTTGTTAATTTTTTTATAAGGAACATTTTTTACATTGAAATTTTTGCTATATCTCTAACGGTTTACAAGATGGGTCCTTCGGACCTAAGACCTTGACCTATGTTGCTCATTTACGAGCTCGACCTCACTTTTTACGTCCTAAGCACGCTATTAAAATTTCAGTTTGAAATCTCTCTTCGTTTTGAGTTATCGTGATGACAGACGGGCAGACAGACGACAGACAGACAACCGGAAATGGACTAATTAGGTGATTTTATGAACACCTATAACAAAAATTTTGTTCATAGCATCAATATTTTAAAGCGTTGCAAACTTGGGACTAAATTAAGTATACCTTGATATATTTCATATACATGGTATAAAAAGAAATGTAAAACACAAATGTAGATAAAAATATGATTTTTCTATTTGTCTAAAGTTGGCTTATCTGTTGCCCTGCTTCACCTGCTTTGGTTATGTAACGGTAGATATGTATTCATTTACTATTTACAACGAAAAATAATGTAAAAAATCTTTATAAGATACAATTTTTGTAAATATTTCAAATAACTTTTGTTTTTATTTCAAAAGAATTTTTCAAATATTTTTATAAAATAATGTGTGCTCGTTGATTTAAGCGTTGCAGCCAACATACATACATGCTAGTTCTAGTCGAGTTAGTAGTCTGGTGGCTTAATGCCACATTTACATCAAGTGATTTCACTTTTGAGACAATGAAAAAATAACCTAAAGTTGAGTTTCTTTTTTGGTATTCTTGTGTGTGATCGACCAAATTTTCTTTTTTGATGTGAAAACTTCTTTAAACACGATTGACACTTTTGGGATGGGGAAAAAGCACTGAACTCGCGTGACCGGTTGAAACTAAATGTTAAAAATTTAAGTGGTATCGCTACTGTTTTGCCATTCAAAAATGCTTACGTTATCATTAACTTGCATTTCGATAGGTCACATTTCTTAACCAAGATTTGCTCTCTGTTTCAGCATTGTGTGTTTGTGTGTAAATACGTTTCATTTTGATTATAGTTTTCCAACGGGTCACGAAAATTAAACAACAGCCGCTCAACTACAAGCGCACTACTCGCGTTACAGAACTATAGAGTAGGATAGAGCGAGATAAAACTTTGCTTTCCGAAAAATAAAAAGCGTAAAAATGTAAGCTTTACACCACTTATCAACACTGCACCGAGTAAATTACATATTACTATATTATTTTTGTAACTTATATGACTACGTCATAAAAGGTATAATACTAGCTGGACTCGCAACTTTGCCTGCATGGATTACAAAATATTTTTGAGATTTTTTTTAGGGTGATTGTAAACCTACAGTATTGTCAAAAAGTTTTGGCTTATTGCACGGTACACACATATAAACCAAACTTTATGTCAATGCTTTGTAGTCAAATAATGTGTTATTTTTGGCTTTACAATATCACGCTACTACAAAAATATATAATATATTATGTGCAAGCTTATAAATTTGATAATATAGATATCTCTCTTCAATCATTAATAAACTAATTATAGTCGTCTCTGTTCATCAAATGATGGATCTTCGATGAACTCATAATTAAATTAAAATTTTGTTTTGATGTCATCGACAACCTTATATTTTGATGGTATTTTTATAAACTACAAGATTGTCTAAAAATTTTAGATAGTTTTTTATCAAACTCTCTAGATTTTTTGATAAAGAAATATCCAATTGGACTTCCAACTTCATTTAAAAAAAAAAAAACAAATTAAGAGAATAGAAAAATCTCATAATGCCAAATTTTCAATTTATAAAACGAACATTGCAAAGCTTTTATAAATAAATGAGAAATTTAATATTTGTAAAAAATTTATTATGAAACAAATCATATTCAAAAAGTTTAAAAAGCTGTTAAAAAATCATAGCATTTCAATGACGTAATCTTCACATGAATATCAAAATGAATTGGGAAATGCATACTGAGTTGAAATGAACTATACAAATATGGTTTACATGCATCAAAACCGGGTGTTTCACAAAAATTTACGATTCATCGATATTCGGTGAACTTATTTTGTTAGTATAAGGCTCCTTCAGGTGTTGTACTGACGGAGGTGAACAGCGTTTACTTACTTTGACATTAAATATTACTTTAAAATAATTTGTGGTCGAATTTCGCTCAAGTACATACTCGTCAAATTTAACATTGCTGTCAAATATGAGATTACAGAATTCATACATAGTTTTAAAAGTGAAAGCAGTATAAAGTCTGACAGAGTACAATGCGACCAAAGGCCTAAAAATGTGGCCAGAATTCGAAAAAAGAAAGTTCTAGTTAGGGCTTTTTCATAATTAAGTTTGCCACAGGATCCTCTAAGAAATGAAAGCCATTGACAGTATCGTCTTGTACTGTAATTATCCTCTTTACGTTCAGTCGGGGCTAATTTTAAAGATTTTGTCGAAGGAAACTTGAATACACATGTGGTATACTCTCTCAAAAGCCACCCTTATTTAGGAGGGACTGATTCCCACTCAAGTAAAATAAATGAAGTGTCACTCAGTATGATCCTAAAGTTTAAAGCTGTGGGTCTTCGGAAGCACCTTAGAATGGTTGTCCAGACTGGAGGTGTTTAAAAACAGGAGGGTGCTTTGATCATAACGGACTTAAGATCGGGGAAATTCGTAGGAGCAGATAGATTGTGGCTTACAAAACAGGCGAGGGGGGGCGAGGTAGAAGGAACTTAAGTGTTCTGTTCGTGATGGAGTGGTTATCTAACTACACCAATTCAAATCGAGCTGAGTTTTCCAGAAACTTTATAGAAATACTCCACTGCACTATACTCCGAGTATATATTGTGCTTCGAGTTTATATGTCTTGGAGTGCCAGAAATGCATTCCCTAGGTAATCCAAAGGTAACAACATAATAAAGATTGAACACACGGTACTTCTAACGAAAAATTTAGGATTCTAAAAGCATCATTTCACTGTAAGGATATTAGTTACTGACATCTAAAAGTATATAGAATACACAAGGTACTACCTCCTACAAGGTACAAGGGCTACGTGCATTTATAGAATGAAGCACGAGATACTGTTTCACATCTGATCTTTTCTATGAATTGAATGAAATGTTTCTATGTTACGTAATAACGTAAATAATGTAACGTAAATAGCGTAAATGTTATATATATATATATATATATATAATGTAGGGTAGGATGTGAGATACTACTATAGCGCTAGAGAAATAGATATTTATAAAGATAGACGAAGAAACGAAGCACAAAAAATGATCAAAGTTCGAAAAATTTGAGCACTAAGTCGAATTTGAATGCAGTTTTCGGTATTCGATCCTTTAGAGCGTCAGGAAATTTTGTGACCTAGTCTGATTTATAAGAAATTAAAAATATGCAATTATTAAATTCACAATTCGGTTATTAGTGATGAAAATGATTTTAAACTTGTTTCACGGTTGTTTTTCGGGTCGCTGAACAAGACTTTCTTGTTCAGCGATCCTGAAGCCCCCTTGTCACGAGTTTGGATTGATTATATGATGAAATTTTCAAATACTGCAGGAGGCGATGAGAATACCGTTTCACCAGGAACCTCTGAGACCAATTCCGTCACGATATTCGTTTTCTGCAATCCCAAAAATCCTCGTGCAACGAGTTTGCACTGATTATATGACAAATTTCTCGAAAACTCTAGGAGGCGACGGGGATACCGTGGCACCAGGTACCCCTGATACCAATTCTGTCTCGATATTTGTGATCAGCGCCCCCAAACACTCTTGTGTAACGAGTTTGGGCCGATTATATAACAAATTTTCCAAAAACTTCACTAGACGACGAGGAACCGTTTACAATGAGCATCAGGTACCTTTGAGACCAATTCTGTCGTGTTTAGCGACCCCAAAAACCCACTTGTAACAAGTTTGACATCATTTTCATCACTATTGACCGAATTGTGAATTTAATATTAACGGTCAATTTAAAATGCACATTAATTATGCTAATTTCTTATAAATCAGGCTAGGTCACCAAATTTCCTGACGCACTAACGAATCGAATATCGAAAACCGCATTCAAATCCGACGTACTGCTAAAATTTTTCGAACTTTATTCCATCGTTTCTTCGTCTAAGATACAAAACTATGGATGTTGGTAGGAGCATGAGATACTCATGTCTCGTGTATCTATTTAATAATATTCGTTCATCATCATTATCATTTTATTTTATATGAGTTATGCGGATTTAAAAATAAAAAAATAATATAAAATAGTTTATTTTATATCGGTACACAACTTAGAAAAAGTTTTGACCAACATTATTCAATTTCGAGTACGTAACAGCGAATATTTTATACTCTTAGAGATTAATGACTAATCAGTGGCGTAGCGAGGGGAGGGGGCAAGATGGAAGGGTGTATCATGCACTGAACCTCTCTTTTTAGGTCCCAAGCACGCTATAAAAATTTCAGATTGATGTCTTTTTTCGTTTTTGAAATATCGTGTTCACAGACGATCAGACAGACAACCGAAAATAGACTAATTATGTAATTTTATGAACACCTATTTGAAAATTTGATTCGTAGCATCAATATTTTTAAGCATTTCAAACTTGGGACTAAATTTAATATACTTTGATATACATTACATATATACATGGTATAATAATTATAATTAAAATATAATTTATTTAGCCTGTAATAAAGTCACGGATGAGAAGCATCAGCGGATAATTTAAACTTGGAACAGATTTAAAAGAAAATTGATTGAACATCTTCAAGACAAATAAAATGATTTAAAAATATAAATCTTGATAAAACTTGAGTAATTTTATTAATTATGAGTAATTGGTATAATTGAAAATATCACAGTTTTCCTTAAAACACACGAAAATATATTTGACAATTAATATTAATAATGTAAGTGTTATTTGTTGTTAGAAGATTGTTCTCATTTGGAAAAATCTTATTATTGCAATCAATTCATATTTCTACATACATATTCAAGTTGGAAAGATATTTTTATCCCATGAACTTTTCTGTCTATTAAATTAACGAAGACAAATTAAAGTGTACGAAAGATATTGTTTTAAAAAAATAATTAAAAAATACGGCATATATAGAGTGACGCATATTTTGTTTTCGGTTTGCAACTAAAGGTTATCAAAATCCAAGAAAATTTAATTTTGATGTATCATATCTAAATTTTATCCAATTTTGATAAACCAAGTATGTAATTGAACAACATTTGGGCCATACTTTTTAAATTTGTGATCAAAATTAACCTAGATCTAATAGGCTTCAAGAACGTGGAGCCCTGGTCACGGAATGAAGTACATAAGTGATAGCTAGCGAAAAACTGACATCACAGCTGAAAAGAATGACCCAAAATTAGTGGGTTTCAAAAAAAATTCCAATAACATCCGATAAAATTTGTCCGTGTTATCAAAAAAATCGAATTTTTAACTTTATGACGTCATCAGAATCCAGAAAATTTAATTTTGCTCAATCATATCCAAATTTTATCCGATTTCGATCAACCAAGTGTATAATCCTACTAAATTTGGGTCATACTTTTCAAATTTGTGATCAAAATTAACCTAGCTCTAATAGGGTTCAAGAACGTGGAGCCCTGGTCACGGAATGAAGTACATAAGTGATAGCTAGCGAAAAACTGCAATCACAGCGGAAAAGAATGACCCAAAATTAGTGGGTTTCAAAAAAAATTCCAATAAGATCAGATCAAATTTGCCTGATTTATCAAAAAAATCGAATTTTTAACTTTATGACGTCATCAGAATCCAGAAAATTTAATTTTGCTCAATCATATCCAAATTTTATCCGATTTCGATCAACCAAGTGTATAATCCTACTAAATTTGGGTCATACTTTTCAAATTTGTGATCAAAATTAACCTAGCTCTAATAGGCTTCAAGAACGTGGAGCCCTGGTCACGGAATGAAGTACATAAGTGATAGCTAGCGAAAAACTGACATCACAGCGGAAAAGAATGACCCAAAATTGGTGGGTTTCAAAAAAAATTCCAATAAGATCGGATCAAATTTGTCTGTGTTATCAAAAAAATCGAATTTTTAACTTTATGACGTCATCAGAATCCAGAAAATTTAATTTTGCTCAATCTTATCCAAATTTTATCCGATTTCGATCAACAAAGTATGTAATCCTACTAAATTTGGGTCAAATTTTTCAAATTTGTGATCAAAATTAACCTAGCTCTAATAGGCTTCAATAACGTGGAGTCCTGGCCACGGAACGAAGTACATAAGTGATAGCTAGCGAAAAACTGACATCACAGCTGAAAAGAATGGCCTAAAATTACTGGATTTCCTGTGAAACCCTAAGATGATTGAAGTATAACCGGTTCATCATTGCAAGAAATATCGTTACAGATGATTTTGACTGTACTTATATGCTGTTGAAAATTGATAAAATAAATCAGAATGTACAAACAAAATGTTACTCCATCTATTTGTCAAACAATTCAATATTTAAATTTAAAAAAAAAAACGTAAAAAATATACAGCAATTTTGTATAAAATCGACCTCTCGTCTCACCTGTATAAGTGCATTGCAGTGCAACGTAGTCATGTTACAAATGTACTTTGTACGTGTGTCGTGTACATCAGTTGTACACAATAACTTATGTACCGACTACCGATAACTCTTTGTGTATTGTGATATTGTGATATTGTGATCGATAACAAATAACCGTCTGATTTGTTTTTTTTCCCAAAAATATATCAAATTGTTATTTATTTGGTCACATGGAAATTTTATTTATTCAGATTTTATTTATTGTTCTATTTGATTCGAGTTGGTATACGAAACCTTGCATTATTTACAAAATCACTCGTTGCAATGATCAGCGTTACCCGGATTGGGTTTCATGACTTTATAGAACATTTTAGAAAGGACACCAAATTTTTTAAAATGATTACAGTATTGAAAAAAAGTTTTGGTTAATTGCACGGTACATACCATATAAACCAAATACATGCTTTGTAGTCAAATAATGTGTTATTTTTGGCTTTACAATACCACTAAAATATATAATATATTGTGTGCAAGTGATGTTTATAAATTTGATAATATAGGTATTTCTGTTCAATCATCAATACTCTAACTATGGTCGTCTCTGTTCATCGAATGATAGATCTTCGATGAACTCATAATGTAAACCCTACGGACCCATCTTGTAAACCCTCAGGGCTAGAACAAAAGTTTAAATGTAAAAAATGTTCTTATAAAAAAATAAACAACTTTTGTTTGGAACAATTATCGTAAACATCACTGTTTACCCGTGAGAGCGCAAATCATGCGCAAATTATATAGTATGTATTATATGGGAATATAAGTGATATATTTATGACATATATTTGTGATATATTTGTGATATATATGTCTATACATGGTATTTCAACAATTAACTCAGTCAATTGTTTGTTTTTAGTTGTTTAAATTCGTTTTCACAAGTGTGAATTAACCATGTTTTGTTGATATTTGATTCGATGATAACTGATAAAAAAGTATCAAAATATTATATTTTTATAGATAATATTTTGAAGTAAATTGATGAAAAACTATTGATTTAACCATTTTAAGAAATGTTTTTTTTTTACTTTTATTTTTTAAATATTATTATGGCCACACTTTCTTATGAATAAAAACCATTTTCTTGGTTATTTCAAGTATAAATAAATATTTATTGAAAAAACCATTTAAACAAATTTCTATAGGTTATTTTTTATTATATATAAATTACATCGTGTTTAATGTTTATTAAGTATTATCGAATTATACAGCAATAGATCGTAAAACTTCCATGATCATCAAATAAATATTTACAACTACCTATCTACCTATCTAATAAAAACTCGGAAACAACACACCTCTTTAATTGAAGTCATATTTCCCCCTAATTTAATGATTCTTACTATTAGATGCTTTTTATTGAAATAAGATTTTTGTATTTTATCAAAAATATGAAATATCTTCAAGAAGAGGAGCTGAGAACTTTACTCTCCTATTGAGGCCAGATCGTGTCTCCGTTGATTACAGGGTTCTGGAAAGTTGCCAAGAGTACCTAGTGAAAAAGAGGGATCTGCTCGTATCAACGATTCCGCTGCCTTGGTCTTTTTACCGCCAGAGGGACAAAATTAATTGAGTGGAAATTTTACGAAATACAACATGTACATAGTTGGAAGTCTATTGAATTTTTTCAATTATTTTCAATAAATAGATTGTATCGAAGTGATGTGATCGTTTTTTTTTTTTTGTTGTATTCCTGTACTGCATACAGGATGTTCTATAATTGACTGCAGAACTTTCACTTCCTGAATAAGCTGAAACAGAAAGAAAAAAGAAATTATTATTTACCAAATTTGACCCTAAGGCCGTATCTACGAGATAATTAACCTACTATATTAATCAAGTAATAAAAAATACATTCATCAAAATCAAATTCATCCAATAAAACACTACTTAAACAGAGGATGTGGGAAGGAGTGACCTAAATGCAAAAATACTACA
Organism: Chrysoperla carnea; assembly: GCF_905475395.1. Lineage (NCBI taxonomy): Eukaryota > Metazoa > Arthropoda > Insecta > Neuroptera > Chrysopidae > Chrysoperla > Chrysoperla carnea. The sequence continues at coordinate 31,445,616 of NC_058342.1, forward strand.
ATACTACTATACATAGGTTGTCCGTGAGGACGCGGTCCGTTTCCATCAAGTACATGCTTAAGATATGTGATATGCGCACGATAGGTTATGTAAAAAACTTAATTTGCAAAGAAAGTGTAATAAAACTCGGTTTTTAAGGGTTAGGTTTTATAGTAACATAAATAGCTAAATAGAGTTTTTTTTTTTGTAGTAATTTTGCATGCAGGCCACTACTTCACACTATGATAAAACATATCCCCTGTTTAAGTAAGTAGTGTTTTATGTTTAAGAGTATGTTGATTATCTCGTAAATTAGGCCTTAGATCCAAATTTGGTAAAGAACATTTTCTTCTTTTTTTTCTCAGCTTATTCAGAAAGCGGAAGTTCTGCAGATAATTATAGAACACCCTGTATAATATGAACGCCCGAACACTGAACATTGAACACTGAACAGTGTAACCATGTCGTATTGTCAACATTCAACACTTACAACTTCTTTTTTTAAGTCAATACATAGGTAACCCAAACATCACGACTCATTGTTATATTTTCTTTCACATGTTTCTTGTTGGAAAAATATACAACATATTAACTGACAGACAGACAGACAGACAGACGGACATAGAAATTTATACGCACATAGACACGTATAACATCCGTTGGAAAAAACATTTCATATCAAATTTAACGTGAATTCGATCATCATGCGTTTTTTTTAATACTTCCCATATATATTGTTGATATTTCGTTGGGAGTATTTCAGATACAGAATGTTACAGAAATTTACTTCGCAAACCCTATTTCCTCTAACCTTGTGTTCATTGGAGAACCTATTTATCTTCTTTACTAATGACAGTTCACCAGCCTTATGCTCGACGTATCGTCTGGATATCTCATCCTGGATATGTAATGATATTCTGTCAGAAGGGGAAATGATGACATATCCCCACTCCATCTTGTAACAATCTCGTCAGGTTTCACTGTTTAGTTTCCGTGGGGAAATGAGTGTCAGTTTAGTTTGAAATCGCCGTTAAGCTCTCCAAATTTATTCTTAAAATACAGCCGGAATGTACTCTTTCTGTATTGATTTCTGAATGGGATTTGATGACACTCTCAACCCAGCACTACATAGCCCCTTGTTACGGAGTTACAGTTTTGTAATGTACACGTCATGCTCTTTCATTTCATAACCCACCTTTGTATATTTGAAAATACTCCAGTGTACATCACTCCTTCCACGCCCCACCTTTCCAACCCCCCCCCCCCCCAAAGATAAAAATAGATAAAACAATCCTTGAAGCTGGTTGTATATAGTGTGAAAAATAACTTAATCAATGCTGAACTTTTTAAATTTTTGAAGCACACCCATTTCAAGTCCTATTTCAATCTTTTTTCGCCTCAAAAAGTGTAGTCTATGTCTTCTTAGGGTAGTATGTCTGTACCAAATTTCATTTAAATCGGTTCAGTAGTTTAGGCGTGATTTCGTAACATACGTACAGACACGTTAAATGAGTATTCAAAATCGTAAATAATTAAAATTAAGCAAAATGCGTTACTGTTACACCCTGTAAAAATGTATTTAAGTAGAATTACTATATAAAAATTTTTTTTTTGAAACAAACCAGATGAAAATATTTGATAAAAACAATGTTTTTCTTTGTTCGCTGTATCATTTTTATCTTAATTATCGCATAATATTCAGAGAATATAATACCATTTTTCAGAGTCAATTAATCGCATAACGATTTCCCAAATGAAATTTTAACGAACTTTTATATAACAAAAAAAAGTATAATATATTTACTTTATGAAAAATATTATTGATTATAAGTCAAAAAGACATCTGAAAGTTAAAATATATTTATTACAGAGACCGTAGGAGTTCTTAACTTGGAAAAGTTGCATGAAGTGACAAATTAGTGGTATAAAAATTGAACCACAATATAAAAAAAAAAAAAATAGATTAAAAGTTTTTTTACAAATAATTCACATCATTAAACATTGAACTAGATAACAAATAAACTTTGTCACGAGATGAATACTGGAAATTATACATTGAAAAGTTTCTTTTTGAAAACAATAAGTATGTATCCATCTTTTTTCATCGATTGAATCCGCTTATTTATTATATTTTTCAATCTTTTTATTCATTTGTTTCAATTTTTAATTATCTTATATAGTATTCTAGCAAGTTTTTTCCTGTCCTGTCCTTATCTCAAAAATAAATTATGAAATTTGAAAAAAGTTAAAATTTATGTAAAAATATACTTAAATATTCTGATTTCGAGTCATAAAAGCACATGACCTAAAACACGGGCAAGCCTTGATGTGATGTCATATCGGTATGAGCCATAGACCATCAGTTAGTTCAGACAGCTGGGTATAATATACCTATACATAGATAATAAGTATTTATATTTGTTATAATCAGTTGTCTATGAATATATCTGTCAAACTTATTTGTGTTATTTCGTATAATGATACCGATATTACGTCATCAAATTGAATGCCCGTGTTTTTGACAGTTTAAAAAAGGTTTAAAATTTAAGTTTTTGGCAAGAAAGTTTGTGTATTTTTCCGAAATAAATTTTTGGTGGCTTTTTATTAGCAAAATAAACATTTTGAAGTACTTTTTCAAAAATAGTAGAATATCCTATTTTAGTTAAAGAATAAAGTTTTAATAACATAGTGTATACAAATCCTGTCCTTAGTGATAAGTTTTATTTCATAATTACATCTATTCATAAATAATGTTCACACTTTTACATCCTTCCTTTCAAACATTTTTCTATTGTTAGATGGAAAAACTAGAATTTCTTTCTTGAAAAGATAACTTCTCATTTACATATTTATGATAATTTATGGAAATATATAACCTTATTTCAATTGTTTTTGTATACTACACGTCTGAATAACTAATATTTCTATTCAGTCATTTACAATACATATAGAGTATCTAAAACGGATCCCAGGAAATAGTAATTAAAATTTAATCTGTTTCATTTGTAATCATAAAATACTGAATTCATGTTAGACCATTTTGACCATATAAATATGTATTTTTTAAAATTATTATTATACAAAAAATAAGGAGATATGTAAGGATTGGATAATACTAGGGATTTCAATAAAACTTTATAAATAGGTACATTTTTTGATTAACAAAGTGTCAAAAAATCACAAAAAATTCATAAAAATTTAAAAGTTGGGTGAAAAAATGATGAATCATGTAAGTTATCCTTTTCAATTAGATATTTCTCTTTCGAAAAATCTAGACAGTGTGATAAAAACTAAAATATTTAGACAATCTTGTAGTTTATAATAATACCATCAAAATATAAGGTTGTCGATGATATCAAAACAAAATTTTAATTCAACTATGAGTTCATCGAAGATCCAATTTTTTTATGAACAAAGACGACTATAGTTAGAGTATTGATGATTGAAGAGAGATATCTATATTATCAAATTTATAAGCATCACTTGTACACAATATATTATATATGTTTTTGTAGTTGCGTGGTATTGTAAAGCTAAAAATAACTCATTATTTGACTACAAAGCATGTATTTGGTTTATATGTATTCACCGTGCAATAAACTAAAACTTTTTTACAATACTGTAGGTTTACAATCACCTTCATTAAAATATTTTATTGAGTTCGACTTGTATGAAACTAAAGAAAATACACGAACAGGTTCGAAAATTCCCGAAGATGATATTTTTTGCTTACACCTTTACTCTCAAAAACTAATAAAATTTAAAACTATGAATATTTTGAAAAGTTCTGAAAAATTCATAATTGTAAAATAGATAAAATTATATGAAGATAAAAAAAAGTTTGAAAAAATGATGACCATATATTCCGTTACATCTTGTAACTATGATACCATCGAAATTATAAGCGACACAGATGTCAAAGTGATACGATGATTGGGATAGTATTGGATATTGAGTAGACTTTTGTGTCAAATTTGATTTGAAGAAAATGTTGAAGAGATCAGAGTAAGAAAAAAACATATTTCGCAAGAAATCATCTTCATATTTTATTTCCAGATTTTTTTTTATACTTTGTTTTACAGTTCGTATGAATCTCTATAACCAGCAGGGAAAAACAACTTCATGATTTCTAAGAAACAAAACAAATGCAGTCTACTATTATGCTGTGCATTTTTCTTCGAAGTTAAAAGCTCTAGAAGTGCGATATAATATCTCTGTTTACTAATCAGTTCTTAGTTTTATTTAAATTTTCCAAATAGTAATAATTATATTTATGATAAAATATATTCAGAAAAAAATCATATCTACTTCCAAGTACTGATTCTACGTATCCAGGCTCGTGATCTAACGTGATATAATAATGCTATTTTTCTTTTTCTTTGAATTATTCCGAACGTAATAATGCCTCCGCCTGTGCTAAATTTCATCCAAATCCGTTCGGTAGTTTTGTTTGGTAGTGTGATTTATATCAAATATCAGATTAGATTTTCTTATTAGAGCAACAACAAAAAAAACGGATATCCGACAAAGTGAAGCTTGCAGATTAAAAAGTTTCCGAGCCGCATGAAAGAGAATATAACTCTTATAAGAATTATCGTAAATTAAAAAGTTGGGTATCGAAAACGATTTTTCTGAAATATTAACTTGATGTTTATGATTTGGAAAAAACCGTTGGGTCTCTCGGACCCATTATACAAGTAACAGTTATTAATTTTATTTGATGTAATTTTCAAGAAAAGGGATCGAATTTAGCAGCTATAAATATATAATACAAGATACAATACCTATATAGAATCTACTACAATCAGTTAAATAAGGGGTACCGTCCATGTGTTCATATTAAGATCAATAACGTAGACCGAATGGTCTGTTTGTCTTCGTGTATCTTTAATGTGAACGGTGGTCCATCTGTTTACCAGTTACACACACATCAATTGAATGGTGAAAGGTAAAATGAGCACTTTTCATCTGTATGAAAATTGATCACAGGTAAATTTCAATATACTCCATAATCTCCCACTTCAACTACGCGACTGGAAATAAAATCGAGGCAGGTGTCTTCGGAGTGGTATAATTTCCGTTCTAATGAAAATTTTTCTTTGAAATTTTCTTAACATAGCCTTAAAATAATAAGAAATAAATTATGTAAATCTCAAAGTTCTATCATTTCATTTTTCGTCAAAAACAATTCTCAAAATATCCTCAAAAAATGACTGTCACACAGAGAGACCCCCGTAATAAATAAAAATGTCGGGTCCCGACAAACTGATTTCAATCAAATTATGTTGATGAGTATTTTTGGTCCAACTTATAAGATATGATAGTTTTTATCTCAATTTTTTTTTATAGAGAAAGGGTTGAATTCGTTTCTAGGTTCTATAAATTTTCAATAGATGGCGGTAAGAGTCTTACAATTTCCCTTAAATAGTCTTATTTTTATTTTGTGTAAGTATTCAATAGATGGCGCTGTATTTCTGTTCTACTAGTATTAATTTGAGACCAGAAGTTTCGAATAATGACTGAATATTTTTTTTCTTGGTTTTTCTTGAATTGATGGATTGATGGATGGCAGCGATGAGTCCAAAATCCCTTTGCCTTGAAAAGTTGTATATCATTATAATCCTTAAAAATTTTCCGTTCGAATCTTTTACTTGAAAATAATGTCGAGTTAACATGTCATCCGCTTGGACGATACGAGATGTATCGATATAATGAAGATATATATCCCGTTGCTTTTCTAGACCACATTCTATTACATTAACAGTCAATATGGAGTTTTAGACATTGGTGACGAGTTTCTAAACAACTTCGAAAATTACTAAATAGATATATTTTTACTTTTTTTTTATATACATAAATCTATACTACAGAATGATTTGTGAGAAACGATTCATTTTGTTTTTCCAACTTTTATTGATTTCCATTTAATGTATTTTTATTTTGAAATGTAATTATTGATGTTATTAAAACTGTAAATAAAACATTTGTTAGTTAATAAATGTTGACAAATATAAATACACTCGCAACTCTAGTCCAAGTCTGTTACATTATTGATTTCAACGACGAATTTGTTATAACGACGAACCCCTGATGATTGTATCGGTTATAACAACATCGAATATCATTACATATTCGCTATTTTTTTACCTGGTGACGTCATCAAAATCCAAAAATTTCAATTTGGTTTATCACATCCAAATTATGATCCATTTTGATAAACCAAGTATGTAAACCTACTAAATTTGGGTCATATTTTTCAAATTTGTTGTCAAATTTAACATAGCTTTAATAGGTTTCAAGAATGTAGGGTCCTGGTCGCGATATTTATCATAAAGAGGATCGTTAGAGAAAAACAACCTCAAATATGAAAAGCTTGGCCCAAAATTAGTGGATTTCAAAAAAAATTCCTTTAAGATCGCATAAAATTTGCCTTTGCTTTAAAAAAAAATGATTTTTTTACCTAGTGACGTCATCAAAATCCAAAAATTTTAATTTGGTTATATCACATCCAAATAATTTCCAATTTTGATGAACCAAGTATGTAAACCTACTAAATTTGGGTCATATTCTTCAAATTTGTTGTCAAATTTAACATAGTTTTAATAGGTTTCAAGAATGTAGGGTCCTGGTTCCGATATTTATCATAAAGATGATCGTTAGAGAAAAACAACCTCAAATATGAAAAACTTGGCCCAAAATTAGTGGGTTTCAAAAAAAATTCCTTTAAGATCGCATAAAATTTGCCTCTGCTTTCGAAAAAATTGATTTTTTTATCTAGTGACGTCATCAAAATCCAAAAATTTTAATTTGGTTCTATCACATCCAAATAATATCCAATTTTGATAAACAAAGTATGTAATCCTACTAAATTTGGGTCATATTTTTCAAATATGGGATCCAAATTTCGATAGGAATATCAAAATTTATGATGACTATCACGACCTTATGTGCTAGTGCGTACATTTTTAATGAACACGAGTGTCCTCTTACTCTAGTAATGAATGCCTCATTTAATTTTAGTGCACAATGTGTGTGGTATTATATTATGTAATATATTGATTGATTGATAATTCCATTGTTAATTTGATACTAAATAGAACACCTTGTTGTACTATTTCTAACATAACTATCTCTAGTTTAGTACATATAGTACTTGCTACGTATTACAGTATGGGGCAGAGAAGTCTACGATTTTGAACACGCTCAAAATTAAATTCCATTAATATTTCCAAATTATCCTAGTGTCACCTTACGTACATCATAAAATTCATTCTGATTCGGAACTAGCATTGGTTTGTTGATCAGAGAGTGGCTAACTCAAAGGCCCTAAAGCCTGTAGATCCGTGTTAACTCGACTTCATTAATCGCATGACCAATTCGTAGAACGCCTGTTATTATTAATTACAGGATTAAAACTTCATAGACCTGTACTAAATAGCATGGCCAACCCAAAGACCCGCCGGTAATTTTGTCCCAGTATTAACGTTGGAGCTAAAAAATCGGCAGACTCGTGCTAACTTGATCCCAACAAATTCAGGATGAAATATTCAAATAGCGAGTGAAACCAATTATATGTGAGTTAAGGTGATAAAAACAGTAGATTTGATCCTCTGGACAAATCGATAGCATAAATTTTTCAACGGTCTTCTCAAAATCACACACTTTTCTGCGCCACCTTGAACTATAATACATAGTACATAGCGAATGTACCCAACTAACAGTTCTAACTCAGTTCTAACTCAGCTCAACTGATTCGAGTTGAGTTGAGTGTATCACAGCTGCTGTTAACCAGATAATGGCTAATGAATCACCTGAATTAAAGCAACTATTAACTATAATTAATATTAATTACTTGTCATCAAACAGTTAGACTATAAATGTCCATCAGTTTCATTGTCATTGTCATACTGCACACATGTAACGTAACTTCTTAAGTATTAACGTAAATTAATTTAAGGAAATGTATTATTCTATCTAATTAATTGTATTCCTAATGTTTTTATCACTGGTTCACAATTTTAAGTTTTGAAATATTTGCATTTTATGTTCAATTCATTATTATAGCTCCGACAATAGAGATTTTGAGTCGAGTTCGAAATTCGAGATATAAAACTTTTAGTAGTGACTTCCGGACTACTTTAGTTTTTTTTTTTATACCATGTATATGAAATATACTAAAGTAAACTAAGTTTAGTCCAAAGTTTGTAACGCTTAAAAATATTGATGCTGCCAACAAAATTCTGGTATAGGTGTTCATAAAATCACCTTATTAGTCCATTTCCGGTTGTCTGTCTGCCTGTCGTCTGTCGTCTGTCTGTCCGTCTGTCTTCACGATTCACGATGAAAAACGAAAAGAGATACCAAGCTGAAATTTTTATAGCGTGCTTAGGATGCAAAAATTGAGGTAGAGTTTGTAAATGAGCATCACAGGTCAAGTGTGTCTTGGGTCCGTAGGACCCATCTTTTAAACCATTAGAGATAGAACAAAAATTTAAATGTAAAAAATGTTCTTTAAAAAAAAAAACTTTTGTTTGAATCATTTTTCGTGAACATCACTGTTTACCCGTGAGAGCGCAAATTATACGCAAATTATATAGTCTGGGAATATCAGTTATATATGTGTGCCATGTATGCATGTGTAATACGACAGAGTAATCAACACTGTGTATACATGGTATTTCAACAGTTAACTCAGTCAATTGTTTGTTTTCACTTGTTTTTTTTTGAAAATACAACTTATTGGATTGTATATAAATAGACCTTTGCGTTGCCTATGTGGAACGTATCTTGACAGAGGTAAAATAAGATTGAAATACTTGATAAAGACACAAGCACGTATTTTCGATTCGTATTCATGGACTAGGAGCTCACAAAACATATACAAATTCACAAAATAATTAATTATAAATTTCCATAAATCAAATAAGTCATATTATTTACATGAAAACATATTTATTTAAATAACAAATACGCTTGTAAATACAAATACCATACACGTATATTATAACTACCCATAGATACATATTCACCTTCAAGATAGACGTTAACTGTACCCACGAAATACTAAACAACGCGTTTAGTATCCGAATCGACTCATTATATTTTTAAACTTTTTTAGGTTAAGTTAAATTATAGTGGCAGTATCAAAGACTCGCCTAGACCAGACCATGAGATTCGTTATGATACCCATGACATATGGCAGGTTTAATTCCAGCCACTATCCTGTGTAGTGGTGTAGCTAAGTGGGCAAGGGCCCTGGTGCATTGAGAAAAAAGCGGGCCTCCACCCCCTCTTTTTGCGTTCCAAACAATGATGGACATGACAATATAAAATCAGTCAGTTTCTGAATTAGTCGTAACCCACTGAAAGGCTCACGAAGATTCTGTGTGTTTGTTTTCTAGTTAGTCAGTGCCCAGTGATAGCTCGGATGATATTGGTTTTTGAGAACTTAGGAAGTAGGATGTTGATTCAGAACGCCTCTGATTCTACTCGAACTACCCTATCCTTTAAATTATCCTTCCTTAAAATACCTACATTGAGGAGTTGGTCGGAAAAAGTACCTCCGGATGCGGGTATATTTGTACAACTCCAGGCACAAAGTTATGTTATATTTTCCAAAATAACTGTCTATACGGTGTGATAAATCAAGGATTCGGGATGCTTGACCAAATTTCAGCTTTGATGCCAATACTTTTATTCTTTTCGTACATATAAATGCCAAAGCTAGCGTACCTGTAAAACTTTTAAGTATTTGGGAAAACTGTTAAACAGGGAAAATGTTTTCCTGAAGTTGATGACTTTATCTGGGATTGGTTCAGTTCTCTTCTTCACCCAAACGACCTACGAACGCTATATGGCGTTTTCGATGACCGAATGCGTAGGCTAAATGAATTCTGGGTCCTGGTTGGATGACACAATACCTTAAAGTAGGTCGAGTTTTCGAAGGTCGGCGCAGAAGACAGCATTGCTAATGTATATCTAAAAATACTCCCATAAAACGCCTCTTATAAACGATTGAGTTGATGTGGATACGAAACACCTCAAAAACAAAATATATGCCCGTTTACGACGTTTTATTACATAAATTATTTCACATAATAAATTGTATGATTATTGTAAGTCCTTTTTAAATCCTTACAAATAAGTAATTAGAAATTCATTTTAAATACCTTCAAAGCTACCAACCTACCAAAAGTACCAATAAAATAAATATATTTAAATACACAACAATTTTAAAATAAATGTTTTATTTATATAAATTTGTTTTACACGTGCTAGTGTGTCAGTCTATCAATAATTACACAACACATTTTACTTCGAAATTTACTTAGAAGGCGAAAAGAAATATGGGCTTTAGAAATAGAGCCAAAGCTGATTATACTGACATTGAACCGACCTAAAATTCATTATGTACTATTTTATAACTATGTAACAATCATTCAGAAATGTCATTAGAACCTTATTTGATGTCTTTCTTGGGTATCGAGATCCATTTTTTTGATATTCCAGCTTGTCTTGTGACGGTTGAGTTTCCATTTTTCTTCGGAAAGTGATGATTTTTTATTAAAAGAGCTAGCAAATGTAAGAACTTAAATTCAACATTAACATCCTTGAATTTTAACTTGAACTATTTGAAAGAAAGATTCTCTGTTTGAACAAAGCGTCTGAATAAACATACTTAATAAACTGAAACAATTTTTTTTTTTTCACACAATGTAAGATTGTAACCAGAGAGAAGAAATTGTTTTATGTGAAAAAATTCTAAGAATGTCGACATGTTCAACGGTCTAGTCTCTCCCCCACAACAATTGTTATACTATTAATTACCGACTGACTGAGGTTAGTGTAACATTTACTGAATCTTGATCAATAAGCACATAAATTATCATTGCGGACAGAAATAAACGAATTTAGTTAAATATAAGAATCAGTTGTTTTCTTGCGTGTCAATATATATTATATACAGGGCGGTTTTTAAATCGATAACTAGCACAATATTTAACGGGTAGTATACATGGGAAGAGTGTTAAGTGAATACTATTTTTTTGCTCGACAGAGGCAGAAAGCGACTACTTTCCACCCAGAGAGGAGAAAAAAAAATTGTAATATCAATAAAATTGGCTTAAGGTGAATGTAAGCCTTCAGTATTGTAAAAAAGTTTTGGTTTATTGCACATATCAACCAAATACATCCTTTGTAGTCAAATAATGTGTTATTTTTAGCTTTACAATACCACGCAACTACCAAATTGTGTACAAGTGATGCCTATAAATTTGATAATATAGATATTGCTCTTCAGTCATCAATACTCTAACTATAGTCGTCTCTGTTCATCAAATGATGGATCTTCGATGATTTCATAATTATTCAATCATTGCATATCTCATTCATTATTTTTTATGAATTTTTTGTTAACTTAAAAAATTTGTTAAAAGTATTAAAATTTTTTAAACTCTTTTGAAATAAAATTTTTTAAACTTTTAAGGTTTATGGATACTATCCCCTAAATGCGCTCTAAATTGAAGATGTGATCAATTACTTTCGAAACATCCCCTTAAAACAAATATAAATATCCATATAAACGCTTGAAGTATCGTTTAGTTTAGACTGTGACACATTTTCGTAAACAAACAAACTGATGTTTGTTTGAATGCAGAGATGTAGCGAGGGCTTGTGATATTCATTATTTAAGCATCAAACAAAAACCATGATAACATAAAATATTCCTACGTAAAGACAAAATGACGTTTATTGTTCAAATTCATTACTTTTTTTTTTGTTACTCCTATATTTTGTACGCACAACTCTTCACAATACTAAAAGAATTGTGTATTTTTGTTCTTCAATTCAAATAATAATATACTCTCGAAATGGGTTTTTTTTTAAAAAGTGTTTTCTAGTAATTAAAATCATCTACTTACAAGTAGTTACAATTGTTGAAAATTATTATTTTTTTAAATAACCTTACCCAGATTCAAAAATGGTTTCTTTAAGGATGTATGAGCATGGTAGTGGGGGCACAAATTTAAAAATAGATATTTTCAATTTTGATGATAAATTTATATTATTACTTGACGATATAAGACGAAAAGTAAGAATACAATTTTTCGATATCTGGCTTAATTTTCAAAATATCGAAAATTGAAAATTTTGTTTAATTATTTAGCTTTCGATATTTCGAAAACCAAGACACATATCGAAAAATTTTATTCTTATTTTTCGTCTACATTCATGAAGTTATAACAAAATTCATCATCAAAGTTGAAAATAAGATAAAAATAATTTCAACCCTTAATCTACCCTGCTCTTACATCCCTTATATGGACGGTGACACTTAGTTTTTTTCTTTTCTAATTCATTGCTAATATGTTTACTTTCTATTAAAAAGTTTTTTTTAAATTTGTTTTCATTCATTCCAAATGAAAATTATCAAAAACTTCCAAAATATGTCGTTTTTTGAGATTCCTTCATAAGAGCCAATGTATTTTATATCGATTTTTAATGACTTTTTTCTTAAAAATTTGCACGGTTACCTAAGCTGAAATTTTAACCACATATTCTTTGAGTAAAAGACTACCTACAAACAAATTTTGAGCCTTTAAATCAAACATTGTTGTCATGCTCATACATCCTTAATGTTGTCAAAGAGGGATTCTTTTAATTTTAGAAGCGAAAAATTAGGTTGTTTCAAAAGTTTTGTCCCCTTAAATGTCATGTATTCTTGTAGCTTCGAATCTCAAAAAGTATTTTTTCTGCTGTACCGAGGTCATGGTATATACAGGATGTTCTATTATTGATAACAGAAAATTATACCAGTAAATTAAGTTTATCAAGACAAATGGAAAAGCTCTTTACTAAATTTCGATCCAAGGTCTAATTCGGGAGATATGGCTATGGATAAAATAAAAAGATTTATGAATTCACAGACCTATCAAATTTATTAAATTAGTAGGTGTCACTTAGATAATATAGAGGGGATTGTCATAAAATAATAATTGATTGTAAATTGATTTAATTGGGTAGCGAATACTAAAAAAAAATATTTTGTTGTCTTCATTTATAAAGAAAACAAAAAAATTAAACATATTTATCTAACTATTTCACCCATACAGAGACACTTAGATGTGGGAGGTATTAAATAAATTGAAAAAAAAGTACTAGCAGTAAAATTTGTTCTTAAGGCAGCAAGTAAATACTTTGATTTAAGAAAATATTTTCTTGCTCTACTTTAAAATTCAAAATTCGAATACTTATTTTATTGAATTAAAGAGGTCAGGATTTACTTCCAGTCAGTGAAAGAACTATCTTAAAACCATCACTGTTACTGAAAAATCCCATAGAATGTCCTTTTGAACTTGAAAAACGTATAAATTATATTTCATTCAATTGTTTGCTCGAACATTATCGAAGTTTTTATCAATCGTATGGAATACAAAATAAGTTGTGTTATAAAGTTCTTCAAAATATAATTCGAAATAAATAAAAACAGGAGAAAAAGAAAATCGAATTTTAAAAACAATTTAAATGCAAACATTATCGTTGGTATTCGATCTCCACCAAAAAAGCAATAATTGATTTGGGCATAAATGTTTATGGGATATTTAAATCTTTGAAACATAAAATTCATGTACAAAAAGTTATAGGTTCATATAATTTTTTAAATTTAAGCTCAACGTTTTCTTTTTTTTTCATCTCATCAAGGCGATAAGTTTTTTTAATTTAATGTAAAAGTTTTTCTCGGTTTTTTAATTTGTATACCAAATTTCCTAAATGGTATCAATACAAAGTTGCTGAAAATGTACCTTTAAATTTTTATACCATGTATATATGAAATATACATAGTATATTAAGATTAGTCCCAAGTTTGTAACACTTAAAAATATTGATGCAATGAACAAAATTTTGGTATAGGTGTTCATAAAATGATCTAATTAGTCCATTTCCGGTTGTCTGTCCGTAAGCACGATAACTCGAGTCGAGTTCGTAAATGAGCAACATAGGTCAATTGGGTCCTACGGACCCATCTTGTAAACCGTTAGAGATAGAACAAAAGTGTAAAAAATGTTCCTTATTAAAAAATAAACAACTTTTGTTTGAAACATTTTTTTGTAAACATCACTGTTTACCCACGAGGGCGCTTATTAGGTGCAAATTTTACAGTGCATTTTAATATGGGAATATCAGTTATGTGTGTGTGGCTATTTAAGAGTGGATCTTTCTTTATTTACTTGACGTCAAGAAACAAACGATTGCGTCATTAACACTGTCTATACATAGTATTTCAACAATTAACTCAGTCAATTGTTTGTTTTCACTTGTTTAACATCCAAAGTATATTTATTTAGAGTTTTTGTTCATTTTTTGTGCAACTTTTATTAAATAAACAATTTAATTAATGATTAACTTTATTTTATTATCAATGAGAAAAATTTTGATGGTTCTTTTAAGTTAAATGGTATGATAAAATGGCTTCTCTTCTGTGTAAGAAAAAACATGTAGAACATAATCCGGGAACATTTTTAAGGAAAATTTGTAGTTCTGTTTAGTTATTAACGATTTGTGACTACTTTTTCAATTATATGGGAATTATATAAGAACTTTTTCTTTTTAAAGACGTAAGCTTAACTATTTGTCTGTTCGTCTATGCGTCTTTACGTCGATCGTATATACGTACTTTTATACTTATTATACCATGTATATGAAATATACAAAGGTATATTAAATTTAGTCCCAAGTTTGTAACGCTTAAAAATACTGATACTATGAACAAAAATTTGGTATGGGTGTTCATAAAATCACCTAATTTGCCCGTTTCCGGTTGTCTGTCTGTCTGTCTGTCGTCTGTCGTCTGTCTGTCCGTCTGTCTTCACGATTCACGATCAAAAACGAAAAAAGATATCGTGCTGAAATTTTTAAAGCGTGCTGAGGACGTAAAAAGTGAGGTCAAGTTCGTAAATGAGCAACATAGGTCAATTGAGTCTTGGGTCCGTAGGACCCATCTTGTAAACTGTTGAGATAGAACAAAAGTTTAAATGTAAAAAATAAACAACTTTTGTTTGAAACATCGTAAACGTCACTGTTTACCCGTGAGAGCGCAAATTGTATAGTATTATATGGGTATATCAGTTATATATGTGTGACATGTATGTTGTGTAATGTGACAATGTAATGAACACTGTCTATACATGGTATTTGAACAATTAACGCAGTCAATTGTATGTTTTCACTTGTT
This sequence comes from Chrysoperla carnea, assembly GCF_905475395.1. Classification (NCBI taxonomy): domain Eukaryota; kingdom Metazoa; phylum Arthropoda; class Insecta; order Neuroptera; family Chrysopidae; genus Chrysoperla; species Chrysoperla carnea. The sequence continues at coordinate 31,460,827 of NC_058342.1, forward strand.
GTATAAAAAACATTCCTATCATATTTAAAATAAAAAGAATATTTAATGAAGTCAAGTTTTAGTAATGATTTGAAAATATACTCAAAGAATTTATTTATCCAAGAAGCTTTAGAATGTTTTTACTTATAATTTCTTCGAAAATATATACTATGGCATTCTATCGAAGGTCAACAGAAAGGGGGAGGGGGTTATAAATTCGTTTTATAACTCTTAGACCACGATTTATGGAGCTTTTTGTAGGTATATCATACAGGGATGTTTTATAATTGACTGAAGAACTTTCCTGAATAAGTTAAGAAAAAAAAGAAAATGTTAATCAAGTAATAATAAATACATTCATCAAAATAAAATTCATCCAATAAAACACTACTTAAACAGAGCATGTGTTTTATCATAGTGTGAAGAAGTGGCCTAAATGCAAAATTACCATAAAAAAACTCTATTTGGCTATTGATATTATTATAAAAACCAAGTGAAAACAAAAATTGACTGAGCAAGTATTTATCAAAACGGACCGCGTACTTACAGACAAACCACCCATAATGTTGAAGTTGTAATTTGATACAAATGAATAAAATGTATCTAATAGAGGAGAAACTTGACCTTAGTGATGGAGCACCGCTGATTTTATATTTTCTCAAGTTTTTATATTATAAATCCTATTATAGTTTGTCTCAAAATGTATGCCTATACTTTTATACATCTTATACTTACAACTTATAAAATTGCATTTTAAATCGTTTGATGTATGAAGTTATTAACTTTGACGAATATTAATCGATAAGGGAAATGTTTATTACATTCCAAATAATAAATGACTCAAACTTATAAATATTTCATTTTGTTACATCCTACTAAATAGTTCAGGAGCTGACATGTATTTTTTTGTAAAACCCTTAATCGCCTGATTGTTGAATAAGTTCACAGTTGTTCAAAATCGAATGATCTCGTTTTTGTTGCGTAAAATATCGTGCGTATATTTCACTTTTTAGTAATGGCTGTGTATGCGTTGCGTACTTGTGTATTGCAGACAAAGCATCTATTGTTTGAAACTGACAATGACCTGATGGGCACAGCACATTATACAACACTTAATGAGTAAGCTTCAAAAATGTACACACTTACGTCATCTAGAACTTTTTTTTTGTTACTTTGTATTTCGTGATGTTAATTTTCCATATTTTCTTGATACTCCATGATACAGGGCCAAGAAAATTATTATTATATATCATATAATCATATCTTTTCGTCAAATTTTTGATCCTTAAGTCTGTATTGTCTGTGCTATAACCATTTCTGGATTAATTTTGATAGTTCCAGATTATTATATAATTTTTTTTTCTTTTTTCGAAAGCACACAAAAAAATCTGAAAATTTTTGTTTGTTTATTAAATGATTATAAGTGTTGTAAATAGTAGACTAATCCATCAACCAGGAGCGTATTAAGAAGAATTTTATATCCCTCAACAAAAAAAGCTTTACGCTTGGATATTTGGATATCAATGGGTTAGTAAAACTAGCTTGCCTTTTGACGAGCGAACTTTCATTTTTCTTCGAAGTACAATTTCTCAGGTAATTAATTCAAACTGATGTTGATTTTTGCGTCGGAGTTTATCCTGAATTTTAGGACAGACAGACAGACGGACAATCGGAAATGGACTAATTAGAACACCTGATTTTATGACCATCTATACCATGAAGGTTATAAGAAGGAGAACGATCGCTATAGAAAATATTGTCCCCGAAATATGGATAAAATAAGTGAGGCGCTGCGATCGATAAGTTGTATCAATAAAAGCGGGCTGTTGTGCCCTAATTTGAAATGATATATCAATTTGTACATTATGCAACTAACTTCATCTACTTGTACTCATAAACAGCTAACTTCGCAGATACTACTTAATGATGACAGCGCGGCTGGTGGCTGAAAAATGAACTATAAATTCTATAAATTTTCAGGGACAGACGCGCTAATGCTTTAACAGGTAGCGATCGTTCTCCTTCTTTATAACCTTCATGATCTATACCAAAATTTTGTTGGTAGCATCAATATTCTTAAGCGTTACAAACTTGGGACTAAACTTAGTATATCTTGATATATTTCATACATATTTGGCATAATATATTCAAAATAGAAAATTTTTAATTAAATTTTTCTTGGTCATTATAACTGATATGTCGTTTTTTTCAAAGTTATTATAAAAGATATGTTCACACTGTAAAATCGAATTGTCCTCATACATCCGCTACTGTAATAAAACAAATCTTTCAGAGTCGTAAATGAAAATCAACACATAAACATTAAAGATGGGAAAGTGAAAGGGTATAATAGAAAAACATATAATACATATACATATACACCCTCATTGAGTCATTATTCATTCGCGGTGAAAGTAAACATTGTAATGCTATGTGAGAGGGGTAGAGGCGTCATGTTGTAAGGGGTGTGACTACAGTTGTTACGAACATGGATACATGTATATCTCAGAAACCTTTTCAGATCGTGATTCAGATAATCCAAGGGTTTTGGATAAGAATAATATGAATTGGATTTTTTAACCATAACAATCCTGAATTGTGAAAAAACGATTATTTTTTTTACCTAGGGCATTTAGGCCTTATTTTACCCTCTTGCAAAAAATGAAAAAATGGACATATTGAGAGTTTTTATGTTATTTGTGTCTTAAATGACTTAAAAATTTTGAATTTCTCAAAAACTAACCTTAAATTCATAGTCTTGTTGAGATTGAGAAGATAAAAATTTTGTTGATTTTTTTGAAATTTTTTTAAGGGGTACCCCTTCAAAAAAATCGAAAAAATCGAAAAAAAATTTTTCTTTCAAAATTTGATAAAACTCAGTTTATAAGGTCATTTTGACCCAAAAAATACAAAAACGGCATTCATTTGGCGATTGGGTAAATAGTTTCTGAGATATTCAGAATTTTGAAGTCATTTTAGATGATATCTCAAAAACTACTCACTAAATCGTAAAATAGAACCGATTTTTGAATTTCTTGGGTCAAAATGACCTTATAAACTAAGTTTTATCAAATTCCGAAACATAAAAAATTTTTCGATTTTTTGAAATTTTTTGAAGGGGTACCCCTGCAAAAAAATCGAAAAAATCGGAAAAAAATTTTTCTTTCAGAATTTGATAAAACTCAGTTTATAAGGTCATTTTGACCCAAAAAATACAAAAATGGGATTCATTTGGCGATTGGGTAAATAGTTTCTGAGATATTCAGAATTTTGAAGCCATTTTAGATGATATCTCAAAAACTACTCGCTAAATCGTAAAATAGAACCGATTTTCGTATTTTTTGGGTCAAAATGACCTTATAAACTAAGTTTTATTAAATTCCGAAACAAAAAAATTATTTCGATTTTTTGAAATTTTTTAAAGGGGTACTCCTGCAAAAAAATCGAAAAAATCGAAAAAAAAATTTTCGTTCAGAATTTGATCAAACTCAGTTTATAAGGTCATTTTAACCCAAAAAATACGAAAATCGGTAGCATTTGCCGATTAGACAAATAGTTTTTTGAATATCGCATAAAATCCGGAAATATCTAATAAAATCCTGAAACAATTTTAAACAAATTAAAAAAATATCGAATTAATAAATTCGTCGAAAGCAATTAACTTTTTTAGTTGTGTGTAAATAAACAACAATGCTTTAGTTACGAAATAAAAAATCATAGAAAAATACTTCTATCTTATCTGAAAGATTAAATGGTTCATGGCTTAGATTGACTCTTATTAAAACATAACAGTAATAAATCCATTGTGTTATCTTAATAGTTTCGAGGTTACGGCTCTTAAAGTATTAGCTGAATCACAGTGTACCTTATTATGTAAGAGGGATGTACCTTATTATGTGAGACAAATATCACTAACTTCGAAACAGTTAGGCAATGTTATATTAACATACTAATGCCACATTTGCATGAGTCTAAGTGCTCTACCAATATAAGTATAGTATTTATTCAATTAATTATTTTAATTGATATCAATATTCACTTTTTTATTTTATAAGTAAACAAAAATAATAATTATACAGATATAAGTATTTTATACTATTTTGATAAAATAAAAATAAATTACATAACAAGATTTGTTGTAACTAGTTTATTATTTTGATGTAAAAATTATAGCTAAGACAGGTAAATAAACCAAATTTTAAGTTTTTATCAAAATAAATATTATTTGTAGAAAATAAAAATTATTTTAAAAAACTGTTTAAGCACTTTTTTCTTGGTCGAAATTTTTGAGGTGAAAACTTCTATAGGCGAGTTAGACGACATAGGAATAGAAAACTAAAATAGGAAACTAAAGCATTTTTCAGTTTTCTAAACGTCTTTATAATAATTAAAGCTGTACAATTAACTATGAATACGTAATTCTGATCACTTAACTGATTTTTTGGTTACTTTTGATTACTATTTATAGATGGCGTTTTTTTAATTATTATTATAAAATAGTTTTTAAACACATGTTAAAAATTTTAAGTCACAAATTATGAAGTTTTAATTATTCATACTATAATTAAAAAACTTAAAAACAACACAGTTATTCCAAAGTTTTATGTCTTAGATTTGTAATGGGCCCCGACTGTTATATTCACTGTGTTAACTGTTTTTTTTTTAAATTATGCATTTCTACCGTTTCGGTCTTTATCTGTAGATCATGTACACGCTAAAAGGGTTAAAATAAAATAGGTGTGAATATGGCTTTATAATTATACTAATATGATCAGCAAACCAACTAATCACAACAGCAAGACATTGTGGTTAAAATTAGGAGACAGAGGGCGACATGACACTATATTTCTATAATACTTATATATATTTCCATAATACGTACCCAGTGGCGGATTTCATCGGTTAATAAGGAAGCAATAAGCTCCCCTAGAAGACGAATCCCATGGACACACACATTTTGGAAACCAATTGAAGATAGGAATTTGGTTCAATTTTTTGTCTTTGATATTCGATTTACACTGACAGTCATTTTTGTCGAGACAAGGCCTCTATAGAGATAAGTTTAATTTGACCACAAATTTGAAAAGAATGACCCAAATTTAGTCAAATAACATACTTGCCTTGTAGCAAATTAGGATATACTTTGGAATTGATTGATAGAGCACATTATAATTTTGTTTTTTGATCGTTTAAAAATCGATTAATTTTGGACACTCAGGAAATTTGATCCAATCTGAATACAATTTTTTGGGTCGATTAAAAAAATCATCTTTGTCCCAGGAATAATGAATGGTTAAGAGCATCCCAATGCGGACTTTTAGTGGTCCAACTTGTCATTTTATTTTCTGAAAACCAGTTACTCGATAGAAATTTCTCGCTGTGCCTTTTTTTTTTTTAATAAATCCGCCACTGTAGGCACTGTTCTTAGAATATCATTGAACTAATTAATTTTGTTGCTAATTAAATTAATGCGTTTAGGATACGAATACGATACATGGCACATATTTTACAATTATTTGTAGGTATCATTAATCTATATATATATATATATATATATATATATATATATATATATATATATATATATATATATATATATATATATATATATATATATGCTTCAAAAACTCAAAAGGTCTGCATCGATTGAGCTAAAATATTTACATCATATACAACCCTATTAGAGGATGGCCTAATTAAAGGAAACCACCTGTATGCGTTAGAAAAATGCAGCCCCCGAAGCAAGGAGGTATAACAGTGGATGTGGGGAGGAAATTGGGTATGAACAATCAAAAATTTTCAAATATACCCAAGTACGAAATAATATAAATGGGCATGGCGTGTATATAACAAATCTATAAGTTACATGAAAATCAGCCGTTTAAAATTTGTGTATTTTTTTGTCGGGGGTTTATCAAATTTTATAAAATTTATCAGCTGTTAATCTTCTCATAAATATCCATGTAATCATTGTGTGCAACAGCGAAGTGTGGGAGGGTACAGCTAGTTATTTATATAATTGTATTTACAAATACAATTGGAAATTTTATTCAATAAATCCACCCTTCACTCCGTCTACCTAATCAACATGTTCAATCTTAATCAAAGCTAACAAGTCATATAAAATACATCTTACAGTGAAATGGGGTAAATTATTACGTCATATTTTGTGAAAAAATATTATATATCTTGGAAATGACACATTTCCCAGCATTGTCGATATAAAGGAAAAGTTTCGTCTTGTTTCAAAGTGCTACTTAAAAACCAGTTAGGTTAGGACTGCAATAAGATACGTTTCAACTCTTATATTAGAGAGCGTTACTCGCCCAATCGAAAGATTGGAACAAAGTTTTGTATTTTTGTCAAAAATTTGTCATAACCTTACTTCTGCTGTGACAAAGTCTATATTTTCGGGGAAAACATGACTAAAAAAATATTTAGTTAATTTATTGCGATGTTGATGAATATTTTAATTTTTTGGTATGCTTTTCATATTTATTTGGAAAAACACATATTTAACCGATAATTTTGATTTATTTCATTTTTCATTCAACAGTATATTCTAGTAATCAGTATATATGGTTTACACCCCCCACCCTCAACAAAGTGGAACGCGCAATGATATTCTACCTCCTGTAATTGTATTCAAAGCCATGGATTATAACTATTTTGTATTCGATTGGACGGACGGATACGTCATGTTTATAGAGAGAATACCAAAAAAATTATAATTTTCCTATTTTCGATCAGATCAAGTCACTTTTCGTTAAAATAAAAAATCTGGAAAATAATCTAAAACTCTAAAAATGAAGATTGTGTTTGTCAGCTTCGTTGCACGACGAAAGTCTTCTCCTTTATGCAATTTAATTTAAAATTTAACCCGAAAAATACCGTGAAACTTGGCTATAGTAGGACCTGAATATGTGAGAAACCTCGATAACTGGAACTCATGCTGCGATTCCAACGCGTTAGCACTGAATTACCTCTGTTAGTGGGACGTAAAAAACGCCGTCTCAAGTTCAAACACATATAAACCAAATACATGCTTTGTAGTCAAGTAATGAGTTATTTTTAGCTTTACAATATCAGGCAACTACAAAAATATATAATATATTGTGTGCAAATGCTGATTATAAATTTGATAATATAGATATCTCTCTTAAATCATTAATAAACTAACTATAGTCGTTTTTGTTCATCAAATGATGGATCTTCGATGAACTCATAATTAAAGTAAAATTTTATTGTTATATCATCAACAACCTTATATTTTGATGGTATTATTATAAACTACAAGATCGTTTAAATATTTTAGATAGTTTTTTTATCACCCTTTCTAGATTTTTTGATATAGAAATATCAAACTAAAAAGGATAACCTATATGATTCATCATTTTTTCAGCCAACTTTGAACGATAAAAAAATTAATAAAAAGCCCGATGATCTAGGAATTTTTTGCGAATTTTGGAAACTTTGTTAATCAAAAACTTTATTAATAAAGCTTTATTGAAATCCCTTGCATATCTCCAATCTTTTTTGTAAATCAAAATTATTTATTCCAACACTACTTAAAAAACTATACCCACTTACTATTGTCTCTGGTCAGTGGTCCCTGGTCCCTGGTCGGTAACTAGTGACTACAAAATGTTGTAATAACATAACAATGTCATTATATATCGCATCAAACGTATATGCGTATATAGGAGACTATTATTATGATACTGAAATACCTGAATAACATTCATACACTCCATGGTCCGTGTATCGCAGCATGTTTTGGCCACATATTTAATTGATAAATCTACCAGCTTTGAGCTAGCTCTATACAACATACCCTACATGCCAAACATCAATAGTCATTAAACGAAGAAACGAAGGAATACAGTTCGAAAAATTTGAGCAGTAAGTTGGATTTGAATACGGTTTTCGGCATTCGATTCGTTAGAGTGTCAGAAAATTTTGTGATCTAGTCGGATTTAAATTCACATTTCGGTTAATAGAGATGAAAATGGTTCAAAACTTGTTACCCGGGGGATCACGGAACACGAATTAAGCGATGCAACGTGTTCAGCGATCCCAAAAACCCTATAGTAACGAGTTTGGACTGATTAAATGACAAATTTCTCGAAAACTCTAGAAGACGATGGGGATACTGTTGCACCAGGTACTTCTGAGACCGATTCCGCCACGATACTCTTGTTCAGCGACCCCAAAAATCCCAAAGTAACGAGTTTGAACTCATAATATGAGGAATTTCTCGAAAGCTCTACTTGACGACGAGGAACTGTTTATCTTGAGCACCAGCTACCTCTGAGACCAATTCTGTCACGATATTCGTGTTCAGCGACCCCAAAATCCGCACAGTAACAAGTTTGAAATCATTTTCATCGCTATTAACCGAATTTAATATGAACGGTCAATTAAAATGCAATTATAAAATGCATATTAATTATGCTATTTGCTAGGTCACAAAATTTCCTGACGCTGTAACGAATCGAATGCCAAAAATCGCCTTCAAATCCAACTTACTGCTCAAATTTTTCGAACTTTGATCATTTTTTGTGCTTTGTTTCTTCGTCTAAATTGTGTCAATCATTTTTATATCCTGTATATGAGAAACGTATTTAAATTTAAAAAAAATAGAAGAAACGGAAAAAATTACACAGAAGCCAGGACTTGAATCTGAGCCCTTTAGATGTCCGGTCTAGGAAGTAGACTATAAAGTGACTCAATTTTCTGTCAAGATCTTCGTGTATTCTTGTTCTGATTACCTCAATCTCATATGTAGTAATTTTCAAATGTTACCAAGAGGTTAATTTAGTTAATTTTCATAATTTCCCAAAACTAAAAACTTAACTTTTGATTAGGTTTCCTATTTTTACATTAAGACGAAAAAACTTGTAATGACTTATAATAAAGTCCAATTAAAACGAAAGATATTGTCTTTATATTCCCATTGAGAATTCAATATTCGTTAATAAAACGACTACAACATCATACTACACTGTAAAAAAGATAATTCTCAAGAAATTTATCTTATTTAGTACAGAAAAAAAAACTTAACGCCATGAGAACTCGAGAAATCTATTACGTGTGCTAGGTAAATAAAAAAAACGCATATAACACGCAGTCGCAGATAGTAGATTATATCCGAACTTAAGTTCCAGGTCAACCGAAGTTTCCGCCATCGCAAACCAAGATATTGAAGAGGACCTCAAACTCAAAAATAAGTTTTTGGAAGTTCAACTAAAAAGGATTCATTCAAACAATTAAAACTACAGACAAAACTAGTCACATTCATATAACTAGAAATTAAAAAAAAAATTAATTTCAATTATTTGAGTCTACTGGGCAACGAACGCCTTTTCACATACAACCCTGTGTCTGTCTGTCTGTCTGTTACGTTTCTGCCCCTAAACTGCTGTACCAATTGTGATGGTTTCTGATTTGGATATAGAGAGACTTTTAGGAAGAGCATTTGAAACTTTTTGTCGTGAAAAAAAAAACAAACTTGAATGGGGTGAACTGAAAGTTTGTATGGGAAATGATGTCTTAAGTTAGGGTTAAGTTATTGGCAGTTTTATAATACACAAATCAGAAAAGGAAATAGACTTCAATCTATAATTTAATATTTATTATAATATCTAAATCAGAACCCCCCAAAAATGGCAAAAACACCCAAAAAACTACCTTTTTCATTAGAATGATAGGAAAAGCATCTTTTTCCTTCTTTACATGCTAGAGAAATGCGGTTTTTACTTTCCTCCTTATTGTCAGAGGAATGCAGCCTAAGGGGAGCAAATGGATTAAAGGATAGCATGTGGTGGATTTCCCTTAAGGTTGGCATTTTCTATATTGTCCGTGGGGTATCGATGTGATATGTGAAGATAAGGTTACGGTCTCGAAATGAATCAATGATTCCCTAAACTAATCATTTAGTGCAGGCCCAGATTTACCATGCAGGCATTGTAGGCAGTCGCCTACAGTGGCAAGAATTGAGGGGCGGCAAATTTTAGCGAAAACTTCGAAAACTTTTTCAATTCGCGGGAATTGAATTTCCCGACTGGTTTGTTGGCACGCGTACCAACATCAAAAGTGGAAAATGTCTGAATTGAGAAAAAAATCGATTTATAGAGTCATCTCGACACTGATTTAATATCGAATATTCGATAAGTTTCTATATAATCATGTTGATTTCTCCTATACGTGTTGTGAAATAAAACATAAACTCCTCTGTGATTATTTACGAACATTGGCGGTCGAGAATTCATTGTGTTAATTCATTGTCAACAATACGTGTGCTGCGACAAGTTTTAATGGCATAAATTTCAGGTTTGTTATCATTACAAATAAGATTTTTCCTACAAACAGATTCATAAAAATCAACAACGGAAAAAACAGCAATGATTTTTGTATAACAGTTTATCTAACTCTATCTATTGTAGAAAAAACTTGAATGCTCAGCAAGCAGTTCATGGATATAAGGCTACTGATTATAATTAAATAAAATATTTGCTTTCAGAAAAGGTGGTAAAAATTATTAAAAGTGAAAGATATTTTCTTGAATCAGAAACATATTTCTTACAACTGATTTTTGTTGAACAGTGTACAGTACCAAAAAACTGTAATAAAACTGATCGATTGGAAAATTTTTCTATAATAATTATTATAGATAAATACGAAATGTGTCTTTTATGTCGATTTATCAATGTACAATGATTTGTAAATAATATGTATTGACATATATAATCGTTCTATTACGATTATACCTATCGAATAAAATTCACTATCGTTTTAGGTTCTTACAACAATATTCGAACATTTTTATTTAATCAAAAAATGTTTCAGTATTGTTTATATGTAGTTTATTTAATCAATTTATATGTTATATTCAATTTATTATATACACTAGCTTTTTCCCGTGGCTTCGCTCGCGATAATTCATTTCAATTCACTTCAATTAATTCACGAAAAGATTCATTAACCAGTTTAAGTGGGCAATAAAATTTATAAGAAGCAGTTAAGGAGATATAAAGGTTTTAATAATACCAGGGCTTTCAATAAAACTTTATAAATACATTTTTTGAGTAACAAAGTTTCCAAAAATCACCAAAAAATTCTTAGGTCATTGGGCTTTTTAATTTTATTTCATCGTTCAAAGTTGGCTGAAAAAATGATGATTCATATAGATTATCCTTTTCAATTGGATATTTCTATATCAAAAAATCTAAAGAGTGTGATAAAAAACTATCAAAAATATTTAGACAATCTTGAGTTCATCGAAGATCCATCATTTGATGAACAGAGACGACTGTAGTTAGAGTATTGATGATTGAAGAGCGATATCTATATTATCAAATTTTCAAATTCTCATTACTTGACTACAAAGCATGTATTTGGTTTTTAAGTATGTACTGTGGAAAATCTCTATTTCTTGTACTAAAATATTCATTCAAGCTGTATAATAAGACACTTTCGTTAATAAAAGAGATGTCGGCAATTTGGTCGACTTTTAAACAATTAAAAGTTTTGCAACAATTGTTAGTGTACAATACAAAGACTTTTGACTGAAGATACTTGTGACACACATTTGGACGATTGAGCTTAAGTGTTTAATTACAATTATAAAAGCACTTCACATTCAAATGAAGGATTAACTAGAAAACTATTAGAAACTTTCATTAACTGATAGAGATACTACTATCAAGATTGTCTAAATATTTGAAATAGTTTTTTATCACACTCTCTAGATTTTTTGATATAGAAATATCCAATTGAAAAGGATAGCCTATATGATTCGTCATTTTTTCAGCCAACTTTGAACGATAAAAAAATAAACAAAAAGCCCGATGACCTAGGAATTTATTGTGATTTTTGTAAACTTTCTTTTATTGAAATCCCTAGTATCGTTCAATCCTTGCATATCTCCTTAAGTTCGAAATAGTGAAAATAGTGACTATTCACTATTTTCACTATTTCAAATAGTGGTATACTTCTCACTAGCAAATAGTGAATTGTCACTACAAAATAGTGTTTTTTTTACTTTTCACTATTTCGTCCTTAGAGAGTTGGTAAAATGTCATCATTGAGTATAAGTAGAGTAATTTGATACCTAGAAACAGAACTATGATTAGGAATGAAAAACTATATGGAAAACAGAACTGAAAAACAATACATGAAAATAATAAATAAACAAGAAATTTGGAGTAAATGATAATAGGAAATTAATGTGAATATATTCTTAAGATTAACAACAGAAATAATAACGGATGTCGCATAAGGATAAAGTTTTTAACAAGGGTTTTGTTACGAACATCGCACCGCGTCTATGGTGTGAGAGCTTATAGTGCAATGAATATGGCAATAACGAGCTTTGATATAACATGCAAAGAACATGTTGTATGTGAAGGGTGGGTCGCGCGAACTAGCGGGGCTGTGTGGAAGTGTATGAAGTTTATTATATATATTTTAGCGTATAAGAACTTTTTTACTTAAAAATACAATGAATAATAAGTAATAAGAAAATTCATATTACCAACCATAAGAAAAATATACTCTCTCTACAATCTACATCATACATAAATTATGATTAGTACATTTTACTTAAGTGATATGTCATGTAAATTATTGTCTAGACTCTGGGATATTGAATCGCTTATAGGTAGCATCTTTATATTACAAGATGGTCAAAAAAAAAGGTATGAATAAAATTCAATCAGGTATTGGCTCAGCTCAAAATAAGTGATTTAGCTAAACTAAGGAGTCATTTATAATTTAAATTACGGTATGGTATGGTATGGTATGGAGGTTAGCGGGCCATGCTCGAGCCTAGTAGACCCTTGTACTCTATCCCCGCTACGGTTTTAGTGGCTATGTACTGAAATCCAGGATTTGCCTGGCGCTGAGTTTCCTAATTTCTTCTGGTTCGATTATGGCCGGACCAAACCATTTCCTTCGCTGCTGTATGAGCGCCGGGCAGTAACAGAGAAAGTGGATCGATGTTTCTTCTGAATTTTCTCCGCATCTGTCACACGCGGGAGACTGTCTTTTTCCAATCTGATGTTGGAACTTGTTCAGGTTATCATGCCTGATGACTCTAATATCAGCTCTGTTTAGTTTCAAGATCTCCTCGGCTGTGTTACCGAGCGAGTTTCCTTCACAAACAGGCTTTTGGCGATTCGCCCTCCCTCGTACCTGGTCCATGCCTTTAATTGTTGGTTTTTCAGATTATCTCCTAATCTGTTAAGACCTTCTTGGTATGGCATCCTCGCAAGCTTTTCTTGAGTGGGAGCCATGGTGGTTCCCAGTAAATTATATAATCCACTTCCCTCTATTGAGACGTTCATATAAAAACAATCAAACCTTTTATCCAAAATTGTGCCTTGGCGCTCATACATCCTTAAGTACATTATGAAATTTTACACCAAGATTTAATAATTTCTATTTATCCAAAAATGTAATACAAAATTTTAACTAGATTGAAAAATGATAAGGGATTGTCGTTATAAATGTGATAAAATGAGCACAAGTGGTGTAATGTGAATATAGTCACTTGTATGATTCAATTACCTAAAAAGTAGATAAGGGTCCATTCTCCATTTTAAATGTCACAAATGTTATAATTTTATAAGTAACTAAATAAAATTCATTTAAAATAGCCAATTTATGGTAATAGTTGCAGTTTTATTATCATCGAACAATGTTGCATATTATATTTCAACGATCAAGTTTTATTCTAAACGATCACATTAAGGGCTCTGTAAACAATTATTTCTAAATATATTTCCGAAATGTACCAGAAAAGGTTTTCTCATAACTATCACGGTAAGAAATGTTTACTACAATGCTGGTATGGTATAGAGACTATGATACCGTCAGTAATATAACAATATTGAATAGGGCTATTCACCAGAAGTATTATGAGACCCGCCAAACAGTATGGGTCTGACGACCATACTGCATTGACTCGTCCACCATAACTATTGGTTATGTCACTATTCCCTCAATGGTTAAATTAGTATGACGTTCACATTGATATTGACATAGTGATATCCACAAAAAATCTTACCGTAAAGTCATTTTTAGGCGATTCTCTTACCTAAAAACCTTCAGAAAACACTGCTCATCCCTTTTACTCCCTACGCAAACCTCAATGAGGATGAAAATACCATTTTGGGGGCTTTTAAGATCGCTGAATTCGAATTTGAACATTAAAAATGTGAAAATTTACTAATTAGGATTAAGTGGCTTCGAAAACATTCAGAATAGTAATATTTTCTTGATTTTGTTTTAATCGAGTAGCTAGAAAATTGAATTTTCCGGTCACCATTTGGAATTATCTCTTTTTTATGGGCAGATTCGAATTTAGCGACCTCTGAAATCCCCAGAAACATCATTTCCTTAGTATATACTTTCATGGTTAACATTGAAAGTTTTCGAGTTACCGCGATTTAAGCAATTAAATTGTTAATAACTTTTGTTTGTTACAAAAAAATGACGCACATATTCGTAATCAGCAGCTTAAAAATCTTCAGAAAAAATTGCGTCTGTGCATCCCGATTTTACGATAACCCCTATCCCTCGAAATGTCCTTAAATTATCAAGTTTCCTAAATCGTACCTGTACAGAGTTGCTGAAAACGTACATTTAAATTACTAAACTAAACATATAAATTATGTGTATTTAGAATTTGTTACCGCTGAAACAAAAAAAAGGGGTCTTATAAGTTTGACCGCTAAGTGTGTGTGTGTCTGTCTGTGTGTCGGTGGCATCGTAGTGCCTAAACAGATGAACTGATTTTGATTTTTTTGGTTTTGTTTGAAAGATAATTTAAGGGGTGTTCTTAGCTATGTTTCAAGGGCAAATTTAGGATTTTGTGCGTCGAAATGAAGGACTCTAACTAAAAGTAAACACAAATCCCGATTTATTTCATTGATTTCATGGATGTAATATCCATCTAAGATCTTACGGTACAAAACCTTAACATTCTAGAAATAAAAAAATGAAATAATCGTAATAATTTTATAAATCAGAATAAAATTACAAAATTATATTCATCAGAACCAGTTATTAAATCTAGTAAAATTGAAAAAAAAAAGAAAATAGAAAAACCAGTAGCAGCACACCAAACACAATGATGATAATAATTTGTATAATATTGTAGTGAAAAATCAGTTGTGGAGTTTTCAAATGGTTGAATAGAGTTAGAACAAGATATTGTTTCAAAAAGTTTTATTTAATGTATGCAAATAATGGTTTGGCTACATTATAGTATAAATAATTTAATTATACTTAAACGACATTGTTCATTACAGTACGGTATGGGAGAGTATTGTACCACAGCACTATGGCCCCTCGTCCTTGTGAAGGTATTTTTAGCCCCCGAACTAAAAAAAAACGGTGTTATAAGTTTGACCGCTATGTGTGTATGCCTGTCTCTCTGTCGGAGGCATCGTAGTGCCTAAACAGATTAACCAATTTTTTGCTTTTGTTTGAAAAGTAATTTAATGGAAAGTGTTTTAAGCTATGTTTCAAGTGCAAGTTAAAAACTAAAAAATTGACGATGATCTTCAAAATCATTGCGAAGATTTGAGGACCCTGGTGAAGATTGGCCTATCACAAATGGTGCGTGGGATGGCGGAAGAACTGAGCGTCAGGTTCCATGCTTTTTATGATGGTTTGGAAAAACTATAACTTTTTGCAACCGAACCAAATCCTCACAGCAAAGTCCTATTGTGAGGAAATTGACGAAATGTACCGAAAATTGAAGAGGAACAGAATAGGTCCGATTCTGCTCGACGTCAATGCCCGTCCGCACTTTTCATAATTAAACTAATTTTCTTGCCAACCGACTACCATCTTTTCAAGCACTTCGGTAACTTTCTCACCGGTAGAACCTTCGCCGTGTTTCATTGTAAATTGTGTCCAGGTTACAACAAATTACCCTACTATGTATAAAAGCTACACGCTACAGCGTCATACTTAAAAATATATTCAAAATTACACCTTAGAGACCATTACCAGACGAAGTCAATACAACCCGAATAGTACACGTCTTCAAACAATATCTTTTAAATTTTCTTAACTAGCTTTTATTAAGGTTGTTGCGAATATATGAGATTTTAGGTAATTCACCTCTAGACTTACATTTCTTGAAAAATTGATGCACGCTGAATAATTAATCTAAATACGCTTTCGTCTTCAAATGCCATGTGTCCAGCACTTAGGACTAAACATAAAGATTAAACAAGTGAAAACAAACCATTGACTGAGTTAATTGTTGAAATACCATGTATAGACAGTGTTGATAACTTTATTACATTATACATACATACATGTCACATGTACATAACTGATATTCCCATATAGTACATACTATACAATTAACGCCTAATTTGCGCCCTCACGCGTAAACAGTGATGTTTACGAAAAAATGTTCCAAATAAAAGTTGGTTGGAAAATTTTTTACCTTTATACTTTTGTTCTATCTCTAACATTTTACAAGATGGGACAGAGGCCAAGACCCACTTGGCTTATGTTGCTCATTTACGAACTCGACCTCACTTTTTACGTCCTGAATACGCTATACAAATTTCAGCTTGATATCTTTTTTCGTTTTTCAGTAATCGTGTTGACAGACAGACAAACAGGCGGACAGACAGCAAAAAACGGACTAATTAGGTGATTTTATAAACACTTATACCAAAATTTTGTTCATAGCATCAACACAATATTTTTAATAATAATTTTAAGCGTTACAAACTTGGAACTAAACTTAGTATACCTTGTAAATTACAAATATACATGGTATAATCATAAAATGGAAAAATACTTTTTTATTTTCTTTCAATAAAATTTTTTTTTATGCAAACAATTTGGTTTTTTTGTAAAAAAAAAAATTGGCAATCCTAGTTGCATGTGTTGTGTTAGTGTGTTAGTTTACTGCTTAGTATATAAAATAATGCGGTATATATTTAAAATAAAATATAATTAATAATAGAAAGTCTGCAAGCAATATAAAATGTAGTTCGAAATTCGACAAACAGCCATCACCATTCGCTCACCGGTCCAAAATGATAATCATAGTATTAATAATAATGTTTTGTTTTATAAAATTATATTGAAAATATGTTGGTTCATTCTATCTATAGTTTATTCATTACATCATGAACCTTCAAAATTCTATAATAGGCCTTTTCATCATGTCATAAGCGCAAGTGCAGAGTTTATTTTTTCGTACTGACAGCAATAAGTAGGACTAAGATAGAAGATATTTGTTATTCATTTTATCACATTGGTTATAAATCATTTAGTACGAAACAAATGTGAATCGTGATTTTAAAATGAAAAGCCCTATTCAAAAGTATAAAACTATAAATCGTTGAAGAAAATTCTCTCTTTTTTAGCATAAAAACTTTGTAAATATTAGATAAATTATTATTGAAATGAGTCTCTACAGCTTTTTTAATTATTAAAATTTCCAGTTGCTTAACCTACAGTATTGTAAAAAAGTTTTGGTTTATTGTACGGTACATATCATTTAAACCAAATACATGCTTTGTATTCAAATAATGAGTTATTTGTAACTTTACAATACCACGAAACTACAAAAATACATAATATATTGTGTGCAAGTGCTGCTTATAAATTTGATAATATATATATCGCTCTTCAAGTATTAATTCTCTACTACTACAGTCGTCTCTGTTCATCAAATGATGGATCTTCGATGAACGAAATTAAAATTTTGTTTTGATATCATCGACAACCTTATATTTTGATGGTATTATTATAAACTACAAGATTGTCTAAATATTTAAGATAGTTTTTTATCACACTCTCTAGATGTTTTAATATCCAATTGAAAAAGATAACCTATATGATTCATCATTTTTTCAGCCAACTTTGAACGATAAAATAACAATAAAAAGCCCGATGAGCTAGGAATTTTTTGTTATTTTTGTAAACTTTGTTAATAAAGGGTTATTGAAATCCCTAGTACTATTCAATCCTTGCATATCTCCTTAAATGGAACATGAGCTAAATGTTCATAACACGAGTACTGACGGGTAAACTGAATAAAAATTTAGAGTCATTATTCACGGAATGAACTATATGCATGTAATGTTGGCATGTATGGTATATATATGTAACATATTGCAACAATGTATAGAGAAAGTAATAATATGTGCTTAAAATAATAATAAACATATCCGATTAATTATTTGTTGACAATCAAAGCTTAAATAATTAATTTGACTCATTGGTGAACCAATTAACAATTTTGTGTTTTCATTTCAGTTCAGCTCAACTGCAATTAGGGTTGCCATAACTTCAGATTTGATCGGAGCCCTCTCGAAATTGTATAGTCTCTTTTGACTCCCAATATCAAGAAAACATTTTACAGTAGTTCAGTAAAAACAAGCGAAACAAACAATTGACTGAGTTGATTGTTGAAATGCCATGTATAGCCAGTGTTAATTAGGCAATTATTTATTTTTTTACGTCATGTAAATAAAGAAAGATATACACTCCTCTTGCACACATACATGGCGTTCTGTTATTAACTGCAGATCGTGGGCCTACAGAATAAGCTCATAAAGACGAAGGAAAAAGTTATTTACCAATTTTGGATCTGAGCCCTAATTTGGGCGCTACAGGTATGACAAAAATTGATAAATTGGTAAATTCACTGACTATCATTCGATAACCAGTAGCCAATGATAATCAGTAGATATTAGTATACAATACGTGTATACATACCTAACCTAATTTGAGCCTTCACGAATAAATAGTGATATTTAGGAAAAAAATGTTTTAAACAAAAGTTGTTTATTTTTGTATAAAGAACATATTTTATTTAAGCTTTTGTTTGTCTCTAACGGCTTACAAGATAGGTTCTACGGACCCACGACCCAATTGATCGATGTTGCTCTTTTACGAGCTCAACTTTCGTCAGAACCATTTCCAAATGCTGCTTAAAAATATGCCGGGACCCTGATTTATCTCTCGACTTCTCGGAACTTTGAAGGGGAAACCCTAACTGTATTTTTAACGAGTATTGAGTATATTTATCCTACATGTATGTGCATACACTCAAACTTACCCACTCTATAAATGTTACTGTTTGTTGCATATATACATAATTTATTTATTTATTTATTTATTTTAATATATATTCAACTTATCAGTAGCGGATTTATTAGGGGGAAGGGTAAATTTGAGCGTTGGAGTAATAATAATAATAATATAATAATACTAATGGGGTTTAACCTCCGTTTTTCTGACATATACGCCTATAAAAGATGCCACCCACACCATTATTTGTTAATCTTTATTTATTTAATTACACACATATTTACAATTACATTTTGATGTGGCTGGAGTCGGTTACTTCGTTCTTATCCAAGCGACGACAATGTGATCAATTCTACACTCTCATTAATTATAAAACGTTCACAATGCCGCTGCCTGGATTCGAACCCGCAACCTAAGTCTAAATGGACAAACAGACAAAGACAAACGTCTTAGACCGCTCGGCCATTTAGGCTCAAGAGAGCGTTGGAGTAATTCGATTTATGATTGTGTAGGATGCACCACCACTACTATTCAAATTTCCTAAAATTGAAGCTTAAAGTAGGGGAAGGTGTCCTATAATGATCCTCCTAAAAATGAAGTTTATAGCCACTATTAGAGATATGTATAACGTCGAAATACTTTTGGTTTTTTTATTAAGTGTTGAAATATTGATATGCCAATTTCTTCTGATTTGTTCAAATTTTTAGAATTATTCAATATTTCTCAAAACGGATCGTTTAACTGACCTTATAAGAATGGGTGGGTAAAATGTTTCCATCGCATTTTTTACCAAACAGTTCACATAAAATATTAATTGTTTTATTAGTCTGAAAACAAAAATCATTGGTAAAATCATCTACATCAAACCATTCAAGATCCGCCATTTGACGGAGGATCATTTTACTCGCCATAACTTTACACATAAAATAGAGATCATTTTAACGTATATAAAAGGGATCATTTTACCTACAACGACATATTTGAATATCGTCATAAAAACTGACCTTAAAATTTGTTACACTTTAAAATTTTATTTTAAAGATCAATGAGATCCTATTAAACATAAGAAAGGTCATTTAGTCAGCAATTCCTGGATCATATATCTTCTTTTTGTTCCACAAGTTTTTCATCTTTCCTTCCCTATATTTCTCAAAACTTCAAATCTATCTTTAAGACTTCTCAAAAAGAAAAGTTTTGTAACCGCTACTGTTAGTAATTTAAATTCAATTATTTATCTAAAAAAATTTTTGTTACAATAATAAACAGATGCCAATTTTCCTGAAATAATCGTTAATTATTCAAAATACTATTTAGATAAAATCAATAAAGTTTTAAACTAAGAAACTTTTTACAAACAGTTCATCGAATTACACTTATAAAATAGTTAACTCATAACTTTGGGGAAATAACCCTTATGTTTCTGCCTATTTTTATTCAATCAAATCTGACAATTTACGATAAAAGTAATATAAAAGTGTAACGAAAATGCGTACTTGACTGAAATGTATTTTTTACTAGATTAATACCCACCCGCTTCGCTGGGTTTAAAAGTAAAGATTGATAAAGATTGCTCTCGTTTATCCTCTTTCTATAACAGTCGAAATAATGATAAGGATTGTTTTACACAGGTAAAATATATGTATGGTTTTCTATTTTTTTAAATATATTATAGCGGTAATTATTCATTGAGTATATCAGAAAAGATGACCGTGAAATATTTTATTTTGATGATTTTTACAGAAATCTGTTATTTAGGTTAATGTCAAATTAAATTAATTTTATTATTATTTTTTTTAAATATATCTTATAAATTATATCTCATGTGTTATTCTGATGTATCAGCTATATTGCTGTACAGTTTCATTAAAAACTATTCGCCAGTTTTAGCGTGAAAGCGTAACAAACAAACATGCTTACTTTCGCATTTATAATATATAGAGATATTAACGTTTATTCAATAAAAAACTAAAAATTTAGTTATTTAGAAATTCATAAAAGACATATCTTTGTTTCGAATCTTTTGTTATATCCCATACAAAAGAAAATCCAATTTTTTTGAAACCCTTCCTGCATCTTCGCAACTTTTCTTAACATTTACCTGCAACCCTCCTACAAATATAACGTTTTCCCCCTGTAAATAAACAAAAATCAAAATGAAATTAGCAACGATCTTCGAATCATGCATAACTTATTATTATCTATTCAGATCTTTATCAAAATTTGCTCGACTTTAAACTAAATAAGAAGAAAATACGAGTAAGGCTGTAAGATTTACGATTTCTATGACATTTTTAGGACACATAAATCAAATAGAGATTTCCCTGTACATGTATAAAATGTTTTTACAAATAAATGATCGCAGTAAATTAGTAACGGATAATTTAAACTATTTAGATGAAACTTTATTTATTTTTAAAATGTGTGAAGAAAAAAAAATGTATATAATTATGACAACTATAAATATGTTTGAATAAATTTTCAACTAGAATAATTCAAAAATATTTTAACGACATTATTTTACATAATAAAGCCATTTGTTTTTTTCTTAAATAACTATGAATTCAAACAGAAATATAAATGCTTATAAATTATTAAGTTACAACATAATTCGGTCATAGATCAAACCTATTAACCATTTTCATCACATAATTGAAATAGAATTATTATACCATGTAAATGTGAAATATATACATGGTATATTAAGTTTAGTCCCAAGTTTTTAAAACTTAAAAATATTGATGCTACGAAAAAATTTGGTATAGGTGTTCATAAAATACATTTCCAGTAGTTGTCTGTCTGTCAACTCGATAACTCAAAAACGAAAAGAGATATCATGCTGAAATTTTTATAGCGTGCTTCGGACGTAAAAAGTGAGTTCGTAATTGTGTCCATAGGAGCCATCTTGTAAACCGTTAGAAACAGAACCGTTAGATAGTTTAAATGTAAAAAATGTTTCTTATCAAAAAATAAACAATTTTTATTTGAAACATTTTTTCGTAAACATCACTGTTTACCCGGGAGAAAGTAAATTGGCTTAGAAACATAATGTAGTATGTAAAACTGACATGAAATTGATCTTCATGAATCAACACTGTCTTTACATGGTATTTCAACAATTCACTCAGTTAATTGTTTGTTTTCACTTGTTTTATAAGTACAATCGACACACGTTGCGTGTTTATGTATGGATCACGCAAAAATAACTTATATCAACAGTTTTCTAAATATATTTCTAATAATTAATTCAGATATCATTTTAAACGACTATTTTCCCATAGGAAATTAATTCAAAAGAACAAAAATGTTGCAAAAATATATTTGCCACAACAATAGGCATAGTGTATATTCATGAAGAGGTTTCAAATTCATCTACTCTCATTTTTTTTTTCTTGCAGTGAAACGTGTTATATCAATACAGACTATAGGCCACAGCGGAAATACTTTCAGTTTTGTAACATTCACTAAGTTTGAAATTTTCAAATGAGTGGGAGGGTATTGATCTACCCATCAATGCGATAATTCGAGGGGGAATTTTAGGATCTTTTATAGAGGTAACCTTGTTAGGTTAGGATAGGTTAGGTTATATTGGCTGTCCACGAAGGACACACTTAGGCTGTAGAGCACTTTTGTGATACCATATATGTGTTTTACCACCTTTCCGCTAATAATTTCAATTATCAGTTCCTCAATTTCAGAGGCTGTGTGCACCACTTTCATGCATGTACCATGCACTACACCAGCCCATCACAACTATTAATTAAATTAATTTTAGGGTAGCGGGAATCAAACCCGCTACCCTAAGCATACCACGGACGGAATTGGTTACGCCTTAACCAACTGAGTTAATAGGACGACTAACCTTGTTAACATATGGAAGTTGTGTGGTGTTTTTACCAAATTTTTTTGATAAACTAAAACTTTTAGAAGAGAATAATGAATATATATACACTATTCATGAAAACTCATCAAAGAAACATTAACGAAATCAAATGTATCTTATCTTAATTCAATTTTATATGTTTATTTAATCAAACCCTCCCTCCACGCACTTTGTACACAACTTCCCACCCCCCCCTCTCCCTCAATCCCGCACCAACTCCTCACCTATGTTTATTATTCAAATATAAAGATTTGTTTATCATGGAACTCTCGCACTTTCGTTCATCAAACTGTTATGAATACTTTAAACCAAAATTTATTCAAATTATAAAATATATTGCTTCATATCAAGTTAAAGCTATATACATACTAACACATCAAATTGAGATAACTAAGATCACACCTAAGATCACACGATCTTTAACTAATTTTCAAAGTGACATCTACTAATTTAATGAATTTGATATACCTGTGAATTCATAAATCTTACTATTTTTCCCACATCTCCTGAATCAGGCCTCAGATCGAAATTTGGTAAAGAGCATTTCCATTTGTCTTGATAAGCTTAATTTACCTGAATAGTTTTCTGCTATCAAAAACAGAACATTCTGTATAGTGTGTTATCTTTTGGTTGTAAATCGCTCAGTATTGTATAGAAGTGTGAAACTAGCTGAATAAGTGTAACATATCTTTCTCGAATTGTATATCGTTGAACTTTTTAATTGAAAATAAATTTTTAATTACGTATATACATATTGGTGCCTAACAAATTATTTAAAATTTTAACGATATTTTATAACCCTAAAACATTGAATCTTCAGTTCAGTTCTAAATGGTTACCAACGTTATGGTTGTTAAGGTAAAGTATTGTACCTATCCCCTGTCATCGTATTTGAACACAGGTACAATTTACAATTATATTTAAATAATAATATGAAATTATACAATTAAGATTTCATATAAGATATTTTATTTATTTATACCAAGTATCTAAAAAGTTTAAGCAAAACTAAAATTTTTCTAATATTAAAAAAGTTGATAGTATAGACAATAGAGTTAAATGTTCACCCTGAGCTTAAAAATTACATGCTAAAGATGACCTAATTCGAGTTTCTTGTTAATTTGTAAGTTGATATACACGATGCAATAAATTTTATCAGTTTTTGGGGATAATTGGAAAGCCGTACATTCAATCGAATAAAATGCGAGTGTCTATAAAACTCATAAAATAACACAGGGATTTCATTTTCCATTCTGTAAGTATAATAGTTTCTGAGCTATGGGCTCATTGAATGTCGTATTTTCTGCGACAACTTAAGTTGATATCATTAAATGTTTCAATAATAGAAAAATCTTATATATTTAAACGAGCCATTCTTCATTCAATATATATTTATATATATCAACGATCTTGGAAATGGCTCCAACGATTTTCATGCAAAAATCAAGGGGTTTTTTGGGACGAAAAGTTGATCTAGCTAGGTTTTATTTTTAAAAAACATCGTTTTATTCGTCTTTTCATGAAAAACTGAAACATACACTGCAAAATACGACTCTTCCTGACATCTATTGGTGTATATCGTAGTTAACGAAATAAAGTGCATTACCGGGACATTCAAATTAGTATATATGTGGAGATTTAAACGGTTCTTGTATTAGTGATAAAATTTGTGTCTTTTAACCAAAGAAATAAGCAAAACTCGGTCATCGGACAAAATCTGAAGAACTTATTTTAAAGTTTTTAAAAAGATAATCAAAATGACCTGTAGTAGACCTCAGTATGACAATTCACGAAACTATGACGAAAATGAACTTGCTTATTATGTTTTTTTAATTAAAGTATATTAATTATATCTAATTGTATTTTGGAAATCAAAGCTGCTGAAAAATCATCCTAATGTATACATTTTACCAAAAACATATTTTTCTCGACTTTGTAATTAGCACATGAGAAGATAAATAAAAAATTACACGTCAACAAAGTAATTACGTGATAAATTGTAAAACGAATTAACAAGCTTGGTAAAAAAAAAGAATATAATTGATAATAAGTACGCATGCGTTATTTTCTATCAAAGTTATAAATAATACATATTGTTTTGTGATAAAGTTCATAGAATTTTCTAGACTTAAAACTTGTACTTAACCATAATTATAATGAAAAATGATTAATTATTTAGATTTATTTGAATGTATGTAGAAGGTATGTATACGCAACGACACGACACGACACGACACGACAACAGCTATTTATATATTTATATATGTATGTATTACATTAGTCTAAAAGATGGTAGCGAATAAATCAAATCAAAAAATCGTTTCAACAGAAGTTTTTGAAACTTATTGGAAAACTTTCAAAATGAAAAAGACCATTTTCTTGCAAATTTAGACTTTTAACAACGAATAAGGAGGTTTCTTGGGGTCACTGATCTCGAATTTTCAGTAAAAACGTTTAAGTTTTTATTCCCTCCTTTTTTAAGCTTACATAAGTGCGTCCCCGAAATAATAATTACCATTTACTGCAAATAGGACCTTTAATGACGTATAAAGGGGTTTTTGGGATCGCTGATCTAAAATTTTCAGTCGATTTAATTGATTGAAATTATTTTAAAATAATTTGTAATCGTTAGAACATGATGATAGAATGTTAAATCCAACTTGAGAACACTAAAAATAAATTTATCTGTTGGTCGATTTTGTTTTGTTACCATTATTTTTGTCTGTCTAAATGGTATGTTGCGGCTGGACTATACACCTTCTCTATTAGTAAGTAGACGTTACGTAAAATAATAATGCTAGCAATTAAATTAAATTATACACATTCGTATTAACGATGTAATACTTAATGCCTATTAATTACAAAACTCTGTACATTTTTGTTCTTCAATAAGTTGTTAAGTAATATAAATAATACATAGACAATGATGGATAGGATGTCACAGTCACTACTACTTACTCATCCTGTACAAAGAAACAATTTCAATCATCGAACCTCTTTATATCATTCAAAATAAATTCCAATGAAATAGGGAATATTCATGAAGTTTAAATTTAGTTCAAATATTCTGTTTCCGTAACTTTATAGGCTGTAAATTTCAACTAAACCATAATTTTAGTAATTAATATCTTTTTAATTACTTAAAATTAATTAATAAAAGTTCGAATTCAGTGAGAGAAATTCAAATTTCGTAACGGGAAATTAAAATTTTAAAACGGATGTGACATCATAGTATGTGTCTTGTCAGATTTGTTGACATACTGCATGGTATTAATTACTTATATTTTGTATGGTACTACCATGAATATATACTATTATTACTTCATACGTGGGTATTTCAATTGTAGTAAAGAGTGCATTGAACTGTCACCAACTGACAGATCACATATTAATCTCATAATTATTCTCTATTTTAAATTTATATTTTTTTTATGTTATAACGCTGTAAACAATGAATTAAAAATATTAAAAAATACATGAATACTCCCTATTGGGACCTCGGTTCCTAAAGGCACATTTGGCAACCTTTTCACTAAAATCATTCATTTAGAAGAAAAAATAAAACTTCGGCCACAAAAAGACTTTTTGACTGAAGCGCACAAAGTTTTCAAAACAAATTTCATCTGACGTGAATATATTTACAATAAACAGTTGAATAAATGTAAAGTAAAGCTAATTTATTCCAAAGTTTAAATCGATTGCTGATTATATGATTAAGACATGTTAATTATTTTCATACAAATCTTTGATTAGTTTGTCAAAGTTTGATTTTAGTTAGTATAGTTATCCACTTTCTCTACTTAGTGATAAACAAATGAAACATATTCAAATACATCGATTGTCAATATAAAAATAATCTTAGTAAAATATAATACGTACAATTATATTCGTCAAATATATGAACTAGAAAGTTCAACTATTGACTGATGTTCATAAAAAGTGGTTGCAGTTAATTATTCGGATCTTTGAAGATCTTACGATGTCTTACAAGTTAATAGAAGTTCTAAGATAGGATAAAATGAAACAAACACAAAATTTCCGTCTACATTTAACGAAAACAAATAACAAATTATTTTTGATTTTACTATTCTTCAACTTAGAAGTATTTGAAAAAGGTTTTTGAATGGAATATTCAAAAAAACTTCTAACGATATATATCGTAAAATTATTATTCTTAAGCATGTATGAGCATGGTAGTGGGGGCACAAATTTAAAAATAGATATTTTCAATTTTGATGATAAATTTATATTATTACTTGACGATATAAGACGAAAAGTAAGAATAAAATTTTTCGATATCTGGCTTAATTTTCAAAATATCGAAAATTGGAAATTTTGTTTAATTATTTAGCTTTCGATATTTCGAAAACCAAGACACATATCGAAAAATTTTATTCCTATTTTTCGTCTACATTCATGAAGTTATAACAAAATTCATATCATCAAAGTTGAAAATAAGATAAAAATAATTTCAACCCTTAATCTACCCTGCTCTTACATCCCTTATATGGACGTTGACACTTAGTTTTTTTCTTTTCTAATTCATTGCTAATATGTTTACTTTCTATTAAAAAGACTACCTACAAACAAATTTTGAGCCTTTAAATCAAACATTGTTGTCATGCTCATACATCCTTAATATCAAATGAATTAAATTGTGTCCAAAGAGAGACAAAAATATTATCTCTATATTTTAGAATCCCGTTTTTCCTTTTTCCACCGCGCGTTTCTAGCAGTAACCATGTAACCGTCAATTTTAATTTTCAGTTTTAATATATATATTTTTTATTTAAAATTTTTTTATTAAATCACATTTCTGTTGTATGTATAAAAATTTGTTCCTATACATAACTATTTTTTTGCAAAAAATGAAACCGACCAAAAATACACAAAAAGGTAAAAAATAATTTTTATGTAAAAGACTTTTCCTAAAGATATGGTAAAGCTCCCAAGCAAGTAATTGATTGGAGTCAATGCTTTAAAATTATTTCTGACTTTTTTGTGCATTATTAAGTTCGTATGTAATAAACAAAGTAATAATTAATTCATAATAATAATGGGTTTAACCTCCGTTTCTCTGACATATATATCTATAACAGAGGCCACCCACATCAATATTTGTTAATCATTATTTGGGTGGAGTCGGTTACTTCGTTCTTATCCAAGCCACGACTATGTGATCAATTCTACCGCACCATAATTCACTTTGTTCACACTGTCGCTGCCTGGATTCGAACTCGGATCCTAAGTCTAAGTAAACAAATTGTTAAAGTCTGTCACGTTAGACCGCTCGGCCACTTAGGCTCTATAGGAAACAAAGTCGCTTACACGTCTTCACACCTTTAATGAGTTTTATTTCAGACGTTTCTATGGTAACGATATACTACTTTATTAACATAATTGTAGTTGGAAATATAGTTCTATAGATTGCATATATGATTTACATTGAAAATTAAAACATTGATTAAAAATAAAACAAGAAACCCGACTGCGTTAAATAAAAACTGAAAACAAAAAAAACTGGTACAGTAGTTTACATAGCGATTCCAACAGTTGGGTCCCATTATCGAGACCCAAGGACAACGAAAGATTTGAGCCGGTCTAGATTTTAATGAATCCCGACTGCTGTGTAAACTACGGGAAAAATATATATAAACGAGTTGAATTGAGAACCTGCCTCCTTTTGTGTCGGTTAAGAACTTGTATAAAAAGTGATGTAGTATTTTACACTATAATTTTTATGAAACAAACTTTTTACAAAATAGTAAAAAGTTTTTTAAATAAATTTTCTAAATATTACTAATTATGAAATATTATTTACGATACCACCCGGTATATTATGTACTAGTATACCATAGTATAAATATACTATATATGTATGATTATGAAAGTTTCTCTTTAGAGCTTTTTCTAAGCTAAGCTAAGCTAAATAAATGAAATACAATGCTTTAGAATTTAATACACGATATAAATATCGAATGCAAGATGTCACAAATCAAATTGTGTCATTCATCAGTCAAACAGTTGTCAAAAGTTAATAGCTAATTGAGGAGATGAATGGAATGAGGGCGTAAGTTTGTAATAAATTTTAATTAAACACCTTGGCGTAGCTAAGATTAATGGGACATTAAGGCAATGTTTAGATAAAAATCTAATTCTCTTAGATAAAAATCTAAACATCTGACGGAGGGTTTTCATGTATTCATTTTAATGTTGATAATCTTCTACAGATGAAAAAAGTAAAAAACTTCTACTTTTATAACTAAAAGCTCGTACAATACATTACGTTTAAATTTAGAAAAAGTTGGTTGTGGGAGCTCAAAAGCACGACTGAAGTTTCCTTCTTAAGTCTTGTATAGTGTTCAGTGTTCGTCAGGTTATTGTCAGTTTTAAACCATAGATGCTTTATCTGTGTTGCACATGCTATGTAGTATAATTTATAGTATCTGGATGACTAAGATTTGCTCGTTATTTTTTTCGTTGGAGCCGTTTCCGAGATAAAACGACGTTTTCTTAAATTAAAACCTACCTAGATAGATTTTTCGCCCCGAAATCCTCGTGCATACTACACTTCATTGGAGCCAAGAAAATCATTGGAGTCAGATTTGGGTTTTCGAGTGGCCCGAAAAAAACCCGAAGACGTACGATGTAGTTCGTTGCTTGGGTGAGTAGCCATGTAGTTATTCTGTATCGGTGGGTTGTGTTGTATAGTGTGCTGTGCCCGTCAGGTTATTGTTAGTTTCAAACAACAGATGCTTTATCGACAGCACCCAAGTATACAAGTATACACACGCATTACTAAAAGGTGAAAGGTGAGCAAGATAGGTTGGGCACAAAAAACGTAACGAGTTAATTCCATCACAAAATTTTACTCTCCATTTTTTTTTCGTAACAGAATTTACGGAAGAAAGACAAATTTACGCGTTTAGATTTTTGTGTGTGGAGCCCTCAATTTTAGCCGTATCGTGATGAATAACACTACAAGAATTTATAAAAATCAATCGAATTAAAAGTCAGAATTTGGATCGATAAATTTTTGCTTCTAATGAAAAATGAAAAATGCTTGTGTTAGAAAATCAATAAAAAATGATGGAATGATGGAATAAAAATTTAGAACTCGCTGTAGACGTTGTTTATATTATGTGAATAAACGCGGTATGAAGTCAACCGCCAAACACTAGTTCCGGCGGTTGTTAGAACAAGCGCAAAGTACGTAAAGTACAAACGACTTGGTATAAACGTATATATATCGAAAGCATTTCACCAACGAGAAACCAAGTTATAGTCAGTCATCATCGTCGTCTCGTAAAATGTATATTAAGCCTTACTATACACATTTATATTGACAATAGTGTAGAACTCTAGAACTGTAGAACTGTAGAACTATAGCGATAGAACAGTTGTATTCTGAGTAGTAGAATATTGTTCGTTCATTTAAGGAGACTATCAAGGATTCTACACACATTTAAAATATATTATTATGATTGAAAATCAGAAATTAGTTGATCAAAATTTATTTGTTTCAAATTTCTCGAAAACTCCTTCTCTTCTATGTATTTCGGGTAAAAATTGTATATTATTTGCTGAAGTTTACGATTAAGGTGATTGTAAACATACCGTATTGTAAAAAAGTTTTGGTTTATTGCACGGTACATACATATTAATCAAATACATGCTTTGTACTCAAATAATGTGATTTTTTTTAGCTTTATAATACCACGCAACTACAAAAATATATAATATATTATGTTCAAGTGTTGCTTATAAATTTGATAACACAGATATCGCTCTTCAATCATCAATACTCTAACTATAGAGTCGTCTCTGTTCATTAAATGATGGATCTTCGATGAACTCATAATTAAATTAAAATTTTGTTTTGATATCATCGACAACCTTATATTTTTATGGTATTTTTATAAACTACAAGATTGTTTAAATATTTTAGATAGTTTTTTATCTCACTCTCTAGATTTTTTGATAAAAAATTTCGAATTGAAAAGGATAACCTATATGATTCATCATTTGTTCAGCCAACTTGGAACGATAAAATAATATTAAAAAGCCCGATGACCTAGGAATTTTTTGTGTTTTTTGGAAACTTTGGTAATCAAAAAAGTTTTATTGAAGTGAAGCCTTAACCAAAGCTACAAACAATTTAAACAAAATTAGGCCAGCTCAAAATTTTTCGAAAATGTAGCCTTTTTCTGCTATTTATACACTTTGAGCAAATCGAAAATACATCTTTTCTTTTGTTCTAAATGAAACTCATAATGAAAATAAGTATAAAAAGTATAAAAAAAAATTGATAAACACCACGATGTTAAGAAAAGAGGGGTGAAATGAAATGAAAATTACGTTT
Source organism: Chrysoperla carnea (assembly GCF_905475395.1). NCBI lineage: Eukaryota > Metazoa > Arthropoda > Insecta > Neuroptera > Chrysopidae > Chrysoperla > Chrysoperla carnea. The sequence goes on from NC_058342.1 coordinate 31,492,125, forward strand.
GATCTAAATATAAATTTTGTCTTTAAAATTGCTAATGGCGTAAATATTAAAAGTTTACAAGCATTGAGAAAAGAGTAGACGAAACTTGAAATAATTACTAAGGATAACACAAAAATAACACACGAAAACCTTCAACGGAACCACAAGAATAAAACAATATACATTCTATCAAACAGGCAGGCTTCGCTCAAAGCGCTAAATTCAACTGGAATAAATTCTAAAATTGTCATTATTCGCTAGGCATCCGGGCGTTTAGGAATTGATGGGAAAAGTAAGGTAGAGTTTGCCAAAATGAGTACATGTGTTTCTTTAAAATATTTCTCGCCCAGATACAATTCTAGCCCATAACCTTTTCTGGGTATACCGAAAAGCACAAATAAAAACAGAAGAATGAATAGGTATGTGAGTCCAACCACTCCTGGGCAAACATGCATGGCCAAGACCATACAAAAGATACCATAAAATACTTTTCAGTTGAAAAAGACTCCCGAGCGTTTGTAGTTGGGGAAAAAATCATTTGAGGGTACTAACTAGAGTCCTTGCTTTCACTTGCACACTCAATAAACAAATGCACAAAATCAGTTTTATAGAGAACGAACGCCGATTTTGACATAAATGGGAAGAAACTGGAATACAAATTCTGTGTGAATTGGAAAACCTTTTTTTTAAAAGACAGGAATATCTTACATTTTATTAACTTTTGTGGGACTCCTAGAACATCTTTGAAGCAAAACATGACCAATATATCAAGCTGGACGCAGTACAAAAAATCTTCTAAGACTTACTCCAGACTCAAATCGTAAGCTTTTGAAAATTACTTTAGTCTCCTTAATCGAATTCTTCATCTACTTTCTAAAACTAATACTAGTATATGACACACATATATATAGCTTTAGAAGTTATGTTATCTCCATCTAGAGTTGTTGTAGATAACTAAAGTTAGCTTGAAGCTTCGTCATAAGCTCATACAAGAACTATATATATACACACACAATTGTATGTTATTATCAAACTTATTTTACCATAAAGTAGCGTTTACTAAAAAATTTGTTTTATTTTCCCAATGACGATTTCATATATGTCTTTGCTCTCGGTTTGAGTGTTGAGATATCTTTATTATACATAATCGTTGAGTCGTTGATATGTCTGTATGCAATCATGTAACTATATGTCATCGGTGTACAAGACAAATGACACTCAAAAATCCTGAATAATTTTAACAAATTGTTAGGTAACAAACATTTATCTTTGATCTTTTAAGAAAATTTATTACTACCCTGACAAAAACAAAAACTGGAGGGGGGGGGTTGCTAAGAATGACAATCCTGTTCTAAATTAAAACACTTTCCTCGAATAAATTATTAAAAATGTCACAATAGAAACTAAGTCGTTTTATAGAAAGAAATCTTAGAAAAATTGTTTTGAGTTAAGTTTACTTTGTAAATGTGAGTGTAGTTTTTCTGTAAAACTTCGTGAAGATTCGGTTGTATACGGTAGCTGCCTAGACACAACTCAAATTTTGACGTTTTTCTTTTGGATGGTAGTATTAAAAACTTATTCAGCAGCAAAGTGACAAATGGTTTCTCTACAGAGTATTTTATGACCAATCTGTATTTCCTAATAAAATTACATGTTTCTATTCAGACATTTCGTACTATTGAACTGAAAAACACGATAAAATTTTGAATTGTGGCACTTTTTTTGTGCACCGACAATATGTGTTTTGTCAAGACGATTCTTCGATATATTTAGCTTCCATTGTTCCTCATTATATTAACTTAAGATCAAATCAAGTTCAACGCCAATAATTTAGAATACTAAGTATACACTGGGAGTAAAGTTCTTTCCTCCTCCACGTTCTCGAGCCCTTCTTACGTAAGATTCAATCTTGTTTTTTCGAATAATAAAACGTTATTCGATGATTAGTTACACTAACACTCACATTTTAACGTAAGTTAAAGATTTTTATTCTTCAGCAAATAATTTAGGTTTACAATATTTCTAATATAAACTAATAAAATCTTACGTAAGATTGGGTTTTACTCCCCTTTTTCCGCCAACATAAAGGCATGTATAAATTTCTAAAACCACCCTCCCCCAAAACGCCCACGTAATTAATAAATAAGCCCTAAGTATCATAATGAAAGTCTAGTCACGTCGTAATCCGAAGCCAGACCGAAATTTTGACTTTTTCTACTTCTCTTTGAAATTCTTTTAAAGAAGAAAGCTTAAATATTTATAGATAATAATAATGGCGGTTTAACCCCCGTATTTGTGACGTACGCCTTATCACAGAGGCCACCCACACCATTATTTGTTAATCTTTATTTATTCAAATACAAACATATTTACAATTACAATTTTGATGTGGGTGGAGTCGGTTACTTCGTTCTTATCCAAGCGACGACAATGTGATCAATTCTGCACTCCCATTAATTATAATTTCTTCACACTGCCGCTGCCTGGATTCGAACCCGCAACCTAAGTCAAAATAGTCCAACGTTCTAAGACGACGCTTTAGACCGCTCGGCCATTTAGGCTCTAAATTTATTAAATATTTATACCATACAATGTTTCAAGACCAAAGTCTGGTTGAAACCGTATTTCAGGGTCAAGAAGATAAAAGTTAGTATTGTGTTGTGATACTTATTTATAAAAGTTTGAATTGTTCATAAGGGTAGGCGAGTAATAGCTAGTATACATACATTATAACCTCAACTTTTTGAGTATGTCACAATTGTCGTTGCATTTTCGTTTGAAATATATTTTGTATAGTAATCATTGTAAGTGGTTTGTCATGTGTGGAACACACCTTTAGTTTATATTTGTAATCCTTAAATAATGATCTGCTTCATTTTACCATTTGTAAATACATCAAAACTAATCACCATAACTATTCTTCAAAATATTATTTCTATAATGCATGCTGCATTCATTATAGAAATACGAACCGGAAGGATAAACATTGGTAGAGTGTATAGAAATCTAAATATCGTTGTTACTTCGAAAATCGGAGATTTGAATATGATTTTAAATATTGGGTGTGCAAATTCTGTGTAATTCAGCAGTACATTTATCACACGATAAAGTGGAGGTGATACTTGCGGTGCCCTTGTTATCGCTTTGACTTATTTGACTTCGCTAAAACAGCCGGTATTTGTACCTGGAGTCAAAGCTAATTTGATGAACTCGGGCGAATACAGGCAAGCGTCATCTCAACTCTCGTGATTATTGGTTCGAATTGAAGGGCATTGTATAAAGCAGTGTTATTCAAAAGTTCTTATTTTTGATAATATTAATCTTATATATTATTACTCAAGCAAGTTTTATTCTGTCCTACCCTTATCTTCCTTATATCTTGATCCAATTCCATGATGAATGATGAAAATTGTTTGTTGTTTTAAGCCACGGGTTACGTTAACTACGGGAGCGAAATTCCGCACGGAGCGAGCTAGTTAATTTCTTAATAAACGTTTCTTCTTAAAACAAAATAATTGTTGAAATTAATTTTGTTGTTATAAACATGAAAATAACCTTACACACAGAGAGAGAACCAACACAGCAGCAGTTGTCACTTTTATGTCAGCCACAGCAATGAGATAATTACTAAATAAGACAAGACGGCTAACTTTGGCAAGTATACTGGACAATATAATACAAATACAGTTTGGCAACCATCTTGTTAGCCATACATATGAAGTAAGACGTTCTTATACATAAAACAACACAGCAGTGTTGTAAAGCAATCACCTAGCCAGGCAGATTTGCTGTTTCCATTGACAGCGTTCATGCTTTATTGAAAGCACTGTCTCTTATGTGGTAGGATCTCTGTCAATAGACTCCACCAAACCTGCCTTGGAATGTGATTTCTATACAACACTACTGGATTGTTTTCTTTGTTTTATGCATAAGAACGTCTTACTTCATATATTATACCCTTCTTTCTACCTAAAAATGTAACCGGATAGTAACCGAGCTTGTTAGGGCGCCTTGACTTGCTTTGACCACTGGCTGAAAGGTTGCGGGTTCGAATCCAAGCAAAAAAGTTAATGGGGCGGTAAATTGATAACATTGTCGTCGCTTGGATAAGAACGAAGTAACTGACTCCACCCACATCAAAAATTTAATTGTACCTTCGGATATAGTTAAAGAAATAAATAAAGATTAAAAATAATGATGTAGGTGGCCTCTGTTATAGACGGGGGCTGATAAACGGAGGTTAAATCCCATTATTATTATTATTATTACCTGAAAATGTGATGATGAGTTTTTGACAGATCTTTACGTTGAAATTTTCTCATCCAAAAATACTTCTTTATCCATTAGGCCTACGACAGGTACATAAAACATAACCATACTCCTGAATCCAACCAAAAACTTAATTCAATCTATCTATTTCCCGAAATATTTATTTTCTTCGACTTTCTTTCAGAGAATTAATAATACGATCTCCACCAGATTAAGCATGTTCTAAGATCTAAGAATTTACGATGATTCCATGTCTAATTCTTAAAATCCATATATTTTATCTCATTTTCTACAAACCCTGTCTTCCAGGAATTCAGTAAACTTTATTAATATTGTAGCATATATTAATGATACTTGTAAATTTGCTCATGAATATGTAGGGGTCATTTACTAGTTTCTGGAAACACTCAAGCATTTCTGTTCCGAGAAACTGTTTATTAAGATCTGTATATAGAGGTCTAAGCTTTGATTGTGACATGAAGGTTATAAAGAAGGAGAACGATGGCTACGTGTTAAAGCATTAGCGCGTCTGTAGCCTGAAAATTTGTAGAATTTATAGTTCAATTTTCAGCCACCAGCAACGCTGTCATCAAGAAGTAGTATCTGCGAAGTTAGCTGTTTATGAGTACAAATAGATGAAGTTAGTTGCATAATGTACAAATTGATATATCATTTCAAATTATCGCACAACAGTCCGCTTTTATTGATACTACTTAGCGGTCGCAGCGCCTCACTTATTTTATCCATATTTCGGGGACAATATTTTCTATAGCGATCGTTCTCCTTCTTATAACCTTCATGGATTGTGTATTCAACTTAATTATGGTTAAGATAATGACAGGTGTTTCAGGTTTCAGAATAAGCAACCGGTATGAAAATGATTAGCTAAACTAAACTATATACATTTGCAATTATTTATTTACGTGCATGTTGTGCTCCAAAGAACTAAAGTGAATGCGACGAATATACAATATCGTGCAATTTAACAGTGCTTTTTAAACTTTTTCTCGACGCCCTTAAATTAAATATCTCAAAAATTTTCAATCGAATCTTTGAACAAAATAAACTCAATCGTCGGATACAGTTTCACTTTTTCTGTACAATTTCATCGATATTTTTTTAAAACAAGTGAAAACAAACAATTGACTGAGTAAATTGTTGAAATACCATGTATAGAAAGTGTTGATTACTCTGTCACATTACACATACATACATGTCACACATAGATAAATGATATTCAAATATAATACATACTATAAGATTTGCTCATAATTTGCGCTCTCGCGAGTAAACAGTGATGTTTACGAAAAAATGTTTCAAACAGAAGTTTTTTACATTTAAACTTTGTTAAATCTCTAACGGTTTACGAGATGAGTCCTTGGGACCCAAGACACAATGGACCTATGTTGCTTATTTACGAACTTGACCTCATTTTTTTACGTTCTAAGCACGTTTTTGAGTTATCGTGATGACAGACGAGCAGACGACAGACAGACAGAAAACCGGAAATGAACTATTTAGGTGATTTTATGACCACCTATACCAAAATTTTGTTCATAGCATCAATATTTTTAAGCGTTACAAACTTGGGACTAAACTTAGTATACCTTGGAATATTTCATACACATGGTATAAAAATATTCCATTAAATTCGAACGAGTATTTCTGGATGTTGATAATTTTAGTCCTCCTGTAGGCTGAAACATTGTAGAAAATAAATAAAGCGTGCTCAGAACGTAAAAAATGAGGCCGAGTTCCTAAATGAGCAATATAGATTAACTGGGTTTTACAGACTCATTTTTTAAGCGTAAGAGATAGAACAAAAGTTTAAATGTAAAAAATGTTCCTCATAAAAAAATAAACAACTTTTGTTTGAAACATTTTTTGAGAGCGCCAATCAAATCCAAGTAGTTTCAACTAGTGATCTTGTGAAACATTATCGAAAAACGAAAAATAATTATAGAAAATATTACTTCTAATTCATTCTAGAACTAAAATTGTGTCGAATTTTTAAACTCTTCTAATTTATAAAAAAAATAGAGCACCGACATTCAACAATTTCTATACATGGTATTTCAACAGTTAACTGAGTTAATTGTTTGTTTTCACTTGATTTTATCTCTTTTCAAACATATAATCAAACGCCCTGCGCTACAGTTTATTACAATAATTAGTATTTTCATACCATTCGTTTCGATAAAGTAAATCTGCTAGGACTACGCAACTCGCCATTGAAAAGTTTTAGAAATACTGCAATGTGCAGTGTTCTAAATATATGTTTATACGTAAATATTGATTGAAAATTTTATTATTTTCCTTTTGTACACTCGATTAATTATTAAATCATAGTTTTCCTCATCACATTTGCTGGTTACTGCCTTGCTAAATGCTTTATAGGCCATAAACACACAATCTCCATTCAACTTTAAGTCCAACCGTTACGTTCCACGTTCTATCCGTTCTATATGTTCTAATTATTATAAGCTGTCAGTATGTCCATTGTTGATCTACGTTTCATTGTCCGTCTATTTTCATTTCATAGACTCTTTAATACTTTATGTAGCACAATCATCTTGGGTTTTGTTGTGTATAGCCTTAGTTATCACTTGATGTTTGTTTAATTCTTAACGTTAAAGAAAATTAATATATTTAATTAATTAATTAATTGACTGATGGTATGGCAGATTAAGAGTCCTGTATATCATAGGTGGAGTTTGTGGGAAATAATGAGATAAACTTTATGAATACACTCTTTGTGGGGATCGAGCTGATTTCTATAAGCGCCCGGCTAAACAAGCTAATTTTGATAACTCATGAGATTTTAAAATGGCTACACGATTAAAGTAATCTCGCTACAATTATGAATGGATTCTTTAACTCAACTAATGAATGGACTTTACTGTAATTATGGGGGTCGCGTGACGTGTAGTATTCGACTTGATGCGTGTTTATTATCATTCGACGATAAAGTGCATATGAATCAAAATAAAATAGATATTATTCCACTTTGACAATCATTGAATGATTGAGTTTGTTTACAAGTGTCAAATGTATGAACGTGATTTTGAACCATTTAACTTACGACTTTAATGAGAATTAATACCAAAAGGTAACGATTTACTTTCACTAAGGTTATAAAAACAATAAAACAAAATTGATTTAAATGCCGCTACAGGATTTAAGAAAATTTTGAACGAATAAGAACTTACCTACAATTATCGTGGGCGTTGTAAACTCATTTATCCGGAAACCTGCAAAGACGGTACCTTAAATACATTGAATTAAATATTCTAAATAATATGCCTTAAAGCAGCGAGGCAAAAGTAATTTGCGAAGACCACACAAAAGAATGAAAGAATCTCTTGTTTGTTGAGAGTTAAGACTCGGTTATATAATTTAGGTGTAAAAAAGAAATAATTAAATTATTTTAGTAAATTTTATGTTGTGGAATGAATTGGTTCCAATTGACGCATGAAACTCGAGAGAAGATTTAAATTCCTTGTAGGAAAACAAATTACGATTTGATCTCAAAATTTTATGATTATTAATTTTGCCGGTTATTCAACAATTCACTTCATAACAGTTTTCATAAATATGTTAACTCCAGTCGTGTGTCGAAGCAGACACGCACAATTTTTTGTAATCGATTTCTTCTCAAACTTTAATGTCGCCAAATTGCTAACCAAGTTCTACAAATTTTCTAAAAAGTGAGAAATTGGTAGAATAATGTGCTCTAAATGACTGTAGTAATGTTATAGGTACACGTCGTGTGTATTTATATTGGAGCTTGTGCATGTTGAAGCTTTTGTTATACACAGCTTTCAATACAACTTTTAATTGTGTTTAAAGTATTAAAATTATAAATATTGTATCCAGCATCCTTAATATCGCAAGCTTATTGATGGCCATACTTATATTATAAATGTGAAAGTAACTTTGTCTGTTTGTCTGTTTGCTTGGGAATTTTTAATTTCTTGCTAACTCAGAAGTACAGAATACTATTTTTTTCCCTGACGAAGGGTTTTCATGGAATTATAAATTAAAAATTGGAACTTTAACATGTTTTGAATGACAAATGTTGAATGAACGCACCCCATTTTTATATTACAAAGTAAAAAACGTCTACTTTTATAAATTTAATCTCCACATTAAGCTAAGATTTTAAAAAAAAGTTTAAAGAAGATTTTTTAAATATCTTATTCAATAATTCTGCTTGAAGAAATTTGGAAGTACCCATCGAAGCAAGCGGATAACTGTTAGTTCCAAATAAAAATATTTTATGACATCATTTGTAAACTTATGTCTTTATTACATTATTATAAGTAAAGTTTATAAGGGATCGAACGGAAAACTTGTCTTTTACTGGAATCGATTTCCTATCTACTTTTACAGGAATTGAAATTTTCAGGGGCTGTTTTATTACCGTAGATCACCCGAAACGACGTTGAACTGAATCTAAAACAAGTGGCTTTCATGTGCTATTAATTTTCACGGTAAATTAAAAATTTGAAATGTTCTACTCGAAAATTTTTATGTTTAGAAAAGTATCCGAAAACTGATATGGAATCACCCCTTGTTAAGGAAATGGACTTGATATGTTTATCTTAGACAATGGAAAATCTAGGGAAATTAGATAATTTTTAAAATAATTTATTATAAATAAATACATTTTAATTTATGGTGCGCAAAATTAAGACGTAAAGGTAAATTAAACAATCATAAAAGGTATATATTGTCCATCCATGGAGAATTGTAACTTAATTCGTACGTAAATTAACTTTGTTTTTAGTCATACACGAAAATAAAGACTTATGCACTATATTGAAGGTGAACGGAGAAAAGTGGAGGGTTCGTTATTTGTTTTATAGTCCTTATAACACTATTTAGAAGGTTTTGGGTATGTCTGTTTTGGGACTCTTCCACTTATGAAAATGGGTGTTAAGTTTGTACTGTAACGATTCTGGGATTGTGAGAGGCCGGAAAAGTCTTGTAAAGAAGACTAAATATAGATCTATGGACAGTCATTGTGTACGAATGTTTTGGATTTTTTATAAAACTCATGTTATAGGGTAATTTTGACCCTAATTGTTCAAAAATGGGGTTCATTTAACATTTGGCGGAATATTTTTCTAGATAACGTCAAAAATTGATCCTATATATCAATTTTTTCCGAAACTACTACCTCCATCGCCAAATAAACCCGATTTTAGGAATTTATGGGTCATAATTACCTAATGAACTGAATTTTATCAAATTCCGAAACAAAGAATTTTTTGTGAATTTTTCGATTTTTTTCCAAGGGGTACCCCTTAAAAAAATTGCAAAAAATCGAGAAAAATTTTTCTTTTCGGATATGGACAAAACTCATGTTATAAGGTAATTTCGACCCAAATAAAACAAAAATCGGGTTCATTTAACATTTGGACGCGTAGTTTTCTAGATAACGACAAAAATCGAACCCAAATATCGTTTTTCTCCGAAATTATTTGCTCAATCGCAAAATAAACCCGATTTTTGGAATTTTTGGGTCAAAATTACCTCATAAACTGAATTTTACCAAATTCCGAGACCAAAAATTTTTGGTGAATTTTTCGATTTTTTCCAAGGGGTACCCCTTAAAAAAATTGCAAAAAATCGAGAAAAAATTTTCGTTTTGGATATGGACAAAACTCATGTTATAAGGTAATTTCGACCCAAATAAAACAAAAATCGGGTTCATTTAACATTTGGACGCGTAGTTTTCTAGATAACGACAAAAATCGAACCAAAATATCGTTTTTCTCCGAAATTATTTGCTCAATCGCAAAATAAACCCGATTTTTGGAATTTTTGGGTCAAAATTACCTTATAAACTGAATTTTACCAAATTCCGAGACCAAAAATTTTTTGTGAATTTTTCGATTTTTCCCGAGTCTAAATTTGCCTTGGTACTCATACTACCTTAATGAGAAAAAAATATAACCTTAATAATGGAGCACAGCTGCTCTCGTGTGTTTTTTTTTCCTTCGATGATAAAAAGCCAACGATGTAAAACAACATATCTCGAAACATTCCCTAGCATGGTATGCAATTTTATCTAGAATGAATACTTTCATTGATTTTCTAACGTAAAAATTTACGTGGATAATATAAAAATATAATAATGAAATGCAAAAAATGTGATACAATTCTCGTCGACTCACCCAATCATTGTATAAGAATTTTGTAGACAAAGTTTTTATGTGCCTCACCCCCTCCGCTAACGTTTTTAAATAATATGAAACATTTTTTTAATTTTTTTTTTACTTCTATATATACAAACGTCGAAACTTATTTTCGAAGTTGTAATTTCATCAGTCTGATCGTTGCGAAATATGTACTACTAGCTTTATACCCGCCCGCTTCAGCTCTCTTGATATCCCTTATCCTCCTTCCATAACACTTGAAGGGATTGGTTTACGCATCTAAAAGGTATGTACAGTTTTCAATTTTTTTAAATTGTAAAATAGTCATAATTCATTGAGTATATCAGAAAAGGTGGCCATGAATTATTTGACATTTACTATTTTAAATTTTTCATTATTTTAAATGGTTCAAAATGATTATCATAGATATCCTCCATCTATAATCATTATTTTGAAGCATAAATTAAAGATTGCTGAAAAATTTTAAATAGTAAATGTCAGATTAAATTTAATTAATTTATTCTTTTTATTTTTAATATATCTTTATAAATTATAGTTCATATGTTATTCTGATGTATGAGCTATATTACTGTACAATTTCATAAAAAACCATTCGCTAGTTTTAGCGTGAAAGCGTAACAAACAAACAAACAAACATCCTTACTTTCACATTTATAAAATATAGGGAGGATAGGGATTTATAAGAAGCAGATATAACAAAAAATAAAAGTTTACTTTTGAAATGGATATTTAAATCATTATTCGCGGAAAAGTTCGAACAGCAGAGGAAACGATGGTTTTTTAATCACATTTTAACCACCGACAATAATATGTTTCTATTTTTGAGTACTAACCCAGGAAAAGTTAATTTGATTTTGAGTGAATTTGAAAATTTTGGAAGCTGTTTTGAATCTAAGAATAATATTGCTATTTTTCTTTTAAACACTCTGTACCTACTGAGGTACGTATCTTAATTAATTGTATCACTAATTTTAAATTTTATCGTAAACTTTTTCTTACGCTATTGACGAAATGTTTTATCTGAAGAAAATTATAGCATGCGAGAAAAAAGGGGCTTGATATGAAGATTTTCTATATAGAATGTCCTAAACTAGGCGAATAGTATATACGAGGTTCGCAAATCAGAAGGATCTAGAAAGTTTGGGAACTATCGAAAAAGTTCTTGAATTTTCCAGAGATGATCAATTGATCAAATGAAAATCAAACTATTTTGAGTTATTTTGAAAATATGACGCAACGTTCTAGAAAGTTTTGGATCTTATTCGGAGTAATAATAAAGGTAACTCAAAGGCTGTTTTTTTAAAGGTTTAAAACACAGAAAAATAAAAATATTTTTAATTTCAATAAAACTGGCTTTTTTACAATTTGCAAGCGTTTCTTTGGCGTAAGCCTATTCATTATGAAATGGTAAGCCAAACTAAACACAAAGCAACTGACTGCTGTTAAATCGGTTATGAAACAAAAGAATGTTGCCAACTTAAAGATGTTAATTCATATTAAGGCTTGTGGCATTCTTTATATACAGAGGTCGCATGAGTAATCACATTAAATTTTTCTCTATAAAAGTTATGTTATGAAAAATTATGAACTCCGGTTAACCATTACTCATGTTACTCACAGTTATCTACTCATTTAGTTTGTACATCTTCACTTTACGGTATGTCCTAGAAGTCCATAGCTAATTATCCACCCTTCTAGATTCTGAGCTATCACTTATTTTCAGGGCTTTTCTGTGTTATCTAAGAAATCACTCGTCTAATTGTTAAAAGAACCCGATTTTTGGAATTTTTGGGTCAAAATTACCTTATAAACTGAATTTTACCAAATTCCGAGACAAAAAATTTTTTGTGAATTTTTCGATTTTTTTCCAAGGGGTACCCCTTAAAAAAATTCCAAAAAATCGAGAAAAATTTTTCGTTTCGGATATGGACAAAATTCATGTTATAAGGTAATTTCGACCCAAAAAAAACAAAAATCGGGTTCATTTAACATTTGGACGCATAGTTTTCTAGATAACGACAAAAATTGAACCAAAATATCGTTTTTCTTCGAAATTATTTGCTCAATCGCAAAATAAACCCGATTTTTGGAATTTTTGGGTCAAAATTACCTTATAAACTGAATTTTACCAAATTCCGAGACAAAAAAATTTTTGTGAATTTTTCGATTTTTTTCCAAGGGGTACGTACCCCTTAAAAAAATTGCAAAAAATCGAGAAAAATTTTTCGTTTCGGATATGGACAAAACTCATGTTATAAGGTAATTTCTACCCAAAAAAAAACAAAAATCGGGTTCATTTAACATTTGGACAAGTAATTTTCTAGATAACGTCAAAAATAGATCCCAGATCCCGGTGGAAAACGCTCCGAAGCTACAAACTCAATCATCAAATGTAAACGATTTTTGCAGACCTATCACCAGACATCAAAGAAATGCTAGGAAATGACGAACAAAACCTACGAAAATTATTTAAATTCCTTAAGTCTACAAAATTACAAAATAAACTCTAAATTAACCTATATAGTGTAATCAATATATATATTTATATATACATACATCTAAACTGTGTAAATGACCATAGTTGTTAAACACACAGTATAAAAATATATTAAAAAAAAAAAAAAAAAAAAAAATACGATTTTTGGTGGCTAAGAACATTTGAAACATACTGTATATACACAGATATTGAGTAAAAAAAATACACTTAGTACGATTTCACGAATCATACTCCACACACAATCATTACTATGTTTTCAGTCATGTTTTTCTATTTGTTTTTACAAAATACCTGTTGTTAACTTCACTTCCATCTGTCAGTCTGTTTGTCTGTTTGTCTGTCGGTCTGTCTGTCTATTTGTCTGTCATTATATTGTATATATCTTTCAAGTTTTTAATTGGATCATTCATTCAAATGTTATGTAACTTGAAAATGTTATGTAATAATATTGTATTTGTTATGATTATAGTTATAGAAAAGAAAAGTTTATTTCTACCGCTCAACTCTGAAGCTGGAGCTCTTCAATTTTGAGAGGGAGCTATGTGTACTACTCTTAAACAGATATGTTCTTTTTTTATAAAAAGAAGTTCGTTTTTTTTTTTAATATTTCAAACATTTTATTGTATAGAGCCGGAGTATTACAGGGTGCTTCAAACGCTTTAAAGCCAGATTCACACTAACGACTTGATGCAAACGCTTTAGGTCTTATCCAAAAATCACATAAAATTCCCAGGTCACTCAATTATTATTTTACCGTTCAAAGTTGGCTGGAAAAATGATGAATCATATGGTTTATCCATTTCAATTGGATATTTCTATATCAAAAAATCTAGAGAGTGTGATAAAAAACTATCTAAAATATTTAGACAATCTTGTAGTTTATAAAAATACCATAAAAATATAAGGTTGTCGATGACATCAAAACAAAATTTTAATTTAATTATGAGTTCATCGAAGATCCATCATTTGATGAACAGAGGCAACTATAGTTAGTTTGTTGATGATTGAAGAGCGATATCTATATTATCAAATTTATAAACATCACTTGCGCACAATATATTATATATTTTTGTAGTTGACATTGTAAAGCCAAAAATAACTCATTACTTGACTACAAAGCATGCATTTAGTTTATATGTACTGTGCAATAAACCAAAACTTTTTTTTACAACACTGTAGGTTTTCACAACGACTTCTTCAGTTTGTTTACGGCTGATATGGGTGGTATAGCAAGAAAATAGACAAATAGATTGTGGTTGTTTCATAAACAAGGTAAATAATTAAATCGAACATAAAATTATACATAAATTTAAGGTCTATCACCTATTTCATATCATAATCTATTTAAAGTATAAATACAGTCGAAATTAGTTATAGCAACATCACCTACATGAACCGGTTTAACGCATTAGAAAGGTACAGGCTTAAGGTGATTGTAAACCTACAGGATCGTAATAAAGTTTTGGTTTATTGCACGGTACATACATATAAACCAAATACATGCTTAGTCACGTAATAAGTTATTTTTAGCTTTACAAAACCACGCAACTACAAAAATATATAATATATTGTGTGCAAGTGCTGCTTATAAATTTGATAATATAGATATCACTCTTCAATCATCAATACTATAGTCGTCTCTGTTCATCAAATGATAGATTTCCATGAACTCATCCATCCCCTCTCCGACATCTTTGGCACAAGTTATCTCGTTTGAGAAACATCCGCACCACTGGTGTGACGTCACATATTTTTCAATTCTTTATTTAGATAATTAAATTTCGAGTTGAGACATAGTTATTGAAATAAATAGCATGATACCCGAAATAAAATTTCTTAATTATTATTAATTTCTTAATAACAGTTTTATTTCGAGTATCGTGGTATTTATTTCAAGAACTACTATTAGCTATAACTAATCAATAGTGTAAGTTCCGAAAATGTCGTTAAAACTGGTTTTGACTATATTTCTAGTATAAATATATTTTAAATGCAATATGTATTTAATCGTTCCGATTCAGGTATCCTAATATCGAAAACAACATTATATTGTTATTCGAATAGTTGAATATTAGTTTTCTACGTAGGCAAAAGCTTTTCTGTGAATTACAACTCAGGAAAACTATAAATACCTCATGGAAATTAGTACAAATTATTAGTTCAAATTGAAAATTTTCTGAAATTCTTTACATTTTAATCAAAACCCCATTGAATAAGCAAATTCACTCGCAAAATTGTTAAATAATTTGATAATTGTCTGTCTTGAATTGAGTGAACTTTTCATTCAGACTCTATTCATTTTTATACCATGTATATGAAATATACCAAGGTATACTAAGTTTAGTCCCAAGTTTGTAACATCAAAAAGTATTGATGCTATGAACAAAATTTTGACATAATTGTTCATAAAATCACCATATAAGTCTATTTCCGGTTGTCTGTCTGTCTGTCCGTCTGTCATCACGATTACTCAAGAAATTTTTATAGTGTTTCGAGGACGTGAAAAGTGAGGTCAAGTTCGTAAATGAGAACAGGTCAATTGTGTCTGGGGTTCGTAGGACCCATCTTGTAAACCGTTAGAGAAAGAAGAAAAAATTATGCCCACTATAAAAAAATAAACAACTTTTGTTTGAAACATTTTTTCGTAAACATCACTGTTTACCCGTGAGGGCGCAAATTAGGCGTAAATTGTATAGTATGTATTATATGGGAATATCAGTTATGTATTTGTGACATATATGTATGTGTAATGTGATAGAGTAATCAACACTGTCTATACATGGTATTTCAACAATTAACTCAGTCAATTGTTTGTTCAATCACTTGTTTTTGACTCTTGCCTGTCTCAAATTGATTGATTTTTTTCAGGCTCTATTCATTTTTTAAAACAAATGAATTAGTTTAAAATTAATTAATGAAAATAAATTTAAAATAGAAAAAAAAAAGTTTGTAAGGCGGTATGGAAAACATCGTAAACATTAATAACAGAAAATTGGCAAAGATTTTACACAAACCATTCACATTGAATTTTCTCGTAGTTTATACATCTGTATGTTGTTTATGAAAATTTTTAAAACCATGTACGTACTCTAAACCCTCCTTCTTCAATTCAACTCTCGTACAAATGAAATATTACATTCGAGGTTAAAATCTTTGTACACTTGGCACTCACAAATGTTTGGCACAACACTCACATTTTCATATTTTTCCTTATTTTCAATTATACCGAAATATTTTCGAGTAAAAGCTTTAACACTGACCTCAAAATAATAACATTTTTTCATCGACTTCTCTTATTTTTTTCTTTTAATTAATTTGATTTTTCTAATTGAGCGAATTTTAATATATTTTTTCGTTCGTATCATTCACTCATACCTCGAATGTTTTCCAATTTTCTTTTCGTTTGTTACAAGAAGCGACAAAAAACTTACCAATGGCTACTTTAACGGTTACATTTTCTGGAACTGTTCCAAAAATTATTTTCAACTTTCTATCAACAATATTACTGGGTGTGTTGAAAAGGCGTTAACTAAGGAATTAAAGCGAGAAATGCAATAAATAAAGAGGATTTGGCAGTTTATTATTACGCTCTGACTTCGCTCGATGAGTACATTGGGAGTTGTTTCGTATGATCTACAGATAATTTCCGCAATTGCCTCGAAAAAAAATTCCACTTAGATTGAATCAAATTTGTCTGTGTTATCAAAAAAATTGAATTTTTTTACCTTTATGACGTCATCAGAATCCAAAAAATTTAATTTTGCTCTATCACATCCAAATTTTATCCAATTTTGATAAACCAAGTATGTCATTCCACTAAATTTGGGCCATAGTTTTCAAATTTATGATCAAAATTAACCTAGCTCTATTAAGTTTCATGAATGTGGAGGCATGGTCCCGGAATTAAGCACATAGGTGAAAGCTAGCGAAAAACTGACATCACAGCTGAAAAGAATGACCCAAAATTAGTGGGTTTCAAAAAAAATTCCAATAAGATCGGATCAAATTTACCTGTCTTATCAAAAAAGTCAAATTTCTTAACTTTATGACGTCATCAGAATCCAAAAAATTTAATTTTGCTCTATCAAATCCAAATTTTATCCAATTTTGATAAACCAAGTATGTAATTCCACTAAATTTGGGCCATAGTTTTCAAATTTATGATCAAAATTAACCTAGCTCTATTAGGTTTCAAGAATGTAGAGGCATGGTTCCGGAATTAAGCACATAAGTGAAAGCTAGCGAAAAACTGACATCACAGCTGAAAAGAATGACCCAAGATTAGTGGGTTTCAAAAAAAATTCCAATAAGATCGGATCAAATTTACCTGTGTTATCAAAAAATATTTTAACTTCATGATATTATCAGAATCCAAAAATTTAATTTTGGTGAATCACTTTCAAATTATATCCGATTTTGATAAGCAAAGTATGTAATCCGAGTAAATTAGGGTCATAATTTTCAAATCAGATCTCCAAGTTGATTGGTAATATCTCCCATAAACATCCCTGGTGACGAATGAGATCGACGACGCTTGCTAGAAAAGGTTAAAAACTGATTGTTAATTTCCGATATCACAGCAAAATGCTCGACTCTCAGAAACAATACTGATATCCTTGAATATCCTTTCGTAATTTTTCGTATATTAAATCTAGAGAGAAAATATTTCCGAAAAAATTTATGGTAGGTATTGGCTAAGGCTGTTTTGTCGGAAACTTGTCAAAAGAATGAAAATAAATTGTCCCACAACTTTATTAAACACCCGGTATAGGGTAATATATATTAGTTGTAAAGACATTTTGGAAAATGACCAATTTGCTACTAAGAAATATTGAATATGTCTAAGAATTATCTACAAATTTGTACAGTTTTTCATACAAAAATTCGGATACAAATAATCATTTTTCATACAATAAAAGTAGAATTTCCATTTTAAAATCGCATATACACAATTTTTCTTTTTTTTTTTATATGAAATATGAATTAACTTTTACTTATATTTATGATATTTTACTTCATGGAAATTTTCACAGTTTATAAAAAAACAGTGTTCATTACTATTCATACGATACTTTTTATACCTTGTATATGAAATATAGCAAGGTATATTAAGTTTAGTCCCAAGTTTTTATACCATGTATATGAAATATACCAAGGTACACTAAATTTAGTACCAAGTTTGTAACGCTTAAAAATATTGATACTATGAACAAAATTTTGGTATAGGTGTTCATAAAATCACCTTATTAGTACATTTCCTGTCTGTCGCCTGTCTGCCATCTGTCTGTCGTTTGTCTGTCCGCCTGTCATTACAAAGTGAGAGCGCATATTATGCGTAAATTCTAGTACAGTAGAACCTCGATAACTTAAACCTCGGTAACATAAAAACCTCTGTTACTTCAAAAAATACTATGTTCCCTTCCCGTCAGAGCCCATAACCTCTATAACTTAAAATACGCAACCTCTATAACTTAAATAAATAATCTCTGTATAGGCCCTCAGTAACTACATAGAAACATGTACATACCTCTATATTAACTAGGGTACATAGAAACATGTACATACCTCTATATTAACCTTTACCTAACATAGACCCTTGATAACTTAAAACCTCTATAACTTAAAATATTTTGTGTTTCCCTTGGACTTTAACTTATCGAGGTTCTACTGTATTATATGGGTATATTAGTTATATGTGTGTGACATGTATGTACGTGTAATGTGGCAGTGTAATCGACACTGTCTATACATGGTAATTCAACAATTAACTTAGTCAATTGTTTGTTTTCACTTGTTTAAGTAAAAAGTTTCCTTACATTTCTTTTGTCGCTTATCTCTAGAACAGTTGTATAAAAAAAAAAACTCATTTTTAAAATATTTGTTTTCTTATTTTCTGTGTCATACCTAGAATATTTTCTTTAATTTAACCGCACATATTTATTTGAACACATAAATATTTCACTTTATTCACTTTTTGTTTTAGAAAAATTTAAATTGAATCTGTCAACGGTATATGAACATAGGATTTCTCTCTATTTTAACGGATCTAAAAATCATTTTTTTTAGGAAAAAATGTGTAAAATATGTTTCTTTGGCACACGGTCATAATTTCTATAATAATCTCTATTAGTGAATTACCGTAGTCTCGTGAAAATAGCACCCCCAATCTGCTTATTCGCTTGTGCTTCATTTGTCCACATTTGTCCAACCAAAGTTTTCGTTTGTCCAGACTCTAATTGAGGGTTATATAAAATTTTTCGAAAACCAAGGCACATATCGAAAAATTTGCTTCTTAGTTTTCGTCTACATTCATGAAGTTATAACAAAATTCATCATCAAAGTTGAAAATAAGATAAAAATAATTTCAACCCTAAATCTACCCTGTTCTTGCATCCCTTATATGGACAGAGACACTTGGTTTTTTTATTTTCTTTGCCATTGCTTATATGTTTACTTTCTATTAAAATGTTTTTTTTGAGTTTGTTTTCATTCATTCCAAATGAAAATTATCAAAAACTTTCATATTATGTCGTTTTTTGAGATTCCTCCATAAGAGCCAATGTATTTTATATCGATTTTCAATGCCTTTTTTCTAAAAAATTTGCATGGATACCTAAGCTGAAATCTTAACCACATATTCTTTGAGTACAAGTCTACCTACCTAATTTTGAGCCTTTAAAATCAAACATTGTTGTCATGCTCATACATCCTTAATTATGGAATTTTAACGATAATAAATACATTTTATCGTTACTGCTGTGACATATTTGGCTTTGTAATATTTCCTATATAAATATATAAAATTTTGATTGTGTTGATTACCTTCAGGGTGGTCCGCTTTATATGAAAGTCCTCAAACACAGGTTATCATTTTCATAACGGGTACAATATCATTGATTTTTCAGTTTACAAACATTTTCTTATTTTCATTTATAAGGATGTCGTTACAATTCGAATCAAAACTCACTGTAGGTGTCGAACTATTTTTCAAATCTCTATTTATTATAAATGCGAAAGTAAGCATGTTTGTTTGTTTGTTTCTTTGTTCACGCTAAAGCTGTACAGCAATATAGCTCATACTTCAGAATAACACATGAGATATAATTTATAAACATATATTAATAAAAAAGAAAAAAAATTAAAAATTAATTTAATTTGAGATTACCATAAACTACAGATTTCTGTAAAAGTAGTCAATATAAAATATTTCACGGCCATCTTTTCTGATATACTCAATGAATAATTACGACTATTATACATTTAAAAAAATAGAAAACCATACATATATTTTACTTGTGTTATACAGTCGTTACCATTATTTCGAGTGTTATAGAAAGGGGATAAGCGGCAGCAATCTTTATCAATCTTTACTTTTAAACTCAACGAAGCGGGTGGGTATCACTCTAGTTTTAGATTTATTTTAGATTTCTTTTCGTTTTTGAGCTATCGTGATGACAGACGGACAGACGACAGACAGACAAACAGACAACCGGAAATGGACTATATAGGTGATTTTATGAACACCTATACCAAAATTTTGTTCGTAGCATCAGTATTTTTTACAAACTTGAAACTAAACTTAGTATACCTTGGTGTGTATCTCATTAAAAATTTACGGAATCTTCAATGAGTGAGTTGAGCTCGCACTAGTGTTTTTATTTTTGCTAAATGTAAAAACAAATGAAAAATTTTCAAACTGGTAGTAAATATCTGTTAATGACATTTATACGAACAGTATTTTTTACTTTACGTTTTTCTTCTTTGTTTTTTTTTACTAACTTCCTGATTAATAAGGAAGTTATTATACTCGAAAATCGGTATTTTTAACAAGTTTTTTACCTTCACGTTCATGCGAGATATAAAGAGATATTATTTTTAAACGCTGTAAAAATGAATGGATGTGAGTACCAAATGAAAATTTTGGGATTTGGATGTCGTCACTAGGTTAAAAAAATTGATTTTTTTGAAAACACAGGCAATTTTTATTCGATTTGAATGGAATTTTTTTGAAACCCTCTAATTTTGGGTCATTCTTTTCAGCTGTGATGTCAGTTATTCACTAGCTATTACTTATGTGCTTAATTCCTGGACCAGGACTCCACATTCTTGAGACTTATTAGAGCTAAGTTAATTTTGATCACAAATTTGAAAAGTATGACCCAAATTTAGTAGAATTACATACTTTGTTTATTGAAATTGGATAAAATTTAGATGCGATAGAGCAAAATTAAATTTTTTGAAAACTTTTTTGGTAAGACAGACAAATTTTATGCTATGTGAATGGAATTTACTTTGAAAGTCACTAATTTTGGGCCAAATTTTTGTTTGTGATGTTAGTTTTTCCCGATTAGCGCTCGATTTCCGATTACGTGTAGACAAATCGATACTCAATCATTTGGTTGAAAATAAATTTAAAAAAGTAAGTCAGATTGAAGCAGTAATTCTCGAAAAGGAATGCCATTAAGTCTATGGTTTGTCTTTGAGTTAAAACCTATTTACATTTCAATTTATTTCAAAATGAGGATACAAATAATCAACGAAAATATAAAATTATTTGGTGATATGTTTAAAAAATTTTAGTTTACAATTCCTGGAAAATCTAATACCATTTAAATAAAATATATATTCAATTAATAAACTTTTTTAATGAAATAAATAATATATAAAATATTCGATTTTCATACTATAATTATTTGATATTCTGTATAATTGATAATTTAATTACAATTTTCACAATGAGCGCAAGAGAAAAAAAAACATGAAAATGAAAATACAAAAAAAAAATATAACGAGTAAAAAATTCATACATGACTAAATAAAATATATTAGCTATTAAACTAATTTTGATAAATGATTTTTTTTTATATATATATTTCTGATTTCGAATTCGAGTACTATCAAACTCATAACACATGCTTCAGCTTGCACAGACGAACTAGAAATCAGACACAGGTGATAAGAATGATAAAAGGGTTGTAGAGTTATTACGAAAACCGTGAAATAAATATTATTTGAGTGAATTTTCAATCCAAGCTAAACAATTTTCATATCTCGTTTGCTTTTTACCCGACTGAACAACGCAAAGGAGTGCTAATATGTTTATCAGTCTGTCGCCCTATTAGGTCAGTTGGTGTAACCAATTCCGTCCGCGGTATGCTTAGGGTAACGGATTCGATTCCCGCCGTCGCAACAAAATTAATTTAATTAATAGTTGTGATGAGCTGATGTAATGCATGATATATGCATGAAGGAAGTGCACTCAGCCTCTGAAATTGAGCAGCTGATAAATGAAATTATCAGCGGAAAGGTGGTAAAACACATATATGGTATCACAATGGGCTTTGTAGCCTAAGTGTGCCCTTCTTGGATAGCCAATATAACCTAACCTAACTTATATATGTGTGTTCCTATATGGCACATTAGAAACCAAACGAGTGGGCCGATTTTAATGATTCTAACGTTTAACCTTACGAGTGCTACTGGGAATAATGAAAATTTAATATGGCGGCCTCGTGATGTGATAATGTGGAACACTAGAGACCAAATGTGTTTGCCGATTTTGCCGCGCGGCATAATTTTGATGATTATGACGTCAATCAGCTTGTCTTTTGCGAGTGGTACTGAAGGTATGGCAGTAATGAAAATTCAATATGGTGACCACCAGACGCCATATTGTGTAAATGTGTGTTCTTACGTGGCACACTAGAAACCAAACGTGTTTGCCGATTTTGATGATTCTTACGACAATCGACTTGTCTTAATCTTGTGAGTACTACTAAAAATATGGCAGTAATACGAAATTCAATATAGCGACCACCAGACGCATTTTTCGGAAAAGTCGGAAAACTACGTCAATTGGGATATCATTGAATAGCTATTAAAGAGACAAATCGATTTACGTAAAAATCATTATAATCACGTTTTTGGTCTCTTCAATTCTAGACCGCCTCAAAGGACTAAACATACATTCATAGGCTGAAAATGAAAGTCGAGAAACTATGTTAAGTGGGGTAAGTAAAAAGAGTAAAATAAAAAAAAATTATTTAAAAAATCAAAAAACCCGACTGCAAATGCAATTATTTTGAACACAAGTTTACAACAGAATTAAAATTGTTGTAATAATTTTCAGCTTACTTCATTTAACATATTTTTATAATCATAAAATAAATATATTTGGTTGATGTAAATAGATTATATTGGAAGTAAGTAAGAATACGTTGAGAAAACATAATATTGAAAAAAATGATAAATATATTGTTTATGATGACTAAAAAGAAAAATTTCAAACTTGTTGGTAACAGAAAATTAAGCGATATTTTCCAAATATTTTGTAATATGATTGGCATACATGACAGAACTGCCTCCTACTGAACAATAAGTGAAACAACATGTGGAGAATGTGTATTCCTATATTACAGTGAAACTTGGTTCAGAGGTCCAAAACTCAATAGAGTATTCCACTATTTTTGAAAAAGTACTTCAAAATGTTGATTTTGCTAATAAAAAGCCACCAAAAATTTATTTCGGAAAAATACACACCCTTTCTTGCCAAAAACTTAGGTTTTAAGCCTTTTTGAAACTGTCAAAAACGCGGGCATCCAATTTGATGACGTAATATGGGTATCACTATACGAAATAACACAAATAAGTTTGACAGATATACTCATAGACATCTGATTATAATAAATATAAATACTTATTATCTATGTATACATTATACCCAGCTGTCTACACTGAACTAACTGATAGTCTATGACTCATACCGCTATGATATCACAGCAGGGCTTACCCGCGTTTTAGTTCATGTGATATACAGTTTAAAAATTACGATTTTTAATTTTAATATTTTAAAAGAAAAATGTGCTTTTTGGACTCGAAATCAGAATATTTAAGTATATTTTTACATAAATTTTAACTTTTTTCAAATTTCATGATTTATTTTTGACTAACGATAATACCCTATTAGAGGCACTGAATTACCTCTGTAAATAAGACATGTATTTATTTATACCTGGATACCTGAGACACTGGGTAAGTAGAATACCTCTATAAGTGAGACAAATTTACAGGTTCCTAAATATATTTATTAACCAGGCTTCACTGTATATATGTATATATAATATAGTGATCTGAATAAACAGTAAATGTATCATGTAATACCCACGAGCGTATCCTTATATCCCTCAATATACCGTCATATTGTCCCATTATAAGTATAATCTATACGGTAAGAAATTTTTTGGCGATATCCCTATGTAAATATAGACGTGAACGCAATACTGTATGGCTTCAATGATTTTTAATTGGTATAAAATTTTAAACATAGATGATTTTATTATTAAATGTATCGGAACAGTTGGGGCGCATGAGCTGATGTCAGTATGGATGTCAGGCCCATACTTACTGGGGAAATCTACAATACTTCTGGCAAATATTTAACACTGTAATGTCAATGATGCTACTAATGGCATACCAGCAATATTTATTAAAATGACAACATAGGTTAAGAATAATAGAGTGACGAGCAGTGTGACAACAAACATAGTGTTTACACCTATATAGAATTGCGACATCTACAATGTGGTATGGGACTCAAGACCATGTTTTTGATAAGTTTTAAGCAAAAAAGTACACTTTTAATTTTTTCTCTAGGCGCTTAGCTTTCGAAGTACGGATGAAAAATGAAAAAAGTAATATTCGATTTTAAGAAAAATGTGTTATTTTTCAATTTCTCAGGGAATTCGCTTAGGTAGGGCAGCTCTTGCTCACAAGGCGCAAAAACCATCAGTTACGAGAAAACCGCTCGGTATGCTTTAATCACAGGAACGCAATTAGGAAATTGATCATTTAAATCGCTTAAAGCATGGCGAGCTGCGCTCGTGTGCCAGATGTTATCGTCTTTATTACATCTTCTCTCAATATGATTATCTCAATAAGATATTTGAAATATGCTAAAACTGCAAAGTTGGCTTGGATGTTAGATTGTTTATAGATTGCTTGCCAACCGCCTATCGTATGTTGTTCAACCTTCTCTTTTACAGCAATCGAAAACTCGTCTCGTTTATTTCACAAACAAGCCTGTGTGTGTGTGTGTGTGTGTTTACTTTGTTTATAAATGTAATCAATTCAAAACTTGAATCAATATCTACGGGAAAAATTTGTCAAGTCATTTCCAATTCCTAACAAATATACGACCTATGTCTATATCGT
Organism: Chrysoperla carnea; assembly: GCF_905475395.1. Lineage (NCBI taxonomy): Eukaryota > Metazoa > Arthropoda > Insecta > Neuroptera > Chrysopidae > Chrysoperla > Chrysoperla carnea. The sequence goes on from NC_058342.1 coordinate 31,517,265, forward strand.
AATTGACCCGATCTCAAATTAACTCGACACTCTCATTTAGATAATTGTGTTGAATGTCAGAACGTCTAGGGTCAGTTGTTTTTAAGTTACAATTTTGATAATTTCCAGTGATTGTAAACCTACAGTAATGTAAAAAAGTTTTGGTTGATTGCACGGTACATACATATAAACCGAATACATGTTTTATAGTGAAGTAAGGAGTTATTTTTGCTATTACAATCCCACGCAACTACAAAAATATATAATATATTGTGTGCAAATGCTGCTTATAAATTTGATAATATAGATATCTCTCTTCAATCATCAAGACATCCATAGTCGTCTCTGTTCATTAAATGATGGATCTTCGATGAACTAATAATTAAATTAATATTTTGTTTTGATATCATCGACAACCTTATATTTTATGGTTTTATTATAAACTACAAGATTGTCTAAATATTTTAGATAGTTTTTTTATCACATTCTCTGGAATTTTTGATATAGAAATATTCAATTGGATAACTTATATGATTCGTCATTTTTAGAAATTTTGTTAATCAAAACATGGATTTATAAATTTTTCTTGAAATCCCTAGTATTATCCAATCCTTGCATATCTCCTTAACCTTAAAAAATGAAAAAGTTATTTTTCGAGTTTCAAGCATATATCAATTTAAAAACGGTTCCTGTATAAGCTGAAAATAACATTTATGGCGAAACAAGTGTGATATCACAAAAAAGCGAATAAAATAATAAAGACCTTCGATTGATTTACACTTCTGTAAAAATAATATTTTTCGAGATATAGCCCAAAAGCCTATAATTTAGTATAGAAGAAAAAGTCTGTACCAGCCAACGTGAGAATATAGACTTGACCCTGTAGATTCAATAAAAACTTATACCATTGTTTTTTCAATGGGTTATCTCCTGAAGTTATATAAAATGTATATGAATCGAATAGTATCGGATTTAGGAATTAAATATGATCAAAAATTTTTGTATCCGATATTGCTGTTATATTATTCCAAAGTGAGTTGAATGTGCTGTGAAAATGAGTTAAGGGATGTTGGGAGTTGGTGACATTATTGATACATTATTGGTAAATTCATTAACATTCTATAGGTGATTCAAAAACTGAGCAAATAATGGCGTTTGAACTGTTTTAGTTAAATTAGAATTAGATTTTAATGATCAAAGCTGTTGTCCATCGCTATACAAAATTACTAAACATATTTAAACGTTCCCTTGAGTCGTCACTCACTATATATTTGGCTAACGATATGAGCTATACACATTTGTATCATTAACCTTGTTACACGCTGTATGTTAATGTATATTTTAAACATAAAAGTCGGATTTTGTGAATAAGTCAGGAATTGTGAGCGTCAGAAAATTTTGTGAATTCAATTGATTTATAAGAAATTAAAAATATGCAATTTGCATAAATAATATGTATTTTTACAAGCTTTTATTTCAAAAGTCTGTAATCAAATCTTGCAAGTCAAATTTGATCCACTTCCCGGTTTCCGATTGAGCTGAAATTTTGCTATGAACAAAATTTTGGTATAGGTATGCATAAAATCACCTAATTAGTCCATTTCCGGTTGTCCGTCCGTCCGTCCGTCTGTGGGCACGATAACTCAAAAACGAAAAGAGATATCAAGCTGAAATTTTTACAGCGTACTCAGAACGTAAAAAGTACTCAGGACGTAAATGAGCAACATAGGTCAATTGGGTGTTGAGGACCCATCTTGTAAACCGTTAGAGATAGAACAAAAGTTTTAATGTAAAAAATGTTCCTTATCAAAAAATAAACAACTTTTGTTTGAAACATTTTTCGTAAACATCACTGTTTACCCGTGAAGGCGTAAATTGTATGTATTATATAATTTGTATATTATGCATGGTATTTCAACAACTAACTCAGTCAATTACTTGTTGATATTTTAAATTGAGTACCTCAAGCTTTTGCCAATAGTCGGGTATTAATGACTCAAAGATAAAATGATTTTCTACTATTTATTACATTAAAAGCTTGTGCCTTACAAAGTATTTTTTATTAAAATTATTATTATTAGATAATATACTCGATGCATATAATAAATTGGAAGTAAAAATAAAATAAATTGTTAACTTTTTCAAGCATGTTTCCCAACAATCCGAAACTCATTCGATATCCCCTCACAAACACACACAAGTCCGTGGTGTAATTCTTTTTAATAGATATCATAAATATTTCTACCCATAATAAGAGAGTTTTCCATTCCATTTTTTTTTTCTATATAGAAAACTTTCTACATAGAAAAAGAAAATCTAAATTACAAAACAAGAAAAAGAAAGCAAAAAAATAAACACTTTAATAAATTCTAAAATGAAATCCTATTTTTATTTGTTTGATATTATCGTGCATCGATTATTTCTCAATATCATAAAGATGAATCGAGATAGGTATGCAAGAATATAGACGAGTTAAATAAGGTCATACATCCGTATACTTTTTCCCAAAATACAAAATAATTAACAAAAAAATTTTGATAATGAACATAGCGCTTTGTATATGCTTGTTTTCAAAAAATTGGTATTATTTATTTAAGTGGTCTACTTATGTGGGTTAAAGAAGGGGAGGTGTAATAAATAAAACATTTTGACTGAAAATTCAAGATCAGCGACCCCAAAATCCCCCTTACACGGCATTAAATGTCTTAGCTTGCAAAACATAGTCTATTCTATTTTTAGAGTCTTATAGACCCCCGCAAGAGAAGGGGAGGTTCATAAAGGAGTTTAATAGTTTTAAAAGTTATCTGATTTACTTTACGAAAAACCGCAAGGCAATCCACCCAGCAAACAATTTTTTCGAAGAACAAAGGTTCGTTTACTATACTACGTGTGGTAAAAACTGTTGAAATACAATGAATAGGCAGTGTTGATTACACTGTCACATTACACATCCATACATACATGTCACTTATACATGACTGATATTTTCATAGAATACATACTGTACAATTTGCGCCTAATTTGCGCCCTCACGGGAAAACAATGATGTTTACGAAAAAATTGTTTCAAACAAAAGCTGTTTATTTTTGATAAGGAACATTTTTTACATTAAACTTTTTGTTCTATCTCTAACGGCTTACAAGATCCAATTGACCTATGTTGCTCATTTACGAACTCGACGTCTCTTTTTACATCCTAATTTACAGATTGTACCTACCTTCAAGGTTGATAGCCTAAGCGTGTCCTTCGTGGACAGCCAATATAACCTAACCTAACCTATACTTTAAAGTTTCCGTTTACTATCCAAACACCTGATAATGGAACATTTCATAGTTTTTCAAAATCATTTTCCTTTTTAACTCGTCTAATATACTTAATAATTGATTTGTGATCCTTTGTCTGAATTAATTAATAATTTTAATAAACGATATAGATAACCCATTTCAATTTCAAGCTGATTTTATCTTATCATCAAAATTCTCTTTTGTATGAAATAACACTCATTAATTATCTATTTTTATAAAGCAACCTTTCTAGTATTCAAATCTTCAGTTATCTGTAATTATTTATACAAAAAAAAGGATACATAACCATCCCACTTTCTATTCAATCTGTATTGACCTATATCTTAGCCGTATTATTAAGGTGACTTGATTGTGTTACATTTGAAACTAACATATACCGAGAGATGCATCAGTACGTATACATTTATAAAGAGTATTAGTTTATTTAAGATAAATTGTTTTTTTTTTATGAGCCTTATCGATATAGGTACAGGATCTTTCTTAAGTTGACATATTGATAAAAATGGTATAAGCGAAAAAAATTTACATTAAACTTGACCTAGGTTTTCAAGATCAATGAAAAGCTCTCTCTACTCCATAACTGGCAATCGATAGATGAACACTTTAAATTAGAAAGTTGTTGATTAAAAAAGTAACATTTTTTTTTTTTTGAAATATTTTTCCGCAAACTGTACAATTTAAGCAAAAACGGATTGTAAAATCTTGGCTACGTATCTCAATGAGACAGGAAAGATTATTCGGGCTTGCTTTCCTAAACATCTGGAAATCGATGATATTATCAACGTTTTTGCGAAAGCTTTAATTTGTTATTTAAGTAAAGAACCTAAATAAAATTATTTGAAGTAAAATGTATACTGGCGTTTAATTTAATTTGAAGTAGTAAAAATTTCATCAAAATTGGTTCAGTAGTTCAGAGTCTAAATGTGACACTGTGATGTGAAATCAATCGCACATTTATTTTTGTAATTTTTGTTAAAATCAAAAAATTTTTTCTATTTCAGAATTCGATAAAACTTAGTTTATAAGGTAATTTTGATCCAAAAACCCCAAAAATCGGGTTTATTTGATGATTGGACGCGCATTTTCTATAGTATCGCCCGAAATTCTAAATCCTAAGTCGTCTTGGCCTCGTAAATTAAAAAAAAACAAAAATATTTGAAAGGACTTACCATATGCAGTACCTTACCAGATTGTATAATGTTTGTGAAAACATTCCAGCAATTTTTATTTATAGAAGTAGTGTCTTTTAGAATATTTGCTAAAAGAAAAATGACTATTTACTATAAACGAAAATGAAATAAGACAAATAAATGCAAGGAAGCGCATGAATACATTTGAAAACATTTCCGAAGAAACACACAAAGCTACAAAACGAATCGATATATTAACGACTGTAAAAGATAATTTTGGTAACATATGAGTTCGCGAACAAACAATAAATTTGTATTAGAAACACAAAAGTCACAACTTTGAATGAAATGGTATTCGATTTATCGTTACGTAACGTTACGCTATTATAGTATAGTAACGTTTATAATTATATAATATATTTTATTATATGGAAAAGTTAGAATCAATGTTTCGGGTCATTAATTAAACTTATATTTAATTATTTTATCCTCAATAATGACTTTTCCACGAGAATAATTGACAATCACAACTGTCCAATTGTTTCGATTTATATATCACATGTATCAATTTGTTCGTATAGACAAGAAAAAAAAATTACACACTTATTTTGTTTTGAAATTTATTACCCGAATTCGACTATCACAATTAATTAATTTTTTTTTTATACTATGTATATATGAAAAATACCAAAGTATATTAAGTTTAGTCCCAAGTTTGTAACGCTTAAAAATATTGATGTTATGAACAAAATTTTGGTTCATTGAATCACCCAATTAGTCCATTTCCGGTTGTCTGTCTATCATCACGATTACTCAAAATCGAAAAGAGATATCAAGCTGAATTTTATAGCGTGAAGACGTAAAAAGTGAGGTCAAGTTCGTAAATGAGCACAGGTCAACTGGGTCTGGAGTCCGTAGGACCCATTCTGTAAACCGTTAGAGATAGAATAAAAAGTTTAAATATAAAAAATGTTCCTTATAGAAAAATAAACAACTTTTGTTTGAAACATTTTTTCGTAAACATCAGTGTTTACCCGTGAGAGCCCAAATTAGGCGGAACTTATATAGTATGTATTATATGGGAATTTCAGTTATGTATGTGTGACATGTATGTATGTGTAATGTGACATTGTACTCAACATGAGTTATGTATGTGTGACATGTATGTCTATGCATGGTATTTCAACAATTAACTCAGTCAATTGTTTGTTTGCACTTGTTTTTTTTTAAATCGAATAATTGCTTATACGCATTATATCTGAAGCGATTTTAAATTTCTAAAAACTGTATAAAGGTGTAGTCAATATTCAGAAAAAATATCTTAGTTTTAGAATATTAAAAAACAAACGAAAATTTTCGAGAAAAAGTGTCATGTGACCAGAAAAGTAAAAGCTTGTAGCGCTTAATATCATGAATAAATCGAAAAATAATTAGGCATGTCGAGGAGATGAAGCGTTCCGATTCATTTTCGATATTTTAAATAGAGCGCCTCAAGCTTTTACAAATATTCGTGTATAAATGACTCATAGATAAAATTATTTTCTACTTTTTAGTAAAATAAAAGCGGGTCCCTTAAAAAGTATTTTTTATTAAAATTTTTTTTCTTACAAAATTTCTAGCATTATTTTAAAAAATAATGAAAATATAGGAGTACGGATCAAGAGATCTGGTGTTCGAATCCCAACAGAATTATATTTATGTAAATTTCCGCATTATTCTAATAAAAAAAAAAACATATGAATGTTTGAATCAATGAGCCATTTACAAATTAAAAGTATATAGATATAGGATATAGATATCGATACATATTTAAATTGAGTATGGTATCAATAAATAATTAATGACCAATGTTTTTTAATTTAGTTTTGATAAAACACATGTCTAAACTAAATATACAAATACGGATAGTCTATCGATGCACTCGCTGGTGTCTACTGTCTCGTAACAGATAATGAACACCTAGCAGCCTGGCTGCACTTTGCATTCTATAATGTATCGTAACAACTAAATAGTCTATATAATAGAGAAACATATTCAATATACAGTCAAACCTCGATAAAAAATATTACGCTACACATATGGACGAAGAACAAAAACCAGGTACCAATCTGAGGCCAATTCTGTCACAATATTCGTACTTAGCGACCCCAAAAACCTTCATGCATCGAATTTGGACCGATTTTATAACAAATTTCCCGAAAACTCCATTAGACGACGTAAAACCATTTGCTCATAGCACCAGGTACCTTTGAGGAAAATTCTGTCACAATATTCGTGTTCAGCGACCCCAAAAACCCCCGTGTAACAAGTTTGAAATCTTGAAATAAAAGAAATAAAAGTCTTGAATATTATAAATGCGAAAGTAAGCATGTTTGTTTGTTTGTTTGTTTGTTACGCTTTCACGCTAAAACTAGCGAATGGTTTTTAATGAAACTGTACAGCAATATAGCTCATACTTCAGAATAACACATGAGATATAATTTATAAAGATATATTAATAAAAAAAAAATTTTAATTAATTTAATTTGACATTACCATAAATTACAGATTTCTGTAAAAGTAGTCATTTGACATTACCATAAATTACAGATTTCTGTTAAAATAGTCAATCTAAAATATTTTACAGCCATCTTTTCTGATATACTCAATGAATAATTACTATTATACAGTTAAAAAAAAGATTGTGTGTACTTATGTACACGCGTTAGAAGTTATACTTCTTTGGCGTATGAAAAAAATTTAAAATAACTCAAATGCAGTAGTAATCGACAATAAATTTTAAAATCAATCAAAAAGATTTTGTTAAAGATTTGTCAAGTAATATAAATTAAAAAGAGATGATTAAAATTATTCGATTCGATTCACAAAATGATAAAATATTATTATCTAAAGTAATAAATAATAAATAATAAATAATTAAATTTTATTATTATTTGATTATTTGTTAGAAAAATAATAAGTTCTTTAGAAATATATCTATATATTATACTTACAAAATTAACCTCTAATATTTGAAAACACTGTAACTATACACTGTACTGTAACTATATTCAGTGTTGATATATTTTTTTATTATTTCAATTCTGTGGCTAACTTCATCATGTCGTTCGTGCGCGCGCAGCTCACAAATTCACTCTCATCCAAACGCGCCAAAAGAAGTATAACTTCAAAAATAGAAAACCGTACATATATTTTACCTGTGTAAAACAATCCTTACCATTATTTCGATTGTTTTAGAAAGGGGATAAGCGAGATCAATCTTTACTTTTAAGCCCAGCGAAGCGGGTGAGTATCACTCTAATTTCTTATAAATCAGATATGGTCACAAAATTTCCGGACACTCTAACAAATCGAATGCCGAATACATTTTTTAAGACACTCACCTTTTATCAAATATATGAAAAATGAAAGACGTTTTACTGTAGATTGAATTTCTATATAGGATTCCTGTAGACTACACTATTGTCCTGTGTCCTGTGTAATTTTTAATATTTATTACGCGTACAATAAATCTAATGAATTTTTAATCCTGATAATAAACATTACAAAAACAAATTTTTCAATTTAGTCTACTTCACACGTTTATAATTGATGGCTGGCTATTCAATTTACCATACATAAACATATTAAATAGAATGATCCGAAAATAGTCAAATTTCAAAATTCGAAGAATTCTTTAAAATTGTTGCTGTTTTCTTCAATTTTATTCAAAAAATGATATGCAAGGATTTCAATGAAACTTTATAATACATTTTTTTATTAACAAAGTTTCCAAAAGCACAAAAAATTGCTAGGCCATCGAACTGTTTATTGTTTTAATTTAATAATGATTTCATTGAAGATCCATCATTTGATGAACAGAGACGACTATAGTAAGTTTATTAATGATTGAAGAGTGATATCTATATTATCAAATTTATAAGCCTCACTTTCACACAATATATTATATATTTTCGTAGTTGCGTGGTATTGTAAAGCTAAACATAACTCATTCAATAATTAATTATGAATAATTTCGTGGTGAGCAATTACGTTTTGAAGTCGACGTTCATCATATCCTTAGTTAAAAATCGATTTATTTGCGACGACTTCAAAGAGAAATGCTCACCAAGAAATTATTGATATTGAGTCGGTATTTTAAAATTATTTTTGACTTTATTGTGCATTTTTTTGGAGTCCGTTCTATTTTTGCAATAAAAAATAGGGTATTCTACTATTTTTGAAAAAGTACTTCAAAATGTTGAGTTTTCTTATAAAAAGCCACCAAAAATTTATTTCAGAAAAATACACACGATTGCCAAAATCTTAAATTAAATTTTGAATCTTTGTAAACTGTCAAAAACGCGGGCATCCAATTTGATGACCTAATATCGGTATCACTACACGAAATAACACGAATAAGTTTGACAGATATATTCATAGACATCTGATTATAATAAATATAAATACTTATTATCTATGGATATATTATACCCAGCTGTCTACACTAAACTAATTGATGGTCTATAGCTCATACCTATATGACATCACAGCAGGGCTTACCCGCGGTTTAGATTACGTGATATACAGTTTAAAAATTACGATTTTTAATTTTAATATTTTAAAAGAAAAATGTGCTTTTATGACTCGAAATTAGAATTTTTAAGTATATTTTTAAATAAATTTTAACTTTTTTCAAATTTCATAATTTATTTAACGAAAATACCCTATTATATAACCTACACGCTCCTGTCCCTAAGGAGCATATCTCCTAGCCTCCTAAATTTGTTCGGTTCTATGTTTTCACTCACATTTGCAAGCATTTTTATAAAAAACAATCTTGAAACGAAAATTTCCGTTTTTTTTTAAATATTTTATCAAGGTAAAATAAAATTAATACAATTTTAAACATTTTGATCAGAATTGAAAATTTAAGAAGAATAAATTTGTGTTTCGTTCCGTTTTTTTTTTTAGTGAAAAGGTGAATGTGTAAGAGAGATAGAAAGAGAATGGAAATGAGATAGAGTGATCATACTCAACAATAGAATGAGAATCAATATTTTTTAAAAGAATGTCAATAATTATTATTACGAGCTTCCGTTTACATAAACTCGTATAGAGGTATGTTTTTAAATAAATCGTATTTTCAAATGTTTTATTGTTCGACAATGTGTACACTATACAATCCCATCCATACAGAACTATACTATTTTAGTATTTGCATTTATGCACAGCGTGTTCCATGAAAAATTTTACAAAACATGTGAAACGAAACAATAGGGTATTATCGTTAGTCAAAAATAAATCATGAAATTTGAAAAAAGTTAAAATTTATGTAAAAATATACTTAAATATTCTAATTTCGAGCCATAAAAGCATATTTTTCTTTTAAAATATTAATAATAAAAATCGTAATTTTTAAACTGTATATTACGTGACCTAAAACGCGGGTAAGCCCTGCTGTGATGTCATATCGGTATGAGTCATAGACCATCAATTAGTTCAGTGTAGACAGCTGGGTATAATATATCCATAGATAATAAGTATTTATATTTTTTATAATCAGATGTCTATGAATATATCTATCAAACTTATTTGTGTTATTTCGTATAGTGATACCCATATTACGTCATCAAATTGGATGCCCGCGTTTTTGACAGTTTAAAAGAAAGTTCAAATATATAAGTTTGCTTCGTCCCACTAACAAAGGTGGTAATTCAGTACCAAAGTTTTGAGACCTCAGCATGATTCATGGATGTTTCTCACTTATCCAGGTCCCACTTTATCAAGTTTCACTGTACCTAAATCTGGGAATCTGAATCGCACTTGACTACTTTATGAAATTGTTTATTAAATAATCCATGCCTAGCATTGTTGGCCTAGATTTTATGACTAAATTTAGTTATATAAAAGAAAATTTGATAAAAGTCCGATAAAATTGAATTTGAGTGCATTAACGCCCGTTTGATACATTGCTTGATAAAATGGAGCATGCTGTGTCGTACAAAGCTGACATATACGTGCACATAAACAGAAATAAGGACTTCGTTTTTTTTTTTTCATGGGAAAAGGAAAAATAAAAAAGATATAAAATAGAAGAGCTCCATTGTCGGAATATAACTTTGAAATGATCCCTTTATAAATATCCCACATGTAGTAAGTATAAACAATCATACAACGAAACAAAACTACCCTCCTGTCATAACACAACAACCCTACATATCAAATAGCCAATGGTCCCTGTTAACCTCCTTCGTTCGCTGAATATATTCTAACTAATAATATGAACTCGAAATATATACGAATAAATTTGTTTAAGAATAGCAATAAATTTTATCTCGAAAAAAAAATATGTATAAATATTTGTCGGCCACACGCATTGTTGATAACGAACAAAATTTTTTGGGAGAAAATTTTTATTAATTCCAGTTTATTACACCATACCATATAAAATATATCAAGGTATACTAAGTTTAGTCCCAAGTTTGTAAAACTTAAAAATATTGATGCTATGAACAAAATTTTGGTATGGATGTTCATAAAATACAATATCACCTACTGGAAGGTTTTTACAGCGTCCTCAGATCGTAGAAAGTGAGATTGAGTTCGTAAATGAGCAACATTGGTCTATTGGGTCCGTAGGACCTATCTTGTAAGCCGTTAGAGATAGAACAAGAGTTTAAATGTAAGAAATGTTCCTTATAAAAAAATAAACAATTTGAAATATCCCTGTTTACCCGTGAAGGCGCAAATTAGGTTTCAATATTGTATAGTATGTATTATATGGAAATATCAGTAATGTGTGTGTGACATATATGTATGTATGACTGTCTATGCATGGTATTTCAATAACTAACTCAATCAATTGTTTGTTTTCACTTGTTTTTTATCCCATGTATATGATATCAAGGTATACTAAGTTTAGACCAAAGTTTGTTTCTAGAGCTTAAAAATATTGATGATACGAACAAAATTTTTGTATGGGTCTGTCAACACGATAACTCAAACAGGAGATATCAAGCTGGAATTTTTATAGCGTGCTCAAGACATAAAAAGTGAGGTCAAGTTCGTTAATGAGCAACATAGGACAATTGGGTCTTGGGTCCGTTACACCAACCTTGTAAACCGTTAAAGATATCACAAATGTAAAAATGTTCCTTATAAGAAATAAACAACTTTTGTGTGTGTGGCACGTATGTATGTGTAATGTGACAGTGTAATCAGCACTGTCTCTACATGGTATTTCAATAATTAACTCAGTCAATTGTTTGTTTCACTTGTTTTTGTTTATATTTTTATTTGGAGAGGCTGCACGGGTAAGAAAATTATCATAAACTATCAGTTTTTATTTTATATTTATAGATTCAGGGTAGAGAGGGTGGGGATTTTCGCATGATAATGATTTTGATTTCCAAAAGAAGAAAAATAAATAAGTACTGGACTAAAATATAGGATACTCCTAATAAAATTTGGCGAATGATATTTCGTTAATTTTTACGTAGCCCGTAAAAATAAATTAGTGAAACTGTGGAAGGCAAAATTGATCTTAAAAACAATGGACGATTTTGTCAACGAAATTCATTGTACAAAGTAAATTGAACTTAAGGAGATATGCAAGGATTGAATAATATAGGGATTTCAGAAAAATTTTATAAAAACATTTTTAGATTAACAAAGTCCAAAAATCACAAAACATTCCTAGATCGACGGGCTTTTTATTATTATTTTATCGTTCAAAGGTTATCCTTTTCAATTGGATATTTCTATATCAAAAAATCTAGAGAGTGTGATAAAAAACTATCTAAAATATTTAGACAATCTTGTAGTTTATAATAATACCATCAAAATATAAGGTTGTCGATGATATCAAAACTAAATTTTAATTAAATTATGAGTTCATTGAAGATCCATAATTTGATGAACAGAGGCGACTATAGTTAGAGAATTCATGATTGAAAAGAAACATCTATATTATTAAATCTATAAGCAGCACTTGTACACAATATATTATATATTTTTATAGTTGCGTGGTATTGTAAAGCTAAAAAGAACTCATTACTTGACTACAAAGCATGTATTTTTCAAAGCACTCCTTTTTTTCATCTGTAATTTTTTATAGCTTTTACAATTTTTTATGTGTTGAAAAAAGCTTCAAGCATATTTTCTAGACATCATTCCGAATTCAACAATCAGTATTTCTATATTTCTTCAATTTGAATTTGTTGACTAGACTCCAAAATTAAATTGTAATGAAACTTTCGAATCGAATAATATTACATATAAGATGATTATGAACTCGAAAAAAAAAAGTGGTGTTAGGACGATATTTGCATTACGAACGATAAGCAAAAAACGCCTCGTAGTTATTTTTTAAGGGAAAACAAGGAAAATCGGTATCATTTATATAATTTGCATATATGATATATGCCGTATACTGTATACTGGTATAAAATATATACATACTAGTGATGGGACGAATATTCGCATTCGCCTTCGCGAATATTCGTGTATTTTTTAACATTCTCATTTGCAAAAAACAATGCGAATGTTTTTGACAAAAAATCATCATCATTTTGTAAAATGAATTACAAAATAGCCCCAAACTTCACTAATATGTACCTGACTCATATTTATAGATCACTTTTTAATCACTGTTAAATTTGAATGTTGGGCAAATGCAATTATAGTAAACTAACCTCAAATTTAAAAAAAAAACTGAATTTTGCTTATAATGGACTTATATGGTTTGTTTTTAATGGGCTTAAACGACGGAATCTTTTACGCTAATGAAGAATTATGTATGTACTAGCTCGATCCGTGAGATATTCCACTCCCGTGACTACGTAACCCCATAATCGTGACTAAAAAACAACATTAAATTTGGTAGAAAAGTGGTGAAAAATCAATAGTTATTAAATTAATATTAGGAGAACATTATTAAAATTATTTATTATTGTATAGTCTGTTTCTTTTTAAGCGGTAAAATTTTAGTCCGTGAGTATATTTTTCGTCAGAGGCAACATGATAAGCTTGAAAGTGAGGGGTGCATCATGGAATTTGATAAGGGAAAAAGAAAGGTAAGGTTTGGACAGAAAGAAATGATAATAAAAAAAAGAAAAGGGCTTAACCTCCGTTTCTCTAACATATACGCCTATAACAGAGGCCACCCTGATAATTATTTGTTTACCTTTATTTATTTAAGTTACAAACATATTTACAATTACATTTTGAAGTGAGTGGAGTCGGTTACTTCGTTCTTATCCAAGCGACGACAATGTAATCAATGCTACCGCCCCCATTAATTATAATTGTTCACACTGCCGCTACCTGGATTCGAACCCGCAACCTAAGTCTAAGTAGACAACCGATTAGACGAACGCCTTAGACCGCTTGGCCACTTAGGCTAAGAAATAATGTAAAAGGATTAACTAAGTTAATAAATTAGAATTTGTGAGCGCTTCATTTGAAAGTTAACATTCGCGTTTGCGAATATTAGAAATAAACATTCGCCCCATCACTAATATATACAGATCCTACTTCTATACCTACACTGCTTACTCGTCCATTCCTGGGTAGTCAGTCGAAGTAAACATGAGTAAACAGAAGTAAGCACTCCCAATACTCATGGTGTAAAAATAGTTAAACGGATTCGATGCTTTTTAATTGCATATATACTATTTAAAGAGTTTTAAGGAGATATGCAAGGATTGGAACTAGGGATTTCAATAAAACTTTATAAATACATTTTTAGATTAACAAAGATTACAAAAATCACCAACAAATTCCTAGGTCATCGGGATTTTTAATTTTTATTTTATCGTTCAAAGTTGAATGATGAATCATATAGGTTATCCTTTTCAATTGGATATTTCTATATCAGAAAATCTAGAGAGGGTGATAAAAAACTATCTAAAATATTTAGACAATCTTGTAGTTTATAATAATACCATCAAAATATAAGGTTGATGATAATATCAAAACTAAATTCTAATTTAATTATGAGTTCATCGAAAATCCAATTTTTTTATGAACAGAGACGACTATAGTTAGTTTATTGTTGATTAAAGAGTGATATCTATATTATCAAAATTACAAGCATCACTTGCACACAATATATTATACATTTTTGTAGTTGCGTGGTATCGTAAAGCCAATCCTTATCATTATTTCACTGAGTGTTATAGAACGGGGATAAGCGAGAGCAATCTTTATCAATCTTTACTTTTAAACCTAGCGAAGCGGGTGGGTATCACTCTAGTCTTGGATATTTTCTATGTACATATAAAAATGTTCCAATCCGTATAAATACGTATACTGGGATGTATACCAGTTATATATTTAACAATAGCTACCTATATTTTCTCATTTCTCTACAGCTGCTAATAATATTATGAAAAACCACATGTTACCTTTAATAAAGTACACGGTTATGCATGTGAATCAACTGTATATGTAGGCGTTACTCATACCCACATTACTACTTCCTATTCAACCAACTCACCGGATATATTGTTCAACAGGGTTCGTAACACACACTCTCTTTCACCGAGAAACTTTGTGCTTGCTTTTACACTTAAAACCATTTTACACAGTGTACGAAAGATGACTCAAAATCGAAAAATTACGCTATTTTCAATTAAACTAACGCACAGTGGAGTTATTTTTCCAAATTTCCGGACAAAATATAATGAAGGGATTTTTTTACTCAAAATTGAGCTTTTTTTTCTTATCCATGCTTGCTTTTGTTTCCACGTAATGTGATTTTGGAATTATAAGTTACAAATTTTCACTGGAAAACTGCTTGCTCCTTTTTTTGACTATTGACTTAAGCTATCTTATTCTCTATCCTTATCTTAGTCTTAAAAGAAAAGACGCAAGTTCACGCAAGATTTTTTTTCATAAACATGTTATAGAATACTTAAACTTTGCCCTGTTACAAAAAATTTTACCGGACAAAAAGTGGCAAATAAACAAAAAGCTTTGATTTCGATAAATTTATTGAAAAAAAGTTACGCTTTTTAACAGCAAATATGAATCACAAAAATTTAATTATTTTAATTGAAACATTAACATTAAATACTAATAAATAATGCCCAAATCTTCGTCTTCAAAATAAATTTAAAAAAATCCTTACTTAATTGTACTAGCAAACACAGTAAACGTAAATTGAATGACAAGGTAAATCGAGAGTAACAACAATAATAACATGCATCCGTAAGAGCAGTTATTCGTTTGTTTAAAAATATTTGTTTAGACAATATCCTACCGGGTTACCCACCGACAATTTTACGTTCAGGAATATGTTTTAAAAGGGACCCAGCAAAAATTTTCCATGTGCAAATTAAGCATAATCAATGACGAATTTTGCCAGGACTAATAAGTCACACACTTTTTTTTAAATCTGATTGCGCCTGTACTAACTATTAAGTGGGATGGGTACTTTAGATATTGACAATATATAATGATAGGTTTTAGCATCCAACACACAATGGACCACATACACACCCATTAAATACGTGTATTTTCTTATTAATCACAGGGGAAATAAAAATATATAATGAAAACGGAAAAGTTTGTTATTTCACACGCATATATGAAAATTTTAATAAAACATACTACTTATTTATTGAAATAATTTCATGCCTTATTTTCCAATTTTGAAATCCCTTATACAACAAATATATATTTTCACTAATTATGTATTATTTTACGAAGGGTACTGGATTATTTGTTTACTTGCCTACCTAAATTCTGGAAAATTTTTCTTTTATATGAAAATATTAGATCTTCATTAAATGCTATTTTCAAGTTAAACTTTTTTAATAATATAACGAGTTATCTATCTACTGTATCAAAGATCAACGGGGAGGTGCTACAGATCTGTTCGTGATCCCTAAAACTCGATCAATGGGAATCGGATAGTTCTGACATATAAAAAAGCAGCGGTTTATTTCAGCAATTGATAGGGCCTTCTCAGTGAAAAATCGCTTATTTCAACATTTTTAAAGCTTTTCTGATTTCTACTCTAAATTGAGTTAGAACATTGAAATTTGGTATGCAGATTAGATAAGTATCATGGAAGAGTCTTTTTCGGGTGACAACTTCCCTTTTTTGTAAAGAAATATCATGGATTTTAGCGATTTTTGAGGCTTTACTCGCTTCTGCAACTTCTTTTGTTCGTTGAGTTTGTGTTAATAAAGTATTTTTTGAAGGTGCTTACATCACACTTAATGACGAAAATCATGAATTTTTCCGATTTTTAAGTCTTTGTAGCTACAGGGCTTTTCCAAATTGAGTTAGAGGGTTGAAAATTTATCTAGAAATTAAGTAAGTGTTAAAGAAGTACCTCCTTTGTCTTTATTCCGGATTTGCAAATATTTAATATGTCCAAATACCTGAAAAATCAAGAATTCCATTTTAATAGAAAGATCGAATCAGAGGGGGATTAAAAAATTTTGCGCCCGTGAGCAGTTTCAAAAATAAGCACCCTCCAACCCCCTCCCGTAATAAAAATCTACCAGTAAAGACCTTATTTTTTTAAGTTATTTGGTTTCATTTTCTTTGAACCTGTAAAATCGCGATGGTCGTTCGGAGCAATTCTTCGGCTCGTAATATTGCTGTTAAACAAGAACATAGATTGACACATTCATCAAAGAAGCGCTCAGGTTAGGTAAGTTAAGGTTATATTGGCTGTCCACGCAGGACACACTTAGGCTATAGATCCAATACTAAGAGGAATCTAATAAGAGAAAAATTTGTCGAATTTTTTTGAAAAAATATGATTTGTTACTTCACGGTCTGATTCATGCTGTAAAACAGGAATATATGAAGGTAAAAACTCATTGTAATATATGATATGATAGGGTAAGTAAAACGTGAAATCATCGTCGGGTGTATGTTAGCACCAACCACTGAGGATGGGATCCTGGTGGTAGTATGTCATAATGGTAGTTACGTTCTTGATTTACTAATATTAAAAATATTTTCTACTTTTAAAAATATTCAATTTTATTGTTTTTTTTTTATACCATGCATAATATATGTAATATGCATGGTATACTAAATTTAGTCCCAAGTTTGTAAAACTTAAAAATATTGATGCTACGCACAAAATTTTGGTATAGATGTTCATAAAATCACCTAATTAAATCAGTCCGTCTGTCAACTCGATAATTCAAAAACCAAAAATTAATCAAGCTGAAATTTTGACAGCGTACTTAAGATGGAAAAAGTAAGGTCAAGTTCGTAAATGAGCAACATAGATCAATTGAATTTTGGGTCCGTAGAACCCATCTTGTAAACTGTAAGAGATAGAATAAAAGTTTAACTGTAAAAAAATGTTCCTTATAAAAAACAACCAACTTTTGTTTGAAACATTTTTTCGTAAACATCACTGTTTATCCGAGAGGGCGCAAATTAGGCGTAAATTGTACAGTGTGTATTATATGGGGGATATCAGTCACGTATGTGTGACATGTATGTATGTGTAATGTGACAGAGTAATCAACATTGTCTATGCATGGTATTTCAACAAATAACTCAGTTAATTGTTTGTATTCACTTGTTTTCATACTAAATATAACATATTCGATATCTCATATTAAATTTTACAAGGCATTCCTCCGTCCATAATATTATCACTTAAAAGTGATTCGAATGTGACGTGTTTGTATGATTCTGATTCGTTGTTACAAAAAGATTTGAATAAATAAACATTATTATTAAAATTTCACATTATATTTAATGGGTTTCATACAATTCATACTTTTCCCAATCTCTATAAAGCAACTTCCCCCCTCCCCTCTTTGCCATCGGCTGGCGACGCCCTTGTACCTACTTAAGAAAATTTAAAAAAATTGGGAAATTTTTTGTCATTTTATTTGGATATAATAATTTTTTAAGAGAGATATCGACCAAAAATGGTTAGCATTTGCAGTGTTTGTAGTTTTAATAATTGAATAAATAACAATATATTTAAACAATTAAGTAATTTATAGTTGTTAAATAATTTTATATTTTTGACAAATAATATCTATTTTTATAAAAACTTAACATTTGGTTTGTTTACCTGTCTTAGCTATAATTTTTATATCAAAATAATAAACTAGTTACAACAAATCTTGTTATGTAATTTATTTTTATTTTATCAAAAAAGTATAAAATACTTATATCTGTATAATTATTATTTTTGTTTACTAATAAAATAAAACAGTGAATATTGATATCAATTAAAAGAATTAATTGAATAAATACTGTACGTATATTGGTAAGAACTTAGACAATTGATTGCTAAAACCAATAAATCATCAAATACTGTATAATTATTATTTTAAGAACTAATTGAATAAATACTAAACGTTTACATATATTGTTAGGTAATAAGTTAATTGGTTACTAAAACCGATACACCCCTAAGAGCTAGCAAGGGACCGAAATAAAGTTAATTAAGTTCAAAATAAAGCATAATCAAGTTGTACAAAATAATTTTCACGATTTTTTCCAGGAACGTCCCTTAAGAAAAATATAAAAAATCATTTGCAAAGAGAAAGGTTATTTGCAAAGTTTTATTGGAGGCGTTTCCATGGTAACGATACACTATTTTAATTATAGAATTGAATGGATGCATATATAATTGTATGGATTGCATTTATGACTTGAAAATTTAATATTATTGTCTCACAAATTTAAATAAATAATTATGATAATTTACATTTGAAAAATAATATTTGTGCAATTTGATTTCTTATTTTCACAAGTTTTAATGCATTAAGTTTAATTAATTAGTGTTTTTCAATAATTTTTATTTGACATTTACTATAACATTAACATGTAAAGAATTGCAAATTAGTCATAACAGCCTTCTTTAACGCTAAAATTTTTCACTGGAAGCGCTGATTTTATTGTCCCTACAACGTATTGCGTAAATATTTTAATCGTATATGGAGACTTTAAAAAACAACTTCATCAACAAAATTAATAAAATAAATAATTTAAAAAAATCAAGTCCATTTTTCCCGAACAAATACAAAACAAACAACACCTCAATTGATATTCGGTCAATAACGAAATTGTTTTTCTTTCACTGGAAAATACATCAACAAAAATATAATATTATGAATAGGTAGATGGGAAAAAGAAAATTATTTTTCAAAAAAAAAAAATAAAAATAAATTCATCGAACCGTATCATTACAGTCTCGCCTATACATAATCGGTGTTGTTTTGTGTTGCTAATGATCGAATCAACTTATTGAAGTGAAAATTTATTTTAAAATCTTCTCCCATTTTCACTACTACTGTAGTAGTAAACAATGTTTTGAATTAGGTTTCGAGGAGACTAACAACAATCAATAAAAGAGAATGATAATTGTATCAGAATTGAATTGTCTTCGAAATAGGTATGTACAGTCAAAACTAATTATAGCGACATTACATAGAAGGACAAATCAGTTCTTACAATTAATTGTGCTAGAGTCTGGCTGAATTTAAATTTAAAATGATTGTACACCTACCGTATTGTTAAAAAGTTTTGGTTTATTACACGGAACATACATATAAATCAAATACATGCATTGAAGTCAAGTAATGAGTTATTTTTAGCATACACAGTTAAAAATATTCTGATTTCGAGTCATAAAAGCACATTTTTCTTTTAAAATATTAAAATTAAAAAACTGTATATCACGTGACCTAAAACGCGGGCAAGCCCTGATGTGATGTCATATCGGTATGAATCACAGACCATCAGGTAGTTCAGTATAGACAGCTGGGTATAATATATACATATATAATAAGTATTTATATTTATTATAATTAGTTGTCTATGAATATATCTGTCAAACTTATCTGTGTTATTTCGTATAATGATACCGATATTACGTCACCAAATTGGATGTCCGCGTTTTTGACAGTTTAAAAAAAGTTTAAAATTTAATTTAAGTTTTTGGCAAGAAAAGTTGTGTTTTTTTTCCAAATTACATTTTTGGCGGCCTTTTATTAGCAAAATGAACATTTTGAACTACTTTTTCAAATCCAGTGCTTTCAATATTCAATCAATACAGCTGGTTTTGACTGTAATCTCACACATGTGCGCTTCTAAAAAGGTGGGTATCACCGTTCACCGTTTACCATTGCAACATTTAATACCTGTGTTTAATGTTTTGGCACATATATAAATAAATAAGCATATTTTCTACTTAGTCAAGCATACAAAATATATGAAGCACAAGTATAACTTATACCTTCCAGCTACCCAGCTACAAGCTACAATCTCCTATTTTATATATTCACTCAAAAATTTTTAGTATTGCATTTTGATACACTTTAACGCTTCTCACTCAACTTTATTTGTATACGGTGGACCACAAAGAAATGGCATTTTAGAAATTTTAATAAACGTTTTCATACCATTTAACGTGATTGTAAACTTACAGTATTGTAAAAAAGTTTTGGTTTATTGCACGGTATATACATATAAACCAAATACATGGTTTGTAGTCAAATAATGTGTTAATTTTGGCTTTACAATACCACGCAACTACAAAAATATAAAATATATTGTGTGCAAGTGCTACTTATTAATTTGATAATATGGATATCTCTCTTCAATCATTAATAAACTAACTATAGTCGTCTCTGTTCATAAAAAAATTGGATCTTCGATGAACTCATAATTCAATTAAAATTTTGATCTGATATCATCGACAATCTTATATTTTTATGGTATTATTATAAACTACAAGATTGTCTAAATATTTTAGATAGTTTTTTATCACACTCTATAGAGTTTTTGATATAGAAATATCCAATTGAAAAGGATAACGTAGATGATTAATCATTTTTTCAGCCAATTTCAGCCCGGTGACCTAGGAATTTTTCTTGATTTTTGTAAATTTTGTTAATCAAAAAATGTATTTATAAAGTTTTATGGAAATGCTTATTATTATTCAATCCTTGCTTATCTCCACAAGAAACATTAATGTAAAATTAGAACAAGCTAAAATAAGCTTATAATTAGTTAAAAATCTTTAATGCAACAAAAAATTGTTACAAAAATTGCATGAATTTTTATTTTCTCGGCCACACCCCCCGTCCCTCCCTCTTTGACACAAGTGGTCACATTTGTGAAACCTCCTCCACCTTGATATGACGTCACATATTTATCAATTTTATATTTAAAAATAATTAAAGTAAAACAGCAGTTTCAAAAAGTCAAATGGCGTGTGTGATGATTTTGTCGAAAGCCTCACTAAAAACTGATGCGCGGAACGGTAGGACAGCGAACATGAACTCGTAGACAACTCAACCTTATATACATGGATTGAGCTAGGAATATTTTCCATTTTTTTGTTTAAAGTTTATTCTAAGAAAATCAGAAAATTTTGTTGCAACAAAACTGGCTCTAAAAATTCCTTTTTTTTTGTAGCAATTTTAAAAAGAAAACATTTGATGGTCCACTCAGTATTTAGAAAATAATATACTTGTTTTCAATCCTCCTTTGAAATCTTTTACTTTCTTGAATATTTTAACTTTGAATATACATATTTCCAGTTTCAAAATTAACTTGTTTTAACAACACGTTAAGAAGGCACAAATGATTTCGACCTTTTCCTAAAACTAAGAAAGGCAGAAAAAAAAATATCTTTATTTACTTTGATATTCAGTGACGGTGTATTATTTTTCTTTTTTAAATTCTGATAATTTGATAAAAACTATCGTTATTGTTTATGAGTTGAATATTCCAATTTTTATGGACATTTGAAATTGGTTTTGAGTATATTTTTATAACAAAATATTTTAACTTTTTTTTACTGAATGTCCGGTAAAGTATCTCACTTTCGTTTCTACTTTGAAGGGGTTGAAAAGTTAATAAAAAATTTATCGAAAACAATTTCGATTGACAGAAGTTTGTAAAAGACTAAAAATTGTCACAAAACCTTACTCTAATAGTTTTTCTAAGAGGTGGACACATTTTTGATTGGCGTGAAACTAAATAATTTTTTTTTAGAATCCAGAATCCTGCCAAGGAGGTATGCAAGGATTAAATAATACCAGGGATTTCAATAAAACTTTCTAAATACATTTTTTTATTAACAAAGTTTTCAAGAATCACAAAAAAATTTGTAGGTCATCGGGCTTTTTAATTTTTATTTAATCGTTCAAAGTTGGTTGAAAAAATGATGAATCATATAGGTTAGCCTTTTCTTATAGTTTATTGTAATACCATAAAAATATAAGGTTGTCGATGATATAAAAACCAACTTTTAAGTTAATCATCATCATTTGATGAACAGAAACGACTATAGTTAGAGTATTGATGCTTGAAGAGCGATATCTATATTATCGAATTTATAAGCATCACTTGCACACAATATATTATAAATTTTTGCAGTTGTAAAGCTAAAAAAAATCACATTATTTGAGTAAAAAGCATGTATTTGGTTTATATGTATGTACCGCGCAATAAACCAAAACTTTTTTACAATACTGTAGGTTTACAATCGCCTTAAATATTCATTGGTAGAAAAAAAAAAGTTTATAAAGGAAAGTGGTTTTCCAAATAAGAATGGTTAAAGTTACAATTGAATTTCAATGAATGATTAGAATGAGCTTCCACAATGAAAAAGATTTATTTTTCAGAAGCTATGTCACTGAAGTTTTGTTGTATTTCCCCGAAGACTCTGTACTTATGTTGTTATGTAAAATGAATCATAAAGAATATAGTGAGTTTAAATAACATTACGATCATATTTTTATGAGCATCTTATTTTATTCTTGGTATTGTTAACTACAATGTTCGCAACAATTTACTGAAATGAATAACGAATATAGCTTTTTTTCAAAGGATTTTACTCTGCAACAATGTTTTCACATTTAAGAATACTGTTATTTGTTTAGTTTTGATTTTATAATCAATGTCGGTTATAGGGACCTTTAAGAAACTCACAATAATGGTTTTTTTACCCGATAGTCAACCTATTGATTTTCCATGTTCTTTTTCGACGACCGAGAATTCTACCCTTTTCTATTCACGCTAGAATAATGAGGATATATCCATTTGATTTGTAATAGAGTCAAACTAACAGAAAACAAGTGAAAACAAACAATTGACTGAGCTAATTGTTGAAATACCATGTATAGACAGTGTGGATGACGGAATCGTTTGTTTTTTACGTCACTTTTAGATACATTGTAATTCCTATGGAACACAGAACTTGTATATTATTTACGCCTTCAAGGGTAAACAGTGATGTTTACGAAAAAATGTTTCAAACAAAACTTGTTTATTTTTTAGTACGAAACATTTTTTAAACTGAAACTTTTGTTCTATCTCTAACGGTTTACAAGATGGGTCCTACGGATCCAAGATCCAGAAGACCTATGTTGTTCATTTTGAAACTCGACCTCACTTTTTACGTCCTGAGCACGCTATAAAAATTTCAGCTTTATATCTTTTTTCGTTTTTAAGTTATCGTGTCGACAGACAGACGGGCAGACAACCGAAATTAGACTTATTAAGTGATTTTATGAACACCTATACCACAATTTTGTTGGTAGCATCAATATTTTTAACCGTTAAAAACTTGGGACTAAACTTAGTATACCTTGATATACTTGCGATTCCATTAATTTTGCCAATTTCTGATGTGACTTTCTTGTTCCTCAACTGTTTCAGCAAATACAGTTTTCAGAATAGATTAAAATTCAACTTTTCAATTTTAGGTGGGATTATTTTATGAGCTATAAGATAAAAATATAATCAAATGGTTTTTATAAGTAAACAAGTTTATAGAAAAGTGTAGACCACTTATTAAGATTACAAATGGAACGATCTCAAAGTTAAATTGAGCATTTAAAATGCATTTGAGTTCAATATAATCGAGCTGGTTAAATAAAGTATTTGAATAAGAGAATATATAATTAAGTGAATCGTTTTAAAAAAGAGGTTATAATAATAAAATGCTCTTTTTTAGCCCAGACGCTAAACGAAATTTTACATTTTACCCTTATCTTTTTTCTTTATCTTTATCCTGCAAGGATTGAATATTACCAGGGATTTCAATAAAACTTTATAAATACAATTATTGATTAACAAAGTTTCCAAAAATCACAAAAAATTCCTAGGTCATCGGGCTTTTTATTATTATTTTATCGTTCAAAGTTGGCTGAAAAAATGATGAATCATGTTGGTTATCCTTTTCAATTGGATATTTCTATATCAAAAAATTTAGAGAGTGTGATAAAAAACTATCTAAAATATTAAGACAATTTTGTAGTTTATAATACCATAAAAATATAAGGTTGTAGATGATAAAAAAACAAATTTTTTATTTAATTATGAGCTCATCGAAGATCCATCATTTGATGAACAGAAACGACTATAGTTAGATTATTAATGATTGAAAAGCGATATCTATATTATCAAATTTATAAACATCACTTGCACACAATATGTTATATATTTTTGTAGTTGCGTGGTATTTTAAAGCTAAAAATAACACATTATTTGACTACAAAACATGTATTTGGTTTATATGTGTGTACCGTGCGATAAACCAAAACTTTTTTACAATACTGTAGGTTTACAATCACCTTCAATTCATTAGAATAAATTTTAAGCAAAAGACTAAACAAAAAGAATATTTTTTTAATCTTTTTTAGTATTTTTCTTAAAGCACATTTCATCCGATTCCCAAATTAGTAGGAAACTGTTTTTCCTTCAGTGCCTGAACTACTAGATAAATAAGTCGATGTGGATAGTTGGTTGTAAAAGACTAAATAACACAAACAAAACATCATCCCCATTAGACTAAAACACTAGAGTTAGTTATAATTGATAAGGGGGTGTTATTCTTTTTTTATATATATAACGAGTAAAGACGCTAAGTAATACACCTCTTTGTTCTTACATAATATGGAGTTAAAAAAGAAAGTAACCTCCAAGACGAAGGAAATAATGGTAAGCAAGATAATTAAAAATAATAGCATGTAATAAACTTGTGTTTTTTTCTTTTTTTATATTTTATTTTAAGAAAATTATTAAACTGAAACATTGCAAGATTCTAAGTTAGAAAATAAACAACAATTTATTTGAAATAGTAAACTGTTTAATTTACTTCCAATAGAAGAATATAAGTTAGAAAAAGTGAAGTATATTC
This sequence comes from Chrysoperla carnea, assembly GCF_905475395.1. NCBI lineage: Eukaryota > Metazoa > Arthropoda > Insecta > Neuroptera > Chrysopidae > Chrysoperla > Chrysoperla carnea. The sequence continues at coordinate 31,542,815 of NC_058342.1, forward strand.
TATGTACGTAACTAGAATTGTATCTACAATAAATAACGTTAGAATTGAATTCGTCCTTTTGGTTAAATATCTCCCATATGGTCTTGAATGAACAAGAAACGACTTCACTTACCACCAATCCAATGGTAAGGTGGTAATCATGTTACATGGTATGAGAATCATATATACCTTCTATAGTTGTGCAAGGATATTACTCAAGTGAGACTGGTTGCTGCTTCGCTTGCTTGAAAGTAAAGTACGTGTATTCACCTATTAGTACGGCGGCCAGCTTTTCAAATATTCTGTATATGTGCTGCCCACACGTTCCAAAAGATTGTGCGCCTGCCATACTTCAACTGCACATGCACGTAGTATAGGTTAACACAATCAAGGCTGATCCATCAAATTTTTTGTGTTTTGCTATGACATTATGTGTTATGTATTACACAATTTAATCCCCTCCGTATCTATATTAATGTATAATTTGATACCTCCCACATCGAAGTGTCTCTGTGTTGGTGAAATAATTTGATAAATATGTATTAAATCAATTTACAATCAATTATTGTTTTATGATAATCCCCTCTATATTATCTAAGTGACACCTACTAATTTAACGAATTTGATAGGTCTGTGAATTCTTAAATCTTTCTATTTTTCCCATAGCCACATCTCCCGAATCAGGCCTCAGATCGAAAATTGGCAAAGAGCTTTTCCATTTGTCTTGATAAGCTTAATTTACTGATATAATTTTCTGCTATCAATAACAGAACACCCTGTATATTTAAACGAGCGGAGATGGAACAATCTCGGAAACGGCTCCAACGATTTTCATGAAAATTAGTATGCAGTTGGTGTTTGGGTCGAAAAATCGATCTAGCTACGTTTCAATTTTAGAAAATGTCGTTTTATACGTGTTTTCAGGAAAAACTGAAATATTGATTGCAAAGTATTATATATTGCTCTTCCTGACATCTATTGGAGACGAAATAGAGTACATTAACGGGACATTCAAATTGGTATTTATGTGGAGACATTTAAAATTTGTGCCTTTTTAACTAAAAATACCGAGTTAAGCTCGATCATACAGGTACTAAAATCTTATCTGACTGCCATACTATGCGCTAGATGAAAAGTGTAGCTGATGTGCTCAAGGCAGTTATATCGTATACGATTTGGTTGGTTCGTCCACCTCAAGATAAACCATCTGTTTGTTGTGTTGTATTGCTTACTACGAAAACACTAACTACTTACATTTTGTGACTATCTCATTTTAATTCATTACAAACAATATGAGAATAGAATGTAATAGATAAATGCTTTAAACAACCCAACGAGAACGATTATACTTTGAGGAAACTTAACAAAATTGAAAGTTTACCACCCATACGTTCATCTCCCTTACAACAGTTCTTCACATCCCTCAATCTCATTCTCATACCTCTTCGATCTTCTTTTCAAAAAGTTGCTTGTTACATTACAATAAACTATGTTGAATTCAAACTTGCTGTTGCTATTAGTATTTTACTTACTTGACATGAAATTACCACAAATTTTGATTGAAATTACTTATTATTTTCAATTATAATTATTGTTAAATACTTATTTATAAAGTTCAATAACATTCTTACCTAAAATTCTAGGTATTGTATAATTTGTTCACTGGTTAGGAGGTAAAACCAAAAAATGTGCAACAATTTAAAACGATCCCAAAGTCCGGCGATGTGTGACCTGGGAAACTAAATCTTTTTTTATCGATTCAGCTTGCCATGAATTTACAAGCCAATCTGCCAATTTATATTTTTTGTACAAAATTTATGTTTGAGTTATGAGTTATCGGAAGAAGTTAAACATAATAGAGACAAGTGAAAACAATTGACTGAGTAAATTGTTGAAATAACATGCTTAGACAGTGTTGATTACTCTATCACATTACACATACACCTATACATGTCACACATACATAACGGATGATCCCACATTTATACATACTATAAAATTTACATCTTATGTGTGCCCTCGTGAGTAAACAGTGATATTTACAAAAAAATGTTTCAAACAAAAGTTGCTTATTTTTTTATAAGTAACATTTTTTACATTTAAACTTTTGTTCTATCTCTAACGGTTTACAAGGCCCCACTTTTTACGTCCTGTGTACGTTATAAAAATTTCAGTTTGATTATTGATATCTGTTTTCGTTTTTGGTTCGTGTTTACAAACAGATAGACAGACAGGCAACCGGAAATGAACTAATTAGGTGATTTTATGAACACCTGTATCAAAATTTTGTTCACAGTATCAATATTTTTAAGCGTAACAAACTTGGGACTAAACTTAGTATACCTTGATACATTACATATAAACAGGGTAAAAAATGTTACAGGGGTTGTAGAAATAGGACAGGGTAAATAAAAATAATATTGCAAAACAATTTAAGGAAAATTTTTTGAAAAATGATATATCCTTTGATAACAAAAATGGGAGGAAAAACAACAAAGTAAATAATATACGTACATAAAGCTTAAAGCTTTTTAAATGTAGGTATGTACAGTTATGTATTGATCAGTCAAGGATCAGGCGGACAAACATAACAGATTAAATAGGAATTTGAGACAAATATAAACCAAATATATTCTTTGTAGTCAAGTAATGAGTTATTTTTATCTTTACAATACCACGCAACTACAAAAATATATAATATATTGTGTGCAAGTGATGCTTATAAATTTGATAAAATGGATATCTCTCTTCAATCACTAATAAACTAACTATAATCGTCTCTGTTCATCAAATGATGGATCTTCGATGAATTACTAATTAAATTAAAATTTTGTTTTGATATCATCAACAACCTTATATTTTGATGGTATTTTTGGACTACAAAATTGTCTAAATATTTTAGGTAGTTTTTTATCACACTCTCTAGATTTTTGATATAGAAATATCCAATTAAAAGGATAATTTATATGATTCATCATTTTTCCAGTCAACTTTGAACGATTCAATAAAAATTAAAAAGCCCCATGACCTAGGAATTTTTTGTGATTTTTGTAAACTTTGTTAATCAAAGAATGTATTTATAAAGTTTTATTGAAATCCCTAGTATTATTCAATCCTTGCAGATCTTTTTAATGTAACGTACAAACCAACTTTTCAAAAGGACAAAATCCTATTAGCATGTCCAATTTCTAGTGGTCAAATACAACGTATGACCCCAGATGTACTGCATGAACCTACCAGTTCGTTGAACATAGAGATGTTTATGTCGTATAGTGTTTTTGCCACATATTACAAACATATAGCCAGATAAACGATTGTTATTTAACACGAGGGACTGAATGAACGATTTATCGTGAATAGTATAGGCTCACGTTTTAGTTTAACGTTACACGTTAGAATATAAAAATAACATTATAGAAAAAATAAAAATATACATACACATACAAAATATCCACATGGGGTTTGTTTTCTAGTAAAGTACTCGAAGTACTTAGAAAAAAGAGAACTTAAAGGATTTGTAATATTATTGTTCACTTGAGCACAATCGTACATCAATTATTCATTCATTAATTCACATATCAATTTTATTGATTTTTTTTTTTCTTTTTTATTGGATGTACTTCCAATCACTTCTATTATATTTTATGTATTCTGAGTGCATTACAAATATTTATAAAAGTTGGCATACTTTCAGAAAATATAAAATTAATAAATCAAGTCGTGTAGTTTTGAAAAGCAATGAATTGATTTTTTAGTTCACGAAAATATACACTTGTGCACAGTATTGGAAGTCAACAAGGAGAGATTGGGATGTGTAAAAAACCCTTTTAACCTCCGAACTAAAAAAGGGGTGTTATAAGCTTGGCCACTTAGCATCCACTTTGCAGTTTTTTCTGATGTGCTTGTTGAGGAAATGACATTTTCATTAGGTATTTGGTAAAAAAATAACCCTTTTCTAATAAGTCCTCAAAACACCTTTAAATTTTCATCTAGCCTAAATCGTGCATCGTGCGAATCTAGGCTACAGTTTGATATAACTTTTCAGTTTTTTGCTTAAGTGAGAGGAGAATATGGCCTTAGTGATAGAGTTCTGTTGCTCATAATTTTTTTGTTATAGAAATCTTTTAATAATTTTCATTGGTTTGTCTATTAAATCAAATTTTACCCAATTTAGTAAATTTTTTATTATAATTTCATATTGGCGCATTATTCATACAAGACCTATATATTTATCAACAAACTGTTTCAATTTTATCGGTATTAAGTATATAAGTTTTTCGTAGCTTTATCGTTCTCGTACAAAATGAGGCGAAAATTTGGAAAATAATTTTGTATACGTTTTTGATTTATTTAGGGTAATTTTGACCCAAAAGCATTACAGTATATTTCTTTAACAGTTGGAAAATTATTTTCTGATATATCGGCTGATATTTCGGCCGTTATTTATTTGGTTTTCGAAAAATTTTCGAAGTATTTTATAAAATTATGTTTCGTTATCCACTATTATGGAAGTCAATTTTTGTACGATACTTAGTTTAAGTATCTTATAGGCAAGACTTCCCAACGTTCACTGATTCCTTATACAGAGTGTTCTGTTATTGATAGTAGAAAATTTTACCAGTAAATTAAGCATATCAAGACCAATGGAAAAGTTCTTTACCAAATTTCGATCTGACGCCTGATTCGGGAGATGTAACTATGGGAAAAATAGAAAGATTTATGAATTCACAATCCTGTCAAATTCATTAAATTAGTAGGTGTCGCTTAGATAATATAGAGGAGACTATCATAAAACAATAATTGATTGAACTGGGTAGCGAATACTAAAACAAATATTTTGTTGTCTTTATTTATAAAGAAAACAAAAAAATAATATATATTTATCAAATTATTTCACCAATACAGAGACACTTAGATGTGAGAGGTATCAAATTATACATTCGGGGGGGATTTAATTGTGTAATGCATACTGTATAAATTATAATAATAATAAAAAAAAGAAAGTTTCAATTTTTCTAAAACACACTGTAAAAGAAATAAAAAACAATTATGGAAGTCACATGTTTTACTGTCTTTTATATTGTATTTTATTGTTAAGTTGTATACAAATAAAAGTTTAATGAAATATATTCTCTGATCAATTTTTGCTTATTTAAATTAAATTGCGAAGTTTTTTGAAAGAAAATACATTTTCTACTCCAGAACGAACTTCTCTACTTTTTATTTGATGAAAAAAGAAAAAGGTAAATTCAATTTTCAGGATACAAACATACGTATGTGAGAACGTTAAAAGTGAACACACTAACTCACACACACTGCTGTATAAATAATTCAAATATGTCGTGAATATATTGGAAAGTTATCGAAACTTGTTAGAACAGTTTTCGATAACGAAACACAAGTTTACATATCTTTATCATAAATATCTTGTGTATTGTGAACGGGAACACGTTACGTTGACACTTTTTATCAAGCACTCTGAAAAATTGGACACGTTGATCGAGAAACTAGATAAGCGAGAAAGCTCTACGTTCGCCATTTTTTTCAAGCACATTATTAAGGTAGACCTAGGTCCAAAAGACGCAAGGGCTAAAAACAAAAGACTTGCGTTAACTCGGTTCTATTAGTAGAGCAGAGAGAGGATCAAAACTAAAAGATCCAGACCGATGCTAACTCGACCTCACAAAAGACAATTCTAACCCGTGGATCGGAGAATAGGATGTGTTTGATAAACAGAGACGACTATAGTTAATAGTATTCATGATTGAAGAGAGATATCTATATTATCAAATTTATAAGCCTCACTTGCACACAATATATTATATATTTTTGTAGTTGCGTGGTATTGTAAAGCTAAAAATAACTCATTATTTGACTACATAGCATGTATTTGGTTTATATGTATGTAACCGTGCAAGTGTCCCATTTTCGTACGGCCTCTTGAAGGTAGCATGGAATATCAAATTGTTGTGTGACGTGTATGTTCACTCTTTATTTATTTAATCAACCAATCAAACAATTTTCATTTATAAACATGTGCTTTGTATATATCTTGTACTACTTTTTTTTTTCCTTTGCCGTCATTTTTTGTTGTTGTTGATCTAAATCGTATTATCTTTGATTTTCAATTCCAATTTCTTGTTCTTTTTCGTTTTTCCGGGACCTTTTTGATATTATCGCAAAAATTATCTTTGAAAAGAATATTTTGTTTTTTTTCTTTTCAGATTCTTTCATAAATACAGAGTGTAATTTAAGAAATGTTATTTTCATTAATTTGAAACTGGCTTACCTTTCCAACCCATCTAAAGCTAGAAAAATTAATAAATCGATATCCATTTAATAAAGGATATACTTCAATTGTATTCAAAATATCATGATCTGTTGATGTTTATCCGAAAGGTTGAATACGATAATTTTGACCCAGGTAATTCAAAAATCCGATTTATTTTTCGATCAGGCGTGGAGATTTTAAGATATCACTTAAAATTAAATCAAAAGGAGTCAATAAGCGCATAAACTACTCTTCTAATCGATAAATAAACCAGATTTTTAAATTTTTTGGGTCAAAATAACCTTATTTGGAGAATTATACCAAAATCGGAAATAAAATAATTTTTTCGATTTTTTGGAATTTTCTTAAGGGGTACCCCTTTATAAAAATCGAAAAAAACCGAAAACTTTATTTGTTTCGGAATTTGATAAAACTCTTCAAATAAGATAATTTTGACCCAGAAAATTCAAAAATCGTGTTTATTTTTCGATTAAACAAATAGTTTTTAAGATACCGCGTAAATTCAATCGAAAAGGGGCGATAACCTAAAAATTACTCGTCTAATCGATAAACAAACCCGATTTTTGTATTTTTTGGGTCAAAATAACCTTATTTGGAGAATTATACCAAAATCGGAAATAAAATATTTTTTTCGATTTTTTGGAATTTTCTTAAGGGGTACCCCTTTATAAAAATCGAAAAAATCGAAAAATTTTTTTTGATTCGGAATTTGATAAAACTCTTCAAATAAGATAATTTTGGCCCAGAAAATTCAAAAATCGTGTTTATTTTTCGATTGGACGAAGAGTTTTTAAGATATCGCGTAAATTCAATCGAAAATGGGCGATAACCTAAAAATTACTCGTCTAATGGATAAACAAACCCGATTTTTGTATTTTTTGGGTCAAAATAACCTTATTTGGAGAATTTTACCCAAATCGGAAATAAAATATTTTTCTCGATTTTTTGGAATTTTCTTAAGGGGTACCCCTTTATAAAAATCGAAAAAATCGAAAATTTTTATTTGTTTCGGAATTTGATAAAACTCTTCAAATAATATAATTTTGACCCAAAAAATTCAAAAATCGTATTTATTTTTCGATCAGGCACGCAGCTTTTAAGATATCGCTTTAAATCCAACCAAAAAGATACTAATTTTCTTGAGACTTGAGAGTCAGATACCCTAATTTTCTTGGGAATCTAATTTCAGATACTCTAATTTTTAGAAGTAATGAGACCGTTAATTCTATAACTCATTACCGACAGCCATGTAAACACGTTTAATTATTTTGTTTTAAATGTAAGTATATATTTTCTTAAAATTTGGCGGTTGTTTAAATCAATCTTGAATGGAAGTGAAATGTGATGTATTTGTATCTTTTTTTTTTCAAAAAATATAATAATAAATAAAAATTAATACATATTCACGGTTCTGTAATCTACATGGGTTGTTACATTTTAAATAAATGGAGCGGCAGCAATTAAATAACAAATAGTATTGTTTTAATCCCATACAACAACAATAACTGTTACTAGCGGACAAGCGTAGATCTGTAACACTGTACCTACACTGAACAAGTCATAAAAAATATATAACAACATACAAAAAATAAATAAATAAATAAATAAATAAACACACAAAAAAAACAGTGAAATAGTGTGATCGTAATACTTGTGTGGTTTCAGCAACAATCTAAAATTAACACCGTTAAAACTATACTAGAAAAAAAAAAATTGAACAAATGTTCAAGCTTTTGAAATGTTTTTCGCTGTTAAATATTAGTTCATCAAAATTATTTAACATCAATTGATTTTAATTTGGTACACAACAAGTTCATCGAGTTTATGAAACTGGATGATCTGTTCAGAACAATAAAAAAAACTTTGGTAGGAAAGATATTTGTATCATTCACAAATATGACAAGTGAAAACAAACAATTGACTGAATTAATTGTTGAAATACCATGTATAGACTGTGTTGATTACACTGTCACATTACACATACATACATGTCACATATACATAACTGGCATTCCCTTATAGTACATACTATATAATTTGCGCATAATTTTCGCTCTCACGGGTAAAGACTGATGTTTACGAAAAAATATTTCAAACAAAAGTTGTTTATTTTTTAATAAAACACTTTTTACCAACTTTTGTTCTATCTCTAACGGTTTACAAGATGGGTCCTACTGACCCAATTCTCACTTGCCTTGTGTTGCCCATTTACGAGCTTGACCTCACTTTTTATGTCCTGAGCACACTGTAAAAATTTCCGCTTGATATCATTTTTCGTTTTTGAGTTATCGTGTCGATAGACGGACGGAGGGACACCTATACCAAAATTTTATTGGTAGCATCAATATTTTTAAGCGTTACAAACTTGGGACTAAACTTAATATACCTTGGTATATTTCATATATACTTGGTATAATAAGCATATTTTTCAATAAATGATTCCATAATTCAATAAATATGTTTACATATGTTTAATATGTTAAATATGTTTAGGTATTTCTCAAATGTCACTTAAAACAGCAAATGTATTACATGCCTTATTTTAAACTTATTTAAAAGATAAGTTGTAGATAAATAAACGAATATTTAAATTTTTAAGATCAATAAAATTTTCAATTAAAGAATGCGATGTAAAGAAAATGTGTGAATAATGAATAATGTGATATTTGAAAAATCGTAAAAATTTCTTTCTAACAAAAACTAAATGAATCAAACATCTATTAATGTTGTCGAGACAAGTAAAAAAATATACAGAATATCCCACTCACGACCTTAAGAGAATCAACAAATACAATTTAAGGAGATATGCAAGGATTGGATAATACTAGGGATTTAAATAAAACTTTATAAATACATTTTTTGATGAACAAAGTTTACAAAAATCACAAAAAATTTCTAGGTCATTGGGTTAAAGTTGGCTGAAAAAATGAATCATATAGGTTGTCATTTTCAATTGGATATTTCTTTATCAAAAAATGTAGAGAGTGTGATAAAAAACTATCTAAAATGACAATCTTGTAGTTTATAATAATACCATCAAAATATAAGGTTGTCGATGATATCAAAACAAAATTTTAATTACATTATGAGTTCATCGAAGATCCATCATTTGATGAACAGAATCGACTATAGTTAGTTTATTAATGATTGAAGAGAGATATCTATATTATCAAATTTATAACAATATATTATATATTTTTTTAGTTGCGTGGTATTTTAAAGCTAAAAATAACTCTTTACTAGACTTCAAAGCATGTATTTGGTTTATATGTATGTACCGTGTAATTAATTAAGATTTTTGTATAATACTGTAGATTTACAATCACCTTAAAATCTAGACCAGCTGAAATTTTCCCAATAATGAACCTGGACAATTAAGTCAGTATGTACACGACTGGACTTGCTTTATTGCAGTTTTTATTTAACGCAATCAGGATTTTTGATTTTTTAAATAGCCAAATATCTTTTTATGGTTTGTTAAATGAACAAGTGAAATCTACAAAATTTTAAAAACCCCTGACAAATTTTTCGGGTTCGAAACCGAAAGCTGGCACTTGAAACATAGCTAAGAACACTCCCCATTAAATTATCTTTCAAACGAAAAAAAAAAAACAATCCAGATCGGTTCATCCGTTTAGACGCTACGGTTCCACAGACAGACAGACAGATAAACTTATAACACCCTTTTTTATGGTTCGAGGGCTAGGTTAGGTTAGGTTAGGTTATACTGGCTGTCCACGAAGGACACACTTAGGCTATGAGACGAGAACCTTTGTGATATCATATATGTGTTTTACCACCTTTTCCGCTGATGATTTCATTTATCAACTTCTCAATTTCAGAGGCTGAGCACCTCCTTCATGCATATACCATGCGCTACACCAGCCCATCACAACTATTAAGGTCTCTCGGCAATAATAGAAAAAATAAATTAGTAGATATTAAGGATCCGAATTTTTAGTATGTTATAGTTCACGAAATATATTATTTTATAAAACTCAATTAAGAGAGTTTTTATTAATTAAAAATACACTAAATAACATACCATCCTCATAACAGGTTATGTTATTTAGTGTATTTTTAATTAATAAAAACTCTCTTAATTGAATGGTAAGATACCCAAATTTTTGTTTTATACAATAATATATTCCGTTAACTATAACATACTAAAAATTCGGATCATTATCTACTAATTTATTTTTTTCTATTATTGGCGAGTCACCCTCCTTAATTAAATTAATTTTGTTGCGACGGCGGAAATCGAACCCGCAGCTAATAGAGTGACTTTGGGGGTTAAAAATGTTATATTTGATTGGTTAGTGGTTGGGCCAACCTGTACCAGATAGATATTATCATATAGTTTTAAGTAAAAGTATAAAATAATTAACTGAATTCAAGTGGGAGAGAGTAAAGCGAAACGAATACGAATACGAGATGTACCAGAACAGAATATATAGAGAATCAGTATCTTTCTGTAGGTACATAGGATACATGAGTTTAGCCTTTGGTTGTACAACAAAAATAAACATTACACCCCCTGTTGCATTTAATTAAATTTCAAGAATATTTGTGTCGAGTAAATTATGTGTAATCTTGTTGTTGTACAAAGTAACAAACATTTCAAGTTTAAAATGAAGTCGAAATTTAGTAAACATTACAACATCAGCATACAAATTTCACTCAACTGCCACTACCAACACTGTTCAAATGTTTTTGTATGTTCTATACACACATTCTAATTACACGGTGTACCGTTTTAATTCTCTACCCTAATAATCAAACAGATACATAGTAAAATTTACAAAATTTAGAAAATCCCCGACAAAATTTTCGGGCACGGAATCCTAAACTCACATTTGAAACATATCTTAAAACACTCTCCATTAAATGGAATTTTTCCTTAAAGCCTTTTGAAAACTGAACCGATTTGAAAAATCGTCGCTAATTTTTAGTTTTTTTGGGTACGGAACCTTAAGTTCGCACTTGAAACATAAACTCTATTAAATTACCTTTCAAATAAAACCAAAAAAATCAAAATCGGTTCATCCGCTTAGGCGCTACGATGCCACAGACAGACAGACACACACACACACATAGCGGTCAAACTTATAACACCCCTTTTTTTAGTTCGGGGCTTAAAAAGAGGTACCGCAAATGGGTCCCTATGTCAAAACGTTTACTAAGATTCAAGAATGCGGGGTCCTGGTTATGATATTTAGTACAAAGGTGAATAATACCCAAAAAAATCATAGCAACGATGAAAAGTTTGACCTAAAACTAATAGGTTTCATTGCCCAATTCAAAATTAAAATTTCTTTAAAAATTCCGTTCACATTGAATAAAATTTGCCTGTGTTATTCAAAAAATTAATTTTTTTTAACTTAGTGACGTCATTGAAATACAAAAAATTTAATTTGGTTCTATCACATCCAAATTATGTCCAATTTTGATGAACGAAATATGTGATCCTACTAAATTTGGGTCATATTTTCTAAATTTTTGGTCAAATTTAACCTAATTTTAGTACGTTTCAAGAATATGCGGTACTGGACCCGATATTTAGCAAAAAAAAATGAGTGGTAGCAAATATCTAACATTAAAAATGAAAAGTTTGACCCAAAATTAGTGGGTTTCAAAAAAATTCCATTCAAATCGGATAAAATTTGCCTATGTTTTCAAAAAAATCGTTTTTTTTAACTTGGTGACGTCATCAAAATCCAAATATTTTAATTTGGCTTTATAACAACCAAATTATTTCCAATTTTGATGAACAAAGTATGTAATCCTACTAAATTTGGGTCATATTTTTCAAATTAGTGGTCAAATTTAACCTAGCTCTATTAGGTTTTAAGAATTTGTGGTCCTGGCTCCGATATTTAGCACAAAGAGAAGTAGCGCGAAAAACTGTCATGATAGATGAAAAGCTTGACGTAATATTAGTATTACATCTTTCCTGTATCGAATAATACTAAATTTTGATTATAATTTTCAAATTTATAGTCAAACTGAACCTCACTTTAAAAGGTTTCGAGATTGTAGGGAGTCATGGTCCGGATATTTAGTACAAAAAGCGAATAGAATAAAAAAACTATCTAACCACTAAAAATTTGATCCTAAACTATTGTTACATTTTTATGAATAAAAGCTTGGCCAACGAGGAAGTTAAAATAAGACACCGTGTATCATTGGCAATGGTAATCTATATTAAAATTTTATATTCTATGAGAGATCTTTTATTTGAATATTCATACAATCTGCTCAAATTTATTTCAAATTTTATTTTATATAATAGTCTTAAGACAAAATCTCCAGTGGTATATATTTCGCAAGAAGGGTATATTTTCAACAAACGTAGAAGATCGGAAAATGTGGCACAATAATCATATTCCTAGATTTCCTTGAAAAAGTCCTTTTGCATTCATTAAGAAATGTAATATTTATTTTATATTTTCCTTACCTCTATACATAAAACTCATTTAAATTTTAAGTTTGTGGTTTGTATTTCTGAATAACCGTAGAGCAAGGAAGAATACATCAGTGTTGGTTCATAAAGAAGTTATAGAAACATTTAAGCGATTTGAAAATAAGATATGGGTGATTCCATGAAAAAGTGTACCAAGAATGGAAAAAATATTTCTGTGGAATAACAGCAAATGGTAAAAATACTTTAGTAGTACCAATACTGTAGCACATAACCAATAATGTCACAACAAAACACAAAAACTTTGATAGAGCAGCAGCCTTGATTGTGTTATCCTAAGACATTATGTGTTATGTATTACTTAATTTAATCCCCCCGTATCTACATAAATGAATAATTTGATACCACCCACATCTAAGTGTCTCTGTATTGGTGAAATAATTTGATAAATATGTATTCTTTTTTTGTTTTCTTTATAAATACAGATAACAAAATATTATTTTTAGTATTCGCTACCCAATTAAATCAATTTACAATTAATTATTGTTTTATGATAGTCCTCTCTATATTATCTAAGTGACACCTACTTAATGAGTTTGATAGGTCTGTGAATGCACAAATATTTTTATTTTTTCGATAGTCACATCTTCCGAATTAGGCCTTAGATCGAAATTTGGTAAAGAGCTTTTCCATTTGTCTTGATAAGCTTAATTTACGGGTATAATTTTCTGCTATCAATAACAGAACACCTTATATAAGATTTTGTAAACCAATGAGTGCTTTATGTATAACATTCAAATTTGTATATAGAGGTATTGTGGTGTCTTTATAATATTTTTAATGATGGTTAGAAAATGATAGTTTGAAACATACTTGAAAATTTATTGAAACGTAGATTGGAAAACAAAAAAGAATGAAATAACTGTTCTTGCTGTTGACAATATTAAAAATATGTAAAATGAGCTTTTTAAAATAAAATTTCTAGAAAAAATTTCAAACACTTACCTCGCACTGAATGACAACCATGTTTTCTTCAATTTCACTGAAAATGAAAGTATGTAAAATGAGGGAAATATGTAGCAGTCTTTAGACGTTCATTATTTCTACCTCATATACTTACCAACAAAAACTTATCAGGATCCTTTGCTAATGAAAATCTATCTGCCTAGCATCTCCCCCCTCTCCAATTACGAAAATATTTACCATTCATAGTGGTAAAGATGCTTTTTCAATTCATTTCAAGCCCTCAGATCACGATTAGGGGATTTGAAAATGCAAAAATTCTGTATGCGAGGTAGAAAAAAACTTTAAAAAAGTATAAATTTCGGATCGTTTGCTTACTGATCACTACTGACGTATTAGGAATTTCTCGTCATAGGGCTGAAGGAGAAAGTCACATGTCCGAATTCTGATTTTGATGATATGCTTCTTCAGTTTCTAATAGAAACTCCATGAAAAAAAGAATGAAAGCTGGAGAAATAATATTCAGATTTAATTTTGTTCAGTATATAATTTTTATATCATATCTATAATAAAATTGCCTATACAATTTAAAGAAATTAAATAACTGTTGATATTTTGTATCACTTATATATTACTTCACTAGCCTGTTTTTAGCCACTGCGGAAGTCCTCATGGAGCTTGTATTTTTAACCCCCAAACTAAAAAAAGACGTGTAATAAGTTTGACCGCTTTGTGTGTGTGTGTGTGTGTGTGTGTGTGTCTGTCTGTCTGTAGCATCGTAGCGCCTATACAGATGAACCGATTTTTTTTATTTCGTTTGATAGATAATTTAATGGAAAGTGTTTTTAGCTATGTTTCAAGTCCGAGTTTAGGGTTTTGTATTCGAAAAATTTGTCGGGGTTTTTTTAATTTTGTAAATTTCACTTGTTAAAATCGTATATTTTCGCACACATTTTTTTGGAAATACACACTGATAAACGCTGTTAATGCAACCGATATCAAAAGTTATACCATCTAATTTCATTTAAAAGAGAAATGTGAAAAATACATCCGTTCTTAGATCAACCTATTCATTTCACTGTGCGTTAAGATAAAAAATCTGAAACATCTATGGTGGCCTTTATAATTCTGTAAAAAAGGAGGTAAATAATGTTAAAAAAAAAATGAAATAAAATAAAAAAAATATATACAAGTATTATTTCTGTTTTCAATTTTTTTACATTTTATTTTAAAAATGATTTTTTTTTTTTTCATATATATTTTCCATTTTCACAAAAATGACATACATTAGTACTTTTCCATAATATTTAATATATTATGTTTTATAATAATATATATAGATTATTTACAATTTTTATCTCGAAATTTATTTAGTTAGATTCTCATCAAATTTGATTTACTTTTTTTAAATAATTTATATATAATATAATATTTATGTTTACAAGGTATACAAGGTGCTCCATTTATGAAATACATAACATTTATAGTATCGAAAAAAAATCAATTAATATACATTTTTTTTATCAAATGTAACTTTTTTAATGGAGCAACCTGTAGGTTTTTATTCTATATTTCCTTTTTTTTTTATATAATATAATTTATATAATAAGTCCGTATCTATTCGGAATCAGAGTTCCACCTATTTTTGGATGTAACTTATCGAAATATCCATTTTTGAAAGTTAAAACATTTGAAGGCGTGTTAGTCACTTTTGGGGTGGGGAACAAGCATCTTACGAAACTAAACGCTTAAAATTCAATATGAATTTGACCTGACTGAAACACAAATCATCCAAATTTTGTTTATATTTTTTGCTTTTTTTTCTCCCTGTCCCTTAGTCACATTTAGTTTATCCCCTCCACATTCCTTATCGTGGAGCGTAATTTATGGTTGGCCCCTTAAGGCTTTTCTCAGGTTTGACACTGTTGTGAAAGTAAATGTTAATAATTCAGTTCGAAAATGTACGTAATTATTTTAATTATGTATGTATACGGGGTGTTCTATTATTGACTGCAGAACTCCCGCTTCCTGAATAAGCTGAGAAAAAAAAAGAAGAAAATGTTCTTTACCAAATTTGGATCTGAGGCCTAATTTACGAGATAATTATCCTACTCTTATTATAATGTTATATCCAAAAATAAAGTGAATCCGTGATTCTGTATAGCTACCAATAATTCATTCAACTTAAAATCTACATATACAATACAAGATCCTAGCAATTATTTTAGGACCTATCCTCAAAATAGGTAACATTCAAGTTTTTTTTTACGTTTCTTTTTTTGTACAGTTATTTAGGATTATGACTGATTTTTTTATTTTTGGTCATTAAATAAAATTTGAGGAAGTATATTGAGACTATTTTCACGGAGGAAGAACCGCCATATTTTGAAGTGATATGAAGTTTTCGTTTTTGTACATCAAGACAGTTATTCACTATTATGAGAACTCGGAATTTTCCACTCTGGTTTAAAAAATTTATAAAAGTTTTAGAAAATGTTCTCATTTTATTTTGGGCGGTTCTTTTCTTATAGTGTCCATAATTTGGGTATTTAATATCGATTGCACATTATCGGCAACACATTACCTGGCTGAGAATGGCTAAAATTTTGACATGTCATAGGACTTTTTTTGCATGTGGAACTATCAAAGATATTCCGTACTTTTATAAAGAATTCATAAAAGCTCAACAGGGTCTTCTTTCATTGCTAACATTTCCAAGTTCCTTCAATTGACTTTGGTTTCGCTGGAAAGCAGATAAGAATATAGTCTGGAAGAGATTCAAGTAAGATACTCACCCCAAGTCTCAACTCTCACTGCTAGTCCAACCGAAGATGAAACAGCACATCCCCCAAATTAGAGAGGCGTGTTTGGAACTTTTGAAAGTATAACACATCAAAATTTCGGCTCGGAGTTTAACATTCTCAGCAGTCTGGCAAAATATGTCTTGGCGAAAACGTACTCTCGACATAAATGTAAAATTATATGAACACCGTTAAAAGAAAACAAAATGGCGACATTAAATTCCATATAAGATTTGAGAAGTCTTTACATAATTTCGGGTGACAATAAACACTGTGTAGTTTGGAAAAATTGACGCAGTGTA
The DNA here is from genome assembly GCF_905475395.1 of Chrysoperla carnea. NCBI lineage: Eukaryota > Metazoa > Arthropoda > Insecta > Neuroptera > Chrysopidae > Chrysoperla > Chrysoperla carnea. Next base: position 31,559,573 of record NC_058342.1, read on the forward strand.
GTTTGAAAGTTTTTACGTTCATTATTTTTATTTATTTATTTTTTATTTTTTTTTTTGCATATTACATCGAGTAACGAGTATTATTTTTTTTTACGTATATGAACAAATAATTTCATTTTTATTTTTTTAAACTATGTTTTTTTTAAATTTATTTATTGAATTGTTTATAATTAATAAGAGGCGTAGGCACTTAATATAGATAATTTATTTAATCACATAACATATAAATTAATTTTTTTTTTTTGGGCGCTGTTTATTTCAATTTTAAATATATATGTCTTTTCACTACAAAAAAATTTCGCCAAATGTCACAGAGTTGAATATTTCGTTAAATCAAGGAATTCTTTCTAACCTTTCATGAAAGTAACGAGGAAAAAGGGATTATTTAATTTGGGCTTGGTGTTGAAAGTTAAGAAAGTGGCAGGGTATCAGCCACTCTTTTTTTTTTTTAATTTGAAATCACACAGTTGTTGATAATTGGTCCGAAAAAAAAAAAGAATTTGATTGCTCTCCGTATTGAAAATGGCATCAATCAATTCAACTTTCGGTAAATTTATGACATATCCATTCCTGTTCTATTCTAGAACAAACTTTTTCTATTCTAGAACAAAGTTCTTAGTTTTCCTCGAAGTTAGAATTACATATACTACATCGTAAGTTTTCTCAATTTCTAAGAAAACTAATAAAAAAACTTCAAAGCTTAAGTTTCCAAAGTTTTTAGCACATTTAACCGAAAGCAAGGGAGGTAGAAGTAAAAATTCCGACTTGTATGCGCAATCAACGAATTTGGGGCCACAGTTTAAGGTAGTACTATCGGTAATAGACTTTGCATTCAGAATTTAATGAAACTTGGCATAGTTGTCCATTATTATATCATAATTAACCAGTTCAATTTTTAGGGGCCTTCAGAGAAAGATATTTTAACAGTGATCCTTATGGAAAGTCACAAAACTGGACGTTCAGATTGTCAGTTCTCTAAAGGCCCCTAAGAATTGAACTGGTTAATTATGATATAATAATGGACAACTATGCCAAGTTTCATTAAATTCTGAATGCAAAGTCTATTACCGATCGTACTACCTTAATTCCTGTTTTTTTTTTCTTAATTTAAAACGATATTTCTAAACTCATTGGCATTTGGCTCGAATGATTGAAATTCACTATTCTTCGGCTTTTCTCATTCAATAAAACAGCCATCTTTATAAAAAAAAAACATTCAAATTTCGTTCTAATTATGTGTGACATGTCAACCTTTTGTCAAGTCAAATTCTGTCAATTAACTTTCAATTTTCCAAATATTGTCGACATTTTTATTTTTTACATATTTTTTATATTATAAAAACGAAAAACAGATTGATATACGTCAAATGTATTTAAAAAAAAATAAAATAAGTGATTCTCAACTTTAGTTTTCGTAAGCACATATCCATTAGTATTTTGTATACAGTGGCGGATTCACATACAAATGGCAAGGGGGTTATGTCAATAGGGAACCCTGTTTCAAAGTAAAAATTTACTTTATCTTTCAAGGTGATATTTCACTGCGCGCTATTTTGTCTTTTTCTAGAAATCATCCTTTTATGTCCTAAGAATGAAAGCTTATTCGTCATAAGACGAGCTGGAATATGAAAAGGATGGATTTCGTCTCTGAGCAAGCTATTTTGATTCAGTCAGTAGGGGAAAGTGTTAAAAATAATAATAAAACAAAAAAGTACCGCAAGTGGGTCCCTAGCACCTAGACAAAGAGTCCTCTGTGCCCTCCTTGAGAACGACCTGCCACCTGTAAACGAGGCGTCTCTTTGTCTCACAGCAGACAAAGCGCGAATATTAATATTTTGAATAATTGTATAAACACGCGCATGTGTGTATAAAGTTATAACAATAGTGAATTCGACTTAAAAAAACTCGCCCAAGCCTGGTCTTGGGTACACCTGCTTTTTTACTGACTGCTTAAATCCGCCACTGTTTGTATTTGTGTCTATAAAAATTAGACAAACTTCTGTAAATGTGTTCACATTTGATGGTTTTCGTATTGTCAATAGACATTTATTTCATTCAACGAAAATGAATATCATGAAGGATTATTTTTAATTGGACATTAATTATTAAAAATTGAGAATCGATGGATGTACACGATATGGTTTATTTTGAGAGGAACATTAAAGTCAATCAACATTTGAATATACAGACCATACTGTTATTGGTTATTTTTTAAGAATAGTCGATGAGAGAACAGGGGATTTCTTTTTTTTTGAAGGCGGACGGTTATGAATACTGTTTACTTGTTATTTATAAAAACCCAAAACAGTTGGTTTGTATTTTTTTTTTATCGAGGCTTCTCCTTTCCCGAATTCGAATCCCCTATTGTAATTGTGACAATTTTAGGTGAAAATTTCTCAAGTAAGGAGAAGTCTCGATAATGTCACAGAATAATGCACGATTTCTTCACATTTCCTAGGTTTAATACAAAATATATCAAACTGTCCTTAAGCCCAAAATTCAGGAATATACAGAGTGTTCTGTTATTGATAGGAGAAAATTATACCACTAAATTAAGCTTATCAAGACAAATGGAAAAAGTCTTTACCAAATTTCGATCTGAGGCCTGATTTGGGAGATGTGGCTACGGGAAAAATAGATTCATGAAATCAAAAATTAATTGTAAATTGATTTAATTGGGTAGCGAATACTAAAAAAAATATTTTGTTGTCTTTATTTATAAAGAAAACAAAAAAATATATATATTTATCAAATTATTTCACCAATACAGAGACACTTAGATGTGGGAGGTATCAAATTATATATTAATATAGTTACGGGGGGATTTTATTATTTCGATTTTTAAGCTTTTAAGATTCAGGATATTTCAGAGAAAATATTTCGCCAGCTGTTCAATACTAAAAAATCGCTGAAGCACAAATGTGAAGAAATTGTGTATAACATATATTTAATAATATATACTCTTTAAAACGAATACACCCTGTACTTATATAAAATTTGAAAAAAAATGACAAACATCCGTCATCGTAATTTTTTGTTAAAATTTAAAAAAGTTCACCATTTAAAAATTTTTAAAACTGAAACTCATTCCACTAAAAACTGTATTTTTTTTTTTTTCAATATTTTTGTCTTTCATAAAAACACAACTTTTAACAATAAATAATTATTATAATCCCTGTTTTTTTTTTTAAAAACAAAACGAAAAAATTGTTTTTTTAAATTTTGTTTTTTTTCGATTTAACAAAAATACTTTCTGTTAGCCGATAAACACATTCTAGACTCTGAGTGATGTGAAGTGATCTCAACAGAGTCGAGGTCGGTTTGTCAAGAGATCGATGCTGTGGACGGGGGCACTTTATTTCGACTGACAGCAACATACGTAATTGGAGATCATCCATAGAAGTAATGACTATCTGGTGCTCTAGCTAAACCTCGTGGTAGATCTTCGCCACGTTGTGAATGGTGTCGTTGAAATGTTTGATATGCATCTGGGGGTGGTATCACATAACCAATATGACCAGCACCCGGCGGATGTTGGTGCATATGCTGATGATGACGTTCATCTATACCAAATGTACTTACAGCAAACACATTCCCACCACCTCCACTCATGGTGTTCCGTTGTACTCCTCCTTGTCCGCTACCATTTGTATGATCAACAATGGGTGAGGCAGGAGGTGGCGGCATCATAATATTGGTTTGCATACCACTGTTCGATCTTGGTAACGTGTTTGCCGAATTGATTGGTAAGGGTGTTCCAAGTGCAATATCGTCATTGATATCACTGATGTCATCAACGAATTCACGTGGCATGTTATGTTCACCCCCACTACTCTGATATTTACCATCGTCGTGATTTTGTCGACGTGACATAATAAAATGAGCACCTAATAATCCTAACACAATCACTATGCATATTGATACACTTATTATTACGATTAAGTAGAATCGTTCTTGGTTTTCTGAAAGAAAAATTCATCAAAAACATATACTTATCGGTATGTATACATAAAAAATATTGGGTGTACTCTATAAAGCGTTACTTTTTATCTTAGCAAGAAATTTTATTTATCTATATTCTATAAAGATCCATTACTTTACTGAACATTTTTTCATGTTTTTCAATTATTTTATCAGAATACAGGTAGGCTGATGATTGGTTGTCAATGTGGTTTTCGAATAAACTATAAATGGACTTTTTTGCGAAAAATTTGAATTTTCTGATTGTCTATTTACAAGTTGACAATTGAATATTGATTAAGTAAGTTCTTATGCCAATTTTAAGCATATTAGAAACACTTGACTTAACCTTAACTTAAGTAAATATGGTTTTAAGGTTTCAATAACTTTTTTGTATCAAGATGAAAATATGTAACACTTTATTGAGAACACTCAGTAAAAAATATCACATTACGATATCACGTCTTTTTAAGATTTTGTTCTTTGGACAAAGTAAAAATTTATTTTTAAATGAAATATCTGATAAAATATCATATGATCAAAAAATACCGGTTCGTTTATAGTCAAGGAAATAAAGGAATGAACTGTCGATTTTTTTAGTAGTAAGACGAATCGGAATGCAGTTTTTTCTTTTCATTCGATTCAGAAGTGCAAACTTTGTGAATAATGGTCGCCGAAGTAGCTGGTGCTCAAGCCGGACAGTTTGCATCTGGTCTCCTGGAGTTTTACAAGAATATATGAATATTACTATGAAAATGGCTCCCGAGGTGGGCGAAAGGGTGACGCCCAGGGACAAAAAACTTTACATATTCTTGTAAAACATCAAGAGGCGAGGTATATACTACAGGTCCTGGCTACTAGATAAATCAGGCGTCTTTTTCGTTGTGATATTCGAGTTCAGTGGCCCCAAAAACCCACGAGTAAGACTCATTTCCATCGATATTTAGTTTCCATTACTATTACTCACAAAGTTTGTAGACAACTTCACGAATTGAATGCATAAAACCGCATCTTAATCCGTCTTACCGCTCAAAAAGATGGATTTTTTTTTAGTGCTTTATTTCTTTGCCAATTAATCAAAAATTTCTGTGATATAATAAGTGATTCATAAAATTTGGGCGATGTTTAGAGCAGAATGTACGGTGTTTTTATCGTGCTTTTATTAAAATCATGCAAACGATTATCGATACACTTAGAATCTGTTTCATGCAATACTTACAAGAAAAATCGATGATGAATTTTGATTATTTTGAAAAAAAAAATCATGCAAAATTTTGTCTCAAATTGATTCTTTTATTTAAATTTGATATATAAGACATTTTTCGATCGCATAGACGCCCACTTAAAAAGGATTACTTCTCTAGCTCTAGAAAACTACTTGAAAGTGAGCGCATATGCTTATTTAAAAGAATGGCGCGATAAAGAGTCCTGAAACGCGTAAGATCAGTCATCATTGAACAGATACAAGCATGGATTCAGTGGTTTGTAGTCTTTCATTTTAAGGAGATATGCAAGGATTGAATAATGCTGGAGATTTCAATAAAATTTTATAAATACATTTTTTGATTAACAAGGTTTCTAAAAATCACAAAAAATTCTTAGGTCATCGGGCTTTTTATTATTATTTTATCGTTCAAAGTTGGCTGAAAAAATGATGAATCATTTTCAATTGGATATTTCTATATAAAAAAATCTAGAGAGTGTGATAAAAAAACTATCTAAAAATTTAGACAATCTTGTAGTTTATAATCATTTAATGAACAGAGACGGCTATAGTTAGAGTATTGATGATTGATGAGAGATATCTACATTATCAAATTTATAAGCAGCACTTGCACACAATTTATTATATTCTTTTGTAGTTCATGTGTTATTAGTTCATGTGCAGAATGCGTGAGCAAATCTATCATCACGCGACTAAAGATTACCGAACGGTTTACGCAAGTACACATATGTGAAAAGAAATTTAACATCTCCTGTTATAGTTATTTATTACTTAAGGAAATCGATATTAAAAAAATAAGGGAATGGGATAACTTTCAAGATTATAGTCTGTTTTAATCACTTTTCACTATTTGACGATTAGGTTAGAAGTTTCTGACTAATTTTTTGGGAAATTACTTCTTCTGAATCCACGCTTCATTGTCAATGATTTTTCGGATTCTGATCAAATAAAAATCTGTTAGATTTATTTACAAATAAAATAATTGTGCATATAAAATATTTGGATTGTTTATTAAATTTTTGGATCGAATTGTTTCGACTTGTTTCGGATTTGTAATTGAAATACTTACGTGTAACAAAAACTACAATACCCAGAACGCCGGATGTGAGTTTAGTGAATGGTTGATCAGCGTCATTGATTGCTTTTGATTCAGAGTCACCTTGCATTGTTTGATCTGTTGTCGACGATGTGTACTGATTTTTTGATGGATATGATGGGAACATTTGGGACTGATTTTTAAATACTTTAGGTAATGATGATTCTGAATTGGCTGTAATTTTAAACAATTCAAAACAAAAAAGAAAAAACTAAATATGAAAAAAATAAACATAAATTGTTTGCTTTTTTACCAAATGTCTCAAAAATAAGTGTACCTAGTGTTCCTTATTTTTAGGACACTCTGTTGTTTTTGTTTCTTAAAGTCAAATTCAAATGTGATGTTATTTATATCAATTTTTATGTAAAAACTTTTATGAAATGCAATTTAAAACACAAAATGTTATTGAGAAAATGTAAATCTATAAGTTTAAAAATTTTGAAAAAAAATTTGACTGATATTTCGAGAACCGAAAATTTGATCGAATTTTCTTAAGTCCAATCATTTTCGCCTGGTAAAAATGAGTGAGAACAACATATCCATCCAAATCAAAGATTATATTATTTTAATTTGCTATAAACTTGTAAACATAGACGATTTTGCAATTAAAGGATTCGGAACATGAGTAACAGTTAGAGCGCATGAGCCGATGTATGTATGGGTGTCAGCCCCATACTGACTGGTGATGTCCACAATACTTCTGGCGAATGGTACTATTTAACACTGTAATGTCACTGATGCTACTAATGGCATACCAGCAATATTTATTAAAATGACAAAATAGGTTAAGAATAATCGAGTGCCGAGCAGTGTGATAACAAACATATCGTTTTTACTAAGTGAGATCGTAGTTGAAAAATGCGTATTGATAAACGCGCCAAAATTCATAGCGGGAAAAACAAGTAGAATTGCGACATCTGCAATTAAGCCGAACTATTTACTAACGTAAGTGGCGCCAAAATATTTTTATATCATACAGTATTGTAAATAACGCCATAGTTATGTACTGTAATATTATTATCAGTTATTTATTTGAGTAACTGTCCCTTTACTATACCAGTATTGTAACAAACGCTCTGAATTTCTTACCGTGTGGAACAATTTGTAAAGTGAAATTTTTTGAAAGGAGTAATTTCCTAGAATCATTTTTTTCTCCGCTAATTGTCGTGATAGTTTGAGGTATAAAAGACAGAAAGAAAATATTTTTCTCAAAATCATTTTGTGTTCAAATTTAAAACAAGTGTTCGAATATTGGAACAGCCGCCCGGTACAATAATGATTTATTATAAATATTTTTTGTTATTAATTCAGAATATGATGATCATATTCTCTTTTTTTATACTTAGTATCGATAAAAGCTATCTAATGAATGTCAACCTTAGCCAAGCAGTATTTATAGCAATCGACATCTCTTATACTTCAATATTATCAAAATTGATATATTTTTGTGTCAATTGAATGTGATTGGTGAAAAAACATAAAGTAAATAATAAAAGCTTGTGAGATTTGTATAAATAAATAAATAAAAAGTTTTCATTATATTATTTTATATAATATGTGGAAAATGTCTACGTGACCAGCGTCTCCAACAAATATTTTCAAGTAATATTGCCAGCGTCGATGATATTAATTTTCAAATATAAAATGTTGATGCCGACAACTTATTCGTTACCGACAAATTCTTTTTGCAAGAATTTATGTTACAAAATGATCCTTCATAGAAAAATGATCCCTATCTTTTAATATTTATCGATATGTGGCTTCCATGTGCTCAAATTAATCGTTGATTAAAGACTTATGGCGATATAAAAGCTATCTAGTGTTTCGTAGTGAAAAAATATTAACTGCTTTTGATCTATGGTAAGATAAATTTCAACGTAAAATTTCTTTTTTTGTGGTAGTTTTCGTCGGCTGATTGCTTTACTGTTGACTTTTAATAATATTATATCATATTTTCCTAGGCGTTTAATAAATTTTGAGGCCAGTTTTTATGACGATATTCAAAAATATCGTTACAGGTAAAATGATCCCGTTTTTATTAGGCAAAATGATCCCTATTTTGTATTGAAAACTATAACGTAAAAAATGACTCTCCCATCTCTTAGTGATAAAAAGAACAATATTTTATGTGAACTGTTTGGTAAAAAACCTAATTGGATCATTTTACCCACCTTCGTCTCTTTTGAGAAATATTGAATAGTTCTAAAAATTGGAGCAAATCAAAAGAACTTGGTTTGCTAATATTGGAACACTTGAATAGAGAAATGAGTTGGGAACGAATGAAATTTTCGGCGTAGTTGAAAATTAGTTATGCCAGTACCTGCAATATTACATGAAAATATTTCTTACCGACATCAGTGACGTAATGATTTCCAATATATGCGAAAGGGGAAAAAACATTTCTTTTTATGAATCGAGAAGTGTATTGAGAAAAATTGTTATTTACAGTATTCTCTAAATACTGTGATGAAGGTTTATATAGCAATACAATTCGGAAATGATTTTGTAATAAAATTAAGAGAGATTGGTTGCTTGTTTGCATCAAAGGTTTTTTTTTTATTTAATTTTATTATTGACTTGAACACCCGGTACTTATATCAAGTAAATTTTAGGTATATCTTCTTGACTCAACAATTTTATTCAAATATAGCATTTAGTAGCCCAACAATTTAGAGTTAGTATAAACTTATACATACAGAAAAAATAAAATGTGGAATACGCTAGAGAATTAACCACCCTCCACCCCAAAAAGTAACATTCAAAGCCACAATTCATTTGGGAATGAGTTGAAAATGAGTATACAAAATATTACTACATATATATACAAGTGATGTGACGAATATCCGTGAATGAATATTTTTTAACATGCGTTAAGCCCAAACTTCACCACTATGTGCTTTACTTAAAAACACTGTTGGACAAACTAACCAATTATAACAAACTAACCTCAAATCAAAACAAACTGAAGTACATTTTTTATAGACTTATACGATGAACTCTTTTATGCTTATACATAACAATATGCGAGCGCTATATTTGAAAGTTAAGATTCGTCCCATCACTTATACATTCATTTACAGCCACATTTTGGTTTGGGATCAGTCATGATCTTTGATAATCATTTAAGAACTTTGTAGCAGATTCTTTGCCTCTTAAAATTGTTTGAAAGACTTTTTCTCTAGACTTGAATTTTGGTACCTAGCCCTAGACTTAAAATACTTTCACGCAAACTAATTTTTCTAAATGGATTCCAAAACACTTTTCTCTTAATTTTACTTCAAAATTCTATTTTTCAATGAAAAAAAATCAAAGAATTATATTTGAGACAAAATTTAATTAATTTTGTGTTAAAAAAAATTTTTATTGAAAAATATAAAAAATGTATTTAATAAATTTTTTTTTTTTTTTTTTTTTTTGTATAAAAATTTTAATTACAAAATTTTCGGCATCATCGAAAATTGAAAATAATTATTCTACAGGAAAAATAAATTAAATATTTATTGAATAGTTAATAAAATTTTTCCAAATGTACCGCATGTTTAATGAAAAATTAACACAACTTAATAAAAATATTCTTTTATTTTTACGATCGTGATGCTGCTTTTAAGCTCAAAATTCATGAAGCTTAATTATAAAACTATAAACTTTGTTGAATTACCCTTAAGCTTAAGTTTCGGAACTCTGTTTGAAAGTATCTTTTACATTTTCCTCAACGATTTTTACGATCAACTTTTGACAATTTTAAATCTGGATGCTTTGGAGACTTAAATTCCAAGGTTTAGACCAGATTTTCAAGTACATTCAAGTTTTCACTCTCAAACATCATTCAATAATTACCTAATAAAACTATTTTTAATAAGCTAGTGCATTCAAAAATAAATTTATATAAAATTATGTAGAGGTTATGATTTGCAGAATGCGTGAGCAAATTTTTCATTACGACACTGAAGAATACCGAACGATTGACGCATGAATACTGACGGGTTAAGTAAACAAAGTTTGGGAGGCCAGCAAAATACAGTCCATAGATATCGCTATCGAGGGCAATTTTTGTACTAATTTTAGTATGGAGCACATGCCTGCGAAGGCAAAGGCTCCATTGCGCCTCTCCTTCTTCCTGAGCGAAGCCTGTATTAAAAATTGTTTTCAACCCGCGAACTAAAGAAATGGGGTTTGACCACAATGTGCGTGTGCCTGTCTGTAGCATCGCTGCAGACAGCGATGTTCCGTATCCGAAAAAACTAAAAAATTGACGATGTTATTCGAAATTGTTTCATTTTAGAAAAAGTCTTAAGAAAAAAGATAGTCTTCTTCAATATTTTTCAGTGCGAGTTTAAGTTTTCGTACCCGAAATATTTGACTGTTTTTTTTTTTTTTGTAAATTTCACTTGTAAATTTTATCTGATTAAGAAAAATGTAACAGTCATCACAATCGCAAAAATCGATGTTGAGTAATTTATAGAATGCTCAAAGCAAAAAATAATTGAGCCTGCACATATAAATCGAATTATTTTTGTTCTGGAAATAAAAAAATTGGAAACATTCTTGAGTCAAGCATTATATAATAAAAGATGAACATCGAAGCTGAACAATGATAGAACATATGGTATAATGTAAAAAAAGATAAAGATATATATAAATAATATAAGAAATAAAAATGGTGTATAAGGTAATGGACTTACTTGTATCGAAATCTTTGGTCCGTCGATGCGATGGTGTTCCTGTGCTTGTCACTTGCGGTGATATTCTTGTATAGTTGTTGTTATTGTAACGATTGACCTCAATCTTGGTAACTGGTGGCTGTGCAAATGATTCCTGATAAAACTCTTGATCAACGGGTGTACTTCTATCATAATCTTCAATGGGTTCTTCCACGGATATTACTGTATCTTGTTCATCTTCCTCCAATGGTGAATCATACATTTCTTTTAAAACTGTTCGTGGTACTGTCAACATACAATAACAATATAATGTTACCCTCCGACTTTATAACTCCCTCCAATAGTTTGTCTGGGTATCGGGTGTCACTCTCTTGCTAAGAAAAAAAAATTAGAGTGATTTTTTATGATGCGCACGCACATGGTGACATGAAAACTACATGTTGAAGTTAGTTACAATTAAAGCTGTCCCAATGGCGAGGATTAGGAGACAATGTCTCATCTTCTCTCTCATTTCCCAGCTCTTGCCACGACGAGATGAATTTACCTGAGCCAGCCTATTATTGACAACCTCACCGAATTGAAGTCCGTCAACGTCAAAGCACTCCCGCTGTTTTTAAACAGCTCCAAATGGTTCATGGAGTAGTGGCCGGAGTTGTGCCAACCCTCTTTCGGTATCACAAAGGACCCTATGGTCTAAGTGTGTCGCACTCCAAGACAGCCACTCTAATCTAACTTAACGTAGGTACAATTTTTTACATGCCGTCGTAGCTCCATTTTTTTATATCTCCTCTAGTTGCGAAATTTGGAGTTTGAAAATGTCAGCTTAACCCAAATTCTAGCCAAATTTCTCGATAATATATTCAACTATGAAAAAATTCTTGCTTGCAATCAAATTAAATTAAATTGATACATAAAGTTGATGGTAACATAACCTACAATTACTATGAAAGCCATCAACAAATTAATAATGAATTCATTATTTTTGCCTATATGATGTCACATGTACGTGGCTCATGTTTTTGATAACATGATATACAAATTAAAAATAACGACTTTTAATTTTAATATAATAAAACAATAATGTGTTTTTATGACACAAAATCAGAATATTTAAGAAAAATTTTAATTTTTATAGAATATCACATTTTATTACAAAAGGACTCTTATTAAAAATGGAGTCGTTAAGACGTCACATTTGGACAAATAACTAAAATATATTGACCCTTTCTTGACCAATTCGATCACTTCGATTCAAGAATTTGATCCTCTAAAATATTCTAAATGACTTCGAAATGTAAACTCCTAATAGAAATGGGAGTATTGCTGACCAATTAATCATAATTACTGACTAACTATGACCATTTCGTGACCAATGGGGCTGAAAAATGAAGCTCTTTATCGTAGATGTTCATATCTTAAGGTTGTTGCTTTTCATATTTTCTAGGTAAAAGTGATAAAATTGGTAGCCCTTCCCGGAGGTAAGACTGGAAAATAGAAAGGACGTTCTGTAGTATCGTTTTATCGATATATTGTGTATACAATTTTTATTGAAATAAATCATTATTCCCAATATATACCTCGATGATGGGTCTGTTTGTCTGTCAGTCTGTTTTTTATATAAACATTCATTCATTTGAATGCACATCATGGATGTGCCGTTATCGAGAACGAATTTATTTATGAACTATTTTATATAAATTGACAACAATGAGATCCTTTAAATATCTCTGTTCTTCCGGTATTATTTGTACAAAAAAAAAAAAAAAAAAGTTAAAAAAAACTCTCCACAAAACTTAGATATAATAAAAATAACTTACGTATTTCAGATAAATTTTCTTTTATTATTTACAACTGAACTTATCAATAAGAGAAGAAACGACTTTTGTAGGTTTTGCCAAGAAAATGAACAAAACTTTTGATCAACATTCTTTTATTTAAATTGTTACCTGTTCAACTGAAATTAATTTATTGTGTGTTCTAATCATTTGTTAGGAAATTCGCAAAAATTTTCTAGAATCATTTCATAGTATGAAAATTACGCGGGAAAAAATGCGCATTTCGGAAATTTAATTTAGCAAAGTTTGCTTTGGAGTGGGTAAAACTTCTAATAATTCAAAGCCAAGTGAGACGATTAAAATTTACTCTTTATTTCTTTCTGAAAAATGATTTTTTCTTTTTAAATTCGTAAACTGTTGTCGAATATATATAGGTGTATTATTTCTATTTAAGTGAAAAATGAGACATCTTCGAAACTATCGCATAAATTTTTTAATAATTTCAACAATAAAATGTCGTATTTGATCTTAGCACTGATTGTAAAGATCTTGAATTAAATTTCATTGCTTTAAACTTATTTCCCCGACCTCAGCACTTTAAAGTAACATATACTAATTTTTAACATCTAATTAAGCCTATTGAGCCTCTAAATGTTTGCAGTGCTCTCAGAAGGTATTATTAGACTAAACTTAGACAACAATTTATTTACTCTAAGAGAAAATTTCTAAAAATTTACGTATAAAAAATATTTCTTGGAAAAATTCGAGAAAATCTGTGTTTATTTAAACCTTATAACAGAAGAACGTTCACAGGAAGAAATAATTTCAGTGAATTATTTCTGAAACCAAGAATTAAAAAGGAGAAGAAATAAACTAAAGTTTTACGCCAATCTGTTTGCTAATGCTGAGTTCGAAGTTTTTTCGAGAATTAAATTGATTTTTAAAGCTAATTAAGCCAATTTAAATGAAATAAACAATATTTTACTAAAATAAAACAATTGTAAATAATGAAATTAAAAAAAGAGCAGAGTGGACTCACATGTTTGATTAGATAATTGAAACGAGAAGTAACGAGACGACGGAGCGACACGGAGTACACCTAACAACTAACAACTAACAACTTGTTACAAGAGTGAAGTATTCGCAAAACATGTTAGATTATAGTGAAAACTATTAGTCCAATAACTAAACGGGAAAATACTGTTAAATGTCGTTAATCAAAAGTAAATTATGAAATTTGAAAAAAGGTTAAAATTTATGTAAAAATATACTTAAATATTCTGATTTCGAGGCATAAAAGCACATTTTTCTTTTATAATATTAAAATTAAAAATCGTAATTTTAAAACTGTATATCACGTGACCTAAAACGCGGGCAATCCCTGCTGTGATGTCATATCGGTATGAGTCATAGACCATCAGTTAGTTCAGTGTAGATAGCTGGGTATAATATATCTATAGATAATAAGTATTTATATTTATTATAATCAGATGTCTATGAATATATCTGTCCAACTTATTTGTGTCATTTCGTGTAATGCTACCGAAATTAAGTCATCAAATTGGATGCCCGCGTTTTTGACAGTTTAAAATTTAAGTTTTTAACAAGAAAGCGTGTGTATTTTTCCGAAATAAATTTTTTGTGGCTTTTTATTAGCAAAATCAACATTTTGAAGTACTTTTTCAAAAATAGTAGAATACCCTATTATTTTTCTTAGTATTCCTTAGACCTTTAGAGATATTTATCATCACTAACTTCTGTCTTCATTATAAAATTAGGGATCTTTCAAAGTCACCCTCCCCTCCCAAATCCTCAAAGAAGAAACGTCTATAATATGAATATTTTGCCTCCACAATTGACGAGCTTTTTTAAGGGCTCTGATTACGAAACCGAGGTTTAAATTAAACAATGTCAAACACCAGCATCGAATTCAAGCTATATTTCCCCGAAAAACACTTGTTTGGGTAAAATTGAAATACAAACTAAGCTCAACAATGCAACGCTGTATAGAATTCATGCCGTTTAAATAGAAATAGAGTATTGCTGAATTTAGATCCCGGATTCGATAGCGATTAGTAAAACATCCTAAAGCCAATGGCTGAGGTTAAATATTGATTTTATTGACTGTCGGAGTTTGGAGGGGGTTGGGGCTAAAACTCCTCCAATTTTTAAAAGTATGAATGTTTCTACAGTCTACAGAAAAAAGAATTTTTGAGCTAAGTACTCGGGACCGGGTTTTTAACATTTTCGAGCTTATTAAATTCGACTATATTAGAAGGTAGAAGGTAGAAAGTTGTTGAACAAACGAACAACTTGTTACAAATAAAATCAATCAACAGAAAAACATACCACATGTGTACACCACTTTTAAATACATTCTGGATGCTGGACGACATGGATTTCCAAATGTGGCTGTGTCAGCTGTTAATGTACATCGACGTTTCCCATGACATAGATTCATCACTGCTTCTGTTGCAAAACTTACCATACAACCTAGAAACAATCAACAACATCATACTTATTTTTCAATTCTGTTTAAATTTTTAAGAAAACTAATCAAAATTAGTGGATTAAGGAGGGTGACTCGCCAGTAATAGAAAAAAATTGAGAAAAAAATATTATTTCCGATTTCAGTTTATAAGCTAATTTTGACCCTTAAGAAAATTGCAAAAAATTGAGAAAAAAATATTATTTCCGATTTCGACAAAACTCAGTTTATAAGCTAATTTTGACCCAAAAAATTCAAAAATCACGTTGAATTCGCAATTGGGACGGTAGTTTTGGAGATATTGCAAATTCACCCAATATTTCTGTCCAATTCACCCAATATTTCTGGAAACCACAATACTGCATTTTCTGTAGATTGAGTGGCGAAATTTCGATAAAATTTTATATTTTTCAATTCACAGAATTAGGTCGGTTGCCATAACGATTTGTGTTTTCTTTCAAAAAACACTAATTAAAGCTCGATATGGTAAAAGCAAATCGATTTTTTAAAGCTCGATTGTCAAAAACTAACATTGAAATTTGCAAATAAAGGTGAAAAGTAAATCACGAAGATTGAAAAAAAAAAAATCAAATAACAATCCAATGTTCAATTTTTCTGTATTTATTGTTTTTTTTTTTTTAATATGTAGATAAATCTCTGGATAGTAATTGAACTATGGAGGCAGCAATGGTGTATAATTCATGACGTAGATAGAATTATCGAGGTAGTGAATCCCTCAGTGTGTACCTACTGAATATTGAACTTTAATTGCAATTCGTTTGTACATTATACACATAAGGTGTCCCGAAAAAAAAAAAAATTAAAAGTGCTTGTCAATAAAACGCTTTAGAACGCTTTTTGGTTACTATAAAGCATTTCTCAGAAACGGATCGTGTACTAAATGTGTGCGAAATTTAAGAAATAGTTCATTGCCAAGAAATAGTCCATGACCAAGATATCGATTGAGATGCATCTCTGACCAGTCAGATTTGTGACCATCCATAAATTACAGTCACACAAATTTTATGATTGTTTACGACAAACACACACCCTCCCCTCCACCAAATTTGTGAAAGCTGATCACATTTATAAAATCACCTCATCCTTAGTGTGACATCACATATTTTTATATCCTGTGTATGAAATATATGTTAAGGTATACTAAGTTTTGTCCCAAGTTTGAAACCCTTAAGAATATTGATATTAGAAACAAAATTTTGGTATAGGTGTTCATAAAATCACTGAATTAGTTCATTTTCGGTTGTCTTTCGGTCCATCTGCCCGTCTATCTGTCTGTGATTACTATAACTCAAAAACGAAAAAAGATATCGAGCTGAAATTTTTATAGTGTACTCGGACTTAGATAGTCAGGTTGACTTCGTTCATGAGCAACATAGGTCAATTGGATCTTGGATCCGTTTTACCCATTTTATATACCGTTAGGATAGAACAAAAGTTTAAATATAAAACATCACTGTTTACCCGTGAAGGCGCAAGTTAGGACAACCTTTTCGTGTCAATTTACTCCAAAAAAGATAGAAAGTTGAAAATCATATAAATTTTTAAAAATTTTAGCAAAACTCAAGGATAATTGTGTTTTTTAAAATATTCAAAAGTCAAAAGTCGTGGCACTCTTCGAAGGTCTTTCAGACAACTGACGCACGGAAAGGAATGACAGAGAGATGGCACTTGCCGTCAACTTAAACCTACATAGACTTTATAAATATGGATTGCCTTAGTAAAGTTTTTTACATGTGACGTCGCAAAGCTTTTGACCCCCTGCGTGACAAGTAGACACAATGCCATATTTCTTTGACCTCCTTCCCTTTACACATGGCGTAATATAATAATAATGGGGTTTAACCTCCGTTTCTCTGACATATACGCCTATAACAGAGGCCACCCACATCATTATTTGTTAACCTTTATTTATTTTAACTTCATACATATTTACAATTACATTTTGATGTGGGTGGAGTCAGTTACTTCGTTCTTATCCAAGCGACGATAATGTGATCAATTCTGTACTACCATTAATTATAAATTGTTCACCCTGCCGCTGCCTGGATTTGAACTCGCAACCTAAGTCTAAATGGACAAACAATCCAAGGCAAACGCCTAAGACCGCTCGGCCATTTGGGCTCATGCCGTAATATATGAATGGTCCCTAAATTTTATCGTGAGTTTTGGTACACGCAATATTTAGAAATATATCCATACATATATGAAACCAATCTATATTTGTATGATCTTTGTGTGAATGTGTCACCACTTCAACATGTCACACAAATAAACAAATGGTCACTGAATTATGTCACACACAAACCAATACAAAGGTTAGCTATTCGTATTGTGTAGTTTTTAATATATTTTACTTTATACCTGTACATAAATGAATATGCGATGGGTATTTATATTACATGCAGTCATTCATAGACGTTACCTACTATACGACCATACAGAATGTTCAAAAAGTTCGAAACCTAAACTGAATTTTAGAAAATTATGACTAAAAAAAATTTTTATAAAAAATAATTTTAAGGGACAAGCTTTTATCGTACTAAAAAGTAAAACATAATTTTATCTATGAGTAGCTCATACCCGACTAATTGTAAAAGCTTGAGGCGCTAAATTTAAAATATCAAAAATGAATCGAAATGCCTCATCTACTTCACATGTCTAATAATTTTTCGATTCATTCTTGATACTAAGCGCCTCAAGCTTTTACGAATAGTCGGGTATGAGTGAATCATAGATAAAATTATTTTCTACTTTTTAGTACAATAAAAGCTTGTCCTTTTAAACGTATTTTTATTAAAATTTTCAATTTACGAACTCGATCCCACTTTTTATCTCCCGAACACGATTAAAAATTTCAGCTTGATATCTCTTTTCGTTTTTGAATATTTGCACAGACGAACAGACAGACAACCGAAAATGTATTAATTAAGTGATTTTATGAACACCTAAAACAAAATTTTGTCCGCGTAACAAACTTGGGACTAAACTTAGTATACTTTGATATATTTCATGTATACAAAGCCTAAAAAGTTTCATCTTACAACTTTTGTCTCTTTTCCATTTTTATTTTTTTAAATACAAAGAGGGGTCTCGAAATTTTCGAACACTCCGTATATGTGTATAACATACATACCTAAACTTTGAATACAGAGGAAGTCGATCTGTACGAGCTAATTCTCTCTTTATGGAAAGAGAAAATTTATCAGGGGTATCTGTAACTCTATTTATATTCATTATAAACATGCTCTGTAAGAACAAAGATTTTGTAACTAATTGTAACTTGCTTTCTGAATGTTAAGCAAAAAAAATTTGGTAAAAATACTTTTGAATATAGCTATATTGTACCTTATTCTTGAATTATTCAGGCACTCACACTATAAGGCAGGCGTGGACGAGTTATTTTAAGTCAAAGCCACCATTGTTATAAGTATATTGCTTGCCATAAAGTTTATTGTGTGTCTCTTTATGCAAGTCCGCATTGCTCATAGAGGTGGAAGCGAGACAGGTATACGACTCTTTTACCTATCTCAATTTCTCTCATAGTAATAATGGTAGAAAAAAAATGTTATCTCTCTGTCTTACTCGTAGAGTAACTTGACACTGGTTAGGGTATCACTGTCTTACTCGTGTGTTAGTTACAGAAGTCTGAGTGGCTTCCCTAAGCCACATTTGCCCATGGATGCTATAAGGATCGTATTAAGGATGTATGAAGATTAAGTAATTTCAGGTGATTATAAACCTACAGTATTATAAAAAAGTTTCGATTTATTGCACGGTACATATAAACCAAATACATGCTTTGTAGTCAAGTAAAATGTTATTTTTAGCTGTATAATACTACGCAACTACAAAAATATTTTGTACAAGTACTGCTTATAAATTTGATAATATAGATATCACTCTTCAATCATTAATAAACCAACTATAGTCGTCTCTGTTCATCAAATGATATCTTCAATGAACTCATAATTAAATTAAAATTTTGTTTTTATATCATCTACAACTTTATATTTTGATGGTATTATTATAAACTACAAGATTGTCTAAATATTTTAGATAGTTTTTTATCACACTCTCTAGATTTTTTGGTATAGAAATATCCAATTGAAAACGATAACCTATATGATTCATTTTTTCAGCCAACTTTGAACGATAAAATAAAAATTAAAAAGCCCGATGACTTAGGAATTTTTTGTGATTTTTGGAAACTTTGTTAATTAAAAAATGTATTTATAAAGTTTTATTGAAATCCCTAGTATTATTCAATTCTCAATCTTCTGAAGGATGTAGGAAGATTAAGTAATTTCAGGGAAAAAAAATAACAATAATATCAATTATGTTATAACTTGACGATATAAGACGTAAAGTTTAAAATTTTTCGATAAGTGGTGTAATTTTTAAAATGTAAAAAATTGAAAATTTTCTTTAATTATTCGGCTTTCGATATTTCGAAAACCAAGACAAATATCGAAAAATTTTGAGCCTTTAAATCAATTATTGTTGTCATGTGCATACATCCTTAATGTTATTTTAAGATGATTTAAATAATGAGAAATAAAAGCTCAGGCAACAGAAACTTACAAAAGATAATCTGTTAATTATAAAATATATCTAAGTACGTTGTTAAAATACATAATGGACCATAATTGATGGTTAATCTGAAAATAATATAATCACTCATTGTTCTTTGAATCTGCTCGTAAAGTCGTATCGTCGTATACTCGAATCTAACTAGACTGATTAGATTGAATGACCTAATCCACTAAAATAATTAACGTAAACTTGATAACCGATAGATAATATATATGATTAATATATGGAAACAATGTGTAAACGATTCGATCATGTTTAAGTTGTTCGTTCACTATATTCATATTAAACTCACGACAGACTACAAAATATGAATACTTATCGGAGTTGAGTATGCATAATTAACATATCATTCAACACCAAGTAGATTGATCATCGCTTCATAGTCAGTGCTGAATTTAGGCTCAGGCACGTGAGCTAGGGCGGCACAATTTTAGGGGCGTTTAAATTTTAAGGAAAGGCATAATTCCAGGCGATCGCGTTTAAACGCGATCCTTTTGGCGCTTTGTGTTGATGACGTATTAATATGTGACCTGTCAATTGGTGACAGTTCAATGTACTGTTTACTATAGGTGTCATACCCACGTATGTAGTAATTATAGTATATATCCATGGTAATACCATACAAAATATAAGTAATGAATACCATACAGTATGTCAACAAGTCTGACAAGATACTATGACGTCACGTTTTAAAATTTGAATTTCCGTTTTAGAAATTTGAATTTCTCTCACTGAATTAGTTCTGTTATTCATTAATTTTAAGTAATTAAAAAGATATTAATTAATAAAATAATGGTTTAGTTGAAATGTTCAGCCAATAAAGTTACGGAAAAAAAAATTTTTGAATTAAATTTCATGAATATTCCCTATTGACCTAGTTTCAAAGTTTTTTTTTTAGTTATACTTTTTTCAGGCGCGTTATGAACGAATTTTTATGATGCGCACGAAGATGATGTGAAAACAACATGTTGAAGTAAGTCAAAGAAATCGAAGTGAATTTTGTGTTTAGTGGGTGGCCTAAGTGAAGATAAGGATAGTAAATGCAAAATATTTGTATACTATGCACCAGGTGTAAGATTAACTCATTGATTCTTACATACTCAACTTGAACAAACGTCTACACTACTTATTTATCGTTCGTTGAACGAATTCTATCGATGTACCTATTCTAGAACAATACACCCTTATTATTGTAGTGTATTGTGTATTGTATCGTTGTGTCCTACTGATGTCGTACTCTGATGAAGCCTTTCATTGATGACGATAATGATAATAATATGAACAAGTATTAGAGATCGATATAATCTTAATTCAATGTCTCTTGCATACATTAATTTGTTAATGTGAACGTCTTTGTTTCTCTATCTGTCTATCTGTCCGTCTGTCCGTCTGTTTGTCTGTCTAACTGCTTAGTAATTATATAGGACGTCTCATGTAAATTGTAGATGATTTCCGGTTTCATAAATGGTATTCCGATATTAATTAAATACAAGATACTTCAATTTTGTTTTTCTTTATAACCCCCGAACGAAAAAAATGGATGTTTTAAGTTTGACTGCCAGGCGTGCGGGTCTGATTTTTTTTTTATTTGATTTGAAAGGCAATTTGACCATCACGGTACATACATATAAACCAAATACATGGTTTGTAGTCAAATAATGTATTATTTTTGACTTTACGTAACTACAAAAATATATAATATATTGTGTGCAAGTGATGTTTGTAAATTTGATAATATAGATATCTCTCTTCAATCGTCAATACTCTAACTATAGTCGTCTCTGTTCATCAAATGATGGATCTTCGATGAACTCATAATTCAATTAAAATTTAGTTTTGATATCATCTACAACCTTATATTTTTATGGTATTATTATAAACTACAAGATTGTTTAAATATTTTAGATAGTTTTTTATCACACTCTCTAGATTTTTTGATATAGAAATATCCAATTGAAAAGGGTAACCTATATGATTCATCATTTTTCAGCCAACTTTGAACGATAAAATAAAAATTAAAAAGCCTGATGACCTAGGAATTTTTTGTGATTTTTGTAAACTTTGTTAATCAAAAAATGTATTTATAAAGTCTTATTGACATCCCTAGTATTATTCAATCCTTGCTTATCTTCTTAAGTTTAGTCCGAAGTTACATGGAACACCTAGTAAAACATTTCGCATTTCACTATCACACAAATGGCTACATCAAATTATTGAACAGTATGGTAACTCTTTAATACCCAAATACAATACTCATCTACGATTATCTGGCGACTGGTCATTTACAGTATACAATTCATTTATCTAGAAATTTACTGGAATCATCGATTTATAATGGAATCATACTAGGTTTAGCGGAAACTTATTCAATATTATTAGAAATCATTCCATATACTCGATTATTAACCATTCAATTGAGACTGAAACACTGGTAATTCCAAGTATGATGTTTCGACACTCCAAAAGAAAATTGATAATTTCGCAAAAGTTTTCCACGATTTATTGATCTAAAAAGAGGATAATAATTTTAATTATATAGGGGATGAAATTTTATATAATGATCCATCATTGTTTTAAGGAGATATGCAAGGATTGTATAATACTAGGAATTGCAATAAAAATTTATAAATACATTTTTTTAATTAACAAGGTTTCTAAAAATCACAAAAAATTCCTAGGTCATCGGGCTTTTTATTATTATTTAATCGTTCAAAGTTGGCTGAAAAAATGATGAACCATATTGGTTATCCTTTTCAATTGGATATTTCTATACCGAAAAATCTAAAGAGTGTGATAAAAAACTATCTAAAATATTTAGACAATCTTGTAGTTTATAATAATAACATAAAAATATAAGGTTGTCGATGATATCAAAACAAAATTTTAATTTAATTATGAGTTCATCGAAGATCCATCATTTGATGAACAGAGACGACTATAGTTAGTTTATTAATGATTGAAGAGCGATATCTATATTATCAAATTTATAAGCAGCAAGGAGCATATAGCGGACGGAATTGGTTACGCCTTAACCAACTGAGCTAATAGGGGGACACGCAATATCTAAATAGACAAACCTATTTCAATAATTACGATTTTCATTTATCTATGTTACATTCGACTGTGAAAATTGGATATAGAATCGTGTTATAATTCAATTAGTAATATTACAACAAAAAACAACAAAAAAAACAGTTTTTATTTATTTTTTATAACCAATTAATTAAAAGTTTGAAAAACTAATTATTTTTTGTTTAAATTGTAAATTGTGGTTTCAAAAGTCAATTCAATGTGCGCAATGTATTTTATTCATACATAACAAATACGTGTATATTTATATAATAAGCCTGAACAATACAGTTAAAATCAGTGAAAACGACATCGCTTATAATGACAAATCGTTTATTATGAACAAGGTATGAAAAGTAGAGGTGGGGAGAACAATCTTAAATAGGGGTCAAAGTAAAAAAGTATTCAAAATAACAGTTCTTAAATTGTTCAGAATGGAATTAGTTTAGCAAAAGGTGTTTGATCTGAACTTCTCTATTCTTCTCTAACAACTTGTTTTGAAATTTATCTAACTCTTGTTACTTTGTGTTAGATTAATAACTTCTCTATCCTTCTCTAATAACTTTTTTAGATCTTTATCTTACTCTTATTAAAATTTTTGCTAAAGCAGCGCCAATAATTGTATACTTTTCGGTGGGCACTTTTTATATACAGAGCCGCAATCTATCTGTTCTTACGGATACATGTTATTATTGTTATTCCTCTCAATTTACCGTGTAATTCAATTTACGTTTAATGTGTTTGTTAGTGCAATTAAGTAAGGATTTTTTTAAATATTGAAGACAAAGGTTTGTGATTCATTTTTGCTGTTTAAAAAGGTAACTTTTTTCATTAAATTTATCAAACTCAAAGGTTTTTGTTTGTGTGTTCCTTTTTGCTCGTTAAAATTGTTTGTAACAGGGCAAAGTTTAAGTATTCAATAACATGTTTATGAAAAACATTGCGCGAACTTGCGCCTTTTCTATCTCATTACTTGAATAAAGCGGACTTGAATAAAGAGACACACAATAAAGTTTATGGCACCCAATAAAGTAATAACGATGGTGACTTCGATTTAAAATAACTCGCCTACGTCTGGTTTGAATATTCCACTGTGGTCCGGTCAATGTCGTTACAACTGGTTTTGTCTATACATTTATATAATAAGCTTGTGTGTATAAACATATAGTCCACATATAATAATACTCCCACCACAATCCCCCTCCATAAAGCTCCCTACCCCTCTTTATATCCGTTTAAAGTTAATTTAGTATATAAATTACAATGCTTTGTGCAACTGCTATTATTAATATAAACACTCATTATTGTTTGACTTTAATATTAATCACATATTTTATTAGGTAAAACATGCATACGTTTTATCGATTGCATTTTTTTTTTTTGGAAACATTTCAGTTTTTCAGATCGTTGGCTGTTAAACGATTCAAAATCGTTCTCGAAAACATTGTTGTCTCCAATTTTTGACAATAATATGTGGTTCAAGAGTTTAAGTCGAGGAGGTGCACTCAGCCTCTGAAATTGAGGAGCTGATAAATGAAATTATCAACGGAAAAATGGTTGTTTCGGACACTTTGTTAAAAAACTAATGTAATAAAATGAATAACAAATATCTTGGGTCTTTGTCCAACTTATTACTGTATGTTCGAAACAGTAATGAATCGTAATTGATGAAATGAAAAGGACAATTTCGGAATAATTAGATTCAATGCGGGATAATTTCAGTGACTGAATGGAATGAAAATGTTGGCTCTACTGTCAGATTCATAAAATATCTCGAAAATTACTCATTTAATGGTCAAATAAACACGATTTTTGTAATTTTCGGGTCAAAATTACCTTATAAACTTAGTTTTATCGAAATCGGAAACAAAAACTTTTTTTACACTTTTTGCAATTTGTAAAAATCAAAAAAATCATAAAATATTAAAAAAAACACAATTTTTACAATTTTTGTAATTTTTCGTTGGGTTGGGTTGGGTTAGGTTGGGTTAGGTTGGGTTAGGTTGGGTTAGGTTGGGTTAGGTTGGGTTAGGCTGGGTTAGGCTGGGTTAGGCTGGGTTGGGTTGGGTTTTGTTGGGTTGGGTTGGGTTGGGTTGGGTTGGGTTTTGTTGGGTTGGGTTGGGTTGGGTTAGGTGTGGGTGTGGAAGGGGGGTGGGTGTGGGAGTGGGTGTGGGAGTGGGAGTGGGAGTGGGAGTGGGAGTGGGAGTGGGAGTGGGATTGGGAGTGGGAGTGGGAGTGGGAGTGGGAGTGGGTGTGGGTGTGGGAGTGGGAGTGGGAGTGGGAGTGGGAGTGGGAGTGGGAGTGGGAGTGGGAGTGGGAGTAGGAGTGGGAGTGGGAGTGGGAGTGGGAGTGGGTTGAGTTGGGAGTGAGTTGAGTTGAGTTGGGTTTTTTTCAATTTTATTGATCATTTTTAATGAATTTTTGTAATTTTTGGTTGGGTTGGGTTGGGTTAGGCTGGGTTAGGTTGGGTTAGGCTGGGTTAGGCTGGGTTAGGCTGGGTTAGGTTGGGTTAGGTTGGGTTAGGCTGGGTTAGGTGTGGGTGTGGGAGTGGGTGTGGGTGTGGGTGTGGGTGTGGGTGTGGGTGTGGGAGTGGGTGTGGGAGTGAGAGTGGGAGTGGGAGTGGGTTTGGGAGTGGGAGTAGGAGTGAGAGTGGGAGTGGGAGTGGGAGTGGGAGTGGGAGTGGGAGTGGGAGTGGGAGTGGGAGTGGGAGTGGGTTGAGTTGGGAGTGAGTTGAGTTGAGTTGGGTTTTTTTCAATTTTATTGATCATTTTTAATGAATTTTTATAATTTTTGGTTGGGTTGGGTTGGGTTAGGTTGGGTTAGGCTGGGTTAGGCTGGGTTAGGCTGGGTTAGGCTGGGGTAGGTGTGGGTGTGGGTGTGGGTGTGGGAGTGGGTTTGGGTGTGGGTGTGGGTGTGGGAGTGGGAGTGTTAGTGGGAGTGGGAGTGGGTTGAGTTGGGAGTGAGTTGAGTTGAGTTGGGTTTTTTTCAATTTTATTGATCATTTTTAATGAATTTTTACAATTTTTAGGCTGGGTTAGGCTGGGTTAGGCTGGGTTAGGCTGGGTTAGGTGTGGGAGTGGGAGTGGGAGTGGGAGTGGGAGTGGGGGTGGGAGTGGGAGTGGGAGTGAGAGTGGGAGTGGGAGTGGGAGTGGGAGTGAGTTGAGTTGAGTTGGGTTTTTTTTCAATTTTATTGATCATTATAATGGATTTTTCCATACAATCTCCCCTGGATTATTTTGTAATATTAATAACTAAAACTTAATTTAATTAATAGTTGTGATGGACTGTTGTAGTACATGGTATATGCATGAAGGAGGTGCACTCAGCCTCTGAAATTGAGGAGCGCAATAAATTTTAAAATAAAATTATTCAAACTTGGCTCCGCAAGTGGCCCCAAAATTGTGGGTATTGTGATCAAGAGACTTTGAAGTATAATATAACCGCAGAAAACATTAAACATTCACTGTATTTGCTTAAAGAGTCGAACCACTTTAAAGATAAATAAGGTTTAAAGTAGTATGAACAATCACGTAACATCTATATAGAAATCAAGTTTTTCTTTTCTATTTTCTCAATTTCAAAACATATTCAATTTTCTTTTCAATGTTTGCACTATTTTATTAAAAAACTGATTTATAGCATATTTTAATGCATTTTATTAGCAATAAAAGTCATTGACACGATTATAAGCAATAGAATGCGTCTCTATATTCGGTTTTATTTCTATCACAGAACAGAAAACTTGTGCTAAAATGACTTAAAGCTATCACATCTCATATCACACAAAATTCTATAACGAAAAATTTTCATCATACTTTTTTTTCTTTTCTTATTAGTTATACTTTACGGGAAAATATAGACTTTTGTACTGTGTCGACAGTCAACAGAGTGGGATGGGGCTGTGTAACATATCCGTTTTATAGCTTACAGAATAATTTTTATGGGTTCTTTCCCGTTTGACACTTCCAGTTCAAATGAGCGAAAATTCTTGCTATCAAGATGATTGTAAGCCTAAAAGTTTCGGTTTATTGCACGGTACATACATATAAACCAATAACATAATATATTGCGTGCAACTGCCGCTTATCAATTTGATAATATAGATATCTCTCTTCAATCATCAATACTCTAACTATAGTTGTTTCTGTTCATCAAATGATGGATCTTCGATGAACTCATAATTAAATTAAAATTTTGTTTTTATATAATCGATAACCTAATATTTTTATGGTATTTTTATAAACTACAAGATTGTCTAAATATTTTAGATAGTTTTTTATCACACTCTCTAGATTTTTTGATATAGAAATATCCAATTAAAAGGATAACCTATATGATTCATCATTTTTTCAGCCAACTGGACCTAGGATTATTTTATGATATTTGGAAACTTTGTTAATAAAAAAATATATTTATAAAGTTTTATTGAAATTCCTAGTATTATTCAATCCTTCATATCTGCTTAAGGCAGGAATTGATTTCACATAAATGTGAGAAAAGAGGATATACTACTTCTTTCAACGATTTTAAGACTTTGCGCACTCTCAAAATCAAGCTAGTAGAGTGAAAATCAGTGAAGTTGACTTAAGGCCAAGAGAGTGATTTCTGTCGGTGTCAACTTCGTAATCCCTCCACCTTCTGTCAAAATATGTCTGAAGGAGTGAAGGCGTTGGTCCTAGACGTATATCTAAACAACGCGGGTTCGATTCCCAGTTTTGATGTAACTTTTACCGTTTCTTCCGTTTTGTTCAAATAAAAAACTTATTGCAAGAACATCTTAGAATAAAAATCATTTGAGGGGGAAATATGACCTTAATGATGGAAACCTGCTACTCGCGAGTATTTTTTTTTTCGTTCTTATTTATTTTATACAGGAAATTACGAAAGTAAAATTTTCGTATTGTTCTAACTTTTATTATAAGAATAATCTTATGCTGCTTATATTCAAAAAGTTGTACAATCATAATAGAATGTAACGGAGAAGGGTGGTCGTATAAATTGAGCTTGCTAGCTCTGTCTTTGACTCGGTGTATGAGCACTAAAAAGAGATAGCGATGAGCCGAGAGTAGCATAACAGACGCAAATAAATTATAAACATTACTACTTGTAGTATACGTTGAGGGAAACTTAAAGAAAATGTTCAAACCCTGACACAATTCAGTTGATAGTGTTTCTCTTTTTTGTAATACATATTTCATTTACAGTGTGTCAATTTTTTTGCCCCTTTCGCATTATATTTAAATGAAGATATATGGGTGGAATACTTGATGAAAGCAAGCCTAAAATATGATTTTTTTTTAAATTGATGTTACAAAATTTCATCTCTCTCTCAAAATAAAATAATTAAGTGCATATATTGACTTATAACTTTCGAAAAACTAATTTTTTCCGACATATGGCTTATTGGGATCTAGGCGTTTTCAAGTTTAGCACTCTAAGGTTGATATCTTGGCAATCAAAACTCCTATCATATTTTAATCAACGGGATTGTTTTTCCTGGACCCTAATTGCTCTAGAACCAAGATCAGGAGTCCCCCTTCAGATCAGGGGTCCATCAAAATCAGGCGTACCCCTTTGTTAAGGAGTACCCCTTAGAAAAAATTGAAAAAATCCAAAAATGTTTTTTGCAGCCGGTAATTTGGACCCAAAAAAGACAAAATTTCATTTAATTGTCGATTGAATAAATATTTTCCAAGAAATAGCCTACTCGATTCCATGGATTTTGAATTCTAGCACTCTACGTGTGATACTTTGGAAACCTACTGCAACGCCGCTTAGTATTATGTGTACCGGGCATAAAAAATTGCATTCAACTTTATAAATAAACACCCTGTATATATTAAGAATGTATAAAAGAGAAGTAAATAAGAAGAGTGTATTATCTAAATAAAAATATACTCAGACTAATATACATATTTCAATTGACTTATTGACTTTTGGAAAAGAAATAGTAACTGTTTTCTACGGTAGTACAAATATTCAAGTTACCAATTATACTAGTAACCAGTTACCACTTGCCAGTTACCAGAATACAAGTTTTACAAGACAAAACGAACAAGCACTTGTAATGAATAATTTCAAAAAAAGAACACTAAATAACAATCGTGAAGAATATTTACATTAAGACTTAACGTTTGAATAAACGATACACAATTATTATCGTTATATTAGTACAGGAGCTGTCGCCCAATTAGTTCAGTTGGTTAAGGCATAACCAATTCCGTCCGCGGTATGCTTAGGGAAGCGGATTCTCCTGAATTTCAGTTGGTTATACCTCAAAAAATTTTTTTCAAATCGACAAATAAATAAAATTTTCGTCTTTTTTGGGTCCAAATTACCCAAGAAACTGATTTTCATCGAATTCTATGACAGAAAAAATTTTCGGATTTTTTCGATTTTTTTTAAGGGGTACCCCTTAATAAAATTTCAAAAAATCAGAAAAATTTTTTAGTCTCTGATTTTGATAAAAACTTGGTTTTTGGTCAATTTGGGTCCAGGAAAAACAATCCCGCCGGTTCAAACACGATAGGATTTATGGTTTCCAAGATATCAGCTATATAAGGCTAAATTCCTAAATCGCCGTGGAATCCTTTATAGTATACTTCAAAAAATATTTGTTCAATCGTCAAACCAATCGAATTTAGACTTTTTTGGTATCTAAACAAGCCAAGTTTTTGTTTTTAATTTTGCTAAATGCTACTTTGCTAATATGAAAACGATGCACGATTTGAGACTGCGAAGGACATGTTTTCAAATAAATCACAATCTCATAATATTTAGAAAGAAAATGACCTTAGACTAATTTTCACCCAACATCAAGACCCAAAACAAAATATTTCGCACTTTTACGAAACATGTCACAAAATTCATTTATATTTAAAAAATTGACTTACTTTCTTCGGCTACTCCTTTTGGCTGGGGACAATGAACGCTTTCATATTCAGTTCGACCGTAACTAGCCGAAAATACAGCTACACGATGATTCATATCGCATTCCAATTGTATTTTGTCATTTTCACATGCAGTTTCACTTAAAAATTCATCTGAAAATCAAATTTTGGAATTAAATCTAATTGAAATAATTACCCACATGGGCGTACGCAGGACAAAGTAGATTACAGCAACCACCCTCTCCCTCCCCCCTCTGGACCTGAATTTTCCATTTATTTAGTTTTTTTTTTTAGAATGCATGAATACTTTTAAAATGAAATTTGTAGGAAAAAATTCGAGTTAGTCTTTTATTTAGTTTCTCCTGTCCCGTTGTCGGCCTGTAATCAAATCTTGAAAGTCAAATTTGATTCCCGGTTTCCGATTGAGCTGAAATTTTGCAGTTTGGATGATAATGTATGGTAAGGTTGTGGCTTCGTGATTTTCCCATCGGTTCCGCCATATTTGATATAAACATTTTCTTAGTCTTAAATTAAAAATATTAATAAAAAATACTTTTTAAGGAACAAGCTTTTATTGTACTAAAAAGTAGAAAATAATTTTATCTATGAATCACTCAATACCCGACTATTCGTAAAAGCAATGTGGAAGGCAAGCTTTTACAAATAGTTGGGTATGGGTGACTCATAGAAAAGATTATTTTCTACTTTTTAGTACAATAAAAGTAATTTTTATCTTAACCAAAAATTTTTGCTAAACTCGGACCCAATACTAGGTACGCCCATGATTACCCCAATATCTAGTTTTAACTTACATGGTCGACATTTATACGCAACTTCCACAAATTTTCGTACTCCAGGACATGGATCTCCACCAAATGTATGTGCGGAAGGATGAAATTTGCATTGACGTTTCTTCTGGCATGCTTCCACCACAGTCTGTAACAAAGAGTACTAAAACGAGTCAGTGAGATCGGCCGTTAGTATTGTACAATTCAGATCTTTTGATTAAACATACACAGGCAAAGTGCAAGGGAAGAGTGCAGAGGAGGGTAAAATTATTTACACAGGGGAAAATTTTTCATAAGAAAATTGTCGAATATATAGTATGCATATAAAAAACAAGTAAAAAAAAACAATTGACTGGGTTAATTGTTGAAATACCAAGTTAAGACAGTGTTGATTACACTGTCACATTACACATACATACATGTCACACATATACAACTGATACTATACAATTTGCGCATAATTTGAGCTCACAAGGGTAAACAGTGATATTTACGAAAAAAAGTTTCAAACAAAAGTTGGTAATTTTTTTACAAGGAACATTTGTTACATTTAAACTTTTGTTCTATCTTTGACAGTTTACAAGATGGGTCCTACGGACCCAAGATCCAATTGACCTATGTTGCTCATTTTCGAAATCGACCTCATTGTTTACGTCCTTAGCCCGCTATAAAAATTTCAGCTTGATATCTCTTTTCGTTTTTGTGTAATCGTGATGACAGACGGACAGACGACGGACAAGGGGACAGAAGACAGACAGGCAGACAGACAGACAACCGGAAATGGACTAATTAGATGATTTCATTAATACCTATACCAAAATTTGATTCGTATCATCAATATTTTTAAGCGTTACAAACTTGGGACTAAACTTAATATACTATGATATATTTCATATATACATGGTATAAAAAAAAAACAGCAGCAATTTATAAAGAAAATTTTTAAAGCATGTAAAAGATAGAGCATCAATTAATATTATAGTCGAGGCCGAAGACATTGCGAATACCTAATAATATATGTATGTATATGTACAATGCGATAAGATTATGTAGGTAATATGTGTACACGTTTACTTTAGAAAATGTCGTGTAGTGTATGTACAGGATGTTCAAGGAGATTTAAAAAGACTGGACAACTTAAGTTATGTTTGTATGAAAGTAATATACTGTCCAACAAATTTCAAATATTGTTGTTTTGAAATGCTACATAGTTTTAAACAGTCTTTTTTGATTGATAATAAAATACTGATGTGATTGTCACAACCACATGAGTAAATCGAGACAACTTAAGATATGTTGGAATAGAAATTAGGTTAATTTAAAAAAAAATTCGATTCCTTGGAGTCGGACTTGAACTATCGATCTAAGTATTGCTATTGATTTAAGTCTTTTAAGGGCAAAATTTAATTTTTTGGATTTTGATGGCGTCATAAAGTTCAAAAAGTTGATTTTTGTCATGTTGCACACAAATTTTATCCGATTTGGCTGAAATTTTTTTTGAAACACACTAATTTTGGGTCAAACTCTTCATCAATGATGTAACTTTTTCGCTTATATTCACCATTGAGCGAAATATCAGTACTTGGACTCAACTATCTTTAAAACTTTTATACCTGGTTAAATTTGACCGCAAATTTGAAAGATATGACCCAAATTTAGGATGATTCTATTCTTGATTTATTAAAGTTGGATATAGTTTGGATGTGTTAGGGAAAGAAAATTGCTCAAAAAGGATACATGTTTAAAACGTTTATGATTTAAAAAGCTAGGAGCTGGAACACATGGTATCGGTATATATGGTAAGAAGTAAGTTGACGGTATACATTGATGCGGGCTTTTAAATATATGTTAAAGTTTGAAGCTCGTAAGCTTCTCCTAATTAATCCCTTGTTACATGAATATACCTACTAAAACATCATCCTCAAGCTCATTTGCCATGTGTACCATTCCAAGCCCCCATGCCACGTAGATAGATGGATCATGGGGATATGTTAAGTTTTGTGTTCGATTGTATTTTGAACAAATAATATTCTATGCTAAATCTTCTATACATAAAATAAGTCGAATAATCAAATTAGGAATGGATCTTACTAAGTATTTACTGTTTAAAACTACAAAGTGTTTCAAAATTTACAACGTATTTAAAAGTATACAAATTGAAACATTTTTTAAAACTTGCCGATTTATTTATTTTTCCGCATTTCAATGTAGAATTTGTTTGAGGAAAAATTTTTTTCTAACAAAATAAATTTATTGTTGACCACCAAAGCTAAAATTTCCATAAACTAACACGCTTTTCTAAGAAAATTAATAAACGTCTCGCCTGCTTTTCCCATCTTATGTAATATTACAGAAAAAAAAAGAAATGTTTTTAAAAACAAAAGTTGTATACATATTAACGAAGAATACATAATAGATACAAAGAATTATATAATATACAGAGTCGCGAAGGTGGGAGGGGGTATTGGTGGGGGGAGGAAAGACTTGGTGTATATGGTAATAATTATTATATGAGTTAT
This sequence comes from Chrysoperla carnea, assembly GCF_905475395.1. Taxonomy (NCBI): domain Eukaryota; kingdom Metazoa; phylum Arthropoda; class Insecta; order Neuroptera; family Chrysopidae; genus Chrysoperla; species Chrysoperla carnea. The sequence continues at coordinate 31,592,658 of NC_058342.1, forward strand.
ATGGAATTACACTAGAGTGTTGTTAAGAAATATACAAATTTTAATATGATTATGTATTTAACAAACAAGAGAAAAACATAAATAATAACTCTTTTATATTTTCCTTTCCTCATGGCAATAATTTTCTTATCTTATTTTCCATACCAATGCCAGTCATTCAACTAACACACACATACACACACATTCAGACGCATACATACACAAGCGACGAGCACAACCTCATCGTTTAGCTGGAGAGCTGAGTGGCTTTTTTGGGTACATATTTGAGGCACATTGAAAATATTAATGTTGATAACTTGCGAATTTGTCGATGGTGAAATCGACAACCTGGCTGGGAGGTGGGGGGGGGGCATTAGTGACCCATGAAATTTTTAATTTGCAATTTTTCCTATGCAAACAATGTTCTTGAGGCACTTTGAATCTTAGTCCATTTGAAAGTCTTATATTCAATTAGACGAGTTATCATCACCTGCCATGATTTGGTGGGACCTAAAATAGCCTGGCAGATGATTTAAATGCATTTAAATCATCTGCCAGGCTATTTTAGCCCCCACCAAATTATGCTAGGCGATGATATTTCGTGTGATTGAATATGAAACTTTAAAATGGTATAAGTTTCAAAGTGCCTCAAAAACATTTTTTACATAGAAAAAATTGCAAATTAAAAATTTCATAGGTCTCAGCCAGGTTGTCGATTTCACCATCAACATATTCACAAGTTATCAACTCTAATATTTTCAATGTGCCTCAAATATGTACCCAAAAAAAGCCACTCAGCTCTTAGACTAGTTGTGATTTTTCCATGCTGAAGTGTGTTTATATTTCATTATTCTACAGTTAAATCTATTTAAAAATTCACGGCGTAACTGAGTCCCTCATGACTTATTACATTAAACAATAAAGAAAAACGCATTGCTAGAAATATTACTACATGAAACGAATTTATCGATAAATTAAAAATATATCTTTGTTCTATTCCTAACGGCTTACAAGATGGGTCTTACGGACCTAAGGCTAGATATCTCTTTTCGTTTTTGAGTAATCGTGATGACAGACGGACAGACAGACGACAGACGACAGACAGATTTTTTACAGTCAAATAAAAAAATTGATTTTGTTGAAAGATTTGGAAGTGAATAACAATAATTGACATAAACACACACATCGGGAAAGTGTCAAATAAAAAAAGAAAATTCTATTTTATTTTCTTTATTGATTTTCATCAAATTGAGTTGTATTTCATGTTTTTGTTCTAGTGTTTTCTTTAGGTATTTATACGATATTTGTGAATCTTTTTCCAAGGCCATGAATTAGATAGCCACTTATGTATAAATTAATGAGCAGAACCGTATTGCTCGGAGCTGGATATTCGAATTTGAAGAAAATTTTACTGGATGGTTGTTTGTACAATGGGTAATACAAGAATCATTATTCAATCCTTGCAAATCTCCTTAAACCTTAAAAGATTTACTACAAACAACTTATCTATCAAAATGGATCCTAACAGGTTTCCCTTCAATGTGTAAAAGATATAGCATGGGTTAATAGGTCAATGACATAGCATTAAGTGTGATTGGCCTCATTCGCTTCATTTCGTTTTGAATAAGTCAATTTTTAATTGTATATATTATGACTGTAAATGTTGAGTTAAAATACAGAATCATCTCCCTCTCTCCCCCTCTCCCCCTCCCCTTAGAGTGTCATTAAAGCAAATGTAACGTAATTCATGGGAAAAAAATAATTTTTTGGAAAAATAATTTAAAAAAAAAACTAAAAAATTTTCAAATGTAGTCGGGCGAAAAAATATTTTTTTTAATGAATGTCATGTCATATTTAAAATAAAAATATACTATCCCCACCCTTACTTCCACCACTTTAGGCAACATTCACACATATCATAATACCAAAAAAAAAAAAATCGTGAGTAGCATAACTCCATTACTAAGGTCTTATTTCATCCTCAATGGATTAAATTGATCATTTTAGCTCAATTCGGAGAGACTATTTATATATACAGTGTGTCACATTTAAGCTGAAGACACCCTCATATTTTCGTTATTTATAGGAATAACGTATTGAAATTTTGGACAGTCATACAGGGTGATGGGTCACTTTTTTTTAATTGACAAATAGGGCCGATTTTTAATGTTTTGCCTAGCCTTTTATACCCATATTTTTCATCTCTGACGTATCACTGTGCAAAGTTTCAAATTTATATTCCTATAAATAACGAAATATGAGGATGTCTTCATCTTAAATGCGACACACTGTATATTTACAACATAACTCAACTTATTGTTAGCATATGCATACGTATGGGTACAAAGACATCACAGAGAGCTTCCTAGAAATATCACAAAGCTTTCATAGTTATCTCAAGCGGTCATAGACATTTGATAGTTCAAATTGCGAACAGCAAGCTGCTCCTGAATGGGAAAATCTTAAGAGAGACAAAGACGCAACCGTAGGCGTTACGTAGTTCCAGTCTCCCCTTAAAGGGTTTTATAAGCAAAATAGTTGCAGTTACAAGACACTGGCTAAAACGGTAAGCCCACAGATCTACTGAATCTATCAGTGCATCACGATTATTTCAGGAGCTGTCACAGTAGAGAGCAGAAGGAAACGTTCTCCTTTGTCATGAGAAAACTAAGTCACTTGAGTCTGTCTTTTTTTGACGATCTATCTGATCTGAAACTCGTGTTTCAAATGGCTCATGGAGTAGTAGCCAGGTTTGGGTCAAGCCTCTTTTCGGTATAAGAACGGTCCCTATAATCTAAATGTGTCCCACCCAAGGAAAGTCAATCTAACCTAACATAAGTCAATTTTTTCGGGTAAAGTATTACTAACTAGTGATATACAGTATAGTTGGGTATTCAAGTATTGCAATTAAAATTTAAAAAATGTTAATTACAGAAGCGTATAATTTTTGTTTTGATGTTCAATTGAAGTAGTCACATAGTCACATATCTATGTGACATACCGATACATACGATTTGCAGGTGTTCGTGGCTGTATGTGCGTCAAATATATTTTTAAATTGTAGCATGTAAATTGTGAAATTAAGCACAATTACCTTTTTTTTTTATGAATTTTTTGTTTTTTTTGTTTTAGTCGCAGAAACGAAGCAATGAAGTTCGGAAAAATTTGAAAAGTAAGTCGGATTTGAATGCATTACGAGGGGGTTTTTGAGATCGCTATACACAAATATCGCGTCAGAATAGGGTACTTTCGGTAGTGAAAAATAAATGGTGCCCAGGGTAACCGGTATCCCAACATCTCTTGGAGTTTTCCAAGATTTCCAGGATACCAATAGTGCCTTGGGTACTCCAGCCACCAGGTATCTGGTGCCCGATTCTGCCGTGATATTCGTGTTCAGCAACCCCAAAAACTCCCGCGTAACAAGTTTAGAATCATTTTCATGTCAAATCTGACTTACTGTTCAAATTTTCGAACTTTGACCCTTTTTAGTGTTTTGCTTCTGCGACTATTTCAATAACAATGATACTTTTAAAATAAATTTTGAATCAAAACAATCGTTTGTATGCATTCCTAAACAATTCATCCATCATATTTTTTCTAAGCTGACACTACTTTTTTTTATAAAATACCAAGACTCGAATAAGTTCGGGTTTTCAAAATAGAAATTACTGAGTCTTTGGACCATAATTAGGTAGAAATTATTTTCATTTCTAGAGACACTATCTTCAACTAATTACATGCAAATTGGTTTAAAAAGGTAATTGAGAATCACCATCTTATGAACGAAATATTATCCTGCTTACATTTCTAGAAATCTGAATACTTGGAAAGCAGTTTAGTTCTACATTCTCGAATATTATACGTGCACAGAGGAAAGGGATTGTTGTAAATGGAAGTGTTAATCAAGTGAAATGTCTTAAAGATTACAAAGGGTCTGACTGGTTGATCACACTTGGAGAATAATTAATTGTTACAGAATATATGAATGAAACTTCAAGAAGACTATAATATACAGGGTAAGATGTTGTACCTAGAGTATAATGTAACTTGAATCATTCTGTAGATTATATACAGATATTTACTGAACAACGTTTATATTAAGGTAGTACGAGCGCCAAGACAAGTTTAGACTTGTGGTTGAAATTATTTGTACCTTAATTTTAACTTTGATGATGAATTTTATTATAACTTCATAAATCTAGACGAAAAATAATCAAACAAATTTCATTCTTTTCAGTAATGATGTCATTTTTCGTTATCTATCACTTATGTACTTAATTCCGGGACCAAGACTCCACTTCCTTGAAACCTATTAGATCTAGGTTAATTCTGATCATAAATTTGAAAAGTATGACCCAAATTTAGTAGGATTACATACTTTGTTTATCAAAATTGGATAAAATTTGGATGTGATAGAGAAAAACTAAATTTTTTGGATTCTGATGACGTCATAAAGTTAAAAAATTTCATTATTTTGATAACACAGGCAAATTTTATCCGATCTTATTGAAATTTTTTTTGAAACCCACTATTTTTGGGTCATTCTTTTCAGCTGTGATGTCAGTTTTTCGCTAGCTTTCAACTATGTGCTTAATTCCGGGACCATGCCTCCACATTCTTGAAACCTAATAGAGCTAGGTTAATTTTGATCATAAATTTGAAGACTATGACCCAAATTTAGTAGAATTACATATTTGGTTTCTCAAAATTGGATAAAATTTGGATGTGATAGAGCAAAATTAAATTTTTTGGATTCTGATGACGAGTAGAACAGCTTTTTTTGGTTTTCAACAGTTCAGGAACTTTAAAGTTAAGCTTTAATTTAATTTAAATATTGAACGTCTTTTGATACAATAAAAATATTTCAGAACAAAAGCCTATGAATATTGAAGCCATAAATTGGCTTCCGAAAACACATAAATATATATTTCGATTTTAGGTACTACATCTTCCCCTACGTTATACACATACATATTATTATCAAGAAGGTTAGAGAGGGGGTTTTAGAGCGTTGGTTAGGGGTATTATCAAGGGGTTGAAGGGATGATAATAATTTATATATAAAAGCTTACCTGTAATGCTGATGGCCATAAACATGTGATATTGTTCGATGAATTGACAACATTTGTTGGTTGTGTATTGTAATGGTATAGACCACGACGTGATGCCATCACGTCTTCATGATGATACGTTGGTGTTTGTATGGGTGGACATAATGTTTTCGATGCACCAGATTTACCATATTGTGCGAATTGTATTGATATGGTTGTACCTTTTGGACAATTCAGTGTAACCAGCTCTTCGTCGCATTTTGCACGTTGAAATGTACGTAACGTGCCTGATATCAGCGCTAAAAATAAACAAATCTATTAATTTTTTGATCTCATCAAATTCGTTTCAAGATTATTATATCAAAATAATTAATACATTAACCCGCCAGCTCTCGCGTTATGAGCATTTAGCTCACGCAAGATTTAAAATATAAATAATTTGCAAATGGTACATCTATTTTCAATTTATGAACTTTCAAACCCTTCAGAAATTGAAGTTACACAAGAATCCACAATTTTGCATATTTTCGGGCTTGTTCGTGTACTTCCGTACTTCTTCGGTATGAATGTTTATCATTTTGTCATTTACGGATGCCTGAATGTCTCAATAGCTTTTTTTTAAAAGTGTCTAATAAGAGTAATTACGATTAGCTAATTCATACTGATGATGACTATTTGCTTGTCGAAATACGTATTTATATAAAACTTAAAATTGAAAGAAAATACGACCTTAATAACGGCGCTCTGCTGCTGTTGAAATTTTTTTTTCTAATCACCATTAGAATGTATTTCTAATGCATTTCAAATGTAAAGAGATGTGACGAACTGATGTGATCATGAATAGAAGGTAAAAATATCAAATATCGCATCGCATTGAGAAAATTGTAAAAAAATAGTTGGAACTTTTTGTTGTGGAAAAAGGTTTTCAGAATAAATATCATTTTTTGTGTATCAATGTTACTCTTACACTGTTAAAAATGGGAATCTAGAGTCAAACGTTTGCGTGGTTTGACAGGTTTTTATACCATGTATATGAAATACATCAAGGTATACTAAGCTTAGTCCCAAGTTTGTAACTAGTGCTTAGAAATATTGATGCTACGAACAAAATTTTGGTCTAGGGGTTCATAAAATCAATTAATTCGTCTATTTCCGGTTTTCTGTTTGTCTGTCTGTCTATCTGCTGTCGCTTGTCATTACGATAACTCAAAAACGAAAAAAGATATCAAGTTGAAATTTTTACAGAGTGTTCAGGGCGTCAATTGGGCCTTGAAAGAGAATAGAACCCATCTTGTAAACCGTTAGAGATAGAACAAAAGTTTAAATGTAAAAAATATTTCTTATAGAAAAATAAACAACATTTTTTTGTTAACCTCACTGTTTACCCACGAGGGCATAAATTAGATGCAAATTTTATAGTATGTATTATATGGGAATATCAGTGGCTATCTAAAAGTGAATATCTTAAACCTAAAATAACTTGCCCATGCCTGGTATAGAGCCTTTGTCTGTATTCAAACGCATGACGTACTTGAATCAAAAGATTTATATTTCGTATGAAGAACTTTTTTACAGTGTAGTATGTACGTTCGTTTCTTCACAGTGTGCTACCGTGCTACCGTGCTATCATGCTACCATGCTCTACATGTTATAAATACTTTCAATCTTGTCCATGTGATTTGTGACCTATGATTATTTGACATTTTCTCATTTGACGTAATAGCTTTTCTTTTCATTTTTTTCTTTTTTCCACTATCATATACAAACCCTAATCATTTAAAAATGTATAAAAAAAAACGTAAAATATATACGAACCGCAAAATAACAGGTCTTTCAATAAGATTAATACAAAAAATTTTTATATAAAACAAGAGTTTTCAAAATTTTAAAAACCCACCGACCAATGCGATTTATTCCTTGGAAACCGATTTTTGGAAATCTAGAAAAAAACTAGATTTAAAATATTTTCAAAAAACTAACTGAACATTCATGAATTTGTGCATGTGAGTTTAAAAAAAAAACCAAAACTATTGACAGTTTCATTCTTGAGATATAATTACTCAAAGTTATTAAAATTTTTTGTATAACAGAAACGATTATATTTAGAGTATAAGTAGTGTAAGAGAGATGTCTATTACATACAGAATTCCAGATGTTTATCATACAGAATACGTGATAAATGGACAGTCGATTTAAAAGCATGATAAAATTAATACTTATTTGACTGTGCTAAGTATATCTATACGTACATATCACTGCTGTATGATGTAGTACACTATTTTTACAATATTGTACAAAGACAAATACCTTAAGAAAAAAGTGTGCCCTTGAAAATTTCAAGGTCAAAACGATGGATTTACCAAAATTTAAATTTTCAATAGTATCATTCTTATTGAAAGACCCTTCATAACGATAGATTCTATAAACTTGACACACAGATTTTATCTCATTCATTGAATTGAGATAGGGGAGGTACTTTTACTTATCACCTTAATCATTTTCGTCAACAGTATATTTTCATCGTGGTTTGGTAATCGATCTGCTAGAGAGGAATTTTTCTTATGTACATATCATTAAGTCAATGACAACTGCATCAAATAATCTTGTATGTAAATTTTTAATTTTATTTTTACCCTTAAGGTAAAAACAGGGTTGTTTTCATTTTTTTTTATGAATTTATTTTTTTAAATTAGAAAAATATTTTTTTGATTTAAATTTAGATAAAAAATAAAAAATCAACAAACTGAATGTGCAGAAATATAACCTCACAATCATTTAAGCAAATTAAATGTTAAACTAAACGCTAGTCACTTCCGATTATAAAACATAAGCTTAAATGCACACTTGGCCACAAAAACATAGAAGGATAAAACAGAGGACAACGCAAATTTCAAAATAACAACATCACCCTATTAAATCAGTTGGTTAAGGCGTAACCAATTTCGTCCGCGGTATGCTTAGGGTAGCGGGTTCGATTCCCGCCGTCGCAACAAAATTAGTTTAATTAATAGTTGTGATGGGCTGGTGTAGTGCATGGTATATGCATGAAGGAGGTGCACTCCGCCTCTGAAATTGAGTAGCTGTTAAATGAAATTATCAGCGGAAAGGTGTTAAAACACATATATGGTATCACAATGGGCTCTATAGTCTAAGTGTGTCCTTCGTGGACAGCCAATATAAGCTAACCTAAAATAGCAACATTTATGTAGCTGCCGCATTTATTTTATAACAGGAAAGTACGTTTTTATACCATGTATATGAAATATATCTAGGTATACTAAATTTACAGAAAAGTTATTTTTTTGTATATTTTTTTATATTCAAAACCCTGTTAACTGAACAAATAAAATATAAATACCGTACATTAATCTATCCGTTAAATACTGGAATAAGTTCGAATTATTCGAAATATATCTATATCATTACTCTTTAAGTATTCGTTTATTTAATCGAAAAAAAAAAAATGAAGAAAATTAAATATAAGATTATATTTGCTGTGTGTTTATAAATATTTACCAACACTTGTCTATGGTTTGAGGGAATTGTTCCCTACCGTTTTCGTTTCATATTTTATTAGTTTTGTTTTTCTAACTGTATCCTTTTGATTTGAATCATCGGACAATGATATCTTATAACAATAGCTTCAAAAACAAACAAACAAAGTTGATTTTTCTTGCAACGTCACTGTTTTCACGGTAACATATAAATCGTTATTTCATGTTTTGTACATGAGAAGATTCCATCAACGGATCGCTTCATTTAAATTTTCATAAATTATTGTTTTTAAAGTGCTCTTTTCGAGGCACACTGATATTTTTCATGGTTTTTAGCTGTTTGAAGTTTCATAGTATTGAAAAGAGCTTGGATTTCTGGCCGATATTACTCTATAGAGGGCTGCTTGGTTTTTCATTAGAATACTCAAGGTTATGTAATGTAAACATGTGCGGGCAACCTCAAATTTGGGAATTACTGGAATTAGTTAAGTTTAAGTAAATACCAAAACATTAAGGCTATAGATAATCCAGTGTTAATTAATAAAGGTAAGACGAGGGCTACCCATCGATTTCATTAAAGAGCTCGAAGAAAGTTTGAGCTAAAATAGGGCTTCCCAATGGTGGCCCTCGATTGGTTTCGTTGTCCAACCATGCTCAGTGGTATTTTCTAATGTGGATTGTTAGTTCCAAAAAACTGATGTTTTCCAGAAAATGATGAATGAAATAACTTAACGAAAGAGCTCGAAAAAGATCGACTTCTTGTAGAATTGGTTCTTGAAAATACGTAATTTTAAAAATATTATCTCTTAAAGTTTTGACTTTTTGCAAATAATGTTTTAGCATGTAATTTACACGTTAATTGATGCATCGAGAATATTCTATGTTGCATCATGCAAATCGGCTCTTCATTCAATTTTCTTAATATGATGAATCCGACCCATATATGAATTATCAAAAGCTTATTATTATTATTATTATTATTAAATAAAAAGATGGTCGTATTGAATAGAAAAAAAAAATTGGAGAAGAAAACTAACATAAAATAATAGGATTAAATTTGATACAACTTGATAAAAAATAATACCAAAGAAAATAGAGAAAAATTGTGGTATAGCACAAAAAAAGAAGAAAATTTTGAGCAGCAGAGCTCCATTGCTAAGGTCGTATTTTCCTCTCTAACATATTTTTTATGACTTAATGATTTCTATTGAAATGAGATTTTCCTTTTTTTTATATTTTTGATGAAATGAAATCTGATATACAGAATGTTCGATTTACATCTAGGCATATAAATATCACGAGTAAGACACAGTACATGCGTTAAGTGATGCATCTAAGTAAGAGGTGTTATAGAATAGGTGTTATATGAAATTACAAAAGTGACTTGTATCGTGGTTTATCTGTTGTAGTAGTTCATCTATTCAACTAAAAAACTCCTATTCTCCAAGCGTCTTACAACTATCTCAACGCATATCGAAGCTTCAACACATTTATATAATACCTCTCACTTAGATGAATTTTTTAACGCATGTATTCTGTCATACTCGTGATATTTATATGCCTAGATGTAAATCGAACATTCTGTATATAATAATCGTGAAAGTTTGAATGAATGAATGGATGGATGTTTGTTACTCATTCACGCAAAAACTACCGAACGGATTTGGATGAAATTTGACACAGAGATAGATTATAGTCTGGAATAGCACATATTTTATACCGGTAAAATGCATGGTTCACATGACATAGGGATACAGTAACTATAAAAGCTCTCAAAATCTCTTTTAATCACGGGTAACACCATTTTCTTTTAATTACGGGCAACACCGCTGGGTGCAGCTAGTATCACATTAAAGCCAAAAAAGAACTTTCATCAAACCAATTTACATGCGAATTTTCAAATAGATTCGTTTAAAAATTCTTTCGAGGTATATAAGGCTTGAAAATCGAGAAATTCTATCATTTTTCGATACAAAAAAGACAAATAGCATCTGGGAAGTTAATCCTTAAAAGGAACTTCCTTGAAAACTACGTAACTAACATGTCGATTTCAAAGGAATGCAGACGATAACAAAGTCTGAACACCATCGAAAACATAGATTCTCCCTGAATTTCCTTCTAATAACTAGAATCATTTCAGCTCATTTGAACTTCAGGGGGTTGGGAAAGTTATCCAAATGTTGAGGAAAACAAATAGTTATATAAATATCTGAATACTCCAAAAATCATGTTCTTGGGGAATGAAATCGATATTTAGGTTATTCCCACGTCTCTCCGTTAACTTTCGATACAGAGGACATGTCTATATTTTCGAAGGAAATATGACTAAAAAAACGAATCGACGAATCAGATTACGTAAAGAATATTGTTCATAATATTTATTCTGTATTCCTATTCCATGAGTAGAAAATATATGACAAAAATATAATTTATATGTAGTAGGGTAAAACGTGTAAACAAAAAAATCGTTTAAAAAGTGCAATATATTATATTGTTCAATGTTCTTTGTTTTTATCTTATTTATTTGACCAATTTCCAACAATTTTATTATCTATCCATAAATACACTCAACGGCACACAATTTAGCATTTAGAAAGCAGATTAAAAGTTTTGGTTTATTGCATGGTACATACATATAAACCAAATACATGCTTTATAGTAAAATAATTTGTTATTTTTAACTTTACAATACCGCACAACTACAAAAATATATATTGTGTGCAAGTGTTGCTTATAAATTTGATAATAAAGATATCGCTCTTCAATCATTAATAAAGTAACTATAGTCGTCTCTGTTCATCAAATGATGGATCTTCGATGAACTCATAATTAAATTAAAATTTTGTTTTGATATCATCGACAACCTTATATTTTGATGGTAATTTTTATTAACTACAAGATTGTCTAAATATTTTAGATAGTTTTTTTGTCACACTTTCTAGATTTTTTGATATAGAAATATCCAATTGAAAAGGATTATCTATATGATTCATAATTTTTTCAGTCAACTTTGAACGATAAAATAATAATAAGCCCGATGACCTAAGAATTTTTTAAACTTTGTTAATCAAAAATCAAAAAATGTAGTTATATTGTTTTATTGAAATCCCTAGTATTATCTAATCCTTGTATATCTTCTTAAAAAATATTTAAAAAAATATTTTTAACAGGTTTTTTAAATGGCAGTTCAACAATGATACCACTGATCCACCAGGCAGATTGAATTCAGTTTGATTTCTAGTGCTTAAATCAGTGCTTTTTACGCAAATCATATTTGCCCAACGAGCCTAGAGAAGTTGGATAAGGGTGATATCGATTTTCATACAAAACTGAGCTAGATGCGGTCATTATTGGATACTTTTTTGCGGAGATATTGATAAATGAAATTAGGGAAATTTTTCGATAATTATAGTTTGTCGAAATTCTATGCCGGTGAGTGTATATCCACAAATAAATTTACATTTTGCTAGAGAAAATAGTTAGTTTACTATCATATTTTTAATCATTCTTATATGTGACGTCATCATACTACATTAAAATTTACCCTTGGTGGGCCTTGTAACTGAATAGAGCAATAATTATTGCACATAAAATGATGGTACGTTTTCAATGAAGCTCTATTTGAAGTTACATCAAACACTGGGCTACAAAAACAAAAAATACTTTGATCACACTTTTCAATTCTAGCGGAAGAGCGTTCTTGTTTTGTTAAAATTTTTTGCTCGTTGGTATAAATGTATATAAGTTGAAAAGATAAACCTTGTGTTTCCTCTAAATTTGGCTGGAACCAGGCCAGCTGTTTTCTATGAATTTTTTTCCTGTTAATCTCGATAGATGATATTAAATACATAATTATTAGGTTAGTTCAATTTTTAATCTAAAAATGTATAAAATATAAATAATTTTGCTGTACTAAAACTCATAATAATTAAAATTTTGTGGTAAACGAAACGTGGGAGAGAGGATGAACATGGATACTTGATATTAGAAATATTGTATAAATATTATTCTTAACACATAAATGATAAATATATCGGCTACACACAAAACTCACATATGTAGTACAATAAAATTAGTCCACAGGTCGAATAATATATTATATACTCGGTGCTCCATTCGAACTTTCGAGTTTCAACTTAGAAGCGATTTTCGACTATAGAAATTAGTTGTGGTTGTGCCAATCACATCAGTTTTTTTTAATAATATTTATAAGTGGTAGAACCAAAGAAAAAAAAATGTTTAAAACTATGTTGAGTTGTATTTCAAAACAACAATATTTGAATTTTGTAAGATACTATATTTCTTTCATATAAACAACTCATGCGTTTGTGTCAACTTCACCAAGGTTGAAACAACCTCATATCGATTGATATTAAGAATTTGTTTTTCAGTGTACAAATGAGGGTATTGAAATATTTTCCGATTAATACTTAAAATTATTTGAAAAGCGGTAATTGGAATCGGACACCGTGTATATAAAATAAATATAAAGTTCGGTTACTGGCTACAACCTACGTAGTCACTACCGACATCATTCAACCAAACAACATAACCTATTATTTATGCAAATGATCTTCAGTGAATAACAAAATTGTAAACAAACATTCTGTAGTTTGATATATTTGAAACATTTTGCGTTTTTGATGAAATCTACCCATTTCATCAATTCTAATTGTTTTCATTATATTTTCTAAAAATATCCATAAAATAAGGTCAAATTGTAGAGAAGAACAAGTGAAAACAAAAAATTGACTGAGTTAATTGTTGAAATACCATGCATAGGGAGTGTTGATATCTTTATCACATAACACATACAAACATGTGACACATACATAACTGATATTCAAGTATGGTACATACTATAAAATTTCCGCCTAATTGGCTCCCTCACGGGTAAACAGTGATGTTTACGAAAAAATGTTTCAAGCAAAAGTTGTTTTTTTTTTATAAGGAACATTTTTTACATTTAAACTTTTGTTCTATCTCTAACGGTTTACAAGATGGATCCTACGGACCCAAGACCCAATTGACCTATAAGATGCTCATTTACGAACTTGACCTCACTTTTTACGTCCTGAGTACGCTGTAAAAATTTTAGCTCGATATCTTTTTTCGTTTTTGAGTTATCGTGTCCACAGACGGACGGACAGAAGGACAACCGGAAATGGACTAATTAGGTGATTTTATGAACACCTATGACAAAATTTCATGAAAACTGAGGTAGAGATAAATTGAGCTATTTTTTTTATGCTTACAGGAATCAAACAAAAAATTAGCTTAGGTGTATAAGTTTCCTGTTCGAAGTTAATTTTTTAGCACAATGAAACGATGTATCGAGCATATTAATAATTATAGCGGTCTTCTCGAAATTATCTTTTAGTATCTTATTGCAACATCTTACTAACGCTATTCTACTCTAAAGATCACGTAACAAAGTCATTCTAAACAATAAAAATAATGGTCCATTTATAAATAACGAAGCGAACGTGAGAATACCTATCGTAAGTACTCATTTTATCTATAGAGTTATTGATACAATCCAGCGGTAATCACATTCGGTTCAGGAATACTTTTTCGAACTGAAGACTGCTTCTAAACCCATTTATGGAGGAAGAAGAATTCATTTCAAGACACACTGCAAGAATTATACGGTCAAAGTACATCATTTCACTCCAAAAGGATTCCGTAAGCAATGCCATTCCAGTGATTATGGGACACTGGCTAGAGTAACAGATGAGGACTCAACACCAATTTATGGAGGGGGAGAGCGGGAGGAATGTACTTGTAACACGTAAGCAATGTCGTTGGGGAGATTAAGGGACACTAGCTAACAGGCAAAGTAGGTGATTGTTTGAGTTTTGTAGTGCACAACGATTTTTGAGCAGCACAATATGAGAAATAGGAACAGATGATAGCTCACCTTCACTGTTACAGCTCAGGTCTATTCATGACAACGAACCTGGAAGAGGGTAGGCTTAAATGTGCGCAAAAACCTAACGTCTTTAGTCTTACAAAAAAAACAAGACAAGAAGACAAGACAAGTTGACAATATTGTATTTTCTGATATCGAAAATTATGTTAGGTTAGGTTAGGTTCTATTGGCTGTCCACGAAGGACATACTTAGGCTATAGAGCCCATTGTGATAAAATATATTTGTTTTACCACCTTTCCACTGATAATTTCATTGATCAGCTCCACAATTTCATAGGCTGAGTGCACCTCTTTCATGCATATACCATACACTACACCAGCCAATTACAACTATTAATTAAATTAATTTTGTTGCGACGGCGGGAATCGAACCTGCTACCCTAAGCATACCGCGGACGAAATTGGTTACGCCTTAACCAACTGAGATAATAGGGCGACATCGAACATTATACTCTCGACATTAATTGTGCATAATTTTATTTCGCCCGTCTGAAATTGGCGAATCAAACGGCAACCGGCTAGAAATAGAGATGAATTATCGATTTTCTTTTGTTTTCTGTTACTCGAAAATCTTTCCTATGCATAAACTATGATTGTTTCAGAAACAAATAGTTTTACAAGAAAAGGAACTACACAAAGTCAATTGTTATTCTTTGCTTGTTTTTATTAATCATTCTACGAAGTAGATATTCATATACGCGGAAATACACAAAATCTGACAAGCGTAAATAAACGAAAACATACATACAAATATTTAGACACTCCACTCTCAAAGCAGACGGACGTGCATGTTAAAATAAACAGTTCTCAAACTGACGACGCAAACCATTACAGTAATGTTTAAATAATGCTCAATTGATGTTGCAAACATGTTGTATCCTCATCAAAAGATGCTTTTTAATTTCTTTGTGTCCTTCACACACAAACCCATTAGATCAAATTGAGTGAAGAACCTCACAATTATTGTATAGATTTCCCCTGGCTTGTAGGATATAGAGAAAATACCAATATATGTTCGAGTTGTTTGTCCATGGCAAGAAGAGATAAAAATAAAAAATACTATTTTTGTCCACGGTAATTTTATATTTTTTAATAATAATGGGGAGTAACCTCCATTTCTCAGGCATGTACGTCTATAACAGAGGCCACCCACATCATTTTTTGTTAATGTTTATTTATTTAACTACATCGATATTTACAATTACATATTTGAAGTGGGTGGAGTTGGTTACTTCGTTCTTATCCAAGCGACGACAATGCGATCAATTCTACACTCCCATTAATTATAATTGTTCATACTGCCGCTGCCTGGATTCGAACCCGTAACCTAAGTCTAAGTAGACAAACGGTCAAAGACTAACGCCTTAGACCTTCGATGATTTGTAGACATAAACTGAACTTTCCAACAACGATTTGGATTTCCATGAATGAAAATCTAAATAATACATGAACTAAACAATTTTCATGAAAATTGTATCGACGGCCAGAGAGCCATATATACCAATAATACTGGTATTTTCACATCCATCTGTTTCTCATAATAGAGTTATAGTTTTATATACACATTGCGAGAATGTTGGTTGGACTGAAAGAGATAAAAGATCTGTTCAAACAGATGTGTACAATGTTTTTAGTAATAGTATATTTTAGGGTAAAATATGGTGCCTAGAGTCAATTTTTTGTTTATGGTGCCAAAACCAAATTGACGTATGTTCCTGAATTACAAACTCGATTTTTTACGTCCTAAGCCAGCTATAAAAATTTCAGCTTGATATTTCTTTTCGTTTTTGAGTTATCGTGATGACAGACGGGCAGAACGGCAGACGACAGATGGGCAGACGACAGACGGCAGATGACAAACAGACAGACAGACAACCGGAAATGGACTAATTAGGTGATTTTATGAACACCGTTACCAAAATCTTGTTCATAGCATCAATATTTTTAAGCGTTACAAACTTGGGACTAAACTTAGTATACCTTGGTATATTTCATATACATGGTATAATAAGTCAATTTATTGGTCGTACTGCCTTAAAAACATTTAAATTTTGATTTTAGGCACTACATCTTCCCCTAGTATATGTGTTATGAGAGAGGTATATTATGTTTTGTAAACAATTTACTTACGATCGCTATTTACTATTATAGCAAATGATGCCGTTCTTTGTAAATTTATTGTGAATGGTTTACCTAACAAGTAGACTAACATTTATTATATCAAGCGAAAATCAGTACCGTGACAAACTACAACTTACGAAGTCTGCTTTTTTGAAATTCGAGATACACAATATCAAAGTCCGAGTTACAGAGTCTAAATAATTCAAAATAATTAGGTT
The DNA here is from genome assembly GCF_905475395.1 of Chrysoperla carnea. NCBI lineage: Eukaryota > Metazoa > Arthropoda > Insecta > Neuroptera > Chrysopidae > Chrysoperla > Chrysoperla carnea. The sequence continues at coordinate 31,609,453 of NC_058342.1, forward strand.
TTTTCGTCTAACTGCGGGCTATGGCTTAACGAGGTTCGAGTTATTGAACTGCAGTTTTCCCTAAAGTTGCCAAATGTCACGCTGTTTTTACTTTTTCATAGTCAACACTTTACCACGAAAATAGGTAAACATTCAAATCTTGCGATAATTTTCGAGCACTTTCTATTAGAAAGACATTTCATTCCGCGAAACTATTCTCCAATTTAATCAAAATTATAAATTTATATAAGAATACATGTTCGTGAGAAGCTGATTATAAAGAAAAAAAGAATTTTCTCGTGAAGTCTTAGTTACGCCTTTGACGGAAATTATTATTTTATTGAAAAATTTAATATAAATTTTCTGTGGTTTCTTTCTTTTTTTCTTAAACATTATAAAAATTTATTGGTGGCTTCTCATTTCTAACTTGAACTTTTATGGTTAAATTTTGAAATTGATGTGCTATAAATTATATCAACAAATTTTATAACTAAGAAGCTTAGAAAAAGTATCCCAATGTTGCATCTGTGTATATTCTTTAAGAAGATATGTTTAATTAATACGAGAAAACTTAACTATTTTAGATAAAACACTGTTTCATATTATGACTTTAGAATACGAATAAAAAATTATTAAGTGGGGATATGAATCACATTATAAAGGGTTCGTATTCTCATTATAGATTACCTCGAAAATTAATTTATCTCCGACATGTTCAATGAATAAGTTTATTAGCTTGAAAAATTTGTATACTTGAGAAAAAAGTTGAATGTATGTACAGGGACATTCAAGGAAATTGTGAAGCCGATGAGCTTGCTAGAAATGGCACAACACTACCGGACACAAGCATCAATAAATAACCGGGAGTTCCATTTACGAAGTGCAAGTTGCTCCTCAAAGAGGATATCTTAAAAAAGGCCAATCTTAGATTGAGGTAGGAACGTACTTGTGGTACTACAAGACAGATATGGTCTGAGTACAATCGCAGGCGTTTCGAAGTTCTCATATCACTTCCAAGGGCCTCTGTTCGCAAAGTTGTTGCGGCTATCAAAGGACACTGGCTGGGTGGCGAGGATGCTGAACGCCTAGGCCTGGTAGTGTATCACGACTACTGCAGGAGCTGCCACAGTGGTGACGAGGAGGAGGCAATGTCTCATCTTCTCTGTCACTGCCCAGGTCTTGCCATGAGGAGATGGACTAACTTGAGCCAGCTTCTCTTTGACGACCTCTCCGACCTTAACTCCGTCGACGCCAAAGCACTGCTGCTGTTCTTGACTAATTGTACTTTATCACTTCAGATGAAGACTTCCCATAGCCCCATTCTCCCCTAATATTGGTGATGGTGTTAGCATCAGCGGACCGCGAAAAACATTGAGTGGATCTTAATTAAATTTCTAGAAATTGAAGTAAAAGTTATAATTATTTCTTCTATCGAACAGAAAGCATATTTTATAACATTAAATAAGTCGATATTTTACCTAGAGAGTTATACAAAATAGTTTTGCTTCTCGAATCTAGATATTTAATACTTAGATAGAGTCTCAATTCATGTTTAATTGTTACAATAAGCTCACTAGTAAATTCGTATTCTGATACCATAAATATATAATAACAAAATTTATTAAGCATTCTTTTTACCACAATGGTTCGGTAGAAGAGTTATTTTACAGAAGCCAACGCTTGAACCAAGTCTCCAAGTGATACTAGCTTCTTATTTGTATTACAAAACCAAATTTTTGTGTATTTTACATAGGTCAAAATTATAGAGTTGGGTTGGGTTGGGTTGGGTTATCCTTTTCAATTTGATATTTTTATATCAAAAAATTTAGAGAGTGTGATAAAAAACTATCTAAAATATTTAGACAATCTTGTAGTTTATAAAAATACAATCAAAACATAAAGTTGTCGATGATATCAAAACAAAATTTTAATTTAATTACGAGTTCATCCAAGATCCATCATTTGATGAACAGAGACGACTATAGTTAGTTTATTAATGATTGAAGAGAGATATCTATATTATCAAATTTATAAGCACTTGCACACAATATATTATGTATTTTTGTAGTTGCGTGGTATTGTAAAGCTAAAAATAACTCATTAATTAACTACAAAGCATGTATTTGGTTTATATGTATGTACCGTGCAATAAACCAAAACTTTTTTACAATACTGTAGGTTTACAATCACCTTAACTGAATTCCATACAATGTTTTTCGAGACCATCATAACAATCTTTATAAGTTGGCCTTTTCTAATGGTATCCAATTTTTGGGTAATGAGATTGTGGTACGGAATACTAAAATATAAATAAAATGAATTGTAAACAAAAGGCAGTTCCTCCGTACCTCAATGTGTAATCCTACAGTAATGCAATTCACTTTAAAATTTACAATTAATATCGTTAATTAAAAGATTCCACCTTATATACTTTGAAACATTTATTTATTCACTGGTTGCTTTGTAATTGTTATAAATATATGTACAATATGTAACAGTAAAAAATGTGTGTCACAATAACCATATTTATATGTGCAATGTACAAAATGTTCCAAGTATGAATTACAGTATTAATTAAGTTTGAATCATTAACATTTCATAATTTAAAAAAATATTTTGAATGAGTTACGAAAGTAGGTTTTTTGAACGGCAGCGCAGCAACAATACCACTGATCCACCAGGCAAGGTGAATTTTTAGTGTTAGATCACAGAAATAATTTAAATAATTCAATTCATTTTAACTAATTTCACCATATTTCTATCACAAGTTTTAATTTACTGAGTACGACTTATATTAAACTAACGAAAGTACACCGAACAGGCTCGCCAATTAATATTTTTTCCAAAGTTATTATTTTTTTTGGTTACAACTTTACTCTCGTGAAGAGAGAAGATAAGATATAACTTCATGAAACACTTTGTATATAAAAAAAAACAGATTGTTTTTCTTGAAACACTCAATAAATTTATTTAAAATAATATAAAATATAAATAAATAAATGATAATTCGTTTAAAATACAATTGTAACGTGAAACCAAAAATAATAATTATGGCAGTTGATATTCGGTAGAGAATTAATTTTTATTTTCAATTATCTATAAATATAATTCGTGGCTTTGTCTTTATACAATTTTAACGCCCACATAATTTATAATAATACGTGGATTCCTTTTTTAAAACATAATAAGTATAAAGTATCCCTTTTTCATCATCCGTCACAGCTGTCTCTTTGTATCATCAAGGGTATCGTTATATATTTTCATGGTCTTAACCGAATCAGTGAAGAATGATTTTACTCTTCAAAAATAGAATTTAGGACTAAATTCTTTTACACAGATACACAGCCAAATTTCATTCCCATGTTAACATATCTGTTATCGAATTCAACTAAGGAGTCTGGACTTGGTTTTTCCATTATTGAAGAATGTTTTACCAAAATAATGTGCAATTTGTATGCCAAAAATATCTTGTTTGCCCTCAAAATTCTCGTTGCTCCCTAGTGGATCAAAAGGCTCACTATGGTTCTTATACCATGTATATACGAAATATATGAAGGTATACTAAATTTAGTTCCAAGTTTGTACCTAGAGCTTAAAAATATTGATGCTCAGAACAAAATTTTGGTATAGGTGTTCATAAAATCACCTTATTAGTCCATTTTCAGCTGTCCGTCTGTATGTGTATCTGTTCGTCTGTCACCACGATAACTCAAAAACGAAAAGAGATATCGAGCTGAAATTTTAATAGCCTGCTAAGGACGTAAAAAGTGAGTTCGAGTTCGTAAATGAGCAACATAAATCAATTGGGTATATAAGTCATAAGTCTTATATACCCAAAAATATAAAAAATGTTTCTTATAAAAAAATAAACAACTTTTGTATGAAACATTTTTCCGTAAACATCACTGTTTACCCGTAAAGGCACAAATTAGGTTAGGAACATATAGTATGTGTGTGAGTGGATATCTGTCTTTACTTACATTACGTAAAAAATAAACGATTGCGTAATCAAAACTGTCTATACATGGTATTTAAACAATTAACTCTGTCAGTTGTTTGTTTTTACTTGTTATTTGGTGTATCCGACCAAATGGTTTAAGGCTGATCATTAGCGAATTACTAACATCAAAACGGAAAATTTCAATTAAAAAATTGTATTAGAAAAGGTATCGTTACTTTAATTTTGCAGTACAAACTTTATTATGAATATTTGCCTCAATGTTTCAAAACTAAATTACGTCATCGGTAATTGAAATAGACTTAAACGATTCAACATAGTAAAAAGAAAATAACTTTTATATAAAACAATAGAAACGTATTCCGGAAATGTTAGTTCCGTTGTAATGTTTTTCCTGTTGATTGAATAAACACAGACAAGTTAAGTGTGTAGATGGAAGTCATATGCGAATATTTTGCATGTAAGAATATTTTTTAATTTGATATAAAAAAAAAATGTTTTCCATGAAAAACGATATGCACATGGATCAATTGTGTTGTGAGGCGAAGGAAATGGAATATGAAAGATAAAAGTTTTACTAGGTATATTTAAAATGAGATAGAGACACCATTTCTTCTCTACATGCACACGAGTATACACGCGTTCGAACATTTATTGGAAGGAAATCCGTTTGACGCAGACACGCTTTCCTGCATCACCGAGAATATATTCTTGGTGAAACGAAGAAAGATTCGACATACACACATATTTTCTTAATATACACAATGTCCTAAAACAATCGCACCAATTCTGCAGATATCTTCGGGATTTCACTGTTCACTTTTTGCAAACAAGGTAAAATTTTGGTAACTTTATGATGTCATCAGAATCCAAAAAATTTAATTTTGCTCTATCACATCCAAATTTTATCCAATTTTGATAAGTATGTAATTCTACTAAATTTGGGTCATAGTTTTCAAATTTATGATCAAAATTAACCTAGCTCTATTAGGTTTCAAGAATGTGGAGCCATGGTCCAGGAATTAAGCACATAGGTGAAAGCTAGCGAAAAACTGATATCACAGCTGAAAAGAATGACCCAAAAATAGTGGGTTTCAAAAAAAATTCCAATAAGATCGGATAAAATTTGCCTGTGTTATCAAAATAATTAAATTTTTTAACTTGATGACGTCATCAAAATCCAAAAAATTTAATTTTGCTCTATCACATCCAAATTTTATCCAATTCTGATTAACCAAGTATGTAATTCTACTAAATTTGGGTCATAGTTTTCAAATTTATGATCAAAATTAACCTAGCTCTATTAGGTTTCAAGAATGTGGAGGCATGGTCCCGGAATTAAGCACATAGATGAAAGTTAGCGAAAAACTGACATCACAGCAGAAAAGAATGACTCAAAATTAGTGGGTTTCAAAAAAAACTTCAATAAGATCGGATCAAATTTGCCTGTGTTATCAAAAAAATCGAATTTTTTAACTTAATGACGTCAATGGAATCCAAAAAATTTAATTTTGCTCTATCTCAACTAAATTTTATCCAATTTTGACAAACCAAGTATGTAATCCTACTAAACTTGGGTCATATTTTTCAAATTTGTGATCAAAATTAACCTAGCTCTTATAAGTTTCACAATCCTGGTCCCGGAATTAAGTACATAAGTGATAGCTAGCGAAGATAAGGTACCAATAAATTCAACCACAAGTCTAAAGTTGCCTTGGCGCTACCTTAAATGAATTTCGGAGAAACGAAACGCATTATTATTTTTTGGATATCTTGTACATTGAGTACTTTTTTACTTAACCAACACATTGAATGAATATATATGTGTTGCTATCGTCAAGATGAATATCATTGCTTTGAGTTCGATATATATTTTTATTTATTTCATCATCGATGCTACTCACCCCCGCACGTAAGCATTACTCACTCACACACAACACAGTCCATTTAATAGATTTTATATGGATCGAATCAAATCGGTATTAACCATTAACTTAACCAAGTGAATAATTTTAACCAATTCGTATACTATACATTTTTTGTTTGTTCTGCACACACTAAAATTCATTCCCCTATATTTAATTCCATATTATATAGACATTTCCTTTTTTATAAAAATTTTAATATCCACTTCCGTTTATTATATTTATTATTCGTTTGATATTTTGCTCGATTTATTTTACGATTTTTTCCTATTTCACTGTTGTTAGTCAATGCCAAACACAAATATTTTCAAATGATTTTAAAACATATGTTTCAAAAAGTTATAAAGAGGGTTTGTAAATTTCTACTAAATAATTTATATTTAAGGGGCTCTGCTTTAAAGTTTCGTGTACTTCAGTCCTGCGTTTGTGATAATCCATTATCGTCAAGTAAAAACCATGAATTGCTCAAATTATGGTCGTTTTTGATATTTACTCATAAAAAAGCGATCGTTGTTGACAATTTATCCATACAGAACGAAATCACACATAGCGAAAAAAATAATGACATTTCCGAGCTGTCTTTAACTTGTTTTACCACTGATAAATCCAAATTTTAGTTAAAATTGATTCACATATTGTTTTTAGTGTTTTTTATTACGATTTCAGGCGAAATTCCTTGAGGGATTGGCTTTCCTAGGACTAAGCTGACTAGAGAACTATCACAAGAATCAAATTTATGTCAGATTTCGGATTTTTTAAATAATTCACTCCAATTTTATTAAAATCGTTAATACAAATCAATTTATATACCGAAAGAAAAATTTTATCTAATTAAAATTAATAGGAAACAAGTGAAAAGAAACAACTGACACAGTTAATTATTGAAATACTCTGTATAAAAAGTGTTCGTTAAGTATAAAATTATAAAGAACCAACACAATTATAGCGACCTTTTAGTTATTTGCTTTGGTTTTCGAAAATTTTTTCGAAGTATTTTCGAGAATCTTTCACAAGACCACTAGTTGAAGTTACTTAAAAATTTTCAACTGCCTATTGTTTATAGTTTTCTAGAAAATGGACACAAACGTCTAATTTGCGCCCTCAAGGGTAAACAGTGATGTTTATGAAAACATGTTTCAAACAAAAGTTGTTTATTTTTTCATAAGGTCATTTTTTTATAACATTTTATAACTAACTCTAACGGCTAAAACTCAATTGACCTATGTTGCTTATTTACGAACTCATTTTTTTTTTATTTATCTTGCCAACAGGCGATCAGACAGACAGACGGACAGGCAACCGGAAATGGACTAGTTTAGTGATTTTCTGAACACTTATACCAAAATTTTGTTTGTAGCATCAATATGTTTAAGCGTTACAAACTTGGGATTAAACTTAGTATACCTTGATATACTGTATATGTTCTATAAATATATAGAGTATTATAAATAAAGATTCTTATTTGGAATTTTAGTCTTAAATATTTATCGAATTCCATGTAAAATGAATATAAATAAAAGCATTTTGGAATGATAGTAAATAATGATTATCGTAAATAAATGTTTTAAACTGATAGTTTGTTTGTGTATTAAAAAGTGAAGAACTTGTACTTGTGGTTATTGACTTTGGCTACAAATTAATAATATATCGAATAAGTAAAGATTGTGTTGTCAACAAGGGTTATAGAAGAGCTTAAGACCGAGTATACATACAGTATCGATGGTCTGGTCTGGGCTATGGCTGCTCATAGTCCAAGAAAACTAGACATTTGGTTATTTTTGTTCAGAAACGAGCAAACGTAAATTTGTAAAGTTGCGCTAGTTGGCAAATTATTTATATGCTGTGAGCTTATATACATTGTTGGTTATATAGGTTTATGAAAATTTGTGATTCGGAACATTTTTAGACAACTTTTTACATATTTGTGTATAAATCTTGCCTATAGTTAAAATTTTTTCAAAAAATTCTGTATATGTTTAGTTTATAACTGTGTTTTGACTGTGACATATATACTAAATTTATAGGCCCTGTTATAGGTTTTCCTGGCACTTGTGGTTTAAATAATTACTAATTTGCATTATTTTCATTCTTTTGATATCATCGATAATCTTATATTTTGATGGTATTATTATAAACTAAAAGATTGTCTAAATATTTTAGATAGTTCTTTATCACACTCTCTAGATTTTTTGATATAGAAATATCCAATTGAAAAGGATAACTTATATGATTCACTTTTTGTGATTTTTGGAAACTTTGCTAATCAAAAAATGTATTTATAAAGTTTTATTGAAATCCCTAGATTATCAAATCCTTGTATATCGCCTTAAGGTATAAACTTTAAAATCCTAAAACAAGTGAATCGATATCGAAAATTCTTTAAATTTAAAACCTATAACTTTACGTTGAGAAACTGCTCGTTTCACAATTTAAAGAAAAGGTATTAATAAACAATTGCTAAATTGCTTGGACTAGATTGATCATTGGTCATTGGTATGGGTACACATAGCTCTGCTGCTCTGATCTCTATACTTGGAATCAGACAATATCTTGGGTAATGTTTATCATCCAAACACTGATTTAAAGAGAATGGGATGGTGGTGAATTTGGTTCAATGTTGATAATATATTTGTCATAATATGATGATGTTATTATCCCCACCCATGCTCAATGGTTCGAGGAGCCAAATACCATCTAGTAAATTTAGACAACCCTTAAATATATATGTATGCACAACTTGTGTGTATCATAATTGAATATATAGATTTTGTACAGGGGGTATAAGAAACATTTCAATCAAAACGATGCTGAAAAAATAATTTATACCTTAAAAAACTCAAAACTTTATTGCACACTAAAGAATGCATTATAATTTTAAGGAGATATGCAAGGACTGAAAAATACTAGGGATTTCAATAAAACTTTATAAATACATTTTTTTATTAGCAAGTTTACAAAAATCACAAAAAATTCCTAGATCATCGGGCTTTTTAATTTTTATTTTATCGTACAATGTTGACTGATAAATCATATAGGTTATCCTTTTCAATTGGATATTTCTATATCAAAAAATCTAGAGAGTGTGATAAAAAACTATCTAAAATATTTAGACAATCTTGTAGTTTATAAAAATACCATCAAAATATAAGGTTGTCGATGATATTAAAACAAAATTTTAATTTAATTATGACATATTGATGATGGAAGAGCGATATCTATATTATCAAATTTATAAGCATCACTTGCACACAATATATTATATATTTTTGTAGTTGCATGGTATTATAAAGCTAAAAAAAATCACATTAAATGACTACAAAGCATGCATTTGGTTTATATGTATGTGCCGTTCAATAAACCAAAACTTTTTTTACAATACTGTAGATTTACAATCACCTTAAGTTATTTTTTGTTTGGTTAACTACAAAAAGAGTTATTTAGATGAATTTGAATGACTCATCCTGTATATACATTATCTTGAAATGAGATCAATTACAATACAAAGCTTAATTGGTATTATTGTTTAAGCTCTGGGATAAATTTAGCTCATCAACGTTCAAAATAGTAGTTGGTAGTGGTGTATAGTGTTTACTCTTACCGAAAATTCGAATCTAATTCGATGTTGTAGATGGATTTAAATACCACCACACAAATCGTTTGATGCAACTTTTATAAATTGGTTTTATTAAAATGTTCATCGACTTTTTAATACTGCGAGGTATTTTCGAATCAAAACATATATTGAATGAATAGGAACAGATATGTTTTTTGATTGGTCTCTCACCAAAATAGGTCAGTCTCTTACCAAAATGTGTGGTCCCGGTTCGTACAATTTTTCACATGGTGATCTTTACTTTACGGTGTCATCTTTCACGATTATCATATATTTTTTAAATTGGGAGCACTGCTTTACTGACACTGAAACATTACAGATAGGTTTCAGCTGTAAACGTCCTTGTTACACGATTAGTATCTAGTATCTAGCAAGGTTTCATTTTAAGAACACGTCGTTTTCTCTCGGAAACGGTTCCAACAGTTTTCATCACATTTAGTATGCGGGGGATTTCGAGGGCGAAAACTCAATCTAGCTAGGTTTCATTTAACATAAATAACGAGCAAAGCTCGGTCATCCAGGTACTACTATATATCAGATTAACAGGAATCAAACGGTGGTTATCGTGTTTAATAATCGCGAAAAGGAGTAATTTAATCTATCAGAAATGACATTTTACATGCCTATACATACGTGCTACACCAGAAGCTATAAACGAATATAGAAATACCTTTTCGGAACATATATGTTTCACATGATTTGGTGACTAGAAAGTTTTCGAAGTGTGTTCATATTGTCAAATGCATACAATAAATCAATTGAGAGTTTTGGTATTTGTTAGTAAAATGATTGAGAACAAATTGAAATTAATTTATGTAAAATTACTTGACAATTTATAGTTAGATGAGTACAAATATGAATCATAAACTCATAAACGTTTATAGTTTAGATTCAAATGTCATACCATTATTATCATTGGCATATATGATACATGAGTCAGTACATCAAAGCTCACCAATTTTGCATACTAAATAGTCCAGAAGAAACATTTTTACTTAAGGTGATTGTGAATCTACAGTATTGTAAAAAAGTTTTGGTTTAATGCACGGTACATGAATATAAACCAAATACATGCTTTGCAGTCAAGAAATGAGTTGTTTTTGGCTTTACAATACCACGCAACTACAAAAATACATAATATATTGTGTGTAAGTGATGCTTATAAATTTGATAATATGAATATCTCTCTTCAATCATTAATAAACTAACTATAGTCGTCTTTATTCATCAAATGATGGATCTTCGATGAACTGACTTAAAATTTTGTTTTGATATCATCGACAATATTCATCGAGAAGACAAGATCTCGGACTAATATCATATCTATATTCCACCTTTACTGTTACTGGGTGAAGCACTTGGTTAAAGCTATGTTATCCACAAAGAGGGCTTTTAGCTTATAACAAATACAACATATACAAGCCGATGCCGATCAATTTACAAATATTTAGCCGAATTAGTTCGATACCACACACAAATATAGGTTATTATTATCCTAATCCATGATACAACGAACTCTCTCTACTCTTAGTTATAATTAGTACAAAATAATCAATTTAACAGGAGCGTATCTTTTAGTATTCTTGTCAGAGAATTAGGAACGTGTTTTACTCTTTAATGTTTCTTGAACATGTGTACTTTTATAGAACGCGTTCATGAGTTGTTTCTTGATAAATTTCGAATTTGGTAGTTATTGTTTTTAAGCTTTCCAATCTGACGGTTTTTTTTAGCATTGATTGTCTAAAGAATAAATATTTCGTCTTAAGGTAATTGTAAACCTACAGTATTGTAAAAAAGTTTTGGTTTATTGCACGGTACATACATATAAACCAAATACATGCTTTGTAGTCAAATAATGAGTTTTTTTTGGCTTTACAATACCATGCAACTACAAAAATATATAATATATTGTGTGCAAGTGCAAGTGCTGCTTGAAATTCAATTGTAACTTTAACCATTCTTATCTGAAAAACCGCTTTTCTTTATAAATATTTTCTTCCACCAATGAATATTTAAAAAATTATAAAGTTTCACGCCAGTCAAATAATGATTTCACGCCATTGAAACATGTGTATAGAACCGTCTTAAGTAATGTTTTAATGTTTTGGGCATTACTTCGAGAACTTCGAGAAAGAGTCAAGGTCATGGAAATAATCTCTAAAGTTGAAAAAAAAAGTATAATTTTAGGGTTTTATGCTGTTGACCTATGTCATTGATTATGGTTACAGTTCACAAATCTAGGTCAAAATAAAACATGCATTAAAAGCATTGAGGGAGGGTTTTATTTGAATTTTTTTGTTTATTGTTTATTTCATATAACTTGACTTATAATAATCTTTGAACAATACAAAAAATAATCCATGTAAGTCATTGTATTCGATGACAATTCTATATTGAGAATGTTTGTAAATCTTATATAAGACATGAGATTTTAAAAAGGATCAAACAGAAACGAAAAAATACGAAATATACACATACTTTGTTTTCATGTTCAAATTCTATATACAGCAATTGTTTTGATTTTAAAATACAATTTACAGAGTGGTTCAACGAAATTCATCCCTTAGATCATCTATTAGTCTACCATCTACCAAGCATGTACATTTTTGCTTCGCAGAAAAGATGAACAAAGACAACAATACAATATTCAAACATAATATTCATGTATTTCTTTAATATTTTTAATTCATTGTTTACACCGTTATAACATAGTAAAAAATATAAATACTGTTTAAAAAAGTTGTAATTTAGTGTAACAAAATATTTAAAATAGACAATAATTATGAGATGTTTAAACGCAATCCTTTTGGCGCTCTCTGTTGATGACGTATTAGTATGTGAGCAAAAAATGCGTTAACAACACAGAATTTACACACGTTATTAATAAGTTTTCTAATGAAAATCCATAGAATTATATAATTAAATGTAATACCATACAAAATATGAGTAATTAAAACAGTATATCAACAAATCGGACAAGCCACATACTATGACGTCACGACCGTTTTAAAATTTGAATTTCCGTTTTAGAAATTTGAATTTCTCTCACTGAATTTGTACTTTTATTAATAAATTTAAATAATTAAAAAGGTATTAATTACTTAAATAATGGTTTAGGCCAAATGTCCAGCCAAAAATATTTGAAACAAATTTAAATTTCATGAATATTCCTGATTGTATGCTTAAGAGACGTTTATGAGTACCACCCTTAGTCTAATACATATAACAGTGTGGAAATTTTAGAAAATTCTAAGTAACACGTTTAGAAAATCACATAAATCATTCAACTGAGTTTAGCGTTGCGTATATTTTAGAGACGTGTGGGGATCTTAAAGCGATACATTGTATTCAAAACACCATTTGAATGTTGATATTGAAAAGTCGTAAGTCACTATCATTTGTATTTGTGTTATCAATACTACATAACGAGGGTTTCATGAAGGAAGGTTGTATTCGCCAAGACAACTGTACAAGACAAATTTATACAAATTTCTAATTAATATAAGTATGACATTAAGGATGTATGAGCATGGTAGTGGGGGCACAAATTTAAAAATAGATATTTTAAATTTTGATGATAAATTTATATTATTACTTGACGATATAAGACGAAAAGTAAGAATAAAATTTTTCGATATCTGGCTTAATTTTCAAAATATCGAAAATTGAAAATTTTGTTTAATTATTTAGCTTTCGATATTTCGAAAACCAAGACACATATCGAAAAATTTTATTCTTATTTTTCGTCTACATTCATGAAGTTATAACAAAATTCATCATCAAAGTTGAAAATAAGATAAAATAATTTCAACCCTAAATCTACCCTGCTCTTACATCCCTTATATGGACGGTGACTTTTAGTTTTTTTCTTTTCTAATTCATTGCTAATATGTTTACTTTCTATTAAAAAGTTTTTTTTTAAATTTGTTTTCATTCATTCCAAATGAAAATTATCAAAAACTTCCAAAATATGTCGTTTTTTTGAGATTCCTCCATAAGAGCCAATGTATTTTATATCGATTTTTAATGACTTTTTTCTTAAAAATTTGCACGGGTACCTAAGCTGAAATTTTAACCACATATTCTTTGAGTAAAAGACTACCTACAAACAAATTTTGAGCCTTTAAATCAAACATTGTCATCATGCTCATACATCCTTAAAATTTCATCAAATTTATATACATTTTTATGTGACCTTTTGGTATAAAAAGAACAAGTGTTCTTTTTCTCTCCTAGAGTAAACCAGTTCACAGCTAAAGTATATGCGGTTTTCAATTTTTTTAAAGTTTGAAACAGGAATAATTCATTGAGTAAATCAGAAAAGATGCCTATGAAATGTTTTACATTTACTATTTTAAATTTTTACAGAAATCTTTATTTATGGTTCAAAATGATAATCATAGATGGAGGAATAAAACGTCAGATTAAATTTAACTTTTTTTTAAATATATCTTTATAAATTATATAGCTCATTTGTTATTCTGATGTATGAACTATATTGTTGTACAGTTTCATTCAAATCCATTCGCTAGTTTTTGTATGAAAGCGTAACAAACAAACAAACATCCTTACTTTCACATTAATAATATGTAGGGATTCATTCAATCGATTATTAGCATTCTATATGCCAGTAAATACTTTAGCTACAGCCAAAAAAACTTGGCTCATCATGCTCCTTAACAAATGATCAAAATTAGTCAGTTAGTAGATATGCCCGTCTGGCATGAGGCCTTTGATATGTATATGTGGCAGATGGATTGCTGAATTATGATTTTATGATTTTCTTTCCAATTATGAATCTTTCTGATTTTTTCAACCTATCTACAATTTTTAAATATATTTTTTTCAAGTTGTTCAGAAATTGTGAGAATGTCTCTCATCACAAGAGTAAAAGTGTTAGCAAAAAAATATTTATTTCGGAAATTTTTGAGCATGTTCATCTGCATTTGTAAGTTTAATATAAGTCGTACTTATATTAAACTTACTTAGTAAATTAAAAATACTTATGATAGAAATATGGTGAAATAAGTTAAAATGAATTTAACTATTTCCATTATTTCTCTGCTCGAATTTTCACTCTCAAACATCATTCAATAATCACCTCATCAAACTATTTTTAAATATCTAGTGCATTAAAAAATTAATTTATGTAAAATTATGTAGAGGTTATGTACAATGATTTACAAAGTTAAAGAATATATAACGTGCGAAATATTTGACGCATGTGAAAAATTCGTGACACAAGTGCTGATGGGATAAGCTCTTGATTAGTTCCATTGATAAATACAAAACGTTTATGCAAATTTGCTTTTTAAACTAACAGAACTATTGTTATTATATAACTTACGGTTAAATAATGATTTAGCAATCCATCTGTAACATATATACATTACAACTTACCACCTATCACTACAATCCTTATTCTTGCCTCCCCCCACTCTTATCCCCCCCTCAACAACTACCATGATCGCAAACTAACTCATACCAACTTTATAATATAAATTTAGTGACTACAACAATCTGAGAATACTATTTACAAAAGTGACAGTAAGAAATTATTGCCCATTTACGTCATATATCACATTGTAGAACATTTATTCGACATAATGGTGTATTATTTGAGTACCTTGATGTGTGCGAACCATTTTGTTTGTGAATACATTCGTTATATTTTTCGTACGAAAAAATATTGTTTTGGTATCTCTCATATGACTACAATTATAACCAATTATTATCATTTGGGATTTGTTATATTTTGATTTCTTGACTCTCTTACGATCATAATATTTTCGTCACGTAGTAACCATTCTTTATAATACGTTATAAATCCAAAAACATTTTATGTTGATCTTGCAAAAATATTTCAGAATTTAAGGATGTATGAGCATGGTAGTGGGGATACAAATTAAAAAAATATATGTATTCAATTTTGATGGTGAATTATATTATAACTTGACGATATAAAACGAAAAGTAATAATAAAGTTTTTCGATATCTAGAGTAATTTTCAAATTATCGAAAATTGAAAATTTTGTTTAATTATTTAGCTTTCAATATTTCGAAAACCAAGGCGCACAAAAATTTTATTCTTATTTTTCGTCTACATTCATGAAGTTATAATAAAATCCATCATCAAAGTTGAAAATAAGATAAAAATAATTTCAACCCTAAATCTACCCTGCTGTTACATCCCCTATATGGATGGAGATACTTGGTTTTTTCTGTTGTATGCCATTGCTTATATGTTTACTTCGTATTTAAAAGTTCATTACAAGTGAAAAACTATCAAAAACTTTCAAAATATGTCGTTTTTTTTGAGAGTCCTCCATAAGAGCCAATGTATTTTATATCGATTTTCAATGATATTTTTCTTAAAAATTTGCTTGGATACCTAAGCTGAAATTTTAACCACATATTCTTTGAGTAAAAATCTGTTTTTTTTTTTTTTTTAAATTGAATTTGTTTTGTTTTTTTACAACTTTTTAAGAGACATTTTTTTATATTGAAACATTTTTTCTTTATTCAGATTCATTTACTCCAAGTATAAATAAATAAAGCTAGATTAGAATAATTTTACAAATACTAATTTGTTGTAGAGTTGGTTCAATTTGTGTTAGATCTTACCGAGAGAATTAATGATATACATATGTAACGTGAAATGAACTATCTCTATATGATTTGTCTCATATTTTGAACAGTAGTGCCAACCTTGATATTCGAAGTCGCAATGTTGTTAGATTATTTTATCAAAGTACTACAAGAAAATCATATCAAATAAAATAAATATAAATTAATTATTATCCACAATATTTATCCACAAAGAGTTTTTATTCTTGTGTGACAATTATTTGAAGCTTCCCCTCACCCCACCTTCCTCAGGTGCATAATCTTACTCCTTTAAGAAAGTATAGTAAACCTACACGAATTGTCCAATTATATTGATTACAATATTCACCAGTTCGAAGTGGATGATAATGTGATGGATATGAGAGTAATATGGGTATTGGAATACAATATGGATAAAATATATTGATTTGTCAGGGCTCACGACTCGCATCGTTATCAAAGAATAATGATAAGGATTCAGCATACAGGATTGGACGATTGTTGTAGATGTTATGAAAATATAAAATATATATGATATGATGATTCTACGAAAACAATGCGAAATTGATTTTGATCAAAATGACAATACCATTGTCGAAATGAAATGAATACGCAATATATAGAAAACTGATGGCACTCGTATAGCTTTTATTATGATTATATACTGAGTGGATCCTCTACGGTACCTTGTGGTGGTACCATGAATTTTTTTCGATTCATTCTTGATATTAAGCGCCTCAAGCATTTACCAATGGTCGGGATTCATAGTGATTAGTGATTCATAGAAAAAAATTATTTACTACTTTTTCGTACAATAATAAGCTTGTCACTTAAAAAGTATTTTTTCTTAAAATTTTTAATTTAAGACAGATAGACAGACAGACAACCGGTAATGGACTAATTAGGTTATTCTATGAACACCTATACCAAAATTTTTTTCGTAGCATCAATATTTTTAAGTTTTACAAACTTGGGACTAAACTTAGTATAACTTGCATATTACATATATGCATGGTATAAATATTGGGTTACACTCTGTATTAAACATTGAAGGTATCAGCATTTGAGCATTCGAGTATAAATGGTAACTTTTTAGCTTTTTCGCAAAGCCCCAAACGTATGTCAATGAAAATAATTCCCCTTGAAAAAGTCATCCAAATCATTTTTCTATATATCAACAAAAAATATTATCTTTTTATTCTTTTGTACGTTGTATTGAAAATACGTTTCGTATTAAGATATATAATTCATTTTTTCTATGAAAATTCTTTCTAATTCTCAGTCAACTTGTCAAATTCTTTTTTTTGTTTAGAATTTATTATTTATGACTACCTTTGTTCATGTTTAATTCTAAGAAATGAATATTGAAAAATAATGAAATACGTATTTTTTTTTTTGCTATTGAAAATATTTTCACATACTTCGCGAAACATGAAAAATAAAGAACTAATTTTTTTCAATTGTAAATTTAGTTCCAAAGGAATTTTCAAATGAAATTTGATCAATTTTATATCTCTATATATTATAAATGCGAAAGTAAGCATGTTTGTTTGTTTGTTTTTTTGTCACGCTTTCACGCTTAAACCAGCAAATGGTTTTTAATGAAACTGTACAGCAATATAGCTCATACTTCAGAATAACCACATAAGGTATAATTTATAAAGATATATTAATAAAAAAAAAGTAAAAATTAAAAATAAATTAAATTTGACATTACCACAAATTACAGATTTCTGTAAAAGTAGTCATTTGACATTACCATAAATAACAGATTTCTGTAAAAATAGTCAATATCAAGTATTTCACGGCCATCTTTTCTGATATGATCAAAGAATATTATACATTTAAAAAAATAGAAAATCATACATATATTTTACCTGTGTAAAACAATCCTCATCATTATTTCGAGTGTTATAGAAAGGGGATAAGCGAGAGCAATCTTTATCAATCTTTACTTTTAAACCCAGCGAAGCGGGTGAGTATCACTCTAATGTGAAAATAATTTCATAAAATAACCACCTTTTGGAACAACAATATGAAAATAATTTAAATAAACGAATATTATATTACAAATTATGAAATATGATATTAATAAATCTAAATGGAATTAATTAAATAAATATTAATAGTTCATTAATTAGGTATTATAATTAAAATTTTGGAGTTAAGCTCAATTCGTATTAAAACCTTAAAACACGATGAATATCATTAAAATTATTGAATTGATTTCAAACAATAATAATTATTATTATGATCAAATTATTAATAATTATTATAGATTTATTTTATTACTTTGGGTTGGTAATGGTTGGTTATGAACTAACAAACATGTTTTCAATGAGAAACGTAAAGAAATGTAAATTGATATTTGTTTGACAGGGCTGGATTCATTATTAAATGAAATATAAGAACAATAACAGATACCGGAAATGAAGGATCCCCAACACCTAGACCTGTGCCCACCCTAAGAACAACCTAATACTCGAAGCAAGTGGAGTTTTTTTTAAGCAAATGGAGCTTCAGGAATCAATCAAGGTTAAAGACCGTTCGGAAAAGACACAGGTTCTCCGGAATTGCTTCGAGGATTGCGAGGTTTTGGACCCAAACATTCTCTCCTGACACTCTGTAGGATTCTGCGATAATCGATAATGAGTCCCACCAATCCTCTTTGTTATCGTGTGGGTTTCAACTGAACACATTCAAATGGCCTGTATGTAAATAGGCCAATAGGTCATGCTCAAACATCCTTAACTGACACAAAATGAAATTTTAATAGATTTTGTCTCTTGTTATTATGAGTCCTACTCATTGCTCGTGCTTGAATTCATTGGTTACTCTGGTCCTGGTCGTTGGGGATATACAAAGTATTTTCAGATAATATTAATGAGTTCATCGGTATAAAATATGATAATGTTTCTGTCGTCAATATTTTCGATTCGATATTGTTCGACATTGCTTTAAGAGATAAAAATTGTAAGAATATTTACAGATCATTACGCTTACAGAAAAACAATATCAACATTTTTCTGTTATATTTTTCTAACAATTTTTCTCTGTATATTTTCTTTTTGTTTTTCTCTTATTATTTTTTTTTCCAATGAGACTCCCGTTATCAATTTTTCTAATATGATATACCGATTTTTTTTTTTATTAAATTTCATTTTTATTAGAACAAAAATTGTAAATAAATTTTTGAAAATTGAATGATCATTGCCGGATTTCAAGCTTGGATGTCAAATAATGATAGTCTGAGTGCAATTTAATTATGAGTTCATCGAAGATCCACCTTTTGATGAACAGAGACGACTAAAGTTAGTTTATTAATGATTGAAGAGAGATATCTATATTATCAAATTTATAAGCAGCATTTGCATACAATATATTATATATTTTTGTAGTTGTGTGGTATTGTAATCCTAAAACCAATTCTACCCAACGTTGAGTAAGGGCTTGAAAACCACTTCTTGCAAATTAACTGTAAATACTTAATTTATTAATATATGCCAAGACTTTGGTAAGGGCTAATAAACCAATATTGACCTTGAATTTCCTACATGGACAGAAACTTATTAAAAATTCAGACTTTAACAGATAAACAGACGTGGTCTAGTTGAACATGGAAGTGGCGTGACGATAATCGCCTCTAAATCGATAAAGTCTTTATACAAAATAATATGCAATTATTATATAAAAAACATTTCTCTAAATTGTTGTTTTCAAAACAATTTTTCAAACAATCATTAGTTTTCCAATTATAGTAAAAGTGATGAAACTTTACAAGGATGTGGTTTGGAATTCTAAGGACGCGTAGGGGGGTTTCTGGGCCATACAATCATGAACGGGATAACAATTGATTTGATCTATTTCCTAACTAAGCCTGCTATGGTTGATAATGCCTCCTCCAAGTTATAAAATAATTCACAATCAAAATTGAAAATATCAATTTTTAAATTTGTGCCCCCACTACTGTGCTTATACATCTTTAACTTGATGTAGAATTGCAACGCATGCGGGGTACAGCTAGTATATTATAAATAACATTCAAAAAAATTTTCTTAAATGAAATTAAATATTTAAACTATGTTTATATGCAAAATTTGAGGAAAAAATTAGATGGAAAATAATGAGAAAAAACTGTTATGTTTTTCAGTAGTTTAAGCATGAAAAGTTGATCCCAATAGATTAAGCCGTAAACAACATGGTGTAGTTGCTGAAAGTAAAATATTAATAAAAATAAAACCTGATAAATGTTTGGTGAACTTAGATAAGCTGTGTGAAGCTTACACTCCCTGTGTGTTCTAAACATATGAACATAAATATTACTTTCGTGAACGATCCAAATGGGATAATAGACCATGGATCTTTGGGTAACAATAATCAATCTGTTTTCTAGAGCAAACATTTCTTTTATTTCTTTATTTTTTTTAATTAGCTAGTGCATTAAAAAATAAATTTATACAATCAAGTGAAAACAAACAATTGACTGAGTTAATTGTTGAAATACAATGTATAGACAGTATTGATTACTCTATCGCATTCCACATACATACATGTCACACATATATAACTGATATTCCCATATAATACATGCTATATACATACAATTTGCGCTTAATTTGCGTCTTCACGGGTAAACAGTGAATTTTACGAAAAAATGTTTCAAACAAAAGTTTTTTATTTTTTGATAAGGAACATTTTTTATTAAACTTTTGTTCTATCTCTAACGGTCAACAAGATGGGTCCTACGGACCTAAGATTCAATCGACCTATGTTGCACATTGACGAACTCGACCTCATTTTTTATGTCCTGACTACGCTGTAAAAATTTCAGATTGTTATCTTTTTTTGTTGTTGAGTTATCGGGTTGACAGACGGACGGACAGACGGACAACCGAAAATGGACTAATTAGAAGATTCTATGAACACCTATACCAAAAATTTTTTCGTAGCATCAATATTTTTAAGCGTTACAAACTTGGGACTAAACTTAATATACTATGTATATTTCATATATACATGGTATAATTATATAGAGGTTATGACTTACAAACTTAAATAATAACTAACGCATGTGCAGAGCATGTAAGCAAATCTCTCATTACGTTACTAAAGATTATCGAATGGCTGATGCAAGTGCTGAAGGGTTAAGAAATAACTCTTGGAGGCATATCTTATTACCTATGCTTACATTGTGTACACATTATGAAAATTTAGGCCTCGTTGTTCCCATGAAACCCGTTTTGATAAGCTTTTGACACAAAATGGCGGATGCAATAAAAAGTATTAAAAAGTAGTTCGCAGAATCAACTAGAAAAAAGCTTGTCAAATTTGGCAAATGTAACTTTATGAAAAGATGATAGCTATGTGGCGACATTTGAGACTTCATCATAATTTAGGGGGTGCTAGATTCACACAACCTATAAATATTTAGTGAGCTTGTGAGCTTGTGAAAGGTTTCAAGTTTCACACACACTAGATTGCGTGTAAATTGTATACACTAACTAAAAAACAAAAGTATATCGTAAAGTAAAAAGTAAGTGGAGTTAGAGCCCTGATACGGTGCGATGGTTGCAGGTTTACTCATACATATAACCAACCAACCACTCTTTTGCCCGTAATATTAATCCCAATGGGATTTTGAATGTATATTTATACATAAATACATTTATTATAAAGTAATTTTAAAAATATCAAAATTTATTTATATATTAAATCATGTGCTGGTTCATTTTATGTATTTAAATATTATAAATAATATATATACAGGTGTTCACGTTTCACAGTGTGTGAAGCTGCATGCGTTGTATTCGATGTTTATATTATTACTAGAGTGATACCCGCCAGCTTCGCTGAGTTTAAAAGTAAAGATAAGTAAAGCTTGGTCTCGCTTATCCCCTTTCTATAACACTCGAAATAATGATGAGGATTGTTTTACACAGGTAAAATATATGTATGGTTTTCAATGTTTTTCAATGTATAATAGTCGTAATTATTCATTGAGTATACCAGAGAAGATGGCCGTGAAATATTTTATATTGACTATTTTTACAGAAATCTGTAATTTATGGTAATGTCAAATGACTACTTTTACAGAAATCTGTAATTTATGGTAATGTCAAATTAAATTAATTTTTTTTTCTTTTTTATTAATATATCTTTATAAATTATATCTCATGTGTTATTCTGAATTATGAGCTATATTGCTGTACAGTTTCATTAGAAACCATTCGCTAGTTTTAGCGTGAAAGCGTAACAAACAAACAAACATGCTTTCTTTCGCATTTATAATATATAGAGATATATACAGATATTCACTTTTCACAGTGTGTGAAGATGCGTGCGTGCGTTATATTCGATGTTTATATTATTATTATACATAAGGGACATTACTATATTACCTTTAATTACCTTCTGACTTTCCATACCAATCCATTTTAAACGCATTTTAGGACTGTGTTCAATTTAAAAAACCCATATTCAATACAGTTGATAACAAAATTTTAAATTCACACTGAAAAAATCTTAAAACCTATCGATTGGCGAATGGTACCACGAATGTGAAACAACTACCGTACGGGGTTGAGTGGCGCAGTTGACACAAACGCATGAATTGTTTGTATAAAAGTAATATACTGTCTAACAAATTTAAAATATTGTTGTTTTGAAATGCAACATAGTTTTAAACAATCTTTTTTTGATTGGTTCTACTACTTATAAATGCTATAACAAAATACTGATGTGATTGTCACAACTTCACGAGTAGGTAAAGAAAATAAAAGGTTTATACCTGCTAATAGGTTTTTCGATGCAATGAATTTTTAATGAGCTCCTTGTATTACTAATCAGCGTACGAAAAATTAGTATCATCATATACATAAAATATAGACTTATATGTATATATATAATAAATACAGATAAATTGAAAATAAATTCCTGTGGGATTATTCGATAATAATTGTATAAATGATATTCGAAGAAAAGTTTAGGTAAAATTTTATATATAAATCCCACAGAGACGAAACTAACGTAAATAAATTTTTACTGTGTCATAATAATAAAATTGTTTATGAATATTAGTTAAGGAGTCACGTGCTGTCACATTATTATTTGTGACAAGGAAAATGTGTACGTTTTACAAGGGTACAATCCTTGCATTTAAAAAAAATATATAAATATAAACACAATTTAAACAAGTGAAAACAAACAATTGACTGGGTTAATTGTTGAAATACCATGCATAGACAGTGTTGATTACTCTGTCACATTACACATACGCATACATACATGTCACACATACATAACTGATATTCCCATATAATACATACTATACTATTTGCGCTATAATTTGCATCCTTACGGATAAACAGTGATGTATACGAAAAAATGTATCAATCAAAAGTTGTTTTGTTTTTTATAAGAAACATTATGACATTTAAACTTTTGTTCTATCTCTAACGGTTTACAAGATGGGTCACACGGACCCAAGACCCAATTGACCTATGTTGCTCATATACGAACTTGATCTCACTATTTATGTCCTAAGTTCACTATAAAAATTTCAGCTTGATATCTTTTTTGTTTTTGAGTAATCGTGATGACAGACAGACGAAAGATGACAGACAGACAGACAACCGGAAATAGACTAATTAAGTGATTTTATAAACACCTATACCTATATTTTGTTCATAGTATCAATATTTTTAAACGTTACAAATTTGCGACTAAACTTAGTATACCCTGGTATATTTCATATACATGGTATAAACAGTAAGTTATTTGAAATATTTATATATTTATGTGCATAAACTTAGCAAATCACTTTTGAAAATACCTAATTAGTTGTGAAAAAATTAATTATTCATTACAAAGATCTTTCTGCTAACTTCATATGAATATAAAAAAAAGGCAAATTTTCATAAGTTAGAAGAAAATGCTCTATCTTTGAAATGAAAATGCTCTACCTTAGTTAAAATTTTATTTTCCAAAATTAAGTTTATACGCATACAATATCTAATTTATTAATTGAGCCCAGTTTTAGACATAATCCGAAAGAAAATTTGATTTTTGTTTGTCATTTTTGTTAAAGGAATTATATTTTATGCACAGAGTCATCGTTCCATTCCAACGAAAATTCTTTTATTAATTGAATTAAATTGCACAGAGAGTGTTTAAACAATTAATTTTATGGTTGTTAAATAATTTTTATAATTTCTACAAATAATATTTATTTTTATAAAAACTTAAAATTTGGTTTGTTTACCTGTGTAAGGTATAATTTTTATATCAAAATAATAAACTAGTTACAACAACTCTTGTTATGTAATTTATTTTTATTTTATCAAAATAGTATAAAATACTTATATCTGTATAATTATTATTTTTGTTTACTCATAAAATAAAACAGTGAATATTGATATCAATTAAAAGAACTAATTGAATAAATACTATACGTATATTGGTAAGAACTTAGACAATTGATTGCTAAAACCAATATATGAGCTAATAATATATGTTGTTAAATCATACTTGTATGTAAGTGCAAGTATGCCTTGGTCATTATTGCCGATATTTCGGTATATTTTCATGAATATTGTTGTTATAGCCGATGTATTTATACAGGGTGTCCAAAAAGTGACGAACTATAATAAACGAAGAGAATAAAATTCTAAGATGAAAAGTCTTCTTCCCTTTTTTGATCCGTTGCATTTACACCCGCCCCATTTTGAACATTCACACAGACACATATGCATGCATACACGCCAGCGTAACGTTAAATCTCGTGTGTCATTCTCGTATTTTCTTACAATTTACGATTTCCTCCTGTCTTGCCACTTTAGTCGGGACCTTTTCGTCATTATATCTGATTATATCTGCTTTTAGGTTTGAATTTAGCCATGATAGTCGATTCATCGCTATTACCAATTTTTCACTGTAAAAGTATTTAAGGTGATTGTAAACCTACAGTATTATAAAAAAGTTTTGGTTTATTGCACGGTACATACGTATAAACCAAATACATGCTTTGTAGTCATATAATGATTTATTTTTGGCTTTACAATCCCACTCAACTACAAAAATATATAAGATATTGTGTGCAAGTGATGCTTATAAATTTGATAATATAGATATCTCTCCAATGATGGATCTTCCATGAACTCATAATTAAATTAAAATTTAGTTTTTACATTATCGACAACCTTATATTGATGGTATAATTATAAACTAAAAGATTGTTTAATTTTTTTAAATAGTTTTTTATCACACTCTCTAGATTTTTTGATATAGAAATATCCAAATGAAATGGATAACCTATGTGATTCATCATTTTTTCAGTCAACTTTGAACGGTAAAAAAAGTAATAAAAAGTCCGATGACCTAGTAATTTTTTGTGATTTTTGGAAACTTTGTTAATCAGAAAATGTAATTATAAAATTTTATTGAAATCCCTAGTATTATTCAATTCTTGCATATGTCGGTATGAATTTTCACGGTTCGCTAATCGAGATTTCACTGTAATTTATGTTATGGTTTTTGAAATGATTATTATACTTAAGATCATCGAGGTTCAAAGGATGTTGAGTAGCATACGTTGTTGCAGTGCTATAACATATCATTTTTAAGCCCCCTTGAGACTAAGATGATATCCAATAAATGACGTGCACTGACTGGTTGATCAAGTATATACCATGCCTGTCGATTTTCTAATATTCGACTATTTCTATCTCAAATTATTTTATACTTATTTGTAAGAGATCCAGGGGGTTCAACCGAGCACTAAGTTAATAAAGGCATTACTTTAAGTACTGAATAATGCCTTCTAATCACTTCTTAATCTAATAATAGGCCACTGCACAGTGCAGTATTCATACCAAATTTCCGGATAAAAGTCAGAAAACTCAATTTGTTTTGCATTGAAAATTCTTTTTGGTGTAATTAGATAACCACTCCATCAAAAACAGGTCACTTGATTTACCTTAACCTCTCCCCCGCCTGTTTTATAACCCACAATCTACCTGCTCTTACGCATGCATTTTATTATTGTCGCTCTCCATTTACCGTGTCATTCAATTTACGTTTACTGTGTTTGCTAGTGCAATTAAGGATTTTTTTTATCTTGAAGATGAAGGTTTGTGCTTTATTTCTGACTAATTTAATGTTAATATTTCTATTTTTATAATTAAATATTTATGATTCATATTTGCTGTTAAAAAAGGTAAATTACACCATTAGAAAATCTAATATTCAATCAAACGAAATATCATCGCCTGGCATGATTTGATGGGGGCTAAAATAGCCTGGTAGATGATTTAAATAGCTTTAATATTTTCAATGTGCCTCAAATATGTACTCAAAAAAGCCACTCAGCTCTTAGACTATTAAATATACTTATTTAACTTCATACTAAATAAACTTTAAATTGGCAATCACGAAAAAAAATGTTTTTCTGATAGGACAATATTTTTTCTGGTAGGCCACACCATTTTGTGTAGTAAAATGAAAATGTATCAATACAATTTTCCAATTTATAAATGTATTGTTGTGTATATATCACACAATGGCTCTATGGATTTTCTCTTGCAATTTAAATAAAGTGGTTAGATGAAAATTGATGAAAATGTTTGCTTTTATTCGATATATATACGGTTTTCTCATTGTTATAGATTTTCAATTCTATTGATATTATGCTGCATTTTCCTTATAAAATTTGAATATTTATTTTATTTATATAATTACAGTTTTCATCATGATCTCGTTATCTGGAAATCTGTGAGAAAATATGTCACCTTTATCATTAACAACATAAGATTTATAATCGGCTCAGTGGTCGATCGGTCTTAGGCGTTAGTCTTTGACCGTTTGGTTACTGACAGAGAGGTTTCGGGTTCGAGTCCAGGCAGCGGCAGTGTGAACAATTATAATTAATGGGAGTGCAGAATTAATCACAATGACGTCGGTTAGATAAGAACGAAGTAACCGAATCCACCCACATCATAAAATGATATCTTGAGTAAGAAACGTTTTTATCAAATTCAATAAAAATTTCTTAGAACTAATTTGACTTATTAGACTAAAATTAAGGTGCTCGAATTAATTTAAACAATGAACATAATTATCAGAAAATTTTTAATACCCAAATTCATTGTTGAAAACTGAAGTTATGAAGGTATCAGACTACACCTGCTTCATAAATTTATATAAAAGCTTGGAATAGAGAATACAAGAGTTTCATATATAACTACTCTTGTACAGGGTCTTTCAATAAGATTGATACTTTTACAAGCTTTTATTTAATTGGCAGTTTTGCATGGGTTAAATCTTCCAATTGAATTTTAAAACTGTTAATCTCAATAGATTGAGTTGAAATTTTATATATACGTTAAGTTTGGTTGACAATACATGGTTCGCTAAGTGACGTCATTCTAAATCCAATATGGTGAACCGTATACAATACAAGCCTGCCCTTCAAAAAATAACTTTTATTTAGTTTTTATTTTTTAATATTTGAATGCAAAAAGCCAATGTAATGAAAAATTTCTGCGAAATTTATCTGAAAAACAAGTGAACATAAACGATGGACTTAGTAAATTGTTGAAACACCATGTATATAATACTAGGGATTTCAATAAAACTTTACAAATACATTTTTTGATAAACAAAGTTTACAAAAATCACAAAAAATTCTTAAGTCATCGGGCTTTTTAATTTTTATTTTATCGTTCAAAGTTGAATGATGAATCATATAGGTTGCCCTTTTCAATTGGATATTTCTATATCAAAAAGTCTAGAGAGTGTGATAAAAAACTATCTAAAATATTTAGACAATCTTGTAGTTTATAATAATACCAACAAAATATAAGGTTGTCGATGATATCAAAACAATTTTAATTTAATTATGAGTTCCTCGAAGATCCATCAAATCTATATTATCAAATTTATAAGCATCACTTGCACACAATGTATGATATATATTTTTTTTAGCTGCGTGGTATTGTAAAGCTAAAAATAACACATTATTTAACTAGTTTATATGTATGTATCGTGCAATAAACCAAAACTTTTTTACAATACTGTAGGTCTACAATCACTTTAAGTCATAAAGTTCGACATTTAAATTCGAATTTGGTGGACATTTGAACTATCTTGAACTACAAACATATCTACAAAATAAAGCACTTCTTTTTTTTGTTATTGAAATTTGTCAACTCTTAGTGAAAGACCTTAGTTCTTATGTAAGACGTAAGTACGAGATAGGAATATAAGTATACAAGTAATGGTACTCGGTACACAGTACTGAGTTGAGTAGTTAGTAGAATATGTAAAATAATAGCAATCATTATAGCTAATAAGCAAATATATTCATTGCAATTACCAAATATACAACTAAAATAAAACATTCTAATGACTTGTTGTTTGTCTAGTATTTTATGAAACACAATGTAAATCAAATACAGGCTGATTTATCCGACGTCTAACAAACCTCCCATGGGAAATGGCTCCCAATTATGATAATACGAGCGCCAAGGCAAGCTTAGAATTTTGGTTGAAATTATTTGTACCTTATTTTCAACTTTTCAACGAGCAAAATTTTTCGATATCTGTCTTGGGTTTCTTTAATTTTTATACCCTACATATATGTAATATGCAAGGTATACTAAGTGTAGTTCCAAATTTGTAACGCTTAAAAATATTGATGCTACGAACAAAATTTTGGTATAGGTGTTCATAAAATCACCTAATTAGTCCATTTCCGGTTTTCTGTCTGTCTTTCGTCTGTCTATCGTCTGTCTGTCGTTCGTCTGTCGTTTGTCTGTCCGTTTGTCATCACGATTACTCAAAAACAAAGGTGAGGTCGAGTTCGTAAATGAGTAAGAAAGGTCAATTGGGTCTTGGGTCTGAAGGACCCATCTTGTAAACCGTTAGAGATAGAAAAAAAGTGGCAGAGTAATTAACTCTGCCTATACATGGTATTTCAAGATTTAACTCCGTCAATTGTTTGTTTTCACTTGTTCTTACAGTATTGGGTATAATAAATCAGTCTGTAGTCTGGAGAGTATTGTTTAAGTTTATCTTAGAAATTATACAGATTATTGACAATTATAGTAAAACTTTGTATCATTGAGTTTAACTAATTAAAAAAAAATGGAATAAATACACAGATTTGAAACATCACATAAATTGGATTGTAACAATAGTATACAAAACTTTATTTACAGTTTTGTCTGAATGCAAATAACTGTAATTTTGTTCAAAATTTAATTTTATTAAAATCCAAAATAGATATTTTCCACATTCGCACCGTGCGTGAGTTTTATATTAGACGTTTCCATGGTAACGATACACTACTTTAATTATAAAATTGTATGGATGCATATATAATTGTATGGATTGCATTTATGACTTACATTGAAAATTTAATATTATTGTCTCACAAATTTAAATAAATAATTATGATAATTTACATTTGAAAAATAATATTTGTGCAATTTGATTTCTTATTTTCACAATTTTTAATGCATTAAGTTTAATTAATTAATGTTTTTCAATAATTTTAATTTGACATTTTCTATAACATTAACATGTAAAGAACTGCAAATTAGTCATAAGAGCCTCCTTTATGATCAAAATTTTTCACTGGAAGTGCTTGCATTGATTTTATTGTCCATACCATGGACAATAATAAAGGCAGCCCCAAAAATGACTCTTTTTATGCCTGTAAATAGAATGAAAAGCAAAAAGTATAAGTGTAAATTAAAATCTACCGTTTACTCCTAAGTATTCAGATCGTCAGTCATTATCGGCCAAGCATAATTGCCAGGCATTGAGGCATTTCTACGAAAGACATTTAGGCCAAAAGGTTCATTGTGATATAATTTCATCTAGCAGCCCCTTAATTATTTTGAGAGGCTGGGAAACATTATTTAAATTTATTTTTTGTTGATGCTGTTCAATTTCCCTGGATGATTGTAAATTTTGTAAATTGTATTGTAAATTCATTTTAATAATCTTAAAAGGGGAATTCTCTTAGTTGCCGCTGCTCCAGTGTTATGAGTGTTTTATAAATATAAATATATTATTTCCATATACAAAACCATTTTATTAAATATGACACTAAAATTTAATATTTGTAAGTGGAAAATTCAGTATTTGTTTGGCGAGTGTATATGTGTGTTTTCCTACTAGAAACTCATAATAAATGATTAACCCAGAAATTAATAGTATATCTATTGAGTGGAATTTAAGGAAAAAAAACCATAATCCACAGACGTTACTCGACTAATACTTATGATAAATTAATTTTTTTTATTTCACCACCCGTTACGAAATAGGGGCATTTCACGAAAATCTCATACAAATACTATTACCATTTTCTTTTATTTAAACACGAGTTTCTTTTTCTTTTACTTCCATGTGGAAAATATAGAACTGTTTTTAGAATAGGAAAACAAAAAATGCAAAATTATTATTCCGATTCATAAGTAGACCATCTTATTTCTAGTACTCAGTTTTCCAGTTCTTTCCCTTTTCAGTTAATGGTAATAAATTTAGCTTTTGTTTCTCAAAAAATGGTCTCCCGAGGGTTTTCTAGGTGGCTGATCATGAATTCAAGGTTAAAAACCAACTGAATATAGTTACAACCCCATTGAAAATACCCCTAGAAGTGCCAATGATGAAAAAATTTAGAAAATTCTGAATTTCGTCTCAGAAATTGTCTCTCTGCGGTGTTCGGAGTGGTTGATCATGAATTTGAGGACTAAAAGCACCTGAATGTCGTTCTATCGGCATTAAAACTACCCCTAGAAGTTAAATTTAAAATTTCTTCTCGAATATCGTCTTTCGGGGGGTTCTTGGGGTCGCTGATCACATATACATAATGATTTATGAAAATGATTCAATATATAGAAGTTATATAATTTTCGCACCATATTTTTTCTATATTAATATTTCCTTAAGTAATAAAAAATAAATGAATTTTTTCTTTAATTACAATTAAATACAAACAAAAACAGAATAAAAACGAAACGAAGATATATTTTCTTAATTATAAGATCTTTGTTAAGCATTTTCTTCTTTTATTTTGGAATTTTCATTTAAGACAATTGGTTGATATTTATATTTAAATGACTCGGCAGATGCAATAAATCAACTAAAAAAAGTTTCGAAAAAAAATAGAACATTTAAACGAATTATTTCTTTTAGGAGATGGAAAATTCTATTTAAATGAAAATTTTTATGTTGTGCTAGAGTCTATGTTCACAAAGTTGTTGCGACTATTACAAGACACTGGTTGGACGGCTGGCATGACCACAGTGACAGCTACTGCAGGATGCGTGATTTGGCGTATCGTGCGACCTTAACTTTAATAAAACAACAATTTTACGTAGAAATAATTTCTTAGTCTTGAAATCCGAACTTTTTCACAACTGAATAAAGTTTAAATATCTCAATAAATTTTAAATATCAACAAAAAATGAGTGTCGCATTCAAACGTGAAGTGAAGCCATCATGTATCCAACATTAAAAACAAAAAAAAAAAGATAATTTATGTAAAAATCAATTAACGATTCCATTTATAGTTTCATAAAAACATATGTCGTTTAAAATTTGTTGTCTCCCTAAGTTTTGTAAATATTGTCAAGAATATAGTTTTTTGTACTAAAAAATTCTATAAAAAAACTAAAATTTATACAAAAAAAAATCTGTAAAAACAGGCGGCATGCATAGGAACACGCATAGGAAGTATATGTTTTTATTTGTATGCCTTTGTTGTTTACGCGCTAACGTTAAATTAATTATCAACACAATACGCAGTTAAGATAGAATATCTGGATGACCGAGTATTTCTTTTTTATAAGTATCTTTGCTCGGTATTTTTTGAGTTAAAGACACAAATTTTATGAAAATGTCTCCACACAAATACCAATTTGAATGTCCGGCTAATGTACTTTATTTCGTTAACTATGATAAACACAAATAGATGTCAGGAAGAGTCACATTTTACAGTCAATATTTTTCCGGAAAACATGGTCAAAACGGCGTTTTTTAAAAATGAAAGCCTAGCTGGATCGACTTTTCGCCCCAAAAAACCCCTGGATCATAATAACCAAATCCTCTATTTAAAGAAAACGCAAAGAAATTTTCTTTTAATTCATCGATTCGCTTTATTTTCACGATTATATATTCCAACTAAGTACAATTTCATTTTCCATCAATAAAATGCATGTCTTTAAACTAAAATCAACCTCTTCATAAAAGTTATGATTTTGTTTATTTAACTTCAGTGATTTGGTATCAATGAATTCATTTTTTAATTTCAATCCTATTCAAATATTTAGCTGTAGCTGTATTGTCTCCAATCATTAGGAAAATGTTTTATAGTATTTTTACTTTATTTCAATATGAAACGGCCAACTTCGGGAAGAGGTTGTGACAAATGTTTTTCCTTTGTATTTTTTTACGTGAGTTACGTTGAGTTACGTAGGTGACGTGAAAATTGGATTCAAAAAAATATACAAGTTTACTTGTAGACAGATTCAGACACTTGGTCTTTTTTTGTAGAATATATGTTTTGGTATGAATTTACCTTACACCTAGTTATTTAACTAAATGATGTTATTTTTATCTTAATTGTGGCGTATTCGTGGTAATTTATAACATTTTAAGTAAATATTTTTGTTTTCTAAAAGATGTTGTCAAAGTGTGTGTGGAATAACATACGTTATACTACATTTTCTTAAGTGTGTTGTTCTTTCTGTGTGTACGATAAACATCGAAATTTCTATTTTTAGGGTTCCGTTAAAAGAAACGAAATTTCTCCCTTTTATTGTAAGATTTATCATTCAACAGTAGCACCACTTAAATTTTTAAAGCTTGTTGAGTAAACATAAAAAAATCTGCGAAATGCGAGGTCTTTGGGTGACAAATCGTGTATTGCCTGAAGGTAACCAGATTTGTAGACAAGACTGTAAAATGTGTTATTTTTTTCTTGTTTGAAGTATAACCAAGGATTGAATTATACTAAGGATTTCAATAAAACTTTATAATTACATTTTTTGATTAACAAAGTTTCCGAAAATCACAGAAAATTCCTAGATCATCGGGCTTTTTATTAATTTTTTTATTGTTCAAAGTTGGCTGAAAAAATGATGAATCATATAGGCTATCCTTTTCAATTGGATATTTCTATATCAAAAAATCTAGAGAGTGTGATAAAAAACTGTCTAAAATATTTAGACAATCTTGTAGTTTATAAATAATACCATCAAAATAAAAGGTTGTCGATAATATAAAAACTAATTTAATTACGAGTTCATCGAAGATCCAATTTTTTTATGAACAGAGGGGACTATAGTTAGAGTATTAATGATTGAAGAGAGATATCTATATTATAAAATTTATAAGCATCACTTACACATAATATATCATATATTTTTGTAGTTGCGTGTTATTGTAAAGCTAAAAAAAATCACATTATT
Organism: Chrysoperla carnea; assembly: GCF_905475395.1. NCBI lineage: Eukaryota > Metazoa > Arthropoda > Insecta > Neuroptera > Chrysopidae > Chrysoperla > Chrysoperla carnea. Next base: position 31,643,008 of record NC_058342.1, read on the forward strand.
TGACTACAAAGCATTTATTTGGTTTATATGGATGTACCGTGAAATAAATCAAAACTTTTTTACAATACTGTAGTAGGTTTACAATCACCTTAAACTTGTTTAACAATTTTTACATTTGCAATACTTTTTGGACATCCTATGTAAAAAATTAAAAAAAAGATCCTCACATTATTTTTCTGATTACGGCCCTGTAAACAACAGTCACAAACAAATAAACAAACAGATAGGAAAATAACATTGTGTAAAAGATATCAAATAAAAATACAGGAATAAAAACTAATATGAAATAACTATTCGGATTTTCATCAATCTTTATGAAAAAAAAAAAAACGAGAATCTTATTGAATCCTTTTGAAATAAATGAAAAATCCCATGATGGAGAAAAAAAAGGAAAAAAACACAACACACACCAACGCTTGCTTTTTCTTATTTATTTAAAACAGTCGAGGAGTTATACGAGAAGTATATATATTTTAGTTCGTCTAGCTGTAGCTCATTCTTAGATCAGTTTGTGGGTTGTGAAAAGTCATTAAAAGTAGTAATTCTTGAAGAGATTTTCCTGTCGGATGAACAATCCATCACGAAGGTGCGCCTAACTTAATGTCTCGATGGGAGCACATATACATACAGGAGAGAGCTGTCTAGGTCGCCACTGAACAAAAAACTTTTATAATAATGACAACCTCATCCCGAAGTTGGCCGTTTTATATTGAAATAAAGTAAAAATACTTTCAAACAATTCCCTAATGATTGGAACAAGTACAGCTAAATATTTGTATTTACAATAGAAAAGTATTGAATTTAAAATATGAATTCATTGATACAAAATCAATGAAGTTAAATAAACAAAATCATTACTTCTATGAAAGAGATTGATTTTAGTTTAAAGTCATGCATTTTATTGATGGAAAATAAAATTTTACTTAGTTGGAATATATAATCGTGTTAATAAAGCGAATCGATGAATTTAAAGAAAATTTCTTTGCGTTTCCTTTAAATATAGGATTTACTTTAACACATAGCTGTCATGTCTAGTCCATATACGATTGTGTCAACTACATGAGGATTGTTGTTACTATCTTACAATGAGTTTTAAATAAACTTATTGAACACCATCAGTAGCGCAGTTGGTGGAGCAGTGGACTTAAGACACTAAAATCAAGGGCAATCCATGTGTCGCTTGTTTCAAAATTTCCCAAAATGGACTAATAATTTTAGGAACACTTATACTAAATTTTGTTTGTAGCATCAATATTTTTAAGCGTTACAAACTTGGAACTAAATTTAGTACACCTTGACTTTATAACAAGATATGGACAGAGGATGACCAACCTTAACAACATTCCCGCACACATACTTACTTGATAATAATAACGTCTTCACTACGATCGCTAGTATTTGTTATAGTGCTCGCGTCGTCGGCATCGTCGCTACCTAACACGCTATCACGCCACTATTATGTACAATCGAGCTTTTGAATTACGAAGATGTTTAGAATGCGCCTCTGCAATTCAGGCAATGTTTTTCAAATCACTGCGTTTTTTTTTTATATGCTTTATACTTTGTTTTACAATCTTTGTACAACTTTTCGATCACATATAACTTGAATATATTGCTTTATAAGTTTGGGTCCGTATACAAAAGAAATGGATGAATCCTTTGAGACTTATTATAGTATGGAATAAATCAATTGGAGAGTTGATGTATAAATCATTTATGAAAATTTTGAAAATGTTATGCAAAAATTATATTTATGTAATATACTGACGTAGTCGTCGAAAAAAAGCAGAGAAGAGGATCAGAATTCAAATTAAGATAATAATACATGTCTTCAAAGCCACTACCTAAAAGTCAGTGGAAGGCTTTTGAGTTTTGTTTTAACATCTGCAAAAAGTAACGCAAAGGACTCCACGAAAATAAGAGTTTTGTGTGTAAAGTCTGAAACCTCCTTGAGTTAAGTGCCAGCAGGATAAATTGTAGCGGATATTACTGCCTAGAATTGGCTTAAATAAAATATTATGCCGATAAAGTTGATCACAGACGATCAACTGACTATCGATCGCTGACTATCCCATACCATACCACTCTGTCTCTTAAAATAAATGAGGAACTGGTAAATGAAGTTATCAGCGGAAAGGTGATAAAACACATATAGCCTAAGTGTGTCCTTCGTGGACAGCCGATATCACCTAACTTAACCTAACCTAACCTAACCTAACCTAACCTAACCTTACCTAACCTAACCTAACCTAACCTAACCTAACCTAACCTAACCTAACCTAACCTAGATGTCAAGTCAGATACATTGAATTGAGCTTAAAACATACATAAATCCACTGTCTATGGGGTTCTTAATTATTTACACAAAATATTTCGAGTTCATATATCGTAAAATGAATAAAAACTGACAGATAATATCATATTTTTCTTTTTTCTATCTCGTAAATATAATTTTCATGAAAATTTAAAATCCCACTCAAAAGAAGGGAATGACCTTTTAAAACATTCTTTTTTTAATATTTATTTTTTATGAATTCATTCAATTTCCATAAGGATTTTTCTTTTTTATTATTGTATCTTGTGGTTTATAAATTTGTTATGTCACTTAACAATTTTCTTTAAAAAAATGTCGTATCATAAGAGTTTACCTTCCTCGAACGTCGCGTCGTATTTAATAAGAAAGTTTTTAAGGCAGGATGTTGGAAATTGACATAAACAACATACAAAAATGCTTATGAAACTACTTTAAAATACAGAGTGTTCTGAAATCATAGGTTTCGTCTTGCAAACAAAGCGTTAATGAATGATCGCAGTACAAATTTTCGAAGCGAAAACATTTTAAGGCGTTACTTTTGGGATAGGAAAAGTAGTGAGTTCACGTTAACGTCACGTAAACGGTCGATACTAAAGGCGTTATATTCAGTTAGAATTTTCAAAGAATCGATTTTTTGCTTTTCCAAAATGTACATATATTCATATATTTAAGTATAAAATTTTTTGAAGAATTTTAAATTATTTTTTTTTGTTGGAAGCCATTTTGTCAAAAATCATAATTTTGACTATTCCTTCGACGAATACCTGTATTCATCTATCGACCAAGGAAATTTTTTCATTTTGGTTAATCCAAACCAGAGACCTCCAGAAGATCCCCTTCCGGAGCAGTACCATGTCACATTTTAGAAATCGAACAAGGATCTTAAAATAAAAGAAATGTCCTATATGTGTTTACGCTTTGATATTTTTGTAAAATAAATAATCTGTCTAAAAAAAAAAAACGTGTTTATTTGTGCTCGAAACTGGGTAGAACCCCTTAACACTAGAAATTGTGACTGTATTCAACCTGCCTGGTGGACCAGTAGTGTCTACGAAAATCGTTCATTGGCTGACTTGAACATTATTTTCCTAATTATTGGAGAAATTCTTTACGAATATCGATATATCGGAGTAATTTCAGCTTATTTCACCAAAACTATTCGTTTAATCGTAAAATGAACTCGTATTATGTAAGTTTTCACTTTCATTACAGTAAAATAAAATTAAAGTATTCGATAATACCTAATATACGATTTAGAAATAAATCAAAACTTACTCAAAATACTTAGAACCTTAAAACTACAAAGAAAAAAAGTTATCTTTAATCAACTTCATAAAATAAACATAAAAATACATGAAGAAAGTTAAAATAGGACACCATATATAAAACCACTACCGGTTTATAAAGAATAAAACTTAGAAAAAACTTGTATTTTCTCAATAGTATTTCCGGTAATATAATGCTTGTTCGTTCCTCCGGCTATTTTGTGTGTAAAATCGAATTTTACTGTTTTTGAAATCATCTTTATATAAAAAAACTCAATAAATATACAAAAAAAAAGTAGGAAAACTAATGAAAAAATTGTGAAAAATCGAGAACAATAAATTTTCATTAAATATATGATGAGTTTCCCTGTAGAAGTATAGTTTATATAATCACTTATTCTTTGAATATATATATTATAAATGCGAAAGTAAGGATGTTTGTTTGTTTGTTACGCTTTCACGCTTAAACTAGCGAATGGTTTTTAATGAAACTGTACAGCAATATAGTTCATCTATCAGAATAACACATGAACTATGATTTATAAAGATATATTAAAAATAAAAAAAATAAAAAAATTTAATTTAATTCGACATTTGAAATTACCATAAATTACAGATTTCTGTAAAAATAGTCAATATAAAATATTTCAAGGCCATCTTCTCTGATATACTCAATGAATAATTACTATTATACATTTAAAAAAAATAAACTATTTTACCCGTATAAAACAATCCCCACCATTATTTCGAGTGTTATAGAAACGGGATAAGCGGGAGCAATCTTTACCCATCTTTACTTTTAAACCCAGCGAAGCGGGTGGGTATCACTCTAGTTCTTTGAATAAATATTTTAGTTATTGATTTTTCTATATATTTTTCCATGTGATCTTTTAAAAAGCTTTCAATTTTTTTTGACATTCAAGTCAAAGGTCCAGCGTAGTATTTGATAGCCATTTAAGACGGGCTGAAAATTTTCAGAGTGAAGGACTATTCCTGGAAAATTTATTAATCCATAACAAGCTGAACCCGTCAGCAATCGCATTTTGCTCACGCTCGATTTAAAACATAAATATCGTTTATTTTTCAATTGGTATATGTGGTTCAACATCTCCTGGAGTTTTCGAGAAATTCGTCATATAATCAGTCCAAATTCGTTACTAGGGGGTTTTTACTAGATCGTTGAACAAAAATTTCAAGCTATTCAAAAATAAATGTCAAATACTCCGTTTAACTCTAGACTCAATTCTTCACAAATGTAGTTTTAATATAGTCTAATGGATTCAGTAAATACTCGTATTCAAAAATTACTGGTTCGGATGTTTTCTTTTGAAAGGGAATACTTTACGATTGAAATTCACTTATTAGTTTTGAGTAGTTTTTTTTTTCAAAACATTAGAATCAAAGCCATTAGTGGATGGATAAGCAACCATATATATTTTTTATCAAATAAAAAACAATCTAAATATATGCATTTCGGATCTAGAATTATTGAAAATTGTAAAATATCCTATGAATTTTATGCTTCCTTTGATTGCGATAAGAAAAAATATGATAACTCTAAAAGAAAAAAATTAAAATAATGACAACCTCATCCCGAAGTTGGCCGTTTTATATTGAAATAAAGTAAAAATACTTACTCAAACATATTACTAATGATTGAAACAAGTACAGCTAAATATTTGTATTAAAAATAGAATTGGATTGAATTTAAAATATGAATTCAATGATCATTACTTCTATGAAATCATTACTTCTATGAAATTGATTGATTTTAGTTTAAAATCATGCATTTTATTGATGGAAAATATAATTGTACTTAATTGGAATGTATAATCATGTAAATAAAGCGAATCGATGAATTAAAAGAAAATTTCTTTGCGTTAAATATAGGATTTGATTATTACGAACACATCGCTGTCATGTCTAGTTCATATGTGATTGTGTCAACTACATGAAAATTGTTGTTACTCTCTTACAATGAGTTTAAATAATATATGTAACGTATAAATTTAAAATATAAACAATAGGTACCTATAAATACATTCTATAGTATTTGGTTACTATGATCGCATATCTATCATGTCTTGTCCATACGTGATTGAGCCAACTTCATGAAGATTGTCGTTATTCGATCACAGAGAGTTTTAAATAAACACATTGAACATTTTTCTATATTTTTTGGTATATATGTAACAAGCAACGATAGCGCAGTTGGTACAGCGGTAGACTTAGGACATTAAAATTAATTCATAATTTTTGATTAAGAAATTTTTTTCAGTGTAAAATCACAAACGAGTGCAAGTTCATATTCCTTTAGCTTTTTGGAAGATCTTTTTTATTGTACACAGCTTCAAAAAGACGAAGCAATCAAATACTGAAGATGCCTTTCAGAGCTTTAGAGCAAATTTTGTCTTAGTTACCATGATATCTCTTTCACTTCAAAATCAATTCAGAACCTTTTCTATATAAAAATTTAAGTAGGGTCACTCAAGGCAGTTGACGAAACACAGTATTTCTTAAAACTTTTCGGGATTATCCATTTAAAATTAGAATTTGAAACTTGTTTTTTTTTTCAGCAAGATGAATTTAAAGAGAGGGTGTAGAATTCGCTGGGATTCAATTAATTGTATCAAAGTGCTTGTTTAAATTTAAAAAAAAAATCACGACTTGAATAGTTTTTCGCACGAATGACAAATATGAAACAACACATTTGATTGATTAGTGTACTGAAAATATTTGTTTTTCATCAGTTCACTCTCTCCCTTCAAAAAAAAAAAAAAAAAAACTAAATGGTAGTTAAACTAGTCACCTGTATAAATTTTAACGGTTCATTGATAGTGATCAAGTTTGCTACATAAAATAATTCACTTCGATAAAAGAAAAACCTTACAGTCGAGTTTTCACATATATTTTACTTGCTAGTTGCACATAAGGTATAAAGAAGTTAATAAGGTCTATTTTAGAAAATTCGTTAAACTCTAGAAATTTTGGTCCATCGAAATATAAATCTGCATTACAATGTGGTCGGAATAAAATTTTCAAAGAGGGATGTTATAAATTTAGAACGATTCTACTTGCTTTTCGATTGGTGGAGATCTTTAGGTATTTTTCTAGTTTATTTGACAGTTGGGAGTCATAGTTTTTGAAATATCGACTGTCACAGCTTCGGATAATATCGATTATCGTTTCAGATGATGTCTGAATTTTTAAACGCCGTTTTTTGTATTTTTTGGATCATCACGTTATTAAAGGAGATTTATCGGGTTCCGAAAGAAATTTTTGCTCAATTTTTTCGAATTCTCTCTCGAAAATTGCAAAAAAAAATGAAGAAAAATATTGTGTTTCCGATTTCAATAAAATTCAGTATATGAAGTAATTTTGACCCAAAAATTACAAAAATTTAGTTTAATTCATGATTCGGTAAGTAGTTTCTCAGGTATTGCATATTGACTCTATGATTTAGGTCATATCTCAAAAACAGCCCATCCGATCTTTAAACATACGTGATTTTTGAATTCTTAGGGTCATATTTACATCATAAACAAAGTTTTAGCAGATTTCAAAGCAAAAAATTATTCCCGATTTTTTCGATTTTCTTCTGATTTTGATAAAATCAAGTATATTTAGTAATTTTGATCCAAAATTTGCAAAAATGAAATTCATTTCACGCTAAACTTGTAGTTTTTGAGATATCACCTGAAAATTTACACGCGATATATCGGAGCGATTTCAATCGATATCTCGAAAATTATTTGCCTTACCGTCGAATGTAGTAGATTCTTTAAGATTTTCATTAAAGGAAGGATTTGGTGTTTCGAATCATTCAAAATTCAATCCAGACTTAACCGAAATAACGAAACATATTTAAATGAAGAATCTAAACTTACACGGATCAACTTAGTTCGATAAATAAAGTGTAAGAAGCTATAAACTCGAATTCCTTAACACACTTTTTTTTAATTCGTTTACTTGTCTCCAAACTAATGTTTTTTTCCAAACAGAACCTACACTAAATAAACAAACATTACTTAAATTGTATGTTTCTTTGTTTTTTGTGTATAATTGTAAACATTTTGTGTTTTTTTTGAAAATAAATTTAATTGAAAACTCAGAAACAAAACTTTTTAAACAGATTTATAACTATTTAGCAACTAACTAAGAATATGTATTATGTATATACAATCAAAATCGGTTGAAACGACAAAGCCATCCACAATTCGATCGGTATAACCCAATATGTACATATTTCTGTTAAGAAGATATGCAATACATTTTTTGAGGTCATTGGGCTTTTTGTTATTATTTTATCGTTCAAAGTTGGCTGAAAATCATATAGGTTATCATTTTCAATTGGATATTTCTATATCAAAAAATGTAGAGAGTGTGATAAAAAACTATCTAAAATATTTAGACAATCTCGTAGTTTATAATAATAAAATCAAAATGTAAGGTTGTCGATGATATCAAAACAAAATTTTAATTCAATTATGAGTTCATCGAAGATCCATCACTTGATGAACAAAGACGACTATAGTTAGAGTATTGATGATTGAAGAGCGATATCTATGTTATCAAATTTATAAGCATCAATTGCATACTATATATTATATATTTTTTTAGTTGCGTGGTACTGTAAGGTTGGCTGTCCACGAAGGACCCACTTAGGCTATAGATTGTGTTTTACCACTTTTCCGCTGATAATTTCATTTATTAGCTCCTCAATTTCAGAGGCTGAGTGCACCTCCTTCATGCATATACCATGCACTACACCAGTCCATCATAACTATTAATTAAATGAATTTTGTTTCGACGGCGGGAATCGAACCCGCTACCCTAATAAAACTCTTAAATTGTGGGTACTTGATGAGAAACTTGATGGTCGGAACTTTTTCATTTCGTCGTTATAATATATTTTGACTGTATATTATGTTTTATTCTTATCTTTACAAACAACAAGTTGAACAGTTTTGTTTGAATATAAACCCATTAATTAATCAATTTTCTCCATAAGATGACTCAATTCGATTATAAATTCCTGTTTTTATTACTTTTCTATTGTGGGTACTGGTATACGAGGTGTGAGCAATGGGTATGTAATCTTAGTTTAATGTTCTTTCACATTACAACTAACTCTGTACAACTAACTTTACTTCTCTTCATTGGAAATTTTAATTATGTTTTAATTATGAATATAATTATCGTTTGAAAATATCTAAAATAATAAATTATTTTATTTTAGTACGGTTCTCTAACGAGAAAAATAAATGGTCGTATCCGAAAGCTAGTTTCCATTCAAAAATTTTTCATCATTTCTTGGTTGAGTTGCATATCGTAGAAAAAACTGATCGTATGACTGACAACCGTCCCAACAAAATTAATTTAATTAATAGTTGTGATGGGCTGGTGTAGTGCATGATGCATGAAGGAGGTGCACTCAGCCTCTGAAATTGTGGAGCTGATAAATGAAATTATCAGCGGAAAGGTGGTAAAACACATATATGGTATCACAAAGGTTCTCTATAGCCTTCGTGGACAGCCAATATAACCTAACCTAACCTTACCATGACTGACACCCATATGAACTACAAATTCAGCTTCTCAGATTATGCAAATAATTTTTCGGCACTGCCTAAAGCACTGCAGTGTTTATTATTATCTTGGAACAAGGATCTTTAGGGTAGAGGTTTAAATTTGCGGAATCTATTCAAGAGGTACTGAGATCGAATCCCTTCACTGGGAAAAAATATTTTTTAATGTTATACCAATTTCTAAAATAAATTAGTTATGGTTAATATAAGTATAGTAGCTGTATAACCTTACATGTAGATTAAAGGTAGAATCTTTCATTTTACCCAAACCTAATACGTTTTTTTTTTCTTTAAAAGTACAGAAGCACTTAGGTACGTTTGTGAACGTATTTCGTAGAAAATTCAACAGTGAAAAATAATACTTTAAACAAAAACAGGTGAGTAGTAAAGCTTCATAGCTCAGGTCATATTTTCCCATATTATGTATGCTGGAGGACCCCAAAAGTAGAGGAAAAAAATGATAGCCTGTCATGAAGACGACAGGAATGAAAACTTAAAACTTTGGAATATTTTTGTTTCCTAATTTTTAAGTAATGATAAGAAGAATAATTAAAATTTCATAATTTGTAAATTGAAATTATTAATGAGTGTATAGAAAACTATTATAAATAAATAGCTGCGCCCCGCGGTGCTACCCGCGATTACAAGAGAGTGGTGTTACCGGCGATTAAAAAAGACTTCGAGAATTTTTAACGTTATTGTGTGCAAATTTATCAAGCCTTCTTGAAAAAAATGCGCTAAAAATCAATTTCACGAGCTTTTAAGAAACTTGGTTCCTATATGCTATCCCATAGAAACCGTGCATTTTTCCGGGATAAAAACGCCTATGCTATTTTGAGACCACTAAACTATCATTACCTATGCAAAAAATCATGTCAATCCTTTGCTCTACGATAATTAAAAGAAATCTATCCCACGGGAATCATACATTTAACCGGGATAAAAAGATGCTTATATGCTATTTCAGACTATAATCTATTTCTGGGTGAAATTTCATCCAGATTCCTTGATTTGGTCTGGCGATTTTCAGTAACAAATATCCATCCAAGCATTCACGATTATAATAAAGGATCAGATAGTAAAAATATTTTGATTGGGTTGGATATCGAACGCAACCTTTTTGGATGTTTACGACAGCTTAGGGCTTTTCCAGGTCCCAAAAACTGTCCAATGCGCCTAAAAAAGTTTTCACTTAAAAAAAATAGATCCAACATTCCCAAAACCCCTTAATTAGTTTTCTTAGAGGTTTTGGTGTCTTAATACAGTAAGTAAGTCTGTATTTTTGTGGACAATATAACGAAAAGAAGTATAAAATATTTTTTAGTCTAAATAATATTTTAATAAGAGTGACATACAGTGTTTTCTATGTGATTTCGAGATGAGTGGTGGATACCACACTATCTGTTTATTTATTTTGTATGTGTGTTTGTACTGATTTGTTGACAACAACAAAGAACGCTTTATGTACAACACTCAACTCAACTCAACACTCCTGATTCCTCCTCAACAAAAGTACACACAAAAATCTCAATTTAGTATTCGTCTTTAGTCGTACCTCAGCCTAGTACGGAGTACCTACATAAGAGGAGTGGAATCAAAACAAAACACGAAAATGTACAAAATGTTATTTTTTTTTTAAGATAGTATAGCCAGTTTAGTAAAGAAATATATATATAAGTATACAAAACATATCACGTAATTACCTCAAAAAACTCTACGATATCTACTGCTTCTTTCGGTATAAAATATTTCCATAATTATAACACCATATTTAAAATAAGAGTTAAAAATAATTACTCTTTATTTCACCTAATTACGGTAGACTCTCAGAATATGTTTCACTATTACGATTTAAGAATATAATTGCGAGAATCATAATTTAAAGAAAAAATTAATTAAAATAATTTTAAAAAGCTTCAAACAATTTATTTATTCATTCCAATGAATTTTTTTACCAATTTGAATATGATAAACTTATCGGTAAATTAAAAAAACCTTAACAATCCAACAATGTCACCTTACGTGTACAGACAAGATATTTGTGATAAAACTGATCCCTCAATTTTTCTGTCGGTATGAGTATTTAATTGTGATTAGGTTTGATGTTGTTATTAAAATAAAAAACTCCCGAAATAAGGTACTACCCCGTAATAATGTACATTTACCTTAATTGTTAAAAAACATTTTAAAAATGATTGCTGTTTTGATGAAATTATTTCCCGTTTCGACACTGTTATACTACCTTAATGTGCTTTCATTCTTAAAGAAGATTTTCTCTATTGAAGAAATACGGCCGCAATTAAATTAATACAAAACACCTTGTACTTGAAATCAAAGAAAACAGTGGCAGATTTATTACTTTTTAATCGACGAAAGAGAAGATATGACCAGGAATAAGTTTTTACAGAGTAGTTTGATTGATGATTAAAGAGAGATATCTATATTATCTTAACAAGCATCACTTGCACACAATATATTATATTTTTGTTGTTGTTGTATGGTATTGTAAAGCTAAAAATAACTCATTACTTGACTACAAAGCAAATATTTGGTTTATATGTATGTACCGTGCAATAAACCAAAACTTTTTTTATAATACTGTGCGTCGACAATCACCTTAAAAAAGAAAGAAAGTGTAATTACTCACAATAAAAAACTATCATTGAATGAATTCGGTATTTCATATAAAATTATTTTTTACTTTTTTGTACACTTCCATCGGTTCTATTTTTTGCAAAAAATTATATTAAACTGAATAAAAACATTGTAAAATTTGTCAATTTGAATATTTATTGTACGTAATTTTCCAATAAATCTGCCACTGTCAACATATTTCCACTATGAATTTCGAATAGACTCAAGCAATGAAAATGAAAGAAAAAAAACCATTGCCCAAAAAAATTATTATAATGGCTTTTTCTTTATATGTTTTATTCATAAAAGTATACAGTCAAACCTGGACAAGCGATAGTTCAAGGGAGCACAGTCTCATTCTCGCTTATAGAGGTTTTTCACTAACCCGAGTTTCTCGCTAATGCAGGTACATGTATAGCGTCTCTCTCTTATAGAGGTTTCTGTTTCACGCTAATAGAGGTTTTGGGAGCTTAAAATAACGGGCCCCGGCTATTACTTTCACTTATAGAGTTTTCTCACTTACCCAGGTTTGACTGTATTTCCAAAAAAAAAAAAATACAGAAATATTGATTTGAATATTAAAAAACATTATATTATAAAAGTGTTGTAGACAAACTAATTGAGAAAATTTATGAGCACGATAAAAACTTTATGAAAATATATTGAAAATTATTATTTTGAAACTGATTAGATTACCTTTGCTCGGTTTTTCATGGATGCATTAATGAGTTTTAAATTTATACTTTCAAAATATAAATTATTATTAGATAAATCTCTAATTAATACAAAAGTTGTATATATATTCAATTCGCCCTAATGAATGTAGGTGCCTGTTATTATTTAATAGTAAAGTGGGGGGCACGTGATACGAACAAAGGTGGTAGGGATTTGAGGGGTATATGATATGTGTTATGTGATGGTCGATGGTGGTAGTAAAATTTGGGTAGTTGTGTTATACCCTTATCAACATTTCAGACAGATGTTCACCATTGTCTGTAGACCAGGTACCATCAGGTAAATGAGTTTGTAAAAGAAAAACGAGTATAAATTTTACTAATTACGTTACAATTTACATTATGTTTTTTGATAGGGTTAAGTTTAATTCCCGTCGATTAATCGGTTTTGAAATATGAGCCTGATGTTTGAAATAATACGAATCGACTTTAGAGGGTGTCCACGAGACCGCCCATTAGAAGTTTATTGAGAACCAGACATAATAGAAATCTGAAAATTGGTATTCCACCATAACTGTTTGGGATAAATCTGCCTAAAATATTTTCAGATTTGTGACACTTCCAGTTATACAGGAAGTTGACCCTAAAATCATTATTTCAAATAGATTGCCCTATTTATTTTTACATAACTATCTAAATAAAAAGGACAGAATCAAAATGTATAAATCGAAAGCGTTTACCATAAATTTTAAATATTTTTTCGTTATGTATTTTACGAACTCATTTTCTTGTGGCGCCCAGACTAATATAGGTACAAAATTATATATGTTTATTTTGGTTTTCGTGTGTGTAAGTATGTATATTGTAAACTGGCTGACTGTATAGTTAGTTCCGTCGATTCTTGCTGTTATAAAGTATATATTTACCATAGTAAATATTTCAATTCATACTAAATATTTTCACAGGAAAATCTAAAATTCTATTGTATGTGAATTATTTACAAGGTGTAACAAAATAGTTATGTTATACCTGCACAAAAAACCTAATCACAAAGCCCATACGGATGAATCCGTCGGGAAAAAATTTTTTGAATCAATTTTCTTGTTCGTAAAACGTTTCTTTATAAGTATCTACCAAATTTTTGCCAGGAAAAATATGGTTTAAGTGTCTCGGCAAAACTTCCTCTCGTGAGCTTTTCGTAAAAGACGATTTAATGTTTGTAAAAACTACAAAAAGACCAATTTTTTTCCTTAACAAAATCCTGAAATAATTGTAGGATATTTCCGTAACCAATCGGTAACCAACGGACCCAAAGTTTTAGGTTCAATTAAAACCTCATTCTGATTCGTATCTGACAAACATTAGACGAACGTCTTAAGTTAGAAAGTTGTTCTTGATAAATACGCAAACATTGTTTGTTTGGAAGAGTTTTTTGTAGATTACTGTATATATTATTTTACGGATTTTCCGTCCCAAATTTTTGATGATTCGGGCGATCCCCCCGGGGGGCACTGAAAGTGATAAAAAGGATTGACGAAAAAGGATAACACCGGTATCATGTTACTCCCAGTAAATAGCTGTGTGTATTATATAATATTAAATAAGTAAAGACGAATGTTTTTATTCGCAAACACCGAAACGTAATTAATCTCTTTCTTAATTAATTAAAATTCCAACCAATGCATTATGTTCGCACGTACAGAAGGAGAGTTAGTTGGAACACAATGAACGGTTCACAGTCAGTCAACTTTTTAGAGGTGTGTGTGTGTGTGTGTGTGTGTGTGTGTGTGTGGTGACTGGTGAACTGGGTGCGAGGCATTTAAAAGGAAATGAACTCTTTACTTACCCCATAAATATTAGTACATCCAAAATTACCTTCATTAAGAAATTATAAACCTTGTAGATATCATCCACAAAAACCGCAATAACTTACCTAAAACAAAATGAATGAAAAAAATTACTTACATAATATGGAAAAACTTTTATTTATTCGTGTGGAAAATTTTATATACATAAATTTTCTTCTTATGTACACAAATTATAAATCATACTTTTTTTTTTTGTATAAATATTATCTTATTATTTATACCCTTTGTAAACGATAAAGGTAATCTTTTACAGGGGAGATTTTAAGTTTTAGAGCTTTGACAGCTGTTTTTTTTTACTTCTTAAATATCATAATATTTAACCCTTAAGGGATCTTTTCAATTTAAAACAAAATTTTTTATTATTTTAAAAGTTATAAATAATTTAAATTTATAAGTATAAAGTAAAAAATCCAATAATTCAAATTTTCCCGATTTTTTGCAATTTTTTTCAATTGGAGAAAATCCAAAAAATCGAAAAAAGTTATACGTTTCAGAATCTGAAAAAACTTTGTTTATAAGGTAAATATGACCCAAAAAATTCAAAAATCGGGTCCATTTCCCGATCGGATTAGTAGGTTTTGAGATATTGCCTGAAATACATGGATAATTAGCAATATCTGGAAAATTACCCACCCAATCGTGATATAAATGCGATTTTTGTAATTTTTGGGTTAAAATTACCTTATAAACTGAGTTTTACCCAAATCGATACCAAAAAAATTTTCCCGATTTTTTGAAATTTTTTGAAGGGGTACCCCTTGAAAAAAATCGAAAAAATCGAAAAAATTTTTATGTTTCCAAATCTGGAAAAAACTTGTTTACAAGGTAAATATGACCCAAAAAATTCAAAAATCGTGTCCATTTCCCGATCGGATAAGTAGGTTTTGAGATATTGCCTGAAATACATGGATAATTAACAATATCTGGAAAACTACCCACCTAATCCTGATATTAATGCGATTTTTGTAATTTTTGGGCTAAAATTACCTTATTAACTGAGTTTTACCCAAATCTGAAACAACAAAATTTTCCCGATTTTTTGAAATTTTTTGAAGGGGTACCCCTTGAAAAAAATCGAAAAAATCGAAAAAAATTTTTCGTTCCAGAATCTGATAAAACTTTGTTTATAAGGTAAGTATGACCCAAAAAATTCAAAAATCGGGTCCATTTCCCGATCGGATAAGTAGGTTTTGAGATATGGCCTGAAATACATGGATAATTAGCAATATCTGGAAAACTACCCACCCAATCGTGATATTAATGCGATTTTCGTAAATTTTGGGTTAAAGTTACCTTATAAAATGAGTTTTACTCAAATCGGAAACAAAAAAATTTTTCCGATTTTTTGCAATTTTTTGAAGGGAAAAAAATCGAAAAAAATTTTGAAAAAAATCGAAAAAAATTTTACGTTTCAGAATCTGATAAAACTTTGTTTATAAGGTAAACATGACTCAAAAAAAAGAATTACATGGTTTATTTACAATATCTGGAAAACTAACCACCCAATCGTGAAATGAAGGCGATTTTCGTTAATTTTGGGTCAAAATAACCATATAAACTGTGTTGGTCCCATATTAAAATATTTTATTTTCAAAAACGGAAATATTGTTTTTCCATTCATGGTACACTTTTTCATGGAATCACCCTCTGATGACTAATTTTGTCATATGAAGTTTCTCCTCCCCCCCCCCCCCCCCAAAAAAAAAAATTTAAAAACATAGGTTTTTTGTCTATGTAACTGAAATGACCCCTCAAAAACAAAAATGTGTTCAGAATGAGAAGGTAACGATTTTTAAAACGCCAAATTATCTTTTTACCACCTTAATAAAACTTTATATTCATTCCACAAATAGTTTCTTCCGTTCAAAATGTCTGCTAATTAAAATGACAATATTCGAATTAGAAGAGGGTAATGAATATTTGACAATTTTCTGGGAAAGATATACTTTACTAAAATGTTACGTTCCATGTTTCAAATAATCATGTTACAAATTTACTCATGTATGGAAAATTGTGAACATGTGATATGATTGGCTTCGAGAAGCAAATTATATAGAGTTGGATATCTATCATCGTCAACACGATAATGAACAGTTAACTGTACATGGAAGAAACATCACCTTAGGCAACACATCCCAGAAAATATTCAGTCAATAGGATTTGAGTTTGAATATCAGATATATTTATTTATAGGTCGATGGCGCATTTAATAAATAGTGTTAAATATTTTACTATTCGATCATAATCCACGTAAATTTTATTTAAGTGATTTTACCGGATGTCACGAAAATCAAGTTCAATGGCCATCAAGAAAATTATACTCGCCAGCACTCGCGTTATGAGCATTTTGCTTACGCTCGGTTTAAAATACTTGTTTTTTTTTTAAGCCCACTAATTTTGGGACTTTTTTTCAGCTGTGTGCTTAATTCCGGGACCAAGGGTCCACATTCTTAAAACCTATAAGAGCTAGGTTAATTTGGATTACAAATTTGAAAATAATGACCCAAATTTAGTTGGATTACATATTCGGTTTATCAAAATTGGATAACGTTTAAGTGTGACAGAGCAAAATTAAATTTTTTAGATTTTGATGACGTCATAAAGGTAAAAATTACGATTTTTTTGATAAGAAAGGAAAATTTGATCCGATTTTATTGGAATTTTTTTTGAAACCCACTAATTTTAGTTCATTCTTTTCAGCTGTGATGATAGTTTTTCACTAGCTATCACTGTTGTGCTTAATTCCAGGACCAAAACTTCACATTCTTGAAACTAATTAGAGCTACGTTAATTTTGATCACAAATTTGAAAAGTATTACCCAAATTTAGTAGGATTACATATTTGGTTTATCAAAATTGGATAAAATTTGGATGTGATAGAGCAAAATTAAATTTTTTGGATTCTAATGACGTCATAAAGTTAAAAAATTCGGTTTTTTTTAACAGAGGTAAACTTGATGCGATTTTATTGAAATTTTTTTTGAAACCCATTAATTTTGGGTCATTCTTTTCAGCTGTGATGCCAGTTTTCTGCTAGCTACCACTTCTGTGCTTAATTCCGATATCAGGATTCCACATTATTGAAACCTATTAGTACTAGGGTATAGAAACTAGAATTCTTATTGAGAGACTCTATGTTTTGTAGTTTCCAAGTATCATTAAAGATCTGTTTTCAAAGATACACAAAGTGCCTATAAATACTCTAAAGGATGTTTACTGTTTGCATAGGACTAAGTTTAAGGGTTAGTTCTTAGTAAATAAGCATACAAAGGCTACGTATTTTTTCAAAAATATAAATATATAATGAATTGTATATTTGATTGACGAGAAAATCTCTAAGAAAATTAATGAGATACATAGAGATGGAAAACAGAACGATCGTATATAGAAAACGTAAAAAAAAAGCCAAATAAGAAGGTTTTAAAGTAAAGTATTCAATACCTGAATGTCAAAGTGTATTTAGTTCATTATGATGTAATGAACTAACAGTGAGACGTATATTTTCTTCTCATAGATATAGAAACGTTTAATATGACATCGTACAAAGGTCTCGCGTTCCACTTTAACTAGCTACAAAATGTTTCAGATATTTGAAATTCACTCTTCAATTTTTTATACCATATATATATGAAATATATCAACGTATACTAAGTTTAATCCCAAGTTTGTAAAGCTTAAAAATATTGATGCTACGATAAATGGTATACGTGATCATAAAATTACCTAAATAGTCCATTTTTGGTTGCCTGTCAGTCCGTCTGTCCGTCTGACAACACGATAAATCAAAAACGAAGAGAAATATCAAGCTTGTAAACCTACAGTATTGTAAAAAAGTTTTGGTTTATTAAA
Organism: Chrysoperla carnea; assembly: GCF_905475395.1. NCBI lineage: Eukaryota > Metazoa > Arthropoda > Insecta > Neuroptera > Chrysopidae > Chrysoperla > Chrysoperla carnea. Next base: position 31,661,200 of record NC_058342.1, read on the forward strand.
TGATACATCCATATAAATCAAATACATGCTTTCTAGTTAAGTAATGAGTTATTTTTAGCTTTACAATACCACGCAAATACAGAAATATATAATATATTGTGTGCTGCTTATAAATTTGATAATATAGATATCGCTCTTCAATAATCAATTCTCTAGCTATAGTCGCCTCTGTTCATCAAATGATGGATCTTCGATGAACCCATAATTAAAAATTACGGGATCTATTTATTTCGGTTATAGGGTATGATTGTTAGTCAAAAAAAAATCATGAAATTTGAAAAAAGTTAAAATTCATGTAAAAATATACTTAAATATTATGATTTCGAGTCATAAAAGCACTTTTTTCTTTTAAAATATTAAAATTAAAAATCGTAATTTTTAAACTGTACATCACGTGACCTAAAACGCTGTAAGCCCTGCTGTGATGTCATATCGGTATGAGTCATAGACCATCAGTTAGTTCAGTGTAGACAGCTGGGTATAATATATACATAGAAAATAATTATTTATATTTATTATAATCAGATGTCTATGAATATATCTGTCAAACTTATTTGTGTTATTTCGTATAGTGATACCAATATTACGTCATCAAATTGGATACCCGCGTTTTTGACAGCTTAAAAAAGGTTTAAAATTTAATTTAAGTTTTTGGCAAGAAAGCGTGTGTATTTTTCCGAAATAAATTTTTGGTGGCATTTTATTAGCAAAATCAACATTTTGAAGTACTTTTTCAAAAATAGTGGAATACCCTACTTAATTTTCTTGGAGACATTGTACACGTTCAAATGTATGTATATATGTACGATGAACAATTTATTCGAATTGTAGAAAACTATAACGTTTATTTTATTTGTCTCATCTTTTTATGTGGTTTTTCCACAATATTCTGAACGAGTCGTTGTGTGTGTGTCTCATGTCTGTGACTCTGTGTGTGTATGTGTGTGTGTGTGTGTGTGTTACCTACCCCATCTATTACTCGACTTCATATTCATTTTTTTCTGTTCATTCTGTTGACGTTCCACAACAAACGTTCAACCATGATCATGGATGCGTTGGTACGTTCTTAGTGAACTCACAGAATGACTATGACTATGATATTTAACATTGAAGAGAAATACGTTTTCATTTATATATTCTTTTCATTTTACTTCCATATACATACTATTATATGGAGGTCATTTTTCAAAAGAACCAAAATCAAAAACCATCTTTGTAAAAAAATAGTTTTAGAAATCTCATTAAAACAAATCTCAATCAAAATTTCAAAAAAACCAATGAATTCAAAATTTGTTTTTTTTTTTTTAAATAGGTATAAGCCTTTCATTTTTTTCCTGCTCATGTAGTTGTCACAATCACATTAGTATTTTGTTATAATATTTATAATTGATAGAACCAATAAAAAAAAGACTATTTAAAACTATGTTGCATTTCAAAGCAACAATATTTGAAAGTTAGACAGTATATTACTGTCATACAAACAACTCATGCGTATGTGTCAACTTCACCACTCAACCCCTTACGATAGTTGTATCACATTCGTGGCTCCATTCACCATATATGATCTCGCGATGAAGTTGAGTGTAGCTAACTACTACGTCTTCATTTAAACAATTTTAATCTAATCAATTATACTCCCAGTTAATTATAATTCGCAAATTACCTAGTCGTGAATGGCTCCCGTAAATGTCCAATTTCAAACATGGAGCCTTTGATGGAACAGCTCACGTCAAATTCTGTATATCTCTATATATTATAAATGTGAAAGTAAGCATGTTTGTTTGTTACGCTTTCACGCTTAAAATAGCGAATGGTTTTTAATGAAAGTGTACAGCAATATAGCTCATACTTCAGAATAACACATGAGACGTAATTTATAAAGCTTTTATTAATAAAAAATAAAAAAAAATTCAAATTAATTTAATTTGACATTACCATAAATTACAGATTTCTGTAAAAATAGTCAATATAAAATATTTCACAGCCATCTTTTCTGTTATACTCAATGAATAATTACGACTATTATACATTTATAAAAATAAAAAACCATACATATATTTTACCTGTGTAAAACAATCCTTGCCATTATTTCGAGTGTTATAGAACGAGGATAAGCGAGAGCAATGTTTATCAATCTTTACTTTTAAACCCAGCGAAGCGGGTGGGTATCACTCTAGTAGAAGATATTTTTAACATTGAAAAGAAATACGTTTTTTTTTTTTTTTCTCTATATTATTTTCTTCTTTTTTTCTAGTATTTATTTTTCTCATCCACATTTTCAACAGAAATGTGAAGAAAATTTTATTCGTTCACCGTGTAATAAATTTCTTTGATGATTTCCTTTATTTTTTAATAAGCAGTTTTTATTTACTAGTTTAGAGAATGTCCCATACCTACGACCAAAACCCCGTAAACTCACTAGTGCACAAGGTAATACGACCAAGTGATACTTATCGTATCGTTAATAGCATATCGTATAATAATAGAGAGTGTATATGCATGGTGCCACAAACGGTGATTAAAGAACCGCAACTATACGTTCCAACCGTAAATGTGGTAATGTAATTTTAATTGGAAAATTAAAACTAATAGTCAAAATTGTTTCTTAGTTACTGCATCGTTGCGCTCATTCGTTGTGTGCGTAGTCATGGTAGGGACAATAAAATCGATGCCAGCGCTTCCAGTGAACGATTTTGGCGATAAAGGAGGCTGTTATGACTAACTTGCAATTATTTACATGTTAATGTTATAGAAAATGTTAAATTAAAATTATTGAAAAACACTAATTAATTAAACTTAATGCATTAAAAATTGTGAAAATAAGAAATCAAATTGCACAAATATTATTTTTAAGTTGTAAATTATCATAATTATTTATTTAAATTTGTGAGAAAATAATATTAAATTTTCAATGTAAGTTATAAATGCAAACCATACAATTATATATGCATCTATACAATTCTATAATTAAAGTAGTGTATCGTTACCATGGAAACGCCTCCAAAAAAACTCACGCACGGTGCGAATATTTGACACATAAGATGTGGTCAAAGTTTTACTGTTTCGTACGATTTGCGCATTTATAATTTGTTGTAAAAATAATAATGGGGTTTAACCTCCTTTTTTCAGATATCTATCTATAACAGAGGCCACCCACATCGTTACATTTTAATCTTTATTTATTTTATTTTAAATTACATTTTCATGATGTGGGTGGAGTCGGTTACTTTATTCTTATCCAAGCAACGACCGTGTGATTAATTTTACCGCCTCATTAATTATAATTGTTCACACTGCCGCTGCCTTGATTCGAACCCGAAGCCTTTCGGTCAGTAGACGAACGTTTTAAAGACGATTTACTTCGCTCGACCACTGAGCCATCAAGTATCGGTAGCGCAGTTGGTTAAACTGTAGACTTAGGGCAATAGTAATCAATAGTAATACATGACGCTGGTTTAAATCTGACTCGAAGAAATTTGTTTTATAGATGGTAAAAAATCAAACTCCAAAAACAATCTACCAAGTCAGTTGGGAAAATCCAAAACGCCAAATCAAATCACTGAATGGATGGATTGATGATTTGACTTGTCTAGAAAGTAGAGGCGTAGTTATCATAGGGCTAGGTGGTGCAATGTACCAGGGCACCGAAACTCAGAGGGCCCCTTACATTGAAAAGAGAGGAGCAGTCCGCTACCGAAGCTAATAAACCTCGAACCTGCAGTGCTGAAAATTGCAGAAGTTCTAATTTCAGACTTTCACGAGTTTCAACATATGCTTCAATTGTCTTTGATAAACATTCGCTATTTTTTGCTGTAATTTTTGCATGAAACAGGTTGCAGCGCAACGGTAGATCGATAATCATTCGTAACTTTATCGAAAGACTCCAGTTTGAATTGATAAATGACCTATTTATAGAAACTATAATATCGTATTTTGAACTGATATTGATTCTAATTTCTATTTACAACTCCCCTTTCCGCTCGTTTATGAACCTATCTCATGTGTTCTAATGCAACTTTATTATTGAAAAAGTATGGATTTGTATTCTGGAACCTATATATTTCCACAAATAATTAAATTTAAAAACTTGTGGCACCCTAAGGATGCTGATTCATTAAATAAACTGTATGTACTTTATTCTTTAATTTTTTCTTTATTCATAATTAATATCCTTAAATATTTACTATAATTTTTTTTTATATTATCTATTAATTAATTATAGAATTATTTTTTCATTTTTTTCCATCGGTAGTTATAAAACATTTTTCATCACCGGTTCCCTGAGGATTTTCTACTTCCTAAGCTAATGAAATGTAAAGTTTTTATTCTTCTAATTATTCATAATTTTTTACCGTTAATAAATAGATTCGTAATGATTGATAATTTACGTAACCGTGATAATTCTAGGCCAAAATTAACTGATTTTCTTAAAGGTTTTTCCTTTTAATGCTAAGTTTTGGGCAAGGGTTTACAAATCAAGGCTTGCCAGCCAATATAGCTTAACCTACCCTAATACTTAAATGCTTCCTTACGGAAAACTTACACAATAAATTTATATCATTCTTCTTAATTTTTTTCCGAAGGATTTTTTCTGTATAAGATATCACAACTTTTTTGGGCTGAGGTAATTGAGTTTGTAAGGATTCTGTGACAAATGCGGCCTTTTTTATACATTTATATTTTTGGTGAGATTCATATATACATGAAATAAAAGCAGATTTGGAAAAAAAACTATTTTCGGGAAAAAAAAAAGTGATTGAGTAGTTAATTACTTTCCATTGTAATTTAATTATAGTAAATTGTGGATTGTAATTAATATTACCGTGAATAATGTCAGCAAAAATGTCAAAACCAAAATAAAGGATACAATTTATAAACATGTTTGTATGTGTGTATGTGTGTATGTGTGTAAACATATAGAAGCTCTTTCTATTCTGGATAGAAGATATGTTGGAAATTTTAAAGGAACAAAACATTGAACATAGCAAGTCAAGTACAAAAGCTCTCATTGTGAACATATCACACATATGGTATACTCCAAGCAAATTAGACATTTTGTTATTTAAATTCTGAAACGAGCAGCTTTTTAACGTTAAAGTGAAACTTTTCAATTTATCTTGATAGATATTATAATCGTGAAATTTGTGGATAAAAACTGGATGAAATTTGGCACAGAGATAGATTATAGTCTGGAATAGCACATAGTGGTAGTTTCCGGGTCAGAAAATAACAAAGACTGAATTTTCACCACGGAAAAATTCAGGGATCCTATGGGATAGCAGGAGCGGTGTTTTTTAAATGGTTTAGTAAAAGTTAGATTTTTAGCGCATTTTTCTCAAGAAGTCTTAATTAGGGTCTAAGTCTTAAAATCTCTTTTAATAACACGACTCTCTTCTAATCGCGGATATTTTCTTTCTTTCTTATATATAAATGTGTTAATTTTTGCTGATTTTCCAAGTAAACCCTAAACAAGGCCTACAAATTTATATTATATAAAGAATTTTTTCAATCAAATAGTTTTAATATAGGAAATTTTTTTATGCAAGCATGTTAAAAATTGTTCAAAGATTCACAAATTTTTATAAACCTATATAAAATGTCATAAGGGCTTAAAAGAGAAACTGTTCGTTTCAGAATTTAAAGATAATACACTTATAATCAATTGCTATTTTGCTTGGAGTACATGTACTGAACTATAGTTACGGTACATGTACATACCATGATAGAAGCAATGTTTATTATTAGTAAATTTATAAATATAGTAAATTATGGTAAGCTTTCCACATACAGTATGTATTAGACGGTATTATTTAATTGAGCCAGGAAAACACTAGTACTAGATTCAGTTCATCAAGACGAACGAAAAAACTCTATACCTTAAAACTCATTCGATCTGATGTGTAAACAGTTAAAGGCGAGTAATCAAATGCTATTTTATATTTCGTTGTAAAATAATATTTTAGAAGGGTTATACAATTTAAATCACATATACATCACTGAACAACTTAAATAATTGTTAAATTATAATTAAAAATTATGGGTCTCACTTTTAAAAATAAAAAATCGATTAACATTAACATAAAAAAAAAATTTGATTACTCGAAAGATATCTGGAAATATCTCGGAAATTATGCATCAGATCGAAATTTTATAAGGACATTTTTCGGTCGTCTTGGTAAGGTTAATCTCGTAGTAGAGTTTTTTTAGGTTAACTAAAAAACACCCTGTATATATATAAATCCATGTATTGAATACAATATATTGAATACATTGTATTCAATATATCCAACAATTTGAATAAAACGAAATAAACAATTACTAGATGAACAGATACAAAAGATTGAATTTACTCACTTCTATACAGAATATTGTAATAAACAAACATTTGAATTACTGAACCGATCTCAACCGAACTTGACTGAATTAAATTATACCCGGTAATGTTCATAAAAGTATTCAAGAATTTATTATGAACGAAACAAAATGAAATTTCTATTTAAATTATCAATAAATATTGTTAGTGTTATATGATTAATTATCAAATTTTACACAACATCATCCATCTATCGTCCGAACACTAATTATCATCATGTTTTTGAAATCAATGACTTTATGTTGGTATTACTCATTACAGAGTTTTCAGAAACCTGGGAAACTCTATATCTTAGAAATATGTATATCCTTGTCCTTATATGAAATGTGTATATCCTTATATGTATATATTCTTATTCGCACCGTGTGTGAGTTTTATTGGAGGCGTTTCCATGGTAACGATACACTACTTTAATTATAGAATTGTATGGATGCATATATAATTGTATGGATTGCATTTATGACTTGAAAATTTAATATTTTTGTCTCACAAATTTAAATAAATAATTATGATAATTTACATTTGAAAAATAATATTTGTGCAATTTGATTTCTTATTGCATTAAGTTTAATTAATTAGTGTTTTTTAATAATTTTAATTTGACATTTTCTATATCCATGTAAAGAACTACAAATAAGTCATAACAGCCTCCTTTATCACCAAAATTTTTCACTGGAAGTGCTGGCATCGATTTTATTGTCCCTCCATTGTCATATATGTAGTAAGAAGTCTTTGTGGAAATTCTTATTCCGTCAGCACTCCGCTAGAGCCTTGTACGAATTTTTTTTTGTATAATTAACTACGTCTATGTGTTTGTTGTTTGAAATATTTGTGACCTATAAGTCCCAATTAAAAAAATATACGTCCCATTAGCAGATATTTTTTAAATAGATACACAATTTGATGGGTGTGAGAATCTCAAAGGAAAATAGTATTTTTTAAATAAAATATTAAAAACAATAATAAAATATATTGAATATATATAATGATGCTAATTATATAATAAATTTGTATATTATTGATTAATATAAATGATGACTATAAAGGGTTGCCCAAGGATAATTTCTTTTGATATACCAATAACTTAAAATTAAGGCAGTGTTGCCACGAGACGCATAGAGAAGATATATTCTAGTACTTTCTTGGTTTCGACTTTAAGTTCTTAAATCGAAATTTTGTATCTTCTTCATTCGTACTACAGATTTAAAAATATCTTATTTGTAGAGTTTCACAAATTTACTCCCATTATCGCAGATGGGACGCAAATATCTCATTTTCGACTAGCCACACAATATTATTGACTCAATTTGGGATAAAATTCGGGGGACCTTCCACGAATCAAATATTTTAGTAAAATAAAATCACGATTTGAACATAAATAGCAATTTTTTTTTTTTAAAAAGAGAGGAGTGTAGTGTAACCCCCCCCCTCCTTCCTCCGAATATATCGATTGAGCTTCAAACAAAACTAGCCTCACATGGTCAATATTATTGAAGCAAAATTATTATTGGTCTACCTTCCATTTAGGTTAGGTTAGGTTAGAGTGGATGTCCTGGAGTGGGACATACTTAGACCATAGGGTCCGTTGTGTTACCGAATAAGGAATGACTTATCCCCGGCCACTACTCCATGAACCATTTGGAGCTGTTAAGAACAGCAGGAGTGATTTGACGTCGACGGATTTTAGGTCGGAGAGGTCGTCAAAGAGACGCTGGCTCAACAACAGAGAAATTGTGTCCTCCCCCTCATCACTGTGACAGCTCCTGCCGTAAGCGTGATACACTGCCAGGCGTAGGCGTTCAGCATGCTTGTCGCTTAACCAGTTACCTCCTCGTTTTCAGCGTCCCCAAACCGTACTATCAGTCTCATCTTATATAAATTAGTCTCACCGTCATCCTGTAGGTTTCTACCAAGTGACCTACGCGCCTACTTTCAGAAACACTGTCTTAGACGATTAAAACCTACATTTTTCAATATCGATATTGAATCAATATTATTGACTATGTGAAGCTATCCTTACTTTATTAGTAAAACTCTCATTTCGAGAGGTAATACCTTTAGAACATAAAACTTTCAAATTGTTTTTATGTTAGAAAATTAAAAAGTTATCTAATAGACGATTGGATACAAAATGTCTAAAGATTACTTTTTATAACTGAACCGATTTCAATTGGAGTCATTTTCAAATTCAATAAATTTTTTGACGATCATACATAATATTAAAAAAAAAAAAAAAAAGTTAGAAAATGGAAAATTATCTTTATCTCATATAATACAAATATTTGTATTCATTCCAATATTTTTGTCACGTTTCTTTTGAAAACGTCTTTTCAGGACTTCATTGAGGATCACAAAACAGTATTATTATTATTATTATTCATTCTTTGTAATAAAAAATTTTTTTATTAATTTCATTATATATATTTTTCAATTTATTATGAGAAAAACTTTCTCCTTTCATGCAGAAAACTTATTTTATTTTACGAAATATTTTTATAATACAAAGGGAAATACAATAATTAATAAATAAATATTGTATATGAATTAGATAAAAGAAATTCAAGATAGAGTTTGTTTACTGGATAACGAAAACGCTTCAAAAAAAAAAAAAAAAAAAAAAAAAACAATATTATAATATAATGACTGAAGAGAAATTGAGTTGTTCTATATTTGCAACACTGTTAATTAAATAGTTAGAAATTTATACTGCTTGTTTCCAGTTTGATATTGCACAGGTAGAATATTTACAGGGTGTTATAATTGTCTACAGAACTTGCTGAGGAAAAAGAAGAAAATGTTCGTTACAAAATTTGGATCTAAGGTCTAATTTACGAAATAATTAACCTATTTTTATATTAGTCAACTAATAAATAATGTACTCATTAAAATAAAATATATCTTATAAAACACTACTGAAACAGAGGATGTGTGATATCATAGTGTGAAGGAGTGACCTAAATGCAAAAATACTTATTAAAAAAAAAACTCAGACAGACAGGCAGACACACATTCATTGCGGTTAAACTTAGCAGTTAGTCGAATTTGAATGCGATTTTCGGCATTCGATTGGATTCGTTTTTGCGGTCGCTGAACACGAATATAAATGAATGACGAATTTCTCGAAAAATCTAGAAGGCAACGGGGATACCATTTATCCTGGACCCCAGGTACCTCTGAGCAGAATTCATTTTTGGGTTCAGCGACCCCCGACTAACATGCTTAGACTGATTATATGACAAATTTCTCGAAATCTCTGGAAGGCGATGGAGATACCGTTTATCCTGGGCACCACGTACCTCTAAGACCAATTTTGTCGCGATATTAGTGTTCAGACACCAAAAAAAACACTGTAGTACGAGTTTGGCTCGATTATATAACGAATTTCCAGAACACTCCAGAAGACGACGGGGAGCCGTTTACCCTTAGCACTAGATACCTCTGAGACCAATTCTGTCGCGATATTGGTGTTCACCGACCCCAAAACCTCCAATGTACCAAGTTTGAAATCATTTTCATCACTATTAATTGAATTGTGAATTTAATATTGACGGTCAATTTACAATGCAAATTTTTAATTTCTTATTAATCAGACTACGTCTCAAACTTTCCTGGCGCTCTAACGAATCGAATGCCGAAAACCGCATTCAAATCCGATTCACTGCTCCAATTTTTCGAACTTTGATCATTTTTAGTGCTTCGTTTCTTCGTCTATATCTTCAGGTATAAAAATCGAAAAACAATATCACAAATAAAATCATTAAAAGTCACATATTTACTAAAACTGCACCCAAGCAAATATTAAACATGCTTATTAGATATGATTTGAACTCCACCTTTCTATTTAAAAAAACTAATAATAATATCGGTAAAATATGATCAGCGAATGTCTAAATGATCGTGATCGTGAATCGTGATTTAATTGTAATAATTCACAGTGCATTGTTTTTCGATAAGTTCAAATACCTTTAGTTCATATCATAAAAAATATATGTAAATAAGATTGCATGTTTGTAATCATACCATTCAAGGGAACGGCAACAGAAACCCAGTAATGATAGTTTGTTTATCATGAAAAATGCGAAAATTATTTGATGAAAATTTATTGTAATAATATTAAATACACGTTGAAAAAAATAAGCCATTCTAAAAAACTCTTTTATGAAACGTAAGGATTGAATAATACTGGGGATTTCAATAAAACTTTATAAATACATTTTTTGATTAACAAAGTTTCTAAAAATTAATCAAAAATTCCTAGGTCATGGGGCTTTTTATTATTACTTTATCGTTCAAATTTGGTTGAAAAAATAATGAATCATTTAGGTTATCCTTTTCAATTGGATATTTCTATATCAAAAAATCTAGAGAGTGTGATAAAAAACTATCTAAAATATTTAAACAATCTTGTAGTTTATAATAATACCATCAAAATATGAGGTTGTCAATGATATCGAAACTAAATTTTAATTGAATTATGAGTTCATCGAAGATCCATCAATTGATGAACAGAGACGGCTATAGTTACTTTATTGATGATTGAAGAGAGATATCCATATTATCAAATTTATAAGCATCACTTGCACACAATATATTATATATTTTTGTAGTTTTATGCAAACTTTGACTGTTTTTAATGTTTCGTTTCCGCGACTAAAAATATTTTAAAATAATAGCTTGGTTATGTAGTTTTTGTTTCAAACTACAATTTCTTTTCAATTATTTTAGGACATCGAATATTGGACACTGGTCAAACAATAAAAATAAGCATAATGATGGTATGTATGAGGGTTGAAGGGTTTGGTCGTCTCTATTTATTTCGTGATTAAATGTTTGATCCGGTTTTAAAATATTATTTAAAATGATGTGTAGCATGTGAAATAACATGACAAACATATTATGGTGGGGACCGGGGTTAAAATGTTCACACCTATGTTTTAATAACATTAGTAACATTAACTACCTGACAGAGCTTTATTTCAATGTAAATGCAATGCCCGGAAATCGACAATATTATGAGTGATTTCATTGCAAATTACCTACATCTATCACATATCATACTAGATCGGTACACAAGTGTAGTCTGTCATTTTATTTGATAAGGGGTTTATCAGTTAATAAGTTAGACTTGATTTTATTATATTTTACATACTCAAGGCATAGTAAATTTTCTGTCTGACCACGTACAAACCAAATAGAAAATGAATCCCAGAATTCTTAACAAAAACCAAATAAATCTACGGCAGTCGTCAAGTGAAAACTTAAAATTTTGGAATAACTTTATTTTAAAAAAAATTAGATTTCTTCAAATCAGACTTAAATGAGCGACAAATGAATTACTATTGAATTTATTGTCCTAAGTCTACAGCTTAACCAACTGCGCAATAGATGCTTGTTACATACCAAAAAATATAGTAAATCTTATAAAAATGATCAATATGTTTATTTCAAACTCTCTGTTAACTGGTTACAACAATATTCATGAAATTGGCTCAATCACATATGGACTAGACATGATAGATATGCGATCATAATAACCAAATACTCTACTCTATAACTAAATACAATTTTATTTTCCGTCAATAAAAAGCATGATTTTAAACTTAAATCAATCATAGAAGTAATGATTTTGTTTATTTAACTTCAGTGCTTTTGTATCAATGAATTCATATTTTAAATTCAATTCCATTCTAAAATAATGAATTTGTATATAAAAATAAGAATGTCCCCCTCACAAGTGGAGAAAAGTGTGAATGATACGCTCATGTATATTTAGGAACATAGAGAACACATCCAATTCAATGAGTCATGTTTATGCAATCAAAACACCTTAAGCTAAAAAGTTCAACATGTTTATTTCTATTAATAACTAGGCGAGTAATAGTGCACCTGTGTATCGAATATCTTTCAAATTGATTTTTTTTTATCTACTCTCATTCCATGTGTCTAATAGGCATCCGTTTTTTGTACGTCTATATACAGGCTGCAATATAAAAAGTTATTTTGTCTCTTTTTGTTTTTCTCTTGCTTTTGCTAATTACCGTAGGTTTTAGGCCATGTCAAAATATGGTTTCTAAATTTCTATGGTTTGGGGGCCAGACTTCCTGAAAACACCTTTGATATTTTGATCAAACTTATCTTCAAAAATGATCTTGTTAATATGTTTTACATGGAGGTTATATAAAGTTCATTTAACAACCGCTGTAAACATTTTTTTTTTAATTTATTTTAATTACTTGGCTAAAATTAGATGTAAAACTGAACTACTTGCAATTCAATTATTTATCCATTACTCGATAAAAACGAACCCAGAAAGGGGTTAAATTTTGCCTACATATAAAAAATTGAACTTCGGCCATTATTAAGTTTACAATGGCCAGTTAGCAAACTAGTAAACACCGTCAAATCGTTTTTCACCGTTTGAAACCATTGTCAATGAAAACCCTTTCCTAAGAACTTTAGGATTTTCTTGGCCACCCACTCTTTTGTAGCAATTGACGTAGCATTTTGAAATAAGCGTATTGTTGATTCAATCGATAATAACTTATTTTGGAAGTATTGGATGTTAGTTAAACAAAAAAATGTAAGAAAAATTTAATATTGATTAATAAAAGGAAAATGAAACATATTTTTGATCATCATAATCCAACAAATATAAACTGTATTTGGAAAATTCCCTTTTTTTAAGTGGTCATTTACGAATACAAATGTAATATTGGAAAAATGAATTTTCCTATCAGTTTTTCCATCCCATATGATTATAATATAACTTTATTGTTTTTTCATGGTGTATAATCGTAACCCCATTGTAAAGTTCGGTGTATAGCGTTATGTAGTTACTAACTGGGGGATATCGTTGGATGTACTTCGGTGCCAGGTGTGCCTTTGTTTCACGTTTGTTCAATTCTTGTAATATAATGACACTCTCACTTCAAAAATATATAGACAGACACAAGCTTCGCGACTGGGTGCTCTAAGTTAAAACAGCAGAACTTCATCAAATGATGGATAAAGTTAACTTAAATCCGAAAAAGTTTTCTCTAATAGATGCAACGTGTTTTTAAATTTTGAGAGAAAAAGAAAAAACGTTTAGAAAAAGCCTTTATTGTACTAAAAAGTTGAAAATAATTATTTCTATGATTCACTCATAGAAAAAATATTCTATAATTTTTTCTATGGATATACCATTGTCTACACCAGCCCATCACAATCATTAATTAAATTATTGTGGCATCGGGAATCGAATCTGCTGCCCTAAACATACCGCGTACGGAATTGATGAGCCTTTAACTAACTGAGCTACAGTGTCGTTTAAGAATTTTTCAAAATTTAACTTAGGTACCACTGATTTATCACAAGCAAATACAATATTCAATTCTGTATAAATTTAGGATATGATGTGCCAAATTATCAATTTATCTAAGCAGTCGTTTTGGCAATATTTATACTAATATCCGGTTTTTTTTTAAATAATTCTTTGTATTTAGAAAAGTCAGTACTTTAACGTTATAACTTGGACCATCCTGTATATGAATGAATATTATTTTGAAAAAAAAGCTTATTTTCTCACAAGAGTGCTACCAATATATCTATTACTGGTAATAAAATGTACAAAGTTATTCATTTTCATGTCTGAAAACATAAACAGGTGTTCTTTAAATAACCCTGGAAAACTTTAATATGATGTTCAGTTCAGCTAGACGAATAAAAAAGGTCCTTACCAAATTAAGATCTGATGTGTAATTTCCGAGGAACAAACTCATTTAGAGAAATTCAAATTTCTAAAACGGAAATGGTATGGTATTAATTATTTATATTTTGTATGGTATTACCATGGATATATACTATAATTACTACATACGTGGGTATCACACTTGTAGTAAACAGTACATTGACAGGTCACATATTAATAAGTCATCAACAGGGAAGCGCCAAAAGGACTGCGTTTAAACATACGCGGATATCAAATCTGTAGTAAACAGTACACTGACAGGTCACATATTAATTATCTATGCATATATTATACCCAGCTGTCTACACTGAACTAACTGATGGTCTATGGTTCCTACCGATATGATATCACAGCAAGGCTTGCTCGCGTTTAGGTCACGTGATATACAGTTTAAAAATAACGATTTTTAATTTTAATATTTTAAAAGAAAAATGTGCTTTTATGACTCGAAATCAGAATATTTAAGTATATTTTTACATAAATTTTAACTTTTTTCAAATTTCATGATTTATTTTTGACTAACGATAATAACCTATTTTCAACCCTGTATTTGCAATCGAGTACCATATTTATGTTACATAAATCATCTAGTACCAAATTTTTTCTTCTTATAAATTAGATAGTATTTTTTGAACAAAAAAAAAAAGAATGATATTTTGAATATCTAAATGTTTCCCATAATACCCCTCTGGTATGTCAATAAAAATTTAATATTTTATTCATATCAATATAAAATATATAATATAGACTCTACACTGACAAATTCACAAAAAAATATTTTCGAAAATTTGTGTTTCCTTTTGTCTCAAAAAAATTGGTGGATGGAAAATTCAATAAGACGATTATTATATTTTTTTCATGACGAATCAATTTTATGTCTTTATACAGACTGTTCGATTGATAAGCATCTTTAAATTTTGACATTATTGATTGATAAATAAGCTTTGTTCCCTCACTTCTGTTTTTAATTTTAATGTAATATTTTAGTGATGTTGTCTAAAGTGAAATAATATAATAAATAATATATTTTGTGCAAGTGTTGCTTATAAATTTGATAATATAGATATCTCTCTTCAATCATCAATAATC
Source organism: Chrysoperla carnea (assembly GCF_905475395.1). Classification (NCBI taxonomy): domain Eukaryota; kingdom Metazoa; phylum Arthropoda; class Insecta; order Neuroptera; family Chrysopidae; genus Chrysoperla; species Chrysoperla carnea. The sequence continues at coordinate 31,676,391 of NC_058342.1, forward strand.
TAACTATAGTCGTCTCTGTTCATCAAATGATGGATCTTCGATGAGCTCATAATTTAATTAAAATTTTGTTTTTATATCATCCACAACCTTATATTTTTATGGTATTATGATAAACTACAAGATTGTCTAAATATTTTAGATACTTTTTTATCACACTCTCTAGATTTTTTGATATATAAATATCCAATTGAAAAGGATAACCTATATGATTCATCATTTTTCAGCCAATTTTGAACGATAAAATAAAAATTAAAAAGCCTGATGACCTAGGAAATTTTTGTTGATTTTTGTAAACTTTGTTAATCAAAAAATGTATTTATAAAGTTTTATTGAAATCCCCATTATTATTCAATCCTTGCATATCTCCTTATAACATATAGAAATAAGCCAAATTAATTCAATGTTTGAAGTAAACTTCTTGAAGGCCACTTCTTTAAGGCCATAACTAAACGCTAAATAGTATTGAACTCTGGTGGTCATTCACTAAACAGGCTTATTTTATTGAAATCTGTATTGCGAATGTATTAAGAATATTATCATATCCGTAGAATATGATGTATTCTCTATTCTCTGCTAAATCCTTATTTAATTTAATACTTTTTACCATAGGCATTAACAATATTTATCTAAATAGAGGTTTATGAAAACAATATTTTTAAATTCATTTACAGAACTTGAAATTATTATAAATACGGTCAGATGAACAAGTAATTACAGTAAATCGTACTAGAGTATCAGATTTTTTGTATAGACTAATTCATTTTAATCAATACATTATTTTAAATTTAATTCAGGCAAGCTTTCAAGTTTTTAAAATAAAACTGTTTAATCTCTACAAGAGAACTTTTACACCAGATATATTAACATAATTTTACTCAAAATTTGTTTGAATAATTAATATAAATTTGTTTGATTAATTATTATAAAGAAAGAATTAACACCATTACAACTATTAATTAAATTAACGACGGCGGAATCGAACTCGCTTCCCTATGCATACCGCGGACGGAATTGGTAACGCCTTAACCAACTGAGCAATTAGAACGACTTTATGGCCTAAGTGTGGCAAATTCAAACAGCCTCGGCAACCTAATCTAACATTGATTTCTTTCTCAATGTACATCTCGGGAAACTAAAATTTCACATAGAATGAATCATATAGTAGATCTGTCAAATCTGTAACTGAATACAAAACATTTCAAATATTATTTAAAACAAATATTTACATAATCGTTTTATATAATATATAAAATACATAATATTTGTGAAAGTTATCAGTTGAATTTTGTGTGTTATCAATCAGCATACAAATACTAAAACCTCACCTATCTAAACTATTACAAATATTATGTTTTGATTGATTTGCTTTCATTTACATTAATATATGTGAACACAGCCAGCGGCATCGGCCATATAGTTCAGCAGCTATCTATCAGCTGACTAAAACATAACATAAAAGCATTTTTTATAAAAATGTAAGCTCAAGTGTAAGCTCAAAGCACCCCACAATATTATATTGGAAAAAAGCTTTCTGTAAAACTTTTTTTAGGCCACCCTAAAATGTTCTTTGGATCGTTCTGATCAAAAACTCCTGCGGCCACAAAATTTCTCAGGTCAGCTTCTTTACTAATACACTGATAGTGCTAATAATCCTTTACACTATCTACATAAAACGTCTCACTCTATATAACTCTATAAATTAGTTTCAAATTATTTTAGGAAGTTATCTATTATATAATTAATTAAATTAAATTTATATGTATAATTGAAAAACTTTATATATATGTATCCTAAAATAATTGACACCTGTCTGATTTTATGATTTCCAGCATAATTTATTTTATCAGCCAACAATTTGGAAAAACCTTTCCTCATAGTTGAAAAATTCAGGTTCATTGTTTATTCCTTGAGTAGCCAGAAAACCATAGAGAGAGCACTTATTTAAGGGAATATGCAAGATCTAAATACATTTTTTGATTAACAAAGTTCACAAAAATCACAAAAAATTCGTAGGTCACCGAGCTTTTTATTATTATTTTATCGTTCAAAGTTGGCTGGAAAATAATAAATCATATAGGTTATCCTTTTCAATTGGATATTTCTATATGAAAAAATCTAGAGAGTGTGATATAAAACTATCTAAAATATTTAGACAATCTTGTAGTTTATAATAATACCATCAAAATATAAGGTTGTCGATGATATCGAAACTAAATTTTAATTTAATTATGAGTTCATTGAAGATCCATCATTTGATGAACAGAGACGGCTATAGTTAGTTTATTGATGATTGAAGAGAGTTATCTATATTATCAAATTTATAAGCAACACTTGCACACAATATATTATATATTTTTGTAGTTGCGTGGTATTGTAAAGCTAAAAATAACTCATTACTTGACTACAAAGCATGTATTTGGTTTATATGTATTTACCGTGCAATAAACCAAAACTTTTTTACAATACTTTAGGGAAACAAACACGTTATTAACTTGCAATCTTTGATTTTAGGTTAAACATTGTAAGCTGAATTATAACCACTGCCCTACATTAAAGTAAAATTAACCCTTTAGGTTCAGTTCCAATAAATTTTTCAATTTATAAAAGCTTGGGGCGCTCAGAATTATCCTGGATATTTTGATGAGCTTATTTAGTTTTAAGAAATGGTAAAATATGATGAATGTCTGAAGAAAAAATTTATTCCTACTGTTTAGAACAATAAAAAATTGTACCATAAAAGGTATAATATTCATTTAAATTGTTTTTACTACTAATATGATCTCAACAACCTTGTATTTCGTCGAAAAGAATATTTACAAAAGCTTTTTTCTAGGAATTGAAATAAATTTGCAATTTTGTTTCAAATTCTCGTTAATTTGCTCTAATAGTTTTATAGCGACGATTAAAGTATTTTAACACATTTTTAAATTAACCTGTGTATTCTTTTCATGGAAAATTTCGTGATTATCTACAGATAAAATTTCAAGATAATTCTCGGCATTTGGTATAAATTATTTCTTGGAACAGTAAATACTTAGTAAATGCAAGTTGGCAATATATATTCGAGTATTTTCGAAGCAGAGAACATACATATAATTACAAATAACCTCATCTATACAAGAGTATAAGATGTCCTACCGAATTTTAAAATAAGTCTAAGATATTGCAAAAAACGACTCATCATCAGCAAGACTTCATCAAAACTGGTATCACAGCTGAAAATAATGACTCAAAATTAGTGAGTTTCAAAAAAAATTCCAATAAGATCGAATCAAATTTACCTGTGTTATCTAAAAATCGAATTTTTTAACTTTATTACGTCATCAGAATCCAAAAAATTAATTTTGCTCTATCACATCCAAATTTTATCCAATTTTGATAAACTAAGTATGTAATCCTACTGAATTTTGTCATACTTTTCAAATTTGTCAAATTTGTCAAATCAAAATTAACCAACGCTGGGTTTAAAAGTATTAGACCTGAAAGAGCAAAAGTCCCAACAAAAACGAGTAAAAATCACTAACTCAATTTAGTCATCTGCCTACTGCCTACCTCCTAAGAACGATGGCGTGATTATTTATAGCCTATGACCATTTCTAGGTTATCATCTATCACCATACCAAATTTCATCAAAATCCGTTCAGCCGTTTAGGCGTGAAAGAGTAACAGACAGACAGACAGACAGACAGACAGAGTTACTTTCGCATTTATAATATTAGTATGGATTCGCTCTTCTCTTTATATATTGAAACACGCTTTTGAATATATAAAGATAGAGATAAAATCGGGTTAAGCCAATGTGACATCCATTATCTACTTTCAATATATTAAATATTTGAAAACTATGGGCTAATGGCTTTGAATAGTTTGTTGGTGTCTAATATTATTGAGGTTCCTCGGCTTAATGAAGTGAAATATTGAATATACAACAGCACGTCTCCCAACACTCAGTCAATTCAGTTCGTATTGACGGACTCTCGACTACAATCTACAATCTACAATCACATGTAGACAGACTGAAGTTGGATCTGTCTGTGTGGCATTTATCTACCTACAAATATAATTTAGCTTACACATTCACTATGTTTATTTGTGGTCTACGATTCAATAATGACTATTCTCTCTATTTAATTGAATAGGATGGTCCTTATTCCCATTCGGGTCATCCACTATAACAAAAAGGACTAGTTGCAAAACATTTTGAGACTTGCTTCAAGAAAATATGTTCAAGTATATATTTTCTTGGACCAAGTACTTATTTAAATTCTATATTTAGAGAAATCAGTAAATTCTTATTCCAATATTTTTATACTCTGTATATATGTAATATATGTCAAGTTATACTAAGTTTAGTCCCAAGTTTGTAACTAGAGCTTAGAAATATTGATGCAACGAACAAAATTGTTCGTGAAAGTGAAAACAAACAATTGACTGAGTGAATTGTATGGGCTATCTCTATCTCACTTTTTATGTCGTAAACTTCATATCTTTTTTCGTTTTTGAGTTATAGTGATGACAGACGGACCGACAGACAGACAGATAATCGGAAATGGACTAATTAGGTGATTTTATGAACATCTATTTCAAAATTTTGTTGGTAGCATCAATATTTTTAAGCGTTACAAACTTGGGACTAAACTTAATATAACATGATATATTTCATGTATACATGGTATAAAAATAGTAAATTGAATTTAATTGACTCGATTAGTAATTTTACAAAACTTTTTTTCTAACGTACTGGTAAATTTTCCACCTGTGCACTGGGATCATTATACATTTGAAGGTGAACCCTAGTTGAACGATAATGATAACGATAATAAGAACAAATATACAAGTGAGTGATTAGAATGAGATAGATTGTGTAATTATTGTTGGCATGTTACTCTTGTTTTAGTATTAGTTTCTAGTAAACTAAATTCGTATATGATGGAGCATACAGCTAGCTCTGAATGCTCAGTATACAGCTCCGAGGATATAGCACCCCCGGATGTAGACTTTCATCAAATGCATCAATTATTCGTTTGGCAACAATTTCTCCAGTAAAATAAAATTTATTCCAGCATTCCCAAATGAACATTTTTCTTTATTAAAAATTTATGAAAATTGTAAGTGATGGCAACTTAGTATGCCTTGCATATTACATATATGCATGGTATAAAAAGGTGCGCACCCTCGCCAAATAATGTTAGCGTGGAAATAGAATATTCCAACTTAAATAATCTTACAGAGGAAGATAAACTACGCTATCTGATTCAGAAAACTGGGCTGGATAGTCAAGAGTTGGGTACGTCTCATGGTCGAACAAGCCACTCCTTCTCTCTATCGAAGAATCCACACATTATTATTGGAAATTACGCCCATTGATAAAATGATTCCGCCTTTGGCGCTGACCATAAGTTTCTAATCCATTTAAAAAAAATTATGTATCATCCGTGAATCGAACCCGGGCCGCCCGCGTGGCAGGCGAGCACTCTACCACTGAACCAACGACGCTCTTATTTGTTGAAATGCAAATATAGCTTCATATCTTTTTTCGTTTTTGAGTTATCGTGTTGGCAGACAGACGGACAGACAACCGAAAATGGACTAATTAGGTAATTTTATAAACACCATTACCAAAATTTTGTTCCCAAAATTAATATTTTTAAGCGTTACAAACTTGAGACTAAACTTAGTATACCTTGCATATTACATATATGCATGGTATAATAATGCAAGCACTGTTATTCAACAGTTTCTATACAGGGTATTTCAACAGTTAACTCATTCAATGGTTTGTTGTCACTTGTTTTTTATTGTAATGAAATTCAACTTAAATTTTAAATAATTTTGACAGGAAAAAAACAAAAATTTTGGGTGGAGGAACTTGGACAAACGAAGAAAATAATTGTTTATGAAAAGTCGTATTTGGGAGTGCTATTTTCACTGTTTTAGTAGATGCATTCAATGCAATGGATGGTTTGGTTAGTTCATCCTGTTAAGATGACGACTATAACCACTTAAATTGAATTACGAGCTTATCAATGTTCAAGTTTTCAAATTAAGTTCTCGTATTTATTGTTCAGGGCACTTTATTAGTATATTAAATAATTGATTGACCAAGTATTAAAATTATACATTTGTTTGTTGTTCAAACAAAAGTTCATTTATTCGAACTGCTTTTCAAGTCAGAGTTATTGTTTACATAACTATTAATGGGTCTGCATTCAAGTTTTTGTAAATTGGATCTAATTTTATGTTATGTAAAGCTTCTGATACAATCATAATAGGGTATTACCGTTAGTCAAAAATAAATTATGAAATTTGAAAAAAGTTAAAATTTATGGAAAAATATACTTAAATATTCTGCTTTCGAGTCATAAAAGCACATTTTTCTTTTAAAATATTAAAATTAAAAAACGTAATTTTTAAAGTGTATATCACGTGACCTAAAACGCGGGCAAGCATTGCTGTGATGTCATATTGGTATGAACCATAGACCATCAGTTAGTTCAGTGTAGACAGCTAGGTATAATATATCCATAGATAATAAGTGATTATATTTATTATAATCAGATGTCTAAAAATATATCTGTCAAACTTATTTGTGCTATTTCGTGTAGTGATACCGATATTACGTCACCAAATTGGATGCCCGCGTTTTTGACAGTTTAAAAAAAGGTTAAATTAAATTGTAATTTAAGTTTTTGGCAAGAAAGCGTATGTATTTTTCCGAAATAAATTTTTGGTGACTTTTTATTAGCAAAATCAATATTTTGAAGTACTTTTTCAAATATAGTAGAATATGCTATTACAAAATTATTTGAAGTTTGTACAATTTAATTGAAGTTTTTACCTTCAAATCATTCTTTGTGCAGTATTTATACCAAATTTCCAGAAAAGATATAATGAAGAGATTTTAATGCTCAAAATTGATTTAAAACACTATTTAGATTCAAAATTAAAACCCAATTATTTCATTTTCTTCTTCAATTGCACTAACAAACACAGTAAACGTTAATTGAATGACACGGTAAATCGAGAGCATCCGTAAGAACAGGTAGATTGTGGCTTACAAAACAGGCGGGGGGCGAGGTTAAGGTAACTCAAGTGACCTGATTGTAATGGAGTGGTTATCTTACTTTTATCCGGTAATTTGGTATAAATACTCCACTGTGAACATGACCTTTAACATAGAAAATGAAATGCGTTTTCGATCTACCTGTCAAATGAAGTTAGAGACGCTTCTAGCTAGAGGAAGGATTTCTAGCGAGAGGATTTACAACGGAATTGTTCTATTTAAAAGATAATATTTCAATTTTCATGAATAAAACGTATTTTAATGAACTGTCAAAAAGCAACCTGAAATTTTACAATTTATCGGTGTGAGTTGAAAGTTCCTTGACATTATCACACGCAGGCTACCTTCGAGCCGACAAATGGTTATTGAACTCAAGAAGTTAAATTTTTTTGTTTTTCCAGCGATTCTAAACTTTTAATTTATGATAAAAGATTTTTTTATGACTAGTTTAGATTCATAATAATTTCTGTTTTAGTTCAATAAATTCTATCACCATAACTTTTGCATTGTGTTTTCAAACACCATTATTGCATATTTATGAGCTTTCTTGAATAACAGAGCAAGTAGTAAGTAAAGTTCAATATCGAATTGATCACTTTTGTATGTTTGAATATGTATAAATTACTTTACTTATTTCCACTGTCTCCTATCTTATTTCCGAACAAAGTCATACATGGATTAAGATGTAGTGCCTAGACCACAACATTTGTTTTGAAATAAGTAAATTTATAAGAATGCAGACAGGCTGAAGATTGACAGGGAATATTCATTAAATTTAAATTTGGTTCAAATTTTGTTTTTCTGTAACTTTATTGGCTGGACATTTTAACTTGAATTTTAGTAATTAATATCTTTTTGATTATTTAAAATTAATTAATAAGAGTACAAATTCAGGGAGAGAAATTCAAATTTCTAAAACGGAAATTAAAATTTTAAAACGGACGTAACATCATAGTATGTGGCTTGTCAGACTTGTGATAATCTATGGTATTAATTATTTATATTTGATTATATTATAAATATAATAAAATCGATATCGGGGTTTCAACGGATTCCACAGACGTTTTGAGGGTCCCTGATTCCAAAAAAGCGGGTTTTAGAAAAGGTTGCGTCCGTCGGTATGTCGGTATGTCTGATACCAAGCTGGAGCCTTCAATTTTCAACCGATTTTTCTCAAACTCGGCACATAGATTCAATTTGGTCAAAATTCCAAACGATTTTTTAATTTTTTCTGTAGTCCTTTTTTCAAGGGTACTTCCCTCTAGGCCAAAACAGAATTTTTGGGGTCCGAAAGGCATAATAAATTAGAATAACAGGCTTTCGGACCGTTTATTTATGGTATTACCATGGATATATACTATAATTTCTACATACGTGTGTATTACACTTGTAATGAACAAAAAAGCACAATGTATATGGTATGAGTGTAAAGAGCGGAAAATATTTTTGCCCGGAGCAGTAAACTAGGTAGATCGGGCCCGGAATGTAAATCTACATTCTAGGTATAACACTTTCTCCTATTATATAATATGTTTATATAAATGTGATCTATTTATAATATTGTATATTTAGATTATGTAAGTTTTCTAGTAAACAAAGTTCAACTTTATTAAGTGGTATATTTTAGTATTAAACTGTGCTAACAAGTAATCTTGATAGTATTAAGAGCTTTAGATGACAATACCCCTGTTCATAGTCTTACAAGCAGGTCTCTGTGCTTGCTTGTAAGTCATGTACATATGACTATATGTGTATATATGGAGCTAGTTACTTGTTTTAGTTGTCTTAGAAGCTCAACTCCCTCCACCCCCTCCCCTGCCAATATACGAATGTAGCGCAAGATACCATACGTTTCGTTACATCTATTAAAATACAAAACTTTGTCCAAAATCTTTTATACATAAATTATTTTTTAAGGTAATTAATTTTAAGAAAATACGTTTCTTCTTAAAACACTCCTTTGAGTATGGTTCCCCGAAACTATCGTATTATAAAAGCAGAGAGTTATTGATTGTAAATTTCTTATAAAAAATTTGATTTTGAATGATAATGCATTATTATACCATGTATATGAAATATATCAAGGTATACTAAGTTTAGTCCCAAGTTTGTAACGCTTAAAAATATTGATGCTACCAACAAAATTTTGGTAAAGGTGTTCATAAAATCACCTAACTAGTCCATTTCCGATTGCCTGTCTGTCGTCAGTCCGTCTGTCATCGCTGAAAGCTGAAAGTTGAAAATTTTGCGGCGTGCTCAGGACGTAAAAAGGCAAATCGAGTTCGTAAATGAGCAACATAGGTCAATTGGGTCTTGGGTCCGTAAGTCCCTTCTTGTTAACCATTAGAGAGAAGAACAAAATTTTAAATGTATAAAATGTTTCTTATAAAAAAATAAACTACTTTTGTTTGAAACCTTTTTTTGTTAACATCACTGTTTACCCACGAAAGCGCAAACTTTGTAATATGTATTATATGGTAATTTCAGTTATGCATGTGTGGCTATCTAAAAGTAGATATTTTTCTTCATTCGTGTCGTCAAAAAACAAACGATTGCGTCATCAACACTGTCTATACATGATATTTCAATAATTAACTCAGTCAATTGTGTGTTTTCACTTATTTTTACAATTCTTTTCCTGGTAACCATAAAAGATATTTTACCTAGTAAAAATAGATTTATCTCCATGTAAGATATAAATATTCTTGGTAGAAAAACTGTACATATCGTTATTCGATATAATAATGACTATAATTCTAGGAACATTTCAAAGTTGTTTTAACAAGTTGTGACTGTATATGGGAGTGATTTGTTGTTGCCATAGCTTTTTTTTTGTGCAAATTATTCATCAAAAGATTTTTTTTTATTGAATTTTTATTTATGATATTCGATACGTTAATAAATGGCTACACTCGATCTCATCTCGACATAGCTTCTTATAATACTATAATAAAAATACATAATATTTCTATTTTCGGTATAAGTATTAATCGGATTTTCTTCATGTGAAAAGTATTTTTATTGAGATCAATTTTGCCTGAAATGATAAATGCGTTCTTTATGTAACTGTCACATTATATATGACTGATACCACCTATTAAATTAAAATTACTCTACATTTTTTTTTAGTTATATTTTCTCTGAAAATATAGACTGAAGCACTGTATCGAAAGTCAACGGGAAAGTGTGAGGTTCCCTTATAACAATTAGAACACGATTGATGGCGTTTTGGTGACAAGTTCTAAAATTTGGAATGCGGGGATTCTTAGGTTAGGTTAGGTTATATTGGCTGTCCACGAAGGACACACTTAGGCTATAGAGCCCATGGTGATACCATATATGTGTTTTGCCCCTTTTCCGCTGATAATTTCATTCATCAGCTCCTCAATTTCAGAGGCTGAATGCACCCCCTTCATGCATATACCATGCACTACACAAGCCCATCACAACTAGTAATTTAATTAATTTTGTTGCGACAGCGGAAATCGAACCCGCTTCCCTAAGCAGACTGAGGACGGGATTGGTTACGCCTTAACCAACTGAGTTGATATCAGAAGCTTGCATTAACTATTCCAGCTTCTACTTTTGGGCTATTCTAGAAGTCACTAATTGTTGAAATGAGCTGAAATTTGGAATGTATGATTTCCTGACGGAAAATCGCTTTTAAACGTTCTTAAGACTTTGCGCATCTTTATAGCTCCTCCAAATTGAGCTATTTTGTGGAAACTTTATATATAGTTTCTGTGAACATTAAGATAAAGTCTTTTGGGAGTTTCAATTTCCTAACAACCCTTCCACCTTCCAAACTGAGCTACAAAGCTAAAAAATACTACATTCGTTGTATTAGTATCATGGAAGTACACTGGCCTGGAAGGATAATAATTCTTGCAGTTGGTTAGGCTTGGTATATCTATTAAACTCCCCAAAATGAGCAACAGGGTTAAATAATTTATTCAGAAGTTGGCTTAATGTTAACTAAGTGCTTTTTGATATTGCCACCCCCCAGCCTCCTCTTTTTTCCCTTACTTGTAAATTTTTTTGTTGTTGTAAAAAATAGATATTTCAAAAAAGTATCTTATGGAGGGAAATATGACCTTAGTGGTGGAACTTTGCTACTCAGAGTGCTACTTTTTTCATAAATTTATCATTTTTATTTCACCAGATTTTATTCGCATTTCTTTTTTATTTCTATTTGCGTTGTGCTTTGGTCAAAGTTGTTCAATCAAGTGTCATAATATTTGTGATTCACTGAATATGGTTAAACCATTTGGGAAAATGAATTTGAGAAAATGTATGAAAATTGATTCGAGGTTGTGTAAAAATCCTAAACTATTGGAAAAAAGAAAGCCAAGCTATTGGAATTGTACTTTTTATACCATGTATATGAAATATACCAAGGTATACTAAATTTAGTCCAAAGTTTGTAACATTTCTGGTTGTCTGTCTGTCGTCTGTCGTCTGTCCGTCTGTCACTATACGCAAATTGTAGTATTATAGGGATATATCGGTTATATATGTTTGACATGTAAATATGTGTAATGTGACAGATTAATCAACTCTGTCTATACATGGTATTTCAACAATTAACTAGGTCAATTGTTGGTTTTCACTTGTTATGATTTGTTCTAGAACAGAACAAAAATAATTTAATAACGAATAAGATGGTCATGTTTAATAACCATCAATCATATAAAATCTCCCGTTATGTGTCTACGTATAAAGCTCATTTTCATTTATACTTTAATTCTAAATCCTTTTACATTTAATACATTTATTATTTTTTTTATAAACAAAAATCATACATTTAACCAGCCGTTGCTCGCTTTTGCTTCGTTGGGCGATTTCATCTTTTTTCAAACCAAATTTTCAAAACTGCTGTGGTCTCTTGATCCTCGATTCTTTAATTCTACACACATTGCCCTATATTCTCAATTTTATCAAAACGTTTTGAATCGAAAAAAGCAAAGTGCCTATGATAATACAGAAAATCAAACAAAACACGTCTAGACACGTAAGTGACACGTAAGTTATTCAAACTTGTGAAGTGAATTAAAGGAGAGTTTATAAATTAATTTCAATTTTTAAATTGATCAATGAATCATTACAAAGAAAATAAAATACTCATCTTGATTGTTTAGACGTTTTCCATTGAGACGCGCACATAGTAAAATCCTTTTACTATTTTTGTATCGTATGTAAATGATTTTTTATTTTATAATAATACTAGCTGACCCGGCAAACGTTGTTTTGCCATATAAATAATTTCCTAGTAATTTCTAGTGTAGACAAAAAATAGCTTACTTATTGTAAGTATGTATGTATGTTAGAATGTGTATATTGTATGTATGTAAGAATGTGTAAAACTTACAACACAAAATCCGTTGTTATTGAAAGCTCGTGTCACGTGTTGAGTACTTTTGAGGTTATAAAATCACTTGATTAAGTAATCGTGAAAAATACACTCAAAATTGATAATTTAATTATTATTATTGATAAAATAGGAATGATTAAAAGTTAATATGAGAGTTACACTGAGAATAATAATTGTCAACGTTACTACTACACTTGATGCATAAACAATAATGATGGCCGACAACTGTGTAGGGAGTAAGAAAGAAAGGGGACCGGCTTCGTTTTCATCCCTACTCCTTGCTGTTTACTGGGTCAGAAGTGACACCTGTAGACATCTGGCGGGGATAACTAATTAAATGACGATTGATCAGTTTTCGACCGGAGAGGAAAAATGATTAAATTACTAAAATGGCTATTAAAAAATAAGGGTTGATCGTAGAAGGGTGAAAATTGAGGATTGTATGTATTTTTGTATGTTGTATCATAAAAAAAGAGAAATTAAAAATTTTGTCTAAAAAATAAAAAAAAAAATTTAGGGGTGGACTACCCCTAACATTTAGGGGGATGAAAAATAGATGTTGGCCGATTCTCAGGCCTACCCAATATGCACACAAAATTTCATCAAAATCGGTCAAGCCGTTTCGGAGGAGTATGGCAACGAAAACTGTGACACGTGAATTTTATATATTAGATAAATGAAACAGTCCTTGTACCTACACAGAACAACGCTTCAAATAATCATAAAAATTTACTAGCAAATAAAAATATTTATTTTTTTCTATTCAGAAAGAATTTAATAAATAGTGCATTTTTATGCCCTGTATTTATATAAAGGTATTATAGGTTTATTATTTTCTGTAAATACCTATATAGTCCAGACAAAGAAGCCATTGGTTGGATACAAAGAGATTATATATATAGAGGGAGCATTCGAAGTAATTCATGTTCCAAAATTAGGAATAGATACACAGAAAGTTGCGGTAGAGTTATCTCTGTCACGTCTATAATCACCTCCCAGTGGAACAAAGCTAGCTTTACGCGGCTCCCTCTTTCTTAAATTGGCACAACTTTTCAACACAGAAAGTATATGCATCGTACCATTTAGTATTACTATGTCCATGGTTGGATATTAGTGTATCGGAAAGGATAAAAAGGATAAAGGATTCCGAAAATCCTTTTTAAAACTTAAAAACGTTGAGAATCTGATGGTTTCTGAATTTAACTATCCAAAAGACTAAGTTGCTTGGAGTATAATATATATGCAATGAATATCATTATAATGAAAAGGCACTTAGACAGATCCCCAGGGTGCGATTCTAGGCAAAAGCGTCATTTTTTTTTTATTTACATTTGTAAATTGTATATTTTATTTAATTAACATTTTTTTATTCTTTTAAAAACAGCAATTAGAATACTTAGAATTTAATTCATATGACTGTCGAGTGATATTCGTATTTGATAGTTTCAACTTTGTTAGGTGAACCACGACTGATTCGAATTTCTAGAGATATAATTCTCGAAAAGACACTATGAGCGAAAAAGAATGGAAACGAAGTGACGCGTCATGACATGTTTTGTAATAACTCTTGACCTAAAGTTTCTTTATTATTTGATATTAGTAGATAATTGACATTGTAACCTTGTAATTTATAAAAATAGGTAAATATGGTAAAAACTAGGAAATTTTCCAATTAATAGTCCGGCTAGAAGTGCGGCCAAACTACACATTGGGGCCCAGTTGGTTATTGATAGGGCATGCCTAGTTGCGTAATCGCAATTGGGACCTGAATGGGATCCTGTTGTAAGCACTTGGCTTGAGAAAAGTGAATATGAAGGCAAAAAATTTACTTTTTTGAGGTGCTGAGTGGGATTTCTCCCCCGGGAACTGATTAGGATTGTCTAATCGATAACTGATTGGTATTACCTAATCGGAAACTGAATGATTTTGCCTAATTGAGAACTGATTGGGTTTTCCCAATCAGTTTCCCAACCGGGTTCTCAATTGGGACCCAACACTCGAAAATTTCTAGTCGAGATCGAGATTTTAGAATTATTCGAAATACGTCTGGTTTGCAATTGATATTTTTTATAATTAATTCAAAATTTTTCCAACACACAAAATTTTTCAACCAAAAATGAAAAAATTGCATTTGTTTCGAAAAAAGAATTAGTGGATTGAAATACTAAGAAAATGCTTGGACTGAAAAAGGTACAACGAACGTGAAGCATTCTATAACTATAATTTTAAATATTCATTTTTAAACCAGCTTGTTATTTGAACTATGATTTTTAACTCGTTTATTTAAACTAAAGTTAAATGCATTGAAATGTTTAATCTATTCTAAACTAACATCCTGTATAGATATATTATGTAACTCGTTATATAATATGCTTTTGATATATGTATATATATGTCGAAGATAGATTGCCAAATCAGTTGCTTTCAAAACTGTTCTCTCATGGATAAACAGTGATGTTTTCGAAAAAAAGTTTGAAACAAAATTTGTTTATTTTTAAACTTTTGTTCTATCTCTAACAACGGTTTACAAAAAGGACCCAAGACTCAATTTATCTATGTTGCTCATTTACGAACTAGACCTCACTTTTTACAACCTGAGCACGCCGTAAAAATTTCAACTTAATATACTATTTCCGTTTTGAGTTATCGTGATGACAGACATACAGACAGACGGACAGCCTGAAATGAACTAATTAGGTGATTTAATGAACATTTATACCAAAATTTTGTTCATAGCATCAATATTTTTGAGCGTTACAAACTTGGGACTAAACTTAATATACTATGTATATTTCATATACATGGTATAATAAACTTAATTTACCTTGATATGTTTCATATACATGGTATAAAAATAGCGATGAATACTTTTCGATAGAAAAACTATGATAGGAGTGTTTTAAAAATCAATAAAATTTACTACAACTCTTTCAACCATTTTGCAAAGCTGCACTGTTTTGCAAAAGAACTAACTGTTATATAAACAACTGATTTTGCAATCCAACAGCGACATATATATATTATATAATAAACGGTACACATATAAAGAATAATAATAATAGTTATAATACTGAAAATTTTCAGAGTATAAATATTTCAGTTGAATTTAAATCTGCAAAAGGTAGATTACGCAGTTGGTCATAATACCTAGGCTAGGATGTGTTCTCTACTATTACTATAGAGGAGTATCGCCATACTATCTCTGTATGAAACGTTAACGTACCTTTGATATCATGAATGCCAAAGGCTATTATATCTTTAACCTAATTCAACAGAATGTCTGGCTAGCTTTAAAAAGAAAGTATATTTACCGGATGTATCAGATTAAACGGTTCACAGTCGAGTATTTGTACCAAATTTCCGGACAGAAAACACAACTCGTTTGTTTTGCATTCAAAGTTGTTTTTTTGGTGTAGTTCGATAACCACTTCATCACAAACAGGTCACTTGAGTTATCTTAACCTCGCACTACCTGTTTTGTGGGCCGAAATCGACCTACTCTTACGGATGCATGTTATTATTGTTATTGCTTCCGATTTACCGTGTCATTCAATTTACGTTTACTGTGTTCATAAGTGCAATTAAGTAAGTTTTTTTTTTTATTGAAGACGAAGATTTGTGTTTTATTTATAAGTTTTTAATGTTCATGTTTCTATTAAAATAATTATTAGAGACACCAGAAGAAACATTTTCGTATGGAAAACATCCTTCCGCAAGTGAAGGGAAGCACTGACGATTATATGTTCCTAATACCAAATTGCTTCGTGTGATGAATACTTTATTACCCCGTAGATTGTTAACCATTTATTTTGATACACTCGGTAAAAGTAGGTATGTTTTTATCCGGCTCTCAACCATTTACTAGTGTTCGTTCTGTGGGATATGAACCTTCTAGGAAGTAAATACCTTTAAGCAAAATATAAATTGCTCGATTTCATAAAACAATCCGATAATTATTTATTGAAACAGATTTCTCAACTTATTCCTTGGCGTTTCCCGCTAAATATAGATAGTCGGACAGCCGGAAATTGACTTATTAGCGGATTTTAAAAACACATATACCAAAATTTTTTTGGTATTAGCATCAATATTTGTGAGGGTTACAATCTAGGGACTAATCTTAGCATACCTTGATAATGTTAATGAATATCTTAGTGATTATCATTGGCTACTGGCTATCGAATGACAAATTTATCAATTGTTGCCATACCCGTATCTCCCAAATTAGGCCTAAGATCCAAATTTAGAAAAGAGTTTTTTTGTTGCTCTTGATGAGCTTATTTTCGGAAGCTAGGTTTCTGCAGTTTATAACAGAACACGTTGTATAACCTTTTTGGTATTGTCCGATTAAGCATAGAAGTCCCATTTTCATCTGAATTCGCTTTACATGTGATAACTAGACTACTTTTTACCAGTTATGGTCTATAACATATGTGTGTTGTGACTACCTACCGACAATGTACCTAATGGACGATACCTCCCCTAGTCATTTCAAAAAAATATGCATACATTTACATGCAAGTAATTTCAAAATAATTTTACTTATAATTACAATTACTCCATCCATTTTTTTTATGTTAAATTGTGCTATTTAAAAAAAAAAAATTTTTCATTTTCTGTTTGTGTTTATTTAAATGAAAATGGAAATGGATGAATTAAAAAAAATATATATGAAAAATTTGCACTGTATTATTACGGGGCTAGTTTTTCTTTTTTTTACAGTGATAATTGTACGAGAGTAACGTCGTGCAGGTTTCAAATAAACACAATAATAATTACATATTATATAAAAAAAAAGGGTTTAAGTAATATGATAATATTTTGCTTTTTAATGAAAATGGAAAAACCACAAAATTTTTAGCACATAAAGAAAATCCACCTATTATTTTATTATATGTATATGTATGAAGAGTAAAATGTTGTGCCTTGATGAGACATCAATTGTACAAGACCAAAATTTTTCTAATAAAATCATCCGAGAGAATTGGGTAGATGACTTTGCCAAATAACAAAAAAATTGGAAAGAATTAAAATTAATTCAAAAATGAATTAAAAAAGTTACAAGCATTCAATACATAGTTTTATATGTAATCTCAATGACAATACTCAACAACGTTGTTACTTATAAAATATCTTTCTTTTGGTTTAAAGTGATTGTAAAAAAGTTTTGGTTTATTGCACGGTACATACATATAAACCAAATACATGCTTTGTAGTTCAAATAATGTGTTATTTTTAGCTTTATAATACCACGCAACTATAAAAATATAGTGATGCTTATAAATTTGATAATATAGATATCGCTCTTCAATCATCAATTCTCTAACTATACTCGTCTCTGTTCATCAAATGATGGATCTTCTATGAACTCATAATTGAATTAAAATTTTGTTTTGATATCATCGACAACCTTATATTTTTATTGTATTTTTATAAATTGTGATTCAAGGTACAACCCTCTATATACCCATATACATTTTCACATACATATTATTTTATACACACCCCATTTTACACATTGTTTTTCTTTATAATTTTTCATCTTTAAATATACAAAACAATTTTATGTTTGAATATTATGTAACTCGGAAAGACCAACCGTACAGTTTATTTTTCACAGTGAATGTTTTATTTTCAAGTAGATTGTAAATTTCATGTGAAGGAAATTATAATATTTGTTACCTGGCTTTTCATAGAAATTCAATTTTATCTGTATATATTATAAATGCGAAAGTAAGCATGTTTATTTGTTTGTTTGTTTGGTACGCTTTCACGCTAAAACTAGCGAATGGTTTTTAATGAAACTGTACAGCAATATAGCTGATATATCAGAATAACACATGAGATATAATTTATAAAGATATATTAATAAAAAAAAATTTTTTTAATTAATTTAACATTACCATAAATTATAGATTTCTGTAAAAATAGTCAATATAAAATATTTCACGGCCATCTTTTCTGATATACTCAATGAATAATTACGACTATCATACATTTCAAAAAATAGAAAACCATACATATATTTTACCTGTGTAAATCCTAACAATTATTTCTAGTGTTATTGAAAGGGGATAAGCCGAAACAATCTTTATCAATCTTTACTTTTAAACCCAGCGAAGCGGGTGGGTATCACTCTAGTATGGAGATATTTACTGTATCAGTGATGGTATACCTTTACTAGTTATAAATAGAATAGTCTGTTATTTACGATAAAGTTGTTTAAAGTTCATAAAGTTATATTTAACTTTGTCACTTTCACTAGTGAAAGCTATTGAATTATTTAATACTGAAGACAATGACTGTCTGCAATATATTAAACTATATTGTTTCCACATTTCGTTCCATGTATGGATAAATAATTTAAATAGGAAAATCTTGCTTTTCGCCTTATATCGTCAAGTTAGCTCACAGCTAGTACTTTACATGTCGTTTTCCAAGCTATTCAGTTATTACCAATGTCGGCTCATTCACAGAAAGATTGTTTCATTAACCTCAAATCTGTAATATTCTGACACATAAATTAAAATGTCCTATTTTGTCTTTTCCAAGTTTTCCAGTGATTCTGTGCCGTCGAGAATCTCTAGAAATGCTAATTTGATACAGCTTGCCTATCAGCACACGAAAATTTATCACTCACTGTAAGTATCGCATAGAGTTTGAAAATGAGTATCTATCCAATGGAAAGTTGACTGATCTATTAACTAAATTCTAAATTTCCTGCTCTATGCGTATACTCTAAAACTTGGTTGATATTTTTCTAGCAGATAGTTTCACTCGAATTCCACAAGAAAAGTTTAAGTGAAACTCATTAACTTTTCCCTACTCCTCTAAGTTTTTAAAATTTACTTCATTCTTTAACTTTAAAAATGCTACTAACTTTACTTCAGTTTCAGTAACAAATTTGTTAGTTTAGAGAAAGACGCAGACAGACAGAGAATGAGATAAAAGCTCATTGTAAAGCGTGTAAGTATTGTTTTCTGACAAATTTGCCATCTTACAAAAATATTTGATGCATTAGATGATGTAATAGTTTTTAGAACTATTTGAAGTCGTTTGTAAATAAAGTACAATTAAATTCTCTCTGTATATCAACAAACAATTTAGAATGTTAAATAGTATGACGTAACATATATAATAAAATTGTGATGATTATATAATACTAGAGTGATACCCACCCGCTTCGCTGGGTTTAAAAGTAAAGAAGTTGCTCTCGCTTACCCCCTTTCAATAAAACTTGAAATAATCGTTGATTGTTTTACACAGGTAAAATATATGGTTTTCTATTTTTTTAAATATATAATAATCGTTATTATTCATTGAGTATATCAGAAAAGATGGCCGTGAAATATTTTATATTGACTATTTTTACAGAAATCTGTTATTTATGGTAATGTGAAATGTGAAATGTCAAATTAAATTAATTTAAAATTTTTTTTTCTGTATTAATATATCTTTATAAATTATATCCCATGTGTTATTCTGAAGTATGAGCTTTATTGCTGTACAGTTTCATTAAAAACCATTCGCTAGTTTAAGCGTGAAAGCGTAACAAACAAATAAACAAACAAATATGCTTACTTTCGCATTTATAATATACAGAGATTGTACAATAAATATTTAGCAAGAAAATATACTAAACTACACCTGCTAACTGTTTGAGACTGGAGAACATTAACAGGGGTATAAGTCAAGTAATGTGTAACTTGGTTGGCTTACATTGATGCAGTCTCATAACTGAGTAAGATGAATTTAAATGAGGATTATAATTGTTTGAGATAGTGTGTTGTAGGAATACTTATCACAATTATTTGGAGCGTTGAAACAGAAAAGCCCTTGGAAATTAAAAAAAAAAAAACATGTGAAAACAAACGATTGACTGAGTTAATTGTTGAAAGACCATGTATAGACAGTGTTGATTACTCTCACATTACACATACATACATGTCACATATATATATAACTAATATAGCCATAACATACATACTATACAATTTGCGCTCTCACGGGTAAACAGTGGTGTTAACGAAAAAATATTTCAAACAAAAGTTGTTTATTTTTTCATAAGAAACATTCTGTACATTTAAACTTTTGTTCTATCTCTAACGGTTAACAAGATGGGTCTTACGGACCTAAGACCCAATTGACCTCTGTTGCTCATTCACGAACTCGACCTCACTTTTTACGTCTTCAGCACGCTATAAAGAAAATTTTAGGTTGATATCTCTTTTCGTTTTTGAGTAATCGTGATAACAGACAAACGACAGACGACAGACAACCGGAAATGGACTAATTAGGTGATTTTATGAACATCTATACCAAAATTTTATTCATAGCATCAATATTTTTAAGCGTTACAAACTTGGGACTAAACTCAGTATACCTTGGTATATTTCATATACATGGTATAAAAACAAGTGTGCCTTAGACCACACGACTGAAGTAAAACTTCTTTAGCTTGATCTCTTTCTATCTTCACTAACTTATATCTTCCTCTCAACTTGATCACACTTTTCGTAACAAGTTCATCAAAAAATCAAGTAATTTTCACAATTTTTTTATTATATAAAATTACAAAACTACTGAAATAAATTTCGTTAAAAGCCCAACCACCTTAAACCACATTGTAATACAAAAACATTAGTGTGATGCTTTGAAACACTTTTACCTTAAATATTATAAACAAGATGTTTTATCAAAATATTATTTAGTAGCATAAAGCTTGACTAACGTGTATAAGCTTGTGAGCTTGTGAGATCGCTTTTTATGTATAAAAAGTTTTCCATTAAAAATGATAGAGCTTTAAACTGAAACAACTTGTGTATGAAAAATCGCAATGTGGGCCTATTTTAACTTTATGACATCATCAGAATACAAAAACTTTAATTTAATTTTGCTCGATTAAATCCAAATTTTATCCAATTTTGATAAACCAAGTATGTAATCCTACTAAATTTAGGTCATACTTTGTGGTCAAAATTATTCTAGCTATAAAAGATTTCAAGAATGTGGAGTCCTCGTCCCGGAATTAAGCACATAAGTGATATTAGCAAAAAACTGACATCAAAGCTGAAAAGTTCGACCCAAAATTAGTGGGTTTGAAAAAAAATTTCAATAAGATCGGATCAAATATGCCTATGTTATCAAAAAAATTAAATTTTTTAACTTCATGACGTCATCAAAATCCAAAAAAATTAATTTTGCTCTATCTTTCCCAAATTTTACCCAATTTTGACAAACCAAGTATGGAATCTTACTAAATTTAGGTCATACTTTTCAAATTTGTGGTCAAAATTAACCTAGCTATAATAGATTTCAAGAATTTGGAGTCCTGGTCCCGAAATTAAGCCCATAAATGATAGCTAGCAAAAAACTGACATTAAAGCTGAAAAGTTCGACCCAAAATTAGTGGGTTTGAAAAAAAATTTCAATAAGATCGGATCAAATATGCCTGTGTTATCAAAAAAATTAAATTTTTTAACTTCATGACGTCATCAAAATCCAAAAAATTTAATTTTGCTCTATCTTTCCCAAATTTTACCCAATTTTGACAAACCAAGTATGGAATCTTACTAAATTTAGGTCATACTTTTCAAATTTGTGGTCAAAATTAACCTTGCTATAATAGATTTCAAGAATTTGGAGTCCTGGTCCCGAAATTAAGCCCATAAATGATAGCTAGCAAAAAACTGACATCACTTTTAGTGGGTTTAAAAACCCACAATTAATGGGTTTAAAAAAAATTCCTCTTTAATTTAATTGAAGTTTAATGGTCTATCATTTCAACTGAAAAACCTTTTGTGTATGTGTACTTTGTAGTGTGTATATTAGTCAAACTACACTGTATTATTTAATTATTACATTTTTTGTTTTTAGTTCACTTTTATGTTGCTTGCTGTTACATAACTTTATTATTACATAACATTCAAGCTTTCTTTAATCTTCTTTACTTATTTTATTTTTCTTCCTAAATACTTTATCTTACCCATTAACTAACTCGCTCAGATTATAGTTTAATTAAGTCAGCTTAATGCTTTCGTGGTGGAGCAAAGTTCTTTCAATAAAAACAACACCAAATTTTTATTTTAATATTGATTTATTTAAACATTCACCGAATTGTTTTAAAAGTTAGAACCAGGACTCTTCATTCTTGTAACTAATTAAATTTGGTAAAATTCATTCATATGAAATATACATAGTATATTAAGTTTAGTCCCAAGTTTGTAACGCTTAAAAATAATGATGCTAGGAAAAAAATTTTGTCATAGGTGTTCATAAAATCACCTAATTAGTCCATTTCAAAAACGAAAAAAGATATCGAGCTGAAATTTTTACAGCGTACTCACGACGTAAAAAGTGAGGTCAAGTTCGTAAATGAGCATCATAGGTCAATTGGGTCTTGGGTCCGTAGGACCCATCTTGTAAACCGTTAGAGATAGAACAAAAGTTTATATATAAAAAATGTTCCTTATCAAAAATTAAACAACTTTTGTTTGAAACATTTTTTCGTAAACATCACTGTTTACCCGTGAGGGCGCCAATTAGGCGGAAATTTTATAATATGATACTTGGTTATCAGTTATATATGTGTCACATGTTTGTATGTGTAATGTGATAAAGAAACCAACACTGACTATGCATGGTATTTCAACAATTAACTCAGTCAATTGTTTGTTTTCACTTGTTTTTACTTTAAAATATATCTGTAGATAATTTTTCGCCTGTAATAAATATGCTTCATGATTTTATAGATATTTTGTTAACATAAAATTTATTTTAAATGGTATAACAAAATTATTAATTTCATATTCGAACATTGATTACAAATATTCAACAGTATCCTTTAACATTGAATCATCCTGGTTTACCGAGTATTTCAGCACAGCACGTCCATGGAACGTTTTCAAGGAGTAGCCACATTTAAAAAGATACTTAAAAAGATATTTTAAATAATTTTTGATCAATCTTGGGTAGGGTTGATTTGAACACTTTTGACGATTTCATCCCCTCCAGCTCCACAGTTCCAGGGGGAGGGGTCCCAGAAGGGAGTTATATCAAACATAGGACCTTGTTGATATAAGCCCTAGTACGAAGTTTCACTGCTGTCCCCTCAGCCTCTCCCTAGAAAATCACATTTTCCTGTATTTGGAAAGGTTTTCCCTAGGGTGTGGACCTTCTCGAATTTTCCCGAATATAGGGCTTATACCAATTCTAGGAACATCTTAAGGTCTAGCCTTGTGCCAAGTTTAATCGAGATCGTTAGAGCCGTTTTCGAGAAAACCCCAAAAATCCTGTTTTTTCCTAGAGGGAAGTACTCTTGAAAAAAGACCTAGCGAAAAAATGAAAAAATCATCTGGAATTATGACCAAACTGAATCTATTTACCGAGTTTGAGAAAAATCGGTTGAAAATTGAAGGCTCCAGCTTGGTTATAGACATACCGACATACCAACGGACGCAACATTTTTTAAAAACCACTTGTTTGGAATCAGAGACCCTCAAAACGTGTATTTCCGTTGAAACCCCGATATCAATTTTCTATTCGATCGCAATACTTTATTATATTTATAATATAATAAAGTAAAAACGCCTCATAGACGTGATTTTCTGAAATACTTTGTATAGAAGAACACATTATTTTAACCAACCAAAAATTAATAATTCTCAATAAATATAGGCAAATGTGATATTCTATGTAACTTTGTTATTGTTCTATATGTAAACAGGAAGTGATGACACACGTACTATATTACAATATGTTACATTGTGTGTGGATGTCGATGTCGATGTCGAATCATGTATGAACAACATTTTCATCATTTCAAATAAATAATATTATATTGTTTTATAAGTTCAATTGAATATTTTAAAATAGTTTTATTTCATATTTACATGTATTTTTTAACAAACAAATATTTATTCCATGTATTAGTATTACACATAGACGTCTGTAGGATCAAATTATTCAAGGGGCAGCAATAGAAAAAAAAGTTGTAATTAATAAATTTTAAGTATTTATGTATGGACTAGAGTGATACCCACCCGCTTCGTTGGGTTTAAAAAAAAAGATTGATAAAGATTGCTCTCGCTGATCCCCTTTCTATAACACTCGAAATAATGGTACGGATTGTTTTATACAGGTAAAATGTATAATAGTCGTAATTATTCATTGAGCCAATCAGCAAAGATGGCCATGAAATATTTCATATTGACTATTCAGGACGCCTATGGTATTACATGAACACGTTATTGTGTGAATCAATGATTGAATATTCATAGATATTTCTAAAAATTAATGTACAGTGGCATGTCATCATCGATATCATCGCTTTTATTCGTTAATAATAAATTCGTTATAAAAACAATAATAAAATTTAAAAATACTAAATTCAAAAAAGAATAAACAAGTGAAAGAGATAATTGTTGAAATACCATGTATAGACAGTGTTGATTACTCTATCACATTAAACATACATACATGTCACACATACATAACTGATATACCTATATAATACATACTATAAAATTTACGCCTAATTAACGCCCTCAACATTTTTTCGTAAGCATCACATGTATGAATGTGTAATGTGACAGTGTAATCAACACTGCCTATGCATGATATTTCAACAATTAACTCAGTCAACTGTTTGTTTTCACTTGTTTTTTTATAAATTATATAAGTCTTAAAAAAGAAAAACATTTATAAAAGATAAAATGACAAGTTTACGTTTCATATTTTACGATATACCATAAATTAAACAATTTACATTCCTAACTGGTTTTACTGTAATAAATTCCCGATAATTTAAAGTTATAAAAAGAATTATTGCACAGAGTATGTATCATCGAATTCGATGATAGAAGTATTATAGAGAAATATTTTTAACATGTCTTGCCAATATGTTCCAAAACAATTTTTCAAAAAAAAAAAAAGAGTAAATAAAAAACAATAAATCTTTCAGACAAAAAAAGATATATTCGATAATATTTTTTAGTTTTTTTATATGACATCCATCTACAAGATAAATATTTTGAGGACCAAAGTCAATCGTACTATTTAGCTTTAAAGCGTTTGTGGCTTAACCTGATTTAATGTTGCAAAATCTCATGATTAGACATTTGCTTAGGCGTTCTGCACATCTGTCAAATACGTTCTCAATGTCAAACGCGTCCATTTCCCGATCGGATAAGTACTTTTTGAGATATGGCCTGAAATACATGGTTAATTTACAATATCTGGAAAATTAACCACCCAATCGTGAAATGTATGCGATTTTTGTAAATTTTGGGTCAAAATTACCATGTATATGAGATATACCAAGGTATACTAAGTTTAGTACCAAGTTTGTAACGCTTAAAAATATTGATGCTATACAAAATTTTGACATAGTTGTTCATAAAATCACCATATCTATTTCCGGTTGTCTGTCTGTCTGTCTGTCGTAAAAAGAACGTAAAAAGTGAGGTCGAGTTCATAAATTAGCAACATAGGTCAGTCCGTAGGACCCATCTTGTAAACAGTTAGAGATAGAACAAAAATATAAAAAAATTTTCCTTATAAAAAAGAATACAACTTTTGTTTGAAACATTTTTCGTAAGCATCACTGTGAGAGCGCAAATTGTATAGTATGTTTTATACGGGAATATCGGTTATATATGTGTGACATCTATGTATGTTTAATATGACAGAGTAATCAACACTGTCTATACTTGGTATTTCAAGAATTAACTCAGTCAATTGTTTTCACTTGTTTTTAGTTTAGTATACAGATGTTATGTGGGGTTCTAATGTTTTTTTTTTTTTATTGTTGTATAAATGTACAAATGTAAGTCACACAGATATATCTGTTTCGGAAAATTCATTGATCTGAAAATATGAAATCATTAAAATACTTAAAATGTTTTTCAACTGTATAATCAATAGTGTAACTGTATATATAGTTAGGGTAACGTGAATATTTATCGATATTCTATGATCGGTCGGATGCTTTTCCTATTGGCAATATTGAAAAAAACATGACTGATATGTTTTGATTTCATCTCGAATTATGTTAGAGTTGATTTCCATAACGATGAGTCCTTTATTTGTCAATTTTATTTATTTTTTACGCATAAAATTCTCACATTTATAACTATAAAAGGTATATTTATGTAAGCTATTAAGGTTGAACGAACACTATAACCATGCACATTTATTTTTTATCTTGTCACACATATTTCAAGGTTCCGTTAAGAAAATATTTTGTTTGTTTCCGATTTTATTAAAACTCAGTTCATATGGTAATTTTGACCCGAAAATTTCAAAAATTGCGTTCATTTCGCGATTGGGTGGTTAGTTTTCCAGAAATTGTAAATTAACCATGACCTTCAGGCCATATCTCAAAAACTACTTATCCGATCGAGAAATGGACGCGATTTTTGAATTTTTTGGGTCATATTTACCTTGTAAACAAGTTTTTTTAGATTTTGGAACATAGAAATTTTTTCGATTTTTTCGAATTTTTGCTAAGGGGTACCCCTTAAAAAAATTGCAAAAAATCGGGAAAAATTTTTTGTTTCGGATTTGGGTAAAACTCAGTTTATAAGGTAATTTTGACCCAAAAATTACAGAAATCGCACTAATATCACGATTGGGTGGGTAGTTTTCCAGATATTGCTAATTACCCATGTATTTCAGGCAATATCTCAAAAACTACTAATCCGATCGGGAAATGGA
Source organism: Chrysoperla carnea (assembly GCF_905475395.1). NCBI lineage: Eukaryota > Metazoa > Arthropoda > Insecta > Neuroptera > Chrysopidae > Chrysoperla > Chrysoperla carnea. The sequence goes on from NC_058342.1 coordinate 31,703,540, forward strand.
CCCGATTTTTGAATTTTTTGGGTCATATTTACCTTATAAACAAAGTTTTATCAAATTCTGAATCGAAAAATTTTTTTCGATTTTTGCGATTTTTTTTAAGGGGTACCCCTTCAAAAAATTGCAAAAAATCGGGAAAATTTTTATGTTTCCGATTTGGGTAAAACTCAGTTTATAAGGTAATTTTAACCCAAAAATTACAAAAATCGGATTCGTATCACGATTGGGTGGGTAGTTTTCCAGATATTGTTAATTATTCATGTATTTCAGGCAATATTTCAAAACCTACTAATGCGATCGGAAAACAGACCCGATTTATGAATTTTTTGGGTCATATTTACCTTATAAACAAAGTTTTATCAGATTCTGAAAGAGAAATTTTTTTCGATTTTTTTCAAGGGGTACCCCTTAAAAAAATTGCAGAAAATCGGGAAAATTTTTTTGTCTCCTATTTGGGTAAAACTCAGTTTATAAGGTAATTTTGACCCAAAAATTACAAAAAACGGGCGATAGGGCGCATTTTTATGACATTTTTATGATAGTGCGAAAGTTTCTAAAAAATTGCTTAAAATCCTATACAAAATCTATTGTTCTAAACGTCAGAAAAAAAATATAGGTGTTCTTGTAACCTTAAAAAAACCCAAAAACGAAGAAAAATTTGTAGAATTGTTTATAAGCGCACCGATATAGTAAAACAAATATTTTTATTTTCATCATGAGAATTAACTTCCAACGAATTGCAATATTTTAAAGAAGCACCTTTAAATAAGTACAAAAAATGGTCCATCCTTTTAATTATAGCAGTTTATTAACAAAAATGAATCGCCTCAACACACAACACACATTAACCATAAATATTTGGCCATATCCGATCCACTAGTGCATATAATATCCAAGCTATTAAATTTAATATCATACCGCTACTTTGAAAAGTCTTTATTATAAGATTTTTCATCTGATATTGATTGTTGAAAAGAAAAATGGTGGTTTGGAAAATGGCCAACAATATTAAAGAAAATGTAATCAGTGATTATATTCAATGTATATCAATTGTTATAACGGAATACTATGAATGAAAACACTAATTAAACAAAGTGCTTTATGTATTTTTCTAATTATATAATTAAATATATGTTTTAAAAACGACCTCACAGCAAATTACCGTCATAATTCATACACATTACCTCGTTCAAGCCCTTCATTTTATACATCTTTTGTTATAAATATATTTCGACTAAGTGGTCACTAAAAATGAACAAATGTAACTGACTAAAAAATAATTTCTATTGATAAAATGTTATTAGCAATAATTATTAACTCTATCAACTTTATCTCTAAATAATATAAATGTGAAAGTTAGGATGTTTGTTTGTTTGTTTGTTTATTACGCTTTCACGCAAAAACTTGCGAATGGAGTTAAATGAAACTATGCAACAATATAGCTCATATATCAGAATAACACATGAGTTATAATTTATAAAGATATATTTAAAAAAATAAATAACAAAATTTACACTTTGAAATATAAATTAAAGATTTCTGTACAAATTTAAAATAGTAAATGTCAAACAATTCATGGCCGTCTTTTGTGATTTCCTTTAAATATTATGAATATTTTACTCTCATAACTCAAAAACATAAAAAGAGATATCAAATTGAAATTTTTAAAGCGTCCTCAGAACGTAAAAAATGAGTTAGAGTTCGTAAATGAGCAACAAGGGTCAATTGGGACTTGGAATTCTTCGTATCTTCGAAGGATGCTCCCTTATTGTTATCCTATAATCTAGATGTCGACTTTGGCCATATTGCCCATAAAAATGTAAAACTAGACTTGATACCATGACAAAATTTTAAACTGAAATTATAAGCAATCAAAGATTGAATTCAAAGGTTGTCCGTCTCTTTGTTGCAAAACAAAGTTTTATTTGTAATTTTTATGGCAATATCTACGTATGACGTCACTAGAAGGTATCGTTCTCGTTGTTTAATTAGGAATTTTAAACGTTCATGTATTGTCAAGGGCGTCGCCAGCCGATGGCAAAGATCCATTGAAATTGTTTCATAGAAATAAGTAAACATTTTTTCTTAAATAACTTTGCTTTCCCGTGAGAATCTAAATTAGGGCAAAAATTTAGTTCCTTTTTTCTCAAAAACTATAAAAGGTTAGTTGGAAATTTGTAGGTAGCTTGACTGATTCTAATTTCATACAAAACTCATTCGAAAACTGAAATTTTGAATTCAGTAGAATTTTTCTTTTCTAAAGCAAGTGTTTTGAACCATTTTTACGACTCTCTAGAGGGGAGCAGCTGTCTCTTCCTGCCCCCCTTTGGCGACAACCATGTATCTTGCAAACTAGTAACGATTTTTAAAGACCAACTTCACTTTTCTAATCGTTAAGTGAGAAGTCTTCATCTGAAGTGATAAAAAAAATTTAGTCCGACCCCCTATTGTTTTAGTATTGAAACAATTAACTTATTTAATTGTTTCATCTGTTGACAGACCATACTGTAAATCTTTTGTTATAAATATTTATATAAAATACCAAATTTACTAACAGTAGGTGGTCTAGTACGTTCGCCTGCCTATTTTATTTTCTGTTTGCTTGTGTTACAGTCAGTCTACAACATCAGTTTTCCTATCCTGCTCCCAGCACCCATCATGCTAAAACATTCAGCTCCCTAGCCTCCCTGCTTGGCTGTGGTTATTTTTCGGTTACATATTTTGTCAAGAGGTTATAATGTTCTTATTTATTAGATATATATTTTTTGATTAAATAACTTATAATTAGATTTAAAAATATATTTGTTTATTCATTTGATGTTTTTATTTGATTTTCGATGGTAATTTAACAATCATTTTGTTCACTTATTATACCATGTATGTATGAAATATACCAAGGTATACTAAGTTTAGTTACAAGTTTGTAACGCTTAAAAATATTGATGTTATGAACAAAATTTTGGTATAAGTGTTCATAGAATCACCTAATTAGTCCATTTCCGGTTGTCTGCCCTTCTGTCCTTCTGTCCGTCTGTACGCCTGTCCGTCTGTCCGTCTGTCTGCCAACACGATAACTCAAAAACGAACAGAGATATCAAGATGAAATTTTTATAGCGTACTCAGGACGTAAAAAGTGAGGTCGAGTTCGTAAATGAGCAATATGGGTCAATTGGGTCCTGGATCCGGAAAATTGTTTTTCTTTTTAATTTTTTTTCCAAAAGGATTCATAAAAAATTATTAAGTTTCGTGGCAATCAAAGAATGATTTTGAATGAAAGAAATTTGTAAATAACAGCTTTAAAATATTTATTACCATCATGACGTATACTCATAAGTCACATGAAAATTAAAATATTGTTTTATAACAGTGCACAGAATTACCCTACATTTTCACCAAATTTCCATGCATAATAAAAATCATATGAAAAAGAAAATGAATAATAGAATAAAATTAAAAATATCATTTTCCAGACTTTACAACCTTAATAACCCAAAATCAATTTTGTAAAATAATCATAAAAAAAAAAAACGTATTGTAAGATATTATAGCAGCAATTTATGAAAAAAAATAAAACAAAATTGAATTTGAATATTATATGACGTGTTGGTGTGTTACGCACAAACACAAATATTAAAAGGCGTGGGGCGGGGGTGTGTTTGAAGGGTGTTTTTGTTGTTGTTGTTATGTTATTATATATTTAAGTAAACGAAATTATCCTATCACTATACAAGCAAAAATCTGCTTTAAAAGCTAAATAACCTCTGTATACAAATTCAGTATACAACGTGCTCTGTTATTAACTGCAGAAAACTAACTTTTCAAAATAAGCTCATCAAGTGCAACAAAAAAACTCTTTTCCAAATTTCGATCTGAGCCCTAATTTGGGAGCTACAGGTATGAGAAAAATTGATAAATTTGATTATTCACTGACTGTCATTCGATAACCAGTAGCCAATGATAATCAGAAGATTTTAGTAAATTTTTTTTTATAATATTCAACTAAGATAGGGATTTTTTAAATTATAATATAATTTAATTGGATTATATTATTTTGCAAAAACATTAAATTATTGTACGTAAACAAACAAACTATGTGACAATGGGTGTGGTTTGTTTGCTTAGGTCCAATGATAAGTTGTTTACTTATAATTATTATCATTTTCTCAGAATAATCGCAAGGGGTCCCGTACCCCATTGAACCCCGAAGTGGCTGTTGTTGATCTTTGCCCTACGTCACAGAAATTAACATTCTATTCCAAGGTATAACGCTCGTGTTCCTGTCTAGTTAATACAACAAACCCCTTACAAAATCACTCAAAACTTGACAAATAGTAATTTTCTTTCTATATAGTACAGTATTTTTGGTAACACGTTGTCTCAAAGCAAAGAAGTTTGTATAAAAATCCAGTAATCTGCATATGGAAGTATGTTTTATAAGCGTAAAAAAACGTGTTTCATATTTTTGAGAGTGAGTGCATTTAATATTTGCATATAACGCAGATTATATGTATCCATAAAATGTAATAAACATATGAATACTGGAATGAGTATCTGAATGAGTGTGTTATACCACACTTGTACTTACGCATACTTTAATATTTTATCATATGAAGGGTACATGGAAAGAACATGCTAAGATACACAGCCACAGACACCTAAGATATTTGCAAATAAGTAATTAAAGAGATATGCAAGGATTGTATAATACTAGGGATTTCAATAATACTTTATAAATACATTTTTGATTAACAAAGTTTATAAAAATCACATAAAATTCCTAGGTCATCGGGCTTTTTAATTTTTATTTTATCGTTCAAAGTTGGCTGAAAAAATTGATGAATCATATAGGTTATCCTTTTCAATTGGATGTTTCTATATCAAAAAATCTAGAGAATTTGATAAAAAACTGTCTAAAATATTTAGACAATCTTGTATAAATAATACTATTAAAATATAAGGTTGTCGATCATATCAAAACAAAATTTATTTTTTTAATAGGAACATTTTCTACATTTAAACTTTTGTTCTATCTCTAACGGTTTACAAGATGAGTCCCAAGATCCAGTTAACCAATATTGCTCATTTACGAACTCAACCTCACTTTTAACGTTCTGAGCAGTATGATATCTTTGATATTGAGTTATCGTGGGGACAGACAGACGAACAGACAACCGAAAATGAATTAATTAGATGATTTTATAAACATTTATACCAAAATTTTGTTCGTATAGCATCAATATTATTAAGCGTTATAAACTTAGGACTAAACTTAGTATACCTTGGTATATTCCATACATGGGAATGGTATGGGTATGGAAGTTAGCGGGCCATGCTCGAGTATTGGGCCTCGAAGCAATGATTCAGAACACCTAGCCAAATAGACCCTTGTACACTATCCCCGCTACGCTTTTCAGTGGCTATTATAACCAACTGATGTACTGAAATCCAGGATTTGCCGAGCGCTGAGTTTCCTAATTTCTTCTGGTTCGACTATGGCCGCACCAAACCATTTCCTTCACTGCTGTATGAGCGCCGGGCAGTAACAGTGAAAGAGGATCGATGTTTTTTCTGAATTTTCTCCGCATCTGTCACACGCGGGAGATTGTCTTTTTCCAATCTGATGTTGGAACTTGTTCAGGTTACCATGCCCTATGAGTAACTCTACGATGACTCTAATATCAGCTCTGTTTAGTTTCAAGATCTCCTCGGCTCTGTTGCCGAGCGAGTTTCTTTCATCCAACAGGCTTTTGGCGATTCGCCCTCCCTCGTAGCTGGTCCATACCTTTAATTGTTGGTTTTTCAGATTATCTCCTAATCTGTTAAGATCTTCTTGGTATGGCATCCTCGCAAGCTTTTCTTGAGTGGGAGCCATAGTGGTTCCCAGTTTGGCCAGCATGTCTGCTCTCTCATTACCGTTCCAACCAGAGTGTCCGGAGATCCAGGTAATATTGACTTTATATACATTTTATATATGGTATAAAAACACAAAATGTGACTTAGCATGTTTTTATTTGGACCCTTCGTATATCTAACAACATGAAGAAGGTACTTATAAGAGAGATACGTAGCGTATCGCATCGTATGAGTATCCTACCGTATTATATTCAAAATTTTATAACCAAACATATGTTACAAATATATTTTCATTTTGTGTGTAGTACTTAGATTTCATGTAAAATTATTTTACGAAATCAAGGTGTTCGCTATTTTTTTATATGAGAAACTTCTCATAGAATTCTAGATGAATCTGCTGAATGTATTCAATATTTGAAGTTTCCGTAATATGGTAATAAATATTCGAAATTCGAAAAAAATGATTACTATAAACAAACAACATTCAACTTTTTACACAATGTGAAATAATTTGCGTGCAATTTCTTTTTTCTTGAAAAAGTTTGAGGGAATTGTTGATAAAAATAAGTTTTATTTTGAAAAGCCAAATTTTGGGTCATAATTATGTGCTTAATTCTGGGACCAGGATTCCACATTCTTGAAACCTATTACAGCTAGGTTAATTTTTACCACAAATTTGAAAAGTATAGTCCAAATTTAGTGGGAGTACATTCTTAGTTGATCAAAATTGGATAAAATTTGGATGTGATAGAGCATAATTAATTTTTTTGGATTTTGATGACGTCATGAAGTTAAAAAATTTAATTTTTTTGATAACACAGGCATATTTGATCCGATCTTATTGAAATTTTTTTTCAAAACCACTAATTTTGGGTCGAATTTTTCAGCTTTGATGTCAGTTTTTTGCTAGCAATCATTTATGGGCTTAATTTCGGGACCAGAACTCCAAATTCTTGAAATCTATTATAGCTAGGTTAATTTTGACAACAAATTTGAAAAGTATGACCCAAATTTAGTAGGATTACATACTTGGTTTATCAAAATTGGATAAAATTTGGGAAAGATAGAGCAAAATTAAAATTTTTGGATTTTGATGACGTCATGAAGTTAAAAAATTCAATTTTTTTAATGAGGCAAATTTGATCCGATTTTATTGTAATTTTTTTTGAAACCCACTAATTTTGGCTCGCACTTTTCAGCTTTGATGTCAGTTTTTTGCTAGCTATCATTTATGGGCTTGATTTCGGGACCAGGACTCCAAATTCTTGAAATCTTTTATAGAAAGATTAATTTTGATCACAAATTTGAAAAGTATGACCCAAATTTAGTAGAATTCCATACTTGGTTTATCAAAATTGGATAAAATTTGGATGTGATAGAGCAAAATTAAAATTTTTAGATTTTGATGACGTCATAAAGTTAAAAAATTCGATTTTTTTGATAACACAGGCAAATTTGATCCGATCTTGTTGGAGTTTTTTTTGAAAACCACTAATTTTGGGTCATACTTTTCAGCTTTGATGTCAGTTTTTTGCTAGCTATCATTTATGGGCTTGATTTCGGGAGCAGGACTCCAAATTCTTGAAATCTTTTATAGAAAGGTTAATTTTGATCACAAATTTGAAAAGTATGACCCAAATTTAGTAGAATTCCATACTTGGTTTATCAAAATTGGATAAAATTTGGTTGTGATAGAGCAAAATTAATTTTTTAGGATTCTGATGACGTCATAAAGTTCAAAAATTCGATTTTTTTCATAACACAGGCAAATTTGATATTATTGGAATTTTTTTAATGCTACTAGCTTTAGGCCAAAATTTTCAGTTTTGATGTTATTTTTTCGCTTCCATTCAACTTTGTGCTAAATTTAGATACTTATTATACACGCTTTGTCGCATGCATAACCTTATTTTTCGCCATATTTTAAAACTACAATTCAACGCAATTAATTCGATGACAGAAGGTATATTTTCTCTTTATTAAATCATTCACAATCATTTTAACTTTTCTATTTATCATAATTTTTTTACATCTCTACTAATATCATGGACGGATGAACGTCCTTAAAGTTTCGTAAAACTGACCTGAATACTTGTTGCAAATCTAGCAAATTTATCCAAATACGATAATAACAAAAAAGTAAACAACAGAAAATTAGGTGAAAAACTTTTCTATATAATATTATGAAAATGGTGACAAAAGTTTTATTTTCCAACCCTTAAAATTGCAAAGTGTAGCACAAGTTTATATACAATGTAAATAAATGTTAGCATATACGTATAAAAGAGGAACGTAATAGAAAAATAAACATGTATGATACTGAATGATCCTGTACAAATATTCAAACATTGGTTGGTTCAACAATTTGGTTTGGTGTGTGTATGTTTGTGTGGGAACTTTCCTACTCAAAACGTGTTACAAATACTACCAAAAATATAAGGTACATCACACAATTAATGTTTTAGTAATAATAATTTTCATTTTCATTTCACTTTCATGAGAATTTAAATACAAGCCGAGGATATTTACACGGTAACGTCTACGTACTAGAAACTCCAATTAAATCCTTAATTTCAAATCATTTTTTAACTTAAGGATGTACGTGCGAAATGGAAGTTTTGGATAAAAGGCTTGATTTTTTTTTATATGAAGTTGAGGACACAAATTCAAACAAATGGAAACAAACGATTAACTGAGTTAACTGTTGAAATACCATGTATAGACAGTGTTGATTACTCTGGCCCATTACACATATTTACATGTCACACATATAACTAACTATATAATACATACTATACAATTTACGTCTAATTTGCACCCTCACGGGTAAACAGTGATTTTTACGAAAAAAAGTTTCAAACAAAAGTTGTTTATTTTTTGATAAGGAACCTTTTTTGACATTTAAACTTTTGTTCTATCTCTAACGGTTTACAAGATGGGTCCTTTGGACCCAAGGCTCAATTTACGTCCTTAACACGCTGTAAAAATTCCAGCTTGATATCTCTTTTCGTTTTTGAGTTACCGTGGTGTCAGACAGACAGACGGACAGACAGAAAACCGAAAAAAAACGAATTAACTTGGGACTAAACTTAGTATACCTTGACATATATTACATATATACATGGTATAAAAATATATATTTTCAATTTCGATGGTAAATTATGTTATAACTTGGTAATACTAGACGAAAAGTAACAGTAAAAGTTTTCGATACATGAAGTAATTTTCAAAATATCGAAAATTGAAAATTTTGTTTAATTATTTAGCTTTCGATATTTCGAAAACCAAGACACATATCGAAAAATTGTATACTTATTTTTCATTTACATTCATGAAGCTATACCAAATTTCATCATCAAAGTTCAAAATATGGTACAAATAATTTCAACCAGTTTAAATTTTACTTGAAGCTCGTACTACCTTAACATCAAAATATCTTTTGATCCCAAAAAAATTGTAAAATAAGCTTAGCTTTTTCTTTTTTTTACATTTTGATTTGATCCTTTCCGAGCATTTTTCACATAGCGATTAAAATTTAACTAAGAGTGAAGTAGCTTGCTGTGTACTGGTACAATATTTTTATACTCTGTATTTATGTAATATATATCAAGTTTAGTCCCAAGTTTGTAACACTTAGAAATATTGATGATACTGATCAAATTTTGGTACAGGTATTCATAAAATCACCTAAAGATTCCATTGGAACAATATGCCTCACCTCGTCTCGGTCAGTAACGAGGTTTAAAATTTTGTATATCGCTTCGACTTGCCTCGTACTTCGGTTACGTAGCCTCGGTGAAACACTAGTATGTCAACTCGATAACTCAAAAACGAAACGAGATATCAAACACTCGAATTAAATTCATAATAAACTATGCACTTTTAAATCATGAAAACATAACAGAAATATACGTTAACATGTAAACATAAAACTGATTACATAATATAATAATATTATATAACACGTAACAAACGCAAGTACGTGTACAAACGTAACATACAGTAACAATGTATTACGTAACATATATACGTTAAAAAGATCTATATACACACGTCTAATGTCTATACATTATATAACTAAGTATGTATACTGATTTAGTAGTGATTAAATAATTTTATTTTAAATGAAAATTAAAGACACTTTTATTAACAATTTTACTTTGAAATGACTTCATTTAACAATGTATATATATGTTGCTGATGGATTGTGGAATCATCTATCTTACATAATCGTTAGTTGTTTTATAAAACAGTTCCGTTATTCATAATCGCTGTACGACTTTTAGCTGGATTTGCATTGTACTACGTTTAACGAAACTACCGACCAAGCTAAGACGGAATGCAGATTTTAATATTTTATTTCGATTTTAGTAATTTTGCGTCACTAAAATTTAAAATAAATCCAAAAAACTTTTATCTTACTGTTTTGATTTGAATAACTAATTTTATCCTTTGAAAATATACTAACTAGAATTGGTAACAGAATGAGAATCACCTCTCAAAGAATATTGAGAAGGATATTAAATGCGAGATCATGATTATTAATGCGCATGTCTTAATATACAATACAATATTCTGGCGCGTATTTACAACTCATAATTTTCATTTTAATAAATATTATTCTATCATGTCTACTTTAAAATATTCCTTGCAAATAAAACAATATCTAACCATTTTTTAGAACTTTAACACAGAACACAGAGCCGCTGATTTCCCTCAATATGATCATGCGCATTGAATACCATGCTCTGGTATTGTGTTTCTCTGTCAGCTGTTTAAATATTGTGTTGTTATCTTTTTCAGATAATCAATAAAAGTTCAGTTATTATGCAAAACTTCTAAACATTTTTGGCTGTTTTGCAGAACGGAATTGTTTTGTAAAACAACAAATGATTACGTAAACGGCTGATTTGGAAATCCATCTGCGACATATATAACTTATTTGAATATTATTATCTATTTGTTCATGCTTCATTCACAACACTCCCACTTTAAAGTATAGACATGGGATTTTTATGTGCTTGGTATGTGTAGTGAAATGAAGCAACCTCAAACGATGTCGTAAAAAATGTTATTAACATAATACATAAAATATGTTATTAAACGCATTTAATAAGTGTTCATTATCAAGTATTGGTCTATAGTCTGCAAATTGTCATACTTTTTTTTTAAATGTACACCTAGTCATACTTAAAAATTTGGGCTTTACAATACCACGCCACTACAAAAATAGTAAGTGATGCTTATAAATTTGATAATATAAATATCTCTCTTCAATCATCAATACTCTAACTATAATCGTCTTTGTTCATCAAATGATGAATCTTCGATGAACTCATAATTCTAACCTCTAACAAAATCATAACTAATAATAGTAATTTGTTTTCTTTGGTACAGTACTTTTGGCAACACGATATCGATGTACATAAAGCACAATCTAAGTACTCGCCACCAGCGATGTGTACCCCAGTTACGTTTTTGCTCTTTTTGAAGGCGCTTATATGAACTGCACTTGAGAGTAACTGACTAAAAAACAATGTGATAAAATCTCAGAAGTCAATTTTTACTTACTCATTAATGGTCCGATTAATTTAACAAATGGCAAAAAACGTATCAAAATCCTATGGCAATACAATAATTTTCATAGATTTGTTAATAATAATAAAAAATGCGGGTATTTTTTTTTTTTCGATTGTATAGCATTTTAATACTGGCTTGTTGGGTCCACAATAGAAAATATTATTATAATATTTAAGTTTTTTTTTTTCGTCTTAATAAAAAAACTGGTACAATGAGAATCCATTAATACATTTCCCTTGAGGGAAGTTTTCAAAACTTGTTAACTCCTTTCTAGTTCTCGGCGATATAAAAAAAATTTTTTTTTGTATAATATGTATGTATACAGGATGTTCTGTTAATGATGGCGGAAAATTTGTACCAGTAAATTAAGCTTATCAAGAAAAATAGAAAAGCTCTTTGCCAAATTTCGATCTGACGAATAATTCGGGAGCTGACTATGTGAAGAATAAAAAGATTTATGAATTCACAGACCAATCAAATTCGTCAGTAAGTGTCACTTTAGAATAAAGAGGGGACTATCATAAAGCAATACTTGATTGTAAATTGATTTAATTGGGTAGCGAATACTAAAAACCATATTTGGTTGTCTTTATCTATAAGAAAAACAAAAAATAATACATATTTATCAAATTATTTCACCAATACAGAGATATACTTGTGGAAGATATCAAATTATACATTAATATAGATACGAGGGGATTAAATTGTGTAATACATAACACATGCCATACCAAAACACAATCAAGGCTGCTCTATCAAAGTTTTGTGTTTTGCTATGACATTATGTGTTATGAATTACACAATTTAATCCCCTTGACCTCCCACATCTAAGTGTCTCTATATTGGTGAAATAATTTGACAAATAAGTATTGTTTTCTTTATAAATAACGACAGCAAAATATTTTTTTTAGCATTCGTTACACAAGTAAATCAATTTACAATTAATTATTGTTTTATGGTACTTTCCTCTATATCCTAAAGTGACTGCCATTAATTTAACGAGTGTGATAGGTCTGTGAATTCATAAATCTTACTATTTTTCCCATATCTACTGAATTAGGCCTCAGATCGAAATTTTGTAAAGAGCTTTTCCATTTGTTTTGATAAGCTTAATTTACTGGTATAAGTTTCTGTTATCAATAACAGAACACCCTGTACAACACGATATTTTTGTAAGTATATGTATATGTGGGGAAACTTTCAACATAATATTTTCATCATATAAAATTTTACATACATATATAATTTTCTAAATATCTTTTTCGTTTGCGAGTTTTACCAACAATAGATGGAGTTTGTTACTGAATAAATATTATACATGTGAGCTAAATTCATTTCATGTTTTAACTTAAATAATGACTTGTATTCAAATTTAAATTTTTATGTCTAGCAAATTAGGGCGTTACTGGCTCGCTACTGCTCCTTTTTTTTTTCTTTTTTTTTTGTTAATTTCTTGTTTACAATGTATGGAATAATTTATAGAAGTTTTATGCAATTAAAAAACTTTTTATTTACAATTATATTGAGACGTTCGCACTCTGTTACATAATACTTATAATAATTACATAATGCAATGCACTGAGATTCCTTTCAATTTGATAATTATTACAATCAAAACCGGTTATATCGACGAGCCGGCTATAACGACCTAATGGAAAAATCTCTATTAAATCTCCATATATATGAATTCCTATACTTTGCGTAGGATTTCAAGCAGTATTTTAGAAGTAATGCGTCCAATTATGAAATGAATTCGATTTTTATAATTTTGTGTCAAAATTACCTTTTATCCTGATTTTTTAAGGGAAAAAATCTTAGAAAAAAATCGAAAAAATTTTTATGTTTCAGAATCTGATAAAACTTTGTTTAATAGGTAAATATGACCCAAGAAATTCAAATATCGCGTCCATTTCCCGATCGGATAAGTAGGTTTTGAGATATGGCCTGAAATACATGGTAAATTTACAATATCTTGAAAACTAACCACCCAATCGTGATATGAATGCGATTTTTGTAATTTTTGGGTCAAAATTACCGTATAAACTCAGTTTTACCCAAATCGGAAACAAAAAATTTTTCCCGATTTTTTGCAATTTTTTTAAGGGGTACCCCTTGGCAAAAATCGAAAAAATCGAGAAATTTTTTTGGTTTCAGAATCAGGTGAAACTGTGTTTATAAGATAAATATGACCCAAAAAATGCAAAAATCGGGTTAATTTTACGGTTGGATAAGTAGTTTTTGAAATATGGCCTAAAATATGTGACAAATTTGCAATATCCCGAAAACTAATCATTTAATCGTGGAATAAACCTGATTTTTGTAATTTTTGGGTCAAAATTACCTTATAAACATAGTTTTGTCGAAATTGTAAACCAAAATATTTTTTCAGTTTTTTGCAATTTTTTCAAGAGCGTCCATTTTCCGATTGGATTAGTAGGTTTTGAAATATTGCCTTAAATACATGAATAATTAACAATATCTGGAAAACTACCCACCCAATCGTGATATGAATGTGATTTTTGGGTTAAAATTACCTTATAAACTGAGTTTTACCCAAATCGGAAACCAAAAAAATTTTCCCGATTTTTGCAATTTTTTTAAGGGATACGTTGATATTATTCAAAAATTCATGATAGAAAACACTAAAATATTTTCGCGATTTCAAAAGTTAGAAAAACTTAACATCTTTGAGTCTTTTTCTAGAGTACCCAATAACTGCTCAGATGATTTTTCCCACAAAAATTTTGAATGATTCAAAAATTCCACTGTTATGACGTCACAAACAACAAATACTGTAATTTAAATTTTTATAGTTCATAAAATGTTTTTAATGGGAGCAAGAATGATAAATAAAAGAAAATTGAGGTAAAATTGTTGTATTCAAATGAAATGGGCATAACAATTTGAAATTGAAATGTATCAATTCGTTCTTGTAATAATGACATCTCATCTGAACTCATATAGCAGCATCTAACTGGTAACATCTAGCAGCTCATCTTGATAGCGGATAGCTGATAGCCGCACACGCAAGTCAGCCAGAATAACTACCATAAAAGAGAACAAACACACCACTAAATTACAACAACTGTTCATATTTCCTTCATGAAAATGGTTGTAGAAATGCACAACAAAAATAAAATTACAATAAAAAAGTGTGTAATATTGTTACTTTATGGTTTGTACATTTTCTCAAGTATAACGAACTGTATTTTATATTAGAAACACTTCGAATATTCGAATATTAAGTATTTTCTAAAGGCTTATATACATAACAACTTTTCTTTCTTTGCTTACTTTTTAGAATTTTTTCAGTGGCACGAAATAACATTATTATAAATGACATCTTTTGCCAAATTGAACTTAAGGATGTATGAGCATGACAACAATGTTTGATTTAAAGGCTCAAAATTTGTTTGTACGTAGTCTTTTACTCAAAGAATATGTGGTTAAAATTTCAGCTTAGGTAACCGTGCAAATTTTTAAGAAAAAAGTCATTAAAAATCGATATAAAATACATTGGCTCTTATGGAGGAATATCAAAAAACGACATATTTTGGAAGTTTTTGATAATTTTCATTTGGAATGAATGAAAACAAATTTAAAAAAAAACTTTTTAATAGAAAGTAAACATATTAGCAATGAATTAGAAAAGTAAAAACTAAGTGTCACCGTCCATAAAAGGGATGTAAGAGCAGGGTAGATTAAGGGTTGAAATTATTTTTATCTTATTTTCAACTTTGATGATGAATTTTGTTATAACTTCATGAATGTAGACGAAAAATAAGAATAAAATTTTTCGATATGTGTCTTCGTTTTCGAAATATCGAAAGCTAAATAATTAAACAAAATTTTCAATTTTCGATATTTTGAAAATTAAGCCAGATATCGAAAAATTGTATTCTTACGCGTACCTTTTTTAGATCTCACTCTCTAGAACGATCAACTGTTTCGATGGGCACATTACGGTTCTATGTTATTAGGTTAGGTTATATCGGCTGCTCACAAAGGACACACTTAGGCTATAGAGAACCTTTGTGATACCATATATGTGTTTTACCACCTTTCCGCTGATAATTTCATTTATCAGCTCCTCAATTTCAGAGGCTGAGTGCACCTCCTTGTTGCAACAGCGGGAATCTATCTCGCTACCCTTGAAAAGAAGTGAGGTGTACACCAACTGAAAAGAAGTGAGGTGTACACGAGTCTTAAAATTTAATATTGGTTGTCCTAATTGTAACTGTAATTGGGCCATAAGTTTATTGACGAGGGATTGTTAAGAATATATAAGTTTGGGTGGATTTCAAACAAAGATCACCAAATAAGAAATGAAAATGAGAAAAACAAAGAGAACCAACCTAATAATTGTCGAACAATTATTTTGTTTTTTAGTAATTAGAAGTTATCTCAATGTTTCCAATTCCAATTTTACAGAATTTTTACATTTGTCTCTTGAGACTACATACCTAATATACTGAATACTGTACACACACAAACAACATCACCAAATATATCTTTAAACATTGTTTTGTTTTTTTAGTTCGAAACTTTTACTATACAGTCGAATGTTTCGAAATGATTTTATTGTCGAAAAGTTTCTACTAAAAAAAATTTATATAATAGAATGATTGTTTTTTATTTGTGAATTAACTTTTGATACTCTTTGAACACAACAAAAAATTTCTAAAAGGTTTCCACATCACTTCTATATACAAAACAAAATAGATTACGATGGAGTACCTACAGCCATATGTATTTTAAATAATTCTCGGCAGATATTGATATTAATTTAAGATGATTGTAAACCTACAGTATTGTAAAAAAAGTTTACAATACATGCTTTACACATGCTTTGTAGTCAAGTAATGAGTTATTTTTGGCTTTACAATACCACGCAACTACAAAAATATATACCTAATATATTGTGTACAAGTACTGCTTATAAATTTGATAATATAGATATCTCTCTTCAATTATTAATAAGCTAACTACAGTCGCCTCTGTTCATCAAATGATGGATCTTCGATGAACTCTTTTAATAATTAAATTAAAATTTTGTTTTAATATCATCGACAACCTTATATTTTGATGGTATTTATTATAAACTACAAGATTGTCTAAATATTTTAGATTGTTTTTTATCACACTTTTTAGATTTTTTGATATAGAAATATCCAATTGAAAAAGATAACCTATATGATTCAACATTTTTTCAGCAAACTTGATAATAAAAAGCACCGATGACCTAGAAATTTTTTGTTATTTTTGGAAACTTTGTCAAATCAAAAAATGTGTTTATAAAGTTTTATTGAAATCCGTAGTATTATTCAATCCTTGCATACCTCCTTAAATTAAATTAAAATAATTAAAATTATACTAACAGAGTTCGGAATGAGAACCCACGAATAGCTTAAGGAGAAACAGCCCATATTTTATAATAATTATTATAAAAGAAATAGTTGAACAATATAGATAAATATAATCTAGTTATAATTATGAATATTTGAACGTCTATTCTAGTGTAGGCGCCAAGTGGGTTTCCTATGCTCTTACAGGTCCTACAGGTAGTGTATTTCGACGCATTTTCACTCGCTTCATTCTTGATATTAAGCGCCTCAAGCGTTTACAAATAGTTGGGTATTATTGACTCATAGATAAAATTATTTTCTACTTTTTAGAACAATAAAAGCTTGTTCCTTAAAAAGTATTTTTTATTAAAATTTTTAATTTAAGACTTAAAAAAAGAACATATATCAAATATGGTGGAAGAAACCTTACCATGCATTGTCATCCAAACGAAATGTGCATGCAGTTTAGGAGCAATGGCCGTATAAACAATACATTTGTTTATAACAAATCCCCCCCTCCGCTTAATCTTTGCGATGAGCAAGTTGAAAATTCGGATTAAGCGAGTCAAAATACGTCGAAATACACTCCTTGTTCGGTAGGACCTGTAAATGCATACGAAACTCACCCAGCGCCTACACTATTCCTAGCGAATATAAATAATAAATTTAGTACAAAATTAAATGCAATGTTATTATAAATAATGTTTTTGATAGAACATGTTATAAACAACATCGCAATACCATTATTATTTTAATTAATTAATAATATATAATATGAAATAACTAAAATATTAATCATATTATTTACATAAATAATATAGAAAATCATATAATTTGAGTGATTTGAGTAAACGAATGAATTCATGGTTTGTATATGTTCTAAAATGTACCAACATTACAAATATAGCTAGCGAACTCAAAAATATAATTTTAACAGAAAACATTTTAACAAACAGTGCAATGCACTCAACTATGTAGTTACACAGTAACTATTATTAATAATGTTTAATAATAAATATAGTTTAACAATTGTTTTTTACTACAGTGCGTGTAAGACAGGGCACAAACAATTTTTTATAACCTTATGTAGTTGATCACTTAGATCATCTATTACCAGTTAGGCCCATCGTACTCAGTTAGCTACTATGTGTCCTTGTCATAGTCATATGTCATAATCATATGATGCATAAAGATTTTGTGTAATGTAAACAATATCTAGCCAATGACATCTAGATTAGGAAAGGACACATGGGAACTAACTGAGCAGTCTTCTCTCTTATTCATCATATCGCAAATTTTGGGCCATGGCGTTCTCCATGTACAATATTCTATGACACCAAGTATGTACATTGTTTTTTTTGATCCTTGAAGAGCGATATCTATATTATTAAATTTATAAGCATCACTTGCACACAATATATTATATATTTTTGTAGTTGCGTGGTATTGTAAAGCTAAAAATAACTCATTACTTGACTACAAAGCATGTACAATCACCTTAAGGCTTTTATCAGAGACAAACACCTTAAGTTTAAAATAGACTGAAGAAGGAACGCACATTCTGTAGGATATGGTACAAAAATATGGTCTAAAATATATAATTTTACGATACTCCGTTAAAATTGTATTTTAAATGCCATTTGAATAATTTTCAAAATGCAATTTCAAAGACATTATTTCAACAGGTTTATTGCAAAATTTTACGATAATCGGAATCTATTTTAAGAAATATTTTGAATACATTTGTGTTAACTTTGTAAGCTGTATAGTTCGCTATTAATTGAAAATTTTTTATAACAAATATTAATTAAAAACTTGGTGTACGGACGTCATACAACCTCCGTGTTTAAGGTACCTCACAGTACCTAAGTAAACAACAAGTAAGATTTTAGTGTTAACAAGCTTTAAAGTATTTTCGTTGTCAAAATCAATGAATCGATTTGTATATGCTTGGTATGAAAAATTTAACAAAATCTAGAGGTAATTTCTATATAATTTCTAAGAGAAATGGTTAACATTCTTACATCTTTTAATCGCAAAAAATGATTCTAACAGTGAATTAATACAAACTTGGGTGAAACACTATGTTAAAATTGTATACAGGTATTCTATTATTGATAGCAGAAAAATATACCAGTAAATTAAGCTTTTCAAGACAAATGGAAAAACTCTTTACCAAATTTCGATCTGAGGCCTGATTCGGGAGATGTGGCTATGGGAAAAATAGAAAGATTTATGAATTTACAGACCTATAAAACTCATTTATCTCTTAATAGGCCTAAGTGGCCTCGCAATCTAAGGAAATAGACTTTGACCCTTTGTCTACTTAGACTTGCGTTGCGGGTTCGAATCCAGGTAGCGGCAGTGTGAACAGTTAGAATTAATGGGAGCGGTAGAATTGATCAAATTGTCGTCGCTGGGATATGAACGAAGTAACCGACTCCACCCACATCATAAATGTAATTGCATCGCATTATTTCCTCCCTAGATGTGTAATTTACTATTTCCACCTTGAAATTATAAAGATATTTGAAAATTCAATATGGCTATTGATGTTGAAAACTGGTGGAAAAAAAGTTTCCCATTACGTTAAATTTTTCTTTATGGAAGTAAAAAAAAAAACGATTATGAAAACTTTAAAAGTATTTATTATATGAACAATTCACCTTTTTCCAGTCAATTGTAAAAGTCTTGAAACGCAGCTGGATATTAATAGCTAAACATGTTTTATTTTAAATAAAAACACTTGACTGTTTTAAAGAATAACATAGAAACATTCTAAGTATGAGCACCAGTCGAAGAAGAGTATGCAAAAGTTGGTGAACGTATTTTCATTTATTTGATTTCAAGCGACCCTCTCAAAAATAGCATAGAGCTTTCAAACGTGGTTAAATGAACTGGCGGAAAAAATCAATGTAAACCTAAGCACGCTAAAGAAATTTCAGCTTGATCAATATTTTTAAGCGTTACAAACTTGGTACTCACCTTAGTATACCTTGATATATTTCATATACATATGGTATACAAATATTATCTTCTTAGAAACTATTAAGGGTTGTCTGTAATCCGAAAGTTTCGAATTAAATAAATTTAATTGAATTATAATCACAGATACGATTAAAAAAGATTTTTTCAATTTAAACTTTCATAAGAAATTATATTATTTTTAATAATTAAGGTATTTAATTTTTTTTAAATTAAATAACACAATTAATATTATATTTAAAATATAAATAAAAACTTATTTTTCGTGAAAAATGAAAAAGCATAATATTTAAAGATAAAACGTAAACGTTTTCGTTCGTAGCATAAGAAGTTCAGTAATTATATTAATATCAAGTGAATATCATTTCGGTAACGCGAGTAAACATTTTGTATATACTTTTTAACTTAGTTATACCCAGAAGATGAAGCTCTTTATTCTCTATTTAAGATTCAGCATACTTTTTACCTCTCACGTGCATTAGTGATGGAATAAACAAAACTAATTCTATAAGAAACGAAACACTAATTGTATGATGAAAAATTGCAGAATCGGTAGATTGTTGATTAGTTGTTTAAGGATGTATGAGCACTTTTTATTATAAATTACGATATACGACGAAAAGTAAGAGTAAAATTTTTTGATATCTAGCGTTATTTTCAAAATATCGAAAATTGAAAATTTTGTTTAATTACTCAGCTTTCCATATTTCGAAAATCAAGGCACATATCGAAAAATTGTATTCTTATTTTTCATCTACATTCATGAAGTTATAACGGAATTCATCTGCAAAGTTGAAAATAAGATAATTTCAACCCTTTATCCACCCTGCTCTTATAATACAGTTTATATAGAAGCCAGTTACTCTTTTCAATAATGCACTAAATTACAGGAGTTATTATTTTTATTTAAATAGGTTCAGTATCACGTACTGAATATAAATGCGTAAAATCCTTACACAAATAGGCGGAGGAAGTGTCTATCTTTTTAACGAAAACTGTTTTAGGCTACATCTCCATAACCGTAAACTTTAGACCAAAAATGGTAAAACTTTTCTTGTAAACTAACTTTTTTGTATCATTAACCGTTTAGGAAGATTTACTAATTGACTATTTGACCGATATCTCTTTTAATATTTGTTTAAAAAAGAAAATGATAACTTAACTTTTAAATCTACAAATTTCCTGAAACATTTTTTCTAATATTAATATTTATGAAGTTATAACGCGTTTAATGAGTCAACCACCGGGTGCAAGAGATCATTTTTCGATAATCCTAGTTTGAAAATGCCCACAATTTAGGCTTCCAGACCAGAAGACGCCGCCCTTAAATAAATTGTTGATATAATAAGGTCATTAGCAAAAATTTATTTGATTTTCGAAAGCGAACATTTTATTCTTTTAAGCGTTACAGTTTATTTTATAGGTTATAAACAAAATTTTCAAGTTAATCGAACAATTATTAAGTAGGGTATAATTGACTTCTAAGATTTTATAACATTGTTTGTTAGTTAACTACAAAAAAAAGCTAACAAAAGCATGTTAAATTGTAGGTTGAATAAATTTTCGAATCAATCATGGTATACCCATCACTAAATATGCATTGTATCTGCACCGTGCAACCATGAACGGTGATCATTAAACATGACTGGGTACAAAATTTATAAAATAAAGTATGAATTTTATACCTCGGTGTATGTGTTATACAAAGTCAGATATTTTAAAACTAATGAGTGGTAACACTGTATGCTTTAAAACAAACATCACTTATGTATGTATATTATATATGTACTCAGGACTCCATCTACAGCAATAGAGGGGAGAGGGGGTTAGAGCACTTTAAAGAAGGTATTGAGGATATCGAACAGCTTAAAATAGAGTC
Source organism: Chrysoperla carnea (assembly GCF_905475395.1). NCBI lineage: Eukaryota > Metazoa > Arthropoda > Insecta > Neuroptera > Chrysopidae > Chrysoperla > Chrysoperla carnea. Next base: position 31,725,179 of record NC_058342.1, read on the forward strand.
AAAACCGATTACTACGATTTTGACGGCACCTAAAATTATGAATATGAAATCTAATTGTGAATTTTTACCGCAGTTTACACTAGTAGTTATCTACTCGCTTCGCTGGGAAAGTACGACTTCAAAAACAAAGACTACCTCGTTATAGCATTCACTTCCCTTGCACTCATTTATCCAACTCTCTTCTTCAACAATTTCAACATTTTTTGGTATGGAATAATAATTTTTTGTGAAAATAAAATACAGTCCATGTTCCTTGCTGATAGTGTAAGAATTTTTAAATCAGTCCGGTAGTTTGAGTTTATAGATTATAATGAATTTTATAAACAAATTTTTGACACCTTAGGATTTTAATTTTGATACGGAACCCAAATTTTTTTGAAAATAAAAAAAACGGCTCATGTTAGTCGCTGATAATGTGTAACTTCATATTGGTGGAAGAATTTTGTTAATCGGTCCAGTTTGAAATATCCATTACAAACGCAGAAAAAATAACAAACAATTGACTGAGTTAATTGTCAAAATACCATATATAGACAGTTTTGATTAGGAAATCGTTTGTTTTTTTGTCATGTAAGTAAAGAAAGGTAGCCACTCTTACACACAAAGTAATAAGATTATGTGTCTTCTCACTTCTTCAGTGAAAATATTATATGCTATAATCATTTTGATGGTCGTATAATAAATTTTAAAGTCAGATTTTATGACGATATTCAAATATGTTGTTGCGAGTAAAATGATCCCCTTTATATACGTCAAAATGATGCCTATTTCGTGTGTAAAATTATGACAGCTAAAATGAGGTATTTTGAAAATAACGCCAGATATCGCAAAATTTCATTTTCATTTTTCGTCTTATGTCGTCAAGTTATCATTTTAATTTATCATCAAACCCCCACAAGCGATGTCACTGTAACCAATTTTGACTGTATATATTACATAGGGCCGATACCACCGAAAAACATTATTTTCGAGTTAAGTTTCTGGTGAAATGAAATTTAAATATTAGCAATATCAGTAACTTTTAATTAAATAAGTTTCGTAAATATCAAATAAATTATATAATCGGTTTCGTACTTGTATTTATGTATTATATTAATTCTTCTCTCTATAATCCTTCTATATATCTATGTTAGCCCTCTCCACCGCCTTCCCTCTCACCGTACAACTCTCACGCCCTTTCTTATACACAAACCACTTTCATTGATTTTAAAGGAACTATCATTAGACCGAGTCCTGAAGGAAACTAAAACCAATATATAAAGTATGTTTTGAAAATATCATTGGAAACATAATTGAAAAACAAATTACAGTAGAGTCTCGATAATCCAACCAATATTTCAGTAGCCAAATTCTTTCTAAACAAATGAAAACAAACAATTGACTGGGTTAATGGTTGAACTACCATGTATAGACAGTATTGATTACGCATTCGCTTGTTTTTAAACGTCATGTGAATAAAGAAAGATATTTATCGATCAAAGTTGAATAAAAAAGTGATGAATCATATAGGGTATCCTTTACAATTGGATATTTCTATATCAAAAATCTAGAAAGTGTGATAAAAAAGTATCAAAAATATTTAGACAATCTTGTAGTTTATAATAAAGCCATAAAAATATAAGGTTGTCGATGATATCAAAACAAAATTTAAATTTAATTATGAGATCATCAAAGATCCATCATTTAATGAACAGAGACGACTATAGTTAGAGTATTGATGATTGAAGAACGATGTCTATATTATCAAATTTATAAGCATCACTTGTACACAATTTATTATATATTTTTGTAGTTACGTGGTATTGTAAAGCTAAAAATAACACATTATTTGACTACAAAGCATATATTTGGTTTATATGTATGTACAGTGCAATAAACGAAAACTCCCTTACAATACTGTAGGGAAACAACCACCTTAACTGTCCACTGTCCTTTGTTTATGGACATAATGCAGGGCCCAAAAAAATAATACTGTAGAAATGGATAGAAAATATTTTTTTTCTTTTAAATTCTACAGCTTCTGTACTATATAAAAGTAATTCAAGAGATATTTGAAAATTTTCAAATAAATTATATGATTTAAATGAAAAATATATATCAAATTTGTGGGAATTATAATCATTTCCGTGGTATTTTTCAAACGGAAACTATCTATGAGGCTCCAGACAGCACACTAGTTCACCAATGAATATCAATGTTTAAAAAAAAGGACAATTTTTATTCGTTTAATATATTTTTTATTCAGTTATTTTTGTCAGAAATCTCATATTTATAGTTGTAAATGTATCTATGACGGGCACAGGAGAAGAACATGCTAAGTTACATAGACATTCAACTGAAATATATGCAGTTGAAGTTCTGAAGGTGTTTGTTTCCCAACAGTATTGTAAAAAAGTTTTGGTTTATTGTACGGTACATACATATAAACCAAATACATGCTTTGTAGTCAAGTAATGAGTTATTTTTAGCTTTATAATACCACGCAACTACAAAAATACATAATATATTGTGTGCAAGTGCTGCTAATAACTTTGATAATATAGATATCTCTCTTCAATCATTAATAATCTAACTATAGTCGTTCTCTGTTCATCAAATGATGGATCTTCGATGAACTCATAATTAAATTAAAATTTTGTTTTGATATAATCGACAACCTTATATTTTTATGGTATTATAAACTACAAGATTATCTAAATATTTTATTAGGTTTTTATCACATTCTCTAGATTTTTTGATATAGAAATATCCAATTTAAAAGGATAACCTATATGATTTTTTCAGCCAACTGTGAACGATATAATAAAAATTAAAAAGCCCGATGACCTAGGAATTTTTTGTGATTTTTGGAAACTTTGTTGATAAAAAAATGTATTTATAAAGTTTTATTGAAATGTCCCTGCACAAAACGATGGACCTTAGCATGTTTTTAGCCTGTCAGACTTGGACTTAGTATGTTCTTCCCCTGTGCCTTTCATAAGTATAAAGCATTTTACAATAATTGGTCAATAAAAAATGTTTAAAAAGTATATAATATAATAATAATAAAAAGAAGAAACTGAAACATCTCTCCAAAAAGCATAACATTTTCTTTTATTTCTTATATTATTAATAAAAAAGGATAACAAATCCTACGTACAAGATGATCTTATCAAAATGAAATTATAGAAAAGCTTTTCTTTATAGAAAACTTTAGAGATTTTGTTCTTTAATTGATCCTGGAAAACTCTTCTACGAGATTGAGTTCATCAATACGAGCGAAAAAATTATTTACTAAATTTCAATCTAATGTTTACTTTACAAAATATTCCAAGAAATCTTTCATTCAAGCATTTTTTGTAAATGGTATAGAAAATGTCAAATTAAAATTATTGAAAAGTAATAATGAATTAAACTTGCTGCAGTGGAAATTACGAAAATAAGAGATAAAAATGTATAAATTAATTTTTTTGAAATTTGTTAAAAAATATTATTAAATTTTCAATGTAAAGCATATAAGCAATATACAGGGTGTTCTGTGAATCGATGGACATAGCTTAAGGGGGTATTCTTTGGACAATTTTAAATCGAAAGTTTCTTATATACTTTTGCCCAAAGTTCAACAGTTATGGAGTTATGAGCACTATTTTAATTAGAGGGACTAATGTTCTTGCTGAAAATCGTCGGAATGTTCTTGCTGAAAATCTTGTAAGCTTTAGGAAAAAAACCTTTTTTAACCCCCAAACCAAAAAAGAGGTGTTATCAGTTTGGACGCTATGTGTGTATATCTGTCTGTGTGTCTGTTTGTGTCATCGTAGCTTCTAAACGGATGAACCGATTTGGATTTTTTCGTATCTTTTGAAAGGTAATTTAATGGAGAATGTTCTAAGCTATGTCTCAAGTGCGATTTTAGGGCTCCCAGCCCGGCAAACTATAAAATAGGCGATGATTCTTAAAATCGGTTCAGTTTAGAGAAGGCTCTAAGGAAAAAGGTATTTAATGGAAAGTGTTCTTAGATACGTTTCATATTGAAGAACACTTGTTTAGTAGGAATTCTTCGATCAGAAAACAAAGTTTTTTTGGGTATGTTTTTGCGAGTTATCTGTCCTTTTAGTGGACCACTTTGTTTTATGATAAACAATGAGAGAAAAAATTTGTAAACTAAATATTATTAAATTGTCCACAATATCATATAACAGCGAAACTGTAGTATCTCTCATAATGCTCTTAATACATTTAAAAATATTGCATTGTCGTTTGTAATAAGGTGATATCAGTATATACCGTATATCGTATACGGTATAACTGTATACGGTTATGTATAACTGTATACTGCAGACGGGAAATCGTGTAAGTCATAAGTATACATATTACAAAAACATATACATTATACAACAACTCAACATCAGTTCGACTGTGTCTTTTCCATTTATGAAAAATCTTGTTTTGTCTTATAATAAAATTTGGGGAATGTTTATTAAAAAAAACAAGTGAAAACAAACAGTTGACTGAGTTAAATGTTGAAATACCATGTATAGACAGTGTTGATTACTCTGTCACATTACACACACATACATGTCACACATATATAACTGATATAGCCATAACATATAATTTGCGCCCTCACAGATAACCAGTGATGTTTACAAAAAAATGTTTGAAACAAAAGTTGTTTAATTTTTTGTAAGAAACATTTTTTACATTTAAACTTTTGTTCTATCTCTAACGGTTTACATGATGAGTTGTACGTATCCAAGATCCAATTGACCTATGTTGCTCTTTTACGAGCTCGACCTCACTTTTTACGTCCTGAACACGCTATAAAATTTTAGTATTAGATTCTTTACTGTTTAGGTAAAAAAGTAGAATAAAATTAAGTTGGAATAATCGTGGATGGGTTTCGATTTGACGAAACAAAAATAGCGAAGTTTTATCAAATGTCGAAACAAAATTTGCTAAATTTTTTATAGTTTATTGCCTGCGATACTTGGTCTTGTTTCCTTGCACTAAAAACAAAATTTACCTGCGTAGATAATTATGGAAGTCGAAAAAGTAAAGTTCAGCAACATACCTAAATGTGTATGTCGGGGATGGATTTCTGAATCAATTGTTTTACAAAACTATTATGCAAAACAGCTGAGTGACATTTAGCGGTTTTTTTTCGCAATAACTGTACTTAAACATACAAAATTTTATAAAAATTTTGTATTTACCTACGCAGGTAGTCAACCTTAGTAGCTCAGTTGGTTAAGGCGTAACCCATTCCGTTCGCAGTATGCCTAGGATAGCGGGTTCGAATCCCGGCGTCACAACAAAAATTAGTTTAATTAATAGTTACGATGGGCTGGTGTAGTGCATGGTATATGCATGAAGGAGGTGCACACAGCCTCTGAACTAAGTGAGGAGCTGTTAAATGAAATTATCAACGAAAAAGGTGGTAAAACACATATATGGTATCACAATGGGCTCTATAGTGTGTCCTTCGTGGACAGCCATTATAACCTAACCTAACCTAACCTAGGCAGGTATATTTGTGGACGAAAAATACACTGTATTTGAAACTTTGCTGTACATCAGATATAATTGGTGGTTGAAAAATACACATTAATAAATATGTGTTTTAATGCCACCAAATATATCTGATATACAGCTTGGTCACAATTTTATTGTCCACAAGTATACAAAAATAATCGGTTAATTAGGTTATATTGGGTGTCCACGAATAGAACTATAGTTAATATGCTTGTAATACTAATTGTTTAATATTTTTATCATTTATCAGCTCTACACTAAATGTATTCCGTCTTAGTTTGGAAAGCTAAACGTAGCGCAAGGGCAATCCAGCTGAATTACTTTCAATTGCAATGCATAACGGAGCTGTTTTATAAAAGAAATAACAGTTTTGTAAAACAACTAGCTGTGAACTACCCGCTTTGCTGGCCAACATCCCCACTTGCACCCCTCCCTCCACATTTCCTTGCGTGGGATAACAGTTTTGTAATGTACACGCCATGCTCTTTTATTTGATACCCCACTTGGGTATATTTGTAAATATTCGATAATTCCTTTCCACTTTCTCGCTACACCTTTCTACCCTCCGAAGGTTAAAAGTATATAAAAACAATAGATCTTTGAAGCTGGTTGTATATCGTGTCAATATTTGAGCTTAATCGAAGCACAACTTTTTTAGTTTTTGAAGCATATCCCTTTCAACCCCTATTTCAACCCCTTACTCTACTATAATATGGATGTATTATACATAAAAACCTTCCTCTTGAATCACTCTATCTAATAAAAAAATCCGCATCAAAATCCGTTGCGTAGTTTCAAAGATTTAAGCGTACAAAGGGACATAGAGACAGAAAAAGCGACTTTGTTTTATACTATATAGTGAAGTGATTCCGCAATCCATCTGCAACATATACAACTTGAACACAAATATTATATACGTTTAAGAATTGCAATAAATTTCTAGCAAATAACATTAGTATGACAGTTATGAGTCATATAGTTATTACAATATACAATGAGGTACTACACTACTACATACAACCTACAGTGAAACATGTTAGCTATTCCAAATTGGAATATTTGTTGTAAATTTGTGTGCTATTTCAGTATTTCTACAAACTAAAATACTATATTTTTATATTTAAATTACTATTAAATGCAAATATATTCTGTGTTCCGTGTTCTGTGTTCTGTGTTCGAGTCGTTTTCCACTTCTATACACTCCAAAAACATTCGAGAATGTCTACTTCGATGCTTTTACTTACACACACACACACACACACACACACACACACACAATTACTATATTCTTTGACCGATTTTATACTTCTATTTTCTTTACTTCCATTATCATTGAAATATGTTACCTTTTATAACTTTGGGCGAAAATATATGTTAGTTTGGTTTTAATAACTTACAGGGGGGCGTGTAAGTAAATCTATATATAAAAAGAGAGTGTTTGTTTGTATGTCCCCGATTTTCCCTAAAACTAACCATTGACCTTCGTTAGGGGATTATGTCATTGGGTAGCCCTTAGGCTCCCATTGTGAATAAGGGAGTTTGGTGGGGGTGGAATTAAAAATGATCTAGGAATTCATAGAAAATAGATTAAATAATAGTTCTAATAATTTTCAATAGATGGCGCCACTGTCAATAGTACCATTTTCACTAGATGGCGCTACTGGCGCAAATGTCTTTCGATTTTTCTCGAAAATTCTGGAATGTTCCATGGATTTCTATCGAATTTTCTAGAATTTTCTCGAACATTCTGGAATGTTCTATGGATTTCTATCGAATTTTCTAGAACTTTCTCGAATATTCTCGAATGTTGTATGGATTTTTATTGAATTTTATCAAACTTTCTCGAACAATCTGGAATGTTCCATGGGTTTCTGTCGAATTTTCTAGAATTTTCTCGAACATTCTGGAATGTTCTATGGATTTCTATCGAATTTTCTAGAATTTTCTCGAACATTCTGGAATGTTCTATGGATTTCTATCGAATTTTCTAGAACTTTCTCGAATATTCTGGAATGTTCCATGGGTTTCTATCGATCTTTCCCTTACTTTTCCGTACACACAGAGAGTGTAGACATAATATTGGGATCGGCCAAAAAAATCTTACTGTTCCGTACACACAGAGAGAATTAAAAAAAAAGTCTTTCATTTAACAATTTTGATATTTAAATGTGCAAAAACAACCCAGCGAAGCGGGTTTAACAGCTAGTATAAATATAATATGACTATAGATAGATTCAAGGATTGATTAATATTAGAGATTTCAAAAAAACTTTATGAATACATTTTTTGATTAACAAAGTTTACAAAATCACAAAAAATTTCTAGGTCATCGGGCTCTTTATATGAAATATGCAAGGTATACTAAGTCTAGTCCCAAGTTTGTAACGCTTTAAAGTATTAATACCATCAAAATATAAGGTTGTCGATGATATCAAAACAAAATTTTAATTTAATTATGAGTTCATCGAAGATCCATCATTTGATGAACAGAGACGATTATAGTTAAGAGTATTGATGATTGAAGAGCGATATCTATATTATCAAATTTATAAGCATCACTTGCACACAATATATTATATATTTTTGTAGTTGCGTGGTGTTGTTAAACTAGAAATAACACATTATGTGACCACAAAGCATGTATTTGTTTTACATGTATGTACCGTGCAATAAACCAAAACTTTTTCTACAATACTCTACGTTTACAATCACTTTAATGGAAGTAAGTTGAATCAGTATCAAGAAGAAAAAAAAATACAAGAAATGGAGTGGTTTGTTATAACAACAAAAATATGATTACAATAAATAAATGAATAGTACTTTTATTTCGCACATTATTCATAAAAATGTTTATAACTTCATAATATTATTTATGAAGCTTGCAGCTTGAATAAATTTACCTCCTAAATAATATCACATTTACCATTTACCATTTACCCCATATTTACCCATCATTTTTCATTTGTTTTGTGTGTACCATGTAATTCATATGAGACTTAAATGTATATGTTTTTTTTTTTATTTATTTTATTATCAAAAACATGTAAGATTTTATGTTTTTTATTAATATTTTTGTGTTCAATTTAATTAATTTTATTGATATTTACATGTGAAGTGAACGTCTATTTTTATACCATGTATATGAAATATACCACGGTATACTAAGTTTAGTCAAAAGTTTGTAACGCTTAAAAATATTGATGCTTTGAACAAAATCTTATAAAATGATCTAAAGTTTATATCAAACTCTTGTTAACTGGTTTCAACAATCTTCATGAAGTTGCCTCAATCACATATGGACAAGCCATGATAGATATATTTTCGTCTTAACCTAGTTCTATATTTTAAGCAACCTCAAAGAAATTTTCTTTTAATTCATCGATTCGCTTTATTTACACGATTACATATTCCAACTAAGTTCCATTTTGTTTTCCATCAATAAAATATATGACTTTAAACGAAAATCAATCTCATTCATAGTCAGATTTTGTTTATTTAACTTCAGTGATTTTGTATCAATGAATTCATATTTTAAATTCATTCCCATTCGATTGTAAATACAAATATTTAGCTGTACTTGTTCCAATCGTTAGTGAATTGTTTGAAACTATTTTTAATTTATTTCAATATGAAACGGCCAACTTTGGGATGAGATTATCATTATTTTAATTTGTTTTTCAGTGTACATAAACTTTGTGTGCTACACTAAGACAAAAAGAACAAAAATTATTATTGTATGTTGAAAAAACCTTGTGTTATTTTCACGTTTACTAGTAAACAAACATTGCGTTAATCTAATATATTGCGTGGAAGCCTAGTGTTTTATTTATTTTTATTAATATTTGTTATTATATCGACTAGAAATATTTTGAAATCAATTTAATTAACCATAAATAATTTAATAAAAATCATATTTTATAGGTAAATAAAAGAAGAATTGAATTTAATTACTATTTACATTCAAAACAATTAAATTCTATTTAAATTGTTGTTTACTTCATGTTTGTTGGCTATTTTAATAACAAGTGAAAACAAACAATTGACTAAGTTAATTGTTGAAATACCATGCAAAGACAGTGTTTTGATTACTCTATCCCATTACATACATATACATGTCACCCATATATAACTGATATTCCCATATAATACATACTATACAATTTACGCATAATTTGTGCCCTCATGGGTAAACAGTGATGTTCACGAAAAAAAGTTTCAAGCAACAGTTGGTTATTTTTTTATAAGTAAAATTTTTTACATTTTAACTTTTGTTCTATCTCTAACGGTTTACAAGACCCAATTGACCTATGTTGCTCATTTACAAACTCGACCTCACTTTTTATGTCCTGAGTACGCTGCAAAATTTCAGCTTGATATCTTTTCGTTTTTGAGTTATCGTGTTAACAGACAGACGGGCAGACAACCGAAAATGGACTAATTAGGTGATTCTATGAACAAGTAAACCAAAATTTTGTTCATAGCATCAATATTTTTAAGCGTTACAAACTTTGGACTAAACTTAGTATACCTTGCATATTACATATATGCATGGTATAAAAATCAGTGTACATAATTATAGTCCAGTTTGAAACGGCTCAGCAATTAATTCATCATTTAGTTTAGAGCAAAAAAGTCTACACTAAATAAATGTATAAAGAATGACTGCCATCTGTTGAGCGAAACAAACAATATGAGGGATTAAAAACAAATAAACATATATGTCTAAATTATTTTTAAAATTATAATTTCTAAATTATTGAATTATTGAATTGAGAATTGATTATCAATGTTTTGAGTTTTGGTGTCAGTAGGCACAAAATATTGAATTTTTGAAGTGAAAACTTCTAACGTCGCTAAGACGTTGAGCACTTTTTGGTAGGGGAAAGTGAAATCTCTTGCGTTCGCGTCACCGATACTCTTATAGCAGTATATCTGTAACTATACAGCTGACGTATTGTGTAATATTAGTGCCGCGTATATATTATGAGTGAAAATGAATGAATTTAGTGAATAAGTTTCAACTTCTATCGGCATTTCCTATGACTGCTAGTTTTTTTGTTTTATATACAATGGGTTATCTTCATCGAATTTTCGAAAGCAAGTAAGTTAGGAACTGGTAAGGTTTTCGAAGACTACACTGATCTCATAAGAAGAACAAAAAAAGTCATAATAACTTTTGGACCAAATTTTTCAACAGTCTGTTCAAAGTTATAATTTTCGATATGTTTTCGTCATATCAGAATGGTCTAACACAGAGATATAGATAAAATCTTTTGTAAAATATATGGAACGAAACTTGTGTTGCTGTTTACCAAATTACTGTAAATTCTAATTTTGTAATCAAGCTGCTATTTATAAATATATATCTTCATATATAACACAATAGTTCAAAATCTGTGGCAAATACAACCGTTGAGTGATAGACCAATAACTTTCTGTTCGTTTATTCGTGATACATCGCCTAAGAAGAAATTTAATCGAACTTCATTATAAATTACAAAGTCTCAATATTTCAGATAATTTTTTATCACACTCTCTAGATTTTTTGATATAGAAATATCTAATTGAAAAAGATAACCTTTATGAACGATTAAATAAAAATTAAAAAGCCCGATGATTTAGGAATTTTTTGTGATTTTTTTAAACTTAGTTAATCAAAAAATGTATTTATAAAGTTTTATTGAAACCCCTATTATTATTCAATCCTTGTATATCTTAAACAAAATACAGGAAACGAAAAAGTTACTCAGAAGCCGGGACTCAAACTCGAATCGTCTCTATACGGTCTACGATACCATAAAAACTCCACGGTGAAATTAAAACCTTTCTATCAGAGAGTTAAATATATAGTGTGGTTCATAACTACAAAATATTTTGAATAATTAACAAAAAATTCATCTCTTTGTACTAGACACTAATCAATATCATTAATTAATTAGCTTACTAAACTACTATAGGTATATATGTACTGTAATGTTGGTATACCTGCTTTTGGTCATATACAATTGTGACGTCATACATGCATACAAAAGTGATATATCCCATGTACATATTGTATTATAATTTAAATTGTATATATACTAAATCCTGTTTATCCTGCAGGCGTACAGGACATTATTAACAGGATAACACTCACACACACACACAAACCTAAATTGTAGCGAAATTTATCATATAGATATTTCTGGTATTTTGTTCCATAAATATTTATTTGATTTTGACTGTTATATAATTATCTCATAATTGACCTATTTAAAGTGACTCTTCAAGGTCATTTCACGTAACTTTTTTCTCGAAACAAATTTTTATTTTATTGGAATATTACAAGCGAAGTAAATTTTGGAAATATTTGTGCTAATCCGTCAGCACTCGCGATTGCCTGTTAATTCGTTAGCACTCAGTCCTTCAGAAACTGTGAGAATTTCTCTCATCACAAGAGTAAAGGTTAAAGCAAAGAATTTTTAACTTTCGGGACACACATTCAGCGATTCATTTTTATATATAAGAAGATTATGTAGAGGTTATGGCTTACAAAGTAAAATAATATTTAACGCGCGAGTTTAATACTGGATTAAATCGAAAATCGATTCAAGAGTGTCTAAGAAGCTAGCCTTAGACACAAATTAAAAGACATTATTTTATAATGTTTATTTTTATACCTATGTATGGGTAGTGACTCCACAGCCTTAATTTACAGATAAAACGTGAAAACCTATATCTAATTGTATTCATTTTATTTCAAATAGTTGATAAGGTAATTTATTTTGCAACACTTAAGCTTAAAGCCACAAAATATAGCCACAGTTACATAAAATTTATAGCTAATACACCTCTGAGTATTCGTAACACAATTCAATGAATTATTTTCAATCAAAAAATTTCATGAATAGTGTAAATTTTTCATTGTATTTTTATGGTGTTATCAAGAAGTGTGAAAATAAATTTTCTTTTTCAAACAAAGGAGAAAACGCAATGAAAATTTTTATCGTTAGTTTATTTCTTTTCTATTCAAAGTACATAAATACAATGTGTCTAAGAAAGCATGAATCAAAACTATAACTAACTTTTAAACTAACTATTACTTTTAAACGATTCAAGGAAATCGAAAAATATTTGGTTACGGAATCTGATCAAGTTCTGTTTGTAAGGTTAATATGACCCAAAAATTGTAAAAAAGGGTTCATTTTTGAAATATGGCCAAAAAAATTTCAGAGATCATACGATTTTAGACGATATCCCAAAAACACATACCCACTCGTGAAATAAGCAAGAAATTTTTGAAAAAGTATAAAAATAAGATAAATTATTTTGACTTAAAATTTTTCTAAATAATGTTTATAATAGATTTCTTGGTTTCAGAAATTCACGGATGATTGATGAAAATTACTGACCATTTATGATGGACCCTGTAATCTTATTGGAGTTAGAAAGAGACATAAATTATGAACATGAATATAATAAAAAAGAAACAATATCTCTTTATATTATAAATGCGAAAGTAAGCATGTTTGTTTGTTTGGTTGGTTGTTACGCTTTCGCGCTAAAACTAGCGAATGGTTTTTAATGAAACTGCACAGCAATATAGCTGATATATCAGAATAACACATGAACAATAATTTATAAAGATATATTACAAAAAAAAACAAATAATAAAATTTTATTTAATTTGACATTTGAAATTATCATAAATTACAGATTTCTGTAAAAATAGTCAATATAAAATATTTCAAGGCCATCTTCTCTGATATACTGAATGAATAATTACTATTATACATTTAAAAAAATAATATATTTTAGCTGTGTAAAACAATCCCCACCATTATTTCGTGTGTTATAGAAAAAGGATAAACGGGAGCAATCTTTATCAATCTTTATTTCCAAACCCAGCGAAGCGGCTGGGTATCACTATAGTATTCAAATAAGTAATATTCAAATAGATTAATTTAAATAATCTGAGTCCTTGAAAATTTAAGGTTACATATTATAATTTATCACTGTAATAAAACTGGAATATGTTTGGAGTTTGGTTTGCCTAGTGCTTGCTACACGATACGAATATGTAGTTAGTTGGCTAGCAATCGAAGCGCTTACTATAGTTAAAATCGATTGTAACGACATCGAAGGAATCTTCAATGAGCCCATAGTCGTACCAATAGGGTATTCTATTTTTTTCAAAAAGTACTTCAAAATGTTGATTTTGCTAATAAAAAGCATCCAAAATTTCCCCTAGGCATACCGCGGACGGAATTGGATATGCCTTAACCAACTGATCTGCTAGGGTCGACTAAATCAAAACTCTAAATAAACATAATTTGTGTGTCTAGTATACAAAGGACACCGAAATATTAGATAGCTAAATGACTTTCTGTGAAAATTTTGCTAACCCACCCTAAAATGTTCTTTGGATCATTCTGATAAAAATCTCTCACGGCCGCAAAAATGTTTAAAAGTATCATGTATGTGTAGCTTTGAATAGCTCCTAGCTCGAAAACTACCCTTTTAAAATTTTGTGTCCGTGTTCCGAAGAACATATTCTAAAGTGACACCTCCTAATTTAATGAATTTGATAGGTTTTTGAATTCATAATTCTATTTTTCTCATATTGCCACATCTCCTCAACCAGACCTCAGATCGAAATTTGGTAAAGAGCTTTTCCGTTGGTCTTGATAAGCTTAATTTATTGGTAACATTTTCTGCTATCAATAACAGAACGCCCTGTATATTAAATGGATGCTTAAGCGATGTCACTATAACTAATTTTGACTATAGTTGGCTAGCAAACGCTGTCTATATAGTAAACGGATAAAACACAACACATATAACATGTTATCTTTTAAAATAATAAGGTCCCATCATATATAAAATATAATCTAATATAGTCTCATAGTCCAGTATATTCCTCATTCCTGTAGTTCCTCATTTCTACTGTTCCTGCAATGTAGCAAGTAACCAAACAGTGTACATAGTTAGTACAACAGTGTTTTCAAACATGATAAATATTCATTTACAGTGACCCAACAATGTACGATGTCCATTTACAGACGGAACCAAATGATAGTTATCACATCCACTTATCCCCAAACTCCTCTATACATTTATTTTTATATAATTTTAATGATCTTTTTATTTTTTTGCATACAATATTTTGTATTAAATAAATAAAGAAATTTAGTACACTTTGCGAAACTGAAAATATAAAGAGTTGTATTATAATTAAAAAAAAGTTTGTATCAAATTGGAGACCGAAAAATTTTTCCCCAATTCGAAAATTTTGAAAAAATATTTGAAAATTTAAAAATAAAATAATGGCCCAGAAAACACAAAAATCGAGTTTTCTTTAATAGTAAATATTGAAGTTTTTGATGAATGACCATCGGGATAGACCAGGAATACCTGATTAAGTCCCGAATCTGCAAAATGAACAAAAAGCCATGGAACTCACAGCACTTTAAGCTGTCGAGGACATTACTTCTTCATTTCAGGGTGACAGTACCTAATTATAGACAGACATGTGGTTGAACATCTAAAGCAATTTTTACAGTAAATTTTCGTTTCTAAGCAATTTGATCAAATTGAACACTAAAGTAAAGTTCAAATTAGAGCAAGTATCTTAGTAAAGATGTGTTCTGGTAATAAAGAAAAGTAATTTTTTTGATGGATGTATTCATTTAAGTTCCTATTTAACAACGAAAGCTCTAGTTGCAGAACCAACGCGATTTTACAGGTTCTAAGAAATAAAGAACTTGAAACTAAAGAACTAAAAAAAAGTCTATATTGATTGAATTTTATTACGGGGGCGTTAATTTTTGAAGCTACCTACGGGAGCAAAATTTCTTAACTTCGATTAGCATCGAATTCATACCATTTATTCACTTCTAAAAACAATAAAATCTCAAGTAATGAAAAGCTAATCTAAAAGTCACGATTTTTGTGCTTTTCGAGCCGAGCTTGCTTTAAAATTGTGTTATTATTCGTTAAAAAACTTAGACTTAAACTTAAAAAATGTAAACTTAAAATTATGTAAATAAGTTGACGATTTTCACCCTCAAACAACTACGAGTATGGCATATAATAAGGGTTTTATTATAAGCAACTTATAGATAAATGAATCTTCTTCTTCTTCTGGCTATGAAAGCCAGAAGAAACCCCGAACGTCCAAATATTCTCTGCTAGAATTTGAAAATCTTAAAATTGATGGGAGTATACGAGAATAAGGGAAATAAATGATGTTGTACCCAGAAAAAAATTATTCGAAGGATAAATTGAAGAATTATTTGAAATTACCAACTGAATGTACTTCCAGGAACATAAAAAGGATTTACTTACCGAAATTGTCAACTCTGTTGACATCTTGACTATCATTTGTATGCAAAATGAGCATTAAAATCCAAATTGGTGCCATTTTATATCGTATAAAACAAAGCGATGAAACTGCCATATGATGATCCGATCGTCTGGGTCCAGAAACCGATGCACACTTTTCATGTTTGGTAAACATTGCGTCGTGTCCTATAACAAACCGAATAAAAATAGATATCACTTTGTTTCTGTTGCAAATTAATAAATTAAGAAGATATGGAAGGATTGAATAATGCTACTGATTTCAATAAAACTTTATAAATACATTTCTTGATTAACAAAGTTTACAAAAATCACAACAAATTCGTCATCGGACTTTTTATTATTACTTTATCGTTCAAGGTTGGCAAAAATGATGAGCCGTATAGGTTATCTTTTTGAATTGGATATTTCTATATAAAAAAAGAGTGTGATAAAAAATTCTCTAAAATATTTAGACAATCTTGTAGTTTATAATAATACCATCAAAATATAAGGTTGTCGATGATATCAAAACAAAATTTTAAATTAATTAGAGTTCATCGAAGATCCATCATTTGATGAACAGAGACGCCTATAGTTAGTTTATTAATGATTGAAGAGCGATATCTATATTATCAAATTTATAATATAAATATAGCTAAAAATAACAAATTATTTGACCACAAAGCATGTATTTGGTTTATATATATGTACCGTGCAATAAACCAAAACTTATTTACAACACTGTAGGTTTACAATCAGCTTAACGCGCAAAATATTTATTGAAAGTGCAGAAGGCATGATGATTTCTTTGGCATGAACGGTTAACAAGTTGAAGCCACAAAGGGGTGGGATACCCGTTTAGTATAAGTTGAACAGGTCAAGTTACCTTCAAGAAGAATGCATTAAAAAGTTTGACCTCTAGTCACAGCCTGACTGACGGCTCCTGTAACAAAACGATAAACTAGATCATATTGTTTTTGTGTAAATTAATAAATCGAATAAAGCTAATGATAGTAATTAAAAGTATTTAATATTGTTATTATTCACAAAATGTGAGTGTATTCAAATTTATTGGAATTATTTTACATCAAAACTATACGATATTGAATTGACCGTATCAAATTATTTTAATTTGAATGTAGAGACACCCCATAACTACATCCCTCTGTTGCTACAGAGCCTCACTAGAGCTATTTAATATACATTCAAACATTCAAAACCACTTTGTAATGAATAGCGTTTGCAGTTTGAATAATTCAACATAATATACTCAATTGAGGTGAAATGAAATTTATAAAAAATATTGTTTACTGAATTTATTTATTTGTTATAATCTAAGGATGTATGAGCATGGCAACAATAATTGATTTAAAGCCTCAAAATTTTTTTATAGGTAGACTTTTACTCAAAAAATATGTGCTTAAAATTTCAACATAGGTTAAATGCAAATTTTTAAGAAAAAAGTCATTGAAAATCGATATAAAATACATTGGCTTTTATGGAGGAATCTCAAAAAACGACTTATTTTGAAAGTTTATGATAATTTTCACTTGGAATGAATGAAAAACAATTTAAAAGAAGAAAACTTTTTAATAGAAAGTAAACATATAAGCAATGAAATAGATAAGAAAAAAATGTGTCTCAGTCCATAAAAGGTAGCGGTCAAACATCCCTTTCCTTAGGTCGGGGGTTAAAAATTCAACAATGATTTTTTTAATGTGTGTCATATCCTCCATGTTATATAACTATGCGGAGGTAAAACACATATTTAAAAGCATATATGTATGGTATCGTAAAATATACTTTTTTTAACTAAGTACGGCTTTTTAAGGATTGGCCCATCAATCACAACTGTTTTTGATCATGCAATCCGTTTTCCTAGATTACGATGTCTTTCCCATCTTTTTAATAAGATTCTTCTCTTCAAGTCACTTCAGTTCAATGTTGTGTGCACAAACCATTCTCCATGGCATCAAAGTAAGACATAAAATTTTATTTATGTGTTCACAATGAAAATCTTTGAAATGTTAGGTTAGCTAGGTATGAGTAGCATGAGTATCTGTATCTCTATATATTATAAATGCGAAAGTAAGCATGTTTGTTTGTTTGTTTGTTACGCTTTCATGCTAAAACTAGCGGATGGTTTTTAATGAAACTGTACAGCAATATAGCTCATACATCAGAATAACACATGAGATATAATTTATAAAGATATATTAATAAAAATAAAAATTTAAAAATTAATTTAGTTTGACATTACCATAAATTACAGATTTCTGTAAAAATAGTTAATATAAAATATTTCACGGCAATCTTCTCTGATATACTACAATGAATAATTACTATTATATATTTAAAAAAATAGAAAACCATACATATATTTTACCTGTGTAAAACAATCCTTACCATTATTTCGAGTGTTATAGAAAGGGGATCAGCGAGAGCAATCTTTATCAATACTTACTTTTACACCCAGCGAAGCGGGTGAGTATCACTCTAGTACTTTTATAATTTTACACGAAAATATATTAAATATATAAAAGAGTTTTCATTCAAAACAGTTTTCTCTATGTATATAAAGAAAAACCTTTTTCGAAAGGTAAAATCTAACTTTTCAAACCAATCATCGTTTTGTATATGTATATGATGGGTTAATTTTTAAACGATTATCAAACTTTTTGGTCATCTTTTGATAACATAAATTTGGTAAGTACTACAAGTACCAAAACAATTGGCAAAATGTTACATAAATGTGACGACTCAATGTGTGACTGACATTACATATTGTAAATACTATTTTGTTAACGGTTTTAGTATAGTTTTATGGTTGATTCTAGATCATTAAAGACACTTTCAAACAAGTGAACGCAAACAATTGATTGAGTTAATTGTTGAAAAACCATGTGCAGACAGTGTTGATTACTCTGTCACATTACACATACATACATGTCACACATATATAACTGATATTCCCAAATAATACATACTGTACAATTTGCGCATAATTTGCGCTCTCACGGGTAAGCAGTGATGTTCACTAAAAAATATTTCAAACAAAAGTTAATTTATTTTTCATAAGGAACATTTTTTACATTCAAACGTTTGTGCTATCTCTAACGGTTTACAAGCTGGGACTTACGAACCCAAGACCCAATTGACCTATGTTACTCATTTACGAACTTGATCTCACTTTTTACGTCCTAGGCACGCTATAAAAAATTCACTTTGATATCTCTTTTGCTTTTTGAGTAATTGCGGTGACAGACGGACAGACGACAAATAGACAGACAGACAACCGGGAATGGACTTATTAGGTTAACTTATTAACACCTATACCAAAAATTTGTTCATAGTATCAATATTTTTAAGCGTTACAAACTTGGGACAAACTTAGTATACCCTGGTATATTTCATATACATGGTATAATTATCACTGAGCTATTACAAGGAAATTGAAAAAGAAATCTCGATATTTTATCGATTATAATGTATTACACTCTCCAAGACCAGATAAATACAAAATTTACAATTTTTTATACTTTACAAAAAAAATAACTCTTTACTTAAAGAAAAACCACTCCCTGAGGAAAATGCATTCGCGATAACGCGAGTATATAAATTTTATTACAGCTTTTAAGAAAATTGAACAGGATATTATTGATAAACAAAAAGAAACAAAATTCGTATGTAATTTTATTTTCTGTGTTCATTTTTCCTCGAATTGACAATCGAATGAATTCCCAAAGTACTAATTATTATAAATAAAAACAAGTGAAAGTTGATTGGAACAGAATTTTAATTGTTTTATTAGATCCCGTTACTTAATTTTATTCGAACAATATTCTTGGAAATATCTCGAAATAAAATCACAGTATTCACCTCAAAAGTCGAAATAACAAATTTTATAATGATTTTGTAATTATTTTTTTGAGTATTTGTAGGGAAAAGAGAGGTTAGAAAGAAAAAGCAATTTATATTTTAAAAGCCTTCACTAGATTTTTAAGCAAGCAAAAACTTTCTGCAGGCATTAACTTTCAATTATAGTCAAGTAATTGTTCTGAAGTAAGTATTAGGATCCTGGACTCGGAAATTCCTGGCCTTAGAAATATTTTCTTGTTATAGGAACAATTGTGTCGTTATAATTGCAATAGGTTTCACGAAATGTGACAAAAGGGAAAATAAAGTTTCAGAAAAACGAAATTATGACGTATAATTGGTTACATATCAAAACAACTCGATCATTAATACTCGGGTAAAAACAATTCGGCAAGAATACAACCCAAATCTGGTCAAAACAACCCGGCACAAAAATAACTATCACGTGGGTCAGTGAATGAACGCAATCATCGAGTTGATCAAAAAGCCAAAAACTCGCAGACTCAAGCTATCTCGATCACATTAAAGGCATGGACATCTGGTAGATCAGTAAATGAAAGCAATCTCAGGGCTAACCACAAGCCAAAAAACTCGCCGGCCCCCAAGTTATCTCGACCCCATTTTGGCTTAACCAAAACTCCAAAAAATCCCCTGACCCGTGCTAGCTTTATCGCATTTAAGGCATGGATATCCGGTTGACAAGTGAGTGAACGCAGTCGCAATTGAACGGGAGTTGTTTTTGCACCGGATTTTTTGTGTGCCGAGTTGTAATGACCGAGTTGTTTTGACCAGAGTTATTAAATACCCAGTTATTCATGTCTGCTCCCGTAATATTAATATCCTTTCATTTGATCTTTCCTATTTTATGACATGTTCTATACAATGTACGAATTATTAAAAAATAATAAATAAAATTGAATTGCTTTGAATTGAATTTGGTTTAAAGCGTAAAGTGAAGAAAATATAATTTATCAATAGATAAAATAATTTAATTTTTCAAGAAATTTATTGATTTGATTTTAAAGGCTTATAGCCATCGAGACTTGTATTCATTTCGTAAACAAGATACATTTGAGTATAAAAAAATTTTATGAGTTTATTGATGTATTATAGAGAGAAGCGACTAAACTTTATAGTTTGTTGAAACGGCGTATACATTTCGTTCGTGTCTTCTAACACTCATAATACAAATACCACACCCTCTGCGAAAACAGAAAAGAAGAAAAAACTTCATTTCCCATAACTGTGTTTAAACATACATACACAGACACAAGATGAGCTGATTACATTGGAACGTCGAAAATTTAATAAACAAAAATCAATTTCCTTATCCAGATTGAAAACTTCACTTCTAGGGATACTAATATACGTATATTGTTTGTACCAAAAAATAATTTAATGTCTAAATAAATTTGAGCTGACTTCAACAAAAAAAAAAAATATTTATAATATTTATGAGTGCTATAAAAATATTCGCCTAAATCCATTACGCGAATGATATTTACACGATAAGTTTTTGCATGTTGTGTAATTGTACACGTGAATTTTTAACGTCATTTTATATCGAATATCTCTAACAGACCCGGCCACGCGTTGTATTACATTGTAATAAACTTTTCAAGGGGAACAGTAATTGTAGGTTATATGAAATGTTTGTATTTTTAATATAGCGCCATCTATTGAATACTTACTCAATCCAGTCAACAGATATCGCCATCTGTTAGAATCGTTTGGAGCTAACAGATAATTGT